>NC_071509.1:51227799-52477799 GCF_027887155.1 Malaclemys terrapin pileata | reverse complement strand
AGGTCAGTAGCGCGCCCCTCAGGCAGGGGAGCGCCGGCAAAGGTCAGTAGCGCGCCCCTCAGGCAGGGGAGCGCCGGCAAAGGTCCCGGCGTGGCTCTGCCGGGTAGGGGAGCGCAGGCCCACCCTACACCACTGCGCTCCAGCCCAGGGCCCTGACAGTGGCAGAACGAGGGTCCCACCACTGGGTCAGCGGGGTCGTTCCGCTACATAGACTCACCACTGTGCAGCTCTGTCCCTGGGCTACTTCCTACCCGATTGCTCGCCCGAATCCCTCTGGTCCCGCTGGTGCGTCGGGGTAGTCCGCTGCTGGCAGCTCCGGCTCCCCCTCAGGATCAGGCTCCTCCAGCTCCTCTGGGTACTCGGCTGCTGGCTGCTCCCGCTCCCTCTCCGACTCCTCCAGTTCCTCTGGGTACTCGGCAGCGGGCAGTCCTGGCAGCCCCAGTCCGTCCGCCAGGTGAGGTTTCCATGGGTCCAGGGCCTCCCCTGGTGTGGCAGCAGGCTCTGAAGGGAGCAGCCCACGGTCTGTGTCTGCCTCCCTCCCTGGTGCGGCCCTAACTGAGCTAAGGGCCCCGCCCTTTATACTTCCTGTTCCACCCCTCCCCTTCCGGGGGGTGGAGCAAGCTTGGGCTGGCCCCGCCCACTCAGGCTGAGGGAAAGGCCCTTTACCCTCAGGTTCGGAGGGCAGCCACCCTGGCCCCCTACAGCCAGCTTGGAAGAACAGCTTGGCCTCCACCTTTTTATCTGCATTCTGTAGTTGGCAGGCAGGTGCTGGAATAGAGCACCTGCTACATTTTAAAGGGGAGCACTGCGTACTTCAAATGTCATGTGACACTCAAGCCCCTTGCCCTACACTCACCTGTGAGGCTCAAAATACTTTTTGTCCCTGCTGTTTCATGGCATGCAGAAAACTCAATTAAGGAAATGTCATTGACAAACTGAGCAAGTCTGATTTATTATCAAGTGATCATCTTTAAATAAGTGAGTATAGACCCCTATATAGCCTTAAATTATATATAATTTATTGAAATATAGAGATCTTAATTTACAGGATTTAAGACAAAATACGAACAGGGGCATATGTAATACATGTTGTACCTTCGGTCACGCATATCAGTTAGCCCTTCTTCAAACACTTCACAACACCACCACTTTGGAAACACTTACTTTTTTTTTATTATTCTAAAATATAATTTTTGGACATTCAAAAGTGCAACAGTTAACGTGCCTGTGGATTATATCACAGTTAAAAAAATATAAAGAAAGGCAGTGATACAGCTTGTCATAAATGTTTTGGCAGTATCCTAGAAGTCTATATAAAAATACATATATACATATTGATGTATAACATCACCATATCTTACGTCCTTCATCATATAATAGGACCATTTTGTACAAGTTGCAGCCCAAATTTTAAGATTTGATTGGCCATTCAAAATAAGAAATTGTGTTTCATAGGAAAGTTTTGATTGTCATTATACAGAAGGAATTGGGAATTTCTCTTCTGGTGGCTTCTCAAAATTAAGCCATAAAAGAAAAAAAATCTGCAATGCTGAAAACATAAAACAAAACAACTCCCCACTATACTACAATCCAAATAATTTTTTCCAGGCGAGTATCTCCGGCCCCAATCCTGCAATGAGCTGTGTTTGGACAGACCCCTTCACTGGCACTGAGCTCCGCTTTCTTCAATGGGGTTCTGCACAACAGGTTTCCATCTACATGCAACTCATCGCAGGACTGAGGGGCTTAAGCTTGCAATGGGACTAGATAGCCAGTAAATGTTTTGGTGCCGATTTAAAGCATAGGTCCAGTCCCAAGATGTGTTGTGAGATTCAGCATGAAACCAAGAAGATGAAGGGAGACAATATAAGAATGTTACGTGATCTATCTTTTGGTATCACTGAACCTACACAGCCTGATTTTCAAACACGATGAAACGGGGGTCATATACAAAAATGCTTGCCTAATTTGAACATGAAGTTATGTGACTGTACACACAAATTTGTGGTCTCAATTGGCCAGTCCTTAATTTGTAATGAAAGAGGTGCTGGGGCTCCAGCAATTAGGTACCGGGGCTCAAGCATTGTTTTTTAACTTTCATAACTGACATAGCAAGCCCAGAGGTGCCAGGGCGAAGTGCAAATGACCCTTCAGCTATCTAATACGCCATTTGTGTTTCATAGATTCAAAGAGTTTAAGGCTAGATGGGAAAATTAGGTCATCTAGTTTGACTTCCGGTATGTCCCAGGCTCTTACATTTCATCCAGTTACCCCTGTGTTGAGCCCACTCACTTGTGTTTGACTAAAGAATAGTTTGAGTTTACCGGTAAGCAAGCATATCTTCCAGAAAGACATCCAGACTTGATCTGAAGCCATCAAGAGCTTGAGAATCTATCACTTCCCTTCATAGTTTTTTCCAGTGGTTAATCACCCTCCTTGGTAAAAATTTGTGCCTTACTTCCAATTTGAATTTATCTGGCTTTTGTTTGCAAATGCCTCATTTGCATCCATAACTGCATGTATGCATAGTTTGGCATGTAGCCTTAGCTATGTGAAATGCTGAAATTCAAACCTACACTGATTTATCTGTAATAATGGCAGTACTACATTTGGGACCAAATTTTGCTCTCCTCTGCGCACCCACAACTCTCCGTAATAAGTAAAGTCAAGAGGAGGTGCACAGCATTTCTGAGGGCTTAACTGGTCCTTCAAGTTTAGTTTTAATTGGTTATTCAGAATCCAGTCACTTTGTTCTGTTTAGTCACTCACTGGTGGTCCATTTCCACATGTAATAAAAAAAAAAAATCCCACACAAGCTTTGAGTTTGGATCTCATTTGTGTTGATTGTGTCATCTCCGTTATTGAGCACTTTCTGTGAGGTGCTCAGTGCACTCAACTCCTACTGAGTTTAAAAGCTGAGCACCAAATAGGATTTGGCCCATAGTTGGCATGTATCTTATTTTCATCTGTAAGACTTCCAAAGCATCACGTATCAATAACACATCATATAGTGACAGCAGCAATCATAGCACATTCTACATACATATGATGTCAACAAACAAGTATTGTAGAACCAAGAGTGGATTAAATTTTTGTACTCCCTCTTTTCTAAGTGAAGGAGTCAGACCAAAATAACCAACACACTTGAAAGCAATTACTTGTCTTAGTTAGGGTTGGTAAAGATAACAGAGCCAGCTTCCTCTGTGTCTACTGAAACCTGAAAACTAAGATAATAACATGTGTTGCAAAATGATGACTGCACATTTAATCTGGAGTCTCAGGCTAAGAAACAAGGCTACCTTGTTTGCTTCCAGAACAGTTCAAATATCAAATCAGTTATACACATTTGACCCCAAAATAAGCTCTCTTTTGAATAGATGCGCAAAATATTATTTAAACACTAACAATGATGTTGCTATTGATTAGTCATACTTCCCTTTTACAGTAACTTGGGAAACAAGGTGTAAATTAATGAAAGGTTTAAAAATAGCTTTAAATTTAAAAAACCTCAGTAAATCAAAGGGTGCTTAATTGTTTTTAGAACATCTTATTAGGAAAGCCACTCATCCGATGCTGGAAAACTAACTCTTCGCGTTTTAGAAGACACAAAGTTCTTTTCTACATGTGAAACTAGTTTTAGCTCACCAGAGCCATTATCATATTGTATACAGTCAAATACAATTGTTTCATATAAACATTTTGAATCTTAAATCTCTTTACCTACTTAAAGTTTCTTAAAACTGTGCTTTTGCTGAAGGACAATGAGTTATAAACTATACAGTTAGTGTTACTGACAGTACTAGTAGTATTATGAAAACAGCTATCTTCTATAAAGACTCACTAGGCTTCTAATACCTATTATAGAAGGCTTTTTAATTAATTAATTAATTATTATTATTCCCTTTTATTTGCATTAACTGTAAAAAGTAAAATGTTATGTAGTTCCAGTACCTTTAAGTTTCAAAAGTGGTTTTTGCGTGTACTTCATTCATGATAGTTCAGCAGCAGCTGATATTGAGATTAAGTGGCAAAGTACACAGAAATCTTGAGTGATCTCTTCTAAGTCCACAGAATATATTCAATGCACATCTCAAAAGATCCTTGAGCAGACAGTTATTTACATAATTACAATGATGACGTTTTGCTGCAGTGGAAATTCTATCCATCAGAGTCAGGAATGCCCTTGAAACACAAAACCGGTCTGTTTATGGCCTTTGTCCTTCCACCTATTCAAACTGCAAATACCACTGAGATGCTACTGAAGTACTACAAAAAGCAACACTGAAAAGCTGACTTCAGCATGTCTCACTCTTTCATATTCAGGATGAACTCTGTGCGCTGGAAACAAATCTCTACTTTCCTTACATCCTTTGCATTGAAATAAAGTGGTTTTCTCTACAGAGTAAAAAGTCCTTAGATCACATGGCGAGCTTCTCTTGTGACATAGCTCAAAGATGTCCATTAATTCCATGTGAATTACAGAAAGCTGTCTTCAACCAGGTCTGAGGAATCTATTCCAATGTCATCCATCATGTCAATGTCCTCAATGGTCTCATCCTCTCGTTTGATAAAGGTAGAGCTGCTTGAACCAGTCTCAATAGCACTTTCTTCAGATGTCTGGGAACTGTAAGAGGCAAAGAAACTAGGAGCTATAATACATAGTGAAATAAACATGATATTTGAATTTCTACAGTTGATCCATTGACATGGAAGTGGATCTATGCACCGACCTTCTGGCACCTTGGGTTATCTTAGGTGATCTCTAACTACCTTTTTCTTAGAGTGATTGACATCTGGTATGAGGAAGTCACCAGAGGGTAATGAATAATTTTGGAATTCAAGACAGCAAGTTGACCACACTTTTCTGAGAATGCCTCCTGACAACTCATCCATTCAGTATTCATGAGTGAAACATTAGACTTGAAAGAAGTCCCCACCAACTAATATAGGATACTGCTATGGCAAATGGCTAATTAGAAAAATCTGGGAAAGAGAGGAAATGAGAAGCTTAAGGAAAAGATGGTACAACAGAGACCATAGGTGCTTAGATCAGGCCTGGAAACTCCTGCCCCATGGTTAAAAATGACCTCATTCTAGTTTCTCTTGATAATAGTCTAAAGATACAAAAACTTGTCTCCTAGGATCTTAACTTTATAATAAACAGAGTATAAAATGAATGTAGCTAAAAACACTGCTAGCCACATTGTGCTAGATTCAGCTACCCTCATTCACATTAGGTATTTTATTTATGTATCTATTTATATTGATAAGAATCCATTGATAAGAATCCCATCCAAAGGCTCTGTCACCAATTAAAAATCACAAAAAACTCTCTGAAATAGCCTAACCCCATTACAAGAACCAGCAGTTCTGAAATAAAATAAATCAATCCCTCACATACCTCAAACCCTGTTCCAACTCGCTCATTCTCGGAAAAACAAAGGCCAGTCAATTTTGTTACATTGGAGCAAGCTGGAAAGTTAATTCCAAAGGTGAGGGACCTCAGGGGTAACATCCTGCCAGACCCCTTCTTCTCTATGGCAGTACAGTACAAGAAAAGAGGAGGTCTCTTGTGTAGGCGGTCCCAGGCTTTAATGAGTACTGGGCTCCATGGACTGCCCCATTGAAATCACTGGGGCTAGTCACAGAGAGCTGCACTCTATACCCTGACTCATAATGAATAGTACCTAACTCTACAAGTAGCCCCACTGAAGTCAGTGGGCTAGCTTTCTAGTCAGGTGCTACTCAAGAAGAGTAAGAGTATCAGAATCTGGACCAGACTAAGGTGGTATAGAAGGGTAAGTGAGGATGGCAGAATCTGGCCCATAATGTACTGTAAGCAGCAACTACCTGTGCCTGTTTCTTTTGCCAAGTTCATCTTCGGAGACGGGATCAATGTCGGGCAGGGGGATGATGTAGCCACTGTCAGCGCTCAACCTCTGCTCATCAAATCCACTCTCCCTGTCCTTTAGCTTGTCTTCATTCTTATAAGTGACACCGATGTAGGTGTTGTCACAGTCCACTCTCATGCGTGTGACCGCTGGGTGGTCGCTTTTCAGGAAGTCCAGATGAATCCTTTCATAGCTCTGAAAAGATTAATTTTAAAATGGTCTTTGATGCTGTACAAGAAGGTGTCCACTCCTCAGCAACCTGCTGCAACTAGCTGTGCTGCATAACTAAACCAAACCAGTAGGCACTCTGTCTTGATGTGAGCTGGTGTGGCTCTATTGCCCTAAGCTGAGCTGTGCAGGCTTATTTGAGGTGTTATACAAGGCTTCTTTGGACAAGTGCCTCTGGCCTGATAATACACATAGGTACTAATATTTAAAAGATGGTCGGGTAGGTTTCATTTTAAAATAGTGCTTGTACACCTCTATGTGCACACCTTGGTGCACTAATATCTCTGCAGGCAAGTGATGGCATCTTTCAGATGCAACTCTGGATCCAAACGGGGAGTTGTTAGTTTAATTATTCAGCGGTGCATGTATGCCATGAGACTGGTTACCAATATTAGTGCTGGTATCAGTGGAGATCAGGGAGTACTGACGCTGCATGATCTCTCTCCCTTCTATTTTCTGTGTGCAGAGCTCTTCCACTTGCTCTCCTTCCTCTAAGCTAATGAGGAGTGACAATGAAGATCCCCATTGGTTCTTCCTCTGGCTCCTGGCAGCTACCCTTCCCCTGAGTCTACTGACCAGATCTGGCACCTTCTCCAAGGAAGGAATGAGAGAATATTCCTGAAGGCGAGATGATGAATTCCTCTCCTCTCTCACTCCATTGGTTGGGGCCCAGGAAGTGTGGTTGTATGCAAATGGGGCCAAAGATGGAGTGTGTGTGTGTTGAGGAGGGGCAGAAATAA
This sequence comes from Malaclemys terrapin pileata, assembly GCF_027887155.1. Lineage (NCBI taxonomy): Eukaryota > Metazoa > Chordata > Testudines > Emydidae > Malaclemys > Malaclemys terrapin. Next base: position 52,470,940 of record NC_071509.1, on the reverse strand, counting down.
TGAAGAGCTCTGTGAAGAGGAAGAAGAGGGACTCAGCCATCCGTGAGTTTGCAGGGGCCTAGGAATGAGGGGCTGGGAAGTATACAGAGAAGCATGGATGATGTATGGGGTGGTAGAGGCCCAGCAATAAGGGTTGAATGTTGTGGGGCAAGAGGCCCAATAGTGAAAAATGAATGGGTAGAAGAAGTGAGGAGCAGAGGCACAGGAGTGAGGGTGAACAGCAGAAACGAATGGAGGGGCAAGAGTGAGTGATGGCTATGGGGGAAGCAGGAGTATGTACATGTGGGGGAACCCACTAATAAATGATGGGTGCATGGAAGCAGGAGTGAGTGATAAGAGTGTGTGTGTGTGTGTGTGTGTGTGTGTGTGTGTGTGAGAAAAGGGGTCATTCGTGCCTGGGCATCAGGGTTCAAGCTGGGGGGAAGGGGTTGATGTAGGCTGAGGGAGATTATACACACAGGGGAATTGGTGCCTTTCTTAGGATTTTTAAATTTTCTGAAAAAAGCCTATGCAAATATATAGGACCATCTCTGTGATTAACAGAAGGATTAAGATGATAATGGGCCTACAGGAAATGGAAAGTGCTGTCCCTTATGTACAGCGGTGGGGATAGCTCAGGGGTTTGAGCATTGGCCTGCTAAACCCAGGATTGTGAGCTCAATCCTTGAGGGGCCCATTTAGGGTACTGAGGTAAATATCTGTCTGGGGAGTGGTCCTGCTTTGAGCAGGGGGTTGGACTAGATGACCTCCTGAGGTCCCTTCTAATCCTGATATTCTATGATTTAAAAAAAAAAATTGGTTCCCACCAGCAACCTTAGTTTTATAACCTTATAGTCTCTTATACACTGCAACAGCATATCTGAAGCATTTCATTCACATGGCTTAATGACATGCTTACTGCACAGATGATCTGAGCAGCTGAGTTACAACTCCTCTGGGAACAGATACAAAATGCGATGGAAATTCCAGAGAACAAACCTTCTTGTATTCGCCAGGCAACAGATTCTCCACAATTTCACTCAAATGGTAAAAAGAAGGTCTTTTCTCCGGTTCGCTGTTCCAACATTTCACCATAATCTCATACCTGCAAATAAGACAGAAACCAGTTTCATCAGCTGGAAGTTGAAAATCAACAGCCAGAGAGACAAAAACAAAATCAAGTGGAGGTAGATTTTGGTATAGGAGAAACAAAAAAGAGCATACGTACACTTCACTGGTAGCATGGTCAGGTTTTGCCATTCGGTAGCCACTTTTTATCTTGTTGTAGAAAGAAGAATCAACCATCATGCCAGGGTATGGTGTGCCACCTTAATGGTAAAAGGCAACAAAAGTGGCTCTTTTACGTTGTTTGAATACTAATAAACCACAATTAAATATATGAAAAACCAAACACGCAGCAGGCCCTCATTAAACCACAAATCTCTTCTGCTGGGTATTTGATGAGCTCAGGAGCGGCTCTATGTTTTTTGTCACCCCGAGCACGGCTTTCGGCAACACGCCTGCGGGCGGTCTGCTGGGCAGGCAGATTCGGCGGCATGCCTGTGGGAGGTCCGCAGGCTGTGCCTTCGGAATCCCCGCCGCCGATTGCCACTGAAACCACGAGACCAGGGGACCTCCCACAGGCATGCCGCCAAAGGCAGCTTGACTGCCACCCCCCACGGCTTGCTGCCCCAGGCTCGCGCTTGGTGCGCTGGTGTCTGGAGCCGCCCCTGGATGAGCTGGAAACGGAGATTGGAGTCAGGGTTTAGGATGATGCTCAATTCATGTGTCTAGTTAATATTTTCTGCATTAGATGCTATCTGAAATTCTGGAAAGCGCTAAGAGTGTGAGCTAGATTTCGGGGGGGAGTTGAGCTGGCTTTTCTAAGTCTCTTTAATCAATGTACTGGATTTCTGTAGTGGATTGTTGTTCTTTTTAAATCTTGTGATATGTCAGGAGTTAGGGATTGATGCTCTAAATCTGAAAATTAAATAAAAAATAATCCATAATCTCTGCTGTCTCTCCATCTCTCGACAGAGATGTAATAGCAGGACACTGTAGTGAGGTTTCATTATTACTGTGATTATTGATTGCTTGTAATGCCCGAAGGCCCCAACTGAGATTAGAGATCCATTTTGCCAGGTGCTGTAAAAACATATGTTAACGTACTGGGAAGGTTTTGTTATTTATACAGCATATGCTACAGTATATTTACTAGTACAATATCTATTTTTTTATTGGCTTTTACTTGTCAGCGGATGTTTTATATGTTTTTTATTGTAAATGTATATGCTGGGCGAAAGCTCTGCCTGTGAAAAAAATTGGATTAGTGTTGTTATGCTAGAAGTTATCAATATCAAGTGGGTGTTGGCCATGAATATTGGTTTACCACTCAGGCCCAAAAGGGGTAACACTGTATTATGAAATGTTATCAGAATTAAAGCCAAACTACAGTTGACAAAATGAATGAACAAAGTACGTTTCATGATGCATTATCCTTGATTATTTTTATTTCATTTGTTCACTTTGGGCAATATTCTGCCACTTTTACTGACATTGAACAGCACATTACTCCAGGTGGAGTCCCATTGGAATCGAGGGGCCAGTCAACAGCTCAGCACTCAATAGAATCCACTCCACATGTGTTAGTCTGGCAGAATCTGGCCCTTTATAAAATTCAGTTATTCACAATGGCTCTCGTCAGGACTGGCGTGAGTTGTTGAGGTTCTAATGTACATCTTTGGAACCTGTTCTTCCATAGAACCATAGCATGACTTTAATGGTCTGTGTTTGTACAGCACCTAGCACAAAGGGGCCCATGACTGAGGTTCCTAGGGGCTTCTGTAATACAAATAAATAAATACACATGCCAGAGCTCACATTACTGTCCTGCAGAAAGAGAGCTTAATATGGTCAACAGTTTTATGTGAACAAAAACAACAAGGAGTCTGGTGGCACCTTAAAGACTAACAGATTTATTTGGGCATGAGCTTTCGTGAGTAAAAACCTCACTTCTTCGGATGCATAGAGTGATGTCTTTTAGGAACAATTGTAACAGGCCCTACCTACAGAAAAATCAATCTGCAATATTTGTGAAGCTTATTATGCTCGGAGAGAGAAAAGAAAGACAGTGCAGTGGTCCAGGTACTAGCCTGGGGTTGGGTGGCCCAGGTTCACTTCCCTGTTCTGCCACAGACTTTCTGGGTGACTTTCGGCAAGTCTCTTAGGGCTTCTCTACACTGCCACACAGTTCAGACTATGGGGGTGTGAACAGCACTGCTCACCAAAGTGCTGCGCTGTAACTCCCATGTTTGGATGCTGCAGGTGCAAACTAAAAAGTTCCTATTTCGTATTAATAATTAACGTAAGCATATATAGTGATGGTGCTTAGATACTATAGATATGGATGAGTTAGGACTACCTGAGAGAGAAATTATACTGCAATGATCTGATTGTATTTGAACACCACTATCCTCAGAACTGCCCCACTATGTGTCTTAGGCCCTCCGCTGCAGGATTACATTAATGCAACCTAGGAACCTTTTAGTTTGCACCTGCAGCATTCCTGTAGGGGAGTTACAGTGCAGCACTTTGGTACATTGCAGTGCAGTGTAGACATAGCATTAGTCTCCCTGGCCCAGATCAAAGGTATTTAGGGTCCTAACTCCCACTGATTTAAAAAGAATTTAGGCACCTAAATACATTTGAGGATCAGGGCATCAGTTGCCCATCTGCAAAATGGGGGTTATAATACATTCCTACCTAGGGTGACCAGACGTCCCGATTTTATTCGGACTGTCCCAATTCGGCCTGACACCCCCCATCCCCCTGAGCCTGGGCCTGCTGCGGGGACCCAGCAGCGCGCACGCTGAGCCCAGCCCCTGGCCAGTCGCATCTGGGCTGCTGCCCAGCTGGTGCAATCCCGCGGCGGCCCCAGGGCGGAGGCATCGGCAGCCCAGGCCTGTTCGTTCCCCTGCAGGACCCGAGCGGGACGGGCGGGGCTGGGGCCTGCTGCCCCCACTCCAGGGCTGCCGCGGGATTGTACCAGCTGGGCAGCCAGCCCAGACGTGACTGGCCAGGGGCTGGGCGCAGCGTGCGCACTGCTGGGTCCCTGCAGCAGGCCCAGGCTCGGGGGGTTCGGGCCCGGGCGTCAGAGCCACAGCCGCCGAGCTTGGCCATCAGCCGCTTCCTCCCCTCGTGGCAGTGGGAGCTGCAGCAGCGGCTGCTCCCAAGTCCCACTGCCCAGGGTGGGAGAACAGCCGTCGCCTGGCCCCGCGGGCCACCCCTCTACTCTCCCTACCGTCCCATTGAGTCCTGCCTGCTCGGGGCCAGGCCGGACTCTCACTCACCCCGGCCCCGCGCTTCCCCTGCGTCTCCAGGGCCTCCCTCCAGCGCTTGTGGAGGAAGGGTGTGTTTTTTTGTTTGTTTTTTTTTGCCCCGCCCCCCCGCCCCGCCCCGCGCCGTGTCCCGATATTTGGCTTGGATGATCTGGTCACCCTATTCCTACCTCACTGCAGTGCTGGGAAATTTTAAAAGATTGTGAGAAGCTCAGGTACTAAGGTGCTGGGGCTGTATAAACACAGTTGATAGATGTGCATCTGTTGCTGTTTTAAGAAGTATTTATGTGACAAGCCATTCTAGAGCTTAACAGTCTCTGCTCATTTTAAGGGATATTGTCATGTGGTGAGCCTGGGGCCATTCAATAGGGATTACGCAGTTATAGTCTGCTCTCATCATTGTAATCTCAGGCAGACTCATCTCATCCAGTATCTTCCTACCAGACCGGAATGGAGTCACTGGAATGCCTGGGGCAGCTGTGCTTTGTGCTACGCTGCCCCACCTAATGGCTTCTGCTGCTTGGAACTGCCAGTGCAAACAGCCAGCTCCAGTAGCCCGGCTGCCCAGAGCATGTTTGCTTTGAGCCTCCCTCAGCCTAGGAAAGTTTCCCAGAGCCCAGCATGCAGTCTGCCCTTCTCCGTTGGTCCAGTAAATGGAAGTAAATGAGACGAGGATGGCTTTCAGCTCACTAGCAGCCAACTCAAAAGTCAGCAGTAATCAACAGCACCAGCCTTCAACCTGCCCACCTTGTCATAAACCAGTATTGTCAGTTCTTTGGGACAGGGACTTTCTTTTTACTTCATGTCTGCATAGCACCTTACACAATTCACCCCTGTAGTTTGTTGTCACAATAATATTTACAGTTCTTATTTTAATGTAGCATGAACTCAACCAGCTTAAGTACTGCATGTAAAGAAGTGCTCATAGTACATACCAAGAGAAAATATCTCCCACAGCAGAATGCCATAAGACCAGACATCACTTAATGTTGTGTACAGATTGTCAAAAATGCTTTCAGGTGCCATCCATTTCACTGGGAGAAAAGTCTGCAACAAAATAAACATATCAATCATTACAGAAATCCTGCTCAGTACAGCAGATGTATCATTTGACAGTAGGAAGAAGGTTTGCCTTAATAAATTCACATTTGATAAAGTAGTTAGTAATATTTTTTATTCAAGGAAATATGAAGAGGTTACAGGATTATGAGCAAAGCTTCTACTTACTCCTCAAAATAACGAATCCAGGAATACCTGAATTGCTAAATTATTAGCAAGTGACTCAGTTGATTTGTGGACATGATATGGGAGGTACACCGGTGATATGCTTATGCAAATGTGTCATTGACTGCTATGTTATGCTACATCACAATGACATTCCCTTAGTAATTCATCCAGTCACAAAACTTGCCAGTTAAAATCTCACCCTGCAAAATACTAGTTCTGGCCAAGGACTTTTCATCTTTCAAACAGACTTTGTGAAGTCATGTGAATTAATTGAAAAAAAAATTGTTTCTCTTGTTTTCATCCAACTGTCCATTAGTGTAACCAAACACTGACTAGAAGAACTTTAACGAGAGTATTATACTGACACTTATCATCTCAATTAAATACTGAAATAAAAAGATTAAGCAAGTACATACGCTGCCTTTGGAGACATAGTTGGAATCATGCATGATGTCCCTAGCCAGACCAAAGTCACAGATCTTCACAATTTTTCCTTGAGCCAGAAGGACATTACGAGCTGCCAAGTCACGGTGCACACACTGCATGGAGAGATCTTAAGTCATTTAAAGAGATACCAATTCCCATGAAGACCCATTTCCTTTGGAATGCACTATCCCCTCCCTGAAAAAAACCCAAAATGTGTTGACCTTGCAAGCACAGTTACAATTGGACCACCTATTGAGTCAGCATTCAAGAAGGGCAGTTGTGGGATGGGGTGGGTCTTGTCAGCTGGGACAGCGTGGTGTGAGAAAGCTCTGCTTTGCAGTCGATATTCTGACTGGTGGCTGACATGGTGTAGGGGAAGAAAAATGCTGCTGCTTTGGTTTTGTAATCACTTTTGTCTTGTGTTTCTAGTTAATGGAGAGGGTGCTTAGACCCCTAAAAGGACATTCTTTCATGTTGTGGTTTTTAAATCCAAAAAAGACTAGGCCATTTCTGTTTAGTTCCTCATGGCACTCACATTTTTAGACGCCAAGAACTCCATCCCCCGTGCAACTTGGTACATGAAGCTTAGTAAATCCAGCAAACTGAGGCTGTCAGAATTGTCGTCAGAAAGCAGGTTTTTGACTTCTGGTTCTGTTGAAAAAGGCGGAGGGAAAATATGCTTGTGTTATAAAAGTGTATTCAGGTCATGAAACCAGTGCCCAGTTCTTTCTACTTTCTATGCTTCCAAGGTGATGACTTTAGCAGAGGATCATGGCCCAAAACCATCTTTTCAGAATAAATAATCCCTTTGCATGTTTGCATCAGTCACTGATACAGACTGCATTCCTTAAAAAAAGAAAAAAATATCCAATACTAAATATAGTTTTTGTTTGTCTTCTGTATATAGACTTTTTTTTTACAGGGGATTGTAGAAATCTAAGTTAGAAAGGGCCACCTACATTATGTGGATTGTTCTTACTATTCGACATGTGGTTAGAAACAAGACATTGGTTTAGAGATGGTAACCTCATTAAAACTTTTGTACATTTTTGACCATTTCAGTTTTGCTGAGCACTGTTATGTTTCTCAGCAAGTATGCATTAGGACATGTCCAGTACTGTCACTGGAGGATCAGGAATTCTATGGCAATCATTCTTTTTTTAATAATAAAAAATAATGACAGCAAAGAGCAGACTGGGCTATTCATTTACCCCTGGTGGCCCTGAGCAAAGCAGCAGTGCACTCATCTGCCAACTAACTCTGGGTCTGCAAATGACTCAAGACCTCAGGCCTAGAGCCAGAAGTGAGCAAGCCTCTTTTGGAAGCAATGAGTTGAGTTTCTGAGAAAAGGGGAAAGGAATGGGATGCATTGCCCTTCATCACCATCATTACATAATCCAGAAAAGCATCTGGAATTTTTTTCCTTCTCATAAGTGTCAGTCAATGAAAGTGGAAACAGAGAAAGAAAAAATATTAATTATTATTAATTATTACTGTCTCATTGCTCAGAATCTTGCAAAACATACAAAAGTAACAATACCTTTGCCACTTAAGACTCCGAGGCTATGTCTACACTACCGTGGTAAGTCGACCTACACTACACAACTCCAACTACGTCAATAAGGGCCGGCTTTACAAAGCCCTGGCCAGGATGATTTAGTTGGTGTTTGTTCTGCCTTGAACAGGGGGTTGGACTAGATGACCTCCTGAGGTCTCTTCCAAAGCTAATATTTTATGAACCTATCTTAGGTCGCGTTACCCTGGGGTCTACACCGTGGGGCGTTGACAGGAGAAAGTCTCCCGTCGACTTCCCTTACTCTTCTTGTCAGAGGTAGAGTACAGGGGTCAACTGGAGAGCAAACTGCTGTCGATTTGGCAGGTCTTCACTAGAACCGCTAAATCGACCACCGGTGGATCGATCTCAGAGCGTCGATCCTGGCTGTAGCGTAGACCTGCCCTGAATGTCACCATGCTATACACCATGGCTGCTGAGAACTTCACAGCAGAAGCAGCAAAGATAAAACTCCATTCTTCTTGCTCCACAAGCATAGGTACCTATCACTTGAGCTAAAGGAGAATCTTTCTCCCTGGTAAGCTGTAGGAGGCTTGCCACAGATATTGGAGTAGTTCTAATTCCTTCCACTGGAGGGCAGACGTAACACATGCATTTCTGAAAGAATGGTTTTTAACAACAATGAATCCAGTTACCTGACACAGATTTTTTCTTATATGAAGCAGGTCGATCATACATTGATCTCTGGATATCTGAATACTTAGAACCCTCCTTCCGTTCCAGCATTGGCACATACTGAGTCGTATCAGCTTGTTTCATGTCCATGTATTCGCCATTGTTTTCAAAGGATAAAATGACATAACTGAAATAATAAACAAAGACAATATTGCCCAGTGATTTGGTTCATATTTTACATGGCATCTTCATGGTTCTGCATCTGGGTCATAATTCATTGTGATATAGTTCATGTCACTTTGATGTACAGAAGTATAAAAAATTACTTCTCATGGTAATAAATAAAACCATGCCCAACATTTTCAAAGCTGAGTGCCAAAATTAGGTGTCTGAATATGGATATAGGAGTCTAAATATAAGTTACCTGATTTCCACAAATGCTGAGCACTCACACATCCCACTGAACTCAATGGGAGTTGCAGGAACTCAGCTAATATTACTTCCTGTGGCATTTATTTTAAATATTACAGTTGATCAAAGTATACCATTCATTCAGACAATTTTCATAGGGCCCAGTCCTGCCAAGAAAACCCATATAGTGAAGCCAATGGGGCTATTTGCCTAAATGAAGATTTTCATTGTAACATCATGCCCTTAATTGGCAAACTATAATCCTTTTTGTCCTTTCCCACCTTCTTGTGCTTTCATCAGCTGGGTTCATCCCAAAAATGTCCAAGTCCTTCTTTGGCTTTTCTGGATGTCGGCTCAGGAAATTATCCCTGTTTTTATGCAGGTAGTTTACCAAATCCCCATAAAAGCAGTATTCAGTAATGATGTAAATTGGACCTAATGAAAGAAGGCAAAATAATACCTTGATGATAAAAATATATATATCACTGAAAAGATAATGGAAAACCAAATATACAGGGGACCGAGTGTTAAGGATTATGCATGCCAGTATGTTGAACTGGGAGTATAACTACTAGCATGTATAGGCAGTTTTATCAGGCATCCATTTACTCACATTTATTTTAAAAAGCACTTGCTCAACATATAGACTATGTTAAATACTAAATTTTAGTTGCTTGGAACGCTCTAATTTGGGATGGTTACAGGCTCGATTTTAGTTGCTTGGCAAACATTGATTTTGTGTTAGACAAACCTACCTGATTTAGTACAAGCTCCTAAGAGATTCACAATGTTCAAATGAGGCCCAAGATGTGTCATTATCTTCAGTTCAGACATTAGTGCCTGTTTTTCACTGGATCTAGCTGTGGCTGTCAGAAAAATAAATAGTTCAGTTAATGGTCAATGATCCTTGTTCTTGCAAATGTTAATATCATTCAGTTAATACAAATATTGAATATGATATATTGCTTGGTTGGTTTAAACATTTACACAGAGGCCTCTTAAGGAAGTCTTTGCACTTTATCTGGTGATAGCATTTCTGAAGGTCTAATGAGAATTACTGGTCACTAATAAAGACTCACTTGACTCAATTCACTAGTGGGCCCAAGCAATTTGCCCTTCTTTGTGGTACAAAGCAGTCATAATCCCAGGTTAGCTGACCCTTTGGGGATTCATCCATGGGTGGGCAAACCTCCAAGTGGCACAGAGACCAGTGCTTAATTTGTAATGAAAGAGGTGCCAGGCTCAAGCAATTAGGAGCTGGGGCTCAATAATGTTTTTTTTTACTTTCATAACTGACATGGCAAGCCTAGAGGTGCCAGGGCTATGGACTACCAAGCCCAGAGGTGCCAGGGCTATGGACTACCAAGCCTAGAAGTACTGGGGCTCAGCCCTGGCAAGCCCTGGCACAAATTATGCACTGACAGAGCCTCTTTGGAAGCTCCCTACTGAGCAGCCCTACTCCTTGACAGCACCCACTGGCTGGAATAGCCCTTAGGGGCATTGGGCAGCTGGAACAAAGTAGGCAGTCCTGCGGCAAGTCTATTTTATGCAGGTTCAGATTGGCAGCCAGACAGCCCTAAAATCAGGGGCCCACAATCCTTTTGTCCAATCCCTCCAATCTTGCACCAATCAATCTGGCTTGTAAGATTTATATCTGCTAACACCAGACCACTATGCTCATGTCAGAACACCACTATGAGAAATACTTACAAAAATAGAGATATTAGATTCCAAAAGTTTATTGCGCTTTTTACCACTAATGTAGCTCTTTCCTGTGTGAAGAATGACCATTACCACATTTATGCTGTAGACATTAATTTTAAATTTCTTTTAAAGTCATTGGGTCAGCTCCTCAGCTAGCATAAGCTGATTTAGTTTCAGTGGAACTCAAGTGATCTACACTACCTGAGAACCTGACTGAGTCTACTTAGTTGCACCATGGTATCATTTTAATCTGTTCAAAAAGGTTATGATTATTTATCCTTTTCCAAACTTTCTAAGTTATCATGATGTCTAAGCCAATGCAATTAAGATATAACCTTCTAATATATAGGGAGAAATTAAGACAATGCTAATAATCCTGCATCAGCTTGAACCAGCTGGCTTGGACACTGACACCATGAGGATCACTTACGTTTCAGCATTTTCACAGCTACCTTCATCACTGGTTGAGAGCGACTTAATCCATATGCAGTTCCTTCAACTACTTTCCCAAACGCACCCGAACCAAGGATTCGACCTGCAGACAATAGAGTTTGTTATTCAATGAACAGTTGCTGATTGCTTATCTCAGTTTCTGCTGCCATTGCTCTTTATGTAATGCTGCTGGTATGTGTTCCTATTTATGCAGAATGAGCATACTTGTTCATCCAAAACAATTTATTATTATTACTGTCTACTCCTATCACCAACAAAAAAATCAGTTAAGCAGAAGAGGACAAGAAATGAAAAAGAATTGCTTGAATTAAATAATATTCCTAAAGAAAGACAAGTAAACAAGAGGACAAAAGCACATTATTAATCAGCTAGTAGGGCAGGAGGTGACATCACTGAAACTCTGTTTCATTCAGAGTTGTCCACTACTCTAATCCTTCGTCTGAACACTTTTAACTATAGAACACTGATTTCCTAATGTCTAATCTAAATTCTCTGTTCCAAATTCTGCTGTGGTGTAACTGACTTCAGTTGAGTTGTGCCTGCTTACCCCAGGACTGAATTTGACTCTCCATCACTAGTTTGATGCCATTACTGTCATTAGATACCATGTCATACAGAACTATCAATCTAAAGGATAATCCAGCAGAGTGCCTTAGACCCTTATGTCCACACTAGCAATACGATAGATTTGATGGTGGTACCAGCTCAGTTTAAGAATACAAAAGCAGGGACTAGCAACAATCTGAGAGAATTTAAAATACATGTTGATTTCCCCTGAGGGAAAAGTCCTCTGAAGTTTAATATACAAATGTGTTTCATATGCAGGAATAGATTTTGTGGCAGTTTCCAAGTGCTGTATTAACACATCCCACGTTTAACCCACTTTATTCTGCCCACAGATCAGTTCAGACAAAAATTGTTGATTAGCATATTCTGTCTTCTGTTGTGGATTCTGTATGGGGAAGAATTGTGTATGGAACTGATATGAAGGCTTGAGGCAGACTTTTAATGAAATATGTAATATGCAAAAAATACACCCAAATTAGTACATTCCATGTATTTCATAAATTCCAGATGTCAGTATGTGATCACATTCCTGATGCACATATTTTTTTTACTACCAGTACAAATGAAAGGTCATCCGGTTTCCGTTCTTGTCAGGAAATACAATATTGCAACTTTTAATGTTCATGCAATCTATACATATCTGTCATATGTTGCACCTGCCCTCTCCTGCGCTTCTGGAGATGATGCGTCTGGAGAAGCTACTGTTTATCTTAACCATAATACACAGTACATGGCCTATCTATAATTAATAGACCAACTCCTATATGAAAATTCCAGCCAAAAAAATGCATGTATCACCAAGATAGACAGGAAAGATGGGATTTTCAAAATTGGTCAGTGCTGGTCTAACTATATTCCTTCCTAAGGTCCCTCACAACTTGGTTACAAAACAATATGAGAATTTTTTTCTCTCAGCTTCTTGTGCACCAATAGGTTCCCTTACCAGTCAGGATGTGAGAATCTTCCTACAAAATTTCCACCATCCTGAGTGTGTAATTTAGCCATGGAACATTTTCAGATTGCAGATCTGTGAACCACATGGCAGGATGCAGCCCCTTAAAACATGTTGCTGATGCGGTTTCATCTTGTCATCTGCACTCTCCAATTCCGCCCACAATCGTATCGTAAAGTGAGCATGAGAAGTGCTTCCCCCTCATTGGCATCTCAGCTAAATCTGGGGGTTTGTGGAGAATGGTGGGAGCACTTCCTGAATGTCAGGGACGCATTATTTCCCCCTTTCACCCCCTCTTCACATATTTTTTAAAGTCCTGCCCCCTATGTCTTTTACACTTGCATTTTGATATCAAGTGGGAATTAACTGCTTAGAGCTGGATGTTGCATCTGCCACAGAGCAAAGCTCCTTATGCTATTGGTACAGAGACATTGACTGGCAGCCCCCCACTAGACTATACATTTTCTTTTATTTTTACTATAAAGGTGCCAGAGGAACACCCCTAGAGAGTGAATTCTTCTATTTCTCTACATGGACAGACAGCAGGGATAACAAGCTTCTTCATACTGAAAGAGAGGGCCATATCCACGGATGAGAAAATGCCTCAGTTCAGCCTCCATCCCCATTTGCTCCTCTGCTTCTCTGGTGAGATTGCTGAAGAGAGGGGCCATTTTTTTGGCAATTCTAGGCCAATTTCTGCTCTCAGGGGCACAAGTATGAATCTGGTAAGTTACTGAACTCAGCAGAGCTGCTCCAGACGTAGACCTGTGAAATGGAGACTATTCACTTCAATCTGGACTGTGACAATTAACTCATTTCAAATCCAACCTCCAAATGGTAACACAGTCACTGGCATAAGATGTTAGTCTGTGATAGTGCCTAATAAGTGATAAAAAGAACAGGAGTACTTGTGGCACCTTAGAGACTAACAAATAAGTGATAGACTCTGTAAGCCATATCCAGTCTTTTGAGCTATTTAGGGTCATTGATTTCAATGGAGTTTTGTGCATGAAGCAGCTACATAATTGAGTTATTAGGCTGGTTTTTAAATAGGACTGTCAATTAATCACAGTTAGCTCACGTGATTAACTCAAAAAAATTAATTGCAATTAAAAATTAATCACAATTAATTGCAGTTTTAATCACACTTTAAGCAATAGGATACCAACTGAAATGTATTAAGTATTTTTGGATATTTGTCTACATTTCCAAATATATTGATTTCAATTACAACACAGAATATACTGTACAGTGCTCACTTTATATTATTTCTTATTCAAAATATTTGCACTGTAAAAGTGATGAACAAAAGAAATTGCATTTTTCAATTCACCTCATAAAAGTACTGTAGTGCAATCTCTTTATCATGAAAGTACAACTTACAAATGTAGATTTTTTGTTACATAACTGCACTCAAAAACAAAACACTGTAACACTTTAGAGCCTACAAGTTCACTCAGTCCTACTTCTTGTTCAGTCAATCACTAAGACAAACAAGTTTGTTTACATTTACATAATGCTGCCCGCTTTTTTACAATGTCACCTGAAAGTGAGAACAGATGTTCACATGGCACTTCTGTAGCAGGCATTGTAGGGTATTTACATGCCAGATATGCTAAACATTCGTATGTCCCTTCATGCTTCAACCACCTTTCCAGAGGACACTTCCACGCTGATGACACTCGTTAAAAAAAAATCATGCATTAATGAAATTTGTGACTGAACTCCTTAGGGGAGAATTGTATGTCTCCTGCTCTGTTTTACCCTCATTCTGCCATATATTTCATGTTTTAGCAGTCTCAGATGATGACCCAGCACATGTTATTCATTTCAAGAACACTTTCACTGCAGATTTGACAAAACGCAAACAAGGTACCAATGTGAGATTTCTAAAAATAGCTACAGCACTTGACCCAAGGTTTAAGAATCTGAGGTGCCTTCCAAAATCTGAGAGGGACATGGTGTGGAGCATGCTTTCAGAAGTCTTAAAAGAGCAACACTCCGATGCGGAAACTGCAGAACCCGAGCCACACAAAAAAAAATCAACTTTCTGCTGGTGGCATCTGACTCAGATGATGAAAATGAACATGTGTCAGTCCGCACTGGTTTGGATTGTTATTGAGCAGAACCCATCATCAGCATGGACACATGTCCACTGGAATGGTGGTTGAAGCATGAAGGGTCACATGAATCTTTAGTGCATCTGGCACATAAATATCTTGTGATACCAGCTACAACAATTAACACCTGTTCTCTCTTTCAGGTGGCGTTGTAAACAAGAAGCAGGCAGCATTATCAGGCAGACTTGTTTGTCTGAGCGATTGGCTGAACAAGAAGTAGGACTGAGTGGACTTGTAGGCTCTAAAGTTTTACATTGTTTTAATTTTGAGTGTAATTTTTTTTTGTACATAATTCTACATTTGTAAGTTCAACTTGCATGATAAAGAGATTGCACTACAGAACTTGTATTAGATGAATTGAAAAATACTATTTCTTTTGTTTTTTAGAGTGCAAATATTTGTAATAAAAAATAAATATAAAATGAGCACTATGCACTTGTATTCTGTGTTGTAATTGAAATGAATATATTTTAAAATGTAGGAAAACATCCAAAAATATTTAAATAAATAGCATTCTATTATTAAGAGCACGTTTAATTTTTTTAATCGCTTGACAGCCCTATTTTTAAATCTTGTTGATAGTCTAGGAATGAGAGCAAAGCCATTAATAATGTGTCTGTCTGGCTTCAGCAGTCAGAGTAGCACTGGATTTTTAATAAGACTATTGTGGCAAATCAGTGGCCATCTAGGAGATCATGGGTGTCACTATGTCACACACTATGGCCATTCAGAAATCCACAGCACTAGCAGGGATAGAACTCAAATCCTGGTACTCAAAAACACTATTCCCTACCACTTCAGGGAAAGAAGAATGTCAGTTAGCTATTAGCAGTGGAAGGCCTATGACACATAGCAGGGCAGTTCTGATTATATCCAGCAGAGGGTAGTGGTGTTCAAACACATTGATCAGATCATTGCAATATAATTTCTCACTCTCTCAGTAGTCCTAACTCATCATGTCTATAGTATCTAAGCCACATCACTATATGTTATTTTCACAGGACAGGGTTCCCTCCCCTTGGATTTTTATTGCAAACAGTCCTCACACACACCAGTGGCAAATTCAACACCCAGTGCTTTATTTACAATGTACTCTATAAATGTTTGTTCCCCACAGCATAACTTCTCCCCAAGTCTTCATCTACTACCAAGGCACAGGGCAAGGGAGAGCTCTCATCTCTCTGAAATCTTAGGCTTCTTTGGCTTGAAGGCACAGCCTTCTATCTTGGGCTCTTCCTGCCTCTTTCTTTTAAGGGTAAATTCCAGCTGACGAGCTGAATCACCCAGCTAATTAGTTAATCTCTGAGAATTTAAATTATTACCTCCTCAATTTACCCCAGGTGGGAATGCTTCCAAAGAGCACGGAGTGGTGAGTCAGCTTGGGCTACTCACACTCTGTCACTGTAATACATTGCGGGAACAAGAACAAAGCAAAATTGTCAGTGTGACCTCAATTTATTGAATTCCAGTCAACTGAAACTCCAGTAACCCAAAGCAGACTATGGTCACCTAGCATGGTATTGCACTCCAGATACCACAAGCCTGAAAGCAGGTAGAAGGATGCTGGCTGGCTTACACAGCTAGAAGAGGAAATATACACATTAAAGGAACAACACCAGTTAAGCCACATCCCCAAATTTTCCTAAAGGCTTTGGATAACCTTTAAGATCTTCAGTAACTTACTGCATTGCTATATAACTGATAGAATAGCAGAAATTCCATTTGGGGTGGGGGGGGAGATCCCATCATATCAGTAAAGTCAATGGGGTTCACTGGCATAAATGAGGACAGAATATGGCCCATATGATGAAACTGCCTCATAAGAAAGATATATATGATGAATGTATATTCAGCATGTCAAGAAAAATACTTGTGCTATCCAGATTGCTGCAAGAACAAGCAGTGCCATTTTCTAAAGTTAACCTTCCTGAATTTACTCATAAACAAGAATGCATTGAAGTAAACTGATGCTGATGAGTCAAAGAGAGACAAAAATTACTGTGGTGGACTGTTAACAACCCAATTCCGTTAATTGTTTTATACACATAATTAAAGCCAGGGATGTAGTCAAATAATTCCCATAAGTATCCACCAGGGTTTGGTCTGCAGTTAGCAGAGCAAATTTAATTAAATGAATTTATTTCTGAATCAGAAATTCCTTGTGATACATTCACTTGAGAATCAACAGAAATCCTCTCTCTGGCAAGAACTGCTTTTGATTATATTGACTCACACAACAGGAAATAGAAATAGAACATGTTTTGTAAAGTGTATAAAAAAATACCTTTCATGGTTTTCTTCACTTGTTTGTGTATTATTTGGTGCATAAATACCTCCATAATGGGGATGTTAGAAATGCTTAAGATGCTATAGATAGATAGGAGAGAAAGAGAAAGAGGCAGGCAGACAGACAATTATTTATTATATCACGCTACCCAGAATTGTGCTGGGTATTTACAGGTCATCTATAATGGTATGAGACCCTTGCCCTGAAGAGCTTATAATTGAATTCCACATGAGACATGACAAAGAGACAACAAAACAGTAAAGCAGGGATGGAAAGAAGAAAAGCAGTGTTCACAGAAAGAAGTTTATGTGACAATGGCATTTGACATCATGGATTTATAGTTTTAAAATATTTTAATAAAACCGCATAACTACTTCCAGATTACATTGGGTCTCTACACATAGAACTATAAATGTCTTATAAAATAAAAATGTGATTGCTGACTCACTTCTTGTGGGCATCTCAGCAGAAGTATCGTAAGGCGGGAATTTAGGGAGGGAAGGAGAGGCTAATGGCCTGACAAACCTTTTGGGGAAGGCACTATGTGTGAAGCAGTGTGGAAACAGGGTGGAAGAGGGATATAGGAGACACTAAAGTATGGGGCTCAAGGCAGACATCTCTGGTAGAGAAGAGTGGTCAATGGGTAGTGTGAGGAGAGAGACAGGCAGATAAGTAGGCAGGGACAGTTCCACAGACCCTTGAAGGCAAGGACAAGGAGGTTGAACTTGAGGCAGTGAAGCAGGGATAGCTAAAGGAAAGACTGAAAGAAACAGTGACAGTTTTGTAGGGTCTTGAGGGGAGCCATGTGGAGAGAAGGAAGGCCAGAGACAAAGAGATTACAGTAATCAAAAAAGGAGAGAGCTTTGCTGTCTGGAAAGAGAAAAATTTAGATCCTCGAAATATTATGGAATAAGCTTGGATGTGAAAGGTGAAGGAGAGGTAGAAGTCAAACATGTTCCCAGATTTCAAGCCTGAGTGTCAGGGAAGTTGGTGATGTGACAGAAAAAGGAGAAAAGAGGATTTCGGAGGAAAGTCAAGGATCTAAGATAGGTAGGTAGATAGATGTATTTTTGTTGTATTCAGAATAATTTTCCATGAAAAATCTGTTTGTTTGTTTGTTTGTTAATAATTTTGTAAAGATTCTGCAGCAGCACAGAACATAATGGTCATCAGCTATATTGCCAACCATGGCCAAAGAGATTCACAGTTGTCCTTGGACTTTCTGTTCCCAAATCCAAAGCTCCTACCAATGCCACTAAAGGAGAATTTCCATTAACTTTAGTAGTATTAAGGTTTATATGGTCTATGGTCCAGACACTAGAGGGTGACATAATCAAGCACACTTGGGCATGTCTGAGCTTCTGTCCAGTACAGGGCAGTGGTACTTGTATAGTTGCCAGGGCATTCTGATTTCTAGATGTTTTGCAAGACTTTTCTGGTTTTGTTTATATACCAGGTTAAGAATTCTATTAATACTGGATGGCATAGAATTGTTGTGGTCTGATCATTCCATTTAGCAATATAGAAAGTTCTTTCTATATAAACAGACTTTATCTGCAACAGTTTGGCTCTTCACAGAGCTCACTCAATGGGTGCAGGTCAAGAGCTCTGATTCCCCACATGCATTAAATCAACATCTTATCTCTACAAAAGAAGAGGATCTCAAAGTTCTTACCAAGTACTAATCCATCTCTAGGAAACTCCCATCTTGAGTCATAGGGCAGTTGCATTGGGTCCACATAAATGTACTCATGGCCATCAGGGCTGATAGACTCAATTACTCTCCATCTTATCTCATACTTTGGTTTCTGCCATACACAATAAATGAAACATAAATTGTCAGGCTCATGCCTGATTTAAGAATGGGTCAGATCACTAATTCAATTCAGTATAGAAATTACATATTTTAAGTTACCTGTTTCCATATGATGACCAGGACAATCAGTGAAATAATCACAATCACTATTAACACTAGGACTGCTGCAGCCACAGTTAATTCTGATCGCAATGCTGTAGTAAAAGAAAAGGCCTCAATTTAGATTTGCCTTCTGAATGCAGAGGGATGTGACAGAGGCCGGAGTTTGTAGGTGACTGTAAGACTCCCATCTCCTGTGCCATCAAAGTTCTTGTGCACTGCAGATGTGAAAAGTGCAGTCTCCAGAGGCAGGGGGCATTAAGTCATTCACTGCCTATAATAACCCTGCCTTCCTATTTCAGGAACAACAGTGGTTGCCTGGAAGAGACTTCCATGGCCATTAGTAACTAAAATGAAGAGCTGGATCATGGAACCACATAATATGGGAAAGATGGATTCAGAATTAAGACCTGGAGAATGGCTCTTGCTCAAATGTTTGGGGAAGAGCTGCCAAATCTGTTTTCATCATTATTTACTTTCAAAGAGCTGGTGTTTTACCTATTAGACATTCACACTGCATAATAATTTCCAGATTTGATTGGATTTATTTGAGGGGGAGTTTGAAATGACTATTTAAATCTCTCAGGAGTGACAAAGTTAACTCACTAGGAGCCACAAGCTTCAGTTCCCGAGTAACGGCACCAAGAGTGTTCCTCGCCATGCACCGTACTACCAGGGTTTCTTCTACCTTTTGGAAGGTCACCTGGCTTTTCACCTGGTCCTTATCAACCCGATAAGCCTCCATGTGTATATTTGAGATGTTGTTAGTCAGAAGCATCCATGAGGTATCATTACTGCATCTGCAGAAATAGAATATCCATGATTATAGACATCAGATTTATGGATGGATAATCAAGTGTAAACAAAATGAGGATCACCCTAAGCACCCTTTCCCTACTCCCTTTCTCTAGTAAGAATTATTTTAAGGACCAAAGATGTTTAAGTATGTACCCACTTCCTAACAATCCTCTGGCTCCACTCCTCCTAGAGGCAATGAATTTCTGATCCCTACCAGCACTACCACCTTTGAAGTGCTAGTAATGGAGCCCCGCAGGCCTGGCAGCTCACTGTTGCTTAGTCCAAACTTTGCATTGCTCTGGGGCTTTCTCATTACACCCCAGAATTCATGGTTGGCCTCTGAAGCCCCAGTGCTCCACAAATCTCTTTGGGACAGAAGAGAGGTGGAAATCCCATACAGTAGCATGAAATGTAGGTATAACGACAACAGAAAGTATCTGAGGTTACCAGGGCTGCTGGGCCCCACCAGGCTTGTTGTCTCTCTGTGCGATTGTCTCCAGAGGAGGGGGAGAAGGGGTGACCCCGAAACTAGATCAACAAATGTGAGGGGATTAATTAGTTAACATTTCTATAGCACTTTGAATGTAAAAAATATTATTATCTGTGGTAGGCTCAGTTGCAGGAAGAAGGTGGATAGGGGAGTGTGAAAGGGTTATGGGATAGGTTAGTCTGCTCAGGAGATGGCAGGAAAGCCTCAAAAGATATGTGGATAAGCATCTGACTTGCTCATCTAAACTTCCCTGAGGCTCACTCATCACTAATTAGGTACCACATCTTAGAGAAACCTGTTAAATAGGTACAGCATATGTGTTCTACAGGACAAAATCAGTAGGAATGATATTAACCCCCACCCCATCCATATGCTGATGAAGCATAAACAACTTGTCACTTTGGCAAGACAAACCAGAATCATAGTTTCCAGAGGACTGATAAGGAATGTGTGTCACGAGCTTAAATTATGTTGGTCAAGAAAAAACGTTCACATATGGAGATAAAGGCACATCTGTTTTTCTTACTTTTTAATGTCCTTGCAAATCAGCCATTCCACGTCAGGGAAAGGCGTCCCTTTTGCCAAGCATTGGACCGTCTGTCCCCCTCCAGAGCCGTGGTGATCCACCAGTTTTAGAATTGAAGCTGAAACTAGAAGTGAATTGAAAAGAGCATCTTAGAATTTCCCCCCTTTATTTGGGTTAGAATTACAAATGGCACAGGACAGACGTTTACAATTGCTGTCATTTGTCTGACCAGCCTATTGCTCTGCTCCTCAGGGAATCCAAGTCTGGGTCCTAAGCTCTTGGCTTGCTCTCCAGACTCTGATTTTCCCCGGAAGGATATGACTAACTCAGATTGACTTTGATGAAAGTTACTTATATCCTGCGGAGCAGAACGGGGTTCAGGCTACAGCACAGTCACAGAAGGGGGCGCTGTGGAAGGGGTGTGCTTGGTCCTGGGGCACAGAGAGAGCATGAGAGCCTCACACTGCTCCTGAGAGACACCAGCGGGGTGGCAATTTAGATGTCTCTGACTGGATGCAGAGAAAGCCTTATCCTTCCCTACTCAGCCTCATTTGAGAGCACAGGAAGAGTAAAGATGAAAAATACAGAGAAAACCAGAGGACCCCGCTCCCACCCACCTCCAAGAACTCAGCCATTTATCAATATCCCTATTACTATTACTTATTTGTAACATGGGAGTGCCTGCAGGAAGCAGCTGGAGCTTGGCCCCTCAGGAGCCAAGAGGACTTTTCAGGTAGGGAGGGAAGAAAGGGAGAAGCAGATACCATTTTCACAGGAGGAGGGAGCAGAAAGCACCCAGCACCTCAGTGTGGCTCTGCTCCTTTCTCCCTTCCCTCCTTGTGAAAATTGGGTCAGGCTACTCTCTGCTCCTTCCCCTCGACATCCATGCAACACCCAGCTTAGACAGGGGAAGAGGTTGGGGTAAAAAAACGTCCGGAGCTGTAAAAGGAGCAGGTGAGGCCTGGGAAACAGCAAGTGTTGGGTTGGGGGAGACAGAATTGATGTGGGAGCTGGGTAAGGGGCAGAACTGATGTGGTGGC
Source organism: Malaclemys terrapin pileata (assembly GCF_027887155.1). Classification (NCBI taxonomy): domain Eukaryota; kingdom Metazoa; phylum Chordata; order Testudines; family Emydidae; genus Malaclemys; species Malaclemys terrapin. The sequence continues at coordinate 52,449,520 of NC_071509.1, read as the reverse complement.
TGGGAGGTAATTAATTGCTGGGCTGACGGATGGGCAGATATGGGGCTGATGTAATTAGTTAGAATTTTGGAGTCTGGGGAGAAGCTGGAAGCTCCACACCATCAGGCAGCCAGTGAGAACTCCTGCAGAGGGGACCAAAGTCACCTCACTTTATAAATTTGGGAGAGTTGGCGACACTGTAACTGTCACACACAAACTGGCATGGAAGGGCGAGTTCAAAAATCAAAAGGTAGACCAAAAAAGCCACAAGTAAACTCATGATTTTGGTGGATCTGACTCATTATTTTGAACTTTTGGGACTGGCAATACTGGAAATATTGTTTCCACAATGTGTGCTTCTTCTGCAGAGGATGATAAACTGTATAAGTGTGGAGTGACAAAAGGTGAACTGTTGTTCCTAAGGGTCTTACCTGAGTGACCAGTCAGTACAATTGACATACCGGTAGGAACTACTCTTGGAAAACACCAATCCAGCTCCAGCCAATCAGCTAGTATTGTGTTAGTAAGCGACATGGCAGGGAAGCAGCCAAACTAATTTGCTGCTGAAATCATAACACTTAGCACTCTTCGTCTTCAAAGCAATCCCTTGTGAAGTAGTTTAACAAATGTCCTCTCCATTTTGCAGAATGGAGTAACTCAGGATAGGCAGGGAGATAAAACTACTTGCACAAGGCCACTGAAGAAGTCACAGTCAGGATTAGAACACAACCATTCCTGGCTTCCAGGCCTTTCATTCTAGTAGATCTGGAGGTTAGCAGGACACCTGGTGCTTAAATGGACTTAAGTCTTTGCTGTCTACAGCTACCTCTGCCCAGTCCAATAGGGTTCTTGATATGCTTACCTTGTATTAGCAACGAGAAAGTATAGCTTTTAGTCTCTTCTCCATTTTCAGCAACCAAAGTATAATCTCCACTGTCTTCTTCCTTGGCCCGAATCAGTTTTAATATACTTTGGACCCTATAGGAACAAGAGATTTTACAAAACATAAGAATAAATTAATCCAAATAATTTAAAAAATCAAGCAATTTTTAGTAAAAAATCTATATATTTAATGTAGGTATATGGTGACTATAATGTAGTGATACTTTGCATTTCTATAGTGCTCTTCCTGTCAAAATGCTGTTTAAATGTTAATTAATTCTCTCATATGAGAAACACGCAAGCATTATTATACCCAACAGGGATTTAGCAAGGGCATTGATGTGATCAAAATGATGACCAAGAGATTATTTTGGGAGCAGCATTTTGGAAAAACTGGAGAGGGGCCAGGATAGTATCCAGAAGACAGCACTGTAATAAGACTGGAGAAGGTTGCAGTAGTCAAGGTGGCAGATGATCACAAGTTGGACAAGTGAATTAGCTCATAGGATGGAAAATCAGGAAGTTTTTTTGATATATTTGGCTGCTGCTGGAATGAAGTGTCTAGTTCTGGTACAAACAATTCAAGAGGGACATTGATAAAATGCAGAGGGTTCAGAGAAAAGCTTCAAGAATGATTAAAAGATTAGAAAACACACCTTATAGTGATAGGCTCAAAGAGTTCAATCTATTGAGCTTAACAAAGAGAAAGTTAAGGAGTGACTTTATGATAGTCTATAAATATCTACATGTGGAACAAATATTTAATAGCGGGCTCTTTAATCTAGCAGAGAAACGTATAACATGATCCAATGGTTGGAAGTTAAAGCTAGACAAATTCAGACTGGAAATAAGGTGTAAATGTTCAACGATGAGAGTAATTAACCACTGGGACAATTTACCAAGGGTCATGGTGGATTCGCCATTACTGACAATTTTTAAATTAAGATTGGATGTTTTTCTAAAAGATCTGCTCTAGGAATTATTTTGGGGAAGTTCTATGGCTTGTGCTATACAGGAGGTCAGACAAAATGAACACAATGGTCCTTTCTGGCTTTTGAATCTATGAATGTTGTGTAGGAAGCAGCAGTAGAATGTGGAGGGAAAGAGGAAGAAAGAATCAAATATGCTGCCTAGGTGACGTTTGTAGGTGACAGAAAAATGATAACATTGTCAACAGCAATGGAAAATGAAATAAGGGCACAATGTGTGAAGGAAAAAATACGAGCTTGGTTTGGTTTGATAATCTTGAGTTGACTGCAAGCCATCCAAGCTGAGCTATCAGAGACACAGTGAGAGATATGAGAATGAACCATAATAGGAGAAGTATATCTGAGAATTGACACCAGAGAGATGATAGTTAAAATTATGTAAGAGAGTGAGGCTACCCAAGTATAAGGTATAAAGGAGAAGAGGATGGGTGAAAAGAAAGAGCCTTGACAGACTCCAATAAAGAGGAGGAGTGGTAATGCAATGCCCCCAAAGGAGACATTTAAAGAACAGTAATTAAGGCAGGAAGAGAATCAAGAGGGGACAGTGACATGGAAGTCCACAGAGGACAGGATGTCAAAGAGGAGGTGATGATGAAAAGCTATAGCAAGGCAAGAAAGATGAGGTTGTATATAATGTCTTGATTTTTCTCACCAAATTCTAGTCATAGATTTGATAAAATGAAATCACAAGGTTTCTGGAAGAGAAATTCAGATTGTCACCTTGGCAAAACCTTTCTTTACCTTGTCTCATTGATCTTGTTTGCACTGGTAACAATCTCTGTAAAATTCTCAGTCAGAGTCACATTGTCCTTCAGCCAGAACATTTTTGGAGCTGGGTACGCCTGCACATCCACTACAAAATTTTTGACCTCATGTAAATTGACAGCTTCCAAAGGGCTAAATTGGGGGTCCAGATGAATGAATCCTTTATCTGTAAATGATACAGATTCACATAAATAATGCTACTCGCTTTATTTCAAACATGGTATTTGCCAGCATGCTAACAATTTTTGGACACTAGAATTAGACTGTACCATGAACTGTAATGACTACTCTCTTATTTTCTTTAACCTCCTTGGTTGCATGACGGGCCGTACATTCATAATCCCCGGTATCTTTCACTGAAGCCTCAGGAATGGTCAAAGTGTAAACCAGCTTCTGGGAGGGAACTTTAATGTCATCAACTTTTATCACACCTTTTTCTTTCTGTGTTTTGGAGAGAAAAAAAAATTATTTAAACAACCCAGCTGCAGGAAATAAATACAGTATAAAAGAATTAAGATTCCATTTGAAGGAGAGCAATGAAAGATTTACTGCTATATGATCCAAATTCCATATTCAAAAGGAATGGCTTAATCAGTTAGGGACAAATTTTCAGACATGGATGCAGCAGGTGTGCCCATAAGAATATACAATTTTAGAGCCAACTGCCAAAGGGTGAATAGGTTAAAAACTGCTTATGTTGTGCATTTGGAGTAAAGTATCATCTAAAAATTATGTGGAGAGCCTAAAAGAGCATTTTACTGCTAAAGCAAGCTAAGGGAGTGTATCCTTTGACTCTGGTGATGATGCTGTTGATTTTGGTTCTGAATATTCTTTGATCAGTTCCCACAAGGTGAGGATTCTTAATATATTTTTCCTGACAGATCATACCCATTTCCTAGTTCCTATATTCAGTGTGTGCTAATTCTGAGAATAATTCATTGGCAAGGGCAGGGGGGGAGAGGCGGTGTTCAGTTGAGAATAAAAATATTTCAAAGAGAAGACAGCACGTGCATATTGAGGGATGGGAACCAAAAATATGTTGGGGATTGTGTGAAACTAGAATGATTGGCAGGAGACTGAAGTTATGAATTGTAAAACTGAAATAAAATGAAACCTTCCTATATGAAGTAATTTTTTTTTCAGGCTCTTAATTTTTTTTAAATTAAAGCTGCATTTCTAGGTCACAATTATTCTGCAACTTTACAATAACCCACAATTATCAGACCTTTTACACAGCAGCACACCTGCACTTTATGTGGAGCACTGACTATAAATGGGATTTCACTGAAGAGAAACCTTCACTTCAGAACACACGTTATGAGAATTTGGGACTGATTCTCCTCTCACAACAGGTTTTCATTAGTGTAACTCCACTGACTTTAACTGAGTTACTCCTCATTTACACCAATGTAACTGAGAAAAATCAGCCCGTCTGAGACTATGACTTGAAGAGAGTCATTTTAGAGTCAGATTCACTTCACCACCAGTGTTGTATGCAGACATTTTGACACATTTCCAGAACATTCCATTTTTGTTCCACCAGACTTTCTAAAGCACAAATTCACAGAGATTTTATTCCTTCAACGCTACAATCCCACTCCCTGATAACGTCTTATGCTCCCAGTCACCCCTCATCTCCCTTGAATGCTTTGCATTCTTACTAACATGAATTCTAACACCTGATACTGATTTTCTATAGTGATAACCTGAAAATAAAAGAAATGGTTCTGTTTTCTCTCTTCCTCTGTCCTCGTTCTAACAGTGAAGCGCTGACCCCTTCACATCCCCATATTCCTCACCAACTGATAACTACAATTATGCAGAAACAAAACGAGATATTTACCACTTTCCCTGGATAATTCCACTGTAAATTAACCACCTCGTTGTCAAAGACCACACAAGTTACAACAATCGTTTCGCCTGTTTTATATACAGTTTTAAGGGCCTCAATCTCAACTGGCAGCTCTGAAGTAGCTGAGGGAAAAAGAAAGAGAGTGTACCAAGTTTAAAAACCATGTGCAGTATATGAATGGTGGACTTCAAGGACTAGATTCCAATTTCGTTTACGCAATTATGGTACAAGCAAGAAGAGAATCAGGCGCAATATTTTTACTCTCCTTTAAAAACTGAAAAAGAGTACCTTTCAAAATGTAGATGAAAAACTGATCTGACTTGAACTCCACTTCTTTAACAGTTGTTTGGCATGTGTATGAGCCTGCAGGAAAATTTCCTAGGAAGCCTTGTTTGCTGTCATAATAGGCATATACGACCTTGGCTTCACTGTTAACTAAAGCTACTTCAGCATTAGGGTCACTTGTACGACAAGGGATAATGGTGGAATCACCATCTTCTACTAGGATGAATTGATCCTCTGGTAGTAGAGGAACGAAGGGTATATCTGGATCTGTAAAAAAGATATGTATTTTTACATTATATCATTTTTAATGTGTCCATAGTACAAGAATGGAGACATCAGCAGATAATTATGCACCTTGATAGAAATGAATATATTTTGTTTCTTTACTTTTCCAGCAATTTCCTTTATCATATGTAAAACCACAACTATGTTAAAGTCACACACAGAGTCGACACACTCTCACCATAATGACATTTGCCATCTGATGAGACATGTAAGAAGACATCCCAGTAGTCCAACTAGAAGTCAGGATCTTATGTAACAGAAATATACCAGTCTGGGAAGTTTAAGGCCTCCAGGAAAAAGAGAAGTGTTATTATTTCCTTTAGATGTGGCTCTAGTGGAGTTTTCCTACAATGCTATTCACAGGCAAAAGGCAAAAAGCCAGAAAACCACTAATGTTTAGGTGTGAAAATTGTTGCCCATTCTTGTGGGATAAAATAAAAATGAAGGGCTACACTCTGCCTTTTGTTATGCAACCCCACTAACAACAATTTCCAGCCAAACCTTCAGGGTAGAAGTCCCATTTTCCAGCTCAGGGGCCTTGATTTATATTTTGGATCTACATTAATTGACACACACAAAAAGGAGATTAGGCTGCTTAGAATAAATGTCCTGGCTTTCACTGGTGTAAACCACTGTGATAGAGCATGAATAGCCCAAGGACATATCTACACCACCACTTTTGTTGGTATAACTTAATTTGCTCAGGGGTGTGAAAAAACACCCCCATCATGGAAGCACGGTGTGGACAAGCTCTCCTGTCTGCAGAGAGCAGCTACACAAGCTGACTCACCACTCTGTGCACTTTGTAAGAGTCCCCACATGAGGCAAATTGATGAGACAATAGATTAAGTGCCAGGTGATTAGCCAGTTAACAAGGTGATTCAGCTTATCAACTGAGGACAGTGAAGAAAGAGACAGGAAGAGGATGAAAGGGCTAGAGAAGTCCATGATATCAGGGAGGTGAGAGCTCTCCCCCCTCACATCCTGTGTCTGGAGAGGAGGTAAAAGCCTTAAGCTATGGGGAACAAGTGTTTGTATAGCACATTGTAAATAAAGCACATGATGTTGAACTTGCCACAGGCGTGTGTGATTGTAGAAAGGAATCCAAGGTGAGGGAACCCCAGTCTCCCCATTCCAGTCACCCATCATTTCCTTCTTTTATTCTAATTCCTTTTCAACTGTAATCTTAGAGCCCCTGTAATCAACGGTAAGAGTTCCTGAAACATTCATTTTATAAAAAACACTTTTTAATGTTCCTCTCCCTCCTTCTCTTCTGCTTCACCCCCCCCCCCCAAATAAAAAGTATTAGAAACCAAAGACATTGATTGGATTGGTTTTCAGCTAAATTAGTTAGATTGTTATTTTAAAATATTTCTATCTACATAGCTGATTCTATGTATTTCTATGTGTCCATCACCATGGTACCTTGGTGTCATTAACTATGGTTGTTCCATGTGGTTTCTCGAATTATGAGGCACAACCATAAAAAGGCAAACAAATCCCCAATATTTTTTAAAACCAATACAATGTACCCCAGTTCCAATAGCCATCCAATCCAAATTTGGTTTAAAATCTAATTGCAAAACATACCCAACTTTAAAACAGCAGCTCTGAAAATGATCATAATCTGCCACTTCTAAACACACAAATAACTGCTGCAAACCTAAGAGCTTGTGAGCCAAGGTTCATCATCAATTTTAATAATGGGAGTATAACACACTGGCAGGCTCCTTGTAACAACAATCCAAACACAGCACTATAGAACTCATATCCACTCAACTCAGTACATTTGCTTTCCAAATGTAATTAAAAACAGAAAGAGGCTTCACTTAGGTTTTTTTCCTGCTTGTATGGCTATTACATCCTTATGTAACAGTCATAAAGCATCCTGGTTTTAAGAAAGAAATTTGCTTTCCCTCACAGCCCTCATAATTTATTGTAGGGAAAGGAATTGCTTTGCACAAAACAAAAAAACAAAAAAAGTTCATGGTGGAAACAGAAATTTTCCTAAAAACTCTAAAATTAGGTGAAAAAAGATTAACTTTTGCAACAGTGTCAGCTGGCTCTTTAGTGAGGGGAAAAAACTACAAGATGCCTATGCCTTGCAGATCTGGTAGGCTCAGGTCTAGGGGACTGTGACAGAATGTACGCCTGTGTCCACACCCGACCCACTGTTGTAATAATCTTTGTACAAAGTATGCCTTGCAGGGTATCATCTGCAAACTCATTTGCTAGTCAATATTCTCCTGATAAAATATGTGTGACAACACTGTAGGTGAAGTTATAAGATTCCACTGTATGGTGATCTTAACACATGTTCCAAACTGAGGTTGGTAAACTTGTCTGTCTCAAACAAAGGAATGTGCGCTCTGATTACTTTGCATTTAAGCAATAAACAAAGTCATCAAGCAGGAAGGGTAGACAAAGAAACCTCAAACAGGTAAGAAAAAACAGCAGGGAACATCCTTCTCCATAGATTTTTTGTCTCCTGAATCTCAGCTGGAAATGTTTTCCAGGAGGGGGACTAACACTATAAAAGGAGACAAACACCCCAAAGGAATCCCTCCTCTCTTCCTCTCTCTCTCTGTTCACTGCTTAACTACATCAGAAGCAGGGCCGGCTCCAGCATTTCTGCCGCCCGAAGCAAAAAAAAAAACTGCGATCGGCAGCAGCAATTGGGGAAAAAAAGGCCGCAATCGGCAGCGGCAGTTCAGAGGCAGGTCCTTCACTCCTACTGGGAGTGAGGGACCTGCCGCCCCGAATTGCTGCAGGTGCCACCCCTCTCCCCTGGCCGCCCCAAGCACCTGCTTGTTAAGCTGGTGCCTGGAGCCGGCCCTGCCCAGAAGGGACACAGGAAGCAGCCATTGAACGGGCGAAGGGATCCTGGCCTAAGGAGTTTGGTCAGTAAGACTGCTGAGAGCAGGTGGTGAGAAAAACATTGCTTTGAATGTAACATAGTTTAAGTTAGGCCCCAGCTGCATCTTATCCTTTCCTTATAACCATTTCTGACTTGCAGTCACTTAAAATCTTTCTCTTTGTAGTTAATAAACTTGTTTTATCTAACCCAGTGTGTTTAAATGGATGTGTCTGTGAAATTCCATTTGAGGTCACAAGGTGTATGCATATTATTTCTATTAAAGGAATACAGACTTTGTATGAATCTGTATTGTCTAGGAGGGGGCTGGACAATACAAGACATACATTTCTGGGGGGAAATCTAAGACTTGGAGTGTGCTGAGGTCACTCTGCAGTATAACCAAGGCTGCTGAGGCCAAGGAGTGGCCGGCTGGCTGCAGCACACACACATACATAGCTGGGAGTGACTTGCATGCTGGAGGCTGTTTGTGAGCAGTCCAAGCTGGAGGCTACAGCAGCAAAGCAGCGTAAAGGGCACCACAGGTTAGAGGGCAGGGGTGACACAACTACTCATTAGTTTGGATTGTACCCTGGTACATCACAGGAACATAAAAAAAAACCTTCTTGAAGGAGTCTTCTGATATCTGTCTTCATCTTCCTTGTCCTCGAGCTAATAGTGAGCTATTGCACTATCCAGCAGCATCATTTTTGTAGTGGGCCACTTAGAACTGACTTGATACTGAGGTATAAAGCCCACAGGCTCTGCCCATGCTTCAATAACTGTCTTAAGAACAAGTGTTGGTGCTGCAAGTTTTTCATGGTAAATGTAGAGGGAAATCATGGAAGAGTCATGCTAACATTGCATGTTATGGTCTATAGAAAACCCAAATGCCATTGCAAAACAGACTTCAAAGTTTTAGGGCACTTCACAAAATCTCTGATACTGCCTCTTTCCCCTTACATAATCTTTTTGTAGTCCAGGCATCTTTTTTTTCCCTTCACAAACATGTTAAAGTTTTACAGGGTGACTTGCAACCTCTTTTCTTTTCCCTTGTTTTCCTGTACTGCTCTTGCAGGCTTACACTCAGAATGCTCACTGCCAGTCTACCAGTCTGGTACTTTGTGTCCCTGCAGTGCTGTCTCTAATCCCCTGTTTCCCAATAGAACCCCAGGCAGTCCTGTATAATGCTTTACAAAGGCTCTCAATAAAGTTTGTAAAGCCATTTATCTTCACATCCACCCACTTGCTCCCCCATCCACCCACTCACCCTCCCGTGTCCCACACCAAAATCCCCAGATGTCAAATGTTATAGTCTCTTCCTTTTTAAAGACGTTGGCGTTCGTGGATTCATGTGACAGTCAGTCATAACTCAGCCAGTGACTCCTATTACAGCCATGACAAATAGGTTTAATAGACTTTTGACTCCAACCTCAGAGAATTTGCAGACAGAAGGACATTCTATGACATCCCTACCCCCCCAGAGTGTGTGGGGGAGGAGGGGACGAGGTGGGCACTTCTAAAAGGGAATGGGAAGATTACCAGGTGGGGTGATGTTCCCTGAGATCCCTGTTAAGTGGTGTTCTTATTAATAACAATAGTATAATACCTAACTCGGTAGATTCAAAATGCTTTATGAAGGAGGTCAGTATCATCTCATTTTACAGATGGGGGAAACTGAGACACAGAAGGGACGTGGCTTGCCCAGGGTCACCCAGAGGGCAAGAGGCAGAGCCGGGAATGAAACCCAGATCTCCTTGGTCATAGTCATGTGCTCTATCCACTAGACAACACTGCCTCATTGTTTTTGCCACTGTCATTTCTTTGGGTCCAATAGATTTTTTCCACTGTGCATGAGAGGAAGTTTGGGGGCAGGAAAGGCAGGTCTTGCTGTGAAAATTGTGGCAAATGATGCATGAAAACACCACATTATTTTGCCAGACTGGCACTCACTGCCATTTCTTGTTTCCACTTCTCTCGTGACAGGCGTTCCAATACAGCTACATCTTACTAATCGCCTTTGAGTCCTACACCCTGTAAATATGTGAGCATCCGCCTGCACTGCAGTTCAAGTTTTCTATCAACTAATACATTTCCACACTTCAGATATTTGAAAGTAGCAATATATAGCCTCTGAGCTATCAGTTCAAATCCAATTTAGGTCAATAGAGACCAAGAGCCATTGCCATTCATTGACTATATAGTGGTATTCATGAAGTTAGTTGGTCTCAGTACAGGTCCCAAAGAACACATTACACAAGCCACCACCAAATAGTTGGCATTAGTGTTCCCCTGGTTGGAAGCCTTAGCAAAGAAGCCAATAGGCATGGAGACAACTACGTACAGTGTGCACTCACAGAGCTGGTCTCCATGTCTGAATTGAGGTATCCACTGGGGGAGCACTGCCTTTTTCCTGCGCTTTGTGGAGAGAAAGCTTCAGCCTCCAAGACTGTCAATTCATTACCTTTCATGAGAACTAATTCATACCAAACAAAATCAATGTGAAGAGGAGCATGCCCAGCCCAGATCAAGAGGTTGCTCTCCATTTAAATGCTTAATAGGATCCTTGATATTCCTACAGAGCAACCCAGGCAAACCTTTCTGCTGTAACACAGCATAACCCACTCACCAGGCACATAGATGTAGATATCCTTCCCCTCCACCTCCCCGTCCTCCTCTTGAGTATGATTGTAGTAACAAGTGTATAATCCGGTATGAGCAGCTGAGGCATTCCCCACTTCCAGCAAAGTCACAAAGAGACCACTGTTGTTCTCTTCATTTCTAATGTCTATTCTGTGGCTTCCTTCAGCCATTGGGTATTGCCAGGTCACTTCGCTGTCTCCAGAGCATTTCAGAGTAAACGAGGCATTCAATTGCACGACCATTTCATCTCTATTCGGAAGAACAGTCGGCAATGGAAGCTGGCAGAAAGTTAGCCATGGTCCTGTCAAAGGAAATGAATAAGTAACCAGTTACTAAGCAGAACATGCTCACCACATATATGTGAGAAAGGATGAGTGATTTATCTATAAAACAGCCATGTTTATGAACAAACCAGACATACTAATCTCTCTGTAAGTGTGCCCTTTTGAAAGCAGTCACAGCATTTCCCTATAGAGGGCAAAATAATTCCTCTTTGAACCTCTCAGACAAAATACTGTTCATTTCAGTTCAGTCCGACTTGCATCGAGAAATGAAAGACAAAGAGTTTAAATTAGCGATGGCTCTCAACCAAAACCCCAGATCCAAACAGCCCCAGACTTTGGGAGCATTTTGTGCTAGATCAACACCTGTATCTGAATATTACAGCTGACCTCTATTTCTGCAATGGGCTACAGAAGTAGCTTGGATCCAAACTTTGGTTATGTCTCCACTGCAAAAAAAAAAAAAAAAAACCCAAAAACCTGCGGCAGCAAGTCTCAGAGTTTGGCTCTACAAATTTGGACTGCGCTATGGTGCTAAAAATAGCCATGCAGAGATTCCAGTTCGGGTTTTTAAGCCCACCTCAAAGCCCAAGCTCCAGCTCAAGCCAGAATGTCTATGTGGCTATATTTAGTGCCATACTGTCAGTCTTGCAAGCCCAAGTCTGTAGACCCAAGCTCTGAGATTCACTACTGTGAGTTTGGGGTGTGAGGGAGGAGCATTGCCGTGTAGACATACCCTAAGTGGCTCAGGCCCACCTCTAGTTGAAATGTAGGGAAGATATAATCAAATAAAACCATAATTCATTGAACAGGATATTGTAATGGAGTGCTTTTAATGTGCAATCTGGATTTACAAGGCCAGGTTCTCAGGTTTGGGCAAGTTGTACTTTGGCTGGCCAAAGGCTGGCTCAGTCCCCACCCTAAGTGAGAATCCCACCCAGCACCACAGCCCCCGAGACCCCAGAGAAATCATCAGGGAGGTAGATAAACGGTTTGTATGCCAGAGGACCAACACAAAGCAGGTTTAGTGGAGCCAAGGACTGGGCCCATCGTGGTCTCTGTTCTGCTTCTCAAGCCATTGCAAGTATTTTACCTATATTAGCTAGTAATGCTGGCCTTTTTTATATTTGGCACTTTGAGGCAAAGCCTGCCCTGCCCCCCATTTCCTTCTGCTGATATGGAAGGCCTGCTCGCCAGTGCAGTTATGTGGCACAGAGTAGGAGGATGCAGGGATCCCACCCAGGCAGCCTGCATTCTGCTGCACATCATGGAGCTCTGCTCCCATGTGCTGCTGAAGAAACTCTGGCGGGAGAGACGTGGCATGACTGGTGCATCAGCAGTGACACAGATCCACTGGCCAAACCTCTTCCCTCCGGAGAGAGAGAAGCAGCTGCAGAGGTTACTATAGCCCTGAGGCTACAATAGTACCTTCACAGTGGATTCCATTCCCCTCCACAAGGGAACTCCCTTGTATCATATCCATTTAACTGGGCTGCTCACAGGCACCAAGCTGTGATCCTTAATCAGTAACAAAAGATGGACTGTCCATAAAAATATGAATATTTTCAGTAGATTTAATCACAGGCTTGGGACTGTGTTCCCGGCAGCTTTTATTATAATTAATGTCAGAAAAAAAGAATTTACAGCCGCTTGACTGATCATCTGTGCTGTAATTCATGATCACTGATCACCCTGAAAACAAATCTATCTGAAACATTGACTGTAGAGCATTGATTTAAGCCCAGATTTACAAAGGAGAACGAATGAAGCGACACAGGGAATTTAGGAATGTTACCTGTCAGGAGACATCCCAGGAGCAGGAATGTCCTTGGGGAAGTACCCATCACTGCGGACAACTGAAACAGAAAAATAGAAAAGCAGGAAAAAGTAAAGTTAGTGAACTGATTGATAAAGGCAATGAGCTATTTGCAGTGCTTCTGACTCCATCGCCAGTTTAGGAGTACATACTGCATATTGCATACAGAGCTCTCTCCAGGAAAGGATATGGACACAAATTCTGCACTCGTGGCCCAGTCGTGCTGAGCACCTTCTGCCCACAATCCCTACAGCACCTTGCAGAACTGGGCCCATAATTACATTGCTCTATGCATGGAGTAACTCCACAGAAGTGAATGAAGTTGCAATGGAATTACATCGGTGTAACTAATGGCAAGATCTGGCCTTTGGACTGCTTACAAAATGGGATGGTAGCAATTCTGAGAGAGAGAATATATTTAAAACCACTTTCTATACTACAAAATACCATCATCTGCTAAAGTTCTATTTTACCACTGTATCTACTCTTTAGCTTGTTCAATAAATGCATTTGTTTCATTTAATACGAATTCCCTTGATCAAGAGACCTTCTATTTAAAACACACGCTGAAGCTCTCTAGTAAAACACAAGAGAGAGCACAAGACTGCAGTTGTGTTTCTACAGTACCTCTTTTCCCAAGCAGCATGAAGAATAATGGATTATTTGGAGTTTTCTGGCCTTCTAAGCTATACAGAGCAAATTGCCATAAGACAGCAGGCAGTGTCCAAGGGGTAATTGCAACAAATAACTGTCTATCTACACTATATCCACAGGATCTTCTTTGTCCGCATGCTTATTGACCCCCTCAAAGAATTCTAGTAGATTGATGAGGCATGATTTCCCTTTACAAAAACCATGTTGACTATTTCCCATCAAATTATGTTCATCTATGTATCTGACAATTTTGTTCTTTACGATTGTTTCAACCAATTTGCCCTGTACTGAAGTGAGGCTTACTGGCCTGTAGTGCCAGGGTCACCTCTAGAGTCTATTTTAAAACTTGGTGTCACATTAGCAATCCTCCAGTCATTTGGTACAGAAACTGATTTAAATGATAGGTTACAGATGACACTTAGTAGTCCTGCAATTTCACATTTGAGTTCCTTCAGAACTCTTGGGTGAATACCATCAGGTCCTGGAGACTTATTACTGTTTAGTTTATCAATTTGTTCCAAAACCTCCTCTAATTACACCTCTTTTTGGGTCAGTTCCTCAGATCTGTCACCCAAAAAGAATGGCTCAGATTTGGGAATCTCTCTCATATCCTCAACAGTGAAGACGGTCTTTCCTGCCTCTTGCCACATGTGGAACAAACATATAAAGCAGTGTTGCAAACCAAAATGTGTTTCATACATTGTGAAGGACTTGAGCAGTGTGGTGACAACATAAAGATTTACAAACTACACCTCTACCCCCATATAACGCTGTCCTCAGGAGCCAAAAATCTTACCGTATTATAGGTGAAACCATATTATATTGAACTTGCTTTGATCCACCGGAGTGCACAGCCCCCCCCCCCCCCCCCCCCCCCGGAGCACTGCTTTACAGCGTTATATCCGAATTCGTGTTATATTGGGTCGCGTTATATCAGGGTAGAGGTGTACCAGCTAAAGGAACATATGCAACAGCTTCAGAAATTCAACAGACAGCATTCCAGCAAAGACAAGCCATTCAGTCTGATTTTGCAATTAACAATAATGGCCATGTGTTTATGTATCTGCCTCCCACTGATAACAGACTCTGGGACATCAAAGAAGTCCTCTGGTTTCAGCCTCTTTTCTCACTTTTATCACATTTATATCCTGTATTTCTTTAGATAAAGTAACCCACTGTACATCTTTAAAGAATTCCCATACTCTGCCTTATTGATTTGACTGCTAACAGCTCGCGTTCCCCAAGACAGTGTTACCCATACTGTCTGCCAGGTTTCCTTTTGCCTTTACAGATAGAAGGATCTCTTACCACAATATATTGCTTTTATGGACTATTCATTGAAAACAATGCAGTCTATAAAGAAATAATGTGGATCTTATTCTTCCCTTACCCTGATGCAAATCTGGAGTAACTTCACTTGAAGTCAATGAAGCAAGTGATGCTGGTATAAAAGCAGTATAAGTACATGGAGAATCAGGCCTATAATACCCAGTGTAACTATGGGTGATGACACTATGCTGTGACATAGTCAAACAACTTAGCTACCATGCAAGCCAATGGGAGCTAAGTACCTGAATCCAATGCAGCAATGTAGGGATTTACTAAATGTTCATTGACAGACTGGCTGCTCTTTGAGATCTTATTCCTTTGATACCTTCCATCGATGACATATTAACCTATGGGACAAGGTCCAGAGGAACCTACAGCAACTGAGAAAGAGAGAATAGGGATACACATATGATTCTTCATCATGATTCCAGTTTGAATGGAATTGCACATTGTCATGCATCTAAAGAACAATGCCATGCCAATGGGTTCTTGCATATGCTTGCTTTGCCTGTTTGCCTAACTCAGTGCCAATACTTTAGGCAAACTATTGGTGGGAGTAAGTATATTTAGTTCCAGCCTCTAACTGGGCAAAAAAAAATGTCTCATCCCAGGCAAGAGAAAGAGTTAGTCCATCCCAGCCCTCCATGCTCTTTATTTTAACTATTTTCATTTAGTCAGCTTCAGTAAACACCCCAGGTTCAGTTCAGAACACCCCACGAACCTAATCCTTATCTGATGTAAATTGAGTCAATAGAGCTACACTAGCTGAGGATCTGGGCCAAGGTCATAAGCACATGTGCAGTGTATGCATAAATATGGTGTGATTCTTCATTCCTTGTACACCCTAGGACACCCACTGATTATAATGGGAATAGGGAGGCATGCAAAGAATGTTAGATCTGGCTCAAATTTCCAAATTAGTCTGCCAATATATATAAAGCAGAGTGTATAGAGTAAAGCAGTAATTGTATTTATTTAGATTTTTTAAGTGATCTACATTAAATGTTAATATTTCAGTTACTTATTTAGATGATACTAAATCATGAAAGGAATATAATCAAAATCTTTATTTATAAGGACCTGGTATGCCAAACGGTTGCTATCAAGTACAATGCTTAGCACCATGAGTAGTTCCATTGAGTGTGGTGTGTAATTCAAAACAAAATTTGTAAAATTTGTATCCAGAATGTTGTGAACCTTGATGGAAAAATCCATATAGAAAATAATGAGAGACCCAGTCAGTCATTCTGCACATGCTAGAGGGAAAGCACCAGCACTATGGGGAGGAAAGAATGATATTAATCTTTCATTCTGTCATAAATTAGGCAAAGATCTTCACCAGGAAAGTAAAATTGTATATCCATCGTTAAATTACAGAAAATAGCCTCATTTCCCATTTGGTACCAGTCACCTGCATTTAATCCAATTGGCCACATGATGGCAGTGTTGATCCACACTAATGCAGCCAAACTGCATTTCTTTGGCAGAAAGGAGCGTCAGTCTCAGAGGTGGTAGATGGAATTTGAACGACTCCAAGTCTCCATGGATCAACTTGAAACTGTCATTTTATACGGAAATTATTTTAACTTCATATGAGCAATAGTCTTGGTAAAAAGACTTGATCCTGCAACGTTTACTCACACCTGCAGTACTAGTGGAGACTGTTGCAGAAGCAGGTCAAAATACTATTATCTCTTCAGGTTTTGGAAACATAATGATGAGATTATCTTAATTTGGGAATGATTTTGATGCATTTAGTGCAGGTTCTCCCTAAAACTGGCTTCTCTGGGGAAGCTCTGAGCTTTTCCAGAAAAGGCTGGATCAAGGTAAGAAAAAGGAAAATATTGGATGAAAATGGTGTGCTTTACTATGTTGATGTAAATATGTGGACACTGCCCCCTGTAACTTTTCTTAGTCATTGGCTCCTTTTGGCCGCCACAAGCAGCCAAACAAAAAACAAACAAACAAACAAAAAAAGCCGCGATCACGATCTGCGGTGGCAATTCGGCGGAAGGTCCTTCGCTCTGAGCGGGAGTGAGGGACTGTCTGCCGAATTGCCGCCGAACAGCTGGACCTGCCGCCCTTCTCTGAAGTGGCTGCCCCAAGAACCTGCTTGGTAAACTGGTGCCTGGAGCCAGCCCTGAGTGAACAATAGCAAGTTCTGAAGATTTCCGTGCATGCTAAGAGGAAAGGACAACGCAAACCAAAACCAAAAACACTTCTGTGTCTGTCCACTTAAAATACACTAGCAAAGTGCAGTTTAAAATTAAATATTTTTTCTTAAAGAGAGGGTTGCTCTACTGCTCCTTTCAAAATATTTACATTCAGGGTGGCCTGAATATCTCTCCTGTACCACAGCAAAGTAACAGTTATTAAATATCAATTCTAACTCTGTATTAAGTTCTTACAGTGTGTCCAGCACTATACAGGACACACAGGCAGCAATATCTGTCCCAAAGAGCTTACAATCTAAGACCCTAATCCTGCAGTTCTGATGAATGGGGCAATCCCCATGTTTAGCCCCTTTGACTTCATAGAGAGAAATAAAGCTTTCCCCTTGCAGATCAAATTGCAGGATCAGGGTCTAAATTTTTAAAAAGAGAAGACAGTTTAAAGTGGGAAACCCAAAGGAAAGTTTAACTTGAAAGCCTGGGGGTGGGGGCAGGAGGTTCTGTCTGTTTGCATTTTAAGCTATTAGCACTTTTGGGGGGGCGCAGGGAGGCAGTCTTCGGAAAACCCTGCTCTTTGAAACAGCTGAAACAAACCTCTTTGGCTCAAGGCCATCAGAGTATGATATGCATCCAAACCCTAGTTTTGACCAAGAGTACAATACAAAGAAAATGAGGTTGAAAATGCACCTTACTACATCCTGCTTTCCTTGGTACCAAAATCTGTATAAACCACCCTGCTGTATGAAGATCTCTTTGTAGCCTACACATCTGGTGACAAATAATAGCAAATATGGCCCCAATCCTACAGTCAGAGCCACGCTGGCAGAGTTCTGTGCATCCCCTCCCCACACACACTGATGTAATTGCAGAAACAGAGCCATCATTTAAAAGTAAGATGACCAGGGGAACCTGGTGTTTGGGGATTCTGAAATTCCCTTGAACTTTTTACATATACTTTCATGCTTCTTGACACTTTATCAAGTTTTTGGACATATTTCTCTTCATTCAAATCATTGCTTAGCCAGGGACATTTCTTTAAAAAAAAATGAATAGAAGCTAAGAATGAAGATGCTTGTTTGAAGATCATATTCCCTGATTCTAGGGCATTTTTTTTTAAAAGCCAGATCCCCATAGTTCAAATTTTGCTTGAGCCAAATGGAAGGTGAACCTCAAAATCTTCGATTTCTGTCCTAGAAATTGTTTTTGTCTGATCCTGTCTCTGAATCCACTGACACAGCCCCTGAGTCTGGCTGGAGTGACATTGACTTCACGAGGATTCTGGGTTGCTGCAGGGAACTGCACTAGTAGATCCCATGCCAGGATCGGCCCCTGAGATTGGAAATTCTTGCGGTCAAGAACCATAGGCCTGATTCCTCAGTGTGTTGCTCCCGCTTTACAGCAGTGTAACCCCACTGAAATCAAGCAGTGGAACTAACCTAGGGGACGGTACTACTCAGACACAGTCTAGAATCTGGCCAATATGCCGTAAACATTGTAGGGCTCAGGCGGTAACCATAAGAATGACTGCTAGGGGGCAGTACAACACTGCAAACGGCTTTTGCAGAGCCCAGCCTGCCCCAGATTGGATAATCTACTCCTGCCTCTTCCCATGGGAAAACATTGTCTGGCATCATCCAGCCTATCCACCACCTCACACCACACAGGCACCAGCCCTGCTCTCCGGCGCTAGCCGTTTAGCTAACGCCTCGTCCCCCACTCCCTCCCCAGAGCGCTGCTTTGGGGCTGCCGAAAGCAACCTCAGCACTTCTGTTAAACCAGGCAGGCTTTGTTTGCGGGGGAAAGTTTCTCTGGCTGCCTTTTTTTAACTGTCGATGCTAACAAATGGTGAACGGTTAGGTATGTTCTCGCCACTACATCCCGCCCCCAGCTTTATGGGAGGAGGCTGAGATGTTTCCCTTATGCACACACGGAAACGTATGGCACTAATTGCTGGCAGGGAAAAAACTGCAGAATCAACATTCCTATAGAATATATATATACACACACACACACAGCTGAAGGACGGAGCTCTGTAATTCTTCCCTTCCCCTCCTCCCAGACCTGACTCAGATGAAGAGGCCACTAATTTCCTTCTCTCCCTATGGGGCGCAACCAATTCTCTGCGAGAAACCAAGGTTTGAGATTTCAACCTGGAGGAAACTGTGTCAGATCCATCAAACCATTCTTCTCCCCAACTCCGCTCTCACTAGGTCACGTTAAAATTTCAGTGTGGGTTCAAAACCAAAGTACACACACTCACACATATGGAAAATTCCTGGAGAACTTAATAGAGATGAAACCAGTAAAGTCCATGGAAATTGAATAGGTGCTATGAAAACTACTCTAAAACCCCCATACATTTCAATAAAAAAAATGATGTCCTTTATTTAAACCAAAATCCTATGGCGGAGAATATAATTCTGGATTACATTCAAAAAACCAACCGTGTTGACCCCTTTCTGTTAAAGTCTACAGGACTTTGGCATTATGGCTTGTATGCACACACACATACACAAACAGGACTCAACTGGGAAGCCCAGTCAGTCTCCATTGCCAGAGAACAACTGGACATTGTAAAGACTGCCTTGATGTTATCAGTTTGTTTAGTTTGGGGGGGGGGCGGGGAATGTTTACATTCACACTTTCAAACCCCCTGTTCTGTTTTTTAAACGTCTGGCCAACGCTTGCCACTTATTGACTGACTCCGAGATAGTGAAGGCCAAATGATGATAGGGTACCCCGAAGCGAAGAAAGTCAACACATTTTAGGGAATACTTATGTATAATGTTTACCATATTGGAAAAAGCCGAGGGAGCTGAGAGTTAGCGAGAAAGGATTAACTTAAAGAGCTCAAGAACAATGAGAGACCCCAGCAGTGACGTCAAATTTCAGCCACTTCGCTATTTTCATAGGAAACAATAGCAAGACCTTTGCCAAGCAGAAGCAACAACCCTTAGGCGAGCCAGACAGAAACGAAACAAGAGGTGGGGAAGAGCCCCACAAAATCGGTCTTCACTGGGGTGAGTCAAATGTTTTCCAAGCGCCACATTTCCTTGATCTGTCGCGCTTGTTCAGAACTTCTTTTTCAATCCCCTCCCCAAGCCTTAGGGGCCCACTTCAGATACGAATCCTAGGCCACACTATTCCATGTGCCAGCAGATCTCCACAGCGGCTGTGGGGAATCTGCAGGGTCCCCTAAAGCCGCTTTTCCTGGGGGCTTGAAGAGGTTAGGGATTCACTCTGTCTATGCAGGATGCCCGGTCTTCTAGGCGATCCGAGGCTGAGGACTCCCCTGCGCAGATAAAGGCGTCCACTAGGGATAGAGGGAAAGAGTTTCTCCCTCTGCCTGACCTCAAACCTTCTCAACCCGGGAACGCTCCATGGCTGACACACGACGCAGTTACAGCTGGACACGCTCGGTGGGGCGAGCGCAATCCGCATTCCGCGGACCACCTGTCTGATGAATGGGCACGGAGAGAGAGGTGTGCACGCCAGACATTTCACTCCCAAATCTGCTCCCGGGGATGCAGTTGTTTGCAAGGCGCTCTTCGCAGGGATTATTGGACATCTAGGTGGGACGTCGCCAAAGCAATTGGAGAATTTGCACGTGGTGGGGTTGAAAACTCCGGACAGAAAATAACCCTGTGATCCAGGCAGCAGCGCAGTTGAAGCGGTGTTTGTCATTGTAATTACCTCACAGGAACTAAAGGCAGCACGCTCTCCTCTGGGATTTACCCCAGTCTCTGTTCCCAGACGTGTTGCTGAGTCTTGAGGGCTGGTGCTGGCTCCTTAGATCCATCCATCTTGCTCCAAAACACGGTCCAGCCCTGTTCTTAGGAGTGTCTACTCGCTTCTGGGTCCCAGTCCAAAAATGTTGAGCAATGCAGCAAAGAGCCAAGAAGCCATTGCCTAGTCGTCTCGGGACTTTTCCAGGGGACTCCAGCCTGGCAGGGTCAGCAAGTTTCAACCTCAGCGCCCGACAAAATCCAACCAAACACCTCACAAGGGCTGATGGTCCCTTACACTCCCTGGGCACAACCCAAAGGGCTCGTCCGTCTGGGCTGCGGCGGGCTGCCAGGGACGGGGCAGACAGCTAGGGGATGCTGGCAGCTCTGTGGCTCTGGCATCGCACGAGGAGCGCAGCTGGGTGTGTGTGAACTGGGACACCGCCAGGTAACAGCCCAGAGCGCAGAGTTCAGCTTCCCCGCTTGCAGGGAGAACGGAGAGCGAGGTGTAAAAACCGCCGGGCGCAAGGATCGGGGTGGGGGATGATTTGCCCCTGCAGACACACAGTCCCCCGCCGGTGGAGGGGGCTCGAGGGGTAGGAAAAGACGAGGGAGGGACAATGGAAGAGAGGGACGGCAGATCGGACCTGATGGAGAGAAGGAGGGCTAGATAAAATCCAAGGGGGGATTGGGACCACGGCGACCAAGGGAGGGGCCGAGAAAGACCCTCCTCTTACCTCCGCCAAGCCCTCTCAGCTCCCCGTGTACGCTGCCCCAAGAGCTGATCCGAGCTCCTCGGCAAACTCGCCGCTTCCCTTCCCGTTACGAGATTCCTCCGCCGATCCCTGTCTTCACACAAAGGGCTTCACTCCAGATTGGCGATAGGGGGGCGCGGAATCGCTCCCAGCCCGGCGGCAGGAATGCGGCGCGGTGGCCCCTCCGCCCCAGCCCAAATGTGTTTGTCATTAGCGCAGCCTTTCCGCCAGCGGGGCAGCCTCGTCCAGACAGGGGCCCCGCGTCCCCCGAAGGGTGGTCCCCGGCTGCCGCCCCCCAGTCCGGACTGTCGGGGGCCCCTGGCCCCGCCACTCCCGGGAGATCGCTGCTCTCTCCCCTGCCCCCAGGCCACTGGAGCTCCTATTCCATCCATCTCCGGAGCCGAAGGGGATCGGTGATACGTGTCCATCCTTCGCTCCTCGACCAGTGCCCTCGCTGCCTTTCTCGGGGTCCAGCGGGTGCCCCGACCTCGCCCGCCCCCCGTCTCCATCCAACCCCCCCATCGCCCATCTCCACAGCCCTCTCCAACAAAGCGCTATGCCTCCATTCAGAGCGTTCTCACTGGAGGGGGAACGCGTCACCTTCCCGGGACAAACCACCTTCCCAGCCCTAGCAACTCCCCGTGCGAGCCCCCTAAGGAGGGAGCTGCCCGCCGAGGAGCGAAAGTCTCCAGCGCCCTTTGAGTCTCAGGCGCAAACTTCCAGAGTTAGGGTTTTCAGCGAGGATCCCCTGAGATGAGCCGCCCCCGTGCCCTGGCTCTCCAGTCCACACAGGGGCTGATCCCCAGCAACCTTCCATTCCTTGGATCCGGATCGGCAACGTCCACTGGAATGAGCATAAAAAGTGGAACACCCCCCCCCTTACCTTCCCGTTCACACGTTAATCCGCAATGAAAAGTCTAGAGAAAGAGTCAAAAATATGTCCACGTCCTCTCTGACTTTTCCTCCTCCTCCTCCTCCTCCCTCGTTCCCTCCAGTTCAGACTGCAGTGCTCTCAGAGACCGCGTCTTGTAATTGATTCGATGTTAGAGTCCATCCTTCCAAAACTAATCATTTGCTTTAAGTAAATAGCTGTCAGGAAATGAGCCCCCCCCCCGCCCCTTCAGAATAAGAGCCGCCCTGGTCCGGTCCGCGCCTGAAGCCCAGCCTCCAGCGGCTCTTACGCAGGCAGGGGGGCCAGTCAACCTCCAGCCGGGGAGAGGAGGGGCGGCAAGTGGAGCCATATGGCCGGGGAATGGGGGGCGAATTTGAGAGTTTTGCACTGCAGGGGGAAAAAGTTTCCTGAAAACCCACCGTGTTCCCAATGGCACGAATGAGCTTCCCTCCACACACGCTCTGGGCAGGTGGGCGGCTGCTTAGGCTGGGGTCCCTCTCCCAGTGTCAGGGCATGGATGAAGAAGCTGAGATGGAAATGAATTGGTAGCTTAGTGATGTCTTTGATGCCCGACTGAGCTGGGGCTTGCTATAGAAAGGAGGATGGATGGATGGCTGTGAAGCGCCTGGCACTCACAGATAGAGGCGAGCTCCTGGTATTTATGAATGAAAGGAACAACGAAAGAGAACGCTGTCCGAACCCTGCTGTTTCACACGGGAGGATCATGTGCTCTAGCCCTCTCTTCCTAGACTTGCTCAACTTCCAAAGCCACCGCAAAGCATTAAGGAGCTTGAACAGACATTGCAGTCGAAGCCTTTGGGGTTTGAATGGCTCGGTTTAGAATAGTCTCCGGCCAGAGCTTTGATCCCCAGCCGGGAGATACACGTATCTCGTCGGGCTCGATTGTTGCTATTTGCTGGAGATAAGTGTGTGTGTGGAGAGAGAGAGAGACTGAGATGTAATCGTGGGAGTCAGATGGGGCTGCTCTTCGTTTTCTGGCTAGCTCCTACCAAACGAGGCACAGCGAGCACAGCTTCGTGCCACTGGAGTTATTCAGCTGTTGGGTGCGAGGGGGCACTGCAGCCCCAGGAATGGGAGCTGAGGTGCGTTTTACATCCCCTTCTCCAGGGCAGAACTTGGGGTGGGCAGGGGTGCGTGATGCCGGGGAGGGTGTCCTAGAGGAATTTATGTTAAAATTGCGTCCTCGGTTTTTTTCTGCACAGCTTTCCCTTTTTCCCGCCTTGCCTTTATAGGCGCTCGTCCTTCGTCCGCTACTAAACAAAAGAAGTTTGTTCTCAAAGTCATGCAATAGACTCTGGTGGTTTTCTTCCTCCCAAACGAAGGAGAATTGGTCTCTGAAGCGCAAATCCCCCGAAGGGACTGGGCAGCGAGAGCTGTGAAAGGCAGGGAGTGTAATCCTATTCAAACTGAGAGCCCTCTGGCTGCGTTTGCAGGGTCCCCCCTCACTGGGTTGTTTGGTGCTCCCAGTGCCTGCAGCCTTTTGCGTGTTCTCCACCAAGGCATCTTCGGCTTGGGTGAGTGCACAACCTCACTATTGCTTCCACATGTTCCTTCAGGAAATCATTGGAGGCAGATATATGAACAGCCCCTTGTTCGGAATGCTAACAGGATACCGTAATGCTTGTAAATAAATACCAGGCTCCAATCGATCAGCAAGCAAGGAAAAAATATATGTAGCTTGGAATTATTTTAGCTACAAGGTTACAAATGGCCTTGCTCTTTTAACTGGTGATGGAGAGAGGAAAAACAAAGCCTCTAACGAAAATGATCAACCCTGCATGGTTACAAGGGTTTAAATAAAAGTGAAATTCGGAATTTTAAAACAAGGCTCACATCAATCACAACAACAAGGAGTCTGGTGGCACCTTAAAGACTAACAGATTTATTTGGGCATAAGCTTTCGTGGGTAAAAACCTCACTTCTTCGGATGCCTCACTCCAGGATCGCAAAGAACTCTTTAGTAGCTTTGCAAAGTAGCTTTGTTTCGGCTGGGATTTATTTGCGTGAATATCGCCTGGGTATTAAATCCCTAAAACGATGAAGGGGACATCTGATGCTGTAGTGCCCGGACCAGATGTGAAGGGAGAGCCACTCTTGCAAAGAGAGAAAGAGAACAGAGAGAAAGAAAAGAAAGGAATGTTCCTTCTGGTTGTAATTACCTGTCTAATTTGAATAATGCTTTTGTTATGATCATTAACAAACATTCGCTAACTGCTTCCATGTGGGATCCTACAGCGTTTAGAGAAAAAGTAAAGGCACTTTAGCAGTACAGTTCTTTGGAGGATAATCTGGTATTTCGGGACCTAGCGTCTTAATTACTGGCTCTATCAGCCATCTAGAACATGAAATATGTATCTAGTGCCTCTCCTCCCTCAGGGTAAATACAACGTGGCTAGTTACAAGCCATAGGCCCTGTCCTGCTCTCACGGAAATCAGTGGCCAAACTCCCTTTGCCTCCAGCTGAGGTTAGGATCGGACCCAACGTGTACACGCCTCCGAAGCAGGAAATACCGCTAATAATCCAGTTTGTATTGACTCTGTTTCTGGCTTGTTGCAGGGACCGGTGCCTGAAGTTCGACATTTTCAGCCGTTTATCTTATCAGTCACCTAAGTCACCCTATTCAGTACCCAGGCGAGCTGACTCCAGCCCCCTCTGTGTCACTCGCCCTGCATGGCTTACACAGGGAAGAGCGAGACGCCCTTTCCATTCTGTTGTTCTAAGATCCTACAAGATTGTTGTACAGAGCAAAGCAGGGGGCCATGTGTGGTCCCCAGCTTAGAAACAGGGCGAGAAACCTCCCCATTTACAAGGCTGGGTGTTTATTATTTTTTTCTTATCTAGGTATCTGGTTGATAGAAAGCAGTGGAGATGCACACCATATGCGTGCCTTTGGCTGGAGGGCTCCGTTCTGCCCCTGTTACTATCCCGGCCGCCTCCGGGCCATTTGCTGGGGGAGAGAGAAAGAGAGAGAGAGAGAGACCCCACTGTGCTCCTGTCCCACTCCTCTCCGCTCCTCCACTTATTGTGCTGAGAAACAGGCTTGGGAAATGCAGGGATCCTGTCACTGATCACTGAGTCGTGCGGGGCGTGCAAAAACATTGATGAGGTGGCACTCCAGTGTCACATGTAGCCCACTTTTGCAAGCAACGGTGAGGAATGGACGTGAAGCACTAGCTTGTGGGGAGGGGTTGAGGTTAGTGGAGGGAGAGAAGGAACCTGGATGGTTAAGAAACCAGTTTCAAATATAATTCAGCATCTGGATATTTTCAAACAACCCCAACCCCCCAGCACTGTGGTTCCCCATGGCTTTGCCAGAATCAGCCTGTTTAAGGGTGACGTGTTGAAACAAACCGTCGGTCCTCCTAAACAAGCCCTCTCCCCCCAAACACGGCTTAAGCCGTTCACATTCCTTCCCCGTTCGGCTTCTGTGACAAATTTTCTTATACTTCGAATTCCATCCAAGCGCAGCTGGATTCGGATTCATTTCGCAGAGCAAAGAGAAAGCGTTCGACTGCTTTCCTTCGCTGCTGTAAGGCTTTTGGCCCTATCCCACGTGGTTCAAATGCCCCCCTTTCTGTTACAAACGCTTCCAACGACTTAATGGCAAGGGCAGTTCAGCCTGAAACCGAGGGCATTGTGCTCTCGGGGGGACTTTCTTTCCCAGACTGTTTATGTGGCAGACAGATGGGAGCTTCGCGTCTTAAACAAAACATCGGGAGCCCAGCTGACAGGGCTGTTGCCTCAAAGTACATGTTTACACTTCAAACCTATACTTCAGCGTGTGTATACACAGCAGCGCTGGCCCAGCCAGCAGGGCAATGGTAGATCTTATCCACAGATCAGCTCGCCAGTGCTTCAAAGCCCAGATCTCGTGGTGGGTCCAAAAGCGGAGGGGAGGAATCCACATGGAAAAGGGGGTAGCCGGGGAGTGAAGTTGAAGCGAGCAGCGGTTCCTTGTCCAGAGCTGTTCATGTGGTCTGTTTATTGCGCTGGGAGCCTTCAAGCTGCCTCTCTGGCCCCCGCAGCGCTATTGGTCCCCAGGAGAAGAAACAATTTGCTGTAAATAATGACCCTTTCCTGCGCGTCCCTCTGGCCCAGGGGCGAGATGGGTTGAGTTTAACTAGCTGAGCTATTAGGCAGGCTAATGGTTTGTTAATTTGGATCCCTGTCCTCTACTGTAGCGGGACAGAGCTCGCTGGGCTCCCTGGCTTTTATGTGTGCCTTCATGCCGCCCTCCAAACCTGGCAGCATCGGATCGGGCACTGTTTTTAACGGCCTTCATTTGTACATGGGGTCGGGATCAGATGGAGCGGGGATGGAGTCCTTTGTCTCAGCTCGAGGAGGTCTGGTTTTAATTATCCTTACCCATGTTTAAGCATTTACAGCATGGACTTTGAAGCACTGTGCTGACCGATTTCATCTAAACCCCTCCTCTTCCCCGCCCTACCTTTGTGACTATCTCCTTGAAGCTGACACTCTTTAAAGTCAGGGACACGCATCTCTTATACTTTTCCAGCTAACTTTGCTTATTTCCCGATACGCTCTAAGGTGGCGAGCTACAAGGAATGAACTAATCAATCCCTTGTTTTGAGCTGGCTCCTAAATAAACGACCGCTATCTCTGGATCCATTAAACTGAATCTCCCAAATCGGATCTGTGACTTTTCTGCACAGAGCCTGGCCAAACCTTGCTACGCACCGACACTCAGGTTGGCACGTCTGGTGCACTCCCAGCTGTAACCACAGTTACCTGCGGCCGAGTAGCATTCAGAAAAGTGAGAACTTCTTCCCTACTGTAGAAAACATCATAGAAATGACTTTCCAGCCCGATCCTTACATTCGAATGCACCCGTGAGCAGCATGTGCATCAGCGGCCACAGGAAATGGCTTTTGGGAAATCGTTTTTGATCCCCGGCCAAATGAGCCCTACAAGCGAGAAACACTGAAACCAAATTCCCTCGCGTCTCGGGACGTTTTCATAAGCAGCCTGATTTCCACGCGTCTCCAGCTTTTGCTCTGGAATCGTTAAACCACTTAGCATCATCAGAGGTTATTCGAGTCACTTCAGGACGATTTCTTAAAGGGCTTCTTGAAAGGCTAGGAGAAACAACCGCGTTTGGATTGGGTTGGTGTATTGCCCCCCCGCGATGTCACCTTTAGTTTCAAAGCACAAATCTTGTTTCAAGCGTTGAACTCGGAGAAGCGCCCCACCAAACCCCCGAGAAGGAGGCTTCTCAACGCCTCCGCTTGTCGCCACATTTTTTTTGGGGGGGGGGGCACAGCAAGAGGGTTCTTATCCCTGCCAGACTAAACAACTAGCCGAGCAAGTAAATCAAGCTTCCCAGAGACACTACACTGGCCGTTGTGAAGACAAAAGCAGAGAGGAGAAAAAGAAATCCAGTCGTCACCTCGATTGAGTCTGACAAGGCTAGCCAGGCCCTCTGCTGACGTGCACACATTTACAGTCTCCCTGTGATTTTTTTTTTCTTCCCCAACACCAGTTCCACTCAGTCTGTTTGTTCAACATAATTTGGCTTTGAATAGCAGGGATCCAGTGACACTGCAGGGGAGCTGAGCCAGACAAAAGAAGTTAACGGTTAGTTCTCCCCCCCCCCCCTTCCTCCTACCTTTATTTTTATTCACAACATTGTTGGCTAAGGTAGTTGTGCCCAAAGTTTTTCTACTGAGGCTGCTGCAGCAACGTGGAGATGTTTTACTCATTGTTGCATTTGGCTTTTAACATTAAAGGATGTCCCCCCTACGCACCCTCCCCCAAAAGGCTGAAAGCTTATTCTCTGAAAACAAGCTTTGTTTTCCTTCGGCTCCTGCCCTGGGTGTTGACTGTGGCAGAATAAACAGGCTGCTCTGGGCCTGAAGCAGCCCTAACCCAGTTTAGGGGTGAGGTCATCCAGCCCAGAGAGGCAAGGAAAAACTGACTCTTTGATATGCTCGCTGGAGCAGTCAGTATTTCCATAGGTCCCCCGTGCCACTTTTCACCACTTTCTGCCATTAGTTCCTAAGTGAAATTGCTTTCCTCGGCCTTCTTAAGAGACAGACAAACGCATATCCTCATATTAGTATTTATATTACAATACTTAGAAGGCCCACCCAGGATTGGTGCACCAACTGTGCCCGCATAGCAAGAGACAGTCCCTGCCTGGGAAGAGTTAACAATCTAATTAGCCAGGCAGGCAAAGGATGGGAGGAAAGAAGCACATTATTCTCATTTATACCTGGGGCGCTGAGGCACAGAGAGATTTGCCCAGGAAGGCTGTGGCAGAGCTAGAAATTGGTACAGAGTTAAATGTACCGTTGGTAGATCAGATAGATGGATAGGGTAGGACACAGGTATGAAAAAGTCAACGAATGTCCTCAAAAGCAGGGGAGAGGGACATTGAACATAAAAGCCTCCAGATGGCATGAGGATGAGCATTAAATCCTAACGATCTGGGGTGTGTTGTTAGTCAACGAAAGGATTATTAATCTGCGTGCTATGCGACTTTCAAAATATCACGGTATGAACATCTGTTAGATGGTTGGGAAAAAAACGTCTGCAGACTGCTGCGGCAGTAGGAGTATTGCACAATGTGGGCTGGGGCTTGTTGTTGCAAGAGTTTAGTTGATATGGGACGCTTTCAAGCAATTTGGAGGAGGTGTCTGCACTATTCTTAAAATCATAGTAACTCCCTCGTGCCTTCATAGGGCGGGACAGTTAGAGAAGAGTAAATCTTGGAAGAAATGTGTAATCTGTGAAACACTGAAACATTTCCTGGTGGCTACAGTTAAAACCACTAGAGGGCACTCCAGTCCAACAGAGAACTCAACCTCTTTCAAGGAGCCTGGCAACAGACCAAAGTGACATTGGTCAAATTCTGCATCGACAATTCAAATTTTACCTTTGTACATAGCATTGCCCCCGTCTCGCTGAAACCAACTGCTGCCTCTGTTCACTACAACAAAGACAAATACGACTCCTGCTTAGGAATCTCCATCATGAATTCTTCTCATTTGCAGCCAATTTTATTTTATGAAGATTTTCTGCTTACTGTTGCAAAGGATGCTGGTGGTTTCAAACAGGCTATATAATGTAGGTGTGAATGTGAGCGCTTTGCTGGGAGACGACCCAATGCAAAGCCGTTGTCTGAAGGTATTCATATGCCTTGCTACACTTTAGAACTGGTTTTTTGTTTGTTTGTTTGTTTGTTTTTTGCCTCTAAAAAAATATTAATTTTGGAATGAACTGTTAAATATTCATAATGCCCCAAGACAGTTCATTCCTAATGATTGATTAACAGAATTAGATCTGTTTGGTCCAGCAGTGCTTTCTGCATCTGATCATGAAAGGAACCTACCTTTGTTCTTAGTATTGTATACATATTCGGCAGTGCTAATCTGAGGCCGGTCAGATTCACTGCATGTATGACATTCTGCTGATAGCTCCCCCAGGGAAGTGGCAGCAGGGATGAAGGTGGCCCAATGAAGCAGAGGTTAAGGCCCAGATCCTCCACTGGGGTAGATCCGCACTGATCCACCCCAGCTGACAATCCCCCTTAGTTGCCATATTTAATTACGGACAGAATTCTCTTAGGCTTTGTTCTTTTAAAAGTCTCCAGCCTGTTCTATTTGAAATGTTTTCAGTTTACAACAATTAATGGATTACAACAGCAAATCAATGTTGCCAAATTCAGACAACGTTGTTTATGCAGTTATTGACTATCAGTACCATTCCCCTTTACAGCCTTTGATACTGTGAGATCTGACAACGCCTTGCCAGCTCAGTTCCTAGATAGGAAACCTGAAAGGAACATCCAGCTGCTGCAGGAAGTGTTTTTAACCCAAATTATATTTTGAAAACTAAGCACTATATGAATTGGGCCAGATTATGTTCCCTTGTTTAAAACTGGTGTAAGTTCATTTAGCTCGGTGGAAATATTCCAGATTTAAACTGGTATAACAGATAAGAATGTGGCTGCCCTACATGTCTTTTCTTTGGCAATAAAACCAGAGATGTACTGCAAAGACAAATAATTCAAACCAGAACATCATTTGGGAGCCCTTTTATTTAACATATGCTATAAGGGTTTTAAAGACATTTATTCTCTATGGTAGCAGCATTTTTAAATGTTCAGTTTGATTCCAGTAACCAAGTTAACCCTTGAGAGCAGAATATGTTTCAAGTAACTGTGTGCACATAAATATATCATTCTGCAGGAAGATCAAATAATGTAGAAGTAATTATTTAACTAAATTCGTTAAAAAGAATATCAAGGATGCAAGTGTTATTTTAGCACAAGAACAGGTCACATTATGATTGGCTGGGGGTTGTCATGTGATAAAGCAGCACATTTCCTTCTTCTAGCTACGAGTTACATGCAGGTCACAATAGTCCAAAATATTTGGCCTACATTATTAGAGGTGGCTAGTAATTTTGGGTGCCCAGCTTGACACATTTGGAAAGAGCCTGATTTTCAGAGGGCATTTGCTCAGTAACTCTGAAAAGCAAGCACCTCTACGGTGTCTCAAGTTGGAGCTCAAAAACTGAAGCACCCTAAATCACTAGTAGCTTTTGAAAATGTAGGCCTGCCTACATAACTCCCAATGTGTCAGGATGGCACTATATCTTTTAATGGCCACCCTGTCTGATATCAATGTATTTGTTTAGCTTATATCACTGATATAAAATCAGCTTATCATAAATTTTTGCAACCCCAAGATGTCTCTGGGCTTGATTTATGTAGCTGAGTGGTGTGTTCCAGGCAGGATTTAAATTCTCAGAGATTATTTCCCACAGCTCCCCATGTCCCACCCCCATTTGGGGCTCCAGGCTTCAGCTAGGGGTGTGTGTCTTGGAGCTTGAGGATTGCCGGGACTGGGGGCTTTAGCCCCACAGGGGGAGGGAGGAGAGCAGGGGCTCCCACAGGTTTGAAAGTATTTACTGGAGCAACACTTCAGATAGCTCCATCTGAATTTAAGCCCTGGTTCCAGGGCTAAAGTGTTGGCCCCACTGAAGTCAATAGGATATTTGCCGTTGACAAGAATGGGGCCAGGATTTCACCCCAGGTTAATAGGAGTGTCTTAAAGGTGGGCTGCAGCAGGAAAGGGGAGGATTAGGTTTGTGCCCTTAGTTGTTCTTTATGATCTATAAAGGAGGCTTGAAAGATTTGTTTTAGGGGGGGGTTAAGTGGCAGGAGGAGAAGAGACATTTTGTTTGTTTTTTTAGCAGAAACATCAGGACTATTAAGTCTCTTCATTCCTCTTTTTGCTGCAGGACTCCTTGTGGCACCAGAGAACTGAAATGGGTGTATTCTCAGTGATCAGTTAAAGCTGAACTTTTCACAAAGTAATCATTTACCCCAGCTGTTTGCTGTACCTTTGAGTTATAACGCTTAACCAGACAAACTGCCAAGGGATTTCTTATAGTCTGAGAGAGGAAGAGATTTCTCATCAATTGCTCAGGCTTCCCTCTTGTTATTGTGATATCAAAATCCCACTAGTTAACAACTCATCCATAGTCTTCTATGAAAAACAGGGTAGACAAGACCTGGATGTCTAATGTAAAAAAACAAACCTAAAGAAAGGTAGTGTCTTGGTTCCCTTTGAGGGGAGATTACCAGTCTGAGTGAGAAGCTGCAACAGAATACAGCACCTGTCAACTTTTCAGAATTAAAAAGGGGACAATGTATTATACAGCATCCAACTAGAATGAGGTCAGACAAATGGAGGCAGAATGGCTCAAAGGACCAGAGAGAAAAGTGTTCTGCAGTGCTCTGGTACCAAAAAGGAAACATGTTGGCAACATTCACAAAGCAGGTTCTAGGGGGTACCCCATATTGTATGATCACAGCCTCTGGCAGCTGTGAGGCACAGGTCCCATACCTACTGCTGTAGTTAGCAGCCTAAGTCTATCTATTGGTCCCTCCTCCTGTTTTCCTGTGTGGGTGTCTTGGGAGTGAGAAAAAAGACTCCAGTCCCCCTCTTATTCTGCTAGCATATTCATGCAAGAAAAGTAATACATTTAGCCCTATAGGTATCAATGAAAATGAAAGACACTGGAAATTGGGCCCGTTATGTATTCAAGAGGCATTTCCAACGTCTTTCAGTAAAGACAAATACAGGGCTTTCTTGCTGCTATTCATTTTTACTGAAAGAAACTGGAAATAGGTATAAAAACACAATGAGCACAATTTCTTTCAGCAAAGCTGAATATAAAACCATTCTGATTTGACAGTGTTTTACACACTTGCACTGGGATATAAGACTGTGCATGGTGCTAAGTGTTCTGTTCCAAGTTTGTACTACCTCAAATACCCAAAAAAGGATGTTACTACAGCTCATAATATAGATGTGAAAATTGTTAGAAGCTGCACATAGACATATTTGATAGCAGGTGTTATATTAAAATCATAATTCGCCTTCACGGGGCTGGTGCCCCAAATGAGTTTATGATGCCCAGTATCACGAGTTTCAAAATGGAGGTAGCATTCAGTCAGCCAAA
Source organism: Malaclemys terrapin pileata (assembly GCF_027887155.1). NCBI lineage: Eukaryota > Metazoa > Chordata > Testudines > Emydidae > Malaclemys > Malaclemys terrapin. The sequence goes on along the minus strand of NC_071509.1, from coordinate 52,416,847 downwards.
CAAACGGAAAGATTTAGGGAATTGCTTTACTCCAAAGAAAATATGTCAGTAGCTGTACATATAGGATTGGTTGGCAGTCTGATCCTAGCGTTCCAACTTCAGGATCAGACCTGCGTTTGTTATTAATGTCACCAGTGTAAACACTGAAAGTCAGAGCCATGGAATTTTGCTTGTGTGTTAAACTATATAGGTAGTTACACAGTTTCAATGGACAAACACCATTGTAAATATGTAAGAAACAGAGTGACTTCTTTTTCTGGGAGACAAATGGTCCCACAGCACACTTGCACCTGTCAGTGCCCCTTAACTGCCCTTTGCCCTGTGCAATCGCTTGTTCAGAGTGCTTCTAAAGAACGCCCTGGTTCTAACTTCTTTTCCGTATGTTGGTGTTTTTTTTTTCATTGCAGCCTATCCCAATATTGACTTAGGAAAGAGGAAAGTTAAAAGTAACTTGCTCTGTTATGGTTTACAGCCCACTGCACAGCTTTGCTTTAGGATCTTGAATGGCAAACATTAGCTTAAACCATTATTAGCATCTAAATAGAGATAAAGGTCAGAGGAGGAAAACTGGGTGAGGCAGTCACCTTATGTACATACCACTCCATCAATTACTTTGAAACAGAGAGTAGAAGCCGGATGACGCTGGATGCCTTTTAAGTCTCTCTCCGCAACGTAGGTTATTCTGCATGAGGGATGCGGCAAACTCACTTTTTGCAAATGTGTCAGGTCTCAGGGGTACTGTAGCTGTAATCACTGGATACCAAATATCAGGGGGTAGCCGTGTTAGTCTGTATCCACAAAAACAACAAGGAGTCTGATAAAAAATCCACTTCTTCAGACCCACGAAAGCTTATGCCCAAATAAATCTGTTAGTCTTTAAGGTGCCAGCAGACTCCTTGTTGGATACCAAATAGGGATGCTGATGCTAGGGCTAGTCCAGCTCTTTTCAGAGCTCTCTTCCCTTCCTCTGACACCCATTATGCCATCCTCACCGCCCACAGCTGCCCACCCTGGTCCACAAGTCCCTGAGCAAGAGGTAGCATATGGGGAATATCAGGGCGTTGGAGATGGTAATGGGAAGGAGCCAATATGTAAACGGGAGGGAAAGGGGCTAGCTGTGGTGGGTGGCACAGTTCTGAAGGTCAGTAAACTTGGGCTTTGTCAGACCACCAGAGAGAGAGTGTTTCACAGCTGGAAGCACTCAAACAAGGAGCCCTCCACTAAGAATATCCTATCTCTAACCTCCAAGAGTGCACATCTGGAACTGTCAGCAACGGCATCTCAGACTAGCTCGTTATTACAAAGTTGCATAAGGCCAGAGCCAGATGGGAAGAGTTGTTCCAAGCGATGCTGGCATACCAAAATTAAACCAACTGCTTGATTTGGACCCAGAAGCAGATGGGAAACCAGTCAAGCACATGGAGCATAGGTATAATGTGCTCGTGGTAACCCACCCTACTGAGCTCTCCAGTTTGTACTCTCTAGAGCTTCTGAGTTGTCTTCCAGGGTAGCACCAAGATTTACTGCAGTAGTCAGGCCCAGATGTGGCAAACATGAATGATTATGGAAAGGTCTCCTTTCAGCAAGGAAAAGAACATATCAAAACCCTGAGCTGCCCATAGAGGTGAAAAGATGGCAAGAGCCAGTGCTTCAACCTAGGATTCCAAGCCCTTAGTGGGTTCAAAAATACCCTGAGACTCTGGGCTTTTTTGGCAGGGAATATATGTCAGCACAAAACAGGACCATAACAGGACTCTTCAGTTGCGTTAGCCTGAACCCTGCCTAGAGATACAGAGGTAGCTTTGTTAAGTTTCTGCGAGGCTAGATAAGCACCAGTCCTGGAGTTGGAGTGTCATTCTGGGGGCAGACAGAGAGGTATTATATGGAAGCACTAGAACCAGCCAAGGGAAGCACTAGGACCAGCTAAAGAGAAAACTTAGGTTTATATTTCTACTTTTTGACAGCCTAGGAAGGGGGTAAGTCTGGACTATACCTATGTATCTATTCTCTTTGCATCAGAGTGGGAATGCCATTGGTTTACATGTGATGTCAGGAGCCGGATCAGCTAGCCTCTGCACAACTGAGGAAAATGGGAGCGATCCGGCACTGGAGGACAGAACGGCAGAAACAGCAGCTGGGGCAGGAGCACCAGCAAGCCCAGGCTGCAGCCCAACAGCAACAGCAGGAAGAGTTCCAGGAAAGGCAGCAGATCCAGGCTGGAGCACAATAGCAGCAGCAGCATTCCTAGAAGCAGCTGTTTTCCAGACTATTTAATCCAAGTGCACCATTCCTATCCAAGAACAGACCGGAAGATGACCCAGCAACTTATTTGATGGCTTTCAAATGGGTAGGTACTGCTGCTCAGTGGGAGAAAGTCTTGGACTACATCATTGGCCCTTATTCTGATAGAACTGGCACTAGTGGTGTATTAGGGCCTGGATGAGGATGCAGTTACAGATTATAAACCATGAAAACTGCTGTTTTGGAGCAGTTGAGAGTCTCTGTGGAGCAGTACTGACTCTTTTCAGGTAAGCCCTATTCTTGTGTATGCTTGACATGTGATGGAGTGGCCAACTGCTTGACTCAAGTCCAAGATCCAGGTAGTGAGGAAACTAATAGATATGATGGAGCAGTATGCCTGGGAAGGCGCAGACTTCATGAAGTAGCAACAGTCATTTACACTGGCAGCGGCTATGCGACAAACCAAACTGAGGCTGATTCTCCAAAGAGACCACCATTAGCTACCATTTAGAATGGAAGAATAATCAAATAGACAGATGGATGAACCATTGTGCAGAAGTATGAAGTGACTGGGGACCCCAAGAAAGTTCACAGAAACTTTAGGGGAGAGCCACTAGCAGCCCCATATGTTTTGCTTGTCGTAAACAGGGCCACATGCAAAGATTTTGCTTCTTGATGGAGCATGGATTATAGGGAAATGTGATGTCTTGCTTAGGACATGGGATATGGGGAACCAAAGTGATGTTCTGTGCTTGTGTATCTGAGAAGGTGGAATGGATCTGGCCATTGGAGTATATCCAGAGGTGGTCAAGAATAGAGATGGAAAAACAATTTCACAAACAATTTTGAAATGTCAAAGTTGTTTCTGGTTCACAGGGTTCATATTCTGTCTCGTTTGTTTTAAATTTGCTGTTTGTTTAAAACAAACATTTTAATTTCTATTGCATTCAGTGGTGAAAAGGAATAATGTGGAAAGCAAGAGAGAGGGAGAAAGGGGGAGGGAAATCAAAAAACCTGAAGAGTGGAAATTGTTTTAAAAATGAATTTTTTGCTTTTGATGAAAAAGTAGAAAATTTTGAAGAAAAAAAAAAGCTTTTCATGGAGGCTTGTTGTTTCAAAGAGAGGCCAATTTTAATAATAAAAAAAAAAGTTTCATGTGAAAATTTTTGACCAGATCTAGTGCCTAAGCAATGGTGTATGAGGGCTTGCTCAGAATGAAGCTACTGCAGAAAGCATAACCAGGGACTCCTGGATGTATTCCTTGGGTGTAACCCTATATGAGTCGTGGTCTTATGGTCCCTCTCCACATGGGATAACCCATTCACTACCCTGGATAATTCTGTTGGGGAGGGAGTGGGAGAACTTTTGTACCCTTCTGAGCTCCAGAAGTTACTTAGGGGGTCATGGAACCTATTCCTGACCACAAAAGGAAATGCCACGCAAAACAACAGATTTTCTGGTAGCAACATGGAATTTTTGGCACTGGATCCCCTAGTGTTATGCAGAAGAGAAACAAGGATGGCATCCATGGATATTACTCTGGGAGGGAGGTATTTAATAGGGTGGCAGATTCTAGGACTTTGCATTGGGTTGAAAGGATCTTCTGTTGAGCTGTCATAATGTCAGGACCTTGAACCCTGCATACACATAAAGAGGTGCTTTTGCTGAGTCACTCCAAGGTTAAATCATGTGAGTCCAGTTAGAGGCAATCCAAGAGCATGAGATGGGTTTGAGACTCTCTCAAGCAGAGAGAACTAGGGCCAGTTGCAATAGCCAAGCACAGTGAGAAAGCATAGGCAGATATTAAAGTTTTCTTTTTGTTATTTAAATTAATAAAGGCAAAGGTATAAATTTAGACTATATTCAGTATATTACCCAGGGTCCCAGCCATATCATACACAGACACAACTGAAAGATACACTCATTAGAAACAGAGCAGGATTTTACTTCGAAAGTGAAATGCATCAATTAATGGTTGTAGCCAACTCTGTGTAGAAAAATACATCAAGGGTCTGAGTCTTCTCTCAGATACATTGGTATAAATAAGAATAATTCTGTTGAAATCCAAGGAATTACATCAGGAAGAGTTAGTTAAGTGAGAAGAGAATCAGATCTTAAATGTCAGAGCATTTTCTCCCAGGCTACAGTAATCACATATGGTATCTTTTTACATTTGATTATTAAAAATTGGCAGGACATTTCAGCAATAAAACAGGGACTGAAACATCTGCAAGGACAACATGAGGTATAACACACATTATGCACCATGAGCTATCAAATGTCTGAGCACATAACATGTCCAAAAGGTCAGGTTTGGGGAATAGTTAGTAATGTTCTCATCACACTTTTTCTAGGCTCATGTGTTAGGAGTATAAATGGAAAGGAAACAGCTGTTTTTGGGAAAGAGCGAGAATTTTGTTTGGGAAAGGTACAAAAATAAGAGAGCCAATTTTGTCTGATTCCATTTGAAGCATGACCCATTCAGCCAGACTGTGTAGGACGTTTTGATTTGAGAACGTATATGTTATATATATTTTGTGAGGGAGAAAAGGAGACAAGGAAAGCATAAACAGTACAGCCCAAAATTCCAGGAAGTGAAACACAACAACCTCATCTCATAGTAAAAACAAGGAGATGCTCTTTGGGATATATCTTAAATCTCAAAGTGTTTCCTATCTCTCAGAACTAGGACCATTAGCTCAGATTCTTCAGATCCCGTGACATGATATGTTTATCACCATGTTTTAAACAGATATTTACAATGATCTTATGCATTCAGTCCAAAATCAGGAGCAGCCTCCACAGGTTCAGAAGCTCCTCAGCAAGGAAAACCTGTGTGGTTCCATTGCATGGGTTTGGTGGGACAATGGCTCCACATGGTCTCCACATGGTCATGCACAAGGAGCAGGGCTGGGGATCCTTTTCTGCTTGCATCTTCCCTTCTTGCCCCACAAGGGCCTTGTGAGCCTACTCCATACACTGCACACACGTGGGCTCCATGAAGTAGCTCCACAGCCTGGTGTGAGGGTGAGGTGGGGAGGTGCTTTATGTAACAGATTTGTTAATTCTTCGGAGTGTGCACAACTATAATATTTATAGGGCAGGACTGAAGAAAATCCTGGCCTATATGGCTATCAAATATATATATATATCACATGCTATAGAAATACTCATCAATAAATATAAAACATTGTGGCCTGGAGTAGACATGCCATGCATGGACTGTCACCCTCTCATGTGTATGTGGGGGTTCAGCTACCTCTGTGACTACCTGTTCCTTTTCTCTAGACCTTACAGAAGATGCTTCATGGCCCAGGCTCTACACAGAGGAGAAAACAGGGACTAGGGGTAGGAGGAAGTAGTGGACTGACTAGGGGAAGGACAATGCATACAATCTCCAACTCCAGTCAGTAAAGATAACACAGCTTGAAGTTGTGTGGTCCTTCTGGCAGAGCACTCCCACGAGCATGCCAGAGGCAGCCATGGCCTTGAGAGTCTCCAAGAGCACAGCTGCCATTGAACTATACTGCTAAGGAACCAGGGAAGAAGGGCTGCTGAGAATCAAAGCTGGTGCAGAAGGACCTGGTCAACACACAGATGGCCTTGAGGCTCCCCTGAGACCTGCCAGTTTGGGGGTGAGACCTCAGCCTTCTTTTTTGAAGAGGGGTACAAACCTCACCCATCACCCCCTCCTGCCCCCAACAGAATAGTGTGTGGAACTTTCCATGAGGTGATCTGCACTGATATATCCTCCCACTGAGCCATCTGCCTAGGATTTCAAACTGGTCTGACATTATCTAGCTATTTCCTATCTTTTAGTAAAGTAACTGCTGCAAATATGCTGTATTCTATGGAATGCATCATGCTAGCAACATCTGAAGCTCCTCACACAGCAGTCTCATAAAAGGATTATACACAAGATCTGGTGGAAAGGCTGGGTTTGCTGTTATCATGGAGAGGAACAAGGCAGATAAAGAAAGTTACACAAGTTCCAGGCCACTGTTAAATCTAGAAGGTCTGATCCTGATGCCCATGGAAGATGATAAAAAGACTCCAGAGGGTCTTCAGAGAGTTTTGGATCCTTAGCCCTTACACCATTTTATGCTGATGTAACTGCTTTGGGCCTGACTCTCCACTTCCTTATACCATTTTGACTTCAGTGGAATCACACCAGCTTAAAACTGGTGTAGCTGAATGGAGAACCCGTTGTATTGTCTTCAATGGAGTTACTCCTGATTTACATTGATTGAGAATCAGCCCAATGTGATTGCGCCTGCAAAGGTTTCACAAGAAACATAATAAAGGAGGAAAGATGGCATTACTCAGAGTTAATGGTATTTACAGTATCTGTTTCTTGAAAAAGAGTTAACATTGGGCAGCAGTAGCATGTGCAACTACTCTTCTTTACAAAAACATTATTAAAATGGAACTAACCGCACAAGAACCAACCAGGACCCTAAGAAGCATTTAGATAAAAACTTACCCCTGTATATTAAACAGACATTCTTTCCACTAAACAAGATGTAGAAATATGTCATGCTACCTGGAGCATGGATTAATAATGTATCAGTCTTTCTAGCACACATGTTCACACACACACACACACACACACACTTAAAATGGGCATTTTTTCCACATTCTGCACTGTGGAAGTTGTCCACAGAGAATGAAGGTTGGGGAGAAGGTGCGATAACTAATAATGGCATATTCACTAACTGCTGAGAAAGATGCACAGCTCACAAAAACATTAGTTTTCCTCATTTCCTTGCCTCACAAATTCAGATCTATAAACATTGCATAGAACAGTTTGTTACTCTTTAAGGACTTGATTCTGCTCCCACCTCAAGTCAATGGACAAACTCCCATTGAGCTGAACGGTGTAAGACCAAACCCTAAAATGCCTTCACAATTGGCATTAACATAAACATAAGAACTGGTCAGAAAGTGGTAACTGTTTTTCCATTTGTTTTGGATTTGTTTCCAAAAATTTGTTGTTCTGACAAAAAAAAAAAAAAAAAAAAAAAGCCCAACCCATAACAATGAAAGCCCATTTTTCCTCCAATTTTTGGTTTTAATCTTCTCCCCATTCCCTCATCCCCCCCTTCCTTCTCTCCCTATACCTTTTATAGCTATATACCTAGGTTGTGTTTATTACTTAGTGCTACTCTGCTTTTAAGTTGTGGCTACAAATGGCTACATCCTGAGCTCTGTTGTACTAATTTACATGGAGTAGTGGGCCCAAAGAATAAAAGGTGTTAACATGACCCTGTCACTATCCAACAGGAAATAGTTTTAAACAAGGCTCAGGGTTTGCTATATAGAGATCTCAGCCTGCATAGTCCCATGGAAACACACCATTAACAATCCTTTTAACCTTTTATTGAAAGATACAGAAAAGAAAAAAAAAAACAGTTATTATTAAATAAGGCTTTCAGTTTAACAACAACCAACAACAACAACATAAGAACGGCCATACTGGGTCAGACCAAAGGTCCATCTAGCCCAGTATCCAGTCTTGTTCCCTTTAGCTGGAGAGTGTCTTTAGAAGGAAAATGTCCTTCGTTTGACAATCTCTGATGATAATAACCGTCCTTTGTGGGGAAAAGAAAAGAGGTTAGTTGAGATGGGCTGGTGCTGTTGTTAAGGTCTGATCCCATTTCCTAGAAGACAAAACAAGACAAAACACACACACACACACACACACACACACACAAGAGGGAAGCGAAAAGCACAGTGAAGAGAAAAACTGCAGCTTCTATCTCTGGTGTTGACTTTCACTTGCAATCTCCCTAGAGGTCTGCTCAGATCTACGTTTTAGGCCCAACCCAGATCTGACCTGAGCAGGTGGAGTCATTTTCCATCCCAACCCCAAACCTGAATCAGCAGCTACCCAGACTCCTATCCGTGAGGTCGGCTCACCTTGCCGGGCCCATGGGGTTGATGCAGCAATGGCTTTGTGTGTCCATGGCTGTGTGGCCCGTTCCTGCTGTCCGTCCACCCCTGCTGTGCTGCAGAGTGAGAGGCACTGCCAGTCCGACAAAGTCACCCAGTGCAGCAAGGTAACAGAGGCTGGCAGAAGCGGGGCACACAGCCACCGCACCAATCCCCCAGGTAGGAGGAGAGCTGTCCCAAAGCCAAGAGGATCCATCTGTTTTCCCACCTGACATCAGCACTGGTTTGATTTGGGAAGCTCTCTTGTTATTAGACTAGAAGACCAACAAATTCTGAAGCATGGAATGCGGCCATATGGCCAGCGATCACATGGGCACCAAAAACTTTGATGGTGCAATAAGGTTGCCATTGATGGACATAAACTGAATATCCAGCCAGACCTTCTTAAGCAATTTGTCAGACATCAATCCAGGTGGTCCTGATACTCAAGGAGTCCACATACCTTTGGGATTTGCCAGGATGATGATGATGGAAGTTGTGTTTTCAAAGAAAATTAGGAAGTTTGAAGAGTACTATATCAGGAAAGTTATAGTATTTTCAATACATTATGTAATTTACCTACAACAGCAACAAGGGAAGATGACTTTACCAGATATTTACATGATTTTGTCCTTAATTGTACATAAGAACTTAAGAACAGCCATACTGGGTCGGACCAAAGGTCCATCTAACCCAGTATCCTGTCTTTCAACAGTGGCCAATGCCAGGTGCCCCAGAGGGAATGAACAGAACAGGTAATCATCAAGTGATACATCCCATCACCCATTCCCAGCTTCTGGCAAACAGAGGCTAGGGACACCATCCCTGCCCATCCTGGATAATAGCCATTGATGGACCTATCTTCCATGTATTTATCTAGTTCTTTTCTGAACCCTATTATAGCCTTGGCCTTCACAACATCCTCTGGCAAGGAGTTCCACAGGTTGACTGTGCGTTGTGTGAAGAAATACTTCCTTTTGTTTGGTTTAAACCTGCTGCCTATTAATTTCGTTTGGTGACCCCTAGTTCTTCTGTTATGAGAAGGAGTAAATAACACTTCCTTATTTACTTATTCCATACCAGTCATGATTTTATAGACCTCTATCATAGCCTCCCCCTTAGTCCTCTCTTTTCCAAGCTGAAAAGTCGCAGTCTTATTAATCTCTCCTCATACAGAGGCTGTTCCAAACCCCTAATCATTTTTGTTGCCCTTTTCTGAACCTTTTCCAAACCTTTTCCAATTCCAATATATCTTTTTTCAGATGGGGTGACCACATCTCCACACAGTATTCAAGATGCGGGCGTACCATAGATTTATATAGAGGCAATATGTTATTTTCTGTCTTATTATCTATCCCTTTCTTAATGATTCCCAACATCTGTTTGCTTTTTTGATTGCCACAACACATTAAGTGAATGTTTTCAGAGAACTATCCACAATGACTCCAAGATCTCTTTCTTGAGTGGTAATAGCTAATTTAGACCCCCATCATTTTACATGTATTGTTGGGATTACATTTTCCAATATGCATTACTTTGCATTTATCAACATAGAATTTCATCTGCCATTTTGTTGCCTAGTCACCCAGTTTTTTAGAGATCCTTTTGTAGCTCTTTGCAGTCTTCTTGGGACTTAACTATGTTGAGTAGTTTTGTATCATCTGCAAAATTTTGCCACCTCACCTGTTTACCCCTTTTTCCAGATCATTTATGAATATCTTGAATAGTACTGATCCCAGTACAGACCCCTGAGGGACACCACTATTTACCTCTCTCCATTCTGAGAACTGACCATTTATTCCTGTGCTCTGTTTCCTATCTCTTAACCAGTTACCAATCAATGAGGGGGCCTGGAGGTGCCATATTAGAGATGTGTTTCCACGCTCATACTCACATCAGATGGACTTGTGTTCAAAAGCTACTAATATTTCTAAATGTACAACGTTTTACTATAGACCAGTTCCCAAAAAGGTCACATAATGGCATTGAATTTGCTTCATTATAACTTTTAATCACCATCTAGTTATAATGTTTTTGTTTACAGATCAATTTAAAAAAAAAAACCTGGTGTCTGATAGTGCCCCCTTTAAATAGTATGTCATGCTTTTTGTTTTTAAAAACATTCGGAGACGGGGGGGGGTTGCTCTTCTGTTGATTTTTATAAAGTCAGCAAGGAAGAAACTGATTGCTTACCTGTCTATACATCAGTGAGGCAACTAAAAGTAAGAAGTGGATTTTTAAAAAACAGAAAAATGTGCTGACTTCTTTTGGTATACGAGATGTTGCTTGTCACTATAATAGGTACATATATTTATGGACACAAGTATAATTAACTTGGCAGCCTCTCTTTAAACTTTCATTTCAGGAATGCTGTTTCTCTAACTCAGTGTAAGAGATTCCCATAAACTAGCAAAAAAGATGTTGCACAATTCTAGTCCTGTGGTTTTCATCCTTTTTCTGCAGTCTTTCACTTCAGAACAAAGGGTCATTATGGAGCTCCAGGAGTAAATCAAGTTGTTTTTGATTGCTATCTAAAAGAAATGAATGGAATAAATACAACAGCATTTGAAGCCAAATGAAAAAAGATACATGCTATAGTATTTTAATACTGTACCTTTATATAGATATATATTTTTAAACAGACCTTTTCCCCACAGCTTTTTTAATTTCCTTAAAATCAGCTACTTTATTAAGAACAGCAGTGCCCAGAGCCACCAACCAGGATCAGGATCCCATTGTGCTATCCAGCATACATCTACATAGAAAGAAAGAGAGTTCCTGCCCCAAAGAGATTACAGTCTAACTACATAAGACAGATGGTCAATGGAGCGAGGGCAATGTAAATTTCATATTGTCCATCAAATACTCCCATTATAAAAATATTTTTACATCAAGTTGTAAGGCAGTGAACCCAATAAATCTGAAAATATGCTAAGTCCTATGGGAACCATATTACTTTTCTTGGTAGGTCAGATTTTGCACCGCAGATGTCAGTAAGAGTTTTGCCACTCACTTCAATAGGAGAAAATCAGGGGACTTTATGTTGTCACTTTAAATGACAGTGACCCAAACTGATCATACTATTGGAGTACATTCATTTTTCTCTCATCAACCAGATATTTTACTGAGTAGTTTAATAAAAGGAGTATCACACATGTATATAGTAAGCTAGAAAGAGATTCAGCTCATATTTATAATGGTGTAAATCAGGAGGAGTAACATCACTGTCACTGAATGGAGAAACAGGCCCCACTAGTGAGAGAAAGTTGCAGGTGTACACTTACCTGTTCTTTATTATAAATGACTCCAGAGGGTTTCTAGTCACTTGAGAACCTCCTTAAAAGTAAACATCTGTTCACATTTATATTCAACTGTAGTATATTTTCCATTTTTTGGCATTTAAAATATAGTCTCCTTTCAATTTAAAAAAAGCATGTGCTTTTCATACTCATCATAAAAAAGCTTCTCTGCTCAACTCAGCCCTGATTTCTAGCAGGCGATACACATCCACAAATTCTTCTGTGCGGCAGCAGAGCTACAGGAAATAGCAACATTTGTAAAGCGGATACAAAGGATGCCAAGAAATCCTCTTGATTTGGAAAATATGCCAGTAAAGTTCCAATCCAGAGCCCAATCCTGCAGCTCTTAATTGTATGAGTAGCCCCGAGGAAGTCATGGTCAGCTCAAAGTCAGTGTCAGTATAATGGAACAGTTTTATTAAAAAGTGCATTTTAGCTCTTCACACGGTGTAATTTCAGCAACACTTCAGCCTTGGAGAAGGTTCTTCTAGGTAAAAGCTCATGTAAATGAGCAAATGAGTAAAAATACCACAACCCAATATCCCAGCACTATTTGCTTGTTCTGGTAGCTTGTAAACTCGAAAGCTGAATAAATAATGTAAGAAAATAGAAATCACACCTCTTTAAGGATGGGACCACCACTTTTCCTACAAACACGCACCTTTTAAGGATATGCTTACATAGTATTTTGGAATCATGGGAGCAAGCCTGCCAGCCTGGGTAAACCGACTTGGGCTAGCAGGGTCACACTAGCACTCTAAAAATAGCTCTGCAGACAGCACTTTGAAGTTGTGGGTGAAGCCCATGCTGTAACTGCAAAGCACTGTCTACACAGCTAGTTTTAGAGAGCTAGCACAAGCCTCGCTAGCAGGCTAGGTCTGTCGACCTGGGCTAGTAGGCTCACTCTCGTGGGCTCCAAAATGCTGTGTAGACATACCCTCTACAGTACTCATTCATCCTGGCAATCTCACTGCAGTGCTGCTCCATTTGTACATAGCACCAAGGAGCATCTGCACAGGGCTCAAATGCCATGGATGCACCTGACTGCATTAGTTATCCAGGCAGTGGAAAGCCATGCAGGGGAACTCCTCACCCTATAGGACACCTGGACAAGGTCTCCATATATTGTCATATGGAGAAATGGGACAAGTGCATGGGTTGAGGTCATGGCCAAAGGGTTCATGCACAGTGTTAATGCACAAGCGCCAACCTCCATGGTGCAGGAGGGCAGTGGGCTTCAGCCACTGAACACCCATTAGCTAGTACCTTACAGTAAGCAACCAGAAGCTAGCTATGTGAGATTGCTGCAGGACTTAAAACAATCGCTAATAAAAGAGAGGATGAAATTTTAATAGGGACTGTAGTAGTCTCGGCCGAGGTTCAGCCCTCAGCAGGGCTGTGGGGTATCCCACCGCCTCGCTCTGGTCCGCCGTCAGTCCTGGTCCAGCGGTAGTGTGGGACAGCAAACACACGGTTAGGGGCTCAGGCCCTTAAGCAGGGGCTGAGCCAATAGGTCAGAAAAAAAAAAACTGGCCCTCAAGCAGGGGCTGAGCAAATAGTTCGCTAACCCAGGCCCTTAAGCAGGGGCTGAGTCAATGAGCAACAGGTCCCAGCCTCTCTAGGCCAGGAGAAAGGGGAAGTCTGCCACCCAAGGAGTGGGTGGCAGGGGGGACGCAGGCCCTCCCACTCCACTGCATCCCAGCCCGGGGCCCTAGCAGCAGCGGACACTCACTGCTGTCAGCGGGGATCCCGGCTGCAACACACTGACATAGGCTCTGGCAGTGCTGCAGCCAGACTGGGGTCGGCTGCCCCCGGGCTACTTCCACACTCCCCCTCATAGGGTACCTGGGCCGTACTAGTGTCCTCGGTGCTCTCCACCAGCATCAGTTCCTCTGAGTAGGTAGCGAAGGGTATGCTCGGCTCCTCCTCGGGATAGCTGGAAAGGGGCAGGCTTGGCCAGCCCTCCTCAGGATACCAGGTGAGGGGTAGGCTCGGCTGGACTGGTGAGTCAGCAGGCTGGTTGTGGCCTGCTGCTGTCTCCCAAGCGGGAGCTCGGCCACAGACATCTGCTCTCTCCGCCGGCTTGTTCTCCACTGAGCGCTGCAGGCGGGCTTTTATACTTCCGGGTCGGCGCCGTGACCTCTGAGGGGCGGGCGCCGGACCCAGTGGCTCTGCCCACATTGGTGTTAGAGGAAGTTCAGCCCTCAGCGGGGCTGTGGGGTATCCCACCGCCTCGCTACAGGGACATTCTTCTCAACTGTGGTGTTTCTGCCACCATCTTCTGGAGCATCGGTACTGGCCACTGTTGAGTACAGGATACTGAACTAGATGGGCCAGAGGTCTGATCCAGTGTGATAATGCCTATGTTGAAATTATTTAAGAGTTCTTTCTTCAGCTGCACTTTGCTTCAGAGCAATTTCCTCAGAATAAAGCCCCTTTAATAGGTTTTGGCTCTATATAAGGAAGACCCAAAGGGACCTATCATAACCTCCTCCAATAAGACTCACAGAAGGACTGTTTCATGGCAGGGCTCAGGAGATTCTGCAAAGTTCACCTCAGAGTTTCCGCCGAATGCTTCCCACAAAAGGGAGAGGTTTATGGAACTGCGAAGGAAGCAGGGACCACGCTCCCTCACTATGGATGTATTGGTGACTCTCCCGCACTGGGATGATAGGCCAGTGCCAATAACGGCTGGGGTTAAGGTGCTTACCTATAATAAACAGGCTTTGATGGCCATGTGAGATATTGAGTCCCTTCTATACCTTATAGCACAGGGGAAGGGAGGAAGGAATGGGGGACGGATAAGAGGAAAGCTTTCAAGACTCAGGATAATTATAGCTCCTCATCTTGCTCCAGTTATCAGATCTTGTAACAAAAACCCCTGCTCATGGTCAAAACTGAAGTCAATGATTGTATTCATGAAGCATCTGGATGATCAAGTCTCAAGTATGTAGGCAGCTACATAAGGCCCTAATTCTGTTCCCGAGACAGAACTCCCATTAAAATCAATATATGTGAACACTTGTTATGTCAAACAAGCTGTACAGAGTGACTCCACTGAAGTTCAAGGACTTCTAAACTTCATCAGCAGAGCTTGGAAGATGTATGAGAAAATTCCTCCAGGTTTTTCCTTCTTACTTTTAGTCCATAAAAAAAAATTTTTTTTACTCCAGAAATTAAATACACCAATAGTGTCTAAGTAGATGGTCAATAGGGATTACAGAAATCTATTTTAATTGTTCTTCTTATATTAGAAAACCCAATGAACCATCATTCATGTACCCTGTGACTCAGTGACACCTTAGTGTCAACTGGCAGAGGGCACAGGGTTTTGCAGGGATCCCTTGCATCAGATATTTGCATATTTCAATGAAGGGTGGAGGAAGAGAGCCTGAAAGAAAAGGCCTTGTATCAGAAGCCTGAACCAAAGTAGTGGTCAAGCTTTGCTGATATAAAGCAAAGAAGCAAAGCTAGCAGAAGCCAGGCTCTGCCCACTTGCAAGCTCACAGAACCTGGCAGGAATAGGGCTGGTATGCAGAAACCACACACATTCCTCAGAAAGGCTAGGCACAGGACACTCACACAAACACATTCCAGAAGGGTGGTTCCAGAACACCCCAATATCAGGTATTGTACAAACACCCCCAGAAAGATAACAAGAACACACTGACCCCTTCTAAAGATAAGGTCAGGATGAGAGTATGATGAATAGAGATATTTTGATCAAATCAATATGTACAAGGTAGAGGGCAATAACTAACCACATCAGAGGGTCAATACGTAACTTGTTTGTTTGGTGTATAAAATGAAGCCTCAAAGGGAGCGTCTCTGTCTGGCCTAGAGAGGACCAGAAAATCCCGCCGTTCACTGAGCTGATCCATTGTTATGGTCATAATGTATTAGTGGTCCGGTAGAGTCTGCGGGATGCTAGTACCATGCTTCGTCGACAATAAACCTGGCTGGGTGCCTTCAGACCTTAACGGATCTTGTGATCATTTGGTGCCAGCTATCTGTGCAGAGCTGGGAGGACACGCAACCAAACATCTAACCACAGCATGTAAGATCTCTGCCAAGAGCCCATTGGTCATCATAATTATCGTGAAATATATGTACATAAAATGTTTAAAGAGTTATGTATCTATATTGAAAGTTTTGTTCTTAAGCTCTTGGAGATGAGGCAGGTCACCAGGAGGTGACATACCTCGGACAGGTTCCTTTCAGGCAGGAGATAACTGACACCTATCTCCCTGACTGGTCATACATACATTGTCCACCTCGCAATGGAGGTCTGTTTGCATACTGAAGCTGGTGTGAATCCAGAGATTGCCAAATTGACGAGAAAAACCACGGGGGGGGGGGGGGGGGGGGGGGGAGACGAGAGAAAAATCAGCAGAGGAGACAAGGTCCTGTTTATGAATATGGATAAAGGATTGTTCTGATATATCTAGGGGTACCAGGAGATACCCAGGATCCTTCTCCGCGGAGGCAAGCTGACATCTTATTGTGCCTCATGAAAGAGGTGTCACAGCCAGTCCGGCTGCAAAGTGCTGGTAAGCAATACTTTATTAGACATGAGAGTATCTTGTTAATTAAGCCTTGGCTCTAGAATGCCTGCTATGATTTTATTTTAGATGTAACCATTTGTTTCTAATACTTCTACCTGCAGTCACTTGAATCTCTATTCTTTGTTAAATAAACAGATATGAGAGAAATCAAATATATAAGTGCTGAGAGTTAAGTGAAGTCGTAATCTGAGCTGGAACTGGTAAAATGGGTTTTATCTTTGGAAGCAGTGGATCTGTGAATACTGTGATTGTCCAGGGGATCAGGGGCTGGCGACGCTCGGAGGGCTCAGGGGCTGGAGGGTGCCTTTTGCTAACCTGTAGACAGAGATCAGGGCCTGTGTGGGCCTAGAAGGGAGTGCTTGTGTTACCCATGGCTGGTGGGGTTGGGGAGCTGACCCACGGCAGTCACAGACGAAGCTTCCTCACGTTAAGAGCAGGTGGTAGAGAGGTGCCTCACAGCCCTTAGTACCCCCGCGAAACGTCACATCCCCCTTTCCTTATTAAAGTTTTAAAAATTAAAGTTGACTAATAAGAATATAAATCTGATATCCCCAAACTGTTCAGTAGAGATGGGCCCCATTTGTAACATTCAGATCAGGAATCTGAACTGCTCCTAAGAAGGCTTCAGCACTGAGCTTTTTACTTTTAATACTCACCCTGTAAAAAGGGGGCAGCGACTGGTGAAACCTGGCATATATGCAGGGGGATTGTTAGTCTGCCTGACCCACTCAGAGCCATCTTAGAGCTAGATACACTAAAGTGGCTCTTAATTTTAAAATGGAGAGTCAACTGGCAAAAGAGCTACTGTGTGTAGGGTACAGAGTGTGCGGAACTTCCCACAGTTCCACACTGTGCGGCTCTCCAGAAGAATAGGGGTTGTCATAAGAGAAAAGACAGACCCAACAAATAGTGATCATTATAAAGTGTTGTAAGTATGTTCAGGCATTCACATGCTTCTGTTTAGTTAAGAATCACATGCATCCTGTCAGCAGTGACACCCTTTTTTACTTTTAATGTGCACAGAGTGCCCAACTGTACTCTCAAATGCATTGAAAAACATGATCACTGTGCTGCATAAAGATTTCAGTTTGAAGCTCTCTGTGGAAAAAAACAGACACTTATATCAAACACTTCTCGTGCTTGTAATACAAAAAGCCATCTTGTTTATAGTGTTCCAAGTGAGCCCTTTTATTAGAGATACTGTAATGGATTTGCTAGAATAGTTGACAGTGTTATTGTTAGCCCTATTAATCAATCTGTAGGAATTTCCAGTTGGGAGCTGTGTCCAACTATGCCTCAAGTGGAATGAATTTCTTATTTGACTTGTTCTTTCGGGGCCCAGTCCCGCTTCCATTGAAGTCAATGATGAACCTTCCATTGACTTCAGTGGGTCAAGTTCAGGCCCTAATCAATTAATGGCAGGCATCTCTTCAGAAAGGAAACTCTTGCACAACCAGATTGTTAATCCAACATTCGCAGATGTTGCAGTCTCCGTTTTTCACTAGGGAGTGATCTCATTTGCCTTCAATTGCCATTGGCCACAATGCAGGAAAGTATATAACCATGTGCTGAGCTTTCAGCCAGGGCCGCCCAGAGGGTGGGGCAAGTGGGGCAATTTGTGCCAGGCCCCGGGCCCCGCAGGGGCTCCCATGAGAATGTCGGAGGCTCCCCCCCTGCCTCCGCCTTCCCCTGGCGCCTCAGCGCACCACGTCCAGGAGCGGCCCTGGACAGCGCTGCAGCCACGTGGCCTGAGCTCCTTCCGCTCGAAGCCACGTGGTAAGGGGACGGGGCTCCAAGGTCTGGGCAGAGCGGCGGGAGCTCAGGTCCCGTGGAGCCATGCCACTGCAGCGCTGTCCAGGGCCGCTCCTGGACGCGGCAGGCTGAGGGTCCAGGAGAGGGGGGAGGTGGGAGTAAGCAGCATGGTAAGCCCTCTGAGCCGGACACCCCCCTGACCCCACCCCTCCACGGCCCTGACCCCCAGCTCCGAGCCCAGCCCCTATGAGCTGGGCACCCCCCGACCCAGAGCCCAGCTCCCCACCCAGCCCTGGGCAACAGTAGCGCCACCCCCAGGCAGCAACAGCCCATTGGCACCAACCATCACCATCACCCAGCGACAGCCCATTATGTAATTGCAAATGTATACATACCATTAAAGCATTTAATGTTTTTAAATAATGTATTTTGTGTATTTTCAAATGATTAAAAATTAATTTTTGAATGTATTTCACTGGTTATTTTTTACATTTCCAAATACATGTTACTAGAATATTGCAACTTTTTTTTATGAAAGGGGCCCCCGGAATTGCTTTGCCCTATGCCCCCTGAATCCTCTGGGTGGCCCTGCTTTCAGCATTAAGTTCAATGTGACTCAAGCACATGCTTAAAGTTAAATATGTGCTTAAGTGCTTTCCTGAATAGAGGGCCCATGTTTTGTCATATTATTGAAAGCTTTTATTTATAAATGTAAATAGAATATTAAATATTATGGAGCGAAGGAGTATATACAGCTCTTTACAAAAAACCAAAAGTACATTAAGCAATGAAATTCCTTCCCCAAAAACTAAGTCTAAAGGTATAATCCTGCCTACCTTATTTATTGGCTAGAGTGGGAATTTTGTATGGCTAAGCACTGAGTAATGACTGCAGGATTTGTCCCTAAGATATATATAGAGAGAATGTATATCTTGTCAGGATTTACAATAAGATCTTGATAACATTCTTGGATCTCAAAGTCTGACATCTAGTGCTCTAATATTACAGAATTATGGTAATACATAATAAGCAACTGTTACAATTCACTTGTTTCCACAAATTTTCAATATCTGAAAAACCAGATGGGGGGGAAGAGACTTTCCTATGGATTGCTGATGTTTATGTTATCTAGGATTTGTGTTCTTCTGATAGTGTGGAGATTTGGGCTTTATTTTTATGAATATTATGTGTGACTCAGTTTACCTACCTACTTCAGTACTGTGGGCTACATGGACTATAAGGCTTAACTCCCACCCAGCAGACCAGGAAGAGAGACAGTGATGTGGATTGTCACTCACAGGAAGTCACTCACAGGAAGATAAAGTACTGCTTCCAACCTAACTGGGCAGACACCCTTGGCTTGGGATAAGAGAGGGGGAATTCCTGAGTCAGGAAAGCTGAAACAAAGGGATTTGGTTCTATTAAAAAGCAGCCCTGACAAATGAGAGAGGGGATTTTGGAAGAGACGCTGGGAGGGGCTGTAAGGGGGTCAGAGTAGGAACCTCAGGTGTTCTTTCAACCTAGACGCTGAATGCTGCCTGAGTGAAATAGGGACAGGACTGCTTAACTAAGCAAGGAGAAGCGAAGAGGTTATGTAAGATTCATGCATATAGGCCTTCTTTGTTATTTTATCTCTGGCTGCTGTGTTCCTGTTGATAAATACTTTGCTTCTGGAGAAGTCTGACCTGCATACACTTTCTCCTTACAAAGCTCTTGAGAGAAATCTCCTGCAGGGAACCAAGGCAAATTGTCCTTGCTGGAGGAGCCACAGCATGAAACAGGGGTGCTAAAACCTAGGGACCCAGTCGGGGAGTGGCAGTGTCACAGGATTCCCCCTTGAGTGAAGGGGTGGCTTAGGGCCTAGCAGCAGGACAAGTGCACTCACGAGAGATTACAGAAAGGTCTAAGCATAGCACGCTCTCTGAGCCACTATTTTTGTGTTATTACAATCTAAGGTTTGTGTTCTAAAAGTTCTAAGTTAGGCAATATTATGGAACCAATCCTGCTCCCATTGAAACCAATGAGAGTTTTGTCATTGGTTTCAATGGAAGCTGGGTCCTAAAACTGCATTGATTTATCTAAAGGCAAATAGTCCTTTCTTTTAAACTCATCAGATAGCTTACTGAGAGATAAGGGAGGGCAGTCTGTTTGTGTGCACTGGAGTTCAATCTTTTAGCAACCCCTCATAATGTAACTGATCTGATTCTCAGCTCCTGAATAATACTAGGGACTGAAATGCAGGCCAAGTCCAGTGATTGCTACCACAAAATAGTCCTACTGAAGCAAGTGGGACAGCTCATGGTAGTAAGCACTGTGTCCAGTTGTAAGTATCTGCAAGACTGGGCCCTGGGTCAGCAATCTGTACTAGATAGTAATTCTTTGTCCTTGTTCCTTACCCTACATAAGAATCAAGCAAGTCAATAATTGCTTGCGGTGGGGTAGGTACACCCTGTCACAGGGTGTCAGGTGACATGTTGTCAAAAGAAAGGGCAGAGGCTGTACTACTATGAAATATGGTAGGACAGACTAGTGGCCAGAATCAATAAAGCAGCCCTTCCACTTAGGGCAGCATGGCCTAATGACCAGATGCAATAAAGAAGCACCCCTTTGTGGGATTGTGTGGCCTATTGGAGAAGTGGGGTGCCACTCAGGGTTTGTGGCACCAAGGGTAGGGGTACTCAAGCCCTCTCTGCTCCTCTGAGCCCCAGCCCAGGGCCCTGGCAGTGGTGGGGTTACTCACCACTGAGTCAGCAGGAAACCTCCTGAAACACACTGACTGTTTCCCCAGTTCACCCACTGGAGCAAAGTCTAAGGCCCCAGGCTGCTTCCTACCCTGTCTTCACCAGTGATGGTCCACGGTTCCCACAGGTCTCTGGGGTCCTCAGGCAGCGTAGTACTAGCTCCTGACAGCTCAGCCTCCTCTCTGGGCTTGTCAGGCTGCCTGGTATCCATCTGGGGCTTGGGGCCTGTAGTAACTCCCTGGAGAGAGCCTGCAGTCTGCATCCTCTCCCTTCAGCAGCCTGGCCAGACTGAGCTGGGCCACTTCCTTTTAGATCTTACCTCCAGGCTGAGCATGCCCTGTAGAGAAGGGACCTGGCTTCCTCAACCTGCAGTGCACAATTAACCCTTGCAGGGCCAGGGCGGGGTAGGAATACCCCCATCACATTGCTCTACAAGCAATATTGATCGATTCAAATGGAGAGAAGCAAGACTGTCTGCTATTCTAGGAAATGGAGAATAAATTAAACACAGAACACACAATCTTAAATGAAGAACCCAGTCAAGCTAGCATAAAGTAGTGATTATGGGCCCTACTGTACCATTGATTTTAGCACTGTTCTGAGATGTGAGTATAACTAGGGTTACCATACGTCCTCTTTTTCCCGGACATGTCCGGCTTTTCGGCAGTCAAACCCCCATCTGGGGGGAATTGCCAAAAAGCCGAACATGTCCGGGAAAATGGCGGCTCTGCTCCTCCCCGACTCTTTGGCTCTGTTTAAGAGCTGGGCTGCCCGAACGCTACCGGCTTCGGGCAGCCCCGTGCCTCCAGACCCTGCGCCGCCGGAGCCCTGGAGGGGAAGTGCCCGGCTGGGGGCGCAGGGTCCGGAGGCATAGGGGCTGCCCAAAGCCCAAGCGCTACCGGCTTCACAGTTTGCTGGGCAGCCTCCAGACCCTGCGCCCCCGGCTGGGCGCTTCCCCTCCCGGGCTCCAGCTGCGCTGGGGAAGCGCCGGCTGGGGGCGCAGGGTCTGGGGGCTACCCGGGAAACCGTGAAGCTGGTAGCACTGGGGCAGCCCTTTCCCCCTGGCTGGGAGTGGGAGGGAGGAGGGGGCGGAGTTAGGGTGGGGAAGGGGCGGAGTTGGGGCGGGGCTAGGGGTGGGGAAATGGGCGGGGCCAGGGCCCGTGGAGGGTCCTCTTTTTTTATTTATGAGATATGGTAACCCTAAGTATAACTGGCATTCCATCCTTTAAAATAAACACTGCCACATGGATTTTAGTATGTGATGCATTCTACTGCAAAAGCTTAACAGTGTTAAGGCACAATAACTGCCCTATAGAATGTGTGACAGTCAGATGTGCTGATCTGTTGTTACAAAAGCACACAAGGTCACTGGTAAGGTTTTGGGTTAGAGTGCAAGTTTGAAGCTGGGGTCTGAAGCAAGTTTGGGAGTCTGCTGGGGACGGAAGTGAAAGCCTTATGGAGCACTGAAGCATGTTATCTTTCCCATTAACTTATTTCCATTTTTTTAAGATTTTGGATGAATGGAGTGTGTCCTGTTACAGTCACACAGGGGTGAACTATGGCCCATGGGCCACATCCGGCCCTTCAGACGTTTTAATCTGGCTCTCGAGCTCCTGCTGGGGAGTGGGGTGTGGGGCTTGCTCCACAATGGTGCTCGAGCCAGGGAGTGGAGTCGGGGGCTTGCCCCACTCCGCATGTGCCATGGCTCTGCGTGGCTCCCAGAATCTATGACTTCACTCCAGCCTAAATTTTCTCCTCAGGCTTGGCTGCTCCTAAGGTTCCTTCTATCAGGATCTGCCTGTTCCAAGCCCTAGCTTTCTCTTTCCTGAGGGGTAGTCCACCACCCTTATAACTGGCTGGGTAACAAGCCAGCTGCTCCCATGAGTCAGCAAAAAAGCTCAGTACCTTCCCAGGAGACCAGGAAACAGATAGCAGCAGGAGGTATTTCAGACAGACAGTACCAGCCTGCTGCACTTTCGCACACAACTAAACAACATTTTCAGAAGTGCGTGTGCTAAACTGTGCACACGCTTTTGTGTACAAGCAAACCCCAATATGCAGCGCAAACACAAGCCCTGACAAATCCAGCAGTGTCTGCACAATCTCAAGTCAGGCACACACTTTGAAATATTTGCCCTCAATCTTTGAGCTGAGAACAAGCATGAAACATTACAAACAAATCTCTACTTTAACAGAGTTCTGAGTGCTTGAAAATGGGCCTCTAATGCAAGTGTCTTCTTAGTCACTCTAAACATGATGCTACAGTATATTTGAAAGACATTTACTGATCAGCATCCCTGTGATTAAAGTGCAAGATTACACTCTTTAAAGTCTTTGCTAATGTGCTATTCCAGAGCTATGACCATGCAGTCATTCTATCAAAGAACCATAATGTTCCACAAAATAAAGAGCCAAGCATGTTTAGGACATCCAAGGAAGACCACACAAGATTACTTTATTAAGGCTGAAATGGGTTACCTTTGTGCCATTCCCACTCTCATTTACAATCATTGCCACTAGAATGGATTCATGTTGTGCCATTTTCTGCTCTGGTTACAATAAGAATGAAGTTTTTTAATCCACATACATTCTTTTACTGGTTGAGCATTCCCACTCTCCCTTTGATACAGCTTTGGCAGGTTGGAATAGTGAAATTGTCAGTGGATCAAAATACACACTTTGTAGGAAAAAGTTTTGATCTCCACCATTTTCTGTCTTTAGTCTTCACCTTTTGCCTTCACCCTACCCCCTAAAGAGGCCCAGATTGGAACCAAGACAAGGATGGAAACAAGCACTCACAGCTACCCTGGCCTAACCCTTAAAACTGCAAAAAAACATTTTTTCTCTTATTTAATTTCCAATTTAAGTTATTTACTCTCTCCACTAGATGGCACCAGTTCAAGAGAGGAAGTCTCTTCTTCAAACACAAGCTATTCCCATGAAACTACTCATCCCCAAACACTCCCAGTTGAGCAGCTCATATCTTGCCTACTCACTCCTTGTATCAGTGCCACAGCCCAGCCCTGGGTCCCTGGCCACTTCCTGGTTGTCACTCCTACATGCCTGCCAATATCTTCTGGCAAAAAAAGTCTGAATTGCAAATTTGCATACATTTCATATCTTTGCATAAAGCCAGGCATAAGCCATCTGAGGCACATGATTTCCTGTTTTAAAGCTACGGTACAACAACATGGAGAGAGAATTTCATTCACTTGTGGGGAGTTCTGAGTGTTTGACAGAGGGCATATGCACCGCACAAATCCAACAAATAAATCAAAGAAACTTCCATAGGGTGATCAGACAGCAAGTGTGAAAAATCAGGACAGGCGATGTGGAGTAATAGGAGCCTATATAAGAAAAAGACCTAAAAATCGGGACTGCCCCTATAAAATCGGGACATCTGGTCACCCTAAACTTCCATGACATGTTTCCAATATTGATCCTACTTTTGTTCACAGTGAAAAGTTGTAAGAAAGTGGTAGGGGGAGAAATGCCTATGAGCTAGGGTGGCCAGGTGCCCGGTTTTCAACTGGAAACTCAGGTCAAAATGGGACTTAACTATGTCCAGTCAGATCTACTGACCGGACACCCAAAGTTCGGTTACTGCCAGTGCGGGAGGTGGGGAGATGCCGGGCATCACGCACTCCAGTCCTTACTCAGCCGGGGCCACCTCCTATCTGCATTGGGCAGCTGCAGCTCCCAGCCCCAGCTCCGCAGGCGAGTGCCTCCGGACCAAGGCGACAGGGGGTGGGAGAGGAAAAGCAGTGAGTGATGGGTGGGAGGGGGAAGAGGAGTGGACTGGGGCAGGGCCTCAGGGGAAGAGGAGGGGCAGGGGCTTGAGGGAAGAGGTGGGACAGGGGTGGGGCTTTGGGGGGAATAGGCAGGTAAGAGGTGGGGCCTCAGGGAGAAGAGGAGGGGTAGGGAAGTTTCCAGCACTCCTGCTGGAGTGTCCAGTTTTTAAATACAAAGTTAGCAGCCCTATTCTGAGCACCACCCTGATCTTATTTCTTACTCAGTGAGTCCCCAAAATGGCAAAAGTCAAATCAGTTAAACTAATTCTGTACTGATCTTCTTAGGAAGTCTGAAGGTGACATCTTAAGGTTGAATACTGGATCCAAAATATACATCCATTTTTTTCTCTTGCAAAAGTGTTTGTTCTCTGAGCTTGAGAGGCAGCCTGAAAAATTCCAAGGTTCCTCCAAGAAGTTCTCACCACAGATTTAAAACTTGAATAAAATTCAGTGAGAAATCTGAGATATACGGGAATTGGGGAAAGGGCATATTTGTTTAGAATTGTGTCTTGTCAGAGAGTCTGGGGAATCTGGTTATGAATAATCTAATTTATGAGATGAGTCAAGAGACCAGGAGATAGCTTTGAAATATTTTAGTTTCAGGGCTGTTCCCTTTGAAATCCCTCTTGGATTTCATGTCAAATTCCCTCACATATCTTGAGTAAGTGCCCTTAGAAAAAAACTGCAGATTGCTTGAGCTTCCCTGTGGATGCATAGAAAGGACTAAACACAAAGTCAACAGGAAGAAAACAGTAGTCTAAGCATCTGTGTGCCCCAAAGTTACCTCTTACTATATAGATGAAAGCAGGAGTGACGCTAGCTATTTTGTTGGCCAAAGCAGAAAATGTTTTCCACATCCCCCTTCAATGGACAAGAGAAAACAAAAACAAGAAAACACCAACCAATCATTACCAGAGCAAGAACAGCTGGCCAATCAGAGCAGAGCACAAAAAAACACCATGTGACACAACAATCCTGCTTCACCTGCTAGCTGGCACCCAGGGAGATACCACGCTGTTCATCTTCCCCTAGAACCAGCTCTGGTTGTATGGTCCCTCTTCATCATTGTAGGCTGAGATTCCTAGGCCATCTCCTGAACAAATTCCACATACCCCCATATGGCACATCAGTTCCTTAGCTTCTGGCACTGCATCACCCTGCTCATAGTCTCTGTGCCACAGTCCTGGCTGAAATCTCCATCCATTGCCGTCACAGGACATGCTTGCCCTGCAATGCCTAGTGCAGTGCTACAGGCACTCCCTGTCTCAGCTTCCTGTCTCTCAGCAGCCTTTAAGAACGCCATACAGTCCAATGGACTATAACACAAAAATCCCCTGCTGGAGTTCCACTTAATTAAATCTAAATAACCTTGAAATAAAGTCCCTCCTCTTGGAGCCTATGGTCCCTGGGAGCTCCTCTCTCTCTTAGGAGAGCTTCTCTCTATGAGCATCCCCTTGCAACTGAGCCCTGATGGCTTCCTATCAGGCCCAGACGTTCATTATTCAATTAACTGCTTAGATGCATGCCAGCAACTACATGGGTGCCAGCAATCACGGAAGTGCTATTTTTGACCAGCCACTGATATTTTTCTAACTGCAACATATAATCCTGCTTAAAGTGGATCTAGACTATTTAGTGGTAAAAATGCCAGTGGCCAGGAAATACTAGTGTTCCCACCCTTAGCACTGGTGGAGCTACATCATGGCTAGAGCAACCCTGGGAGAATAAAGAAGACTACTGAGAAGTATCTTCTGTTTCCATGCAACATTCAGGAAACAAGACCAAGCCAAAGGCCCAGGACCTACTAGGGTGACACATAGCTAGCCCCAAGCAGTCTGTTCTCTCCAAGATTCATTCCCACTATCTTTTCAGAACTAGTTATTTAAAAAGCTGTGCCCCCCACCCTTTCTTTGTCTTCCTTTTCACTCTTCTCAATAGGCATAACTGCAGGTTCCTCCAGCAGGTGCCCTAAAGAAATGACCAGACACAGGAGTTCATTATACCATCAGTAACCAGGCACTTTTCTATCCCTCAGCTACCAAACCTTCCACAGACTTCAGCTCCCAGGCCAGGGATCACAAGTCACTAAGAGTTTGTTGTCCATGGACTCTTCCCCTTCACCCCAGATTCAAATAGTCCTGCCCACAACTACCAGGGACATCATGAGGCTTTTTCGATTTTCCTTCTCACAGAACCTTTCTAACTGATATTGACCAATTATTATCAGAAAATCTGGTCACAATTCAAGGCCAGTGTTTTTCTGTTAAGTATCAGAGTATCAGAGGGGTAGCCGTGTTAGTCTGAATCTGTAAAAAGCAACAGAGGGTCCTGTGGCACCTTTGAGACTAACAGAAGTACTGGGAGCATAAGCCATTACTTGCATCTGAAGAAGTGAGGTTCTTACCCACGAAAGCTTATGCTCCCAGTACTTCTGTTAGTCTCAAAGGTGCCACAGGACCCTCTGTTGTTTTTCTGTTGTTCATGAGTCTCAATGCATGTTAGAGAGACAAAGTGTGTGAGGTACTATCTTTTATTGGACTAACTTCTATTGGTGAGAGAGAAAAGCTTTTGAGCTACGCAGAGCTCTTCTTCAGGTCTGAGAAAGATACTCAAAATGTCACAGTTAAATACAAGATCCAACAGACAGGTTAGCATAAGTAGATAGCACATATTCTAAGGGACCATTCAAGGTGAAATGACCTGAGAACACCTCTGTAGGACAACAAGCAGGGGAGAGGCTGAGGGCTCTAATGCATTACAGACTGTTGTAATAAGCCATAAAGCCAGTGTCTTTATTGAGACCATGATTTTTAGTGTCTAGCAAAGTTATAAATTTAAGCTCCCAGGCTAGCCTTTTGAAAGTGTTATGCAGGTTTCCTTTGAGGATGAGGACTGTTGGTTCGATATAGAGCGATCACTTTTGAAAAATGTTCACCCACTGGTGATAGGGTGTTTTTGTCTTATATCATTTTCCTGTGTGCATTCATTCAAGAGCATAGTGATTGTCTGGTTTCACCCATGTAGTTGTTTTTGTGGCATTTAATGTACTGAATGAAATACACTACATGTTGTAGTAGGCATGCTTTGGACCCATAGATCTTGTGTTGTGGGTGCCACATTTCAGGAAAGATGTGGACAAATTGGAGAAAGTCCAGAGAAGAACAACAAAAAATGATTAAAGGTCTAGAAAACATGACCTATGAGGGAAGATTGAAAAAATTGGGTTTGCTTAGTCTGGAAAAGAGAAGACTGAGTGGGGACATGATAACCATTTTCAAGTACATAAAAGGTTATCAGAAGGAAGAGGGAGAAGAATTGTTCTTCTTAGCCTCTGAGGATAGGACAAGAAGCAATGGGCTTAAATTGCAGCAAGGGAGGTTTAGGTTGGACATTAGGAAAAACTTCCTAACTGTCAGAGTGGTTAAGATATGGAATACATTTCCTAGGGAAGTTGTGGAATCTCCATCATTGGAGATTTTTAAGAGCAGATTAGACAAACACCAGTCAGGGATGGCCTAGATAATACTTTGTCCTGCCATGAGTGCAGGGAACTGGACTAGATGACCTCTTGAGATCCCCAGATACCCCTCCTTTTCTTCTATATTTCTGTGGTCCCTGACTTCCCCTTTACTATCTCCCAATTTCTTAAGAGGACAGTGCTTTTTTTTATGGCCAACCTCACAGCTATAAAAATAATAACTCACTGCCTTTTGCTGGCAGAAGGCCTCCCTTTGGTCTTCTCTTGTCCAGCCCCTTCCCCTGGGCTAGCCTTCCCTTCACAGCTCATACACAGGCATTCCCTGCTGACCACAAGCAAAACACACTTCTCCCTTTCCTGTTCTCTTCACAGGGTGGACTTTGGGGGCTTTCTCCTCTTCCTGCCTTCTATTTCCCCTTTCCTCTTTTTCTTTTATGGCTCTCCATGCTCCCCTTGTGTCAGGGGTGGCCAGCTTATGCAGTCCATCACAGTCTCTTAAACTGCGTGTTACTGCATTCTCCACCAGATTGCCACCTAACAGGCTAATTGGCCCCTCTGGCCTGCTTTAACCCTTCTGGGCAAAGTGTGGTGAGGACACACCATCACAGACAGAGTTGGGGAAAGACGTCAATGCATGTTGACTCTTTTTTCTATTCCTCACCACTAGCAGCATATTTTCCTTAAAGGTCTGAATTTTGTCTATAATGCAAGCTTCCCAGGCTGACATAATTAACAGGGTGCCATGTTTTAAAACAGAAAGACGTTGGCAATTTGTCATAAACTGACAAAACTTTTATAGACCAACTGCTTGGTTAGATAACCTAAAGAAACCTGCCTGCTTCAATACCCGCTGGATTTGAATTGGGAACCAGATATTCTTAACTTTCTCTGCTACACTGCTGCGCTGTGAACCAGTTCCCTCTTTTCACCTCCGGGGCGGCTGCGTTTCAGGACTAGATTTGCTGTGGGCTGTGGATCAGGCCCCAAATGGAGATTGGGTATCAGTTTAAATTGGCAAAGCCCTTTTAGGAGCCTTTCTGCTGGAGCGCTCTCGGGTCACGGGATCAGTATCTCTCTAAGCCCTGCAGAAATCATCAGCGGTCGTTTTCTCTGCAGTGACTTGGAAGAAGAACTCAGACTAGCCCCGAGTTGAGGTTCATTCCCACCCAGAAGACACTAACTGCGGGTTTAAGGAAAAGGATCATAAATCCCCTGCCCAAGCTTGTGCTCTCCAGTGCGGGCTGCCCCTCTCTCGTGCGCTGAATAACGCCACCCATCATTTTCCCGGCATCTAGGAGCGTAGGCAGGATACTGAGCCGCTGTTGTTCTTGCGGGGCCGTGCTGGGTGATGATCTGGGCTCCAGCCCCGGCATGGACATGTGCGGAGGAGGAAATTGACAGGACGCGTGTCCCCCGGATCTCCTGCGCCCTGGCCAGGGCCCGTCCGCCCCCTCCCAGCTGGGGAAGGTCGCAGAGATCGTCCCGGCAGCTCTTGATCCGTGACAAGGGTGGCTTTAATGCGGGAAGAGGCAATACTGCTCAGGTGGCAGCGCTCCAACGCGGAGATTCGCCTCCCTCCTCCTCATTAACAAAAAAAAGGGGGACAAAAACTTTTGCCCACGATTAATATATTCGCGTTTCCTCCCACTTTCCCAATGGGCTACCAGCTGCAGAACTCCTGAATAGCAAGCTTAATTGTGTTTTGTCATGCAGAATGCCGCGGTTTTCTATAGAAGGTTACAAAGGGCCATTGGAAAATTGGGAGTATTTATTTCTTTGCTAAGACGGACTCATTTGCATAGATCACCTCTTCGCCTGCCAGACCCAGGTAGTAGCTCTAAGTCTCCCTGGCCCTCTCCTTCTGCATTGACACACTAGCCACGGCTTCTTGTGTAACGAGTCATGTCACTTTCACCTGGGGCATACTCCAGACTGATGATGTAGGAAACACGGTACAGTTTGGCTTTAGCACTTTTCCTTTCCTGGGCCTGGGTAACACAGAGACTAGTTGGGTTTTATTTTCTATATGAGTGATCTCTTGTTATAATAAAACGGAATCGTATTAATCTTATTAAATTAATCTTCTGGCATCTCCTTGTTTTATAGCAAATCAAAGCGATGAGACACTGGGTTAATTGACAAACCCTGGACTCAAAAGCAATTTGCCATTAGAGGCTAATCATACAATCTCTATATGATATAAATAGCATATACTGTGTGGTGTAGATATTCACTGGGAATTACAGCTAATTATTATTTGGGTACCACGCTCCTACTTCTCCCAGTTGATTGACATTGCTGCCTTCAGAATATCTTTTTTCTTGTTTCTTGTTTTGACAGTTTAAATCCAGGTCTATGTGACATAGAAAGCTAATAAAATTCTCATTTCATTGTTAATCTGATTTCATTGCAGTGTAGGTTTTACCCTCACACCTGCGTGGCAGGGTGTAATTCCATTAATAAAAAAAAAATCAACATATTCATTGCATGTCTTTTCCCTGATGATATATTGTGAGCAGTGTGAGTTGAAAAAGAGCCATTTATTCCCACCGTGAATGAGTCTGCATGGGTCTGAGACTTCACCTGCCTCCTCAGTCAATTAGGAATGTATCGAAAATTCTACCAGAAAACGAGTTAAATTAACCGTTAGCTAATTTCCTTGTGTCCCTCCTACATAATCCCCCCTTTTCAGTTTGCCCCAGAAATTACCACATGTTGCAAGGTTCAAATAGTGCCTAATGAAACAGTGACTAAATGGTTCTCTCAAACCCGCAGTGGAGCTCTTTAGCTGTGCCTTCAAAGCCTGTGGATCTGCAGCAGTCGGGGGTCCCCATCTTAAAAAATACTTGTCTTTGGCAGAAAAATCTAACCCGTCAACGGCTTTGCCCGGCGAATGTAGCTTCCCTCTTCCCCACCACACACACACACAACTTTGAAACAAGCCGTAACATCTCCAGCCTATTGCACTAGCACAGAAAAGATGTCCCTGACAGTAGGGGCCAGAATGTAGATGCTTCCATCAAGCAAAGTGGCACGAGGGAGATACAGAGGAGAGAGGAAACCCAACAGCAAAAGGGAACAGACAAACTTCCATGTGTTTAAAATATGGGAAATGTCATAGGGCATAAATAAAACTTACAACTTTCCACCCTGGTTTCCCAGACTCTTTCGGGTTTGATCTAAGCATTTGAAATTAGATTTTAAAAATACAAGCTCTTGTTAAATGCCCTTTTATTAATCCACATACGCCTGAAGGGAGGTGATATTTCTCTACTGGATTTTAAGAGCCCTTAGACGAAACTTTGAACATGCTCAGTTTTGAGTTTCCAGCCCACCTACAGGCAACTCAAGCTCATTCTGGTATTTACTGCTGTAACTGAATTATTTTACCAGGTTAATTTTATAAAGTCTTAATGTCTCCATGTTATGGATGTTATTTATTAGTGGAGGAAAAACGAAACCTGCCAATGAATTTCTTTATGAAAGGAAAGAAACTTTGAATTTGTATCTTTTCCCCCTAAATGTACTAGAGAAGCTGATTTCCCCCCTGGAGTTATAGACTCATGGTACTGTCTAAAGTGCCTTCACTGAAGTGTCATCCACTAAATTTCCTTGAGTTCTGTAAGGAGAGCAGAGTCACTTCTTTGAAACGGTGAGGCTAATACAAAGTCATCAAAGCACTATGGTTCTTGTCTTAAAGTGACAACCCTCTTTATTGGGCTGTTTGAAATACGCCCCCTGCTTTTCAATGTCGTTCTATCCATCTTTGTCTACTCTTCAGAAAAGCAGACAATATAAAGCAAAGCCTGGCCAGCTCCCCACGCTCAGGCTTGGGCAGTGCCAACCTCAGCCTTTAAACAGATTGAAATTGTCAGTGCTTCATTAATTTGAAACTAGTTACTTTCCAGATTACACAGTATACACTTCCGATCTAGTTTGATGCACTTGCAATAATTGAAATCCCCTGGATAATGTCTGATGTGAAGGAAGCATGGGACCAGTTCTAAGCCCTAGAAAGTGGTCAGAGGTTAAGAATAATAAACTTAGTTTGAAAATTGGAATGTACCAAAATAGTGTGGGTTTAAAATAGAACACAGACAGGAAAGGGTTAGGAATCACATACTGTGTGAAATCAGTATTTGTATTTCAAGGACACATAATGCTCTTTATTTAATCAGCAACACACACACACACACACACAGAGGGGGTTTTCTTATAACCCCTTGGGACATTTTATTTATCATTTTTATCATTTCACAATCATAAGAACATTTCATTCGTAAACAATGACAAGATACAAACAATGCACCTGCACTTTAAAGTCAGGAATTCATCAGGATGGTTTAGCTGCAAAGTGTGGGTGGACTACATTGGCTATTAGTGCAGCTATGGGTGAGCCCGGTTCATTCTCACCCAGAAAAAGTGGGCATACACATGAGCTTGTTAAAAACAGCCTTTTGCCATAAGAGACTGTGTCCATTTGTTAAAGATCTATTTAAGGTATTCATGTGTAGAATGCTCTTAAGACACATGGCTGGAGTTTCTCCTCCTAAAAATAAGATAACATGAAGAAAGTACGTAATAGCTTTCACTTAGTTCAGTGCAGAGGGTATCATTATATTTAAAGAAAACAGAACAGAAATGCATTTTAAATAGCCTACTTCCCCTCACTTTCTTTAGTCATGAATATTAAAGAATGCCTAGATATTCTTGTTAAACTTTACTTTTTCTCTCTTTATTTATATCAAATGTAAATGAAAGTGAGGCACCTAAAGTCCTGGGTTCAATAATGTAATTTCTCAGTAATATACTCAGTAACTTGGTTTTGCTTTCCTCAATATGGCTAGTGTTAGGATTGTACTTTGAGGATTCACTGTACTTTGGGGAATTATGACCTTTCCTACATAGTTTTTCCCCATTGCAACAGATGTGGGAGGGGAAGGTAGCTTTATGGCATCTTTTTAGCATCCTGGATTATGGGGCTGGCTAGTGACTCATCATCGAGTTCCAGCAGCAGCTAGAGCTGCCTGAAGGCTGCACGGGGCCACAGGAGCTGTTCAGATAGCCAAAATAGCCAAAACCAAAAAATATTCCTACTACACTCCCTCTCTTCCAGCCATGCCTTCAACATTCTTCTATGCTGGGTGGGACTGCAAGGAGATGCAGACATTTCAGCAGCCCTTCACCACCTGGGGAATCCCTCTACACTAGGGGAATTCCCAAGTGGCCAATTCACCTGGTTTTATATTGTTAAAGGGCTGCAGTGGAACCTAGATTTGAGCCCAGAGGAGTTTTATTTAAGTAAGGCTTGCAGGGTAGGAGGCCACTTATTCCTCTTCTGCTGTTGGAAGAGACTAGCAACACAACCTAGGATCTGTGATCTGAGGGGACCATAGTTTCAGTCTTAACACTCAACTGCCCTTAGTCTCAAAGTCTCTTATTTTAGACCCTATTTTACTATACCTGTACCATGCAGACTATCTCTCTGTTATGTCATATCCTCTATATCTCAGATCCTGACTCATGAGACTGAGATTATAGAGAATGGTCAATGTGTAAATTAAATGGATTCTACATCCTTTTAAGCCTTCTGGTGAATTTTTTGTTTCCCTCATTATGGGTCTTTGTCCCATCCTGTGACCCACCTTGGCAGGTTGAAGGTTGTCATTTCTGAGTTTCTCCCCCTGCCTATAACCAGTTTGGGAAGGATCTCTCCCTCTCTTTAAAGGCATGTGCAAAGCCATCGCCTTTACAAATTCTTTTCAAGTGCTGCAATCTGTACCCCATCTTCTATGGATTTGCCATTTGAGTGCTTTGGGATCTTTAGATGCAAGACCCTAAATAAGTGAACGGTATTTCATTATCATGATGGGTTTTCTTGTGTTGCTTCTCACAGTTGTGACATTCTTTCAAGGCAAGGCTGGCACCATGCACACCCAGTTTAGGATTGCTCTCCAGGGGAAGGGTTTCAGCTTTCTGCCATGGGGTCTCCCCACTTCCATGGCAGATATTATTTTCAGAGAGGAGATGCTAATTCACAGTACTCGATTTTTCTCCTTGTAGTGCTGCAACCTGTTTCTCTCCATAACCAATTCTTCACAGTTGGTGACTTTTAATGGAGTTTTGTAGGGTTCCATCCATCTATATCTCAATTTCAGGAACTTTACAAGTGCTACAGTCCACTCCTATGTTCCGATTTTACCTAATGCCTTGGAAAATACTGCTGTGTCCTCCAAGACTATAGTGCCATTGTCCCCATTGTAACATATTATCGAGGAGGAATTTCCTGCATAATTCCACACTGGATGCTATCAGTCGTTCATGTGTGTGTGTATTATAGAGAGAGACTGTTTCTCTCTTGGTTTTGGTATGTGTAGTGAGGATTTCCAGTGATATCTTAACATATGGGGAACAGTAGTGAGGTGCAAAAATGAGGGATCAAAATAGATGAAAAAGGACACACAGAGGATTTTCCAGAAGCAAAATTAAATCTACTTTCATTTTGATGTGATTCAGGAGTGTTTAACCATAACCCACTGGATGCATTTCTCATCATTTGGATATTATGGTCTGTGCAGTTGCATATAGTTGAAGATTTGCTTGTGTCCAGTATATATTTCTTGCCCTCAGGTGGAGTCAGCTGAGAAGTATCTGGTGTAGACTCTTCTCAAGGCGGGGGGGGGAGCTTAAACCATCACCCGTTATTTTACTATCATCCCTATGTGAGGCAGATATTCTTGTGTGTAAAGGTGTCTTTATTATCATTATGAACAGAACTGGCGGCAAAACCAGTACCATGTACCATTTGCCATTATAAGTTGTTTGAAATTGCTTATAACTTTGCTAGACTTCAGCTGTTCAGGCTGAACTGTTTCATGCTGGTTGTCTGCCTTGGGCTGATTTTTTTTTCTGGAAAGTTTCAGTAAAAATGGTTTGGCCCTTTCTGAGAATGGATTTAGGGGACATCAGTTGCTTTGCCAATGTTAACACATTCTTACAACCATTTCGTTGAGAGAAGCCTGAGTGGCTCCATGCTTTGGAGCAGGGACTTGAAATTTGGCAGAAGGATTGCCCTGAGTAATGTGCTTTTGGCCCGCCCTCTGAAAATCCACCTCAATTCAACTGAGCTATAAGCCCCTGAAAACTGTTTGCTCACAAGATGTTTGTTAGAGTTTGGCAGCTAATTTCTCCAAATGTTCCATCTACACAGAGTATACACCAGCATAAGGCTAAGCAGGGCTTTTCCTGCAATTGCTCCTCCCAGCTGATGGAGGGGCTGCTGTGATACCAGGCACCAGAACGGACAGCTGGGGCTATATCTCCTGTGCTCTCAATGCTCCTCCTGTTAACGCCAAGACAGCGTGAAGGAGAAGGAAGAAGCAACCAGACTCAAATTCAGAAAAGAGCAGAAATGTGATGGAGGAAGTGGCAGGGGCATGCTGGCAGGGGATAGGCACAGAAGGGAGAAAAGGACAGAAGAGGAAGGCTTGACATTAGAAGGAGCAGGAATAGGGCAGAAGAGTCTGTAATCACAAAAAGCACATTGTACTCTAAAACCTAGAATAAATCTCAGGAGTCCTGAATCCCATCATTCTTCTGCTGTCTAGCAAATACCTACAAAACCTTAGCAATATGTACATCTCAGCCCTTTCCAGGAGATTGTCCACAGAGATGATAATAGCTTACTACTGCTACCATAGTTACTCCATCAGTTAAAGTGGTAGAAGTCTGTGCTGTAGACCTAAAAGTTGCAACTTTGCTAATGATAGTCATAGGGCTCACTATGGTTCCACAGGATGGAGTTTCCACTTTTCCATTGCATTTTTAGAACAGGAAATTACATTTTAAAAAACTATGTTAAAAGGAAATTGAGATCGCAAAGTCAAACACTCAAAAATTAGGAAAGGTTAGTATTATGATTGCTTGTGCAAACTTTATTCTCACCCACTGTGCATATGCATCATGATAGTCTGTAATGACATGATCACAGACCCCAGCCTCATTCAGTGTGCAGAACAGACAGTGCTCAGGGAATGAATCAGGGCAGGTAAGGGAATGAGGTTGTTGTTTGTAGGACTTTTGCCTCATTTGTTACAGAAGCTGGAAGGTGTGTAGTGAATGAGGCAAAAGGGAAGAGGAGGGAATGGTCTTGTGGTTAAGAAAGTTGAAAATACTACTCTGCAGACCTGGATTCTGCTCCTGCCTCTGCCACTGATTTGATGCAATATTGGGCAAGTCACCTAAATGAAATTTTTCATAGTTGGCCACTAACTATTTGTGCCTTATTTTTTCAGTGTCCAATATGAGACACCTGTGTCCTGCTTTGCAGATATGCTGAGCTGCACAAATACAATTGAAGGAAATAGGAACTGTGCTTTGAATATGTAAAGTGCTTAAAAATGCAAATCACTCTAAAAAAATCAAGCCCTTTGTGTCTCACATTGGGCACCCAAAATTAGTGGACACCTTTGACAATTTGGGCCTTAATCTCTCTCGGTGTCTTGCCTCTCTGTCTGCAAAAATATCCCCTATTCTCACAGGGGTGTTGTGAAGATACATTCATTCATGTTTTTGAAGCACTCTGTGTGATGATGAGCACCAAAGAAAAGCCCATGAGAAAAGTAATTCTTTATTCAGGGCAGAGTTTGGAGGGTGTGTAAATAAGACCACACATTGACTGATGAAGATGTAAAGAAATATTGAATAGCTACCCATTCAGTGAGCACCACCCATCCTGTGCACTGAATGAGGCAGGGATTCTATGGAAAAAATAGTATGTGATCATGTAATTAAAGACTGTATCATGATACAGATGCTCTGGGGACATATATTAAGGCTGCACAGACAATCTTAATTTTGGCTTTTCCTAACATTTGAGTGCTTGACTTTGCAACTTTAAGGTACTTTTAATGCGGCGGGGGGAGGAGGGTTAAATGTAATTGTATGTATAGTTTGTGTACATTTGTAGCTAATCCACTGAATTGGGACTCAGGAGAGTTGGGTTCAATTCACAGCTCTGCCACAAATGTCCTACATGACCTGGGGCAAGCCCTTCCCAGTGCCTCTGGTCCTGGGCTATAAAATGGAGATAATACAATGTTCCAATTTCCCAGAGGTATTCTAAGGAAACAAACAATTAGGGTTGTGCCAAGGCACCTCCTCCACCTCGCCAGGCTCAGCGCTTCCCGCTCTGGTGAGGGGGGGCCTGGAATAAATCAGCCCCACTCCAGCCAGTGTTTATTTTCCCACTTGGGATTTATTTCTCAAAATTTTCCAGGTAAGCCTGAGGGCAGGCCCAAGGAGTGTGCCTCTGCCAAACAAAAGAAACAAATTCACAGCACAAACTAAAGGGGAATACCTTTTCCTACCCCCTCTGGGCAGAGGGGTATCACCTTGTTATTGGCCCCAATTCTTTCCCCTAAACAGGCAGGCAGTCAGCTTCCCCTGTAGGGAGGAGAGAAGCCATGTATCTTGGAGGAGCCCCTCTCCCCCCTGCCACTAGCCCTGCAGCAGCTTGTCTCTCTCCGCTTCCTCTCTCACCAGAGGAGGGGTTTTTAAAGGTCTCAACAGAGCCAGCACTAGGCACAAGCAGACTAAGCAATTGTTTAGGACCCCAAGCGGCTCAAGGGGGGCCCCTATTTGCTTTTTATTATAAGAATTTGCCTGTTTTAGTATTGGGGAGGGGGAATATTCCTGCTTAGGGCCCCCAATGGGCTAGCACTGGCAGCCCTTTATTAGATTCAGGTATCCCTAGCTGACCTGAGGTAACCTCTTTTCAGCTTATAGGGAAAATGGCCTTTATCATTCTAATATACCTGCCTTCCACCCCTCTCTTAGAACTGTGCAGCATGAGTTTGTCATAATGTTTATAAAGCCCTTGGATACTATGGTAATGGAAACCATATAAATATCTATATATTATATTATGTTATATAATATAACAAAACACTACTAAATAATAAGTAGCCATTATAGCCTGCTACATCTTCAAAGCATTGTACAATATTGACTAGTAAGTCTAACTATAACAAATCCCACGTTCCAAGAAATGATGAACAACTCTAGAGAAGACATCACTTCACATATTTCTCTTGTGATGATAAATACCAGAGGAGGAGGGCATTGAGTCGCTTCTTCCCATTCATTTATACTGAAAGAGGTCAATTCTGTCCAAGGAAATATGTTTACGTGTAAAAGAAAAAGCATCTGTGAAACTTCAGCTCTGCGAAGCAGAATACACATGGCACAATGCCACAATTCTCTTTGGTTTCACTGTCTGAAGATATTAAGGTCCTGCTTGACTCCTCCTCTTATGTGAGTGGAAGGCACCTTGGTGGACTTAGGTGGAACTCTCCTAGTGGGTGCGAAAGGGGGGGGGTGTCCCACATCTATGGCATCACTTCCTCCCCCCAGTACTACATGAAAACATCTGTGTAAGAAAATTCTCTGTGGGATTTTGGGAGCAGGCCAAAGGCAGGTGGCGTGAAACAAAGGACCAGCTTCTCTCTGGTATCCTCCCCTGTCAGTCCCAGAGGTGTTGTGGTGTAAATGAATGCTTCTTGAATTTGAATTTGTCCCAGTTGGGTCCTCTCAGTTGCTACTCCATGCTGGCCAGGAAGGCAACACAGAAGGGATGGGACAGCTCACCGTGAGGAGGCATCAGCTCCACAAGACTTGCATTTCCCTACCTCATGTTGGATCCTTAGGATTCCCTGGGTTGAAGAGCCATGCCTTTGGCCCCTCATCGCCCCCTCATCGCCTCCTGTCGGTGGGGACAATTACCTGGATATTCCCTGAAGGTGCCTCTGGTGAATTACTTGTCCTCTCTGCGCCTCCCTCCAAGGAGTTTCCTCTTTAAAAGGGAACGATCTAGCCCAAAGAATTTACACACAAAAAGGACCATATCTTGTAGGCAAAATAAACTCCCAGCCACTTCAGCTGAATCAGAATGGGACCCACAAAGCTAAAACCTTTGCCTGTACCAGAGTTGAAGAAATGTGATCATTTTTAGGGAATAATAATGAGACTCATTTTGGTTTGGTTTTCTCCTTTCATGAATGTTATGACAACTACAGTTCTGTGCAAGCTGAAAGTAACATTTCCTCTAGGCGTTTCATCATCTTTGAATATACATGTGTTAGACAAAGTAGGTGCCCCTGTGTTTCATTGCATACTCTGGAATGCAGTTGGAAAACATTTCTAATATACCATTGATATATATCAGTAGTTCTCTACTTCTTCCATAGCAGGCTCCCTCATCCAAAGTCCTCTTCCCACCTCACCAGGATGCTGGAATCCCTCACCTCCTGTACCAGTATAAGATAGGCACAGTATTTCTGATCTACTGATACCCGTACAGGACCCTTATCTTGAGAGCTCTCTACTATTCTTGCTTTGGCTTAACACAAAGATCAGTTAACTAACATATCAGATCTTTTTACAATCAGAGCATTATGGGAAAAATACATATTTCT
Organism: Malaclemys terrapin pileata; assembly: GCF_027887155.1. Lineage (NCBI taxonomy): Eukaryota > Metazoa > Chordata > Testudines > Emydidae > Malaclemys > Malaclemys terrapin. The sequence continues at coordinate 52,377,575 of NC_071509.1, read as the reverse complement.
TCTCCCCAAGCCTGCTCTGCCAGTGATTCCACCCTACATGCTCTGCTCAGTTTGCTTCCCCTAGCCATTCATTTTACATGCAGGTCTGTGGAGTGATTTCCCAGTCCCAGTTTGCCAAATTGAAACTCCCTGATCATTCCAATCCCACCCCAAAACCTATTTCTGATGGGATATGAAGTGAGTTTGTTGTAACTATGGAATGGGTGAATAAATAAAAGCAGCCAAACAAAATACTCTCAATAGTCTCCAACTACCAGTATATTCCTCTCTGCGTGCTGCAGATTTGCAGATTCCCAGGCCAGAAGGGACCATTGTGATCATCTAGTCTGACCTCCTATATAACACAGGCCATAGAACTTTCCCCAAAGTAATTCCTAGAGCAGAGTTTTTAGGAAAACATCCAATCTTGATTTGAAGCTGGTCAGTTGTGAAGAATCCCACACCACCCTTAGTAAATCATTCCAGTGGCTCTCACTGTTAAAAATGCATGCTTCATTCCCAGGCTGAATTTGTCTAGCTTCAACTTTCAGCCATTGGATCATGTTATATCACCTTTCTCTGGTAAACTGTGGCTATTTCTATAACCCTTTGGGGCAGACTATCCTAATCTTTGTGTATTATACAGTGCATGCTGTCAGCATTGAGAGCCTGATTCAGTACTTCAGTGGAATTACACCAGCATGAAACTGTGCCCCTGACCCTGCGAGTTATTGAGCTTGCTGATCTGATTCTCCCCTCACACCAGCTTCACCCCAGTGTAACCTCATTGACTGTAATGCAGTTACTCTTGATTCTTGATGTGGGAGGGGCCAAGTGGGTTGCCTCAGTGGGAGTTGGGAGTGCTAAACACCTTGCAGAATCAAGCCCTACACAAATGATAAAGCACAATATTAATAAATAGGCATAGTCAACCTATTACTTGTTTATTCCTAATTACCTTTTTATCAGAGAGCATCTTCTGAGGACCACCATTTGTACTTGTGCTTTGCTTGAAGGCTATCAGAACGTCATTGTTCAGGACTGCATTTGCTTTAATGCACCAGGACATTCACTGGTACTGTACAGTGTGTTTAGGTTATTCACTTTTGCTGTGCAAACAGTAGGGAACCTTATTAGCCGTCTTGTGATTAAAAGTGGTGCAGGCACTTGAAAGAAGAGACCAACATCTATGCCCAGTCTCCAGGGTTTTTTGTTAAAGAGAAAGGATGCAAAATAAATAAATAAATAAATAAATAAATAAATAAACTGTGCAGGAGACAACTATTTTTCTAATGGTTTTTGCAATCAACTGGAGGCTGTGGTTAAAAATCTCCTCTGGGAAGAGAGGGAAATGATAGCAAGAGATTGCAACAAAGAGCAAACAATGTTGTTAGAAAAGAATTCAGCAGGTAAAATGGGCACATCTAATTCTAGGCAACATGCTAGTACCGAATAACGGTAGGTGTCTCTGGGTGAGGCTTTATCCCAAAGCTGCCCCAGGAAAGGGAGGTAGGTTCATAGATGGCAATCCTGGTATGAGGAATATTCGCCAAGGAGTGACTTGGCGCTTCATCCCATTGAAATCAGCGGCAAAACACTCAGGACCAGCCCTCCGGCCTTTACGCTCTTCAGTCAGGTTGTACAAATGGGCTATAAATAAACTATAGGGCCCTATCCTCCAACCCTTGAGTAGGTCTCACTCGGAGAGAGTTGTCCGTGGGTCAGGATTACTCACCTGAGTAAGGGCTGGCAGGATCGGCCCGTAGGCACCATACCTAGCTGCCCTTGCAAGCAGCTCAGAACGTCACACTGCGCCCAGTCTGACAGTGGCTGCTATCGCCTGCGCTTACTGTTAGCGGGCCAACTCCCACTCGCTTTGCCCAGCAGAGGCCTGAGCTCAATGGGACTGGCCCGGGCAATGCCAGCAGGCGTCTCCCGCTGCGCAGGGGGGACTGTTGGTCACACCGGGGCTTGCACTTCTGGCCTAAACGTTCCTTCGTCCTTTCTGCCAAACTTCAGGGTTTTAAACTCCAACGATTCGAGTCACCCAGCCCTGCACGGGCACAAAGATTTCTTAAACCAACGAGGGGCAAAACCTGGCGTACCGTACCTTGCGCGCCCCACACTCCTATTGAAAGGCCCACAGCGATCGGCATGCTCAAGTTCAGTTCTGCCACTGATTACAGTGCCTGCAGGATCGGGCCCTTAGTGGGGTCGCCACACTCCCCTAGGCAATCCCAGAGAGTGTGTCTTTATTTTGGCGAGCTATTTTCTTTGCTGACGGGGCTGGGATTTTGTAGCTGCACTTTCAGTAACACCAATCAATAGTAAACAGCTTCAAGAAATGTCGCTATGCTGGATGATGTGTATAAAACAGACAAATACAAGCTGTCAGAAGCTCTAAGAACTCCCATTGTCCACGGCTATAAAGTAACCAGAAGCTATTTATAGTGCCATGCTTAGAAACTTTGCTTCATTGGTCCTCTCTCACGCTGAAATAGGATTATTTGTTTAAAACCAAGAGCACGGTGTAGTAGGAAACATAGTTATTCAGGTTAGTAGCAGATGGCATTTATTTGTATTGGTTTATATATTTCTGAAACATACTAATTCAATTAGTGTACAAAGGATTAAAAAAAAACATGTTTGCCCCATTAATTACACCATCATTGTTTGAACTAAGCTGGCACTTTAAAAAAAATTAAAATTCTTGTCTGACCTGACCTCATTTAAATAAATATAAATATAAATCTTATATAAAACTATTCACATACGAACGAACCTCCGAACGATTGTAATTTTTTAAACTCTGTACAGAAGATTCTCATGCAGTTAGACCTATTTTTCCTTTTAATTCTCTAAATTCTTCTCGACGTCGGAACTTTCAGTAAAGTCATGAAATGGGATTTTCTTAAACTGTATTGAGGGGAGGGAAGGGAGGAAAACTGCCATGCCCATAGGAAATCCAGGACCACGTTAACTTTTTTTAAAAAAGAGCAACATTGCTCCTTGTGTTATATAAATAGTGTTTTAGTTGAACGCTCAACCCTAAAACCTGTACATTCAAAATATCTAACCTGTGAATCGATTAAAATAAACCTTATTGGCGGACAGAGCCATCAAGAACTATCTCCTTTGTCTGTGTGTTCCTTAGCATGGTCCCAGCTCGGTCAGGTGCATGCCGTTGCCGTCACTCATGCTTCCCCGTTTAGCTCAGGCTTGCAACCCTAGGGTGGAAGCAGCTAGTTCAGAGGGTCGAAGGCGCCCCACCTTGGGAAGGAAGTCGGCGGGTTTGTTAGCACTTTATAAAGGGGAGATCTCTTTGTCCTCATTCGCAGATGATGGGGATAAAGACTCTTCGTCTTCTGACCTGGGGTAATGCCCCGGGTTGCCAGTGCACTTGCAGCCCCCGTGAGTGTTTCTCTGAGTTCCCTTGCCCTCTTTCTTGTGTTTCACCCTTCGATTCTGGAACCAGATTTTCACTTGCTTCTCGGACAGGTTCAGGTAGGTAGCGATCTCGATTCTCCTCAGGCGGGACAGGTACATGTTGGAAGAAAACTCCCTCTCTAGCTCCAAAAGCTGCGTGCTGGTGAAAGCGGTCCGCATCCTCTTGCCGTTTGGGATGTGGCTAGTATCGGATCCTCCTGGACGGGAGAGACACAAGGGCTAAGTGGCGTGAAAAGCATTCAGACTAATCTGTCCCTATCGCCCTTTCCCAAACACGTATTTCCCCCCTCCCCGCCTCATTTCATGTATTACAGGAGCAACAAGACGCAACCCCTCGGTGAGCGTCTCTTTAGGTGTGTGTGGACAGAGAGTCTGACATTACCTGCTCGCTAACGCCAGCCCTGGAAACCCGCCTCCTCTTTGCCTGCGACATCAGAACCGCTCGACAAACACTAGTGGAAGCCAACACACACCTGCTCTTTCCCGCCGGGAATGAACGATCCCTCTCTAGTCTATCCCCACCTGTAGGGCTTGGGCATCCGCCCTCCCTCCAAAATCCCCGCTCACCCCCTTGCCCGCCCGCTCCGGAGTGAAGTGCACCCCAGCGAGGTGGGATGACACCCCCGGGCCAGTGACTCCTACCCATGCTGAGGCAATGGAATCTCCTGGGGTCGCTAACGCTGTAGGTGGTGGCGGTGCAGACAGGTGCGTGATGCGCCGGGTGGCCCAGGGCGGCGGCGGCGGCGGCTGGTACCGAGCTCTGCTGCTGCTGGTGCTGGGCATGGCTCATCCTGGGGCAGTACTGGGCATCTCCGCCGGGAGGGAACTGGCTCTTGAGCAGGGGGATGGCCCCGCTGCCACCCCCCCGGGACGAGTGCAAGTGCGAAGTGACACACAGCGGGCACACGCAGAAGGTGCCGCTCTTGCGGGACGGGCAGCCGGGGCCCGACACCGACATGACCAGGGGGGAAGGCATGCTGAGGGGGATGAGGAAATCCTGTCCATGGGGGTGCTCAGGCAGGGAAGGAGCTGGCCTCGAGGAGTCTTTGATGATTAAAGAGTCGACATAGAAGGATCGGGACATTTCGAAGGGCTGCTGCAGGCCGGGGCTGGCTCTCCCGGGTCTTTCTCCTTTGCCAAGGCGGGGAAGTTGCACTGAAGCACTTGGCTAGCGAGAAGGTGCTTATGTCTGAGAGCTGAACAAAAGGGTCCCTGGAGAGGGCTGGTCTTCAAGTCCCCCGCCTGGATCCCCTGCTCCGGGGTTTTATATCAACTATTTAACACGTGATTCCTGAAAGAGATGCAGATCTAAACCCCCTTGGCTTCTCCTCCAAACCCTCGGGATAGGCTGCCCGAGCTAGAACAAAACAAGGGGGGCGGGGGGGGGAGAGACTTTCCAAAGTGTGTGTGTTTTGTTAATTTCACCATGACTTCAGTTCTCCTCCTCTCCAGATAAATTATAGGAACAGGGGAGCAACGGAGGGGGCAGCTGCCCTGTTTGTGATTCAGGCACATCCCACGTTGCACTTTCTAACACATTACCCGGTAAACAAATGCATGTCTTTGACTAGGTTTAAAAATAAACCTCAAGGGATTCTCCCGTCACATCGTTTATACTAATAATACACTATTTCCTGAGTCGGGGGGAACCAGTGGCACGTGATGAAATAAGCAGGATCGGGTTGATTTTCTTTTAATTTACTATGTAGCACCTAAGTAGTTATAACTTCTGGGTGATCGTCTCTCTAACTATGTCGAGTTACACCTAGCAAATCCCAAGAGTGTAGTCGCCCTTATATTTTCTGTGAAGTACGTGACAGAGCTACTCTAGGGGTAAGGGGCTGTTTTTTATGAGTGAATCTTGTTAAATTGGCAATTAGTTCAACAGACAAAGCCTTCAAATATCTGGACACTTCTCAGCCAAGACGTTGTCAAAACGGAAGACTTTCAAGTTAACTTCCATGATCATTTCAAAGCTTTAGTTCAAAATCCTAATGAAAAGAGAAAATGTCAGAGAGGGATTCTTTGATCTCCACCAAGTTTGCCGAAGCAGTCAGTCAAAGTAAAATTGGATCAACAGCGAAATATGGTCGGTGACTCCTGAGCATTTCAGATTTCATTAAAAGCCAAGGTATTTGCAGCATACTACACGATTTTCCAATGACTTGTTCTATGGGAGTTTAAAAGGGGACTTATAGTTAACAGAACTAATATTGCATTCTTGGTTAGCTGACCCGAAGCATCACTTAAATATGACTGTATCAAATGCTACTTGACTTTGGACTCAGCAGTGACAATTGCGTTTTACAGCAGAAAACTCTGGCCCCAATAAGCCAGGCTAGCACAGAAATTTGTATCCTAATTGTGTTGAAAGGATATCATAGTGCGGGGGGGGGGAGAAACACAATGATCCTACAAGTTCCTGGGCAATGGATATAGTCAAACAGCGATCACGGTTTAAATTTATCTTAAAGTCAAGCATAAGTGGTTTTCAAAGCTTGCTCATCTGCTTGCATTTCTATCAAAGGGGTATTCCTCGCCGCTGAGTTTAGAAATGTAACGTATCTCAGCCTCAGTTAAAAGGCCCTTTCCCCTATTACCAAACAGAGAGAAGCTTTATTTTCACTGCAGTCGTGCAGAGGGTGCTGTCACTAACACACGACAAGAAGTAGAACTAGATCTCAGTTCACAATCAATATCTCTCTAAGGAGTGTGAAAGGAGGGATTGTCAATTCGTCTTCTTGAAGACATCCAGTGAAATTCTGGCAAGCAAGGTATAATTGAGTTGTAGGGACACTCCACACTCGGGGAGCTCAGGATTTATGGATGGCAATTAAAGTTTTATGAATTGCAGCTGAGACTGGTTATTGAGCTATTTGAATGTGATTAGAATTCAATTAGAAAGTGTTTACTGGACTGTGGGTCTCTGGAGTGTAAACAGACAGCTATTCCAGAAATGTGCTAATCCAACATCTTGTGACAACAATTAGGGAGTTGCAGAGTTTAAGGCAGGCCAGCTTCAACTTTAACCATTGCTAGCAAAGCACCTTTACAAACTAATCATTTACCACTTCAAAACCTTGGCACGATAGTTTTTAACCATACTAACATGGCGTTTTGCGTCAGAGCATTTTCCTTTAATTAATCGCTCTTTAATAATTTTTCACTCTCGATTGCTATCTCTTGCCTTCCGGGATTTTTGATTCTTTGATCCTGGCTGTTGCTCTGATACTGATTAAAGACAAGCTAACAGATACGATCCACAGGCTACGTAGGCCTAATAATGTCTTTGGTAGCTAAAAAGTAGTAAACCTGTTATACATTATCTGAGATAAACAGAGAGCACGTATGTTTCGCAAGTTCTTTGGCATTTGGACTTTACACCATATGTATGTAGTACACACATATGATTATTATAAGAATGACCAATTATGTGATTCTTTCCAGATCTCCCTGTGTGATATAGCTTTTACTGCAATGGGCAGAGAGGTTTAGAGTCATCTGTGTTTACAAGAAGCTGCTCTGAAGGAAATAACCCGCTCTCTGAAGTGGGACAAGCTGTATCTGCTGAGATAGAGCGGATCTGGGGGAAATGGCCTTATTTAAGAAAAGTCAGACAGAGTAAGAATCAGATCACGGTTTTAATCTGTAATTGTTATAATAAACCAAGTGCAGTGATAAGAAGAGGAAGAAAACCGCGATGCGAAGGCGAAGATATTCCAATCCAGGCGGAATGATGGAAGGCGTGCGCCCACATCACATCGACCTCGTTACAATTTTATTTTTCAATAATTCTGTCCGATAAAATTTCATTGTCTATTAAGTAATCCCCAAAATGAGAGCTCTTATGAGCCTATAATGAGCTCTAATTGCCACGACTAGTCGAGCCACGTGGAAGGATTTAGAAGGTATTAAGCAGTTGGGTACAGAGCACAGGCTGTTACCTAGCCATTACTTTCATAATTCAAGGAGAAAATTAGTCCTTTTAAGGGAAAATCCTTTGATTCCCTTCATTCTGCTCGGGGTGACAGAGTATAGCTTTGTCTGCCTTTAGTTCAAGACAGTGTAACAAATGAGAATGTAACGAAATTGCCCCCCTTTTAAATTAGAGCAGTTCAAAAAGAACAGCAGTTCTGCTCCCCCCAGACTGCAACTTGTAGGACTAGCTGCCCTCATTTTCCCTTTCCTCCAGATGCCTCTGACACCTTTATTTATAAGAGATTCACGGCATAAATGACAAAAGTGAAGTCTCCCCCACCCCAAAAATTCATGCTAGGGAAAAAGTTTGCTTTCGTTCCCCATGGCACACTTCCCCACTCATTTCACTGGCGGATTTGGCTGTGCAAGGAAGGCGGCATCCAGACATAACTATATAAATAAAACTGCAGAATAGCCAGTTTACAAACAGCCAGTGACCAAATTGCTCTCCAGTGAATGGGGTGTTGTGGAAAGAACAAACACCCGTTTTGATCATTTTAATGGCAAAGAAGCCCTTGCAAACCAAATGGAACATAATGACTCGTGCGTTATAATCACATTTATCTGCTAATCTAACATTGGTTTCATATTAGTTTGCAAATGATCTCAAAGCTGGGTTTTGTTACGTGAACATAAGCAGAAGACAGGACTTGCCCCCAGCTCCCATTAATGAGGTCATTATAAAAGCGTGAACAAGTCTATTAATGTTTTATTGAAAGCGCATCGTTAACTTGTATCCATCCTTTTCTGAAAGTGGCATTGTGATATTGCTGTCTGTGGCACATCTTACCCAATATAGCCCGAGATTTCTCCATTATCTGTAACCAAGCAACACTTTCTGAATACCAAAAATTGAAAAGAACCGCTTAGTCTTCAAGAAAGTCCTCAATAATAGTGGAAAAGAACAAAGATCCAGGAGACAACAAAATGCCACAGGGGTGACTTTTCATGAGCAATTATCTCTCATTAATCAGAAGAACAGCTGCAATATTAATTTTCTCTCTTTCTTCCTCTCTTTTCACAGTCCCCAACATTTGAATAATCATAAATTTTGATTTCATGGAGTAGCAACATAGCCAGGGACTTGAAGATACAAGCTACCTATACTCTTCCCAAATAGCTCTTATTTTAAGGCTGACAAAAAGTAAAAGGGGAAATAAAAGAGAAAAATGTTCCTTCCCCGCCCCCCAGCCTCCTTCACTCCACCATGTCTGTTTCATTTATGGAAACTAACAGGAAAATGTAGCAAGTGTCTGCAGTGGCTAAAGCGTAGGAGTTTCAACATCCTTGTTGTCCATTTAACTTCCAAACATTAAGCCAAGCGTTGTAGATCTGTCCAAAGAGACAATCTTTGGGCGTAACGCGCATTGTAGCACATCAAAAGGCCCTAGCATTATATGAACTAAGAAGTGCATTCAGCAGAAATTGTGCAGTAGGTCTCTTTTCAGGGTCTTGGGCTCTGATTGTTAACAGGATATGTAGCAGTGGTGGAAAACTAGGTTTCCCCCAAAGATAAAGATGTAACATTAAAACGTGTCTTTTGAATTTCAAAGGATCTCATTATGGCAGAGACTGGCAATTACAAAAATTGAAAAGATGTGTATTAGGATGAAAGAGGGAATTTCATTTCTGATTCCCCATCCTTCCACTGCCCATGAAGAACTTAGGCGCTGCTTCTAGACTCTAGCAGCCTTTAGCTGCTAGAATAAAACTCGTAGCGGGGGAAACCAAGCGGTTTCATTTCGTGAAACCGTGATTGTGCGGGATCAAGTTTGTCACATGATTTTCCACGTCGTTTGTTTGCTCAATACCTACCAAACCCGGGTTTCCCCCGCCACGAGTTTTATTCTAGCAGCTAAAGGCTGCTAGAGTCTAGAAGCAGCGTCTAAGTTCCCCCAAAAGGCAATCAAACTTCTAGTGCGTTTCCAAAAGAGAGCGCCCAGAGAATCAAGAACAGAGTAGACTGACAAGGTGACTTTTACTTTTAAATCCAATTTTATCCGCACTTTTGCCTTCAAGAAAAAGCGAAATACAAAACGATCCACCAGTGAGTACTTTGGATGAATTCAGACTCCTGCTTTAAGCATTCATTATTATTCAGGTTCTTTTAAGTAAATAAGCACCTATAATATTCCAGGCGCTTTCCAAACACAGGGAGAGACAGTCCCTGCCCCGAAGATAAAGCTTAGCTAAAGAATGCAAGGGTTAGACTAGCCGCTTGACGAAGCCACTACTGGTAAGGACTTGTCTGAAAAGAATCAGGCTTTGGCTAAAGTATCTTTTCTCTGTTAGTAATACACAGCGCAATGACAAGTACCACGCCCACTAAATGGATTTAGCTTATGCTTCGACTTAACACCTAAGAAGCGAGAGATCTCAAATCCTACGTAGATGTCTCTCCTGCCTGTGTTTTCACTATACTGCGTTTATTTGTGCCCTCATTACTGGTCTGACTGAAGCCTATTTGTAAGTGGTGAACGCTGAGCTGCCCTTCCCGGTATTTCTCGACGTGAGCTCCCTTTAGAAAGTCGCACCAGTTAAAACAGGCTTTTAAAATGGCAGTGTCCTCCTCTGCAGAAAACTCCTTCTGCAGAGCCTGCTCTCACCTGTTCAATTTTCGGAATCACAGGACAGATTCCCTTCCCCTCTCCTAGCAAAATATAGTTGGATCTGAATGGCAAAGTGTAATCCTTATTTGCAATGTAGCAAATAAGAGTCTGATTTGCAAACCCTTAAGAGTTTGGGGGTGGCTACACCAACTCCACTAAACTACAGACCACACAATCTCCCCACTCGCGAAACAAAACTACGTAGCAGCAATGTGACTTGGCTCAGAGTAGGACAGTAGGTGTTAAAAGAGTGCCCCGGGGAGGTTAATAATACAGCACGAAAACTGAACACCTCTCCCTGGGGAGCTTAGATTCGACCAGTGAGATCTGAGGCTACTGGTGAAGTTTGCAATAGCTTTGGCCCCATCTGACTTTCGCTAATAGCACCCACAAAATGTAGCCAAGTTGTTTTGTTTAACACTTAGTAATATTTTAAAAACACAGAGAGATGAAATACATATGGTTTGAGAAGCTGGCTGCTAATTGATTAGCACCGAAGAGAACTAAATATATAAATATTTTGTATTCAGATAAAATGTGTTGTTTGAAGGTTAAATTGTTTTACATGGGAAAAATTATAGCCTCCTCAATGAGGAAGATCATTTTTCACTAAATTGATTTATTCTTTTATGCAAGCCTTTGCATCTGGCTGGAATAAACATAAGCAAGTGTTTTAGGCTAATTAAATCATATATGGGTGAAAAGTTGAAAACAACCTCAATACAAGCCATTCACAATATTAATTTCCCAAGGGCCACATCCTGTATTCTCTGTACACCATAAATTTCCACTGAAGCTGATGTAAGTGTTAGGTGCAGGTGGATTAGATGATGAGGCTCTTTTATGACAGCAATTTAGATTAATTTTGCTTTAATGCTATCACAAAGAAACAGGAGGTCAATATGCATCCATCACTTTTTAAGCAAAAATCCCCATTTTACTATTTGGTGTGCAGTTTCTCATGATTAATTTTACACGTTTCTTACTTAATTTAGTTAGATTTTCATTTAAATTTATGGGATCCTAAGCCCCCATGGCCTGTGGACTAAAAAGAGTAAGAACTGAGGCCCAGATCTACAAAAATATTTAGGCTTCTAACTTTCACTGAAATCCCTGGAGGTTAGGAGCCTAAATACCTTTGTGGATCTAGCCCTTATTCTAAAAACTGCCTCTAAATCCTATGTGCAAGGACAAACCTCCTTATTCAGTTGACTCTCATATCAGTGTACAAATCTAAAACAGTTCCATAGGAAGGTTTATAAACTCCACCCAAAGAAGAATTAGTGGGAGGAGTCAGGGCAAAGCCAATGTATAGTGGAGGAAAATTGAGTAGGTTACCTCAGAATCTGCAGCATTCCCTAGTACTTCTCTGTATGTCACTTTTCTGTGTCCCTCAAATGCTTCCATATGAGGCAACATCATGCCAGCCACTGCAGCTATGCTGCTGTAGCACTTGGAGAGGAGATATACCCTATAGTTGAAATCAGCTTTGAAACTAATACAGTTAAACCACTGCAAAAGGCTGTGTGGACAATTATTTCTGTATAATTAGCTGTTTTGTTAGGGTTTTTTTGAGTATCACCACTATCTCTGGGCCTGATCCAAAGCTCATTGAAATCAAATGTAGCAAAACTACAATTGATTTCAGCAGGCTTTCACACATGCCCATTGCTAATAAAGAAATGCTTTGCACTTATATTGCACTTTTCACATATGCACAGAAAGAAATACACTTTGAAATACATTTTAGTAATATAGGCTCTGATCCACCAAAATTTTTAAGCACATCCAGAACTTAAAGCATAGGAATAGTCTCATTAAAGTTAATGAAACTACTTATCCATTTAAAGTTATACAGGTGCTTAAGAGCTTTGCTGGATTGGGGCCATAACCCAGCCTTTTGAATCTGATGCCAGCAGAAGCATTGCTTTTCTAGCCAGTTGAGTATGCATGGTATTAGCAGGGAGCGCCATCTCTGTCATTTAAAGTATATGAACCAGATTATTGTAGGAATTTTGCATGATGCTACATTTAACCTACTTTAATTAGCATAGTTAGTTTACTTAAATAAATCACCTATACTATTTTTTTCTATTATAAAGTGAGTTGCTGGATTTTCCCTGCATATTGTGGCTCACTTATTAGCTACTGTATTGCTAGGTAATTGAATAAGAGTTGATAGTGCCTCCCTGTAAGTAAAAAATAATCAATATTAATATTTGGACTGCTTTGAAATATCAACTGACTTAGATGTAAATGATTATTTAAGTGAATATATTACTTCAGGAAACAAGTTGGTCTAATATTCTTGGAGCTAAAGTCCACTACCATAATTATCCATAGAGCATGTAAAGTATGGGCAGAAAGAGGGCCCTCACCCTGTGCATCTCCTCTGTAAAGGAAAACCATCTCAGAGACTGAGGAGGCTGTTCATTTTCCTTATCTATTTAACCCTTAGCCTCTCTGCAGAGACTACCAACAAGGATGGCAAATCTGGTGGTGTTCTGTGATAGTGACACTTATCTGCTAAGGACTGCACTGAGACTATTAACTTATTTCACATTGGCCATTAGGATACTAAAAGAAAGAGGTTACATGACTTGCCCAAGGCCCCCCAATCATTGGAGTTTCAGACCACACATTGAATTTCCTCTGAAAGTTTAAAAACAAAACACCATCTCATTTTGAGTTAATCTGGATGTCTCAGGGAAATATGGAAACACACCAGGTCCTTTCTATAGGCACCTTTTTCACAAGACAGTCACATTTAAAGCAGCTGTCTCCAAACCTGGAGGATCCTGAACAGGATCCCTTAATACATATCAATGAAAACCCTTCTACAGTGTACATCCTTAAATGGATATATTTGTACCCTTGGTTCAAAACATGGGGGCACAGATACCAGTAATGAGGCACAGATTATATTATTATTTAAAAATGAAACACATTTAAAGATATTAAAATGATGTAACAGTGGAGGGTTTTTTTTATGTTCTATCACTCATTTATACATTTTCCAAACTCTCACAAAAACTCCTATCCCAAGTGCTTTGAAGAAACACAGAAGCTAAGAAGTTTAAGTTGAATATGTTCAAGTATTCTGAGGTTCTGGATATAAGCATATTGGTTCAAAGTTTATTTAATCTGTTAGTTTTGAACCCTACACTAAACTCTAATGGGAACAGAATGAAAGGCCAGACACACTGTGTATAGTGATCAGAATGCTATTTTTATTGGTTAGAAAATAGATTCAAATGGAAAAAATAAAATGGGCAGTAATCCAGAGATCAGAATCTGAACTACTAGAAGACATAACAGAGAGTATTTCAATCATAAATTGTATAAAAACCAAAATACTCGTGTCATTATAGATCGATCAGACTAAAACCAGAGAGCTGAACACACAAGAGCACTGAAGAAGTTCCCCAAACTTTAGGAAATTTCAGAATCAAATAACCCCAGCCTTGCAGCTCAGGCCCATCTCTGACATACTATAGCTTAGAAAAAGGACTAAATATTCAGGCACAAATAGATAGATAGATAGATAGATGTAGTGTATAATTAAATTAATACTGCAATGTGTAAGTCATAATCCTATCAGGATTTATCTGGTCCTGAATGGGTCACAAGTTAGATGATACTCTCAGATACATGAAGGTAAGTTATAGTTAGTCTGGAGTTATTCAGACTGATGCAACTGAGAGGAGAATTTGGAGTCTCTAAAGTTTAGTTTTAAAAAATGGCCTGTTTCAGGGTAAGGAAACAAAACAATTCAGTTCATTCTATAAAATTATATACTTTCAGGGTGTAACAGGGAGCTTTGAGGTCCAGGCAGCCTAGTGATTGGAACTCTTAACTTCCAGCTCCTGGCTTCCCTGCTTAAGATTCCTCAGGGTACATCTACACTACAGGGGGGAGTCGATTTAAGATACGCAAATTCAGCTACGTGAATAGCGTAGCTGAATTCGACGTATCGCAGCCGACTTACCCCGTTGTGAGGACGGCGGCAAAATCGACTTCTGCGGCTTTCTGTCGGCACCACCTCCGCTGGTGGAGTAAGAGCGCCGATTCAGGGATCGATTGTCGTGTCCCGACGGGACGTGATAAATCGATCCCCGAGAGGTCGATTTCTACCCGCCGATTCAGGCGGGTAGTATAGACCTAGCCTCAGTCTTTAAGGCAGTAGGGTAAGGGGACCTGGGCCCTCCCACTCCACCAGGTTCCAGCCCAGAGCTCTGTGCAAGTCAACCTTTGAATAGGGGATCTCCCAGCAGGGAGTCTACATCCACTGCCCCAGGCTACTTCCTACTTGTGATAAATGAAGTGAGGGTAGCTCCCTTTGTTGGATAGCCAGCCAGCCAACTGTAAAATCCATCTTGGTGGCTGTTCTTTACTTGCTTTACCTGTAAAGGGTTAAAAAGTCTCCCAGGTAAGAGAAAAAAAAGTGGGCACCTGACCAAAAGAGCCAATGGGAAGGCTAGAACTTTTTAAAATGGGCAAAGAAACTTTCCCTTTGTCTGTTGTTCTCTGGGCTGCAGGGACATGGAGCAACAATGCTATAAGCAGAAATGCTGTGTAAGATTTGAACTAGGTATGAAAAAGTATCTTCCATATCTAGAAGAAATAATTTGGATACAAAATGTTTAGTTAGAAACAATCAGGTTTATTTCTTATTTTGGCTTGTGGATCTCAACTGTGCTAACCCCTGATGCTTTTGTTTGCTTGTAACCTTTAAGCTGAAACCCCAAGAAAGCTATTTTGGGTGCTTAATTTTTATAATTATTTCTTTTAAGATCTAGCAAAAAGCCTATGTTTCAGCTGTAATTGTTTCCTTTTTGTTTGTAATAAGATTTACCTTTTTTTAAGAACAGGATTGGATTTTTGGTGTCCTAGGACGTTTGTGCACATGTTGTTTGATTAGCTGGTAGCCACAGCTAATTTTCTTTGTTTTCTTTCTCTGCCCTTCCCCGGAGGTGGGGGGTGAAAGGGCTTGAGGGTATCCCACAGGGAGGAATTCCCAAGTGCTCCTTCCTGGGTTCAAAGGGTTTTTTTTGCATTTGGGTGGTGGCAGCATTAACGAAGCCAAGGTCAGAGAAAAGCTGTAACCTGGGGAGTATAATACAAGCATGGAGTGGCCAGTATTAATTTTTAAAATCCTTGCAGGCCCCCCACTTCCTGCACTCGAAGTGACAGAGTGGGGATTCAGCCTTGACACTACCACTGTCCCTTCAGTTTGGGGTGGGGCCCCTCTAATCTAAGTCACTGTGCTGTTTTGTCTTTGGTAGCACTCCCCCATGGACCTTAGACAGCATCCTACTGTGGTTCTAGGTTCCTCCAGATGGGGCAGCCATAAGTTTGGTCAGGCCAGACTCCATGAGGTCTCTGTGCTTCAGTCATCCAGTTATCTCTTAGGCCAGGTGCTCCCAAGTCTTCTTTAGCCAGGGAGGTGATGCTTATTTCCTGGTGGCTGCTTTGGCTGGCAGGGTCATAATCCTGCCCTTCAGATGGGGAAGTAGCTAGCTCCTAGATCTTCACCCGTCAGCCCAAAATGAGCCAGATTCCCTCCTTTTCTTCCCATTCCAGGCCTGGTATTGGCTGCAGGAAAATGGGTCAGGGCTAACTGGGCCCAAAGGCTCTCTTTAACCCCTTCTGTGCCAGCGGTTGGTTTCTTCACACAGGGCTACAAAATACACAATAGCCCAAATCATCCTTCCTAGATTCATGCATGGAAAAAATATTTGCATATTAAGATGCTACTAACTGAGTGAAATCCTGGCCCCATTCAAGCCAATAAGAGTTTTGTCATTGACTTAAAGGAGGCTGGGGTTTCATTCATTGTAAAGACAGCAGAAGCAGAATGTAAGTAATTTTTTCAAGATCATACAGCAAAGTCAGTGACAGGCTCAGGATTAGAACCAAAGACTCTCAGTACCCTGCACTAACCACTAGACAAGGCTGCTTCCTGAAAGGCCTCTTAGGGTTACAAACAAGTCTTTTGAATCAGGGGAAACAAACATACTTTAATAATTCTTAAGGCAAGGAAACATTTGCAGCTGGGTCACCTTTTACCAGCAGCCAGAGTTCCTCTGGTGGATAAGGACTTCTACAGTCCAGGTTTTTCTCCTGCTCCCAGGGTGATTCTAGTACATGTTTCCTGATGTGTTCCCACAAACAGTGGTGAGCTTCCTGAAACCTGTTTTTATCCTCTTAATGAGAAAATTAACCCAAATTGGAATGTGCCTTATTGTCTCACTTCATCACTGCATTTAGTGAAAACAACTTGGGTAGAAAGATCTACTCCTATGTCGTCCCAAGGTGGGGTGGGATACAAAACCCATGAATTATATGTGTGGCCTCTTCAGCAGGTATGAGGAGGTCCACTTATACACTGATGGAAGAATATTATAGCTACGTGCAGTGATGGAATAAAGAATAGCCAAACAGCTCTGCCACTTCAGGCCTGATGCTTTGGACAGAACTGTCAGCATTTCAGATAGGCCCCCGATATTTTTCTAGCTGCACCTCTTCTCCTTGCTACCACATCCAGTTATGGAATTTTCTCCAGAAGTCCTTTCTCCCCCTTCCAAAATTTCACCTAGAACAACTGATTCCATCCATACTCTCACCTTCTGAAGGTGGTTTTGAAGGCACATATTTTTGTTGAATTATATTTATTATCCTAAATGCATCCCTGAATATACCTATTTTTCTGGATTCCCAATAGAAACATTTAAAAAAAAATAACACCACAAAAAATGGGGTTGCAGCGCCCTTAATTCTGCACAGGCCTTTTATGGGTGTGTGTTAACACTGGGAGACATTACATGCTATAGATAAAGAGTTTGTTTCGTCAGTATGAGGATGCATATAGGTTATGGGCTAGACTGAGCCATTACATTCAGCCCAGATTAAAGATTGGCATTCAAATGTACCACCACAAAATAAGCCCCAGGAAGGAACTGTGTCTTAGATACAATTCTTCCCTTTTTCCCCTTGCTCTGAGGAGGGAGTAAGTTACTTCGCCTCTTGTCAAAATACAGCTTACTTACCACATCAATCCTGGTCAGATCTCCTGGAACCCATTAACCATTCCTTAGTCCTACCTAGTCCATCATATGTCCTGGTTCCACATTCATTATAGCATTAAAACTATTTTAAACGTCTTCCCAGGATAGGAATGCAGAATTTTTCAAACTATATCAGACCAATGGTCTATCAAGTTTGGTATCCTGCCTCCAGTACTGGCCAACTCTATATGGGGGGCTGGTGGTGGTGGAAAGGAATTCCTTCAGGTCCCTGTGTGGATCAGCTGATACCCTGAAGAATGAGACCAGCAACCCTTTTCTAAGCAGGTGTGATTATAAATAGTATTGTTCAGACCCTTTTAAAATCCACATATGAAGTTTGACCCAAATTATGTTCAGAGTAGTTTTGGATTTACACTGGCATAAATGAGAGCAGAATTTGATCCTTTGGTTCTGACCTCAGTAGCGAGGAATTCCATAGATTTTCTGAATGCTATCTGAAGAAGTACATACTCTCACCTACTGAGGTATTCTGGGATTTATGTTTCCAATAACCAGTATCACAGTAAGTTCTACATTTGCATTAGTCTCCATGAAGCTTTACATTGTGAGATGCTGTCTTATAACACACCACTAGGGTTTCTTATTAAATGTTCAAATATTCTATAAACTTGTTAATGTCTCACTAGATCAGACCCTGTTTGATCAGAGAGAAAATGAATTTCCTTAGAATCATAGGGGAAAAGTTCTGAATTTAGAGATGCGCAGAAAAAAATGAACTGTCATCTCTGGCATAAACAGTTATTAGAGATTTAAGACTGCTTGCAAATAATAGGTACAAATACATTAGTATACTCAAATATTAATGAACGAAAAGGAAGTCCAGAGGAAATCTTAACTGTGCATATTTTGACAATTTTGAACAAAGTCATCTTTTGCTATTCCCTCTAGATCAAAACTTGTCATAGTAATTAATAGGAAAGTAATTATAATGTAATTTGTCATAGTAATCTGACAGGGAAATAATTATGCTCTCAATCCTGAAGGAATATGTAGTTCATTTTTTAACAGATTGGACAGATGTGGGTGGTATAGTACAATGCATTTGTCTATAAAAAGGCTGTATTAAGAATTAAAACATTGACACGTTATATTTTCAAGGAAAGATGGATCCAAGTATATAATTTTCCTAAAGTGTTTTACTATACATTGAAGTTTCTTGCCATATAAAGGCAGACAACCCAGTTTTGTTTCCTTCTTCTTAGAAGAGATTAAAAAGTTTATTTTCTTCATATTAAAAAAATCTTATATTATTAATTTTAAGAATCAGCCCATTTGCAGTCCAGTGATAAGGATTAAGTAGTTAATATTCATTCCAGTTTCTTGCTATCTATGGGAGATGGGAGTAACCATTTTAGAGATTCAATCATATTTGCTAGGACAAAAACGGTGTCTTCCAGAAAAATATGAACTATCCAGTGAGATATCAAAGGATGTGAAAACAAGGAGGGAAAATAAAGGATGGAGGTGAAAACCTGGCCCTATTAAGTAAAGAGGTGTTTTGTCATAGAATTCAATTGCATCAGGATTTCACCCTGGGGTTTTTGCTAATCATATTGAAGTTCCACTTAAATGTGTCTATACATTAAATTTACACTCACTTTAAGGTCCCTTTACACTGCCAGAGTGATGTGAGAATCAGGCCCAAAGTGTCCATTGACAACTGTTTTCAGCAATTCCAAAATATGTTGTTCTTAAAGATGATCTTCAGGAGGCTTCATGAGGTAATGATTTGGCATTGTACATTTGTCATTTTTAAAGGACTTCTTCAAATCTTGAACTTGCATTAGGACTGTCGCATGCTTGCTTTTAAAAATATATTTTATACTTTGCAGACCTAACATGAACAAAAATATACGAAAACATGTCAAGGTGATGAACATTTTTGCAAGAACACCTAACATTTCATAGGTGCCTTTTTGTGTGTGTGCATAATATGGTGTGATCACAAAGTAAGCAAGGACTGTCATATTATAGCTCTCTCTTATGAAATAAGTGACCACACACATTCCGTACTTCAGTGATTCTAACTACTAAGAACAGGGAAAAAAATCAGTGGAATGCTTAAAAGCATCTGAGAGTTTATCTTGGCAGCATATAACGTGGAACACAAGTAGTTCTTTAAGTCGGGCATATTACACATTCTTTCTGGATTAGGGGATTCTACCCTCAATAATGTGTTGTGTCATGTGGTCCTTAAGAGCGGCAGCATCCAACTGCACCAGTCCACAGATCTGAAGTTACAAGGGATCTATTCTTCACTATACTTTACTATATTTTAAGGCAGGGGTCAGCAACCTTTCAGAAGTGGTGTGCCGAGTCTTCATTTATTCACTCTCTAATTTAAGGTTTTGCGTGCCAGTAATATACTTTAACATTTTTAGAAGGTCTCTTTCTATAAGTCTATAATATATAACTAAACTATTGTTGTATGTTTAAGAAGCTTCATTTAAAATTGAATTAAAATGCAGAGGCCCCTGGACCGGTGGCCAGGACCTGGGCAGTGTGAGTGCCACTGAAAATCAGCTCGTGTGCCACCTTCAGCACACATGCCATAGGTTGCCTACCCCTGTTTTAAGGGCATTGAAAAGGAGGATATCATCTGCTTTTTTTCTTTGTAAGGGATCTGTTCTTTACTGTACTTTACATGGGGCTTATAAAGAGTCTCTTTCAAGAAGAGACGACACAGCTACATAAATACCTTTTGAACCCTCTTCTCATTAGCGTGACATATAAGGTCTAGCTTCTTATATTATAAAGGAAAAACAGAATAAATGACTTGACCGGAGCAAAAAGGACAGAGAAAAATATGAAGAAAATTGAATCTACTCTCATATCTCTTTGCTATAAGGGTCCAGTTCCGCACCATTAAAGTGAGTGACAAAACACCTGTAAACTTCACTGGTTCAAAATCAAGCCTCAGTTGAGAGCATCTCTTCCCTTTTTTGTTTACAAAGAGCATTTTTATACACATAACTGTAGATTCATAAGGAGATTGCAAACTAAAGGATGCATCAACATAAACAGATCAGCAAACCTAAACAGGGAAATTACATCAATTCTCTGATTACATGACATGGTTTCTTTTTACTAGGCTAATAGTGAATTGTATCTACTTTCCCTTTCTTGACTGTGCCCCTCCATGTCTTTATTAATACCTTAAACTCAACCCTTTCTACTTTTCTGCTCACGGTTTGGATTCTTTGTTTGTTTAATGTTATATAATTAAACTACATTGACCTTTAGCTCCTTTTCCTGTTTTCCCTATTTTGGATTGTTTTTGTTGGTACCTTGAGAAGAAAACCATCAGATCCCTTTGATGATCAATTTCTTTCTCCAATTTCTTACACATTAAGTTTTCTTATTTTTTATTAGTCTGCCTTTTTCAAGTCTATTCTTCTATCCTGCTGCTTTCATCCTTCCCCACGCTTAGTGTTATCACTCTGACATTTTGTGAGCACTGATGCCCAGCTATTACCTACACTTTCCAAGATCCCAACCAGTTAATTCATGTTAATTTGTATCTGATCTAAAGTAGTGTCTACTTTCTCCTTCTATCCTTTCAAACAAAATGATGTTGATACCATTTGAGATGTATTGCAGGCCTTGAATTTTGCTATCCTACTTTTCAATTCAGATAGCTAGGTAAGTAAAGTCTCTCTTCCAACATCACTATCATTTCTTGGGTTGTGGGCACTGTTTATCTTTCTCCCTAGACATACTTTGTCCACCTCTTTTTTCTGATTTGTTGACTTCCCTTACCCCCTTACCGAATTCCCTTCCATTCCTTATCTTAACTCAGGCCTGGTCTACACTATGAGTTTAATTTGAATTTAGCAGCGTTAAATCGAACTAACCCTGCACCCGTCCACACAACGAAGCCATTTATTTCGAAATAAAGGGCTCTTAAAATCGATTTCTGTACTCCTCCCTGACGAGCGGAGTAGTGCCGAAATTGATATTGTCATTTTGAATTAGGGTTAGTGTGGCTGCAATTTGATGGTATTGGCCTCCGGGAGCTATCCCACAGTGCACCATTGTGACCGCTCTGGACAGCAATCTGAACTCGAATGCACTGGCCAGGTAGACAGGAAAAGCCCCGCGAACATTTGAATTTCATTTCCTGTTTGCCCAGCACAGGAGAGCACAGGTGACCACAGAGAGCTCATCAGCCCAGGTAACCATGCAGGCCAATAATCGAAAAAGAGCACCAGCATGGACTGTACGGGAGGTACTGGATCTGATCGCTATATGGGGAGAGGATTCAGTGCTAGCAGAACTTCGTTCGAAAAGACGAAATGCCAAAACTTTTGAAAAAATCTCCAAGGGCATGATGGAGAGAGGCCACAATAGGGACTCAGAGCAGTGCCGCATGAAAGTCAAAGAGCTCAGACAAGCCTATCAGAAAACAAAGGAGGCAAACAGTCACTCTGGGTCGGAGCCGCAGACATGCCGCTTCTACGCTGAGCTGCATACAATTCTAGGGGAGGCCGCCACCACTACCCCACCTCTGACCGTAGATTCTGAGGCGGGGGTACGTTCATCAGCCACACCTGAAGATTCTGCGGACGGGGAAGAGGAGGAGGAGGAGGAGCTTCCGGAGAGCACACAGCACTCCGTTCTCCCCAATAGCCAGGATCTTCTTCTCAGCCTGACTGAAGTACCCTCCCAAGCCAGTACCCAAGACCATGACCCCATGGAAGGGACCTCAGGTGAGTTTACCTTTTAAAATATAAGACATGGTTTAAAAGCAAGTGTTTTTTAATGATTAATTTGCCCTGAGGACTTGGGATGCATTCGCGGCCAGTACAGCTACTGGAAAAGTCGGTTAACGTGTCTGGGGATGGAGCGGAGATTCTCCAGGGACATCTCCATGAAGCTCTCCTGAAGGTACTCCAAAAGCCTTTGCAGAAGGTTTCTGGGCAGTGCAGCCTTATTCTGTCCTCCATGGTAGGACACTTGACCACGCCATGCTAGTAGCAAGTAATCTGGTATCATTGCATGACAAAGCCTGGCAGCGTATGGTCCCGGTGTTTGCTGGCATTCAAACAACATCCGTTCTTTATCTCGCTGTGTAATCCTCAGGAGAGTGATATCACTCATGGTAACCTGGTTGAAATACGGGAATTTAATTAAGGGGACAGAGGTGGCCCTTCCTACTGGGCTGTTTGCCTGTGGCTGAAAAGAAATCCTTCTCTGTAGTAAGCCAAGCGTGGGGTGTGTGTGTGGGGGGGTTGGCGCTAAGCTTTTCACGTGTGGCTAGCAGGGATCTTCCCTGATACCAGCCAAGCGGTGGGGAGAGGGATAAAGCGATCATCCCAGAGAATTGGATGGGGGGGGGTTAGTTTGTTTTCTGCTGCTGAAGGTTAACAGGAAAACCGCAGCACTCAACAGGCTTTGCTTGGTATGGGAAAGGAGGACGCAGAAGCTGAAAGACAATGGCTTACCATGGCCGCATGCAAGCCGAGTTCTGTTGCCCGGATCTGCGTCTGTGATCGCTAGCAGCAAAGCCACAGGCACTCAATATTAAGAGGCAAAATGCGACCTTGTACTGAAATCACATGTGCTATGTAATGTGAATAGTGGTGTTCACCGTGAAAGAGTATAAGCATTGTTCTGTAAAATGTATCTTTTAAAAAAATTCTCTCCTTTTTTCCCTCCCTCCAGCAGCTGCAAATTTTTCAAGCCTCCCTCCTCCGTCCTGAAGGCTATCTCAGATAAGGTGTCGGAAAAAGAGGACAGGAGACGAGATGTTCGTGGAAATCATGGAATCCACCCACAATGAAAGAGCTCATCTGAATGAGTGGAAGGACAAGTTTTCAAAGTATAGGAAAGATGCCAGTGAACGTGAGGACATGAGGGACCAACGTGAGGAGAGGAGAGACGCTCGAGATGAGAGGTGGCGGCAGGAAGATCAGAGGAGGCAGGATGCAATGCTGGGGCTGCTGCATGAGCAAACAGACATGCTCTGGCGTCTGGTGGGGCTTCAGGAACGGCAGCAGGATCACAGACTGGCGCTACAGCCCCTGTATAACCCCCTCCCCCCTCACCATGTTCCATAGCCTCCTCACCCAGACGTGTAAGAATGCGGGGGGGGGGAGGGAAGGCTCCGTGCACCCTCCCATTCCACCCCAGTGGACAGCCCAAGCGAAAGGCTGTCATTATTTTAACCTTCTTTTTAGTGGCCTTTTCCTTCCCTCCGATCCTCCTCCCAAACCCCACCCGGGCTACCTTGTCAGTTCTCTCCCTCTTTTTATCAAGAATACATGATTTTTAAATGATAGTGACTTTATTTCCTTTGAAAGCAAACTGTGATCGAAGGGGGAGGGTGGGTTGCCTACAGAGAATGAGTCAATAAAGGGGGTGGGTTTTCATCAAGGAGAAACAAACAGAACTTTCACACGGTAGCCTGGCCAGTCATGAAACTGATTTTCAAAGCTTCTCTGATGCGCCGCGCTTCCTGGTGTGCTCTTCTAATCGCCCTGCTGTCTGGCTGCACGTAATCAGCAGCCAGGCGATTTGCCTCAGCCTCCCACCCCGCCATAAAGGTCTCCCCCTTACTCTAACAGATTGTGGAGCACACAGCAAGCAGCAATAACAATAGGGATATTGGTTTGGCTGAGGTCTGAGCGAGTCAGTAAAGTGCACCAGCGACCTTTTAAACAGCCAAATGCACATTCCACCACCATTCTGCACTTGCTCAGCCTGTAGTTGAACAGCTCCTGACTCCTGTCCAGGCTGCCTGTGTATGGCTTCATGAGCCATGGCATTAAGGGGTAGGCTGGGTCCCCAAAGATAACTATAGGCATTTCAACATCCCCAACGGTTATTTTCTGGTCCGGGAAGTAAGTCCCTTGCTGCAGCTGTTTAAACAGAGTAGTGTTCCTGAAGACATGAGCGTCATGAACCCTTCCCGGCCAGCCCACATTGATGTTGATGAAACGTTCCCTGTGATCCACCAGTGCTTGCAGCACCATTGAAAAGTAACCCTTGCGGTTTATGTACTGGGTACCCTGGTGCTCCGGTGCCAAGATAGGGATATGGGTTCCATCTATCGCCCCACCACAGTTAGGGAATCCCATTGCAGCAAAGGCTCCACTATGGCCTGCACATTTCCTAGAGTCACTACCTTTCGTAGCAGCAGCTCAATGATTGCTTTGACTACTTGCATGACAGCAGCCCCCAGAGTAGATTTGCCCACTCCAGATTGATTCCCGACTGACCGGTAGCTGTCCGGCGTTGCAAGCTTCCACAGGGCTATTGCCACTCGCTTCTCAACTGTGAGGGCTGCTGTCATCCTGGTATTCTGGCGCTTCAGGGCAGGGGAAAGCAAGTCACGAAGTTCCATGAAAGTGCCCTTACGCATGCGAAAGTTTCGCAGCCACTGGGAATCATCCCACACCTGCAACACTATGCGGTCCCACCAGTCTGTGCTTTTTTCCCGGGCCCAGAATTGGCGTTCCATGGATAAAACCTGCCCCATCAACAACATGATCTCCAAAGCGCCGGGACCCATGGTTTGAGAGAATTCTGTGTCCATGTCCATGTCCTCATCACTCTCGTCACCACGCTGCCGTCACCACCACCTCCTTGCCTCGTTTTTCTGGTCCTGGTTCAGCATACACTGCACGATAATGCGCGAGGTGTTTACAATGTTCATGACTGCTGTCTTGAGCTGAGCAGGCTCCATGCTTGCTGTGGTATGGTGTCTGCTGTGTTCACCCAGGAAAAAGGTGAGAAACGGTTGTCTGCCGTTGTTTTCATGGAGGGAGGGGTGAGGCTGTACCCAGAACCACCTGCGACAATGTTTTTTGCCCCATCAGGCACTGGGATCTCAACCCAGAATTCCAATGGGCAGGGGAGACTGTGGGAACTATGGGATAGCTATGGGATAACTACCCACAGTGCAACGCTCCGGAAATCGACACTAGCCCTGGTACATGGACGTACACCGCCGAATTAATGTGCTTAGTATGGCCGCATACATTCGACCTTATACAATCTGTTTCCAAAATTCGAATTCTGTAAATTCGGATTAATCCCGTAGTGTAGACATACCCTCAGATACTTGCTATGTTTTGACTAGGCAACAGAAGCCGCCTTTTCTTTCTCTGCCTCTGTGACACAAACTTTTCTTCTTGTAGATTTTCTAGCTCCTATCCCCCACACTTCTGTCCTCTAGTGTCCGTGCCTTGTTGTGGTGGGACAGCTTGCATGCTCTAACGATCCCCAGAGTCTGTATCGGCGGGGACTTTTTGCTCCTGGTAGGTTCAACCATGCCGGATTGGTCTGTGGGGAGAGGCCAGACAAAACAGACACCCTGTTCCTCCAGGTTGGGTGTTAGGAAGAGGGCTAACAACCCTGTCCCATAAAAAAACAAAGTATGTTACGGAAACAGTGACGGAGAAATCGACCATTATTGTGTGTGATGGCCTTCAGGAGTCAATGACCTGTATAACTGCCAGTAGTGAAAGCCGAAAAGAAGCCACTGGCATGAAAACTGAAGTTCTCAACACCAAGACAAAAACCAAACTTGTTTTTTGGAACGTACGGACAATGAATGAAGCAGGGAAGCTAGCTCAGGTCACAGCAGAGATGAGACGCTACAGCTTACACATCCCGGGTGTCGGCGAGAGCAGATGGACGGGATCAGGAAGATTAACAACAGCCTCGGGAGAAACTTTGCTGTTTTCTGGACGGGATGATGGACAACACCATGAGGGTGTTGCCATCCTTTTGAAGAAGGGAGTGGAGCATTCCCTGCTTGAATGGAAATCCATCAGCAGCAGACTTATGAGAGCCAGATGGAAAGGGAAACATAATAATATCACCCTGATTCAGGGTTATACACTGACAAATGACAGTGATGAAGAAGTAAAGGACAAATTCTACCTTACATTACAGGCGGCGTTAGAGAGAGTACCAAACCATGACCTAACTATTGTCATGGGAGACCTGAATGCTAAGGTCGGTAAGGACAACACAAAACAACGACAGTGCAATGGGAAGACATGGGTGTGGCACCATGAATGAAAACGGAGAAAGGCTTGTTGATTACGGTAATATGAATGACCCAGTCATTGGCGGAACCCTATTTGAACATCATGAAATTCACAAGCTGACATGGTGTTCTCCAAATGGCACAGATAAGAACCAGATTGACCATATCATGATCAATGGCAAATGACGATGCTCATTGACAGATGTGAAAGTGAGAAGGGGTGCAGATGTTGGCAGCGAACACCACCTTGTGACTGCCTCCATCAAGCTAAAACTGAGAAGTGTGGGTCCACCAAACAAGGGACATAGACATTATGATATTGACAAGCTAAAGTCCCTTGAAATACAGAAAGCCTTCATTCTGCAGTTAAAGAACAGGATTCAAGCACTTGCAGACCTTGATGCAGAGGAGGGGAATGCAGATGAGGAGATCAACAAGAAGTGGGACAAAGTAACAGCAATTTATAAACAGAGCAGTGAAGCCTGTCTAGGCTACAGGCAGAAGAGAAGGAAGGAGTGGATTACACCCAGTACATGGATCGCCATAGAAACCAGACGAGCCCTGAAGAAAAAAGTTTTAGACACAAAATCCCAGAAGCTAAAGGACGAATACCACGAGCAGTATAGCAAGGCACACCGGGAGGTCAAACGCCTTGTTAGAGCAGACAAACGGCATTATATTGATAATCTGGCAACACAAGCAGAGGATGCAGCTGCTTGTAGTGAACAAGGAACCATCTACAAAATGACGCAGCTTATCAGTGGTAAACGGCAGACACCAACAAACACTCTCATCAGGAACAAACAAGGACACCTACTAACAACCGAAAAAGAACAAGAAATGCTCTGGACAGAGCATTTCAAAGAATTGCTGAACAGGAAGCCACCTAAGGAGGAAGCAAACATCCAGGACGCAGAAGATCTTGATATCACCACAGGCACCCCAACTAAGGAAGAGATCATTCAAGCCATCAAATCCTTAAAAAATGGGAAAGCTCCTGGCAAGGATAACTCAAATACAGAAAAAAGAACAGGAGTACTTGTGGCACCTTAGAGACTAACAAATTTATTAGAGCATAAGCTTTCGTGGACTACAGCTGTAGTCCACGAAAGCTTATGCTCTAATAAATTTGTTAGTCTCTAAGGTGCCACAAGTACTCCTGTTCTTCTTTTTGCGGATACAGACTAACATGGCTGTTACTCTGAAACCTGTCAAATACAGAATTGTTCAAGGTAAATCCTAAACTAGAGTATCTATCCTGGCCCCTCTATTTACAGCAGTCTGGGAAAGGGAAAAAGTGCCAGATGAGTGGACCAATGGGGTTATAGTGAAGATACCAAAGAAAGGAACTCTCAGTGACTGTAATAACTGGTGAGGTATCCCACTTTTATCTGTGCCAAGCTAAGTACTATATAAGATCATAGTCCAGTGTAGATCAGAGGCAGCTGATAGCATTCTCAGAAAAGAGCAAGCTGGTTTTCAGAAAGGGCGTGGATGCACAGACCAGATCTTCGCTCTATGAAACATAATAGAACAGTACTTAGAATGGCAACGGCAACTCTACATACATTTCACAGACTTTGAGAAGGCTTTTGATAGCATTCACAGGACCAGCCTATGGCGCATTATGCAGGCATATGGAATTCCTTTCTGTATAATCAACGTAATCAAAAGCTTCTATTTCAACTTTACATGCAGTGTTGATCACAGTGAGCTCAGTCTGGAAGTCAAAACAGGAGTATGTCAGGGGTGTGTCATGTCTGCAATCCTCTTCAACATTGCCAATGACAGGGTAATGTGGCGTACAACAGAAGACAAGCCAAGAGGCATTAAATGGACACTCTTCTCATTCCTTGAAGACCTAAACTTCGCAGATGATGTCGCTTTCCTATCACATACCCAACACCATATACAAGAAAAAACAACTCGACTCAACGCATTCAGCCAGTAAATTGGACAGAAAATCATGCGCGATAAGATAGATATCATGACCTTTAATATTGCCTCACTATCATTAGTACAGATAGAGGATTATGTTCTCACCAATGTAGAAACATTCACATACTTGGGCAGCACCATCAGCCAGGACGATGGAACAAGCCAGGACATCCGGAACAAAATCAGTAAAGCCAGGAACACCTTCAGGAACTTAAATACAGTCTAGAAATCATCAAAATACAACACCAAACCCAAACTCAAGATTTATCAGAGCTATGTGCTTTCAACACTACTTTATAGTGCAGAATGCTGGGGAATGAGAAAGTATGACATGTCCAAATTGTCTTCATTCCATACAACCTGCCTCAGAAAAATCGTCCTTATCTTTTGGCCCAGAACAATCTCAAACCAAGATCTATTGACACAGTGCAGCCAAGAGGATCTGAGTACCATCATTACCAGGAGGCGTTGGAGATGGATTGGTCATGTGCTTCGGATGGAAACTGATTTCATCACCAGAGTAGGAATAAGCTGGATACCTGAAGGCAAGCGAAAATGAGGCTGCCCCAAAACAACATGGTGAAGAGCTGTGGAAGCCGAGCTGAAAAACCTGGGGAACAGCTGGGGAACCATTGAAAGACTTGCCTCATTTGCTCCAGAAGTTGAAAGGTGCTTCCATAACCCACTAGTGCAGATGCAGCCTACGGCAAGAAAAGCATTTTTTCTGTCAGTGGAAGACCACCACCGCCCCAAATTAAGTTAGCTACATAGACAAACATTCTTCATTGACACAGCTGCATCTATACTCTGGGTTAGGTCAGCATAACTGTGTCAGTCAGGGGTGGGGTTTTTTCACACCCCTGACCAACATACTATGTCAACCTAACTTTATAAGTGTAGACCAAGCCTTAGATTCCTAGCTGGTCTTGCATGTGGCCTGTGTTTTGAGCAGTACCTCCTCCTATCAAAGCTATCTATTCTGTAAAGAAGCTTAATATATTTATCCTGAATGAAACGCAGCTGTGTTACACCTACCATTTTACCAAGGTTTCGTGCAACCCCCAGAACAACAATATGATCAGGTTTTACAATGGAACTTATGTCACACCCCAGTGTAGCCTTTGGACAGCAGCCAACACATAAAGAACATTTCTATCAGTGACTATCATAAATGCCTGTTGAAAATTGTAGGTGAAATCCATTTCTGTGAGATACAGGCAGCAAATTGGCAATCAATATTCTCAATCAATTCATGGCAGCCTATTACACAAAGGCTACAGACTCATCACTAAGCACAGGATCTAAACATTTCTGCCCACTTCATAGTTTATTAGTTTACTCTGTCCAAACCAAAGATAATTCTCCCTTTCTAAAATGTCATCCTGTTACCACTAAATCCCACACCAGCACATCAGCCAATATTCTGTTACTAAAAGCCTTATTATATTGCTAGAATTTTGCACCCTTTACATTAACTTCCAGTTTTGACAAGTGTTAATGGTGCAAAGGAAAAACCAAAAGCTTTTTTTAAAAACAAAAAACCAACAAATGTATCGAGTCCTAAATGTTGTGGGGAGTGGAGAAGGTCTTCTAATTGTTTTGGGGCTTTTCTAAGCACATTATAAATGCAAGTCTTGTCACTAGTGTTCTTCCTGGAAGACACTATGTATTATTGAAGAACTAGTAAGATTATGACATCACCAGTACCAAGAAAGTGAAATCTAAATAACTGAGCGTGGAAGAGATTTTCTGTCAAATTGTATTTTGTTTGCTTTTTTTAAGGCAACTATTTAGTCCAAAACCTGATTAAAAAGTTGGGAGAAAAGTTCTCATTGTTTAGAGTTGAAGCAGAAGGGTGCTGAACGAGGACTAACTAAGCTCCAGTTCCATTTCTCTGCTCCTTCAACAAGAAATCCAGCAAAACCAGCGAAGGCAAAAAACTTGATATTTTAAGGTAAAAAACAAACAGGAAAACCCCTGCCCTGCTTCATAAAGAAGAAAAAGAAGGGTGCAAACTGGGCCATTCACCTTTAAAAGAAAAAATGGTGCCTAAAAAAGGCCCTCTCATCAACGTTGCCATGTGGTCCAAAGGTTGCTATAGATAGCTAAAGGGCACAGGCAGAGGCAGATTAAGATTTATTGGGGCCCTGGGCACAAAACACCTGGGATCCCTCCACCCCATTAAAAACACAAATGTATCAAAATGCATTAATACAAAGACTCCATGCATGCCCTTAAAATTTCACATTTCTTTTAAAGAGATTACATGTTGGTGTTATTTTGATTCTGTGATATCTACTGAACTGAGAGTAGTTTAGGAAACTAATTACAGCCAGATTTTGCGTATCATTCCCAGTAACATCAGTACATAGTAATGGAAAAAATGTGCTACAAGTAATATATTATAAATGTCTCTCTTTAATGTACCCATTACACTTACATTTTAATAATACCATCTATCACACTGTGTACCCAAAAATAAAAATACAAAACATGTCATAAGAATGTATGTCTTTCCTCTTAAATGACTGTTTGCTTCTGGGTTTTGAGGGAGGAAAAAAATCTTGTATAATATCATCAAAATCCATTTGTCGAGCCAGTTCTGACTCAACTGCCATTAGAGACAAGGCATTCAGATGCCTTTGATGCACTGTTGATCTCAGTTCATTTTTTATCCTTGCCAGCTTGGAAACCGTACATTCTCCTTCACAATTTGTAACTGGTAGGGTCATAAAAATTCTGAGAGCAATGTACATATTAGGGAATGTTGATTGAAGGCCGCTTTGCTTTAAAACTTGCAGCAAAGGGGCTGGAGATTTGTCAGGCTCATCCTGTACAAAGAATTTGAATTGTATGAGTCCATCAGGAAAATTTTGTTCCAAGTCATCAGGGTAAACTGCAGCAAGTTCAGCAGCATGCTTGTGAATGTCAGAAATGTCCAGCAAGTTGGACAAATGGTACTTCAAAGTGGTCATTCAGCAACTTATAGGCATCCTGTCAGTGATGAAGATAAGCTACATAAAAAGTCTCAGTGCGAAACTTTTGACTTTCCTCAAGTAAAACCTCAGGTCCTCCTAATTCATCTGCTAACTGTTTTCATTTTCAGTAACAATTCAGATCAGTTTGATAATTCTGTGAAAGAGTCTTGCATGGGTTTGTAGCAACATTTTCAAAAATCTTGAATTAATCTCGTAGAGAAGCCACAAATAATTGTAGTGATTGCAGTAAGTGAACTGCCGTATTCAGGTTGATGTCACTTTTCTGTAACTGCAAGCTGGTCATTTTAAACCGTTGAAGAACGATGTCCCAAAATTGTGCCATAAAGGCTGTTTTCAAATGTTCCATTTTTCTCTGAAGGGAAGCCGCTTCCAGTTGGGTGTCAAGTTACTGGTTCATATCTTTTGACTTGCTTTCTAGGGCATGCTGAATTGTATTATAGTTCTGACATGGGGCCCTTGTAGAATCTGTCCAACTGCTCCATCATGTGTCAGGACTTTTGACTGTCAAGAATGAGTGGCTCCTATCATCATGGAAAAACCTGTTTCCATTGATATGTAGATGTTGAACAGAAAATATAAAGTGACTGCAGAAACCAGTAAAAATTAACTACATTTGAACAACGGTTATTAATACTGTTGACTCCCACTAAATTTAAAGAATGAGCAGCACAAGGAATGTAGACAATAAGAGGGTTTAGTGGATTTAAATATGCCTGCAGATCATTATATCATCCCAACATATTGCTGACATTGTCATGTTTGTCCATGGCAATTAGGTGTGTCCAAACCCAAGCTGTTTGTCATTGCAAGTACACAATCAGCAAGGCTTGTACCTGTATAAGTCTCTAGCGGCTCAAATCCAATGAATTATTCTACAATTTGTCCCTCTGACTTGACGAATCTGCATACAAAAGTGAGCTGATCAACATGCAACATCAACTGTGTTGAATCCACAATACCTGAAAAATATTTGGCTTGTTGAAGTTCTGCAACTATTTTGTGTTAACTTTCTGGCCCACCAAATCAATGAATTCTTCACAAGTAGTCAATGACAGATAAGAGGTACTGCCTTTTCCCTTCTATCCCAATTTAGCGATCCAATTGGATCCAAAAATGGATCAAATTGAGCAACTAACACCAAAATCCCCAAATAATTACCATTATGTGGTGAACCTAACAGCCTAAGGCTCTGGAAGGGAGTTTGGGTGGGGGGAGGAGGTCTGGGGTACAGGCCTTGGGCTGGGGCAGGGGGGTTGGGGAGTAAGGCTCTGGGAGGGAGTTTGGATGCAGAAGGGGTGAGAGGTTGGGCTCTGGGAGAGAGTTTGGGTGGGGCAGAAGGTCGGGGGTGCAGGCTCCAGGCTGGGGCAGAGGGTGCAGGAGGGGGTGAGGGTGCAGGCTCTGGGAAGGAATTTGGGTGCTGGGTGAAGGCTCCGGACTGGGGCAGACGTGTAGGAGGAGGTGAGGGGTGCAGGCTCTGGGATGGAGTTTGGGTGTAAGCTCCTGGCTGGGGCAAGGGGTGGGGGTGAGGGGTGCAGGCTCTGGGATGGAGTTTGGGTGTAGGCTCTGAGTTGGGGCAAGGGGTGGGGGTGAGGGGTGCAGGCTCTGGGAGGGAGTTTGGGATGGGAGGAGGTGCCGAGGGAGTGCAGGCTCTGGGATGGAGTTTGGGGATGGGAGGGGGTGCAGGCTCTGGAAGGGAGTTTGGGAACAGGAGGAGGTGCAGAGGGAGGGAGTTTGGGAGCAGGAGGGGGTGTGGGAAAGGGGTGGGGGTGCAGGCTCTGGGAGGGGTGCAGTGCTTACCTGGGGTTCCCAGGCAGGGCAGACTGGGGGGCCTCCGTGCACTGCTACCCCCAGGCACTGCCCCCGCAGCTTCCTATTGGCCACAGGGGTGCTTGGGGCAGGAGCAGCGCACGTAGACACAGACCCACCCTGCCCTGGGGCCGCAGGGAGGGGCCGGCAGCCACGTGGAGCGAGCAGGCAGGAAGCCGCTCCGCTGCACTGTCGGTGGGGGCCCTGGGCTGTTTTAAATCTCCCAGGGTATGCATGGGGGTGGGGGGTGTGCCTGGGGGCGGAAGGCAGAGCCGAGGGAGAGACCCGGCCTCAAACATTGCTGGAGCCAGGCCCCGGGCCAGGAATACTGTTTGAAGACACATTTCTGTTAAATGTTTCTGATATAATTAGTGAAAGAAAGGGATGGTGGGGGGGGGTTTCTTGGATTTTTTATTTTCTTAGGTTTATTGATGTAATGACATCCTCAATTACATCTTCAAAGCATGCTCCACTCTCCTGCATCATGTGGGGACCTGGCCATGTTGGAGATGAGAGACAATTTTACCCTATTCATCTTGGTGCAGTGCCAAAAATCTGTACATTTCTGAGAGCCTGGTGGAGGGAATATCTAAAAAGGTATGAACCTTCATGGTTTGGGGCATGAGTCAACCTCCAACTGTTGCCCCCACTTGGGAACCCCATAATTGCACCTTCCTCAAATCAGGGCACAGCAGGGCAGCTGTCTGTGGAGCGAGGGGCTTGGGATGGGAAATCAGGCAACAGCAGGGTGGACAGAATTCCTCCCACCTTCCCTCGGCACTGTTACCCACCTCCAGAGGTGGATTAAGAGAGGACCCTGGACCCTCCACCTGCCCTGGGGCAGGGGCACGGGCTGCTCTTGAGCTCCCCAGTCCCTCGCCCAGGGCAGGTGGAGGGCCTGGCTCCCCAGTTGCCCAGGCTCCCTAGGTGGCTCTTACCACAGCCAACAGCAGTGGTCCCCAAAGTGTGGGGTGTGCCCCCTAGGGGGGCAGAGAGGAATGTTCAGGTGTGTGTGGCAGGGCCCGAGTCAGCCCCCACAAGGGGGCTGGGGAGGGAGCACTAGCCAGTCCTGCTCTGCCCCCAGCCCCACCCCCAGCCATAGTTTTGCTCCTGGCCACACTCCAGCCACACCTCTGGCCCCGCTCCCGGCCACAACTCCACTCCCAGCTCCACTGCAGCCCCTGGCTTCTGGGAGGATGGGGGGAAAGGGCACAGACCAGGTAAGGGGGACACACAATCAAAAGTTTGGGGATCCCTGGCTGAGGGTTAATCATACCTTCCATTTTGGCTCTAGATATCCAACCGGTTTGGTAAAACTGGGCATTTGTCTCATTTGCTCTTGCCAACAGATCACCAGTTTGCAAGGGCAAATTATACAAATGCCCATTTTTACCAAAAAGGGGTAGGGGAGGGGTGAGAGGCGGGGCTCAGTTCAGCCCTGTGTGTGGGACAACGGGGCTTGGGCGAGTGGCTCAGGCCAGCTCCAGGGGGTGGCAGTGAAAGGGAGAAGAGGCTTGTTCCAGCTCCATACGGGGGACGCAAACCTACCCACTCTACCACAGGCTCCATCACCTTCCAACCTGGCTGGGGGCGGGGCCGCAGGCGGAAGGAGCAGCAGAGGGCGTGGCCAGAGTGACAACGCTCCTGAGGGGGAGCTCTAATTTATGCTCTAATAAATTTGTTAGTCTCTAAGGTGCCACAAGTACTCCTGTTCTTCTTAACGCTCCTGAGGGGGCCCCAAATTGGCCGGGCCCGGGCATTAACCCACCACTGGGCAAAGGCAACATTGGCCCATCTCCCCTAATTACCGCCCCAGCCTCCTCCCAGCCCTAGTGCCCCCTCCACACCTGCCCGAACTATCCCAGCCAGGAGTCACGCCCGCGCCACTCTTCCCTCTCGCCACCCAGCCGCCCCCGCCCCCAGCCGCGCGCTCGCCGCCCCCGAGAGAGCCAGGGCCGCGCGCAGCAGCCCGCACCCGCAAGCTCTCGCGAGGCCGCGGCGGCGCTGGCGCTGTTGCTGTGGTTCCCTCGGCTGGGGCGGCGCTAGCGTTGGCGCCGCGGCCCGGCCCGGATGTTGTTGTTTCTCCCCCTCCCCGGATAATGAAGGGCGCTTCCTGCCCCTGAGCCGCAACGACGCCGGCTCAGCCTCGCCGGTGGACCCCGGCCGCCTGCCCGCTCCTTATCCGGACACACAGCGCGGCCCGGCGATGGCGGATTTCGACGAGATCTACGAGGAGGAGGAGGACGAGGAGCGGGCGCTGGAGGAGCAGCTGCTGAAATACTCGCCCGACCCGGTGGTGGTGCGCGGCTCTGGCCATGTCACCGTGTAAGGGCCGCGCCGGGGGGAAGGGAGGGCGGTAGGCCGCGGGCACGCGATGGGGCCGGGGCCGGGGCGCGGGGGGAATGTGCGAGCCTGGGCTCCATGGGGGAGCGGGCAGAGTTGTGCCCCGTCCATCCCCTGCTCTGGGAGCTGGATCGGCCCTGGCGGTGCCCCGTGGGGTGTGATGCGATTGGCGATGCCTGCTGTCTGCCAGCTCGTTGGAAAGGGCCTGGCGGAAAGCTCCGCTGCTGCAAGGAGCCAGGCTGCGAGTCTGGCTTTGAACTTCCAGCCCGGGTCGGGGGAGTGTAGCTCCTCCCTCCCTGTTGCCTCTTCGTAGCGAACCGTGGGGGCACCTGTGGCGTTTCCCCGGTGCCGCATCTTGCATTTTGTCACGTTGTAAAGCCCTCAGTACTGTTGGCTAGAAACCTTCACAGGCAGATCGTTTATTGAGACATTAAGGAAACAAAGCTGACCTGGGTTGTGATTAACAGAGGTATGTAAAGTATGAAATCCAATGATGAGCTGTCAGGAAGTGGGACATTTGGTTGCTATTTTGTTTTACAAGTACATGACCTGTAGTTGTTTATGCTGCTGTTAGTCACTGTCTCAGCCTCCTCCTTTATCAAGCGTCAACGTTCTCTTGTGGTCTGAAAAGTCTTAGTAAATACAGTAAGAGCAGCCATCCAGTCTGACAAGCACACGCAAAACAATGTCATTAGCTTTTTGGCATGTGATGAGGGTGACCGACCCACTGTTGCTGTGGCTTCCTTTTTTTTTTTTTTTGGCCGGGTATCAGTGGGGATCTGGTGGTGACTAAAATAAAAGTGTATTTAAGTTTTCAATAATTTCACAGGCTAGGTTGTTTTCTGTGATCTATTCTATTAGGAACTCTATTTAAAACAAATCACTTAGTGCTTATGAATGGTACTGCATATTCTTGAAAACTTAAAAAAAAATCTGCAAAAGATAGAATAGGGGAAGCACAAGCTTCTTCATGTTGTATTCACTACTGAACTGGACTGGATTTGGGGCAACAGCATAGAAGTTAAAGGCCCTGTATCCTATTATCAGATGTGATGCAAAGCTATTCAAGATATTGGGGTTAACTTTTCACTAATATTGTTGTTAATGTCAGGGAAAGTATCAATGCAGAAATACATTGATTTGCTGGTGAGAAATCAGAAAGCATACATAAGGCCTAGGTGTTCTTTGGGAGAGATGTTAGGGGTGAGAAGATGTTGAAAGGAAGGGAATGATTTGTTTGTAGGTCAGTTTGAATACAGCTCTGGTTTGTACTTGTTACCATCCAATAGCATATGTGAAATAGTCCATTTCTAGTGGACAGCTGATCATATACTATATTAAAATCATAACTGTCATTGCTCACTAGTTGGCAACCTTTTCACTGTTCTTATTAAAAAGGCAAAGAACTAAAGGAAATTAAGACACTTCTCTTTTCAGTTCCTTGATTGTGGGTCCTGTGGTCCAAGATCAAGGCACATTGGTGGGAAAGCATGGAAAAGCCTTCACACTTGTGGCTCATAGAAGGGATTTGGCTCTGGGCTGCCAGTCCTGCCAACTATTCATGTGAATTGTTTTAATAAAAAAAAACCTCCTAATCTCTAATACAGCTCTACCTCGATATAACGCTGTCCTCGGGAGCCAAAAAAATCTTACCGCGTTATAGGTGAAACCGTGTTATATCGAACTTGCTTTGATCCACCAGAGTGCGCAGCCCCCCCCCCCACCCCCCGAGCACTGCTTTATCGCGTTATATCCGAATATGTGGTCGCGTTATATTGGGGTAGAGTGTACTTGATCTTTATATCGGGTCGCGTTATATTGGGGTAGAGTGTACTTGATCTTTTGGGTGGCCAAAAGAGTGCCTATTTTGAGTGGTCTTCATCTGGTTTGTATATCCCACCCAGTATTAAATATGCTCTGAATGTCCTCAGTTGCCCATTTTCCCTCTCTTCACCCTAAATGACATCTATTTAATGTAATTCCGTGACATCAGAGAAGACTGAAAATTCTTATTGGAGTCTTTCACCTCTTTCCTTCTAATGAAATTGCAACCCGTTTGTAATTCCTACTTCTGTATCATTGTGTTTCCTTAAATGAGGACTTTGACACTAGAGAGACATTTCAAACATATTTGGGATAAGATATAAAAGCTATTTTTCATTTAGATTTTTGTTATGCAAAGCATTCTTCCTTGATTTACAGAAACATGCATTTTAGAGATCTGGAAAATTTTATCACAGATCTAGCAAGCAGAAGGAATATTTATGGTCTTCTCACTGATTCTGCAGTTTAAAACAGTTGCTGATTGTGTTTGTATTTAAATAAAGGCTTCCTCCTTCATAGTCTATTGTCTTATCCTTTCTGATCTTGCATTGGAGTCATAATGTTGAATTTGTATTATCAGTCATTTTCATGACTACAGATTAATGTCACAAAGACAGAATTATTACTTGACCATCATCCACCAGGAGGAGAAAATGGGTTATGTGTGAGAGAGTCCTTAATTAAAACTGTTTTAAAAAATAACAAAGGGAATGCAGGTGAATACCCCTGCATTAAACTTTTTATTTGCACAGTAATCAATTTAGTTTTTGTCAAGATCCAAATTTCTTGGTCAAAATATAGTCAAGGTCCAGACTCCAGAGGAAATGTTGTTATTTTTGTATTAAATCAATAAAAAGATTTTGTCGTCAAAAGTGTGTCTGGTGGTCCAGCTTTGGCCCGCGGTTCACCTATTGACTATCCCTGGTTTAATGTCTAAAGACCATTTTCCAAGTTTGCTTTCTGAACAGAGTTCTCCTTTAAAACAAACTAGAACTATATGCAGAATGGCCCAAATAAAGTAAGAGGTTAAAGTCTCTTGTTATTTAAAAACTTCTCTCCCCTCCCGCCCCCATTTATTTCAGATCTACAACTTTCAGACCACCAGATTCTAGTTGGTATGGTACCATAGTAAGTGCGTTGCTGGTAACACTCCTATTATTTCATCCTACTACTAAGCGTCCCTCATTTTTAAATATTACACGTTTCTCTAAAGTTCTAATATCTTTAAACTTGACAAACCATAAAAAGTGATTTAAATCAGGGAGTCAACTATTAAAGTACTTATTTTTATATCGGTAGGTCAGCTCCAGTTTTTAGTGGGTGATAGGGATGACATTGCTAGCAAAATATGCATGCTAGAGTGTCTCACCAACTAACAGCTGGTGTTCTCTGTTGGGTATGAAAACTACGTACCTGGAAAAAAGAGGAGAAAAAGTTATGTTTTCATTGACAAATTTGCTCAGTGTTCCTATTCTTTGATAATTTGAGGCATTTATAAAGCTCAAAGCTTATACGTTATAAAATTGTTTGACTTTTTGTAAAATAGGTGTTTTCAGGTTGTCTTTCAATTAATGGATTTCAGATTATTTGCCTATTATACAGTGTATTTGAAATTGATGTATATATCAGTAACAAAGTATAGAAGGTCAGATGTATTAATTAAAAATGTGATTTAAATCAGTGAAAAAGCTTGATTTTTAAACTTACTTTTGTGTTTCCAAAAGAGAGGTTGGTTTTCATCTGTTGACAAGAGTCAAAACATTTTCATTATCTATTTCATAGAACTGGAAGGGACCTTGAGAGGTCTTCTAGTCCAGTCCCCTGCACTCAAGGCAGGACTAAGTATTATCTAGACCATCCCTGACAGATATTTGTCCAACCTGCTCTTAAAAATCCCCAGTGATGGAGGTTCCACAACCTCCCTAGGCACTTTATTCCAGTGCTTAACCACTCTGACAGGAAATTTTTCCTAATGTCCAACCTAAACCGCCCTTGCTGCAATTTAAGCCCATTGCTTCTTGGCCTATCCTCAGAGGTTAAGAACAACCATTTTTCTCCCTCCTCCTTGTAACAACCTTTTATGTACTTTAAAACTGTTATCATTTCCCCTCTCAGTCTTCTCTTCTCCAGGCTAAACAAACCCAATTTTTTCAATCTTCCCTCATCGGTCATGTTTTCTAGACCTTTAATCGTTTTTGTTGTTGTTCTCTGGACTTTCTCCAATTTGTCCACATCTTTCCTGAAATGTGACGCCCAGAACTGGACACAGTACTCCAGTTGAGGCCTAATCAACGCGGAGTAGAGCCGAAGAATTATTTCTCGTGTCTTGCTTACAATACTCCTGCTAATATATCCCAGAATGATGTTTGCTTTTTTTGCAACGGTGTTATACAGTTGACACATATTTAGCTTGTGATCCACTATGACCCCCCAAATCCCTTTCCGCAGTACTCCTACCTAGGCAGTCATTTCCCATTTTGTATGTGTGCAACTGATTGTTCCGACCTAAGTGGAGTACTTTGCATTTGTCCTTATTGAATTTCATTCTGTTTACTTCAGACCATTTCTCCAGTTTGTCCAGATCATTTTGAATTTTAATCCTATCCTCCAAAGCACTTGCCACCCCTCCCAGCTTGGTATCGTCTGCCAACTTTATAAGTGTACTCTCTATGCCATTATCTAAATCAGTGATGAAGATATTGAACAGAACTGGACCCAGAACTGATCCCTGTGGGACCCCACTCGTTATGCCCTTCCAGCATGACTGTGAACCACTGATAACTACTCTCTGGGAACGATTTTCCAACCATTTATGCACCCACCTTATAGTAGCTCCATCTAGGTTGTATTTTCCTATTTTGTTTATGAGACGGTCATGGGAGACAGTATCAAAAGCCTTACTAAAGTCAAGATATACCACATCTATCGCTTCCCCCCCATCTACAAGGCTTGTTACCCTGTCAAAGAAGGCTCTCAGGTTGGTTTGATGTGATTTGTTCTTGACAAATCCATGCTGACTGTTATTCATAACCTTATTATCTTCTAGGTGTTTGCAAATTGCTTAATTATTTGTTCCATTATCTTTTCGGGCACAGAAGTTAAGATGACTGGTCTATAATTCCCCGGGTTGCCCTTATTTCCCTTTTTATAGATGGGCACTATATTTGCCCTTTTCCAGTCTTCTGGAATGTCTCGCGTCTTCCATGGCTTTTCAGAGATAATTGCTAATGGCTCAGATATCTCCTCAGTCAGCTCCCTGAGTATTCTAGGATGCATTTCATCAGGCCCTGGTGATTTGAAGATGTATTGGAAGTGTAGGCTTATTTCCCCCAAGGCCCCAGTCCTGCCAAGAGAATTGCAGAACCTAATTTATTTTCTGTGAGTCTCTACATTGGTCTCAGGGGTCACCTGCATGCTTCTCTTGGCAAGACTGGGACCTAAAAGGTGAGAGTTTGTCTGATAATGCATACATGCCTTGTACAAACAGTGTCTTGTTTTAATCAATAAATTATATTTCTTCATAGACTGTTAGTAAAAAAAGGGGAATTATATACTCCTCTCCCCTGATACAATGCGACCCGATATAACACGAATTTGGATATAACGCGGTAAAGCAGCGCTCCGGGGGGGCGGCTGAGCACTCCGGCGGATCAAAGCAAATTCAATATAACGCGGTTTCACCTATAACGCAGTAACATTTTTTGGCTCCCGAGGACATCGTTATTTCTGGGTAGAGGTGTATTTCTCATTTTCTTGGGAGTAACTTATTCATCAAACTATTGCATATTTCCATCCCATAACATATTTGGGAATACACCCAAACAACCTTAACTCTGCCCTGTGATGCCAGGCAATAACCATTCAGCAATAATTAATGCAGTTTAATGTTGTGGTCCCAGATTAACTGGAATTTATTTAAAAAGACACCTTAAGATTGTTGCAAAAGTGGGGGTTCATATTTCCCCCCACCATATCACTACAGGGTACTGTTAAGACTACTTAAGTTCCTTATTTTCATATTTCCATACCCTAATACGTTTGGGTTTCTTTTAAGTTTAACTTTAATTCTGAATTTCCTGGGTATTTAATGCTTGTTTTTTAGATAAATACAATATCCTTGTTGCATTTAACCTTAAGTTACTGATACATATGCGCCACTTCAACTTAGTTTTAAAGTAGGTTTATTTTTCCCTCTGGAAATGTTTTATGATTTTTTTTTAATATTTTTACACATGAACCAAAAAAACCCTTAAAATTTTGCTACAAGGTGATATTTCTAACAATTTGAAAGATGTGTAGTTTTCACCTTCAATAAAAGTTAAATTTTTTTTAACGAGGGCCAGATTCAGCAGTACATTCAGTCAGCTTTGCACTGCTCTGAAGCAGCGCAACAGCATTCAAAGTTTACTAGCCAGTTAAATTGGGTTTACAGCCGCTTTGCAAAGCAACTGGTGTGTACAGGTGAATGTGCTCCTTATTCTATTGTCTTCTTGGTTTATCTTCTGGGATTCAGGGTAACTTTAAAAAAAAAAAGTGAGAATTTAACAGGTAAATTTACAGGATATGAAACTGTTGAATGTGACTATAGGGGTTGGAAAGAAATAAATATTTACTTGAAAAAAATTAAGTAGTGAAAACATGGAAGCACACTGGGTAGCAAGGGGGCATGAGGTGGGAAGAGAGCAAGACTGTGTGTGAATTATAGAGGGATTGTGATGGGGGATTATGAGGAAATTGAAGGGAGGAAGCATTCAGTGTGGGGTTTCAGCAGAGGAGCAGGACACAGGGATTCAGGGGCAACGTTGAGAGTAGTGAGGACTAGCCAGGTATGTACATGCTCATGGTGGGGCCTCTTCCCCACCGCATCCCAGGCAGGTTCTTCCTCATTACTGTGAGTAACCAGCACTGACCCTAGGGTAAAGTGAGTCTTGTGCTGAGGCAGGGCCAGGGCCCCATCACTGGACCAGCCCCTTGGGCCACCTCCCGGTGCGCTGTCGTTTCATGCTCTTTGTATTTATTTTTTGTTTTATTTCATCCTGTGATTACACTAGAGTTTAGTAAGGGGCACCCATTGAATCCGGAGGGTACTTCCACCATTATCAGAATGTGAGGTGGTTAGGGGAACAGAGCATGGGTGGGAGCAGAGGGGGAAACAGGGATGTGCAGGGATGTAGGTTGTGTCTATTTAGGCAGGACGGAGCACCACCTGTTGATAAGGTTACTAGGCATGTCTCATTTTAAGACCCTGTTCTCAGTTGCTCATAAGTTTTCCAGGCTTTAACCGTTTGGGATGAATTTTTCCATACTGGATGTTTGCCTTAGGTCAAATTTTTTTTTTTTTTTTTTTTTTTGAAAAGTTCAGCCAAAATGCTTCTGCCTTTCCAAGAATGAGGGCTGGGGGAAAATACACTGTGTTGCCAATGTTAAAATTCTGCCAACCTTTTCTTTTAAAAGCTCTAGTCCCCCTGCTGTAATTTGGAGCAGGGGCTTGAAATTTGGAAGGCAGGTGACCTTTGTGTCAGGGATGTGCTTTGTACCATCCCTGTAAAAAATTGGCCAGTGTCTAAATTTTTAATTAATCTTAATTCACATAGTCACAGTAGAGACTTGTTATAGATCACAGCTAAACTCTCCTGAAGATTACATTTTCATGGGGCTGAGCAGGACTTCACTGCATTTGCAGTTCTGAGCTGCTCTGGGCCATGGTGCATTTGGGCATCTGAACTGAGAGCAGGGAAACTGTCCCTCCTGTGCTCTCAATGCTCTCCCTGCTGGAACCAGACAGTGCACGTGAGGAAGTTGCCTTATTTGAATGTCAAGAGGACAAGAACTGTACCTGGGTGGAGGAGTATATTGGGACAAGGAACCTGGAGGTGGGACTGGAGACTGGAAAACAAGGGAAGGGAAACAGGGACATGGAATTGGGGGATGGGAGAATGGGACTGGGTCGGCAAGGAGACGGACTGGGAGTCAAGGAGGGAAATAGGGAGTGGGGACTGGCAGCAAGTAAGGAGGAGGAGACTGAGATTGATTGAAGATCAGAGTAGAAGACTGAAACTGGCCTGGCAAGGATATTGGAACTAGGACTCAGTGGGGTGGGCTGAGGGGATGCTGATCTGAGCTACAGTGCTGGGGAGAAATGAGATTGCTGCACAAGGAAACAGGGACAATGAGCCTGGAGGTGGGGGAACACTGAGATTGGATGAGGAACCTGGGGAGGGAGATTGAGACTGGAGCCAGTTGGGATGGAGAATATGGAGGCTGAACATACAATTTGGACAAGGAAAATTGGGGTTGGGTGGGAAAAGAGTCTGGGGATAAGGAGTGGCAGGCGGAGGGGATGTGGAATAGCTGGGCAAGGAGACTGCAACTGAGATGAAGAGTCGGGATTGAGACTGGCGCAGAGAATTAGACTGGGACAAAGAGATAAAGGTGGAAAAGAGACAGGACTGGGACAGGGACAGGTTGGAGAGGATGGAGTCGAAAGGATCAAGCTTAGGAGAAATTGGCCAAAGAGTATGCGACCACTAGAGCCT
The DNA here is from genome assembly GCF_027887155.1 of Malaclemys terrapin pileata. NCBI lineage: Eukaryota > Metazoa > Chordata > Testudines > Emydidae > Malaclemys > Malaclemys terrapin. The sequence goes on along the minus strand of NC_071509.1, from coordinate 52,334,030 downwards.
GGAATGGAATGCAAGATTCCCGAGTTTCGCCGTTCCTCTGCTGTCAACAACTGTAAATCCCACTAGCAAAGTGGGTGTCTTATCTACCTTTAGTGTTGGGAATTTAGAGGATAACTTATTATGCTATCATTTACTCAGTCTGCTCAAGTAGCAGAGATCTGTACAGTGGAGTAAAGGTTCCAAACCTGTTGAAGGCAATATGATGCCACATGATGGAATTTCTGGTCTTACAGTTTGCTTTTTAAAAACTTAGGAAATTACACAGAAAAATAACTACATTTAAAGAACATTAAGGTTGCAATGTCGAGTGCTCAGAAGTTAGGAAATGCAGAATTAGTGTTGCCCTTCTAATGTTAATTCCCTCCCCCTTGTGCATATGCACTATGATACGGTCTCTAATTACATGATCACATACCATTTTTTCCACAGAACCCAGCCTCACTCAGTGCAGATGATGGAAGGTGCTCATCAAATGAGCTGCTATTCCATATTTTGTTTTCCCATTGTTCAGTGTGTGGCCATTGTTGTATTGAGGTCAATGTAGGAACACAGCCTAACAGTTTTACTGCCAGTGGTTCTAAGGCTACAAGCTAAGATCCCTACTTCTAGGGGAGCATATCATACAGGAGGCTTTGGATTTCATTATGTAGTTAGATTATGGTAGGGGAGAGAATCAAGATTACATCTGAGATTCAGAAAGTTCTTCCTTCTTGTAGAATGTCAAGTATTTCACTGCTTAGTAATGATAGGTACCATCTTGTTGTTTTGTGTTTGTACAGCACCTTGCACAATAAGGTCTCGATCCATGACTAGGGCTCCTACGTACTATAGTAATACAAATAAATAAATTGAGAACAGATTGATGTAATTCAGAATACTGTTTCAGAGTTTTATTTTTAATCTTTGAGACTGAAAACGTAGTTTAGAGGATCTTTTCCTTTTATATGTTTAACATAGGTGCTAAAAAGGAATCACCATGCAGCCCCTTTCAGGATGGATTATTTAAAAAAAGAAGAAGTCAGTTTAAATGGGATATTTTAATTTTTAAAAATACATTAAATTTGTTGTAAAATTAACTTTAAGGTTAAACTCACTAATTTATAATATTTAAATAAATTGAGAATGATAGCTTAGCAAGTTGAAGTGGATTGATATTTTGTAGTATCTACGGTAGATGTAAAAAGACCATTTTCAAAATTTGTATGATGTTTATTTTAATTGAGAAGCTGATCAGTATGGAGAAAGCAGGAAAACTAGTTTTTCCTTGCCAATCAATGCACAAAAAACAGATCTCTCAATGCCAGTTTCTCTGTTTATATAATCAGTTTACTGAAACTTGGTTTTTCTTTTGTTTGGTTTTTATGATCTACTACATCAGAAAGTTTGAGTACAATGAAGTGTTTTGTTTTCAACTGCAGCTAATGAAAACAATATTCTGAGGAAGGCAAAGTCAACTAGTAATCTGTACTGACATGAATGCAGTTTAGTTATAGTTATTTTGTTATAGATGAAAAGTATTAACCAGTTAAAAACAAACAAACAAACCACAGGCATGTGACAATGCAAGAGTGTGGAGTATCTTGTTCAATAATTTAACTCTAATCAAAGCAAGAAATTGTTAATGATAGTTGTACCTTTCTTATTTAATTATAATAAAGCTTATGTTACAGAGTACCAGTCGTGGCTCTAGTTAAGGTTGAATTTAGTTTTGCACTTAAAGGATGTATTCATACCTTTCGGATGAATACAGGATATCCTCCTTAAAATCACAGCACTTACTCTTCAAATACCAAATACATTTTCAAGTACATCAATTTATTTGAGTTAAAATTAATTAAAAATGGGTCCTTTAGGAAATTTAACATTCTGTATTAAACTGTTTTTGTCCCAAATACTTTAACAGAAGAAAGACTCTTCAAACTTATATAGTTAAAACTCAAACACTTGTGCATAGACTACAGTTGATTAAATTAGATACCAATCAAAGTAGATTAAAGAAAAATCAATTAAAAAAATAAAAATCCAATTTTGAAATCAGATTTTTAAAATTAAATTATTATTTTTTTAAATAAACCTATTTAATTTAAATATGAATTTATGACAATCTCTATTAAGGCATCAGTTCACTATAATCTACTGTAATCACTTAAATTTAAAAAATATTCAAACAGTACATTTTCTGCCAATGTTTTAAACAAAGTCAAACCACTGAACTAAAGAAAGTCAAAGTCAGTGGCTAAGAACTTGAAACCAGAGTTTGTTGAAGGGCTAACCCATTTCTGTTTCTGTAGCTAGTTCAGTTCAATGACAAGTTCATTCAAACTTGAAAAACTGATTGGGAATGAAAAAGGAAAGGTTGATTTCTTCTACCAATCTATGAATAAAAATGACGTGTGAGAGGATGGGGTCTACTAGATCTATAATCTTGTAGGTCATGGTGACCAGAAACAATCAGTTCAATACTCTAACTACAGCTAATGCTACCTTTGTTTAATAAATCAGTTCGTTTTAAGTACAAAACCTGTTCTGATAAATTTACTTTTTTTCTTGTTCAGCACATTTAAAGGAGATTTCATTAACAAAAAGCAGTTTTAAAGTGTTGTTTTGTGAATTTAACTGAATTCAAATTTCCATCCAAATGCAGCTTGACACATCACAAGTAAAACATTTTTTAGTAAATAAGAAGTGTAATTAATCATTTTCTAACACCAAAAAGTGTAAAAATCAAGAATTTGAATAAATGTTTGTTATATACAGTAAAAGCTGTGTTATCTGGCCGTGTGCCAACCGGAAAGCTCTATAAACCAGCATTTCTAATCTTCATAGAAAATCCGGTTTATAGTCTGGTTGGTGTGAGGCCGACAGGCTCCCTACCTGGCTCCGCGGGGCTCCCCGGAAGTAGCGACATGTCCCTGCTGCTCCTAGGTGGAGGAGTTCGGAGTGCGGGAGGGGGTGCGGGACTCAGGGTTGGGGCACGGGTCGCGGGTTCTGAGAGGTAGTTTGGGTGCAGGAGGGGACTCGGGGTAGGGGGTTGGGTTGTGGGAGGGGTTTTGGGGTGCTGGATCCGGGCAGTGCTTACCTCGGGTGGCTTCCCAGAAGCAGCGACATGTCCCTGCTGCTCCTAGGCGGAGGCGTGGCAGGCGGCTCTGCACACGGCTTCCAACCACAGGTGCCGCCCCCTCAGCTCCCACGGGCCGCAATTCCCAGCCAATGGGAGCTGTGGAGCCAGCGCTTGGGGCAGGGCAGGGACAGCACGCAGAGCCGCCTGCCATGCCTCTGCCTAGGAGCAGAAGGGACAGGTTGCCACTTGCAGGGAGCGGCCCGAGGTGAGCGCCCCCCCATATCCGGCACCCCAAAACCCCTCCCACATCCAAACTCCCTCCCAAGCCCACGCCCCGCATCCCCTTCTGCGCCCAACTCCCTCCCTCTTAGTTAACTGGAATTTTTTACTTACTGGCACCCCCCACTCCCCAAACATGCCAGATAACAAAGCTTTTACTGTAATTACTCAAATGTGTATATGGTGTATCCTCCTGGTTAGCAAAATACCAAATGTAGTGTAAAGGCTATGTTTAATGGCAATTCAACATGTTTTGATGGTTACCAACCAAAGGGAATCAACCTTTCTTTAGGAAAATAACTAAAAAAATAAAAAATGCAAAACGAGATAAAAATAGGTGATTTAAATCACTCTGATTTAAATCAATCCAGTCTGTTAGCTACTATGGTAAATTACTAATGGTTGTTGTATCTAATTGTTATGATTATATCTATTTAGATATAATAATTACACACACAAAATGCTCTACATTAAAAGAGCAATAAGGTTGCAAAGTCACTGCTCAAAAGTTATGAAAAGCCAAAATTAAGGTTGCTTGTGCAACCTTGATTCAGCCCCCTTGTGTGTATGCATTATGAGAGTCTTTAATTACATGATCAAATACTACTTTTTCCACAGGACTCCTATCTAGTTCTGTGTACGTAATGGACCTGCTTTTGGGATGAATCAGGGTTATGTAGATTAAGAGACTTATTTGCCTCCTTTGTTGCAGAAGTTGGAAAGTGTTTAGTGAATAAGCTGGGACTGCAGGAAGAGAGAGGATGAACTCATGATTAAAACAGTTGAATGCTTCCCTGGATAACTGGATTCTATCCTTGCCTCGGTCACAGAGTCCCTATGGGTATGTCTACACTACCCCTGGGAGTAAGTCTCCATGCCCAGGTAGATAGAGTTGGGATAGTGGGGGTTGAGCACACTTAAAAATAGCAGTGTGGATGTTGCTACTCCAGCAGAGTCTCAGGTTAGTCATCCAGCTGCAGTGTAGACACACCCTATGGGGTAGGCAACCTATGGCATGCATGGCAAAGGCGGCACGCGAGCTGATTTTCAGTGGCACTCACACTGTTCGGGTCCTGGCCACCAGTCCGGGGGGCTCTGCATTTTAATTTAATTTTAAATGAAGCTTCTTAAACATTTTAAAAACCTTATTTACTTTACATACAACAATAGTTTAGTTATATATTATAAACTTATTGAAAGAGACCTTCTAAAAATGTTAAAATGTATTACTGGCACACGAAACCTTAAATTAGAGTCAATAAATGAAGACTTGGCATACCACTTCTGAAAGTGCCCTATATGATGCTAGGAAAGTCACTGAAACCAAACTTTTTACAGGTGGTCACTAATTGTGGGTGTGAGAGAGATGGCAATTTCTGCAAGATCTTTGAAAAACCTTATTGAATTACATTTAAGTATCTTTGGAGACCATTCTATTAAATGTGCAAAGCAGGGTGGCTTTGATTTAAATCATGATTTAAATCACTAGTCAGGAAGACTTGATTTAATCATTGATTTCTACATAAAAGTGCATTCTTGTTGGTTGTTATAACCTTAATACATATTCGTCACAACTCAGATAGATGTAGGTTTCATTTTTAGAAGGTACACATTATACATTTTTAAAGTAATTTATTTTGAAAACTTTTCAGATTAGTTTTACAGCTATATCAGAAAATGAATGATTGTTTGGTTTTTCATTTACCAAAGGTAATTGAATGTGGGGTTCCATGCAGAGCAGATAAAGCGCACGACCAATGTGGTTGCAAGCTGAATCCGAATCCTGTTTATTGCAAGCTTTCTTTTATAGTTTTTCTCAACATTACATAACACAATTAGGCTATAATAACACATCTACGGATTGGACAAGGAGAATCATGTGTTTATCACATGTATAGCCCCACTCCGATTGGTTCAACCATTCCTTACATAAGGCCATGATTTGTTTACCTCATCTTATATAATACTAGACCACCAGGGGGCCTTACATAAGGCCATGATCTTTTTATATAATCCTAGACCACCAGGGGGTCTTACATAAGGCCATGATCATCTTATATAATCCTAGACCACCAGGGGGTCTTACATAAGGCCATGATCATCTTATATAATCCTAGACCACCAGGGGGGCCTTACATAAGGCCATGATCATCTTATATAATCCTAGACCACCAGGGGGTCTTACATAAGGCCATGATCATTTTATATAATCCTAGACCACCAGGGGGCCTTACATAAGGCCATGATTTGTTTACCTGGCAAGTGTCCCATCGTGACCCTTACCTCCTCATGGAACTTTTCATTAGGTTGGTGTAGGGATGATACATCCCCACACCTCCCCCCTTTTTCTTAAATAAGGCCTATAGGAGGGTTCAACTAACATTAGGACAATTACTAGCCACCTGACTACTTTTTTTGAACCTATAAAACTGACGACAGGTGACATTTAACAACTGGGAAATATATAGAGAACTATTATAAAACATAATATTACATAAATACGAAAACCATTGGGGATCCGATGGGGTGGCCATGAACAAGCAAAAAGGGCTTTTTGGCCAGTTTGGTTCGCCCAGGTGATTCAAACATTTTGTCGTGGGTTAACAAAAGGTACAGAGTTTGGACATACAAAGACCCCTGCTCCTATAATAAGGAGTCCGAACAAACAGAAGTACAGCATTATTAGGTGTCTAGGTTGTAGCAAACAACAAGTGCAGGTCCGGTGTTGCGGGGACGTTGTTTGGCTTCTGTGTGGCGGCATGGTGTTCGGGTAGCAATATCATCTGCCGGAGGGATCTTATCCGGTGGTTTTTTCCTATATGTCCTTTCAAAGTTAGATAAGCCTGGCTCCGCCATTCTTTCCAACCTATTCCGCAACTGCTCACCCTGCCCCGGGAACTCCGCCCGGAACTCTGGGGTACAAACATCATTGGTGACAGGAAAGCCGGGCTGGTTCAGGGCTCGCAATGTGTGGGACTGCGGGGGATGGCTCTCACTGGCCAAATGGGAGAACTGATTCAGCATGTCCTGTAGCTGAAGGCCCTGTTTGTACATTCCCGTGTTTCTGCCCCCATTTCAACAAACGGGACAACGCGTCAGAGGGAAGCTTTTCTCCCCGCTTTTTAGCGATGCATAATAAAAAATCATGCACCGTCTCCTCCTCTGCAGAAAAAGCAGAGTCCATTTTATTAAATGCAGCCGCTTACCTGTGAGCTCACGAACGTCTCTCTCGGACGACCAGGAGCCGGTATCCTCCGGTACCTCCTGCCGCGGCTGCCACCTCCGCCTTTTCTCACCGAACGCTTTAGTCGGCTGTGAGCTCACGAACGTCTCTCTCGGACGACCAGGAGCCGGTATCTTCCGGTACCTCCTGCCGCGGCTGCCACCTCCGCCTTTTCTCACCGAACGCTTCAGTCGGCTGTGAGCTCACGAACGTCTCTCTCGGACGACCAGGAGCCGGTATCCTCCGGTACCTCCTGCCGCGGCTACCATCTCCGCCTTTCCTCACCGAACGCTTCCGTCGGCTGTGAGCTCACGAACGTCTCTCTCGGACGACCAGGAGCCGGTATCCTCCGGTACCTCCTGCCGCGGCTGCCACCTCCGCCTTTTCTTACCGAACGCTTCAGTCGGCTGTGAGCTCACGAACGTCTCTCTCGGACGACCAGGAGCCGGTATCCTCCGGTACCTCCTGCCGTGGCTACCATCTCCGCCTTTCCTCACCGAACGCTTCCGTCGGCTGTGAGCTCACGAACGTCTCTCTCGGACGACCAGGAGCCGGTATCCTCCGGTACCTCCTGCCGCGGCTGCCACCTCCGCCTTTTCTTACCGAACGCTTCAGTCGGCTGTGAGCTCACGAACGTCTCTCTCGGACGACCAGGAGCCGGTATCCTCCGGTACCTCCTGCCGCGGCTGCCACCTCCGCCTTTTCTTACCGAACGCTTCAGTCGGCTGTGAGCTCACGAACGTCTCTCTCGGACGACCAGGAGCCGGTATCCTCCGGTACCTCCTGTCGCGGCTGCCATCTCCGCCTTTCCTCACCGAACGCTTCAGTCGGCTGTGAGCTCACAAACGTCTCTCTCGGACGACCAGGAGCCGGTATCCTCCGGTACCTCCTGCTGCGGCTACCATCTCCGCCTTTCCTCACCGAACGCTTCCGTCGGCTGTGAGCTCACGAACGTCTCTCTCGGACGACCAGGAGCCGGTATCCTCCGGTACCTCCTGCTGCGGCTGCCACCTCCGCCTTTTCTCACCGAACGCTTTAGTCGGCTGTGAGCTCACGAACGTCTCTCTCGGACGACCAGGAGCCGGTATTCTCCGGTACCTCCTGCTGCGGCTGCCACCTCCGCCTTTTCTTACCGAACGCTTCAGTCTTTGGTCATGCTCCAGTTGACACTGAGCTTGGCAAACCATTTAAATTTTGGTAGCCTGCCCTCTTATTCCCACAGATTCCCTTTCTCTGATGATCTTTGTGAAGAAGGCCTGTTTCCACCTTAACAGGGCACGGCTGTTTGCGCTTTTTGGTAGAAGGAGTGCTGGAAGGAGAAGAGCCAGCACTGAGAGCCTCTTCAATATCTAAATTCAATTGTTCCAGTTTCTTCATGAGAGATGACATAGAGTCTGACCACTCAGATCCTTTTTTTTGGTTGGATCTGCTTTCTCTTTGCTCAGCTTTTGAGACAACACCTGTTGGGTCTACTGTCTGAGAACATTGATCCCTGCTCCACTGGCGGCTGTGTCTAGTATGATCTCTGCTAGCTCACTCTGGGCAAAGTCCTGGCTGCCTTGATGTCCAAGCCGAATCACGTCGGGGTCACCATTTGTGGCGTCCCAGGCGGAGCGGATAAAGCACACGACCAATGTGGTTGCAAGCTGAATCCGAATCCTGTTTATTGCAAGCTTTCTTTTATAGTTTTTCTCAACATTACATAACACAATTAGGCTATAATAACACATCTACGGATTGGACAAGGAGAATCATGTGTTTATCACATGTATAGCCCCACTCCGATTGGTTCAACCATTCCTTACATAAGGCCATGATTTGTTTACCTCATCTTATATAATACTAGACCACCAGGGGGCCTTACATAAGGCCATGATCTTTTTATATAATCCTAGACCACCAGGGGGTCTTACATAAGGCCATGATCATCTTATATAATCCTAGACCACCAGGGGGTCTTACATAAGGCCATGATCATCTTATATAATCCTAGACCACCAGGGGGGCCTTACATAAGGCCATGATCATCTTATATAATCCTAGACCACCAGGGGGTCTTACATAAGGCCATGATCATTTTATATAATCCTAGACCACCAGGGGGCCTTACATAAGGCCATGATTTGTTTACCTGGCAAGTGTCCCATCGTGACCCTTACCTCCTCATGGAACTTTTCATTAGGTTGGTGTAGGGATGATACATCCCCACAATTGAAGCAGATATTTATGAAGGCACTGGGAGGTGAACTATCTCCAGTTCAACAGGTTAATGATTAACATTTGGAAGATTTTCTTGCCATGCTGTATTAGGAGGAGAACATCACCAGACAGACATTTAAATTGTTTTATTTAACTAAAACAACAACGTTATGTATTCTGAATTTTTTTCTTCAACAGCAAACATAATATTTTAACAAAACAAGCATATGAATTTTTTTAATTTAGTTAAACATTCAAGTTTAACATCGTTTGTTTTTGTTTAAATTGTTTTTAACTACAAAAGTTAAATGAAATATTAAAAAACAAACAAAAATTAAATTGACTATGTCAGCCAGGTCAACTTAAAATATTGGCTTCTGCAGCTAACTCAGTCGTCTTCATCTTCATTTTCCTGTTTGTTCATAATCTGGAAAAGAAAAACAAGCTTTCCTGCTTTTTCAGGTCCCAAACGATTTCTCAATTTGGAATGAATTAGTCCAAAGGAAGAAAATATTCTTTCTACGCTGGCAGAAGGAGTTACTGCTGTTAAAAGTGAGATTATTACTTCAACAGTCTCCGAATCCAAGTGCTTAAGTGACTTCCACCAGCTTGCTGGTGTGACTTTCTTTAAAACATCATCAGCAAACATATTTCTTGAATGGTTCACCTTTAGCTCTGCAGTTTATTATAGTTTGCATTATGGAGGGATGATTGCTGGATGTCCATGTCATAGCCAACTCCTCTTCTTCAGCAGTTAAGGTTTGACCCTGGTACTGAGTATTGAGAATATTTGCAAGAAAATGAGCTGGAGATAGTGCTTGTCCCATCTATTTTTTCACAATTTTGTTCACAAACTGTCATCAGATTAGGCCAGTTCTTGCTAGAGGGCTCAAAACAGTCCACCTCGGAGTTCCATTGCACATCTTGTGGGAGAGTTGGTTCCTTCCTCTTTTTTCAGAGCAGCTGCTGCAAAGTGGTTGTTACGGAAGTATTTTGCAATTTCAACAACATTAACCTTTATTTCTGGAACACTGAAGTCTTTGGCTAGGGGGAGCATCAAATGAGCACTGCAACCATATGTTTGCTTGGGACTCTTCACTCTCGTCTAAATAATTTCTTCTCATCTTGGATACATTTGCAGCATTGTCTGTGACCAACCTGCGTACTAGACATTTGAATTTTTTTTCAGTTTGTTATAGCTTTTATTGCTACTTCTTGTAAGTATTCTGCTGTGTGTGAGCGTTTCCTGATATATCAATTGTTTCTGTAAGGAAGACATTCCCTTCTTCTGTTGTCACACAAGCACATACAACAGGATCATTGTGGACATTGCTCCACCCATCAAGACTCAGGTTAATAATTTTACCCTCTAGACCTTTTGCACACTGCTCGATTTCTCTTTCATACACTTTATCCAGCAGTTTGCCTGCGACATCTGCTCTGTTGGGTGGACTGTATCCTGGTCTTAATGACTGAACCATGTTAATGAAGTGTGGGTTCTCAATCATATGGAAAGGAGAGTTTGTTGCATAAACAAACCAGGAAATTTTTCATCAGTTACCTCTTTTTGTAATCTGCTGGTTCTTATCACAAACTTATCTATGGTTGTTTCTGGATGATGGCAATTATTTTTCTTTTTGCTACAGGTGATCTACTGCGGCTATGTGACATACATGATGTGACTGAAACACTATCATTGGCAGATAACTCTGAAACTATAGAAAATGATGGTGATCTTGAAGCTGGATAGTCTTGAGAATCCTGTATGTTGAGGATGGATTCTCCTAAACAAAATAAGTCAATGCAGTTATTTAATTTTTATTACCATACTGCTCATTTAGTATTACTCATTGCATTCACTGACACTCAGTACTACTTTAAAGGTGAAATTGTAAAAGGAAGATCTGCCTATTTCAGCTATTTATTTCTTATCACAACTGCATCTAAAATGATAGTACCATAGAGTAACAACTATATTTTTTGCTCAAGCATGAGAATTCAAGAATAGTCCAGAAGGAAGACAGGCAGTCCTTAAGAAAGAAGTTTGAAATAAAAAAGTTTACCAACTTGAAGATCCTGCATGTTCGGACATGTTCCTTTCATCATCTTCAACACAACTTCCTCCTTAGAAGGAACACGTCTCATGATGTTTCATTCGGGCAACCAGGCCTTGCATTTCTTTGTTGCGCTGTTTGCATTTTGCACGCATGCCTGTCTTACCCACAGGTAAAGGAACTTCGTTAAAATATTCCCAAATTGGGTCTTTCTTACGGCCTGCTGCCATTATAGGTTTTCCCTTCTAGTGAGAGAATGGTATCAATGAAGGCTACACTCAGAAAGATCAAGACTTCTGGAATATGCTGCTCAAACAGTTTGACTTTTGTTTCTACTACTGACTGTCCCTCCTTTCTCACATTTCTCTCCAGACTTCTTCTCCTTGTCCAGATCTATTCTGCCCCCAACAATCTTCTATTCATTAAACTTTTTGAAACTTTGCACTTTTAGAGAGAGGTAAGGGATTGACTATGTACACAAATTTGCAGAGGGACAATAGGGTTGTGGTCTGTTATTTCTCACCTCTGTGTATTATTTATTCATTTAAAACCATTTTTGCAGTTAACAAGCATGTTATCTCTGGAGACACAAAGCCACAGTTTGAGAACTGCAAACTAAGCATCTCTGATGGTATCTTCTAGACCAGTGGTCCACAACCTTTTTTGTCTGGCAGGCAAAAGAAAGATTAACCTAAATAAGCTATACAGAAGTCCCCTAAGATTGGGTCCCTGTAGACGAGCGGACTCACCCCTGCGGCGCCTCCTGCTGGTGACTTCTGGAAATTAGCTCATTCCAGCTTAGGTACCCTGTCTCTAGCTCCCTGCAGCCAGGCCTTTCTCTCTCTGAACACAAAGAGAGACTGTGTCCTGGCTCCCAGCCTTTATAGGACCAGATGGGCCCTGATTGGGGCATGGCCCAGCTGTGGCTGCTTCCCCAATCAGCCCAGGTCTTTCTTTCACAGCCTGCCAGCCCTCTTCCAGGGCTGGTTCCAACCCTATCAGGGCTGGAGTAGGTCACCACCCTGCCACAGTCTATAATCCATGAACTATTGGAACTCATTTACAAAACTTTCCGTAAACATTGTAAGAATATATTGTCTCATACTATAGAATTAGAATTTATAATCCCTATTCCACAATGAGGTATCTTAATTAAAACTATCCTTAGATAGGTTTTTTCCTCAAAAAGCATTTTAAAATCCAATTTAAAGAAATCATTGATTTTTATCCACCCTGATCCCAACCAATACCACTGTAGAACAAGAGCCTAGGTTACAGAACAGCAGACCAAAGGAGTTTTTGACTATGGATTTCCAGTTGGGTTATGTATAGTAAGACTTCTGGATCAAGGTACAGACCTATTTTTAAGCACCTTGTTCTATTCTGTATCTCTTCGTAACATTTATTTTTTCCATATTATTTGTGTAATCCTCTGGCCATTTCAGCCCACTTAGTAGGGATGTTAATCATGTGAAGTAGCAGCCATTGAGCAGATGTACTGTCACAAAGTGACCTGCACGGGGGAATGATTTCTTTAACACCTTTCCTTACTCTCAAACCTCAGGGGAACTTTTCTGCACACAGTCCAACTGCTCAAGCTTTTCTTTGGGGTCAATATTTGTGTGCTGGACAATTTAACCTCTGTCTGTCTGTAGATTTAACCTAAGGCTGACTGTAGATTCAGTTCAATAATACTATGTAGTTTGGAAGGCTATCATAATTATAAGGGCTAGAAATGTAACTTTATAAAAAATAAAAGCTTAAATGCTACACAGGCTTCTGGGAAAGGCCACCATTTGCCAAGTAAAGTTTCCTACAGGATATTGGTGAGTGGATTTGTCAGGTTTTGTATATTATATTCTGGAATTTCTTCTACAAGATTACAGTATGTACAGTCTTCAGATTTGCCTCAAATTTACAGGAAATCTGTTTAGTAGTTTAAAGCTGGCAAGTTGAAACTTTTCTCATCTAGTTCTTAAGATCTGTTCATAGCTAGAATAGTTTACAGTGTTAGACCACCTCACCTCAAGCATTAAACATTAATAACTTAAAAACTATCCAGTCAGATTTCTTTGGAGTTGGTTGGCTTTGTAGAACTCAATGAGGATTAATAATCAAGTCAAGAGGGAAGGCTGTTAGGCCTCAGTCCTGCAACTTGTCCATGTGGGTGAACACTTCAAAGAGCCAAATGAAATCTGTAGGGCTCCATATGGCACAGGGCTTCCCCCCCATGAAATAAGTTGCCAAACTTGAACTTTATGTACTCTAGCTATGTGGTGTTGTTTTTTTCATTTCTAGAATGACAGAGCTTTCTAAGAAACACCAATGCAATATATTTTCCTAAAATATAGCACAGCAGTGCATACCCAGTAGGACAAATTGAATTAATATATAATTGTCATATTTATGTATTGCTGTGTAATCTAATTCTATTGCCATTGCATAGTTGCTCATAAGATGTATTACTGACGTGATTCATGCAGCTTTGGCTGTAATATTTGTGGACTTAGCTTGACTTTACATATTTTGCGGGGGTTTTTAAATTTAAATGTTGACTGTTAAATGGGTGCTGTCAACTTTAATTTCTTTCAAATTAACTTAAAAAAAAAAGTTTCTGATAGTGTCCTTTAATTATGACCTAAAATAATTCTTTGAAAAATTAACTCTGGTTTTGCTCCCTTGCTTATGCATAGAACAGTGATGTAGCTGGGCCTGAATGTAAAAACCCTGAACATGCTCCCCTTCCTTTCTTTTCAAGGTGCATCCACACTAGGGAAAAAAGGTGTTTTTACCACTTGGTATGAAAATACATCTTTTTTCCTAGTGAAGACAAAGCTTCAGTGCATACAACAGCCTGTTCAGCATCAGCTTTGCCATCACTTCCACTGGTAATCACCCTCTTGCAGGGTTTGGGGAAGGGCTGGCACCATCAACAAACAGTAAGGCCTTGTCTGCATTTAAAACCTATACCAGCAAATCTGTCGGTCGGGAGTGTGAAAAATCCCACACCCCTGACATAACATAGCTGTGGCAACAAAACCCTAGTGTAGATGCAGCTGTGCCGACGTAAGAGTGCACAGGCACTGACTTTCAGTTTTCCCCGGGGGTGCTCCACTCCACTCCGCCCTGAGGCCCCACTCCCACTCCGCCACTCCCCCCAGGCTCCACCCCACCCTCCTCTTCCCAACCCTGCCCCACCACTCCCCAAGGCTCCGCTCTGCCCTGCCTCTTTCTGCCTCCACTCCTCCTCTCCCCCCCCACCGCTTCCCACCCACCACCAAACAGCTAATTGGTGTCAGGCGGGAGGCGCTGGGTGGGGGCTGCTGAACAACTGATCGGCAGGGGACTGGTGGGTGCTGAGCACCGACTATTTTTTCCATGAGTACTCCAGCCCTGGAGCACCCACGGAGTCGATGACTATGTAAGAGTGCTTCTGTCGGCATAACTAATATGGTTCAGGAAGGTAGTGTTTCTACACCAGCAGAAAAACTCCTGTAGGTGTATGCTGTGTCTACACTGAAAGGTTATGCTGATATAGGCTTTTTAGTGTAGACATAGCCAAAAGTACATTACATTAAGCAGTGGTTCTCAAACTTTTTTTTTGCGGACCACTTGAAAATTGCTGAGGATCTCGGCAGACCACTTAATGATCTTTCCAAATGTTGTTTGTACTGTTAGCTAACTATTGTAAAGCTCTTTGGATAAAAGCACTATATAAAAAAAACCCTTAATAATAATTAATGCTTTTTTTGTTCTACAAATAAAAACACACAACTTGTATTTTAATATCAGTAGTCTTATCTTTCTAATGCAGTGTGCCCTCTCTTCCCTGCCGCAGCAGCCCCCAAGCTAGGGCTGGGATGGAGGGCCGTCTCTCATCGGCAGCCACAGCCCTGGAGCTGGGGAAAGTCGCCTCTTTCTCTGGCCACCGGAGCCCTGCATGTCCCAAATTCCCCCCACCCCCTCTTCCCACCCCACTGCCCCCTCCCACCTAACCCTTCAGATGGAAATGTGATTTTTTTTTTAAGTTTTTGTTTGCTTTTGCAAAAGAACCTTCGTGATGAGGTATTCATTAATCTCTTCATTGAATGATTGTGTTTCTGATATGATCTACCTTTTTTCCCCCTTCCCCGCTCCCCCAGATTTGGACTGAGCAACAAATTTGAAGCAGAATTCCCTTCTTCTTTAACGGGAAAGGTGAGTATCTATGGATAAGTCTCAATTAGAAATTTACTATAATAGCCTCTAAAACTTAGAATTTGGGTAACAAGATTTTGCTACTAGAAAAGCATGGTATTTGGGTTTCTACATATAGTTGAGCTTTGCAGGAATACTCATCATTTAAATTACAGGTCTGTCTCATCTTATGCGGGGGTTCCGTTCCGCGGTTAGCGCGTATAGCCAAAACCCCATTGAGTTCAATGGCGGGCTACAGGTATAGTATTAAAACTGTTTGTTGTTTTTCTCTTTTTTTTTTTTTTTTGCTTTTTGTTTTTGCCGACCGCGTACAGTTGACATCGCGCATGTTAAATGCGCGTAAGATGCGACAGACCTGTATATTGCAGTAGTACTGGATTATTTTTCTTTCTTCACAGGTCGCACCTGAGGAATTTAAAGCCAGCATCAGCAGAGTTAACAGTTGTCTTAAGAAGAACCTTCCAGTTAATGTTCGATGGCTACTTTGTGGTTGCCTTTGTTGCTGCTGTACATTAGGTTGTAGTATGTGGCCAGTTATTTGCCTCAGTAAAAGAGTAAGTTGGACTATATTCTCATTTGGCATTATCTGTTGTAAATCTGGAAATTGTGATTGGGTTCATTTGTGTATTAGTTTTTTGTTCATTTTCAAAACTCTGTACATTAGGTCTGGTCCATGCAGCAGCAAAATGACAAAAGGTGTGAATTAAGCTTATTTAGTTATTCAGTGCAAGTTGTGACCAGTCCTTAATATTACAGTGGAAACTGTACAGAACCAGTTTAGTGTACTTAAGCAAGTATATGCTATTTTGAATGTTTTTCAGGTAGCACGGCTATATGTATACATTTTTATTAGGGCTGTCAATTGCAGTTAACTCATGTGATTAACTAAAAAAAAAAGAATCGCTATTCATCGCACTTATAACAATAGAATACCAGTTGAAATTTATTAAATATTTTTGGATGTTTTTCTACATTTTCAGTATTGATTTCAATTACAACACAGAATACAGAGTGCACAGTACTCACTTTATATTATTATTTTTTATTATAAATATATGCACTGTAAAATGATAAACAAAAGAAATAGTATTTTTCAATTCACCTCATACAAGTACTGAAGTGCAATCTCTTTATTGTGAAAGTGTAACTTACAAATGCAGATTTTTTTGGTTACATAACTGCACTCAAAAACAAAACAGTGTAACACTTTAGAGCCTACAAGTCCACTTAGTCCTACTTCTTATTCTGACAATCACTAAGACAAACAAGTTTGTTTACATTGATGGGAGATAATGCTGCCCTCTTCTTATTTACAATGTCACCTGAAAGTGAGAACAGATGTTTGCATGGCACTTTTGTAGCTGGATATGCTAAACATTCATATGACCCCTTCCAGAGGACATGCTTCCATGCTGATGATGCTCGTTAAAAAAATAATTGGTCAATTAAATTTGTGACTGTATTCCTTGGGGGGGAGAATTGTATATCTCCAGCTCTGTTTTACCCGCATTCTGCATATATTTCATGTTATAGCAGTCTTGGATGATGACTCAGCACATGTTTGTTTTAAGAACACTTTCACAGCAGATTTGACAAAATGCAAAGAAGGTACCGATGTGAGATTTCTAAAAATAGCTACAGCACTCGACCCAAGGTTTAAAAATCTGAAGTGCCTTCCAAAATCTGAGAGGGACGAGGTGTGTAGTATGCTTTTAGAAGTCTTAAAAGAGCAACACTCCCATGCGGAAACTACAGAACCACCAAAAAAAAAATTAACCTTCTACTGGTGGCATCCGACTCTGATGATGAAAATGAACATGCGTCAGTCCACACTGCTTTGGAACGTTATCAAGCAGAACCCATCATCAGCATGGAAGCATGTCCTCTGGAATGGTGGTTGAAGCATGAAGGGACATATGAATCTTTAGCGCATCTGGCATGTAAATATCTTGCAACACCAGCTACAACAGTGCCATGAGAATGCCTGTTCTCACTTTCAGGTGATATTGTAAACAAGAAGCAGGCAGCATTATCTCCTGCAAATTGTAACCAGCCTTGTTTGTCTGAGTGATTGGCTGACCAAGAAGTAGGACTGAGTGGACTTGTAGGCTCTAAAGTTTTACATTGTTTTATTTTTGAATTCAGGTTTTTTTTGTACATAATTCTACATTTGTAAGTTCAACTTTCATGATAAAGAGATTGCACTACAGTACTTGTATGAGGTGAATTGAAAAACATAATTTTTTTGTTTTTTTACAGTGCAAATATTTGTAATAAAAAATAAATATAAAGTGAGCACTTTACACTTTGTATTCTGTGTTGTAATTGAAATTAAATTATTTGAAAATGTAGTAAACATCCAAAATTATTTAAAATAAATGGCATTCTATTGTTGTTTAACAGCGTGATTAATCGCGATTAATTTTTTTAATTGCTTGACGGCCCTAATTTTTATACATACATGAATAACAATTTTACATCAGAAAATAACTTTCAACAATACAAATAAATACAAGAACTTCTGTTCCTTCAGCTTTTCCATAATATCCTGTTTGTACTTGTCAGAATATTAGTTATTTAGAGATATTGGTTGAAATGAGTTTTAAGTTTTGAAGAGCTATTGATTATGCTGACAAACTGATTACACTCCTAATGATTACAGATTTTTTAATCTCATTTCAAAAGACCTTTTTAAAATATATAAGTCAAATGAAGTCATCTGTGATCAGAATTTTGGATCTTCTTTCCAGATTCTAAATGACGAAAATACTTTAGTCTGTTAATATCTAGACTTTGTGCTGGGGTCCACGCTTCATTGCTTCTGTAGGCTGTGTACATTGCATACCTCAGGGGCTCCTTGTATTCCTTCCCAACTAGCGCTCTGTGTGTCACCCTCCCATCCCCTTCTATTTCAGGGACTCCATGCAAACCCCCTTTCCCATGCCAGGGACTCTGCATAGCCCCCATGTCCCTTTGCCCCCATTCTACTCCCCCATGCCAGTTGCTCTGTCCCTCCCCGCCCAGGTCCTTTGGACCTCCATACCTGGGTCCCCTAATACCCACAGCATGCAAAGGTTTTAATATTACAGACAGACAAATGGAAAAATGCCTTCGAGCTGAGTGTAAGACGTCACTTCTCTCAGTTGGTAAATCAAGACTGAGCTCTTAAATTACAGTACGCCTGTTTTTTGTTTGTGATTTAAGATTAAAACCAAAATAATTTTAAATTAGTTCTTCCACTTATCTCTTAAAATAGTTCAGGGTTCTGAGGTTCTATTTTTTTCTGTGCTATGGTTGATGACATCACTAAAACCTAAAACAGTTAAAGGAGCTTGCTTGGGATTAGATGTTAGTGATATCCTCAAATATTGCAGAAGCTATGCAGGCACTTAAAACCCACATGTATTGGTAGGTAAAAAACATTTTTAAAACAGCTTCTCTTACTAGTATTCTTAGAATACATGTTGGTGTATGTAATGAAGCCTGGAGAAGAGACTCTCTGTATTAGGCAACTTTCTGTCTTAAGTTTCTCCATTTTTGCTCTTTTATTAGTTAAGCAGTGACTTTTTGTCAGTCCCCTAAGTGATTGCTTAGGACTTACTATATGCAAAATAAAATTAAGATACATTAACCATCATTAGAGCTGATCCTGCTTCTGTTGGAGTCAATTGAAAACTCCAGTTGACTTCAGTGGGAAAAGGGTCAAACCTTTGGCTTTTGTCAGGGCTTGAAACTGTCACCAGCTCCCATGGCTCCTTTCTGTTAGACTAGTTCAAGATGGTCATATGTCCAAGCCCCAAAACACTATTACAGTTGACAGCGATTAACCACTTGGATGGCAGTCTCAGTAGAGATGCCATGGACTGAATGTGCTTGATCTATCGTCTCAGCCCAAAATGTCCTTTTACAGTCAGGCCTGTGGTGCAATGGAAGGGAAACTTGCACTGCTACTACTGAGGCTGAACTTGTTCTGTGGATAAACATATGCATGGCATGTTGATCCTGCAGTCTTGCTCTGACCCATTTCTTCTCCATACTGGATCAACCTTAGTGTGCTGTTGCAGCAGGAAGTCATTAGCAACATGTAATAGGGTGGTAGGCTCTAAGATTCTGAATAAGGATGCAGGTTTCCTTGTAATTATCCTAATGTGAAGTACTTCCGCCCTGCATAAAGAGGCAGAAAATTATAGCTGAGTTACACTGACAGATGCATCTTATCTCTAATCAGGATATAAGAGGTTGGAGTATATGAGACTGAGGGAAGTAGGGTTTGGGAGGAAAAGGAGTCCTGCAGGGAAATCCTAGAAACTAACAAGTTTGAGGAAAGTTGCACCTCTGGTTTGTTGTGTTTGTTGTTGTTTGAGTTACCAATAAAGGCAAGGCATACCAAGGGGCTAAGTTTGGGGTGTGTGTATCTCTCTCTCTCTTTAATATATTCTGTTCAGAGCAGAATGGAAGCTATGCATTTAATGATGGTGTCAGTCGTAGGATAAATTTGCACAAGGAGGGAAAATGAGCAGCTTTGTTACATGGATATTTAATAGAAACAATGACAGCAAACCTGGGTTGCAGCGCCCACAGGCATGGCAACTGCAGTTCCAGGGTTGGCCCACATGCACCACTCATGCTGCCAGGAAATCCAGTCTCTTTCTTAGCAAAACTGGAACCAGAAGATAACCCAGAAACATACCTGGTTACATGAAGAGGGTTCAGCCAGGTATCTCTGTCTTACACCTGACAAGCTAAGTAACTCATTAGCTCAGGGTTGAAACCCAGAAAATAGGGACATAGATGGATCTAATAATGGATGTTTACTTACAAAGTCTGTCTGCAAGAGTGCAGATGTGGCAGAACAATGTGTTCACACTGGCAGAGGCTGTGCAGTAAACGGAGAGCATCTTGGAGGCTGATCCATCAGAGAGACCGCAGACGCAATGTAGAACTGAGAGAGCTTCATTGTTTGTCCAAATGACTGTCATGGGGAAGAATAAAATGGCTTAGGGCCTCTGAGAGAAACTGGAAAGAACAAGGATGCTCCTCCAAACTGAGATCCTTAATCCCAGATCTGGCTGGGGGAGAATTCAGGAATTGAGGAAGACAACCACAGGCTGTCCTCCCACAACTGCCTTGCAAACCCTGGTGTAAGTTGCGTGAAAGAAAGGTGATGGGTGGGGCATGTTGGGGGCGTGAGGGGCTGGAGCCACAGTGTGTAGAGATTCTGGGCAGTGCTGCTTCCCATAGATGTCTGGTAACAGACTATTATAGCTTAGGCAGCCCTCCAAGATGAAGATGTGCTGGGCCACTCTGACCCCCTGAGCAGCCCTGAATCTGGAAGGTGCACTTTGGGTTCCCCCTTTTCCCCTAGGTTGTGAGTGTTGCACCTTTTAGCAGTTCAACACAGTATCTTGTCCCCAGACTCTAGAAGAAAATCACCAAGTCCCTCCTTTTCTGTTTCACTTGCGATCAACAGAGACACGTATAAGTATATATTCTGAGCATTGATGGAGGATGAGTATGAGGAAATGTAATCTTGCTGTGGTAATAGCTTTTCGCTTGTATGTAATGTAGCAATGCAGCTAGGTGTGAGGGATGTTCTCCTAGTAGATGTGGACTGTGTCCAAACATTAGTGAGGGAGGGTTTGGTCAGAACTGAGCAGCACAACCCATTCAGGTCATCTTTGTCCATCGGAACTTGTATACCCATTTCTCATTGTGTAATCCCCCTACAAAGAGTAAAATAAATGGGCTTCAGAGTGAGGTATCCTGCTCATTACCCTAGCTGGTTGTTTTGGGTGGTCCCACTGGTCCATTAGATGCTAAAATAGTTACCAATTAATGCTGTTAAAATTTGGAGGAAGTTTGGCAGGGAAAATTTGAGGGAAAGGGATAGAAGATGGGAGCATTGCAAGAGGGAGGTGGTCGTAAGAAGGAAGGCACTAAGATGCACAGTAAAAGATAGCAGAGGAAAAACAGAAGATAAATGTATCCTTTGCCAGAGATAGCACCTCTCTTGTCAGTCGACAAAAAAATCCAGCTTTAAGAAAAGCCAGTTCAACCACCAAGAAATAGCAGGAACAATAGGGGTTTGCTAATTTACCTGTTGGAAGGCAAGCTTGTTAACTTTTTGTTTTTGTTTGTTTGTTAAATATGACCTTTATTTCTAAAATGTGTTCACTACTTTTCACATTTTGTCTTTGGAGGCGTATGTTTCCACTTACACAAACTTAGGAATTAAACCTGCAGAGGACTTCAATTTTCAGGGCTCTCAATCCCCCAGAATTCTGGAGTACTAAATTTACCTTAAAACATGTTAAAAATGGGAGTATGGACTGGATTCCACTAGCCCTTCTGTGCTGGGGACTGGTTGTAGACTAGCCTTGCTAGTTCAACTGCTCATCATAGTAGTAGTAATCAAGATGCGTTAGATTGTAAATTCTTTGGAGCACGGACTTTCTACTTATGTATTTGTACAGCACCTAGCACAAAGGGATCTCACAAAAGTGGGCGACTGGGCAACAAAATGGCGATGAAATTCAGTGTTGATAAATGCAAAGTAATGCACGTTGGAAAACATAATCTCAACTATGCATGCAAAATGATGGAGTCAAGTGACTGCACATGTCCATTCCTCTGTAGGTGTGTGTGCAGTGGCGTGAGGCACCAGAGGGTGCTTGCACTGCCCTGACTGGTACTGCTGAGGGAAAAATCTCCAACCACTGTGCATAAGGTGCACACATACACCTACAGTGGAATGGTATGTGCTACGTATCTCGAAGAACAACAGTTACGGAAAGGTAAGTAATCATTTTTTACCACTCAAGAAAGAGATCGAGTCCTCGTGGACAGTTCTCTGAAAACATCTATTCACTGTGGCAGTCAAAAAAACTAACAGAATATTAGGAACCATTACAAAACGGATAGATAATAAAATAATATAATGCCACTATATAAATACATGGTACACCCCACCTTTTTACTGCATGCAGTTCTGGTCACCCCATCTCAAAAAAGATGTATGAGAATTGGAAAAAGTACAGAGAAGGGCAACAAAAATGATTAGGGGTATGGAACAGCTTCCATATTAGGAGAAATTAAAAAGAATGGGAGTGTTCAGCTTAGAAAAGAGATGACTAAAGGGGGGTTATAATAGAGGTCTGTAAAGTCAGGAATGGTGTGGAGAAAGTGAATAAGGGTTCTAAAAAGAATTATATAAGTTCCTGGAGGATAGGTCCATCAACAGCCATTAGCCAAGATGGTCAGGGACTCAATCCCATGCTCCAGGTGTCCCTAAACCTCTGACTGCCAGAAGCTGGGACTGGACGACAGGAGCTGGATCATTTGATAATTGCTCTGTTTTTTTGATTCTCCCTGAAGCATCTAGCACTGGCCACTGTTGAAAAGCAGGATATTGGGCTAGATAGACAATTGGTCTGACCAGTATGGCCGTTCTTATTGTGTCTCTCTCCATGAATGTTAAAATATTATGTGGGCACCTTCTGGAGATTACTGACACATTTCACTTGTCAAAAGTTAATGAAGGAAGGTGTATTTTCAATTGTCCATATGTTCCTAAAGTTTACAATTGGAGATGCATTGATATTTGCATGAATCATTTGGAAAAATGATGCAATATGCCAGTATGTATGATCTATAAACTAATGTGATTCGTGTCAACTTCTAGTGACTTTGTTTCGGTATTTTATCTTGATCTGTTTTTTCATAATTCCCCAGAGGTAAAACAGTAAGAATAGTGGAAGAAGCTTGGAAAACAGTGTTTTGGATTTCTCCAGCTTTATCTCAGCCAGATAAACACACTTGTATGGTTTTACTGGTTTTCATTGTCTTACAATACAGCTGATATTTATCAGAATATAGATTCATCACTATCTGCTTGGTCTGTCTACAACTATCTTAAGGCATCTCTAGGTTTTTCCATATTCTCAATTGTATATTGTATTTTTCTTTAATGTCCTATAAAACCCTAAATGTTTTTGGGTCTTATTGAGTCTCTGTTCTTTTGATTTCATGGTAGCTGCCATCAACAGTGACTTGAACTGACAATCCTCTGACTTTTAAAAATAATGTAAAGCTGGCAGTGCATTTTTAGTAGTGGGTCCTTGGCTCAGGAAATCACTACTCCACTTCTGTAGTATCAAAGCCCAGTTTTGATAAACTGCAGGGCACTCTGCGAAGACCTGTCAGTTTTTTACCAGACTTTTTTGGGAAGTAGAAAAGTGAGTGAGGTTTTGGAGTAAATGTCTGAGGGACTGTCTTTTTATTTTGCAACCTTTTTTTGTTAAATATTATTTTTGGCATGAGAGAACATCTATACGAATATGAAGTAAATTGCAAGATATTTAGTGATATATAACTTTTTGTGTATTAAAGTTCATTTTTTCTCATATTTCAAAAATAATCTTCTAAAGTTGATTCAAAATTCAACATAATAGAAAGTCTATAAGGAATGCTACTTATGTGAACATTAGATCATTCATGTATTCTGAATAAAGTTTAGATTTATGATTCTATTTAGGTGCAGGATATGCCTTTTAAATGTAAGAGCAATCATTTTTTGAAAATGTTATAGTGAATACTTTGAATGCCGACTTACTGATCTTTCTGAATTAATTGCATTTGGATGTTGGAATTATGCCTTTGAACACTTTTAACAGTAATCCATAAAGGATATATATGTCTACATACCATGGCAATATTTGAAATGTTTTAGATATAAACAAACTACAATATGTAGTACATAAAAAAATAAACCAAACAAGTTTTATTGATTCTAACATTAGCTTAAAAAAATAAAATCAATAAATGTTTAAATAGTGATGTGGACCTAGTAGTTTATAGTCACTAATTATGGTGATGGCTATAATCCCAGCAAAGTACAATTAACCAATCTGAAAGTACAGAAAAGAAAGGGAGAGCAAATATACGGTAATACAGAGAAGCAGAGATTGTAAAAACATAAGACTAATAAATTTCACTGGAATGATTTATGTTTGAATGATATAAGTCTGGCATGAAAGGAAATGTCCTCTTTTGGCCCTAATGACAAGGAAGCAAAAAAGAATATATTGGTGAAAGCAGAAAAGAAAAAAACTTGACCCATCCTAGAGACATTGTAGCTAGAGCTGTGAAAATAACCTGATTTGTTTTTTTTGGTTTATTATCAGTTCTGAAAAATTGGGCAGGAAGGGTAAAATTAGTTTGGCCCGAACTGAAAATGACAGTTCTTAGCATTTTTGGCAAATTGAAAAAGTTGGGAACAATTTGTTTCTGGTTGAATTAAATGTTTTGTTTTGGGAGCACTTTTAACTTTATTTTCTTTACAGGAAAAAAAAAAAAAGACTAGATTGACAAAACCTGTGGTGCTGGTACAGCCCCTGTTCCCCTCCTTTATGATGGCACTCACCTGGGATGTGTGGCACCCTTGGGAGCAGGGACTTGAACCCAAATTTCCCCCCTCCCAGATGAGTACCCAACTATAGGGTATTCATTGGTAGGTCTCGCTTAATCTCCGCTGTGGAAATTGTTCCACTTTGTATGAAATTGTTAAATAGTCATTGGCGCAGGGACTGGAACCCTGCCAGCTCAGTGTCCTAGCCACCAGGCTATAGAGTCATTCAGTCTCACTCTGGCCCAGTGACTGTGGTTCACCAGAGGGGAGTTGTGGTCTAACAGGCCAGAGTTGCAGAGGATTAAAACCTTTCATGTTGCTTAGGGAGAGGAAGATCATAAATGGCTTTTTTGTCCCCATCTTTGCATGTACATCCCAAATGTCTCCCACCTGTGCACCTTCCATGGGACAGCACAACTGCCTTGGTAGGCAGCAGGCTCCCTTCCGTACTAGCCACGTCCCATGGTCCCATATGCATCCCTGCTTCTTCTCCCTAACTCCACACAACCCGTCTCACTCCTACCAGGGCACCAGGCTGTAGCCCCTGGGACGTTTGGATTGGTGGAGCAGGGATGTGAAGTTGTAGGGAGACCACAGTTTTGTAAAGAGTGCATGGAGTAGTAGTGCTTGAGCTGAACGGGGAACCTGTGGTGGAATAAGCAGAGCGGAGGGGGGCTGCACTTTGACGAATGGGAGAATCCTCTGTATTCTACTTGTTTCATCCCAAGCAAGCCCAATGCGCCCTATGCCCTTACCAATCCAGCTTTTAGGTATTCACATATATCTTGATGGTAGATGAGGGTTGTGGTTGATGGTGACACTCATTGGCAGAAGTGTGTTGAGGAACAGGGCTATGGGAGATTATGGGAGGAGTCAGCTCTGTGCAACGCCAGTAGGAGACGTGGAACAGGGGGGGGGTCCGGCATAGGAAAGATATTAGAAAATCTGTAAGATTTCTCCAGAGACACACTTGCTTAGCTTACAGTTAAGGTTGCTCAAGTGCACAGCCTCTCAACACAAACCATAAAACCAAAGGAAATCACAAGTACATAATCCAACTGCACACTTCAGTTGCGCGTTCAACTTACCTGTCATGCCACCTATATCACCCCACAACTACACAGACCTCCCTAGATTCAAAGGAATGACACTGTGTTGATATACTACAATGCTAAACGCTAACAGTTAGCTCTCTACAATGATATTTTCACATGATTACAAAATTCTCTTTTCATAACTCTTAACTGCATTACTTTCTCGCAAATTTCCTGCACAGATATCATCCCTCAGTTGTTTTACTTCTCTCACTGTATTACCACCATACCATAGTTCAGATATAACAACCACATGTTTAACTGTTCCCACAGACTCAACCTAAACACATTTCTCTAACTAATTTGGTAAGAACTGAGGTAAGCATTTGGTTGTAAGAGGGAGGTCTATGTGGTTTTTTTGTAATCTGGGATGGTGAGGTATGTTGAAAAGTGAGGGTGAAATGTATTTAACTTGTGACTTCCTTGGCTTTCATTGTGTTGGTAGGATGTGTACCTGAGCAACTTTAACTGGAGGCTAACACATATTTGTATGGAGATAAACAAGAAGTTGTGTGTAAAATTTCCTTTTTAGGACGAAAGGAGCCTAGGTCAGGGTACAGATAAGATAAGGAGCCTTTCTGTCTAGGTATTTAGTACAACTCCTGTAAGGCCCCAGTGTTGCAAAGTCCCAACTAAGAAGTCAAGCACACGCATAAGTCTTTGCAGGATCAGGCAAAAACCATTATCATTTGATTGTGTAAAGGCTTATGTAAAATAAATGGTGGTCTTGGTGCAATTCTTTTTGGACATGTTAGCACCCTTGTTGGCAATTTCAGGAAAGAAGCCAAAGATTGAATGGACATGAAAAATGAACCTCCCGATCAACCCCAGAGGAATGTGAACAAAATTAATGGGTAGCGTGAGAAAACTGCATTACTACTGGCCTTGTCCCTGTTCTGTTTGTTGAATAGAGGACTTCATTCTCAAGGACTGTCACTGTTACCATTTATGAACAATACAGTCCTCTAAATATTTACAAAAATGTAATATGACTGATCCTTAGGAATCCACACCTTAAAGTATAGGGAGGTACTCAAATAACATGATGGGTGCCAGGTTATTATAATTTAATATTTGCATTGCAGTAACACCTAGAGGCCTCCATCAGGAATTGGGTCCACATTCAGCTAGATGCTGTAAACGTGTGGAGAAGGGAGTAGGTTAACTTCAAATTGAATGATACGAGAGGTTATAGGATAAGTGTTAAGCAAAATTGTAGAATGGGGTATGTTGTGTTCTTTTCTGTCTTTATTCCACAGAGACACAGAGGCTTGGACTCGTGGATGGAAGCTCCACCCAGACTGATCATTTGGAATTTAAGGGGTTTGAATTTGAAAGATCATTGTTTGGCTCCTGAGGAGAGGGGGATCTAGATTGTGATCAGCAAGGGAAACACTGCGGAGGTTTTACAAGATTGCTTTCCCTAGTGGAGTAAGAAGTTGAAGGGTTACTGAATCCAACTGTTATGTATGTTATGTTTGCTCTGGTTAAATAAGTTTAGTGGTTTTTCAAACCCAGTAGTTGGAGGCATAGTCAATCGGTGGGTTTTGAAGAGATCTTCAGTAACATAGAATTATGAAAAGCAGCCAGAATCACTGACAAGAGGAAGATTAGAGGGTAAAAGGGCTATTCTGATGATCCAGAAACACCAGTGTTGAATAAGGTACATGCCCAGGAAGAAGCAGGTTGTCGCCTCATATAACAGAAAGATCTTACAGTCTATGTAATTTTGATAGATAACACTTAATTGGTGGCTGATAATGACTTGTCACACTCATATCGCACCTGAAAAACCTCACAAATTAAATAACTAAAGAAACGTAGCATTTTAGCTAAAGGACTCAACTTTGCTCCCTTTGCAGACAATGACAAAACTCCCATTGACTTAAATGAGAGCAATATCAGGCTGAAAGTATTTATTTTGGATTTGGATTTCCTGGTGGTTGGCGGAATAATTTTTCAAAGGAGGCCATTAAACATGCACATTTTAGAAGCTGAGTCAACTCTAACTGCATGTAAGAATTTAAGATGCTATGGTTTCATTTTACTGAAATGTCTCCTTAAATTCTACATCCAGCCAGTTATTTGAAGATGAATTTGTTATGCCACTTTTTTTTTTTAATGGAGGGTAAAGGTCTTCTGATTTGTCACATCATCTGTCTGTCCTTCAACAATTTTTAAAAAAAAATTAAAATCAACATGAATTGGTAGTTTAGTTTTGTTGCAATATTGATTTTAATTTTTTTTTAATGGGGACAGTATGAAATCTTCCTAATAACTAAAGCCTTCTTCCACTTAATTTGTGCTTTTGTTGCTACTAACAAATAATTTGCAGTATGGGTTTTCTGTACACCATTGATAGGATCTATGTGCTTGTCATCCCAGTATGCTGGAAATGTTACACTCAAATCAAGGGTTCCTTTCTGGTTTTGTATGTCCTCACCTGCTCCTCACTGTAAATCATTGAGATGTCAAGTGTAGTGATTAATTAAGCTGCACGTGCAAGTGCTTTTTTTCACCTGTCAAGTAGGAAAGAAGACTTGCTATAGACAATTGTGTGATGCTGTTTAATTCACTTCTTGTTCCCTGAGCTGTGGAGTTTGCAGTAATGTTTTACATTTAAATTTTCATTCACATTTTTATAGCTGTAATTCAGTGTTGGTTTACGAATTTTAAATCTCACAAGGCATATTTACAGGAGGATATAAAGTATTATAGTAGCAGTTTTACATAAGTGAGCAAGACCAACTGTATATTATAGTGTTATCAAATGTTATATAGTCAAAAGTGTATTAGTTAGAGTAGTTCTAATTGGAGACAATAGATTAGTTTTTAAATAAATTGATTAAACCTATGCCACTAGTCTAACAGGTTTAATATTTGTGGTGATATTTTTACTGTAATGAAGGATTTTAAAATATTTTATGGAAAGTACTTTTGATCCATTCTGTGTGCAAGATTTTAATATTCTATGCTCAGTTTCTTGTGTGTATGTATTATATGCCTTGTATAGTACACTATCTATCTATATGTGTGTGTGTGTATGCGCACATGTGTATGTGTACAATTTTATTGGAATTTGGAAAGCTTGAATGTTTGTTCCACTCTTTTTCAGGCAAGTAGTAAAATTAAATTGTATTGTGATCTTAATCTATTATTAAAAGGTCCGGGAAAGGAAGATTACAAGGTAGATTCAGGTTTTGAATCAGTTTTGCCATTGGTTTAGCAGCGGGTGGGCAGGCAGATGCCTGCTCAGAGTAGAACCTATTGCCATTTTTCACCATTGATAGAGTAGCCTTTCAGAGTCAATGAGCTCTGTCAATGTGAGCTTGTCAAGGCTACAACTTCATAGACCTGAGAGGCGGTTTGAGAGGTCAGCCCTTTTCAGGTTTGCTGTGATGCAAATGAACTTTAATGCTTAAACAACTATTGGAATTTTTATGTCTGCTCCTTGTTCTTTTTTCTTCACAAAGTCATTGACGAGACATTCAGTGCTTTTTAAATTGGAAGTTGCATTGTGCTAAAGACCTAGTACAGATTTACGGAGGGCTGAAAGCAGTTAGATCATGTTCTTTTCATGGTGCGATTAGAATCAAATCGATTTCCCTACAGCCTTCAGCATTCAGATGGCAATTTTAACAAAGCTTGGGGGCTAGACAAGGGACAAAACGACTGAACTGAATGTTAATTACACTCTGCAGCCTTATTTTCTTTTGATTTGGAGCTGACTGGCAACTAAATTAACAAAAGTGTGACCATAACTGCTGCCCTATTTTCATTTAAAAGGAGAGCAGACTCTAAAAGGCTATCTTTACAAAGAAACAAGTTAGGTCTGCTGATCATAGTTAAAGGACACTGTCTTAAAAAATAGTACTAGTTATAATAATAATAATAATTAATAATAAACAAAAAGAAACCCTGAATTCCAAAAACTGATTAAATAAATTTAGTCACTGACAAAGTCACCTCTTCTTGTAATGTCTGCTTTTAAAATATAATGTAGTAGAAACACAACCCAATGATGATTATTCATAGATTATAATTAATTTATTTGTAATCA
This sequence comes from Malaclemys terrapin pileata, assembly GCF_027887155.1. Taxonomy (NCBI): domain Eukaryota; kingdom Metazoa; phylum Chordata; order Testudines; family Emydidae; genus Malaclemys; species Malaclemys terrapin. The sequence goes on along the minus strand of NC_071509.1, from coordinate 52,304,457 downwards.
TATGACCATAGCTCAGGCTTAAACATGTTTGATGTTGAAAGATTGTATGGTAACTAGGGAGCAAGTAGCTGACTTTAAATAAATATTAACATTTTGCATTTGAAATGCCAAGCCAATCATTTGAAAACAGTTGTTTAATTTTTATTTTATTCAGCTCATACTTGCTTGACACACAGATTTCTAGTTTGTGATTGTTAGTGTTTGTTTATACTACCTCTGTTATTTTGCAATAATAACAGCAAGATGCTTCCCACTTCATCCCCATTGCTTTGTAAGGAAGCTGCAGCTGCACTAAGTTGCAGTTGATCCTTGTCAGTACTGCGTCCTTTTGCACCTGCAGCTCTGTTGGTCTCATCTTAACACCTGGCATCATGAATTATCCTCTTTTATTCGTACTTGCTAGCAAATCCCATTAAGGGCTGAGCAGTATACATTGCGGCAGTCAAATGACCATAAATGTCAGAGTACATTTCTAAAATGTAAGTATAACTAAATTATTATACTCAGATACTCAAAATATCTGTAGGCGTGAAGCTGTACTTCAAAAAGATCTCTGTTTTTCATTACATTTTGCATACATGAAGATTGATTGAGAAGTTATTAGAATTGCATAGATGCAAAATTTCAGTTGTAAAGATTTATCAAGGTTTAGATTTCAAAATATCAGAATTCTTTGCATGAAATGTCAAATGTAAAAGCACAGATATCCACATTTTCAGAATCTGAAATATTGGTATTGCACTGCATTTTTGTGTAAATCATAGTTTTTTTTTAACCACTTAGCATTTGTGCAAGTTACCATCTTAACTTTCTGTATTTGGATTTTCCTGGCTAGTTTTCAGAGCTAAAGATATAAAAGATTTTCTTTAAGGTGTTGGTTAGATAGAATATTAGATATTTATATTTTGATCTCTTGCATTACAAAATAAAGTTTACAGCATCTTTCAGCTGTTCAAATAGTGATGTTTTGGAAGGAGTATATTCACATTCTTACTGAGACTTAAACATTGTCTGAAAATTGCTGTTGAGTACTCTTAGAAGACATTTTTAAGTCCAAGCAATTAAAACATACGTATGAACCATTGTGCTCAAAAGTTGTAATGCTTTTTTCACATTGTCTTTTTACTTTTTAAAAAGGGTCATTTCTGCTCTAGTTACTGTTTAATACTACAGAAGTTTTGATAGTATTGCAGACCACCCTGTACTCAGTCACTGTCCTATACCTCTCCCCTTTTCACACAAAAGCAGCTGCAAAACAAAGTTTTTCTAAAACCAGTCAAGAGTAAAATTCTTTCTCATTTGTCTTCCAGACACGAAGATCGATTGAGAAGTTATTAGAATGGGAAAACAATAGGTTATACCACAAGGTGAGTGCCGCAGGGAGCAGCTTCGTACTGTTGGAGTCTGAATTGCACAGTATGGAAACAGATGCTTTTGTTGAACGAAAAATATGAAAGGTGGACAAATGGGCTAGTCTGTGTGCTGCAATAAAATACAGCTCATTTTTCTTCTTTTTCTTTCCTCCTTGTCTAGCTGTGCTTGCATTGGAGACTGAGCAAAAGGAAATGTGAAACGAATAACATGATGGAATATGTAAGTTAAAGGGCTGTTTTGTGAGTTTCTCTATTAAATGATCATTTATTTTGCTTCTGATCTTATTCTTTTCATGATTATTAATCAGTAAAGGTGTCAGGAGCTTAATCGCCTGACTGCAAGGATTTTCTACGGTTCACAGATGCATGGTTTCATGTGCAGGACTGATTTATAAAGTTATGAATGACTTGAAAACAAGGCTTCACTGTGTTCTGAAAAATAATAAATTAATTGCCAAGATAAAATAGCTTGAACGTGTGTTGATGGAGTGTGAAATTTTAGATGCTGTATAAAGAATAACCACAACTTTGGTTACGCAGCAAGTCAGATATGGCTGTTTTATATAATGCTAATCAAGTCTAAAAGTATGGAAGAAGACCTTTCAGCTAAGCTGTTGGAGCTTAAGAAACCTTTAGCCTTTATAGATATTAACTGTCCCATATCTCAACTGTCTTGAAAGTATCTTTATCTTTAATAGGGTTACTAAAATATTTTTAAAATCAGTCTTATAAGTAAGCTACAAAAGACACTTGGGTTTGGTTTTTATTCCCTAAAAAGTTCTCAAGTTATAGAAATATATATGCTGAAAAGTTGCATGCCTTCTACAGTCAGTCAGTATGGGATTTCAGTTTGCTCACCTAGCTGTTTTCTTGCTCTTTTATTTGTTTTCTGTTTTATTACTGTTTTCAAAAGCTTTTGAGTGCAGTCAAGGGCGAATGAGTGTGGTGAGATGAGTCTGTTAAATTGATTAAATCATTGAAATATGTAGGATTTCCTTAATAGGAGAAGCAAGTGGGCCAGGAAGGGGTTAACTATTGAAAATAAAGACTAACCTGGGAGAAATACTTAGGGTAGCACTTCTTAAATATGCATGGCCTTTTGTTATGTGATATTTTGTCTATTCTTTGAAACAATAAAGCCATCATAGACAGCATATAAAATAGTGTTTAAATAATTAGAAATTATCTTAAAATCATCTTTTCACTGCTAGCATTCCCCTTTTTTCCATTTTCACACTAAATCCTATTTCTAGCCTGAAACATAAAAGATTTTTAATGTCTCTTTTCACAGAATAGCTCTATTCACTAAACTGAATAAGTAGATTTTTGTATCATTATCTATTATATAAAACATGTTAATTTATGATGAGATGCATGATATTTCACTATAAAAAGAAAATTTCAGTAAGCTGTTTTGAGCTGACCTATATGACGATGTCCTGCTTTTTCATCACTGAATGCTTCTGTTTTTCTACAGAAGTAGTTAGCATTGTCACCTCAAATCCTTTACAGACTAAACTGAAACTAAGCATAAGAGGCTACAGGTCTTTTTTATTAATTTTGGAAGGTGGCTTATTAGAGTTTAAACAAATGTTCACCTTTTATTAGGTGAACTTGTATGAAATTATAGTCACTTTTTATATAGTGGACATTCTGTTAACTAAAGATTTTAAATCAATTGGTCTACTTACAGGAGTAAAGTTAAGCTTGTGCATAAGTGTTTGCAGGATCAAGATCTAAGAGTGAGAAATATTTTTAAAAGCTTCTAACAAGTTAGCTGTAGAAATATTTAATATCGTTATTTTAATCCAACATTGATTTTCCACAGAACTTGTGTTCTATTCTTTCATCTGTAACTAGTTAAGATGCTGGTCGTATTAAAGCTGTTTTGAATTTTCCATTTATAAGTTAACTTTAAAAAGAATTGGGGGGGAAAAATTAAGCTAAGACTTTAACAAATGAATGCCAAAAGTGAGGCTCCTACCCTGTTTCCCCGAAAATAAGACATCCTCCGAAAATAAGGCCTACTTACAGTTTTGCCTCTCGTTGTAATATAAGGCATCCCCCCGATAATAAGACCTCCCCGATAATAAGGCATCCACCGATAATAAGGCATTTTTCATTTCTGAAAAATAAGACATCCCCTGAAAATAAGACCTAGCGCATCTTTGGGAGCAAAAATTAATATAAGACACTGTCTTATTTTCGGGGAAACAGGGTATATCCATATTTAGGTATCTAAATAGGGCTTGTCTACAAGAAGGTTTTATCTGTTGGTTTTGATGCTAAAGAGTGTACAAGTTGTTTCACTCCACCAGTATAAAAAATGACTTGCACCGCTTCAGCTTATTCTAGTTTGAAACATGGCCTGAATTTCAAAAGCACTCAGCAGCCCAATTGAGGGCAGTGGTGCTCAGCATTTTTGAAAATCAAACTATTTACTTAGGTGCCTACATTTATATTTAGAAGCCTAACTTTAAGGTTTTGAAAATCTTGGCCTCAGTGATCAAATCCGTGGATTAAACATCCGCTCCCCCTCCCCCCACACACTCATACACACCTTTTTATAAAAGACAGATGAGGCATTTATCCTTTAAACAGCCAGCTAGTTTTCTCCTATACACCCAAATGTACCTACTGAGTGTCAACTTTTTGTCTGTTTCAGGTAATAGGCTTTTTATATGATAGGTTTTTGATGATGAAACATTGTATTAGTTCAGAAACGTTTAGGAATGCAATTTTAATTGATTAGAAGAAAGGCTACCTCCTTTTACCAGTGTGCTTTGAATTGCACAGTTAGAAACCAATAAAATTCAATTACATTCCTTTGTTGAACAGAGTAGAGTGTTAGGAGTCCCAATCTTACTGATGTGTCAGTAATTTTATGGACAATTTTATGGAGGAGGAAAGTTTTGAAAGGGTAGTTTTTCTTAAGATGCCCTTCAACACACACTAAGGGATAGATTATATTCAGATATGTTATATTGATGGCCTCCTATAGCAAAATGACTCACACATTAGAATCTAGGTCTGAATATTCATGTTGAAACATAAGTCAAGTTTCTTTTTACCTACCTGAGAATTTGTTTGATATGGAGATGGCCTTGAAATATGTAAGACAGAAGATTAGTGGAATAGTAATTAGTACTTTTTATGGAAAATCATTGAAACTGTAAACATTTTTTTTTAATTTTCAGTTGTTGCAAAACTGATCTGAACTGAGAACAACTGTTGATAGTTTGGTTATAAAGTTATTCTTGCATGTAGTTATCTTCTCTTTTTAACATTCATGACTTTACATTTTGTTAGAAAAAAATTGAGCCAGTTAGCTGAGTTTGTCAATGAATAATTAGCTGGTGGCTTATTTTAACATGACCTGTGAGCCATACTTTTCTCTATCCCATCTGATACTCTGGCTGTTAAGGTTTACTGCCCTTAGATAGGCACATGATGTGTATGTCATTTCCTAGTGGTCCCTTACCTAAAAAGGGTACCATGGCCCTTGATTGTTCATTCCTCCCTCTCTCCCCACATTTTTAGATAATTGTAAACAAATTTTTTGAGTGGTTGCTGTGATGAATTTCAGTTAATGGATAAGACTGATGCCAAGTTTCATTAAATTTGTTTTTCTTTTTATACAGGTCATTCTGATAGAATTTTTACCAAAGACACCGATTTTTCGACCAGATTAGCATTTGCTTTATTTATAGAGACTTATCCAAGTATGTTGTCTTTCCAATGGTGCCTTGCTTGGTGCTCTCCTGGTGGTGATATAGCATTGGTTCTACAAATTATTGTGGTGTTTTTTGTTCTTTTTGTTTTTTAATAACAGCATGTTCTAAGTGCATTTTGTCAAAATTTGCAAAAGTCATTTCATGCAAATGTTAAGTACTACTTAAGTTATTATTTGTACTTATTATGTTTGTTAATGTATCTTGATTTTCAGAGAGTCTTTTATATGTGTGTGTGTGTGTATATATACATAACATAAATATACAGATGAAAATAGCCTACAAGCGAGCAGACTTTTTTTAACCCATAATACGCATAATGAATTGACTGTAAATTGTTCAAGTTCTTTTAATCTTTAACCTGTATACCTAAGTAACTTCTATGACCCTCTCCAGATTTTGCCTGTGACATTCTAGTTGTATATTTTTATTTTCCCTTTTTTTGCGGTGGGTAGGGGAACGAAGGTAATATCAGCCAGCCACCTCCACTGGAATAATAAGCTATGCGTGTTTGAAACTGTCCATTTTGGAACCCAAATGTCAATGCACCATTAGAAGTCTCTGTGCTCTTTTGTGAAGAAATATATCAGCTGGTTCTGAAGAAATTGTACCTTAAAGGTTAATAAACCAGAATTCAAAGTATTTTACTTAGACTAGAAAAATAATGGAAAGGTTTGCATGCATCTAATGATTACTAGAGCTCAGGATCACAAAAATACATTAGTATTGCAACTTATAATGTATATATCTTAATTCAGGTTAATGCCATGTAACAGCTTTACTCTTTACTTCTTATTGTTTACCAGATCTTGTACACATGGGTGCAAAAATATTTGTTTCAGTAAATTTATTGTCCCAAGAAAATATTTTTCGGGTTTTTTAGGGTTTTTTTAAAATGCATTTATAACCTCACACAGGCAGTTGTTTGAGAGAAATCTTGAAAAATACAGTTCCAGACACAAATGCAGATGGATGCCATGTATCACAAAATTAGTCAAAGCAGGGTACACTGGACAATAGTGAGAACTTAAGAAATGTATTGGATAAATATTTATTGCACCCTGATTTCTTCTCATTTAGGTTTACAAGGTTTATTTTCTACACAAATACGATTTAAAAAAAAACTGGATATGTGATGTATGCTTGGGTCAGGCCAGTTCTGTTTCATTCTGTTACTTATCTCACTTGGTTGTACATATCTTCATATATGTTTGTTTTTAATAGCTACTCAGAAATCTTATTTTTTAGTTTGTTCTTTATATGTCTGGAATTACCATACATGAACATTAATGTATGCTAAGAAACTGTTCCTCATACATCTGTGGTAGCAAGCAATAATGTGAATTACTATGACAAACAAATATACTCTGCATAATATTCATATGAATGAAAAGTTGATATCACTACATGAATACCTTTCTCTTTTTACTCTTTTAAATACAAGTTTCATTTCTCATTAATATATACAAGTACCTGGATGTTATGAACTATTTTTGTATACGTCTTCAAAATAGTTATTCTCTATAAATCTTCACTAGCGAATGTCGTATTCATTGTTTGATATTGGGAGCTGTCTAGAAAGGTCAAGGGTTTTCTCTGAATTATCTTAATCTGTGTTCTCTATATATGCCCCAGAATAGAGATCTTCCATTACTCAGCTTTTATCTATTGAAGAAAGGAGCTCTTATGTTTTTTGTGTAAGCTGCAGGTATGCTTTACTGTTATCAAAGTTCTCAATGGACTGTATAAAATAGCTCTTTCATAGACGTATTGTTGAGTATCTGTTATCCCTTCCAGTTCTCCATTGGTATTTCATTAATGAAGAAGTGGCTGAAAGATTTTCACTTGAGGTATATCTCTTGTAAAGTTTATATGTGGTACTACCCTGTGTTAACACAAGAGCCATGACTGCTCAAGGTGTCAAATTTGTATTAACCAAATGGATGTCTGTCTAATTTTATCAGACTTTGCAGCTCATTTTTGAAACTTCTGTATCACCCTTTGAATATCTGTTGTAGAAATCCAAATTAGAGCTTTTGGAGATCAAAAACTTTGGAAATTCCTTGATATGAAGGACAAGTCAAAATATATGAAATGCTCTAAGAAGCAGTTCTCATCACACTCGATGTCTCTGACTTGGGTTGGCCTCCAGAGAGACTCAGGAGTTTGGGATCATTGAGGCAGTTATGGCTGACCAAGATTTTTAAATCTTCGTGGTTTCTCCTGTCAAAGTAGACCATTCATCCAGTAGTAGTTATAAAACTTCTTTACACGAAACCCTTAACCCCTGAAAAAAAATAATAGAAATTGGAGATGGTAAAGACCTTAAAAAGTCATCAATTTAATCTCCGTAGCGGCCAATAGGGATTTTTTTTAACATAATTTCTAGTGTTTTGTCCAACCTGCAGTAGGTTTACGTGTCTCTAGCAATAATTTCATTTCCTATGAGTCCAACTACCAAAATTAAACAATTTATAGTTTGGGCAGGCCACAAGACAATGGTAAGGAGAAAAGGGAATCAAAATGCTACTTTCTTTTGCAGGATATTTTCAGGCTGCCCTTTTATAATTGAAAAGCAATTAACACACTAGACTACTCTGTGTGTTAACTGCTTTACAATTATAAAGGATAGCCTGAAAATATCCTACAAAAGAAAGTAACCTTTCTGATTCCCTTGAACTAGTTATCTTTGCTTGAACTGTGAAGGCTGGATATGCACTTAAGATTTCTCATTTGTATTCTTTTTAATTAACACAGTATCTAGTTATACCTATTTAACCTTTAGCGTGAAAAACTGGTGCTAAGGGCATCAGTGACTGTATTTGAAAGTTATTTTAGATAGTTGATTGTAAATGCAGTTGCCTTTAATGGTTTGGCCAGGATTTCTCTTTCTTTCCATAGTATAAGCAAAGAAAATGAGTTGTCTCCATCATCAAAAGATGCACTGTAGTTATTGGGGAAAAGGTTCCCACTCCAGAGGGCTTTGGATCAGGCCCTACGTGAGAAGTCCTGATGGTATAATACATCTGCAAGAACCCTTAACAGTTGGCCATTGGTTAAGGTTTGAAGCTTCCAGTGCAATTTGCAGAGTTTGCAGTGGGCTGTTAATCAGAGGAGGGAATCTTTATAGATAAAAGTTACATAAAGCTATTAAGCATTTGAAAATCCCTTTGGTAAGGGTACTTTTTAATAAATTTTACAAGTAAATCCAAGAGTCCGTTACACCCATCAGAATAACAGAACTTTTCATTACCATATGCTGTGGATTCTGAGGACTTGCAGTAGTAGAATTCTAAATATCATAGGAAAGGGTTAAAAACTGTTTTCCCCCAGATAGTTACCAATTTCAGTGTTGCTAACTCATGATTTTTATCACAAGCTCCTGGAGGCAGGTGATTAGGTTAGAATCTCAGCTTTTTTTTTTTTTTTTTTTTTTAAGTAAATTTCTAGCCCTCCTATTTGCAGGTAAAAGTTTGAATATATGAACCCTAAAGGCTCAGAAACTAGAAGGAAAAGGAAAAGAACCTCAAATTTATTTATTTTTTTAAATCAAGAGACCTTTAAACAAATCTGTCTTTGAGGGGGAGTGACTCATGATTTTTGAATACTTGAGGTTGGTAATCCTGCAGATTGCTGATCCAGAAAGCTTAATACTGAACAATTTAAAGAGATACATATATGGGACATGTACCTCTTAAGTCTGATAACCTGTGCCTGCAGGAAAAAACAGTGATGGTAAGGACTTTAGCTAAATAAATAAATAAATATTAGTGGCTCTAGTCTACACTTCAAAGCACTGCATTTTTGTAGATAAGGGCTTTCTCCCTTATCTGAGGTCAAAATTTTGAATGTGAAGGATACTTAAAATAAAGCAAGGATGCATCCTAGTCTCAAAAGATGTCTTGGATTTATTGTAGCAGCCCAGTAGTATGGGTAGTGGCCTTCAGCTGGCTGGCTTTGGATCCATGACTAAAATCGAGTTCTTGCTTAGATAATTTGCTATTGAAAGGACAGTGTTTCAGAAGAGAAATCTGTATTCATCATCATTACTAATTTGCTCCAATTTCTGTGATTCTTTCCCCAAAAGCATCCTTCCCATCCTGTTAAGTGTACACTATATAATGATTTTGTTGGCCACACTTAGATGAAAATATAATTCCTGAGGCATTAATAGGAAAGATAACAGAGTTAATAGGCTGAATAGGCCTGTCTCCATGAAGGCTTATTTTACAAATTGCTTCCCAGAAGGTTACTTGGATTTTAGTATGCATGACTATTTAAAATATAATCAGCCTGTGGCCAAGGCAGCCCACTTCACTGTGTGGTGTGAGGATGTTAAACACATGAGCATTTTAGATCACTAGATAAGGATAGATGAATTCCCTTGCTGTAAATGCAGAACCTGAATGTTTCCAAGGAAGACTAGTTCTACGTTGAAATGCTTTCCATATGCTTCCCTTTTCTATGACAGTTATGTGTGTAAACTGGGTGAGCCAGGATTTTCTGGTATTGATAAATGCAAATGTTCTTTTTGCTGGGAGACTTAATCAGTGAGTGCCAGTGGAAAAAAGTGCAGTGGAAGCAAATGCTCTTGCTACTGTGTGATGTGACTCGTGTGCCATATCCTTAGTTAATGCAGTGCTCTAGTTTGCCGCCAGATTAATATATTCAGCTTTGTTAGTAACAGCGTGTCTAACTTTGGACTTTGTTATTGTCCACTGATATAGCATAATTCTTTGCCCCTGGAATCTCCTAGAAAAATGAGAGTCAGTGTGATTTGCTATGTTTTGAGACTGGTTGTTAAAAAAAGAATCCTCTGAGTTCTGTGTATTAAATTTAATTTTGTCAGTGTATATCCCCACCACATCACAGCTGGATGAAATGGATTTTTTGTAACCTAGATTGTTTTGTTTAATTGGAAGACGCTCTTTTAAAAGTTCATCCAGGCTTATTTCCTTTTATATTGCTTCATTAAAATCAGCTTGTCTTGGAGAAAATGAAGTTACACTCTCCCATTTACCCTCAGGAGTCAAGCATTTGTGAAAGTTACAATGAGGCAATGGTGCAATCAAGGTAATTGTAATAAATTTTAGTTAGGAAGGCAAGGTGCAAAAGGCTGAACATAGAGCTTGGTAACAGAACTCTGAGTGTACTTCAAAATGGGTTTCTTTCTGTATCAAACGGTATTGAAGGATGAAGGTTATGTCAAGGCTAATTGAATCCCTTTCCTGAGCTTTTGTAGACAGTGTTCTAATTCCCACTACATTTTGGGTCTCCAGCAAGTGCCTCATTAACCTTTTTGGCTGTGCCCTAATTGATAGAGATTTCTCCAGCTATGCTACTTATGAGAAACACTTCCACCTTAAGGATAAAGCATCTTCTACCTTTCTGTTAACTGGGTAACTTTAGTTTAAAACTAAGATATCTAGCTCAAAAAGGAATCATGGATAAAAGCGGGGCAGCCTTAATTACACACCAGTCTTTTCCAAAGCTAGAGCCTGTAATGCATGGTTAATTGTTTTAAAAGAAAAATCTTAACTTGTGCATACAGCTTCTGTCATGTGACAACATATATAAAACCCAAGAGTTAGGATCCAGTGAGGATAGCTTAAATTCAGGTAAAATAAGTAGATTTTGTAGCTGGTTGTCTTTATTGAAAAGGAACTGTTAAATGTTCACCTTTAAGAGGCAGATATTACATTTTTAATGGTCCCTGCAGTTTATTTTTCTCTCTGTAACAAATATTGAAAATTACTTTGCCTCGAATGTCAAAAACTAGGATTCGTCATTGTAATCTAAAAATGTTGTTTCAATCATTTTTATTTTGTAAAAATGGGGTGGTTGATCTATTTTATAGACCATGCTTTAGCAGCCTTTTATAAATCAAAATATGGTGGTGCAGTGTAATCCTAAAATACTTTAAGGTGGGTCTGCGTATGGAGGAACTTTCTTAACAAGCTTTAAAAGTTAGTTTATGATCTCTTATGTTATGGTTGCAACACACTGTCTAATCCATCAGAATATGCTTTGTATATATTTTAAAATAGAAGGTTTTTTTCAGAGAGTAAATTGTTTCAAGGAAATTTGAGTAGTTGAGTAGTTCAGCATTAAAATGTGTAACTTATTCGGTTTCCTTAAAAGACCTAAATTTTGCAGTGAAAATGCTGACCTAGGTTCAACTAAAATAAAGACAATTTACTGTAGATTGTATGGGCTAAATTAATCCCTCTGTAACTCAGCTGATTAAGTGAAGTTCCAGAGAGTTACCTTTGGCTGTATATGGTTAGTAAAATCCTGTGAAACACATTATAAATCAGTAATCCTAAAATTGACATAAGAGATCTGTCAAACTGGCCAAATAAACAAACTTGTTAAAGTAACCACACTGCATCAGTCTATGTTTAAAAAAAAAAGGGGGGGGGGCAATAAATGTACTTTACATTAAGATTTAGTAGCAGTATCCCAAATACTTAAATTCAAAAGTAATCATGTCACTTAAGGATATCCTGGTAATAAACAGTTGAGAATATTAGAAGGATTGGATTGCTGTGACTTGACTATATTAGCATTACTCTTCAGATATTTTAAATCCAGGGTGAGTGACTGAAAGCTTAAAGGCCAGTACTATGTTAATGATGAGGGGAGGGAAAGGAAATGAGTGAGGAGAGGATAGTTTTAAAACTGCACAATTGTAATTACGCATATTTAACAGTATTTAACCACGTCTGCTACTATTACTGAAGTTAATCTCTTGTTGAATTTTACAACTTTGATGCATTAAATAACCTTCTGTTAGTTTTTTCTGGCCTGACCCAGGATTGGAATGGATTCAAATACAAAACCTTTTTAAAGCAGTTAAGTTGTAGGTATTACAAACTAATAAAATAATTGTGACACTATCTAATCAGGCTTATTTTCTTTTATAAAATATGTGAAAGCTGTTTTATGGCATAATAGCTTATTTTAAGTCTTGAGAGACAAGGTGAGCGAGGTAAGAGCTTTTATTGGACCAACTTCTGACAGTGAAAGACAAGCTTTCCTTCTTACACAGAGCTCCTCTTCAGGTCTGTTTTAAATCAGTTAATACTTTAAATCTGATTTAGAGAGAATGAAAAATCAATTTTGAGTGATTTACTGTTCATAAACTCTCTAGAACTGCAGTATTCAAACTGGATAGACTTGCTTACACTGAATTTTTCAAACTAGCTTTTATTTAACTCTATGGTTAAGTTCTTAAGTATTTCATACCAGAGTGCTATTGGTATTACTTGGTATATATATTACCATTATGGTGGAGTAAATAACACCATAGTTAAGGCTGTGTTTCAACTTTGTTTTATATATTACTTACACAGTTAATATATAATTTCCATCCAGTTGACAAAGTCACCAGCTTATTCCCATAAGAATCATTATTGTTTCATTACTTCATATTAGGCAAATCTCCCAGACTGTCTTACAAAACCTAGTAATGTTCCTTAAACCGAACCTTAATAAGCAATAAGCAATATTAACTCTACTTCTATCCAGTGCTTTGAGGAGAGCATTGAATTTAATCAGCCAACTTATTTCTTTATGTATGAAACATTTTACCCTCTTCGGTTACTCTGCTTAGGAAATCCCTAACAGCCTCTTTTTAGATATATTTAAAAAAACGCCCTGGAACTATTCTGAAGCATGCAGGGTGTTGTAATTTCAGCTTGCAAAGCGGTATGATACAATGTTGCTGAGCAGAAAAGCGCACGATAGATTTAATGTAGCCAATTGTGTACTTTTGAAAAAAAGAGTAACTGTTCAGTGTGAGTTAATTTTGGATTTTTTCAGCATCTCTCTTTTAGGCTTTGTGCTGCATTCTTCTAGACAAATGCGTATTCCATGTGGGCCACTGTTCTGCTAAATGCTCTCAGTTCTCCCTTTGCAATCAAGATTATGTTGCTAAGGAGATTTTGCTTTTATTGGTGCCATTGATTTGTGTTAATACGTTTTGAATACCTCTCGGTATTCTTCCGTAGACAAGGCCAAAAGAAAAACTTCCCCGAGTTTCCCGATTTACATTACAAATGGAGCGGTGGTGTAATGAAGCCGATATAAAGTGGGCAGTTGAAAGGGAACTAAAGAAGGGCACTCAAGTGAGAAATGAAGAAATGTGCCGAGTGCAGTCTGCGGGCCGCCTTCGGCCCAGCTGCAGGAACTGGCTCAGGCCAGAGGCAGAGGGAGAAGAGCGAGCGCCTCCCTCCGCAAAGACCACCCACTCGCTGCTCTCCGGGGATTACCTCACTGCGCACAAAGCGCTGCTCTGCCGGCCGGGGCAGGCTGGCTCTAGGGCTGTGCCACCGCTCAGCGCTGGAACTTCCCTTAGGGGTCCCACAGCCAGGCCGCTCTACTCCCCCGGCGCTTCCCGGGCTTTTCCTGGAAACACCCTTCGCGCTGCCTTCGGGCATTTGTCTTGGCGTGTGACCTCCCCATCGGACCCCTCGGTGTTAAGGGCTGCGGGGACCTTCTGGAGCCCAGCGAACTGCCCCCCCCCCCCCCCCATGCTGCTAGGCAGCGTCAATTCGCTCTCGGGTGGGGGCCAAAGGATTGGCTGTGGCCTTATGATCACTGTTGTGAATACCAGGGCAGGAGGCAAGCGGGGAGAGCGGTCACCGCTGTGTGCCGATGCTTTCCTTTAGAAAACGGATTCGCGTCCGATCCCCCTGGCCAGCCAGACCCCGCTGTCCTGGGCCTAACAAACAAGTGAGCTGACTCAATAGAGCAAAGTAACCAAAAAGACACAATCTTGCCAGCCTGGGTGTCGTGTTTGGAGGTCTGGCTAGGGCTCATACTGCAGCAGCCGTGCTACAGAGTAGCTCCAGTGTGAAATAGCTACTCTGACTCCTGCAAAATCAGGAGCTGAGGAAGGGCCCCACCAGTTCCCATTCCTCCCAAGAGGAGGTTTGTCACAGGCTTGAGCAATTTGAAGGCAAGTGCTCATCTGGGATCTTTAACGTTTGCACCAAACCATCAAAACCCCAGGAGAGTCGGTTTTGGAAAAGAAACGGTGGTCGCAACTCGTTCCTTTTCGAGCAGGATCAGTGCACGGTGTAGGGGATTGCTGCAAAGGTAGGACCTGGTCAGATCAGGGACAGAGGGTGGTTCTCCCCCGCCCCCCTTCAGCTTTATCGTTATTTTTAAAAGCGCTGCTGGGCGAAGCGGGAGTAGGTGGCGCTTAGGTTGGTTGGGGCGGTGGTGCTGCCAGGCAGCACTGCTAAAGGCGGACCAGGCACGTGTGAAAACTAACACACAGTAAACACTGCATTGGTAGATAAGCACTAGAGATTTGTCGTCAGGATCTAAGCCGTCAGCTCAGTTTCTACCCCGATGCAACCAGAGGACTGAAAATAGATGTTTAGTAAAGTCTCCAGGCATTTGCGCTCACTTCCTTCCTTTTCCCTCGTCACATCAACTTGTTTGTTTTTCTCCTTCCTATATGTGCACAGCTGAGGAGCGATGTGACCCTTAAAAAATATTTGACCATCATATACACAGTTGGCTTGCTCGTCTTTTGGGGACTATGGGCTATCAGCAGTGAGTAGCTCACTGCCCTTGCTCCTGCCAAGAAATTCGTACAAAAATGCAATTAATTAGCCAATTCCGTTTGTAAACATTCACCAGGCGAACTGTTTGTTCTGCTACGGAAACCGCAGGGCTCAAGCTCCGAGTTAGGTTTTGGTTTATTTTATTGTTTTTTTTGAGGGGGGGGGGTTCAAATGAAGGATACAAAATGTAACGCCGCTTTCCGAGAAAATGAGCCGTGCTTGTTTCTGCTAACCCCCCTGTCCAAAGGTGTTTGATACAATCAGATCAGAGAACCAGAGTCAATACCCTGTGAGCAGCTACAGCCAAACAGCTCATGCTAGGCTAGAAAAATGTCCTCGTTTTTTCAGATGTACAATTGTTTACATTGTGTTAGATGTCTTACAAGCTGAAAAAATGAGCATTTTCACCGGGAATATCAATCTGTCTCGTTATCGATATAATAAATGCAATAAAGCAGTAAATAATGTGCTGGCTGAGTGACTTCATTACCTTTCACTTCCTTATGAAGGAGATGATAGCCATGGCACTGATGGTGTCTAAGTGTCTATAGTTAAAGAGAGGGTAATTTAGCTCTAGTCCATACCATTTCCATGCATTCTACCTTTCCAGAAGGCCATAGAAAAGATTAAAAATAAAACTTCCCCTCCTTTTGAAGATTTGGTACTAACGCATCAGATCTTCAACTATTGACGTGAAAACATTTTTGGAACAAGCACATTTCATTCCTGAATTAATAGGCGCAGGCAAGAAATCCAGTAGCCAAGCTTAGTAGTAGATGTTACAGCATTCTGTATGTAGATGTTACAGCATTTTTCTTCTTCCCTACCTCTTATAGCACAAGAAGCTTTTAAAATTATTTGTCTTTCTGCACAATTCAAAGAAAAAAGCCCAGTTTCAAGAATGGAAATTGCAGTGGTTGTATAGCAGTAGCACTGTGATAATTCCTTTACAGATCCCCCCTCCTCCCAATTAGTAATAATTGAACAATATTTTGCGATTTCATTTAAGAAAGTCAAAACACTTAACAACATAAGAACGGCCATAGTAGGTTAGACCAAAGGTCCATCTAGCCCAGTATCCAGACTTCTGACAGTGGCTCATGCCAAGTGCTTCAGAGGGAATGAACAGAAGAGGTAATCATAAAGTGATCCATTTCTAGTTTCTGGCAAACAGAGGCTAGGGACACCATCCCTGCCCATCCTGGCTAATAGCCATGAATTTATCTAGTTCTTTTTTGAACCCTGTTATAGTCCTGGCCTTCACAACATCAACAAATGTGAATAAAGCCTCACTTCAACTCCGTTATGCCCAATATACTGTTGGGTTAGCTGAAGCCAAGTGATGTTAAGTGAGTTGTGGGCACACAGGACATCAGTAGCAGAGCCAGGAAGGAGACCCCAGCTCTCCTGAATCTTAGTCCACATTCTAGTCACTAGATCAATTCCTTCCCAAAATAATTTAGACGAGCTATTTTGCTGTTTTTAAGCTTACTAATTATTTTATTAGCCCAATAATTGTTGCTTAATTTGAACTAAACCCAGCTAAGAGGCTTAAAAACAGTGTAGTCTTAACAAATATGAATTTTTCCAATATAAGTTGTGTGCATTTCATATACAGTTTTACAGATCACAGGTGCCTCACTTGTCGGTATGTTGCACCAAAAAGGAAATAAAGAAAACAATTGGATTCTCTTTCTTTTAAAACTTGCACTTGTAGTGCACCAGAGTGCTTATGTACTGCTTATTCCATGTACATAGTTTATTTTGGGATTGCCAAAGGGCTCATGGATTTTTGAGATCTGTCAAAGAGCAGTGAATAAAATTTTTTTCTTTTAAAAAAAAGGGAACACAGGGAACTTCCTTTTTAAATTCCAGAAGGCAGTTAAAAGAAGTTAGTACTAGCTATATATTTAACTTGTACTTATACTGTCTACAGCTATACAATATACATTATAATATAGACCAAGAATTATTCTTATTATGGGCTAGTGCAAATAGCCATAACGAAAGGCTTTAAACATCAAATAGTAGTTAAGCTTTTATCTTGCCCTTTGAGGTGAGTACTGTATCTATTTTACAGATAAATAAACAGAGGAATGGTCATCTCAAGCAAGGAGCTGTCACAGAGCCCCTACTAGTCCTGCAGCCAGGAGAGAGAATTGAGTACATATAATGGAAGCTACACCAGAACCCCATAATATGTAGGACCTTCTTCTCTACTAGTCACTCTTCCTGCATGTGCTTGAGAGCTGCCTAGCCACTAGAACAGGGCTGGCTAACCTGTGGCTATGGAGCCACATGCGGCTCTTCAGAAGTTACTATGTGGCTCCTTGTATAGGCACCGACTCCAGGGCTGGAGCTACAGGTGCCAACTTTCCAGTGTGCCGGGGGGTGCTCACTGCTCAACCCCTGGCTCTGCCACAGGCTCTGCCCCTACTCCACCCCTCCCCTGAGCCTGCAGTGCCCTTGCTCCTCCCCCCACCCCCGAGCCTCCTGCATGCCACAAAACAGCTGATCGGGAGGTGCGGGGAGGGAGGGGGAGGTGCTGATCGGTGAGGCTGCCGGTGGGCAGGAGGTGCTGAGAGTGGGTGGGGGGGGGGAGAGGGAAGCTGATGGGGGGCTGCTGACATATTTCTGTGGCTCTTAGGCAATGTACATTGGTAAATTCTCGCTCCTTCTCAGGCTCAGGTTGGCCACCCCTGCACTAGAATATACATAGAATCAGCACTCAATCCCTTGGGAAAGGGCATGGCAACTGTGATGAAACAGAGAAACTGCCTGCCAGCACAGCAGGGGTTAAAGGGCCCAGCTAGCCCAGCCCCATTATACCTGCAGCCAATGCCAGGTCTGGAGGGGGGAAGAAAAGGAGAATACCTGGCTCAGTGCTGAATGGCAAAGAGGCAAGAGCTAGCTGCCTCCACACCTAAGAGGAAGGTCACTAGCTTGCCAGCCAACGCAGCCACCTGGGAGTAAGTATTGTCTCCCTAGCCAAGGAGGAGACCTAGGAGCCTCCTGCACCCAAGGAACTGGTGAGAGAAGCCCAGAGACATTGTGGGGTTCGGCCTCACCAACTCATGGTTGCTCTGCTTGAAGGAGCCTTGGACCGTGGCAAGGTGATGGCAAGATCCATGAGCGGGCACTATGAGAAGCAAGACACCCAGCGAATTGGACTAGAGGGGCCACACTCCGAACTGAAGAGACAGTGGTAGGAAGAAGCCCAGGGCAGTAGATTTCGACTCTTTTCTGGGAGGCTGCTCCCCCGCACCCTGTTCAAGGGTCGATGCACCCAGGGCTAGGGGCTTGAAGCCTGTGGAGAGAGATGATCTGGGTCCCCCTGTCTCCCTGCCTTAAAGACTGAGGCTCCTCAACCAAGCAGTCGGCTGAAAGTCAAACATTCCAACCACTAGGCTGCTCGGCACCGCAAGCCCCCTGCTACAGCAACCTTCAAGAAAAAGCTGATGAAGATAATTTGCCTGTAACCCCTGT
The DNA here is from genome assembly GCF_027887155.1 of Malaclemys terrapin pileata. Classification (NCBI taxonomy): domain Eukaryota; kingdom Metazoa; phylum Chordata; order Testudines; family Emydidae; genus Malaclemys; species Malaclemys terrapin. The sequence goes on along the minus strand of NC_071509.1, from coordinate 52,286,289 downwards.
AGATTGGATCTACTGGAAAATCAGATCTCAGCCAAAATAGTTAAATATGTGGTATGCCGTCACATAAAGAACACCAGGACCTGACAGAATATATAGAAACAGATGATCTTGGGTTCATACATGTTGAAAATCCCAAAGAATGTTCACAGAATCCAGGAATGCCATTACTTGGCTTTGAGTGTTCTCTACTGCAGTTATCAAATCTCTCACACACAGTTTCACTTCTGAAAGTTACAAAATAAAGACCTAAGCCCAATTACACAATCAAGATTAACTCATCTCTCCCAAATTATCCATGTATATAGGAAAATTTCTTGGTGTTTGCACTGCAGCATATGCACCTGCCGGTTAATGTAGAGATACACCATATATATTTTTGAGAGACACACATTTCTACCTGATTAATGAATCAAATTAAAATAGCATTCCAGTTTTCAAAAGTGTTGCTTCCCTAAATAAGAATTGCCCTTTCATGACATTTAATAGTGTTTATCAATATCCGAAGAAGTGGGCTGTAGTCCACGAAAGCTTATGCTCTAATAAATTTGTTAGTCTCTAAGGTGCCACAAGTACTCCTGTTCTTCTTTTATCAATATCTTAGTACTTTCAGAGGATATCAGTACTTTACACCCATTTTAATTATTCCACACCATCTCTGTGAGACAGGTAAGCATTATTATAGCTATGTTAACCACTAGTGGGTAAATGAGGCTAGTCCCAAGATTACAGAACTGGTAAAAGAACCGAAAAGCATCTAGACTTCCTGCACTAGAGAACCCTATATCCTCATATAAAAAAGGGCTGTTTATCACTTGCACTATGAATGCCTGCGTAGTCTTTTTGTGGCTGGAGCTCAGACTGTTCTCACTGATATCTCATATTCAACTTGTTTTGATTTTCAGTTTGTTCTTCCATATTGTGCAAATAATTTCATTCTAAGGTTTAATGACAGCTGGACACATTGCAACCTCTCTCTTCGCCCACTGCTTTCTCCAGTGCAATGCAATGGGAATGCTAATAGTAGAAAGAGTGATGCCTCATAGGGTTGGACCTTGAGTTTGTAACATAAACACACTTAGCAATTTTTTAAAGTTGTAAGTACTACTTTTCATGATTGGGTACTTAAAGACAAGAGGGCAAATCTTTCATTAAAAATGTTGCCAACATTATTTTACCACTAGACCTTATTTACAGCATATTATACTATTTGAGTGTAACTTTATTAGTCTCTCAAATTAAATCCTTCCATAAACATTCAGAAGTCTGTGCCTGGGTATCAAATGCATGGTATGTAAGTCCTTCACATACTTTAAAGGCATATCTTTTCCAACATGCTCTAGGTAAATCCTGCTCCTGGAGAAGACAATGAGAGTTTTGTCCGTTACATCAGTGAGAGCAGGATGAGGCCCAAAGCTCCTACTGTATTGCGCTCCATTGCATATAGCATACATCTTTTTAAATCCTCTTTTTTGTTTATATATTTAGCATTCAGAATGCAACCCCATTGCATGTTTAGCTGATTTAATGAATGTTCTCTAATCAGTTAAATGGGAATGTGTGGAAAACCTGAAGAGTTACTTCATATCTGCAGAGAACGTCTGTTTACATTGTTGCACCTCAGCTCAGAGGATACTTGGCATGTACAATGCATCTAAAAGAAAAATGTGGAAGGCCAAAGAAACCCTGAACAGGATTGGATCCAACTTTGCTTCTCCCGCACTCCACAATACAAGCTCTGATGACTTAGTATTTTAATTAATGTCAACCCTTACCATCAAGGCTCATGGGAGCAATCATTAAACTAACACAAAAACATTTTAAATGGTTGGCAACCTACCAGACACTGAGCTAAGCATTCCCATGGTAGACTGGATTGCTTCATCTCCAACTCTGCATCAGATTAAATACATTCTCTATTAGCACAGACTCTAAAGCCTATTATTTTCATACTAAATAGTGCAATATGGTTTCAAAGTTTTCTATTTTAGAATGTTTTTATATTGACTTTCCAGTACTGGAGTCCATGTTATTTATGTGGATGTGGTTTACTTTGTTTTTTGTTGTTCCTAAAAGTTATTTTTCCTTTCATATTCTTTTTTCTGCTTCCTCTCCACTAAACCAAAACATTTTCTCTTAAGAAAGTCACACGATCATCAGACAACGTATAAACCAAGGATGGTTGTCTATGTAGTTCTAAAAATTGCTAGCTGAGTAGATTTTAAAATTAGACAAATTTATGCCTCTGGCACCTGGTTTCACATTATTTCACAATAAGATCATGTTAGTATCCTCCTCTATCTATCCAGGTCTGTATGTGACCCTCATCACTGTAATCTCTGAGCACATGGTATGCTAAATAATATGTTCTTTCTCATCCCTCACAGGCTTTTTTCCTCCCACCTTCTGTGTTTGCTGTTAGCTCAAATTGTTTAAATATGGTGCTCAGTGACAGGCTATTAGTGCTTGTTAGAGCCACACATAATGTAGCCATATTTTGTGTAAGCTTCACAACTTGACTGTTAAGTCACCTCAGTTTTGACCTGAAATACCCCTGCTATTCCAATCCGTGGACTGCTTCCTGAGCAGAGACTGTCACCCATTCTAAGTTGCGATGAACTGGTGAAATCTGATATTGGGCCAAATCCTGCTTGGCTTTCTCACAGGGGTAGCCCCAGTGCATTCAGTAAGTCTGCTTTGGTAAGGAGGGCAGGATCTAACCCTTTGTCAAAAATGTTATAGGAAAGAGATAGAGACCTGTTCTCTTTCACCTGGGATCTCTCTCTCCCCAGGTGACAGAACAGCCTAATCCACTGTGGTGTCTCCTTCCCTCAGCCTTCCATTTCTTCATGTGTGGACACCTCTTGCTTAAAGGCCTGAGGACATACAGTATACATTTAGTTTTTGATTTGGCAGTCATGTAAACAAACAGATGGCAAAGGCGTTGGCTTCGTGTTAGGCAGCTTATTAAAAAGAAAATGACTTCCAGGACCTGGGTGACAGCAGAACACTGCAGAGGGAATCTTCTTGATGATTCTGCCTGTGTTGAGATCAAATGAAGCAAAAAAGGAGCAGGATAACAGAGGCAAACTGATCTTGGTGGAGTGAATGTAAAGGGGGGGTTGGTTCACAAAGCACTGCTCTGCCTTTCATGGGGGTGTGATGGGGTAACAACCCCACACAGGACTGAAAGGGGTTAAGGTGACCAGGCAGGCCTATTAACTCCACAGGCTGCACCTGAAACAAGAGCCAGGAAGTAGGGAACTAATTAGAAGCAGGTTCAGTGTGTAGGAACAGGCAGGGCCAGTATAAAACCAGGTAGTTAACATCAGACAGGGGCTGCTGGGAAAGGCTGTGTAGGAAAAGGCAGGACCTGTGTAAAGCCAGGCAGTGACATCAGACAGGGACTGCTGGGAAAGACTGCAGGGAAGCAGGCAACAGTCACTCCTTTGGAAAAGGGTTTGGAGTTGGTACACCCAGAGAGAGAAGGGGGACCAACTGTGACAAGAAGTGGTCCAGGGAAGGAGCAGTGAAGGAAAGCCCAGAACTGCTGAGCTGAGGGACCCTGGACTGGAACCTGGAGTAGAGAGTGGGCCTGGGTTCCCCTAGCAGCTACTAAGGGAGTGGCACTAAGGCAGTGGAAGGTAAAACTGCCTAGAACTGCTGGGAGAGGGGACTTTGTTACCCTGGAAGGGAGGAATACTGATTCAGCTGGCCAGAGGGCTGTCACGAAGAGAACACTGTGGTTCCTGGGATGAAAGAGTAGCTGCAGACCTGTGTGAGAGACAGTGACTGCATGGAAAGGGGAGTTGACCTCAAGAGATAATCCCCAGAGTGACCAGGAAGAGGCGCCAGACCAGCAGTGAGTGGTGCACCTCGTGACGGGATTAGAGAATGAATGGGCCCAACTGTAGCTAAGGGATGGGAATGGCAGACAATGAAATAGCTGCATTAGCGCATAAGGAGCTGTGGCTCACAGGATTCATTTGCTGGGAAAAGGGCACTGGGTACTAATGGACAGGGGATGAATTGGATTAGTAGAGTTTTTTGGGGGGAGGGATGAGGACAGCAAATGTTTAAATAGGTAGGAGGTTAGGGTCAGAAACGCAGTTGGCTGGAGGGAAGGCCTGGAGGACAGAGGATGGCTTGATTGGAAACTGGTGGGGAAACAGGCTCGATGGGGCTGGAGGGGCAAGGTGCTAGATGAATTGATGTGGATGAAGCATGCATGGAAATAAAGGGAGGAAGAGGACAAGACGGCTATGGGGGCTCCAGCAACAGTGGATGGTAAGAAAGAAACAGTTTATGGAAACTTGAGAAAAGAGAAGAAAATATAGGGAAGTGATGGGAGCAGCCCAGCAGAGCATAGGGAAGCCATTGGTGGAGTGGGGCATAGATTGGTGAGAACATGGGAGAGTAAACCTAAGCAGAAGTCAGAAGATTACTAGCAAGGGAAAACAGATAATGTGGGAAGGGTGAATAAAAAGAAAGAGCTGCTGGGAGGGCAATGGCAGAGACAAATAACTAGAAAAGGGAAGATTTGGAGGAGGAATAGGAGATATGGAAAATAGACATAGGGAAAGGAGACAGTCATGGAAAGAAAGTCAAATGAAGATAGAAGAGACATCCCTATCTACCCCATCTCCTCTCAGAAGAAAGACAAACACATACTTAATTTATTATTTGTATTACCCTAGCACCTAGGAGCCATGATTGTGGACCAGGACCCCATTGTGCTAGGCACTGTACAAACAGAACAAAAAGACAGTCCCTGCCCCAAAGAGTTTACAACCTCCTAGAAGGCAAGAAACAACAGATGGATACAGGCAGATGGGGGTGTACAAGGAACAATGAGACAGTATTAGTCAGTGTAACAGGCAGTGGTCTCAGCACACCAGCAGGCTAACCATTGTCATGGGTTTTGTAGGTATGAGGATGAAGGAGAGTTGTAAAATGAGATTTGAAGGGAAACAATGAAGTGGACATGCAAAGCTCCATTCAAGCAAAATGACAGAAGGTGCATCTCTCTTACTTTTTTTTAAATAAATAAGCTGCCCCAGAGTTCTCCCTACATCCATTGTCTAGGACTGACCCAGCCAGCTCCTTCCACCATTGCTGACCAAATGTGTCACCCTTATTTCAGCCTGCTCAATTGTTGGGGGAGGAAGTCTGATTTTTTATAAACTCTCAGAAGCCTTCATATTTCCTGACTCCTCTTCCCCTCAGAGAGGCAGTTGTCTTTCTCAGTTTCAGTGTGACTAGAAAGAGGGAGTAAAACATCTTTAGATGTCATAGAAGAGCTGTATCTTTTCGACTTAGCCTGCTTTGTGTTGCTCCAAATGTTGCAGCCAGGACAATGGGGTCATCATCATTCTTGCCACATTTTGCCTCCTACCCATTGCAAGCACATGGTTGTTTTTTTTCTCCTCAGATTAGTTTAATATGCAGGGTAAACTTGATTTGAAAAAGACTTCTCTTCTGTTGCTCTAGTCAGCACAGAACTGATTCAGTAGCTCCAATAACAAAGCATTTAGAGCAGTCACTACTTTTGAAAATGTTGATTCAGCTCTGTGAGCGACCATGGCAACAAAGATAGGATGGAGACCTTTGAAGAAAACTTTGAAGACTATTTAAAAGAGGAAGAATGGATGGGGGTGACAGAGGGAAAGAGAATAGGATTCATTTGCTTCTTAGTGATGCTATCATTTTAAGAGGCTGTACTAATTCCTATAATAGATTTCACTCCTGGGCAAAGAATGCTACCAAAAAGCCTAGCATGAGTGCCACTTCCCATTGAGATAATGTCTAGGATTGTAGTCAGGTTTTTTGCTATATTTGTTTTGACAAGTAGATTCCTTTGCTTTATCTCTCTTAAACAAGAGAAGTTTTAAGGCTTAAAGATTTGAGCCCTCTGAGAAATCAAAACTTCAGTCTTTGAGGTTGTGCTAAGTATATTTACTCAAGATTTATGACAAATCCCACAGAAGTAAGGAGAATGCTTAATACAATTCAAATAGGCTGGAATTTACCATCTAAATAAGTACTAATCTACTGCCTGCCTGTGCTTCCCTGGTAAGAGACACCACTACTCTCAATGTAAAACAAAAGAGGACTTTAGGGAACTAGAAAGTCTGAAAATCCTCATCTTCGATTCATAGGATATTCCCTTTTAACTGAAATTTCAAAGGTTAGGCCTGCTCATGACAAAGGCATTTTTCAGGTTTTGCAGCAGTTTTCTTTACCCTTTTTATTCTGTGTGAAGAAAATCTCATCCCTTAGTTCTGTATCATGTTCCTGCTATAAAGTAGTAAGTTTCTTGATCCGCTAGCCTTCTGCATTTCTAACAGCTATCTTTCACTGCACTGTGTTTTCGTATCAGTTTCATCTACTGTGTTTGAAGACAAACAGAAGTCTTCTCAGGTTTGGGGAGAGATACAGTAGAATACTTTATATCTTCTTGAGGCTTTATCTCAAAGCCCTGATGAGGCAATAAAAGGGGTGTCCTGCAGCAGGAGCCTTTAACTTAGTTTAAAGAAGGGATAACAATAGGTTCTGCTTTTGTATTTTCCTTAGCATTCCCCAACTGCCATGTCTAGCTGTCCTGAAATGGAACTTTATTTCCTATGAACAAATATGGACAGGCATTAGTTACAAGGGAAGGGGGTTCAGGGGATACACTGCCCTCCTCTTTCTCTAAAAGCAGAAGGAGAAGTCCCCTCCTCCTCCCTTTTCACTGGCTGGTACAGAGACAACTCATTAGGCAAGAGAAGCAGCAGGAGGAGCTGGTACCTGACTGGGGAGCCTTCTCATCAGTAGGTGCAGTAGCGGCAGTACTCACATTGTCCCAACTCAGAGTCACTTCTATGTCTACTCTCTGTAGGAAGATTTGTTGCCTCGCTGCCTTTTTCATTTCCTTTAGACTAGTCTATTTCAGTGAAAAATCCTTGTGCTGTTGTTGAATAGATATAAAACACATATTTTATCTGTTGAAGTTCATTGATCAGCTATGGAGTTGTTGGGGAAAGTGGTAATTTGAGGCCATGGCATCAGGGTTGATGCTACCACATGGTTATATTGCTCCACCAGTTCATCCATACATTGGTCATGCTGTTAAATAGGTTCCCTCTAAGTTCTTGGTTTGCTGGATTCTGAAAATTTCAAAGTTCATTGGACTCAAGAGACTTTAAGAAGGAACCATTCTAGTCAGTTTGTCACCCAAGAAAGATAGTGGGAAAGCTATGATTTTCACTTGGATGAGGTGATCATCTTACTGAGAGAAGTATGGTTTTTATGTTCCCAGTATCCCCTTGGCTAAAGATAGTCTAGTATGTGTCTGGCTGCCTGTCAAAATCTGGAGATAACTTGGAAGAAACCAAATGTTTACCATGCAGGTCAGGATACTAGGTTGTTGATAGAATTGTCTAGGTGGGTATTTAAGTCTCCAAGGACGACAACAACAAAAAATCTAGAGGACTCCAACACCATACCTGGCTCCCTCTCTGGTAATTCCTCTAAGGCTTGAAACAGTAGGAGTCCCATGTTTCTTGTCCTTTTCTACAAAATAGAGTTCTCCAGACATCCTTTGTTACTTATAAAGCTGGCCACTAAAGGGATTTCTGTTTTGCAAGAAATTTACAGGTTGTCGGTGTTTCATTTTGTTCCACATCAGCATGAAACATTGACAGCACAGGATTTCTGGTAAAACAGAACAATCCATTTCAGGGGCCACCAACTGAGGAGCTAGCTAGCTGGCTTGCTGACTGTCTAGCAAACAAGCCAGCAAGCTCCCACCACCAGCCAGCAAGCTGAGGCAGCCCAGGAGCTCACTAGCAGGGAAGCCAAGAGCTAGCTGGACAGCAGATGACATTGGGTTCCTACCAGCCCAATGGCTGGCTGGTGGGTGGACTGTTAAAAAATCAGTTTGAGAGTGTGGCCATGAGGCAAGCAGCCTGGCCAGTCCATCAGTTAGCTTGCCTGCTTGACTGGTTTCCCTCTAAACTTGTGATGGAATTGACATGTTTCCATAAAATGTTTAAATTTCACTGAAAACTCCAAAGGAAAACTGTTCCATCAGAAACTCTTCTATCAACTGTCATCACGCATACACGGTACTGTGTTGTTTTTTGCGTACAGGTCTGAGTTATGTTTCAGCTAATTATGTAAAATAACATTGATTTACGCATACAAAACCTTACATCAGGGGTAGACAGCCTATGGCATGCGTGCCAAAGGCGGCATGTGAGCTGATTTTCAGTGGCACTGCCCGGGACCCGGCCACCAGTCTGGGGGGTGCTCTGCATTTTAATTTAATTCTCAATGAAGCTTCTTAAACATTTAAAAAATCTTATTTATTTTACATACAGCAATAGTTTAGTTATATATTATAGATTTATGGAAAAAGATCTTCTAAAAACATTAATGTATTACTGGCACGTGAAACCTTAAATTAGAGTGAATGAATGAAGACTTGGCACACCACTTCTGAAAGGTTTCAGAGTAGCAGCCGTGTTAGTCTGTATCCGCAAAAAGAAGAACAGGAGTACTTGTGGCACCTTAGAGACTAACAAATTTATTAGAGCATAAGCTTTCGTGGACTACTTATGCTCTAATAAATTTGTTAGTCTCTAAGGTGCCTCAATATATGTTCCATTCTATATGCATCCGAAGAAGTGGGCTGTAGTCCACGAAAGCTTATGCTCTAATAAATTTGTTAGTCTCTAAGGTGCCACAAGTACTCCTGTTCTTCTTTTCACTTCTGAAAGGTTGCCAACCCCTGCCTTACATTTTATTTAGTGTAAATTACATTATATTAGAATTTCAAAGTATCGGAGGAGGAAGAGTTTGGTGGATTATTTTATTTACATCAGAACCACAGGCTAGCTAAGTGAAGTCCACAGGATAAATGCAGCTGACAGAGTTCTAAATGTTGGCCTCTTGGAGTCAACATGGAGCATTGCATTCTATGAACTGTAGTTTCCATGGCCATGCCACTGGATTAAAATGGCTGCTCGAATTTATGGAAATTAGGTACGGTCATTGGTCTTTGGCATATTGCCAATGTAGCCCTGAGTTGGCAGTCCTGGTATAAATGATATGCCCGTGACTTGCTAAAGGTCATCAAATGCATAAACTTCTAACCCTACCAGGTCTCCTCCAACAGAAAATCTTCTTTCAAATGTTGCTTGCTCCAACCAATTCAGTAACACTGTTTGCTTTCTTCTGTGTTGACATGATGGCTTAGCCTTAGCTTCATCATGACTGTTTTATTGTCTGGTAGAGCTTTATTTTCCTTTCCAAACTTCCTGTGAACAAACCAATTGTACATCATCAGATTCAAATTTTGACCGTCTGCCAATTGCTTTCAAATCTAAAAACAATTAACCAAATTTAAGATCATTCAGAAAACAGTCAGAGATGAACACTTCCACTTCACAAAGGTTAACCAAATGTTTGGTCTGTTGTTTTTTTTAAACCTTGTAACGCTGGCTTTTCAGCATCTCGGCTCTGTTTATATGTCAGTTCTCATTTAAAACTCAACACTTATGCCTGACTTTCCCTACTATACATGCACACAAACACTCTGCTGTTCAGCTCATCATTCAAATTCTGTCCAGTGCAGACTACAGATTCCAGTCTTATCAGCAATTGCCAAGAGAGATGCTTTTTGAATTCATGTGGAGGATATCTGCTTTCACTGTTGCTGATTATTATAAATCAGATGTCTACAAAAATAGAGGGACTGTTCCATCCTTTCACAGACAACTAATTTTGCTTGTTTTAAAGAACTAAAGAAAAGATGTCTATAATAAATATTTTTTCAAGAGTCAGATTCCAATCAGTTGTGTATCTTGGAAGCAAAGAACACAGCTAGCTCATACAAGTATCAGGGCTAAATGCAATTTAGCCCTATCAGGGCAAAACTCATCCCAGTTCTAATACCACTAAAGTTAATGGAGTTTCACTATAGATATACTTGGCCCCAAAGTTTTATTTAAACCTTAAGAACTCCAAAGAAATATGATACAGTGTAATAACCTACCATTGTCCCTCAGTTTTCAGTGTGTAATTTTTTCATGAGTTACTGCATGTAGAGCCCAAAGTACAGCCCCTTATTCTCCAAGTGGATCCATGTTAATAGCCATCGCATCAGCACAGTCCCATTGACTACAAAGGGGCTCCATGTGCTTGCAAAGGGCCACTCATTTTCATCTAACTAAAGGTTTGAATGTAGCTTTGTACACAATATGTACTGATCTCCTGATTTGTGTACTTCCTCAAACTGTGTTCTACTGTGGATTTGAAAAATAAGTACTTCACTATAATAGTTTTTGAATATTTTATTTTTGTCTTAAAAACAAAACAAAAAACAATAGAAAACAGTGAAAATTACCTTGGGTTATTTATTCAATTTACAAATGCTTTCTTGCATCTGAGATGGTCATATTGAAAACTAAAGGGAGGGGGCTAAATTCTGCTGTTACATTGAAGTCACTCCACTGACTTAAATGAACATACACTATATTTAAATCACTGTACTTGGGAGGGGAGCAAAATCTGGCCCAAGAACCTGTGTTTTCTACAATACTACATAATTTTGCCATGCAATCGTTGCCATGCCACAGAATTAGGATACAGAATATAACCTTCCCTTAAAAAGTCTGTAGGCCTCATATTTGTGAAGAAAATCTTCTAAATATAAAAGGTTGCAGTATTGCACATCAGTTTGCAGACATGCAGCAAAACAATATATTTGAGAGGCATCAACTGTCACATTCTTCTCAAGAGGGTATTAACTCTAAAACGCAATTATGACAATTTAAATGTCATTTCAAACTACTGATCATTTTAGCAGAAATATATAGATAATGTTCTAATCCATCACTGTCGATTGCCGTAACAGATACTGTTGGAAAGGTGCAACAGGGCAAATGGTTGCTCTTAAAGGTTACAGGGGGCAGAGAAAGAATGGTTGCTTACCTTACAATAACTGTGGGTCTTCCAGAGATGTTGTCCACATAGATTTCTCTTGGTGCATCTGCAGCCAAGATTGGATTCTTTTGGACAGCAGTGTACAGTGGTCTACATTGCCTCTTTGTCTGTTTGGCTGCCTTTTGACTGTTGAACCCAAAACAACTCAGACACTTGCTTATTCTTGAGTCTCAGGTAGGCACCAGAGAGGGTGACCTATACCTCAGATCCTCTCTGGAGCTGTGTTCCTTCATTCTGCTCTCTTGCTTTCCAGAACGCTAGCAGACAACTGGGGACTCTTGTTTGACATATCAAAGGACCTTGGGCTGTAATCTCTTGGCTCACTGGGACTCTTACAGCGAGGGACTAACCAAGGACTGAGATTTATATATTGTTCTTCCTGTTGATGTCTACCAAGGCTTGCATATTGCCATAGGAACAATTTTTGAGTCTACTTAGAGAAGGAGCATTGCTCCGGAAAATCATCTTTTACTAAACAAACAAGCACCTTTAGTGCCTGTCATTAATCAGCACTGAAGCTTCAAACAAGGGTCAGGTTTGAATCCCAGGGATTTCACTTATGCCATACTGCTAGAGCTCCTGTACAGAGGGTAGGGTCTAGTCTATAAATTGAATATCTAAATAAAAATGTTGGGGGGTTTTGTGCCAACAGGCAAAAAGACTAATGCTACTAATTAATTAACAATGCTACTAACTTACACTAATGCTAGCACAATGCTCAAAGAAGCAGGCAGACAATACAGGGATTCTATCTCACTGCTAAGATTGGTAAGGAACCGAGGGATGGTTGAGCCTTTTATACTTTTGGGTGGTCCAAGCATGAGCTGCAGGTACTGGCCAAAAATATAATCCATGTGGACAATCATTTGAGAAACTGAGTTTAAGCGCTGCTAAAAATGCTAAATTATCTCCACCCATGTCCAATTGGGGGAGGAAAAAAAGAGATGCATCCCTTCTCCAATGCCAACAACATACTTCTCAAGTATCAAAAACAAGCTGGCTTCTACCAACAATCCAAGATTCCTCCCCAGTGTTCAGATCCAGCTATAGTCTGTCTATATGATATTTTCTGTCTTATTATCTATCCCTTTCTTAATGATTCCCAACATTGTTCACTTTTTTCACTGCTGCTGCACATTGAGTAGATGTTTTCAGAGAATCATAGAATATCAGGGTTGGAAGGGACCTCAGGAGATCATCTAGTCCAACCTCCTGCACAAAGCAGGACCAATCCCCAGACAGATTTTTGCCCCAGATCCCTAAATGGCTCCCTCAAGGATTGAACTCACAACCCTGGGTTTAGCAGGCCAATACTCAACTATCCACAATGATGCCAAGATCTCTTTCTTGAGAGGCAACAGCTAATTTAGACCCCATCATTTTATATGTATATTTGGGATTATGTTTTTGTGCATTACTTTGCATTTATCAACATTGACTTTCATCTGCCATTTTGTTGCCCAGTCACCCAGTTTTGAGAGATCCTTTTGTATCTCTTTGCAGTCTACCTGGGACTTAACTATCTTGAGTAGTTTTGTATGATCTGCAAATTTTGCCACTTCACTGTTTACCCCTTTTTCTATATCATTTATGAATATGTTGAATAGGACTGGTCCCAGTACAGACCCCTGGGGGACACCACTATTTACCTCTCCATTCTGAAAACTGACCATTTATTCATACCCTTTGTTTCCTATCTTTTAACCAGTTACCAATCCATGAGAGAACCTTCCTTCTTATCCCATGACTGCTTACTTTGCTTAGAAGCCTTTGGTGAGGGACCTTGTCAAAGGATTTCTGAAAATCTAAATACACTATATCCACTGGATCTCCCTTGTCCACGTTGGTTGACCCCCTCAAAGAATTCTAGTAGATTGTAAAGGGATATCATGACTCACCAAAAACCATGTTGACTATTCCCCAACAAATTATGTTCATCTGTGAATCTGACAATTTTGTTCTTTACTATAGTTTCAACCAGTTTGCCCGGTACTGAAGTCAGGCTTACCGGCCTGTAATTGCTGGGGTCTCTGCTGGAGCCCTTTTTAAAAATTGGCATCACATTGCTGCCCTCTTCTTATTTACAATGGCACCATAATGTGAGAACAGTCATTTGCATGGCACTTTTGTAGCCAGCATTGCAAGGTATTTACGTGCCAGATATGCTAAACATCCATATGTCCCTTCATGCTTTGGCCACCATTCTAGAGGACATGGTTCCACGCTGATGATGCTCATTAAAAAGTAATGCATTAATTAAATTTGTGACTGAACTGCTTGGGGGAGAATTGTGTGTCCCCTGCTCTGTTTTACCTGCATTCTGCCATATATTTCATGTTATAGCAATCTCGGATGATGAACCAGCACATGTTCATTTTAAGAACACTTTCACTGCAGATTTCATAAAACACAAAGAAGGTATAAATGTGAGATTTTTAAAAGTAGCGGCACTTGACCCAAGGTTAAAGAATCTGAAATATCTTCCAAAATTTGAGAGGGACGAGGGGTGGAGCATGCTTTCAGAAGTCTTAAAAGAGCAACACTCCGATGCGGAAACTACAGAACCCAAACCATCAAAAAAGAAAATCAACCTTCTGCTGGTGACATTTGAGTCAGATAATGAAAATGAACAATCCACACTGCTTTGGATTGTTATCAATCAGAACCCATCATCAGCATGGACGCATGTCCCCTGGAATGGAGGTTGAAGCATGAAGGGACATATGAATCTTTAGTGCATATGGCACGTAAATATCTTGCGATGCTGGCTACAACAGTTTCAGGTGACACTGTAAACAAGAAGCGGGCAGCATTATCTCCTGCAAATGTAAACAAACTTGTTTGTCTGAGCAATTGGCTGAACAAGAAGTAGAACTTCGTGGACTTGCAGGCTCTAAAATTTTACATTGTTTTGTTTTTGAGTGCAGTTATATAACAAAAACAATCTACATTTTCATGTTGTACTTTCATGACAAAGGGATTGCACTATAGTCAGGAGTGTAACTAGTGGGGTGCAAGGGAAGCAGCCGCTTCCCCTCAGCACATTTTCCAAAAGTGGCGCCTTTCTGCACAGCCAGCACTGGGCTCCGGACTTGGAGTCCGGAGCCGGGTTTTGCATGCGGCCGCTGGCATGCACTTGGCTCCACACTGCCGCCCCTCTCATCCCCATCCCTGCTCAGTCACCGACTGCGGGGCTGCAGGCAGCTTCAGCTGCTTGCCTGGCTCCCCAGAGGAGGAGGAGGCTCCCGGCAGATCTACCTCCCCTTAAGCAAGTCAGGGTTGGAGGACTGGGGTGAGGTTGCTGGGTAGAGCAGGTATGGTGCAAACAGAACTGCATTCAGATACGTCTGGAAAGCTGGTGCACAGGAGATTGGACGGGAGTGGGAAATGATTCTACTAGGTCAGGCAACTTTCTGTACCACATTAATTTCTCTTATTTTTTTAATAGTCTCATTTTTCACTTTACATAACTCAAATGATATGCAGTGTCATCTGGGTGGGGGATTTTAGTTTTATGAGCATACATAAATTAAGATAATATATGGAGATATACCTATCTCATAGAACTGGAAGGGACCCTAAAAGGTCATCAAGTCCAGCCCCCTGCCTTCACTAACAGGACCAAGTGCTGATTTTGCCCCAGATCCCTAGGTGGCCCCCTCAAGGATTGAACTCACAACCCTGGGTTTAGCAGGCCAATGCTCAAACCACTGAGCTATCCCTCCCCCCAGATGAAAATATGATGCTGCATTGTATGCTCTAGTGAATCCTATACATACAACTTCAAGCTAAAACTTCCAGATTTACATGCACTTTGCTCTCACTTTTCAGAATGTGCTATAACCACAGAATATCCACTGCCATGAATTTATGGAGCACATAGTAATGAAATACCAGTAAGCAGACATTACTACCTTGAGTTGTGAAGAAAGGAATATTCTGTGGGGGTAAAGGATGAGAAAGCTACCTGCAACTATTCATTAGGCCTTCAGCTTTCTGTTCCTTGTAAGTATTGCATTGTTACCATGAAATATTTGAAACTGCCTCTAGAGATGCTCTCCCTCAAAAGTCAGTGGTGTACATCCAAAAATTTGTGCAGTCAGTTTTCAGCAAAGGTGCAGAATTTTCTCAAGCAGGCCTAGACATCCCATGCAGCAGTGAGCAGTACTGCATTGCTTCTGCAGCTACTCAGCATCTTCACTCCCTGCTTACTTATTGTGAAATTAATGCATTCCACAAAAAAGTGGAGTTACTTCAGCTTCTGGCTTCCTGCTGGGAGGATGGAGGTAAAGCATTCCTTGATTTTCTTGACACTACAAATGATGCAAAACCAAACATGCTTATGGATGAGGGACATATAGGTCAGAATGTGACTACTGTTCCATTTACTACCTTAAAGAATGACTCATCAGGGCAAGCAAAGGTTTTCTTCCATCCATCTGTTGGTCATAAGACAACTTTTCATCATCCATCTAATATTGAGAAAATTGTTTATCCTTTACCCCTCACTTATTGTCACTTGCAATGTTTGATGGCTCTCTAAAGACTGATTCTACTTACGACAACATATCTGGACTATTAAAGATGTTGAATACACACTTACCAGTAGTAAAAAAAATTCAGGGTAATTCAAAGTTGTTCAGAAACAATTTAGAAAATATAAGGGAGAATGCTTGTCACATCTGTAACAGGGAAAAGCCAACACAACCAGCTAATTATGATATAAAAGTCTCTTGGGTGGGCTGTAATGATATGTGCTCTCAGTGGTTTCACTGTTGTCTGGCAGCTGCTGCACAAGAGTCTACATATATATGCAAATGGTGTTTAGTGGTTAATTTAGAATTAGTTGTACTATACAGGCAAGGTGACTTGCCTGTATAAGACAAGACAAGGTAATGGAATAGGAAGAAAGGCATGAAAACAAGAATTCATAACATTCTGGTTGGGTACTCCTTTCATCTTAACTTATTTTCTCTCTTATAAGCTCCGTTGCTCGCATTTATACGTGTTAACTATGGACACATGACATTCTGGTGTGAGAATGAGGGGAAAGTAGAAACAGGTCCTTTGGTCTTCTTCCTCCCACAGCTTCTCTGAAGAGAGCCCAGGTATGGTTGAATAGAATGAGCTAATTATGAGTAGGCTAGCAGGTTCACTTATAGAATTGTTCCTAAGCATGAGTGTCTTAGCTACTCAGCATGGGTGAGCAAGGAGGACCTGACCACCGTAGAAATGATGAAGAATAAAGGAAGCCAGAAACATGGCAGCAACTTTTAAAAAAGACAATATTTATTTCACCAGCTTTTACAGTCACTTTCAGTTCGGTTTCCCTATGTTCATTGTGCCTCAAGTGTGATCAAAGTCATTGCTTTCTGGGAAGTCCAAAGTTTCTATAAGGAGACAGCTCCCACCCAGTGTGTCAAAATCTGGTACCTTCTTGTGTAAGCTTTTTCAAGCAGGAGAATCTCTTCAGGTGTCTAATGAAGTGTCCCCACAGGTTTAATCTTCTCAGGACCCTTGGAACTGTATTTCCTACCCTGAATGTTATTCTTAATATTTTCTTAACAGCATGTCTTTACCTAGCATTATCTCTCCTCCTGCCAAGCAGTGCTTCTATATCGTGATGCCAACTTTTCCCAACCTAGCGCTAAAAATTTCCCAAATCTGGTGAAAAATTCCCAGATAAAGTTTTTTACAGTGCTTCTATAGCCTGTGAAATTTCCCCAAATCTGGGAATTTGTGAGTAAAATGTTTCAACTTGGGAAATTGGGAATTTTCATTCAAAACATTTTACTCACAAATTCCCAGGTTTTGGGAAATTTCACAGGCTATAGAAGCACTGCTGCCAAGGCTGAATTGCAAAGACCCCAGAACCCTCCCACTCCCAGCAGGCTTTGCTAAGGATTAATGGCCAATTGAAGCCAGATGGACCACATCCTAATTCTAATTCCTGTGGTAGTCACAAACTTTCTACAGTCTGCTTCTTGGTAAGTCTCACTTCTTAAATGGCTTGGGTTTTTTTTTCCCTTCCCCCCAGTGATAGTTTACTCTGTTACAATGAGATTCTGGCCTCCCACATCGATGCCTATTGGCAAAATAAACTCCAGCTGGGAGGAATGAGTCATGTAAAACTGCCTTGATCCCAAACAGTACTTATTGTGGTGCTTCAGAAAGTGGCAAGAGACTCTTCACAGTTGTGGCAAAGGTTTTAAGGTGCCAGTGGTTTCTTGATATATGTAGGCCAATAGAGTTCAATTTCCTTTCCTTTACTGGGATGTTTCCATCTCACTCCTGTATTATGACCAAGACTCAGTACTTCTATATCGTGATGCCAACTTTTCCTAACCTAGCGCTAAAAATTTCCCAAATCTGGTGAAAAATCCCCAGATAAAGGTTTTTTTTTAGAGTGCTTCTATATCCTGGGAAATTTCCCCAAACCTCGGAATTTGTGAGTAAAATGTTTCAATTTAGGAAATTGGGAATTTTCATTCAAAACATTTTACTCAAAAATTCCCAGATTTTGGGAAATTTCCCAGGATATAGAAGCACTGCCAAGACTAGGCAGATGTTAGTTGTGGTGATACAAATGGTTGGAGTGATCAACTATAGAATAAATATGTAGGATATGGTTGAGCAGGACCATAATAACAGTCCATATTATCCTTAACTAGGCAGTAAATTCTATACAGAAACACACACAAACAGAAACTATGTTAAAAGAATATCAACGTTGCAAAGTCAAGCACTGAAAAGTTAGGAAATGCCAAAATTAAGGTTGCCTGTGCAACCTTAATTCAGCCCCTTGTGCATCTGCATTATGACAAATTCTTTAATTACATGATCACATACTATTTTTTTTCCACAGTACTTCTGCTTCATTCAGTGGTCAGGATGGAGCTTTCTCTGGAGCTGAATAAGGGTTGTGTAGTCAAGAAGACTCGTCTATAGAACTCCTGCTTTATTTGTTGCAGAAGATGGAACGTGTTATTGAATGAGACACAGAACTGCAGGAAGAGTGAGGATGGTTGATTGCCACCCTGGAGAAATAGATTATATTTCTACCTCTTCCAGAGTTTGTATGTGATGCAAAGCATGACACTTGGACCAAACTTTGCAGAGGTGGTCACCAGCTGTGTTCCTCATTTTCTGGGTGCCTGACTTGAGACCTGTTGGTTTAACTTCCAGAAGTGCTGAGCACTCACATCTGTAACTGTGTCAACAGGAGCTGTGCTTTGAATGTATTGCTATGTACTTTGAAGAAAATCAGGTCCTAGGTGTTTCAACAGGGGCACCCAAAATTAATGGATTTTTTTAACCTTAAACTCTGTGCCTCAGTACCTCTTCTGTAAAATGGGGATAATACTCACTCACCTCACAGGGGTATTGTGAAGATAAATTCATTAATGTTTGTGAAGCACTCAGATAATATAGAGATTAGTACCACAGAAAAACCCATAAGGAAATTAATATGTCTGTCTTCAGAGCAGGGTCTGAATACAGTGCACTAAATTAGACATGGAGTCACATATTGAACAATGAGGAGAAAACAAAACATTGAATAGCTCCCCATAAGTGAGCACTGTCCATCCTGTGCACTGAATAAGGAGGGGAGGGGCCTGTGGAAAAAACAGTATATGATCATGTAATTAAAGACTATATCCCACTGAATACACTGGGGATGGGGGTGAGAACAAACGAAGGATGCCCCCCCTGAAAATTATATACACAAACGCTAACTGTAACAACAGAAATTCCATCAAGTGGCATCACAATGGGCCGGCTCTATAGTTTTTGCCACCCCAAGCGAAAAGAAAAGAAAAGAAAAAGCTACGATCACGATTGGGAACTCTAACGCCGCCGCTTCATTTTTCGGCGTCAATTCGGCGATAGGTCCTTCCCTCCAACATGGACTGAGGGACCTGTCGCCGAAGAGCCGGAGGTGCCGCCTCCTTCCAGGGGCCGCCCCCAAGCACCTGCTTGCTGGGCTGGTGCCTGGAGCCGGCCCTGACAATGACAGATGGACACAGATTATTTTGTCCATTTCCCCACAAGCTTGACCACTTCTGCCCCATCCCCTCAAACCCGTTCTTGTAGCAGTCCTGTCTCTTCCCCAGCCCTGGCTTCTTGTCCTAGTCCTGTTCTCCTTACCTAGCCAGTACCAGTCTCCACTCCTCAGACTCTTCATTCCACTCATCCAAGCAAATCTCCTTGCCCAACAAGACTTAGTTTCTCCCCAACACTCCTAGACTCAGTTTCCCTCTTCTCCCACAAGGCTCCTTGTTCCAATCTACTCCCACTATTCCATCCCTCTTAGTGCAGCTCTTGTCCCATTCAAACTGGGCAGCTTTCTCCATGGTGCCTGGGCCCAGAATAGTGGACATTCAGAACACAGGAGACGCAGGCATCCTGTTGTTAGTTCTGGTGCCAGGTCCACAGCAGCCCAGAACTGCAATTGTAGGGGGAAAGTCCTGCATACCCAATGCAGATGGACTCTTCAGGGAATTTAGCTGCAACACTGTAGCAAAAGTCTCGAGTGCAAGCTGCAATTTTTCAAAGGTTTATAACTCAGCCAGATTTTGGCAGATTTTCACAGGGATAGCAATCTGACACAAAGGCCACTTCCTGCCAAATTTCATATCCCTGCTCCAAAATAAGGGGCACTAGAGCTCAGAGAACAGGTTGCCAGAATTTTTTTTAATATGGGCAAAATCAATGTATTTTCCCCTTGCCTCATTCTTGGAAACAACATAACCATTTGAATTTAAATTTCCCCTCTTCTCCCAATGGCTTCACTGGGAGTTGAGGGTGCTGAGCTTACAGGTTCAAACAGAGGGATTCAGTTGACTCCAGTTATCTCCATGGAAGATGGGTTCCTGCTAAAATTATTAATTACCACAAAATTATTTAGAAATGTTCGAGGCTAGGAGGGGATCACAGTTTTTTTCTCTCTTTTAATTATATAATATAGTGCTGTACATCTTAAAAGGGAGAAGAGGAAGGTGAAGTTGGCTGCATTCTCCTGCTTAAATTTTCCCATATCTCAAAGAAGAGGGTCCTAAATGGAATAATTTTATTTGCAATATACACTACTACCACAGTATGTTGCTAAAACAAGTAAAAAGCAACAGAGGGTCCTGTGGCACCTTTGAGACTAACAGAAGTATTGGGAGCATAAGCTTTTGTGGGTAAGAACCTCACTTCTTCAGATGCAAGAAGTGAGGTTCTTACCCACCAAAGCTTATGCTCCCAATACTTCTGTTAGTCTCAAAAGTGCTACAGGACCCTCTGTTGCTTTTTACAGATTCAGACTAACACGGCTACCCCTCTGATATTAAAACAAGTAGTTTACTTAATATTCAATACAGAATTAAATGCTTGTAAAAAGAGCACCTGCAATTATACTATCTAGTATTAGAAATGCCACAGAGCTTGCCATAATTCTTCAGTGCATACACGTGTCTGGGATTAGGAATGAGGTTTTTCTCTATATCCATAAATAAACAAGTGTACTATATGGTCATGGGTTGTGGTTTTTTTTTTTTTTTTTTTTTGGTCTATCTGTGGAGTAGCAGGTATAGGATATAAGATGCTAAACTATTGGCAATTGTGACAGGATGCTTATGCTATCTCTGCAAGCACACACTTGGGTAAGTTAGTCACTAGCTCTGTCTTTCCAAAGGTGCTCCAGCTGGTTGTGTACATTGGGATCTTCCTGAACTAATGGTTAGGTACAGAAGGGAATAAGTGACCTGGACAGATAGCCTCCCCTGCAAAAATAAAAATTGGAATTGGAGGGGTCAGTAACATGACTTGGATAAGGTTTCTTTTCCTCCTTCTTCCCTTGGAACTCATGCTGCTATTCCCAATAATTTAAAAAATCATATGGTCTTTATTTAATGATTTTTTTAACCTGCTGTAGTTTGTTTACACTTTTTTCTTGACAAACATTTTTGTGTAAAGTCCTTCAATGGTTAAGTGACTTTTACACCAAATATTTGGACAACTTTCCTCTATATACATGTTCAGTTAAATACAAAAGTCCATTCACTTCATGTCTTTAACTTAGTGTAAGGATATGGCAATTTCACTATGATATGCTATGTACCTGAATCAGATCCTTCCAGCAAAGTTCAGCACTCAAGATGCTCTTCTGATTGGTGCTGTTCAAATATCATAGACAATCCAAAAACTCATGGATTACTACTTTAAAGTGTGTGTTTAATGGTCCTTTGTTTCACTCCTGGCAACTGCTAGGCAAGGCAAAACATGCAAACTGGGTAGCAATACTACAGAAAATAATGTTCATTAAATAGAATTCCTCCTATCTGTTAGCATATGCAAAAAAGACAATCCTTAGGAAAGAATGCTTTAGCTCAGTTTACCACCTGCATGAGTCAATCTGCCAGAAATAAAAGGGTGTTTTTTTTTCCTTTAGAAAAATTCACCACCAACTGCTAAATGACAATTAGACACAAATGCTAGGAGCCTGCATAATAAACATAGGAACTGAAATTGTTCATTTATGAGCATAAATTCAGTCTAGTTGGTATTACTGAAACCTGGTGGGATGATTCACACAATTGGAATGTTAACATTAATTATTAGGACCTATTTAGAAAGGAACAAGTGGGCCAAACGGGAGTGGAACTCTGCATCAGAAATGTCATTACCTGTTTCAAGTCACTGATAACTTGAAAGAAACTGAATGCTTATGGACCACCACCCTAACAGATAAAGCACAAGATGGGGTACTAGTTGATAACTGTTACAGACCACCAAATCATACTATGGAACAGAATGACCACTTCCTTATGCATGTATCTACAATGTGTAGGAAAAAAAAGCTGTATGGTCATGGGGGGACAGCACTTTGACTGACATATGCTGGAGATTTCATGCTGTCAGTACTAAAAGGTCCTTAGAATTTCTAAACGTAATAGATGACAATTTCCTAAATCAACAAATGTTGCAGCGAACATGGAGGAATTCTATATTAGACCTTATCTTAACAGATAAAGAGGAACTGATCTCAGAACTAAAAGTTAATGGTAGCATAGGTACTTGGTGCTTTAACAGGGCCAATTTCACAGAGCTGAAAACAATTGTGAGCCAGATCAGCTGTGAGAAAAAATTTAATCAGAAAAATGTGAATGATAATTTGGAATAGTTTAAGAACACTTTATTAGATGCCCTAAAAGCCACAACTGAGGAATAAGGCTATGTTGGTTTAAAAAACAGCCTAGTTAAGACAGGAAGTGAAGGCAGCTGTAATATATATATATATATATATATATATAAAAAGCAAAGGGAAGAAACAGGGAATTGATTATAATGAATATAAATCAGAAGTTAAGAACTGAGATGTGTTAATATCTGATACGTAGCTTATTGATGTCAGTGAAGGCATCCATTGACAGTAGTGGACTTTGGCTCAGGCTCTGAGTCGGTATGCCTCCTTCACTTGGGTACAGAAAAATCTTGATTTTTAGAAACATCAAAAGAGAACTGGGCTTTTTTCACGCACCATTCACAAAAGGAGAATGAAGCAGGAAATGACCATCTTCCCGGATCACAAAATGGCAACACACCTCTAAAAGACCAGAGTCCTTGAAAGCCCAGAATGGGGCTTTTTATAGACATAGTAGCAATATAGAAAATTAAATCTGTAAGAAAAATAAGGAACAGGAGGAATACAGCTGCCATATTGCACACCAGTTTTGGTCTCTTCTCTAGCTCCATAGTTCTTTCTACATAAAACTGAAGCTCCAGGTTTTTACTTTTAAGGCTTTGCCTTCCCTATATCTTTCCTCCTGTTATTCCTAATCCTATACTCCACAGTCTGCCTCATTCTTCCTGCCTTTTTCACGTTGTCTCTTTCCACTCTTGCCTTTTTGCAGTTCCCTGAAATTACATCCTTCTCTTTGTGCACAAACTCCCTTCCAAAGCCATTCCTTTCTCCTTGTTCTCTACTCCTGTGTTATCTGTGGCTCACTCTTTTTAAACTAAAGAAATATTTAACTCTTATCTTATATTATAAATGAACTCCTTTCTTTTTGTTTTAACCCAAGTCACTCCTTTCCCTATTGCTTCCTTGGGATATTATCTTCATTTTCAGGGTTTGTCTTATTTTGATTGTAAGCTCTTTGGGGCAGGGACCGAAGGTTTTGTGTTTTGCTTTTTAAAAACTTGGCAGCACTATCTAAAGTTAATATTTACTTAGTGTCATAATGGAATTCACCAGTACATCATTGAGCCACGCCTGAAAAATTCAAAACCTCTTGCTAAGGAAAATACATAGAAAATGAAAACATACATTAGAAACATGGCTCTTATCCCTCTCCTGTACTGTGATGGGCCTGGCACAAGTGCAAGTAGGTGGTAGCCAGTTTCTTCATTTGTCTATCTTTACCTGGATTTTCTCCCAGCTGCTTCCAGCCTCTTTTGGAAGTAGCAACAGCTGGGAACCTCTGTCTGAGGTGCCATCTTGTCTCTACTGTTTCAATATCTGAATTTCTATAGAGCAAAAGCAGCACAAAAGATAAACAAAAAGTAGAGAGAAAGTGTTCTATCTGCACATCAACCATCCAAACTGGGCCTGTTCTCTAGAATGTCTTGTAGACTTCCACCCCAATCTCATGCGGACCAACCACTGCTGGAGATTGGAAGAGCAGTCAAGAGGTAGCAATTGTGCCTCACTTCTCAGCCAAAGATTCTCCCTGAGGGCAGCTCTAAAAGCCAGGAATCATAGGAAGATTCCCCAGAAGTAGTTATGGAAGTAGAAAATCTATCTGCTCTTCCTCAACTCCACCTCCCCTTTCTGCATATATCCCTTATTTAACATCGGACTCATGGTTTGGCTTAGTGGAATGTATGCAATGTCCTTATCTTTCTTCTCTGGGGTCCTTTCCTCCAAGGCAATTCATAGCTGTGAATAGGTCAGAAAAGGAATGAGAAGTAGAACACATCATTATCATCAGAACATTAGGAAGACCAAATGACTTATGCAGACTGGAGTAATTACCTACAGAAATCACATAAATATAAGAAGAGATGCAGAGAAGGGCAAATTCAGTAGACAGTTAGTAGGCTGATGGACACCCTCTCAGATATGACTCCAAAGGATTTGAGGGTTTTTTTAAACAAGTTTTGAATTTCTATAAATTCCCTTTTTCTGTTAGGGCTTCCCAAGAAGGACATGGGAATGAGACCAAACAAATGGAGAAAAATTACTTAAATATACACACGTCAACCAATGCCAGCAGCAAGTGTTGAGAAAGAGGCAGTAATCAGAGTTAAGAGTCAGAATCAGATTACCCAGAGTCAGGGAAGGCAGAAGCAGGGCTGTGTGCAGAGCAGGGTCTAGACTAGAGTAAGGCTGGATGCAGGGTAGGCTCCAGACAGGAACAGGGCTTGGAATGAGACAAACACAGGTGGATAGAATTCACAGGCATGTACATTGAACAGCCACTGATCCTCTGCAGCTGCTGGGCTAAAGAGCAAGCCACCAGACAGCTTTAGCCAATCAGGTGGTTCTGCTGTGGCCCAGCTGTGCTCTTTGGCTGCCCGATGACTGGGCAGGTGCAACTGCAGGTTCTTATTCCTGATAGTAACTATAATTTTTGAACCTCTGTTTGTTTTCAAAACAGTTGTTTCGGCAGAGGTTGATCTGACACTCAGAGCTTGTGTTTTCTGGTGTTTTGCATTATCAGTGAGTAGATGAACATATATTACTTCAGAGCAATACTGATAGTATTATGAATGTCCTTGAGAAACACAGGGTATGTCCTTTGTGATTTTGTTTAGATTTCTTGGGTTGCTCCTGAAGGATAGGCCTTCAGGGGTGATTATAATATGTGATCTTTTGTGGAGGGTATAGCTAGTCCCTTAGCAGGTTGCTATCCACTTTGTTTTGAAATCTAACCCTTTCCCACTTGCAAGAGGGTAAGTCTTTGGCTTTCGTGTCATAGTATTTCTTCTGTTCTAGTTTCCTAGCAGATAGCTCTCTTATAAGCAATTCAGTGTGAATTTGAAGTTTGTTAAATGTACTAGTACTTTTGTTCTTCTGCCTATGACTTGCTGAAAAGTTTATCCTAAAAAAGCATTACTATTTTTAATAGTGCAGATTATTAATCTTTTAAATCTGCAAGGTTTCTCTATCAAAGGCTTTGGTGTTTCCACTGATTCTTATCTACTTTTCTGGGCATAGTTAAGTGCTTGATGTTAGAACATGTATCTCAAAGAAAATCACCAAAAGGAGTCTCTCCTGAATTGTGGGTCATTATTTATTAACTCAACTGGAATCCCAGGAAGTTATTTATGATGATATTGCTATTTGATGTGTTGTGCAATACCTTAACTTTTTTAAGAAAGTAGTTCATCACAGACAGTGGAATAAATAATAAGCTCATTTTCCCCTTATTGGCTTCACTCTACAATAATACAACAGACACTTTATGTAATCAGATATTCATACTGTGAGTTATTTAAGTCTGAGTCCTGTGTAGCTAAGGGTCTAGCTTTCTATGAGGAAAAAGCAAGGCCTGTGAAGTAGGGATCTTACAATGGGCCGGGGAGGACAACCCTGTGGAAATTCCAGGCATGGGACTTCTTAGAGATAATGTCCCCTATACACAGGGAAAACAGGTAGGGGACAATCTAGTGTTCACTGACTTTTTTTTTTTTTTTTTCTGGATAACTTATTGACTTTCAATTAATAGTGCTTAATGTTTCAAATGTGTTTTAAAATGTATTTTGTAATGAAAGTTGTAATGTTTAATACATGGTCATATTATATCTGTGTATATTTAATGCACTTCACACACCAGCAACCTGCTTGAATTTAGACACTTTCTCTTTTTATATTAAGATAGTGATGAAGATAAATAAAGCTCACTAACAGTGAGCTACACCTGGAATAGGAGCTCTGTTACATAATATCTCTAATGACAACAGCAGCCTTCTAGTCAATTAAAATGTATTGATCTGACACTTTTAGGAACAGTTTAAACATGCAACTGAGAATACTAAATTTATTACAGAGTTATGTAAACCCAATAAAAGATTATTGCAATTAAATGAAAACCACTAGCAATTAATGTAATCTAGCCTAAAAACTGCAAAACAGTTACTAATACTTATCATAATTACAATGAAAAGCAGGCATTTTTTGTTTTGTTTGTTTCTTTGTAAATAGGATGTAAGTAACATATCCTACAAAAATGATAAATCTAGCTGCATGACTACCAGGTGCAAGAATTCTATTTGTGTGCTAATCCTTCACTAGCTCTTTACTGTTTGGCAGTTAAGTATTTCCTGGTGTTCACTGTAATAACAGGCAGCTGTCCTGTCAGCTCCACTGAAAAAGAGATAATAAGGCAGGCAAATGATGTCCTTTAAGTCCCAAATCTACTATTTCCTGCAGTTTTCTTTTAAGAGGGTTCAAGCAACTTTTAACAGTTTTTTTTTTTCTTTAAAATTCATTCCAATTGCATGTGAATAACAGTACTGAATATCATCTCCTGAAGAAGAGACCACATGCTAAATAGCTTAAAAACTTCTAAAGCAACAAACCAATTGACTGGAAACATGTCACTCAGGTAATAAAACCTGTAGACTCCAACCCTGCTTCTGTTGAAGTTTTGCTATTAACTTTAGCTGGGAGTAGGGTCAGGCTGATGATGAGTATCCTACTCTTCATCTTGTTGTCTTCTGGTTCACACACCAGACTGGGGGGTCAGGTGATCAGTATTCTAAGTTCCCGCCTGTGTCACAACTTCTCTTGTGACATTGGGCAAGGCAATGGGGAGGAAACATGCTGAGTGCCCAGGAACTGAGGTTGCTTCCAGGCATCTCCTGTGATGTGCTGAGCTCCTGCACCAGTTATTGATCGAATCAGCCCCTCTGGCCTTTGCCCTGGATCTAAACCTTGAGGCCTATGGCCTTGTGGAGCCCTCAGCACTGGATGCTTTTCACCTTTAATTTCTCTCCATGCCTCAGTTTTCCCATCTATAGCATTAGGCTATCAGGGTGTCTGAGAGTAAATTAATATTTTGAGCCCCCCAGCTAGAAAATGGTAGGTGATATCATTTATTATGAAGAAATGTCCAGAATAACTGAAATCTTCAAAACTTGATGTCCCATCTGTTCTCACAGATATGAACTAGGCTAATTCCAGTCCCAAAACAACTTCAAAAATTAGCAGAGCTGTCAGGAAGGGAAACATGTTTAATTCACTTAATTGAGAACCCTTGAACCGATAACTCTGTAGTAATCTGTCCATAGAGGAAGTTTCCTTGTAATCATCAATTAGTAGATGGCTTACATCCTAAAACAAAAGAGTTTATGTCCTGTAGGATGGGGTAATTAATGATTTTTTAAGGTCCAAGTTTATTGGTCAAGGTATAGTCAAGGTTCAGACTCCAGAGAAAATAATACAAAAATGATATTAATGAATAATAATATATAAATGGATTTCACGGTCAATTCAAAAGCATCTAGTGGCAGGGGTGCTGGAACAATTTGCATAGTGGGGATGCTGAGAGCCATTGAACCAAACTATATAAACCCTGTATATAACTGAAATCATTACAAGCCAGAGGTGCGGCAGCACCCTATTCCAGCATCTATGTCTAGCGGCCCAGATTTGGCCTGCAGTCTGCCCCCGCCTTAGGATAAGTTTTATTTATCTTGTCTCCCTACACATGTGTACTTTTTAAAATCCTGTTAGAACCTTGGAGTCTCTCTCATGATGATGTGTTCTATAGGTGGATCATATGGTGGGTTTTTTTTTTTTTTTTAATATTTCAAATTTATTGCCTTTCAGTGTTATTGGCTGTCCCCTTGTTCTTGTATTAGGAAATAGGGTAAATAGGAGCATCAAAATTACCTCCTTTGTACCACTCGGTATTATGTGTATCTCATGTCCTTTTTTAATTCATCTCCTCTTTAAACCAAACAGTCCTAGTCTTTTTGATCTTTCCCCAAATGGAAGCCTTTTATTTACACTCACTCAGTTTTGTTGCTTGTCTCTGGGCTATACCTATTTCTGCTCTAACTTTTAAAAAGAGAAATTTAGACTATAATAAAAGTGATGGTATACCACTGATTTTTCTAATAGTATTACAATATTTTCAGTATTGGTTTTTTTTACCCCATTCCTTATGTCCTAACACTTTTTTTGGGACCACTGATGCACCTTGAGCAGAAGTCTGCATTTTGTGACCCACAGTGACAACCAGAATTTTTTCGTTGGAGATTACAGCTAGTGGAGAAACAACTAGTGTGTATGAGTAGTTGGAAGTTAATGCACATTGGAAGGAATAATTCAATTATCAACAGTGATTTTCATCAGTCATTGTGTTGCCCATTCATTAGTTTTCATAGGTTCCTCAGCAGTTCCTCAGTCTTTTTTAGTCTTGATTCTAATCTATATAGGTTCTTATGCCACACTTCTCACCGTGGCATCTGAGCACCTTCCGGTAACGCATTAAGCAATGTGACTAACATCCATCACACATCCTTTGTTTTCTCACCATCTCCCCAGGGGTCAGGGGCCGCTTCAGGCATCAGCGCAGCAAGCGCGTGACTGGGGCGGCAAGCTGGGGGGGGGGTGGCCTGCCGGTTGCTGTGAGGGCGGCAGGCAGGCGGCCTTCGGCGGCATGCCTGCGGGAGATCCGCCAGTCCCACGGCTTCGGCGGCAATTCGGTGGCGGGTACGCTGAAGGCGCGGGACCGGTGGACCTCCCACAGGCATGCCACCAAATCCACGTGACCAGTGGACCGCCCACAGGCGCGCCACCAAACGTAGCCTGCCTGCTGTGCTTGGGGTGGCAAAATACATCATTCTACCCCTGGCAGGGGCGGCTCTGTGCTTCCAGTTGTTGCTTTTTGCCGTGCGGGGTTGTGACCCTAACAACATCCCAGTGCAAGAGGGCAAGGGGTTTATGGTATCTGGTAGTGAATTTCAGCTTACCTGCCCAGTTCATTAATGCAATCTGTATCTGATACAAGGCATGTAAGGTATCATTGGAAAAGTAATAACACATTGATCATTAATTTTCTTGCCTGGTGTATATATGGTAAATGCCCAAGAGACCATACAAATATTAAAAATGTGGAATTCAAAGGTGTTTACCAGACAAGTCTGGGAAGTGGGTAAATAGGTTTCTTCTAGACAAAGGACAGGCCAAAGCCTCCAGCCATGTGTCATCACAGTTAAATGGCCACTTGCCATGTGATTGCTAACTATCTGCATTTTAGTGGGGGAAGAAACCAGCATGGAATTTCCTTCATCAGCAGACTCCATGTCTCCTTCCTCACAACTTGAATGAACTTTTCTTGGGGGATGGGAGGAGGTAACCTTCAGAAGAATCCATTTCAAAGGTTCACTAGACCAGGGGTCAGTAACCTATCAGAAATGGGGTGCCGAGTCTTCATTTATTCACTCTAATTAAAGGTTTCACGTGTCAATAATACATTTTAATGTTTTTAGAAGGTCTCTTTCTAGAAGTCTAATATATAACTAAACTATTGTATGTAAAGTAAATAAGGTTTTTAAAATGTTTAAGTAGCTTCATTTAAAATTTAAATTAAAACGCAGATCCCTCCAGACCTGTGGCCAGGACCCAGACCATGTGAGTGCCACAGAAAATCAGCTCACATGCCGCCTTTGGCACGCATGCCATAGGCTGCCTACCCCTGCGCTAGACTATAACAGAGAGGGGCAAAGAACCCCAAAGGATCTTTCATGTAAGAAGCCAAAGGAACTGAGCACTTTGGACTCTGTGGGAGATCCTGACCAAAGGTGTGTTCAGCCATCTTGCTGGAAGGTAGATTGGTAAGGAAACTATCTCGAACGAAAACTGTAGCTTGTTGTCTTAAGTCTTAGCTACTGAAAGTATTATTATTATTATTTTATTTTATTATTGGCTGTTCCTTTATACTTGAATTCACTTAAATCCTATCTCCTTTTGTTAATAAATTTTTACTTTAAATCTGAACCAGCCCAGGGCTATGTTTAATTTGAAGTGATTGCTAACACCAGTTAAACTGATGAGCTGTGTATGCTGTCTCTTTAGGGGAGCAAACAAACATTATTATTCCTCTGAATACTCCAGGGAAGGGCTAGCCATTGCATAGCGCATGGTTTTGGGAAAATCTGGGACTGGGTTGTGTTGGGTCATCTTGCCAGGTGCAACCAGAGCTGATGTATACCAGTGTGGCTGGGGCATAACAAGCAGCCTGCTGGAATCAGAATTGCTGGTTCAGGACTGCTTATCTACCGATTGTCAGTGTCCAGGCAGTGAGCCACAGCAACAGAATTTTTAAGGCACCCAGAATTACAGGGCAGTCAATGACAACCCCTTATTGGTCTGGATTGCACCACAGAATGGGACAGGGGTGTTTGGGGTTTTGTTGGATTTTCTGTGAACTAGGGCTGTTGATTAATCGCAGTTAACTCGTGCAATTAACAGAAAAAAATAATCACAGTTTCAACTGCACTGTTAAACAATGGAATACCAATTGAAATTTATTAAATATTTTGCATGTTTTTCTACATTTTCATATAAATGAAATTGTGCTATAATTGAAATTACAAACATTTGCACTGTAAAAATGATAAACAATAGAAAGTGTTTTTCAATTCACCTCATACAAATACTGTAGTGCAATCTTTGTTGTGAAAGTGTAACTTACAAATGTAGATTTTTTTAATTTGTTTTGTTTTTGATAGTAGTTGTAAAACTTCAGAGCCTACAAGTCCACTCAATCCTATTTCTTGTTCAGCCAGTCACTAAGACAAACAAGTTTGTTTACATTTACAGGAGATAATGCTGCCCTCTTCTTATTTCCAATGGCACCAGAAAGTGAGAACTGCCATTTGCATGGCACTTTTGTAGCTAGCGTTGCAAGGTATTTACGGGCCAGATATGCTAAACGTTCATATGCCCCTTCATTCTTCGGCCACCATTCCAGAGGACATACTTCCATGCTGATGACGCTCGTTAAAGTAATGCATTAATTAAATTCTGTGACACAATTCTCCCCCCAAGGAGTTCAATGTACCCTGCTCTGTTTTACCTGCATTCTGCCATATATTTCATGTTATAACAGTCTCGGATGATGACCCAGCACATGCTGTTTATTTTAAAAACGCTTTCAGTGCAGATTTGACAAACGCAAAGAAGGTACCAATGTGAGATTTCTAAAGATAGCTACAGCACTTGACCCAAGGTTAAAGAACCTGAAGTGTCTCCCAAAATCTGAGAGGGACGAGGTGTGGAGCATGCTTTCAGAAGTCTTAAAAGAGCAACACTCCGATACAGAACCTGAACAACCAAAAAAGAGCATCAACCTTCTGTTGGTGGCATCTGACTCCGATAATGAAAATGAACATGCGTCCATCCGTGCTGCTTTGGATTGTTATCAAGCAGAACCTGTCATCAGCATGGACACATGTCCACTGCAATGATGGTTGAAGCATGAAGGGACATGAATCTTTAGCGCATCTGCCACATAAATATTTTGCAATGCCGCTACAACAGTGTTACGAGAGCCTGTTCTCAGTTTCAGGTGACATTTTAAACAAGAAGTGGGCAGCATCATCTCCTGCAAATATAAACAAACTTGTTTGTCTGAGCAATTGGCTGAACAAGAAATAGGACTGAGTGGACATGTAGGCTCTGAAGTTTTACATTGTTTTGTTTTTGAATGCAGGTTTTTTGGTACATAATTCTACATTTGTAAACTCAACTTTCTTGATAAAGAGATTTCATTACAGCACTTGTATTAGGTGTATTGAAAAATACTATTTTTTTAGTGTAAATACTTGAAATCAAATATAAATATAAAGTGAGCACTGTAGACTTTGTATTCTGTGTTGTAATTGAAATCAATATATTTGAAAATGTAGAAAACATCCAAAAATATTTAAATAGTATTCTATTATTTAACAGTGCAATTAATGGTTATTTTTTTTTAATCACTTGACAGCCCTACTATGAACATGTTTCTCTGTGTTTGTTAGAGAGGGCAGGAAGAAGAGCATCTTGTATTTGGGGTGGGATATAATGGTGAGGTTTGTGATGGCCCTTTAGTTGGGGCACTCCTTTCACAGTCTCAGACCTGGCTATGAGAAAGTTCATCTGTAAAGTAGACAGAACTTCATCCTTATTGTAGAGAGTTCCATTAAGCCAGAAAAGCAAAGTTGTTGACCAGCTGTCTTCATCCCAGAGCTCTAGGCAACCTTTTAGGAAATCTTGGGCCAAGGCCATTAAGAACCATGAAGATAATGATTGAGACCTTGAACTTGACTCAATATTCAATAGGAAGCCCAGAGTGTGGAGGACAGGTTTGATATGCTCCTGGTATCCTGTATTGGTGAGGAGATACACTGCAGGCACCATTACCTAAATAATTTTGCGTTATCTGCATATTTTGCTACTAGACTGTATCCCCCACCATCCCTTTTCCAGATCATTAGTAAGCATATTAAACAACACTACAAAAGCTTGGGGTATTCTGCGGTTAACATTTTGCCACATTGAAAATTGACTATTTTCTGCCTCTTATTTTCTAAACTGTGAAGGAACTTTACTTCTCATTCCATGATTACTTGATTTCCTTAATAGCGTTTTGTGAGGGACATTGTCAAAGGCTTTTTAAATAATCAAATAAATTAGTTAGTTCATCCTATAATTTACTGACACAGTCTAAGAATCTCTAATAGACTAGAGAGTTGTGATTTTTCTTTTTCTTTTTAAAAGCCACATTTGGCTTTTTCATCTAGTCATGTTCATCTAGATGTTTTATAATTCTAATTTTAATTTAAATAAAATTTTCCTTATACTGAAGTAAGGTTTGCTTGTCTTTAATTGACAGAATTGCTCCTAATGAATTTTTCAGAGATGCACAACTTTTGATACTCTCCAGTCCTCTGGTATAGTAGCTGACTTTAATTTAAAGACTGCATGCAACTCAGTTACAGCTTCAGGTTCCTTTCAAGCATTTAGATGGATAACAGTTTGAGACTGTGCTCTTCATCAATTTCTTCCAAACTCACCTTTTGATACTACAGGTTTTTATTATTTATTATGTATTGTATTACAATTACAAATAAAATAGGTTTGGGAGATGTCTCTACAACATCCTCTGAAGACTGATGCTGTAATGAAGACCAATGGTGACTATGACCTCTAGTGTACTGTGATGCCCTTTCGTTATGTAAATTTTATTGGATACTTTAAAGAAGCAATGTAGACCTAGTATCAGAGGGGTAGTCCTAAATTCTTAATAAATGACATTATTAAACTGACACCCTTCTGTACTCCCCTGGGGGGCTTATTTGGTTTTGTATTGAAAAGCTGTGAAAATGAAAAGCTTAAACAATATTGGGTCATTCAATCTAGGGGTTTGGTTCAAGTCCATCTGTGTTTATTGATTTTGCTACATTTTTAGGAAACCAGTTAATAAATTATAAAGCCTTAAGGGACTGTTGTAAATCTGACCTCCTGTATAACACAAGCCACAGACTTTCCTGAATTATGCTGTAGTTCAAACAGGGACTTATCTCTTAGGAAAAACATCCAATCTTTATTTCAAAATTGCCAGTGATGGAGAATCCACCACAACCCTTGGCAAGTTGTTCCAACAAGTTACCTTCGCTGTTAAAAATGTGCCCTTTATTTCTAGTCTGAAATAATCTAGTTTCAACTTCCACCCACTAGCCCTGCTTATATCTCAGTCTACTAGAATGAAGAGCCTTCGGCAGAGCCATCCCTTAGGTAGGGCAAATTGGGGCAACCACTCTGGGCCCCATGCTTTGGGGGGGGCTGGTGCGATCCGTCCCGGAAGACCTGGTGCAGCAAGACTTCCCCCCCCGACTCTCTCTCTCTGGCCGCAGCCCTGAGCTGCCATGGTTCTATGGCCAACAATAGCCCCGTGGTAGGCGCCAGCAACCACCAGCAGCAGCAGGCGGCCCAGCACCAGGCCTGATCCATCCCCCCCAGCCCAGCTGCTGATGCAGAGTGAGGCCCCCAAGCTGGCGGGGGCTGAGTTGCAGTGGCATGGGAACATTTTTTAATAGTGGATGTGCTGAAAGCCAGCCCCCTTACCCCTGTCCACCCCCTCCACCCAGCTGCAGCACCACCCTGCACCCTTAGTTCTCACTCCTATGCTGATGTGTCCTGGGCTCTGCACCCCACTAGGGACAGTCCTGGCCCTTGATTATCAAAACTCTCTTCCCCATGTAAGTATTTAGGCCTGGATCCACAAAAGCACTTAGGTGAGCCACCTCTGGGAACCCCTCTCATGGAGTCAAATGCCTTAGGCTCCTAAGCCATTTCTTGTGAGAACGGCTTAGCTGCCTGTCTACCTCCACATACAATGGTAGGGCAGAAGAGGATAAGGATTGTGGCTTTTTGGCCACCTAGTGTCTTGTAACGGATTTAGCTCATAATTTGGTTTCTTTTGAAATCGGTCTTTTTAAAGCATCAAGTGTAAATATATTACAGTTTGAACTTCATTCTGTTTGCATATAACAAATGCAATCAAGTCATGATTGATTGCGCTTATGCTACCACTAGTTTTTAGTTCTGTGACAATTTCCTTTCCATCTGTTAAGATGAGTCTATGGGCTGGTCTGCACGGGGGGGGGAGGGTCGATCTAAGACGCACAACTTCAGCTACGTGAATAGCGTAGCTGAAGTCGAAGTATCTTGGATCAATTTACCTTGGGACCTCACGGCGCGGGATCAACAGCCGCGGTTCCCCCCTCGATTCCGCTACCGCCGCTCGCTCTGGTGGAGTTCCGGAGTCGAGGGGGAGCGCGTTCGGGGATCAATATATCGTGTCTCGTTGGGATCGATATATCGCATCTTGATAAATTGATGGCTACCCGCCGATACAGCGGGTAGCCTGGACATCCCCTTTGTCCCCTATATTGGAACGAGATTTTTGAGTTAGGAATTTGTTATATATAATTTTCAGAAATTCCAGGGACTCCTTAGTACTGGCAGCATGAAACTTCCAGCATGTATCATTTGGATTTAAGTCTCCCATGGTCATGCTGCTTTTTCCACCCTACATTATAGATAAGTGCTTAAGGACTGGATCATCTTGTTCTGTGGTATGATTTGGTGGTCTGTAGCAGACACCAGCTAATAACTAATGCCCCATTTTGTGCTGTAAGACCATAATCATTCAAGACAATTTGCTTTTGAGTTGTCGGTGACTCAGAAACAGGAAGTACCAGTTTGAAATAGTTGTTGCAATCTAGGTTCAGAAATAATGTTTAAGTTACTCCAAGGGTATGTCTACACTACGGGATTAATCCGAATTTATATCATTCGAATTTTGGAAACAGATTGTATAAAGTCGAATGTATGCGGCCACACTAAGCACATTAATTCGGTGGTGTGCATCCATGTACCGGGGCTAGCATCGATTTCTGGAGCACTGCATTGTGGGTAGCTATCCCATAGTTCCCAAAGTCTCCTCCACCCATTGGAATTCTGAGTTGAGATCCCAATGCCTGATGGGGCCAAAAACATTGTCGCGGATGGTTCTGGGTATATCCTCCCCCCTCTCCAGGGAAGCAACGTCAGACAACCGTTTCGCACCTTTTTCCTGGGTGAACAGTGCAGACGCCATACCATGGCAAGCATGGAGCCCGCTCAGCTCAAGACAGCAGTCATGAACATTGTAAACACCTCACGCATTATCGTACAGTTTATGCTGAACCAGAACCTGCAAAATCAGGCAGTGAGAAGTAGGCTACGGCAGCGCGGCAGCAAGAGTGATGAGGATATGGACATGCGATTCTATCAAACCGCGGGCCCCGGTGCTTTGGAGATCATGCTGTTAATGGGACAGGTTATAGCCATGGAACGCTGATTCTGGGCCCGGGAAACAAGCACAGACTGGTGGGACCGCATAGTGTTGCAGGTGTGGGACGATTCCCAATGGTTGCAAAACTTTCGCATGCGTAAGGGCACTTTCTTGGAACTTTGTGATTTGCTTTCCCCTGCCCTGAAGCACCAGAATACCAAGATGAGAGCAGCCCTCACAGTTGAGAAGTGAGTGGCCATAGCCCTGTGGAAGCTTGCAACGCCAGATATCTACCGGTCAGTTGGGAATCAATTTGGAGTGGGCAAATCTACTGTGGGGGCTGCTGTCATGCAAGTAGCCAAAGCAATCAATTAGCTGCTGCTACGAAAGGTAGTGACTCTGGGAAATGTGCAGGTCATAGTGGATGGCTTTGCTGCAATGGGATTCCCAAACTGTGGTGGGGCGATAGATGGAACCCATATCCCTATCTTGGCACCAGGATACCCAGTACATAAACCGCAAGGGTTACTTTTCAATGGTGCTGCAAGCACTGGTGGATCACAGGGGACGTTTCACCAACGTCAATGTGGGCTGGCCGGGAAGGGTTCATGACGCTCACATCTTCAGGAACACTACTCTGTTTAAAGTGCTGCAGCAAGGGACTTACTTCCCGGACCAGAAAATAACCGTTGGGGATGTTGAAATGCCAATAGTTATTCTTGGGGACCCAGCCTACCCCTTAATGCCATGGCTCATGAAGCCATACACAGGCAGCCTGGACAGGAGTCAGGAGCTGTTCAACTACAGGCTGAGCAAGTGCAGAATGGTGTTAGAATGTGCATTTGGCCGTTTAAAAGGTCACTGGCGATTGTTACTGACTCGCTCAGACCTCAGCCAAACCAATATCCCCATTGTTATTTCTGCTTGCTGTGTGCTCCACAATCTCTGTGAGAATAAGGGGGAGACCTTTATGGCGGGGTGGGAGGCTGAGGCAAATCGCCTGGCTGCTGATTACGTGCAGCCAGACAGCAGGGCGATTAGAAGATCACACCATGAAGCGCTGTGCATCAGAGAAGCTTTGAAAACCAGTTTCATGGCTGGCCAGGCTACCGTGTGAAATATCTGTTTTTTCTCCTTCATGAAAACCTGCCTCCTTTCTTGACACATTCTCTGTAAGGAACCCACCCTCCCCCTTCCCCCAGCTTGCTTTCAAAGGAAATAAAGTCACTATCGTTTAAAACTCATGTATTCTTTATTAATTGATTATAAACATAGGGAGAGAACCGACAAGGTAATCTGGGTGAGGTTTGGGAGGAGGATAGGAGGGAAGTAAAAGGCCACTGAAAAAATTCAATATAATGACAGCCTTTTGGTTGGGCTGTCCATTGGGGTGGAGGGTGCACGGAGCCTCCCCCACCGCGTTCTTACACGTCTGGGTGAGGAGGCTATGGAACATGGTGAGGGGGGAGGGAGGTTATACAGCGGCTGCAGCGGCAGTCTGTTATCCTGCTGCCATTCCTGAAGCTCCACCAGACGCCAGAGCATGTCTGTTTGATCACACAGCAGCCCCAGCGTTGCAGCCTGCCACCTCTCATCTCAAGCATCCCTCATAACCTCATGTTCACTGGCATCTTTCCTAAATTTAGATACAGTGTTCTTCCACTCATTCAAATGAGCTCTTTTATTGCGGGTGCATTCCATTATTTCTGTGAACATCTCGTCTCGCATCCTCTTTCTCTGCCGCCTTATCTGAGATTAGCCTTCGGGAGGGAGGCTTGAAAACTTTGCAGCTGCTGGAGGGAGGGTTGAAAAAAAGGAGAGAAGTTTTTTAAAATGATACATTTTACAGAACAATGCTTATACTCTTTCATGGTGAACAACACTATTCACATTACATAGCGCATGTGATTTCAGTACAAGGTCGCATTTTCCATCTTAATATTAGTGCCTGTGGCTTTGGTGTTAGAGATCACTGACGCAGGTCGGGGAACAGAATTCAGCTTGCATACGGCCATGGTAAGCCATTGTCTTTCAGCTTCTGCGCCTTCCTTTCCCACATACCAAGCAAAGCCCGTTGACTGCTGCGGTTTTCCTGTTAACCTTCAGCAGCAGAAAACTAACACCCCCCCCCCCATCCAATTCTTTGGGATGATCGCTGTACCCCTCCCCCCACCGTGTGGCTGGTAACAGGGAAGATCCCTGCTAGCCAAATGCGAAAAGCTCAGGGTCAATTCTCTCTCTCTCTCCCCCCCACCCCCCCACGCTTGGCTAACTGCAGGGAAGGATTTCTTTTCAGCCACAGGCAAACAGCCCAGTAGGAACGGCTACCTCTGTCCCCTTAATTAAATTCCCGTATTTCAACCAGGTTACCATGAGCGATATCCCTCTCCTGAGGATTACACCGCGAGATAAAGAACGGATGTTGCTTGAATGCCAGCAAACACCGGGACCATATGCTGCCAGGCTTTGTCATGCAATGATACCAGATTACTTGCTGCAAGCATGCCGTGGTCAAGTGTCTTACCATGGAGGACGGAATAAGGCTGCGCTGCCCAGAAACCTTCTGCAAAGGCTTTTGGAGTACCTCCAGGAGAGCTTCATGGAGATGTCCCTGGAGGATTTCCACTCCATCCCCAGACACGTTAACAGACTTTTCCAGTAGCTGTACTGGCCACGAATGCATCCCAAGTCCTCAGGGCAAAGTAATCATTAAAAAAACGCTTGCATTTAAAACAAGTTTTATATTTTAAAAGGTAAGCTCACCTGAGGTCCCTTCCATGGGGTCTTGGTCTTGGATACCGGCTTGGGAGGGTACTTCAGTCAGGCTGAGAAAAAGATCCTGGCTGTTGGCGAGAACGGAGTGCTGGGTGCTCTCCACAAGCTCGTCGTCCTCCTCTTCCCCATCTGCAGAATCCTCAGGTGTAGCTGATGAGATTTATCCCCACCTCGGAATCCATGGTCAGAGGTGGGGTAGTGGTGGCGACCCCCCCTAGAACTGCATGCAGCTCGGCGTAGAAGCAGCATGTCCACAGCTTTGACCCGGAACGACCATTTGCCTCCTTTGTTATTTTGATAGGCTTGTCTGAGCTCCTTGACTTTCATGTGGCACTGATCTGAGTCCTTATTGTGGCCTCTCTCCATCATGCCCTTGGAGATTTTTTTTCAAAAGTTTTGGCATTTCGTCTTTTCGAACAAGTTCTGCTAGCACTGAATCCTCTCCCCATATAGCGATCAGATCCAGTACCTCCCATACGGTCCATGCTGGTGCTTTTTTTCGATTATCGGCCTGCATGATTACCTGTGCTGATGAGCTGAGCTATCTGTGGTCACCTGTGCTCTCCACGCTGGGCAAACAGGAAATGAAATTCAAATGTTCGCGGGGCTTTTCCTGTCTACCTGGCCAGTGCATCCGAGTTCAGATTGCTGTCCAGAGCGGTCAGAATGGTGCACTGTGGGACAGCTCCCAGAGGCCAATACTATCAAATTGCGGCCACACTAACCCTAATTCGAAATGACAATATCGATTTTGGCTCTACTCCGCTCGTCGGGATGGAGTACAGAAATCGATTTTAAGAACCCTTTATTTCGAAATAAATGGCTCCGTTGTGTGGACGGGTGCAGGGTTAATTCAATTTAATGCTGCTAAATCTGAATTAAAGTCATAGTGTAGACCAGGCCCAAGTCTCTAAGATTTTAAAAAAGAACAACCTTTTTTGGTGTAACATCAACAGGCCCAAATAGGCTTCTCAGCATTAACTATATTAGCTTGTCTTTTGCTCACCTTAAAGAGTCCAGAAGACACATTAAACAAACAAGTAGCATACAGTGCATAAAGCCATATGTGTTTGTGATCTGATGTGAATTGGTGGACTGGGGAAGCACTGAAGATTTGCCAGCTACTGAAGTCCCTGGAGCTGATTTAATCCTAATGTCAGAGTCACTTTTTTAAGTGTGGGCAAAAAGCCCACAATGTAATCTCTAGAGATTACGTGAAATTGTTGGTTGCTTGCATGTTTTGTGGCACAGAAGCAAACTTGTGGTTAAAGCTTCTGTCAAGGATTATGAAGGTCTAAAGTTGAGAGCAATGATCTCCAAGGGGGAAAAAAAAAATAAACACTAAGTGCTCTTAGTGAGAAAACTTAGCTGCTCGACTAAAAACTGCTGAATGTGATTAGGACCAATACATATAAATCACCTTATTAGCAGTAATAAGGCAAGTCTTCATCTGGTATAAATTGGTATAGCTCCATTGAAGCCAATGGAGCAAAGCCAGTTTGCACCACTCAAGGATATGGCCTATTGTGTACTACTAAATGTTGGCTAGGGAAGAAGCTTAATCTTTCTACTAAAGTACAGTGGGCTGTACTTAATACTATAAACCTTTCTGACCAAAGAAAAACCTGCTCAGCCCCTAGTTGTAGGAGATGAAAGAATCTTACAGTTTGACATTGGTCTCAACAATTATTGCCATTTGCAGCACTGCCTAGAGGATAGGGCACTGGGTAAGTAGACCTGAGTAGAAATCCTGATTCCACTGAAGTCAATGATACATTTCCTCTCCCCCCCTTGACTTCAATGAGGCCAATATTCACCATAAATTCTATTTCTGACTCAAGTATGAACTTGAAAAAGTCACTTAGACCCAGTTTCTCAAAAGTTTGCTTCAGTTTGTGTGCCCAACTTGCAATTCTGATGGCCAAATTTTCAGAGATGCTGAAACCCATAACACAAGAGGAAATCAATGGGAACTGCATAGGGCTCAGCCTCTCAGAAAAATCAAGTCTTAGGTAAGTGGAGATGGGCACACAACAATTTGGGCACCAAGAATTAGTGGACACGCTTTTGATAACATGGGTCTTAACCTCTATATGCCTCAGTTTCCCTCTCTGTAAAATGGAGATTTTGCTGCTTGCTTGCTTACCATTTCTAAAACTCTTGGAGATAGATGGTTGAAAAGTGCAATGTACCAGTAAGCACTAAATAGAATTACTGACACCACCCACCTCTGGACAATCAAGGAACAACCCTGATAGGGCTCCCCATCATTCCTTACCAGCTGGGCAGATGGTGACTGTGATGACAGTCGGTTTTGAGGGGTTGCAAACTTTAGCTGGAAGAAAGGAAAGCAATACTTTTTTTTTTCCCCTTCATTAAAGGACATAATTCAATATACAGTATTTATGGATGGGAATTCACTCTGGTTATTTCATTTAAAATCTAGGGTGTTTCAGCAGCATCATGCTTGACTTTTGTGTTGCATGTTTCAGCTTGCTGAATGGTTTTAACACTGTCTCAAACCAGCCCCCGAGAGTTTGCTTGGAAGTGAGTTCACACCCAGCAACTCTCTCCCAGTCAAGTTTTCCCTTCCCCTTTAACCAGCCTTAAGGCCCCTTCTTATCTACATTTTGGGAGTTGTTTGTTGGAAGAAGGGGCAGGTATTGAGGTTGAAGCATGGAAAGCCAGTTGGCGGAAGCAGAGCTGCCCTCAGGGAGACTTCAGTAACCCATGTAGTACAATGGAAAGGAGGATCTGGCAAATATATAAAGCCAAATTTATTGCCACAGACTCCATTGTACTAAGCTTTTAGTGACTTATCTTCTCCTAGCACCGCTTGGCACTTCTCGTTATTCCAGAATCAGTTAATTTGTCCAATACCCACTTGTAGATTTACAGATTTTTGGACAACAGAGCTCAGCTCAGCCTGAATTGAACAGTCCTCTCCGATCGGGATCAAGGTCTGCACATTAGCCTCATCCCAAGTGGCTAATAAATCCACCAGTCTGTCACAAACATGGCTGAGCAATCCGATAGAAAAGAAGGACAGAAGGTGTGTGGTAAAGCAGTTTGTTGGGATG
The DNA here is from genome assembly GCF_027887155.1 of Malaclemys terrapin pileata. NCBI lineage: Eukaryota > Metazoa > Chordata > Testudines > Emydidae > Malaclemys > Malaclemys terrapin. The sequence continues at coordinate 52,244,624 of NC_071509.1, read as the reverse complement.
TAAATTCCAGTACAGCACTGGTTGTTGGTTTGTTTGTTTTTTTTTTAAATGTAGCCTGCATTTCCCTAAGCAATGCTTTGGGCAGGGCACACTGAGGGAGAGCTGTCCAGGTAACACCCTGGGTCTTGGGCTTGCCAGTTGGAGTTAGGACACATCTACAGGGATATTTAGGGTGTGTCTACATGGGGATGTTCAGGAAAGTTAAGATGAAGTAACTAAAGGTGTAAAGTTAAAACATGTTAAACCCCAGGTAGATGCACTCATTCAGAAATGAAGTGGCCTTAGTTCATTGTAACTTTAATTCCCCTCACACTTTGAAGTCTGGTCTACACTTAAAACATATATAGACAAGGCTACAGTGCTCATGGGTGCAAAAAAAATAATCGTGAGTGTCATAGCTATTCCGACCTAACCCCTGGTATAGATGCAGCTAGGTTGATGGAAGACTGCTTCCATTGACCTAGCTGACCTCATTCCAAGAGGTGGTGTTCCTACAGCGATGGGAAAATGCCTTCTGTCCAGGGCTGGCTCCAGCATTTCTGCCGCCCCAAGCGCAAAAAAAAAAAGCCGCGATAGCGATCAGCAGTGGCAATTGGGGGGGGGGGGGGGAGCCGTGATCGGCGGCAGCAGTTTGGCGGCAGGTCCTTCGCTCCTAGAGGGAGTGAGGGGAACTGCCGCCCCCGAATTGCCGCAGGTGCCGTCCCTCTCCCTTGGCTGCCCCAAGCACCTGCTTGTTAAGCTGGTGCCTGGAGCCGGCCCTGCTTCTGTCGCTGTAGGCTGCCTCTGTGCTACGGGGTTTTGCTGGCATGGCTACAACTGTGGCTACTGTAGCTATGCCATTATAGCCCCCGTAGTGTAGAGATGGTGTTAACTTTCCTGAGTGTCCCCATGTAGACAAGCCGTTAGGAAGACTAGCTAAAAAATTCCACGGACACAGGGTAAGCTAACCCGAGCATGACTTAGCAAGTTTTTCTTGCTGCAGCTTCTGAAAGCACATTGTGTGTAGATGCAAAAAGAAGTCTCAACCTATAGCAAACTCAGAACTCTAGCTTGACTTTGAGACTCTGTGTTTTGTGTGGAGAGTGGCAACTAGGCAGGGTTTCAAGGTGCTTTTCATTGGGAGCTAGGTATCAGCAGCTGCTAGGGGGTATGCACTGAGTTGCTTATCTAGGAGGGGTAGTAGATAGTTGAGCCTCCAAGTTCAGCTTTCCATGTGGGAGAGATCCCAGCAAGAATAGGAGGGAGTAGTTGTGAGCTGAAAGGAGTTGCTGACATAATAGAGATCCCAAGAGTTCAGGGTTCTCTTGTAGGGCTGCTTACATAGCTCAAAGCTAAAGCCATCTGTGGAGCTGGGGAGGTTTGGTGATTCCCTATTCTACAGTCACCAAACTCTTGCAAGCAAGGGTTGAGGTTTGATATTAGAGCTGTGTGAAATAGATTGGAGCAAATGTGGCTAAACAAGTATTTACCAGGGAAGACCAATGAGTCATTCTAGGAATTTCAGAGGTGGTGTCTTGTTATATAACCCTGGATCTGATCACCACACAGACTTTGGAGAAGTTCAGATCTGGATCTGAATGTTTTAGTTTGTCTATCTGTACCTTAAGACCATGAAATCAGTCCAGTTGCCATCCTTGTGCTATATGTCTGTACACTAGAAATCCTTGATGAAACTGATATGGGAGAAAAGGGATCAAGAGTGAAATTTATTTCCAAACAAATCAAGTTTTTATGCTTCTATTATAAACCCCTGAAATTCAGGATTTATCAAATAAATTCTTACACAACCATATCCAGAGCAGCATGTATATATTGCTGCTATCATGTAATCTGACTTCAGTAATGTTTTGTGACTTAAACAGTTCTGAAGAAAAATTAATAATATCCAGTCCCTAATGGGGATTAGAAATTCATTTTCATTTAATAAGCTATTGTGAAGTATAAAGAAAAATACAGTGCCACGCATAGTAAACAGGCCTGTGTTTTCTTTGACAGAGTGCCAGTTCCTCAGCTGCAGCATTACAGTACTATTCATCTTCATAAAGGGCTCTTTTGAAAATGTTATTAAACAGCAGGAAGGAACGGAGTATATGAGTTTCATTAGTCATTGGAGGTAAACCTGGCCAATCTCTTCTGGGAATTATTAGCACATTCCTAAACATCCCTGGCTTGTTGGCATCCAAAAAGGAAAAAAAAAATCCGTTTCAAGCTTTTGGAGTGTATCCAAATCTCCATTTTTGAAACCCCCTGGGTCAATCTGTTCATCTCAGTGTTCAAGTAGGATCTGTCTGCTTAGGGACCATGGACTCCCCAATCCAGGGTTTGTCTATAATCTGGGGATTTGTACACTAGTGTAATTATACCAATTGATTTGGAACTGGAATGAACTGTACCAGGGCTAGTCATTTTGTACACCGCTGCAGCACCTCTACACTAAAAATGTACACTTGCAGTGTAGCTACACCAGTGCAACCCCCCCTTCCCTACTGTAGGCTAGCCCAAAGTATCTGATCAAACAAATCAAAAATTCTTCCATACAGGTTTACAAAAATGTGCTAGGCTCTGTACAGACACATTTCTGTATTTTGCACAATAGGGTCCTGGTGCCTGGCTGGGGCCCCTAGCCCCATGATAATACACATATATTATTAATATATAAATGATAACAGGCGACATGCCCAGCACTAATAACACTCTCAATCCCCATAGCCCATATTTTCTGGAGCAAACTACTGTATTTCATAACTCAAGTGCTACATGTTTCTAGATTGTAAGGCCATGGTTCAGAGACCATTTGTGTGCTTAAAGTTAGGCACTTTCTTACGTACATTGCTCAGTGAGGGTCTAAGCTGTAGGATACACACTTTGATATAATGTTATAGGCAGCAGGTCATCTGATTTAAAACTCCTCCCAAAATATCACAGGTAACTTGTAAAATTTAGTAATTTTAGTCTAGAAAGAGCCTGTGAAAATTCTGCTGTTTTGTGAGCATTATGCTTAGCTTTGACCCATAGCAGATTTTGTGAACCATTGTTGTCTGTTCCTACCAGATGGAACTGGTGAAGGTTGGACTGGTCATCAGCCTTCTAACAGGTGAGGCTCCGGACTAGGGGTCCCCTCTGCTAAGCAGGATCACCCCATACTGGCCAGCTGGGACACCTTCCTGAGGGTCTTTGACAATCTTTGATGGCCCACACCCAGCTCGCACTGTGGAGGTGACCCTAGAGATACTCCACCAGCCTTCGAGGTCAGCTGCAATGTATGCAGCCTGCTTCTGATGCCTGGCTTGGAATGAGAGAGCCCAGGTATACCAATTCTGTCTTGGTCTCAGCAAGGAAATAAAAGATCAGTGTGCCCACCTGGAGCCCCCCAGGAATCTGGATGCATTTATTGAGCTGTTACTCCAAATTGACACCTGACTTAGTGAGTGGCAACTCAAAAGGAAAAGGATTCCATCTTGCATCCAGGCACCACCCACAACCCTGGCAAAGGCCCACTCACCTGAGCCCATATAGGTGGATGAGGCACGGACCAAATGGGAATGCTGATGGTGAGAGTATTGTGTTTCTACTGTGGTAGTACCGGCCACAGGGTGTCCGCCTGTCCTGCTAAATCTCTAAATCATGTGGTTCCAGGAAATGACTATGCCCAGCCTCGGTAAGGCTGCACAACATCTGGAAAACTCCAAGCTCCCCTCCAGCAATCCACATCAAAAATGTCCTTGCACCTACAACTCCAGTTACAACTTCAGATCCAGGATTCTGGACAGGTACTCCCACCCCCAGAGGGCTCTGATTGACTCTGGGGCCAGCAATATCTTCATGGACACTACTTTTGCTCAAGTACTTGGCCTACCTATACAGCCTAAGTTTTATAGGGCAACTGCCTCCTGACTTCCACGTTCGAGCCTCCAGGACCTTGGGTCAGATGCTTTGGTCAGGCTTCAGAAACAGCGAGAGACATTTGGACAACAGAGTAGGCCTCCTTGCTACTAGGATTAGCCATCACACTGCCTGCAAAATACCAAGAATTTTCAGGTCTATTCAAAAAACAAAATGCAGACACACTACCCCCTCATGAGAATATGACTGTCTGATCAACTTGCAGCCTGGGGCCAAGATTCCATTCAGCCAACTATATGCCACGTCAGAACCCAAATTAGCCACCCTTAATGTCTACATCCACAAGAATCTGGAGACCGATTTCATCTGGGATTCCACATCACCAGCCAGGGCCCCTGTCCTGTTGTGAAAAAGAAAGATGGCTCCCTAAGACTTTGTGGATTACTGTGCTCTAAATACAATCACAATGTGGAAACGATATCCACTACCACTGATCCCAGACCTCCTGGGTCGGGGCAGAACAGTCCCCATATTCACCAAGATAAAGGGTACACCTAAAAAGGGATGTACAACTTAATCAGAATCTGGTCAGATAATGAATGGAAAACGCTTTTCGCACTCAGGGTGGCCACTTCAAATATCTGGTGATGCCTTTTGGACTTGCATGTCTGTGACCATCTAACTAATGATGTCTTATGATACTACTATGTGGTCACCTAATTAGATGACATCCTAACTTTGAAGACCAGTCTACACCCAACAGCATGTGCACAAAATCCTAGAAAGACTCCACCAGCATAGATGCTATGCTAAGCTGGAGAAATGCATCTTTGATCAACCCCCTGTGGAATTTTTAGGGTACATTCTGTCCACTGAGAGAGTCTGCATGGATCCCCAGAAGGTGGAAGTGGTTTGTGATTGGGCAACACCACAAAGCATTCAAGAAATTCAGCACTTCATTCTATAGAGGCTTTATATGGGACTATTCCTGATTCCTGGCCCCTATAGCCTCTCTGCTGCAAAAATCCACCATCACTTGGATACCTTTTGATCATCTGAAGGTTGCGTTCACCTCCACTCCAATCCTCACACTTCCTGACCCAAGTCAGCTGTTTATCCTGGAAACTAATGTTTCCAACATCACTACTGAGGCAGTCCTGTCCCAGAAAGTGTTGACCAAGAGGTTCTTTCCTGTGGGAACTGTTTCCTGCCGAGCACAATTATGAAATTTCAGACAAGGAGCTACTAGCCATCAAAGTGACTTTCAGAACCAGGAGGCATTATCTAGGAGAAGGCAGATACCTAGTTCAGGTTTTAACTGATCACAAACATCGAGAATACCTGCATTCTGCTAAAGACCTAGCCCAACAACAGCTATGCTAGGCTCTCTTCTTTTCTAGGGTTGTTGTTGTTGTTGCTATCACCTACTGCCCTGGCTCCCACAACGGTAAGGTAGATGCTCAGTCCTGCAAAGTGGAATATGCTAATGATCCTAAGGGACCCAAAGAAGAGCCTCCCTGCATCCTGGAGGCTCATCGCAATTGGATTTGTTCACGACAATATGTTCCACCCTACCAAATGACATGGTAAATTCATACAAAAGGATGGACTCTTCTTTCATGGGTGCATCTGTGTCCCTCAGGAACATGCCCATTTGGAGGTCCTTCACTTTTGCCAGGATGTCCCTTTTGGGCTGGACACTTCATCCAGGCAAGAGCACTCACATGGTATGTCAATTTATTCTGATGGCCTGAGTAAAGTCGTGGAACACCTGCAGCCATACCAAAGTTCCCCAAACTAAGCCCTTTGGGATGTTAATGCATGTTGAGACCCCCTTTAGGCTACTGACTGTGCGAGAACTCCAGCCATTGCCTCAGACTGCCTCTGACATGGATTGACCTGCTGGCTACCTGACCACCCACACACTTGACTACTTCTCTGGACTGCCTCCTGCCAGCCTCGGCAACAGGCATTACCATCTCTCTGCTGCTAATGCTAACAAAGGGTTGCAGCATTTAGTCCTGCAACCTTCTGATCTTGCAAAGTGGAGTGGGCAAGAAAGCAGCTCATTCTGCAGCATGCTATAAAGCTCTTCCCCCTACTTAGTGGCAGGTTGTACACTTGCCATGTGGGGCAAGGCAGCAAAACAGGATCTGCAGTTGCTAGCTTGCCCTTATCTCAGTATAGAGATCTCACGTTTCACCCACCCCATTGAAGCATGCCTCTAGGGAGCAAGGCAGGAGCCTGGCACTACAACACACACCCTCCTCCACCCATTGGGAAAGCCTAAGTGGGAGGGTGAAGTGAGTGCTCCTGAGGGGACCAAGGATGTATTGAGGGGAGCTCCTGATTGGGAGGAAAGGGGGCTCTTGAGAGTGGGCAGATCATTAACTTCTTGGGGCAAGGGTTGAGGGAACCATGCATGTGTTGCGGGGGCAAAGGGGCAGAGTCTGAAGGAGAGAGTCTCATGCAGGAAGGACAAGGGAGAAAAGTAGGCATATGCTGGGAGAGGGAACCCCAGATATGTGGTGGATTCCTGAGCAAGGAGGTGTATGTTTTCTGTTTTCTTGACCGCTGTTTCTCTACTGGGTGCTGTTCTGAGGCAGTTCAGGGTGTTTGCTGGCACAGGGTAAGCGGGACGCACTTTGGATCTGCTCTCTCTCGTGTAGATTTTAGTTATGTTCTTTCTGTTTTTCCTTAATCTCTGATGCAACTCATTTAGACTCAAAGTTCAGGTTTGCTCTCTTGATGGAAATCATAACATTAGGCTATTGGACTATGGAGGACAGGAGATGGAGTCCCTGAGAAGATGTGCTGGAAGCTTTTAATCTGCAGTAAGCTGCCTCCATCTCCAACTGCTATCGTTTTCACTCTCCCCAATTCCTTGCTGACCTTCCAGCAACACCAGTTTGCCTCTTTCTAAACCATATGCTGAAGCCCACTATCTCCACAGGTCATTTGCCCACTGGACCCTTGTCCTTAAATCTGTGGCCCCTGTGACTGTTGCCCTGGGTCCTAGCAAAAATTTACAAAAAGATTAAAGGATATTTTTATACCATTTCCAGAGGTACTGTTTAAAGGGTACTCCATCAGAAAACTGATTTAAAAAAATCAGTCCCTTTTAATGACTTGGCAAGATGAACTTCTACTACTGATGTTCACACTACTCTCTGCAGAGTCAGGAAAACAGTGCCTTGGTTACCCTTTCAAGGCTATCTTGGCAAACGAGAGTTAAAGACTTCCATTATTTTAAAAATAAAAGGCTACATTTTAGAGAATGGGAAGCCCCTAAACTCATGAATGAGCTGCACCTACAAATTTACAGTCACAGGCTATAATTTTACCAAACAAAGGCTATGTGATGCATTTATCATGATATATATGGTAGTTTAAGAGTCCTAGACTTTATTCAAAAGGATTAATGGGGATAGCATGTCCTTCGGCAGGCTAGATTTACAGCAGTCTTACTAGCAGATATTTTCTACAAGTTCACAAAATGAAGATTTTTAGGACTATGAACCTTAATCTCCCATCACAAAGATTTTTAGGATCCACACTTCCAAGAGTGGCCTCTGATTTAAGGCTACCTTTAAGTGGCTGTAAAATGTCTCATGTTGGTGTCAAAAATTGAAACACCCCAAATCAGACCCAAATTTTCAAAAGTGGCCTCTAAGTGATTTGACCATGGTGAAACAGAGAATTGGTGGTACAGTCAGAAAAAATAACACCAGCTTTTAAAGACGTGCTAATATAACTGGACATATAGCAAAGCCTAGTTTTCCATCCCCTACATCAATGCTATGGTAAAATGGGCATTTTGCATAGACTAGAGGTGGTGGGTGAGGAAGCAAGATGAGATAAAGGATGAACTTTAGAAAGATTGTAGAGAAAGAATTGATAGGATCTGGTAACAACTTGGAATGGGAGAAGGAGAAGAGAATGTGACACCATGGGTTGCAAGCATGGTTGACAAATAGAACAGTGTGATAGAGGGAAAGTTTGGGGGAGAATGATGAGTTTTCATTTGTGCTGAACTTCCAGAAAGACCTATTAGACAGCTGGAGTACTGGACAGAGGAGGAAAGTTAAAGTGAAGTGACAGATTTGGAAGTTTTTAGGCAGAGAGTAGCTGAAAGAGGTGCAGCTGGCTCCTCCCTCCCCCCCCCCTCCGCCCTTAGCTTGAAGTGGCTTTATTTTATACAGGGTTTACAGTTTTGTTCAATAGTTTTCAGCATCCTGACTATAAAAATTGTTCCAATGCCACTGGCTGAAACCATAAAAGTAGGTCTGGTCACCTTGGGATACAATTTGGAAGGGAAATAAGAGGGGACCAAGATTGATCTCGGAGGGATGCCATCAGGGTAGGGAGTGGGAGGAGCCGTCTCTCAAGGATATGCTGAAGGAGCAGTTGGAGAGGGAGAGCACTGAATCAATAAGCCCGAGGAAAAAGCCTGAAAGAAGAGAAAGAGATTGATAGTGTCAAAGGTGGCAGAGAGGAGGAGGAGAAAAAGAATAATGGGTAACTTTTGGTCAGTATGGTTGCAGGAAGGGTGGGGAGGATGAAAGATGCATTGCAAAGGATCCACGAAAGAATCAGAGTAGAGGAAATTAAGACATTGGGAAGAGACTGCTCACTCATGGAGAAGGGAAGCAAAGGCAGTAGCTGGTGAGGGGGACAAGTGAGGGAGAAGGCAATGAGTTACCTGTGAGGATTTAACAGGTGCAGGACTCATCTCTCTTCAGAAGTTTCTTGCCTCCTATTATACCTCAATATAGATCAGCAGAATCTTTTTTTCTCTATTCCCATGTACCCATTCTGAAAATGTCTCTTGACTTCTATAAAAATGCAGGGGATTTTATACACTAGACAAAATCTATTCTAGATTGCTTCATTCACTGAAATTATGGTGCACAAAGCAATTCCGACTGCCCCATTTACTCCCCTTTCATTGTGAGGCTTTCCTATCTGTCCCTGCGTAGGACAGCAGCTGCTACTTTGTCCTATAGCTTGGCTTCCTCAAAGGCTGTCCCCAGTTCTAAACACTAGTAATTGAATGTCTCCCCAGAGGTTTGCTGTTCCCCATAAACAATGCAGAGAAACATCTGCTTGTCTCATATGGATCTCATAATTTTTGCTTTGGGTTTCATCCAGTACTACATGGAAGAGTGGTGCCTCCCAGCATCCGAGACCTGACTATGAGGGACGTCACTGACAATAGTCAATGCCTCTATTTGTAGCTGATTTTGGAGAGAGGGACAGGACAGGTAGGAAGAAGAGGACTTATGAACGGTTTCACTCTGCGGCTTGCCACACATGGTTCACTCTCTACACTTCAGGCAGATCAACCCTTTCGAATACGTGGTGGTTGTTTTTTTTTTATTTGCAATTGCACTCCGAGGACCCAGTCAGCATTAGGGTCACATTTTGTTGGGCCCTATAGAAACATATAGGTTCAGATTACTTGTGGCCATGTGCAGCTGTGAAAAGGCAAGAAAAAATCTTTCCTCCTCCACCTCCACTCCTGCATTCACTTGCCTGGCTGCATGGGGGGCCCTCTCATGATAGCAGTTCCTGCACTCTGGGAGTAGGATATTAAGAATTGGATGCAGAGGAGGCAAGATCATGATCCTGTCCCACTCTGCACCAGTTTGTGGAGCTGGGATGATGCGCAAGGGGGAGCAATTAGCACTTTCCTCATGGATGATGGCACAGATTGGCTCCCCCACATGCAAAGAGCAGCCCTGGTAAAGAGTGAGACTGAACCTCACAGGCACAGTCTCTTTCTGATACTCTTCCTGAGGCAGCGCATCACCTTCAGGGTATGGCTTAAAAATCACATCTTCTCTCGTAGTAAGAGAGAGTCCCTGCCACAAAGAGTAAATCTAGATTAAAATGAGGTACAAGGGGTGGGTGTAGCAGACAATGGTGTGGGTGGGACTGGGGGAGGGAAGATGAGGTAACACTAATGGGAACACAAAGTTAGAAATAACATGTCTAAAAATCCTTAAATAAGGGCCTTCCAGATGCAAGTTTTGGTGGTGGCTTTTGATTTTAAATCTACGATACCTCAAGCATTGTAGGTCACTAACTCGAAAAACACAAATTCCCACAGCCAAATTCTGCCCTCACTTAAATTCTCAAACACTACTAAATTCAGTGAGTCTGGTGGCACCTTAAAGACTAACAGATTTATTTGGGCATAAGCTTTCGTACCCACGAAAGCTTATGCCCAAATAAATCTGTTAGTCTTTAAGGTGCCACCAGACTCCTTGTTGTTTTTGTCGATACAGACTAACACGGCTACCCGGTGATACTAAATTCAGTGGGGTTAAACAGATAGGGCAGACTGTCATTCAGTTTTTCTAAATTAATAGCATTTTCTGGTAGTTAAAGCATGGAGCTTAGAGCCTTGTGTCCCATCTCAGGTGCTAGTATGTTGTAGTACCTTGGAAAAATTTAATGTATTGGTGCCTTTGCCTTTGATCATTTTGTAGAAGGGAATACTGTTTAGCGACCTCACCAAAAAATAGTGAGACTTAGGGCAGGTCTACACTACAAACTTGCATCAGCACGAGTAATGCTGTGATGCTTCTGGTTGAAGACGCTCTAAATCGATAGGAAAGAGCTCTGCTGTCGGCTTAGCTACTGCCTCTCTAAGAGGTGGAATATGTCGGTGGGAGAAGCTCTCCTGCCAACGTAACGCTGTCTACGTGGGGGGTGATTATAACTACACCCCTGAGCGACATAGTCATACCGAAGGAAGTGTGTAGTGTAGACCTGGCCTTTGGTTTTGTAAAGCTGTTTTTGGATTGTCATCTCTGAGGAGGAAGGAACTTGATTTATTTATGTTTTGTACAACTGAGTGCACTGTCAGCCCTTAAGAAATGATCAAAATTATAGTAATTTCCTCATGTGAGAGGTTCGACGTGTGTGCTAAGTATTATTGTTGTTCTATGTTAGCCTGAGGCATCATATATCTTTGGCTTTTGATTGCTATGATCCACACCCGTCCCTTGTGTTTGTAGTAATCTGTTACATATGTAGGTTTGTTTTTGTATGTGTTCTGACCTCAAATAGGAACAGCAAAGATTCTCTTTGGGAATACTGGTGATGAGGTACATATCCTTTCTATCCATGTTGGTTCCCTCCCTCCCCCCTTGCTGACATGGTCTTCCCCAGGCTTTGGATGATTTTTATTTTATTTTATTTTTTCTGTTTTTCAACCTGCTCTTTTGTTGGCTTTTTCTTTGTCCATGTGTTTGGGTGTTTCCACATACTGATGTGTCAAAATAACACCGGTTCTTTCACTAAAGGAATGCCTATAGAGAAAGTGACCTAAAGAAGAGCTCTATGTAAGCTCAAAAGCTTGTCTCTTTCACCAACAGAAGTTGGTCCAATAAAAGATATTACCTCACCCACCTTGTCTCTCCTCCTTTTTCAATAGTCCAACAAGGAAAACGTGATGCCCCGTCAGGGAGAAAACCTGGAACATTATAAAGACTGGGATGAGTGATGTATTAGTTGAGTGAAAACTAATTACGTTTCCCCCAGTCCTTCAATATTTGAAAATGTGTATCTTTCTCTTTCCCTTTTGCCCTGGTGCCCCCATTTTAATCCCTCTCCTTCATGCCCATATACCTCCTCCTCTATCTCCCCCCCCCAAAGGAAAATAATGACCCTAATTGCAATGGGTTGTTAGCCTGATTGGCCTGATGACACAAAAATAAATATTCCCCTCACCCTGACCCAGCCCCTCGATAAGAGTTCTGGCCTGAGCAATGACTGAAGATCAGACTCTAGTAGAAGGGAATAATATAAGCATCCATATGTTGTTCTGGGATAGCCTTACTCTCGCTTTTCACAGCTTAAAAACTGAGCTGCCAAGTTGCAGTCAGAGGCTGCAGGGAAGTTAATATTTACAGGGTCAGAGGGATATCTGATAGCATAGGAAGAGAAACTGATTAGATTATTGTTACTAATCCACTTTTGTAGCATGAAAAGAGCAAGATTTTGAACCAAATAAAGATCTATTTTGTCTACTGTAAAATATAGAGGAAGGGATAGTCCTGTGATTAGGGCAATAGCCTAGGACTTGGATTAAAGTCCCTGCAGTGCCACATACTTTCTTGTGAACTTGGGCAAGTCATTTAACCTCTTCTGTGCTTCAGTTTCCCTATCTGTAAAATGGGACTATGCTACTTCCCTACCTCACAGGATTGTTGTGAGGATAAATACATTTAAAAACTATGCGGCTCTTAACTTCAGTGGTGATGGGGGGAGGTTGTATATGTCCCTAAAGTAGATAGAATATAGCATCAAAACTTTTGTATTGGTTTATTTTTATAGGATGTGGGGGGGGGTTGTGTTTTTTGTTTTGTTTTTTAAACTAAACTGTGCACGGAGAGCTCATTGGCACATTTTAAAGAATACAAATAAAATTGCCTACAGATCGATCTCTAGAGATATGTAGTCCAGGCAAAAATGCTGCTTCAGAGTCTTACTTTCTCCATGTGTGGTAGTTTTTGAGGAGAGTAGGAGAAGGCTGTTGGGGGAGGGGCAGCTGCTATATTCTGCATGAAGTGTTTTCCTGCTGCTTTCAAAATTCATGTTCTCTGTCAGGCCCCAAATTAGCTATCCATCCCTGTAAACCAAGCATCTAAACATATGCTTAAGCATGTGCTCAACATTAATTTTTTTACGGTTAAGCGCTTTGTGGAATAAGAGTGGATTTAAGAAGGTGCTTAACTGCGTTATTGAATTGGGGCCTCAAATCTGACTCTTTAAAACTCCAGTCTTGCACACACTGCAATCAAAGGCAAAAATTCCTTTGTCCTCATTGATGCAGGACTGGGCCTTATGGTGATAATGCATCTTGTGTGCACAGATGTCAACATGTGGAAAATCTAGTGTGTCATCAACTGCACTTCCACTGGCTTTCTCCACATCCGTTCTTTCAGATGTCTGCTCATTCATTTTCTAACTCGCACCATTTATTTGTCACAAGAAGAACTTATTCATTGGCTGTTCATTTGTTTTGATTTATTTTTTCACCAGATTTGAAAAACCTGGAAAGTCACCATTCCTGGGCTTCCCCCTGTCGGGCAAATCCAACTGCCAGCTGTGGCGGTGTGGCCCCTCTAACTCTCTGTTACTATGCCAGGATAGTCTGTCAGGAAAAACATGGCTTTACAAGGGTGTAGCATGCCACGTACTGTGTGTTCTGTCTGCCCCCAATTTCTGCTGTAATCCCACCTCACAACAGCACTCTTGTGGAAATGTTGCATGTGTCTTTTGCTGTGGCTATATTGCAGCCTATCCATGAATAGGAACATACTACTTAGGCTGGTTACACCCATGCAATGTGTATGTGGTCTGTCTTAGGTATAAGTAAACACAAGTAGCTCCCCATATGGCATATAAAGCCTGTGTTTCCTATGTAATTGGGTTGTTAAAAGTGTAGATATAGGGGACCAAATTGTGCAGTTCTTGCCTAGACCTTATTCAGGCAATATATCCTCTGGCCTGAGTAAAGATGGGATAATGACTACATAGTTACTTATGGCCAGATGTTGCACTCAGCTGTACACGAATTACTTCCAGTAGATGAGTTCCCCTTACATACAATTGGGAAAGAATGTTGCCCTAAGTATTTCTTTTCTTCTGATAATGAACAGAGAACTATAAAAAGGTGAAGAATTTTTAATGTGCATAATTAGTGAAAGAGAGGAAAATCTTCAACTGTATTAGTACGAAAAGGGAAGGATATTTTTTTTTTTAAATGTCCTCTTGGATTTTTTTTTTTTTTTTTTTTTTTTTGGTAACAGCAGAGCTCAATATCTAATCTTCTACAGTCTACATAATCGCTATTTCCTGTATTATGAAATGCTGGAAGCAGCTCTGAACTGCAACTGCACTGTAGTGGAAACAAAGCTGCCTTCTGTGAGATAAGATGTAGCAAAACAGCGCCCTCTTTTGTCCATTATATGTTATTCTGCTGCCTGTCCCAACTATAAGAGTATTTGGGCTAAAAAATAGAACAAAATTGACATTCAGTTGCATCAGATTGAAGTTCAGTGTTCTGCTTTGTCTCCATTTGATTTAAATGTCTGAAACCCTGATATAGTTTTATAAGAATTAATATTATGCATAAATTTGAAGACAAGGCAACTATTTTTTGTTAAAGCACTAAAATATTGATTCTGAAACCTATTCTTTAATGATAGCAATAAACTATTAAGGAAAACATATAATCAATGTGGGTTACCAGAAAGACTCTCTCTAATATTGTAAAAATGAAAAGCTTACTAATCTTCACTTTCCAAAGGCAAACTGGGCTAAATGTCTTCCTGGTGTAACTCCATAGATGTCAAGAAGTTTTACTGAGGATGAATTGAGACCTATATGTTTTCATAGAAATGTAGGGATGGATGGGACCTTAAGAAGTTATCAAGTCTGGTCCCCTGCGTTGTGGCAGGACCAGGTAAATGTAGACCATCCCTGACAGATGTTTGTCCACACTGTTTTTTAAAACTTCCAGTGATGGGGATTCAACAACCTCCCTTGGAAGTCTATTCCAGAGTTTAACTATACCCATATAGTTAGAAAGTCCCCCCCCCCCCCAATATCTAATCTAAATCTCCCTTGCTGCAGATTAAGCCCATTACTACTTGTCCTAACTTCAGTGGACATGAAGAACAATTGATCAGTCCTCTTTAATAACAGCCCTTAACGTATTTGAAGACTATCAGATTCTCCCCCCTCTCCCCCCCACCCACCCTTTTCTCAAGACTAAACATGCCCGTTTTTTTTAGCCTTTCCTCATAGGTCAGATTTTCTAAATCTTTGATTTTTTTTTTTTATTGCACTTCTTTAGGAAAGATGTGGACAAACAGGACAAAGTCTAAAGTGTGGTGCCCAGAATTGGACACAATACTCCAACTGAGGCTTCACAAGTGAGCAGAGTGGGGCAATTACCTCTCTCGTCTTGCATATGACACCCCTGTTAGTACACCCCAGGATATGAGCCTTTTTCACTATTGCATCACATGGCTGACTCTCATTCAATTGGTGATCCACCATAACCCCCAGATTGTTTTCAGCAGAACTACCACCTAGCCAGTTAGTCCCTATTTTATAATTGTGCCTTTGATTTTTTTCTTTGTAAATGAATACTTTCACTTGTCTTGATTGAATTTCATCTTGTTGAATTCAACCAATTCTTTGATTTGTCAACTTTTTTGAATTCTAATCCTGTACTCCACAATGCTTGCAGAGGATACCAGCTGGGAGGGTTTGCAGATTTTATAAGCATACTCTCTATTCCATTATCTAAGTCATTAATGAAAATTATTGAATAACACCAGACTCAAGACTGAATCCAGTGGGACCCCACTAGATATACCCTCTCAGTTTGACAGTGAACCATTGAGTAGGGCCTTTCAACCAGTTGTGCTCCCACCTTATAGTAATTTCATCTAGACCACATTTCCCTAGTTTGCTTATGAGAACCTTGTGGGTGATTTTGTCAAAAGCCTTACTAAAATCAAGATGTATCACATCTACTGCTTCCCCCGCTCCCCACCCACTAGGCCAGTGACCCTGTCAAAGAAGGAAATTAGGTTGGATTGGCATGAGTTGTTTTTGACAAATCCAATTTAGCTATTTATCACCCTATTATCCTATGGGTGCTGGCAAATTGATTTATTTCATAATTTGTTGTAGTGTCTTTCAAGGTATCTATAATTCCCTGGGTCCTCTTTGTTTCGTTTTTTTAAAAATAGGTACCATGTTTGCCTTTCTCCAGTCTTCTGGGACCTCACTTGTCCTCCCAGAGTTCTCAAAGATAACTGCTAATGATTTTGAGATTGCTTCAGCTAGTTCTTTAAGTATCCTAGGATGACTTTCATCATGCCCTGCTGACTTGAATACATCTAATCTAAGTATTCTTCAATCTGTTATTTCCCTGTTTTGGCTTGCATATCTTCCCCCTTGTTGTTAATATTGTATTGAGCATCTGTTCATCATCAACCTTTCTTTAGTGAAGACTGAAGCAAAATAGGCATTAAATACCTCAGTCTTCTTGATGTCATCTGTTATTAGCCCTCCTTCCCACTAAGTAGAGGACCTACACTTTCCTTTGACTTTCTCTTGCTCTTAATGAATTTAAAGAGCCTCTTCTTATTGCCTTTTATGTCCCTTTCCTGGTGTAACTCATTTTGTGCCTTAGCCTTTCTGATTTTGTTCCTACATGCTTGTGCTATTCTTCTGTACTCCTCCTTAGCAATTGTCCATGTTTCCACTTTTGTGGAAACCTTCCCCCCCCCCCCCCCCACACACACATATATCAAATCCTTTTTGATTTCCAGGTTATTAAAGAGCTACTGATGGAGACATATTGGAGACCATATTGGTCTCCAATATGTCTCCATCAGTAGCTCTTTAATAACCTGGAATAACCTCCAAT
The DNA here is from genome assembly GCF_027887155.1 of Malaclemys terrapin pileata. Lineage (NCBI taxonomy): Eukaryota > Metazoa > Chordata > Testudines > Emydidae > Malaclemys > Malaclemys terrapin. The sequence continues at coordinate 52,228,318 of NC_071509.1, read as the reverse complement.
CTTCCTATCTTTCCTTTGCATTGGGATAGCTTGCAATTATGCTTTTAATATTTCCTTGAGAAACTGCCTGAACTCCCTTTTTTTTTAAGATTTTTTTTCCCATGCAACCTTACATTGCCAGTTCTGAGTTTAAAGTCTGCATTTTTGAAGTCCTTGTCCTTGTTCTGCTGCTCTCACTCCTTCCTTTCCTTAGAATCTTGAAATCTATCACTTCATGATCACTTTTACCCAAATTGCCTTCCACCTATCAATTCATTACCAATTCCTCTGTGTTGATCAGAATCAAGTCTAAAATGGCTATCCACCTGGTTACGTCTTCCACTTTCTGAAACAAAAAGTTGTCCCCAGTATATTCCAAGAGCTTACTGGAAAGTTTGTGTTTTCCTGTATTACTTTTCCAACGGATGTCTGGGTATTTAAAGTCCCCCATACTACCAGGTTTTGTGTTTTGGATATTTCTGATATTTCGGTGGTTAATTACTGTCTAGATCTAGTAACTAATAATTGGTAATACATTACTGTTTTCTAAGTACTTTAACAATCTGCACACATCATGATATGATTCTCTGGACAGAAATGTAATGAGATGCAGCAAAAAGGCTCCACTTGGTTTGTGACACATATTGTAAAATCAAGTTACTACAGTTCCTTGCTTAATTTTCCAGTTGGAAATATGCATTTAATAGCAAAATGCCTACACTCAGAGGGTATTTAATGATACATCTAAACTGTAAATGTTTCTTAGGTATTTTTATCTTGTGAAATATTTTCATTCTAGATTTTTGATGTTCTGAATAATTGTATCACCAGTTTCATTATTTTACTTGGGTTTTTTATTGTTTTGAGAACATCATTTGAAGTTACTGCTTTCAAATGTAAACAAACAATCCCATTAATTTTTGAATATGGAATGTTATACTGCCACTTAATAGCATAATGCCTACTAAAGCTTTGCAGAAAAAGGTATTTTGTTCAGAAGTCACACAAGACAAGTGATTTTTGTTGATTGCCTGTCTAATATAATGAGATAAAGCAATCCTAATAGTGCAGCCTGGTAACTTCAGTCCTGCTGTACATAGATGTTGATAAGTAGTGTTATGTTGGCGTGTATCACTGTCATATGTCAAAGTATGAGGGTCAATTTACCACTAAAATGTCTTTAAAAATCCACATGGTGCTGTCCTAGCGTTCCCTGTAGGGTTTTCTCTGATTTCCCTCTCTTGAGTATGCGGTTACACTTGTGATGGCATTGGCAGATTTCAGCCAGATCGCAGATTGTTAAATCTTATCAATGGTGAGGGTACAGACCTTGCGAAAGAGTTGGATAATTGTGAAGACCATTAACTGGGTATCTAGTACTCAAGATAAATGATGTTTCCTTAAAATAGTTGGCAGAAAGGTCTTTGAGGTCTGAGACTGGGATTAATTAAAGAAGGAAAACAGAACCGTCTCCCAAGTTTGTGTTTGGTTGTTTTCGTTAAGTGTTTCTCAGGCAACAATATTTAGTTTAAATCTTAAACTAAAATCTCAAACCTCACTTATTTAAATGCATAACATTTCCAGCAATTTCAAATCCCCCATTAACTACATAATAAGACCAGATGGTTCGGGTAGAGTGTGTGTGTGTGTGTGTGTGTACACGCTTCATTTATCAGCTTCAATGTATAATCATCGCTTCTGGAAGGGTATCTACATTGGCTGTTTAAAAGTTATATGGTAAATTCTATTGCCTTTTTTTAAATTCCCGTTATGGAAGCTGGGACAGAACTAAAAGCTCTTCCATTAATAAATGTATTCTTGTACCCACTGGCCAACTGTACACCTTATAACTAGGAACTCACTTTCTTATATGTCAGTAAACACAGCTAGCAAAACACAAACACTCCTAGATCTCTCTAGTCACATTTAAAAAGGAAAACTACTCTAATCTTAAAATGAAAACGAGTGGAGTTTTAAAACTTCTTAATAGTCATCCCACTGCTGTGGGTTCCCAGATGCTTAATTTGATCTTTACTTATAAAACCTTAAAACTGTCTACTCTTAAATATGGGCCATAGATGCATACTAAGCAATGAACGAGAGAAAACAGTCAAATAGTTAACTGCGTTAGCCCCTATAAGGATGACCAGAGACTTCAATTGAAATGGGACGTTTTCCCTTCCCGTGGTGATAGTCCTCGCTGCTGCAAATTGTCACAGACACCGGGGTAGTTAGGTAAGACACAAGCTTTTTGATTGAAGATTTCTGTCTCCTCCTTTCATCCCCTGCCATCCTCCCTTGGCCATTGTTCGAACACATTTCAATCACCAGCAGTCCCAGCAGGGCATGGCTGCCACATGGCTGCTAATAGTCTCCCAAATGCAGCGTCCCGGGGGGGTTCATCCAAGAAGCTCAATTTTACTTCAACAAATTACCGTATTTATCTTGAAACTGACACCTAGCACATTTGGGTCTGCCCTGCTGGACGGCAGACTACTGTTTTGTACCAGGTTTAACACCCCTGTGTCCTGCTGATAAATCAAGTCAAAATTAATAAAACTAAAACAGATGCCTATTTTTTTTTTTTAAAAGGACACTTGTTTAGCTGACCTTCCCACAGAAATACAGAATCTGCCAGACTTAACTACTGATTCTTAGCTGGCTGAATACTTATACTCCTGAGTTCTGAATATTTCTTTATTCATTGCAATATCCATGAACTTCTATAGATGCATATGAAAAGTACAAAGTTGTAGTGTCCCTGTAAAACAGCCTTACACACACAGCAAAATTTAATATCCTAACTCACTGGACACCTCTCTGAACAACGAACAGCAAGTCACTCTATCTGACAAACCAGATTGTCTAGTCTGTCTTCGAACATGTCAGCAGACAGAAAAGTGAGAAAATGGTTACATAAGGTGTGGCTCGCAAATCCTGTCAGGACCTGGCTCATGTATTTTCCTCAATGCTTCACCAGTCTCTGTTTTCAGCATTTAAAGTTTCCAGGGGGTTACAAATATAACAATTATGGCGTTGGGTTCAGATTGTTTGTCTTTCATCTTTAAACAATTTAAACAGAAATTTAAACTAAAGAAACAGAGGGGACTGTGATCAAAGCTGTTGGGTTTTGTACTAGGGGCGAGCCAGACTGAAAACAATCCATGACATGATGGTTGTGAAATCTGAGGAAAGCCAGTCCAAGACTTTGAAGGCTATAATCCATATTGTAAAACACATTACATATTAGGCAGACTCAGTGGTCTCTGATGAAAAGCCAGTCAGAATGCTGGTACAATAATGGACAATGGCACACAGCAAGATCAGTCAGTGAACAATTCGTTACTGGGCCATATGCTTAACAAGGAATGTTGATAGGTCTGTCTTAACTCTGTTTGTCATCACCTCCATCCTTCATTTCACTTACAAAAAAACAACCTCTGAAATGTTTAGAATCTTCTTCTGAGCCACTATAGTTTCTTGTTTCATCCTGTGCTTGTCTGCCTGAAACACCCTGGTCACAATTCTCCAATGCTTTCCTGTTGGTTTCATATAATGTTGAGGTAAGGGCCATTTTTAACTTTCTACAGCATTGCACTGTGGTACACTGTCCTTAGTAATCAGTCAGCAAGCAAGTCACCTGCTGCTGACATCTGAAGCTTAGAAATGATGGTACAATAAAGCGGCAAGCCAATAAACCAACACTTGATTTGTCTTGCTCCTCTGCTTCCTGCTACAACCAACCCCATTTTCATCCTCAGACTGAAAGCAACCTTAATTTCCTCAAGCATTTCCACAACAATGTCACATTAGTTCCAGGTATAAACTTAGGTTCTGCAGTAGTTGCCATTCCACAGCTGTCCAATGGAATTGAGGAGCAGAGAGCTCTGTATATTTCAGGGAACTCTTGGATACATGGTTGAAAATGTATTTTAAGATGACATGTCTCCTGGGCTGTGTCTGCATTGGCAAAAATGGTACATATAATTTGCCATCCATGCAGCTCCAGCCATTAAAGCAACCGTTGAAGCTGTGTGAAGACGGGACTCTGACAAGCTCAGGTGTTTTTTTTACAATCCCATCATCTACTGTTTGGCAACGATTATCTTATTGCTGATCAAATCACTTTTCCAAAGAAAAAGTCATGAAATCAACCATGGGGTGATCATTTTATGTGGCTGTGAGGGAAAATGGGGAATTCACACAATTCTTTAAGCTCTGTAAAAGAATGTTTAAACTGTCCACTAACAGCGAGCTATGTTGCCTTCCCATTGCCAGCTTGGCAGGTTAAGAAGTTGGTTCTGCCCAGTGTTAGTTATCTTACTCACAGAGGTTGATATAGACTGCAATGGCTCAGATTCTTTGCTGCACTGCACCTATTTGGGGCCTGTTTAACACCACTTTGCAGCTCAACCTGGCATACCTGCAGTTGGAAGGATTCCCTTGTGCAGGGGAGTCCTTCAGTAGCGTAGAGCCATCCTAGCAGCTCCTACACTGTTTTCCCCCTGTCCCACTCACTCCAATTTCCAGAGTATAGGTGTGGTCATGGGAAGGGGAATGTAATTGCAGCATTGCTGCTACTGTAATAACCCTTTAAAGTCTATTGACCGCAAGTCCTCAGGCTGCCCCACTTAACACTGGAGACTGCTTTGGTGCCTAAACAGCCCGGGGTTTAAAGCCATCTTTTCTCCTCTTTGTGCTGTGAGCCCCGTGAGGTGCATGGCCCAGGATCTGGTCCAGTATGCTCATCCACTGCTCAGGATTTATTTTCCCACCCGTTCCTTCTAAGATCATGCATTCCAAGGTATTATCTTATTTTTAGAGTTGTGTAAAGTGATACAGATCTGTGTATGAGCTCTTTAAGAGCTGTGTTGTGCCTTCTTAGCACAAGGCAACGACAGCTCTTATGAAATATTTGAATGTACTAATGGAAAATATCCTGCCAGAAGCTAGGAATGGGCAACAGGGGATGGATCACTTGATGACTACCTGTTGTGTTCATTTCCTCTGGGGCACCTGGCATTGGCCACTGTCAGAAGACAGGATACTGGGCTAGATGGACCTTCGGTCTGACCCAGTATGGCCGTTCTTATGATGCTTTAATCTTTGAAGACGCTCAAGTCTCCAAATCTGTTTCCACTTTTTCCGGTTCTCTTCCTAACCCAAACACGTGTACTTGGTTTGACATACGGTATAGTCATTTGTGACCATAGTAACACTGTATGAAAGGCAAAGAACTATTGGTCTGGTGGGTTACATGGAAAGTTGGTAAAACTGGGGTAATATTTATATGAGAAATAGCCTGTGTATAGAGTTAGAATAGTACTAAAGCATTAGGGCAGAATTGTGCCCAATCTTGAGTGACTGCCCTGACTGTCTTAAAGGCATCCATTTGCTTGATTCACAAGGTGTATTTAAATAATGGATCTGTGAATATTGATGTTACATTATTTACTTATTTAATTGTGCAACTTAAAATATGTATTCATAGCTGTGCAATGATTACTTACAAACAGAGCATTAAATTTGTATTTGAAATTGTAATATTATCTTACTACTCCTGGGGAAAAGACTCTGCTATTGGGCCAGAATAGCTCAGGGATTATATTAAAAATACCCTTCTTATACTGTTGCAAAACTGCCACATTCATAAAATGCACTCATTTTGTAGAATAAGGTTTTTTTTTTCTTCTGTGACATTTCATGACTCTAATATTCTAATTTAGATAGTTTTGTAACGTCAAGAGTCACATGTCAACACTATGTGATGTCTGATATGTAAGAGCAGAGTCACAGCTAGATCAATTGCTTTGACATAACCGTTAGCCCTCTCGGACATATGCTTCTGGGAGCACTGAAAATATAATCTGCTTTATCACATCAAGGTTCAGAGGCTCTGCACTACAATGCATCCATTTTCTGGAGTGACTTTGTAAAGTGAGGCTTTGCTAGGCTACTAAAAGCAAGCTGATAAACATGCATGAGCCTGATCTTAGTTCCAGAACATACAGAGAGGGGCAGGTGTAGTCTGAGAGTGTCAATTGGGGGGGGGGGGGAAGAGAGAGAGAGAAACCTGTCCAAGTGGAAGAAACTGCCTGTAAGAAAATGGACAATAAAATAGCTGAAGAAACAAAGTCCTTTCCTGGAAAAAGTGGAACTGAGTTTATTCCACAGATGATACACTGAGGGAGGCCTGTAGCATCAGAAGAAAGGAGAAAAGAGACATAGGTCACATCTTATGCTCCGCATAGAGTTTGATTTATTGAAACAAAAAACTATATCATGAGGTAAATCTTTAGATTCTGTATGTGCATAAAACTGCATGCTTTGCAGGAGCAACCATTGAGCGTATGCTTTTTTAATAGTCCAGCACATGCCTGATTATAAGCATTAGTGTTTGCACCAGCAAGGAAGTGCAGGCACATGCAAGCATGAGCTCAACTTTTTGCACACACAAGTAGAGTCCTCAAAGAGGCTCTTGAAAATTTACCCCTCTGATTGCTAATAGGTGATTTTAATGATATATATTTTTATCTTGGCAGTAGGGTGTGTGTGTGTGGGGGGGGGGAGCGTTAAATCTATAAGCACCATTACCATTCTGTTGCAATAGGGATATATTTTTTATGAACACTTTTTTTTATAATAGGTATGATATATGCTTTGTTTTTATTGCAGCTATTTGTTTGCTAGCATTTTAGTAATTCTGTCAAACAAGCCACTTTACACCTTCAGACTTTAGCAGATAAGCTTCCTGCTGATTGCTGGCTGAGCTCACACTATATAGCACTTATTTGGTGTCAGCAATGTACATTTTTATACCTCACGCAGAAGGAGACAGCAGGCATCAGTAGGGAATGAGCGGGACTGGCTGGGAAATAGTGGCAGGACTGCTGCAGCTACTCAATCTGGGGATCCTGATGGCTCAGTTTCCATTAGCCAAAACCTTTTGCCCCCACAAACTTTGTTACTGTTGTCCCTGCATGGTGCTGAAACAAGGGATAAGGAGAACAATCTGGCTCTTCACGTGTCAAGATTCAGATACCTTAGCCTGTACCAATAAGGAATTGTACTACTGTTCAGAATGAGCAACAATGCAAGTAGTGTTTCTCAGCGATAATGATGCCATCCAGAAATGTTTAAAAATAAGACAAATGTGAAGTGAGACTACGTTCCAGCATACCTCAGGATACTTTGGGTCAGCAAGTTCCAAACTTTTTTTGAAAGCTGAGTCCCCCTTTCAGGAAAATGAATCGAATCATGCCCTCCTTCAGCCTTACCATGCGTTGTTAAAGATCTGCCTATCTTAATTTATACATCTTCTTTGCCTCCCCATGCTCCCTGGCTGCTCCTGTGTCGTGTCGTCCTCCCCCTCCCCCCCCCCCCCCACACACTTTGGGAAATGTTGCTGTAGGTGTACTGTCAGTGGAGCTGAGGACTAAAAGAGACTGCCTGGGTACAGAGAAATAAAGGAGTGTCACATTGCCAAAACTGCACTGACAGGAGATTCCCAGTAGTGAGTGAACTGGCCTGTAACGGCCTCAACCCCTAGGGCTATGTGGATTCTTTTTCTCTGCCATGTTGACTTAACTTTGAAAGAATCCCATCTTGACCACAGTTGAGCATCCCTGTGGAGTTTTCTCATCATTAGCGTTGTCCTACCAATTAAAGAGCTTTGACAACCTTAATTCCTTTTGCTGCATTTATTAAGGGTCTTTTGATACTTTTTACTGATTGGCATGGATAGGAAACATTCCCAGCCCATTGTTTGGCCTACCAATCATGATGATTTGGGGGTTTTAGGTATATGTGGAAAGTTGCCTCTTCCTAATCCAGAGCCTCCATGTGACCGTGTATAGATTCTGAGAGTGAGGTGAGAGGCAAATTAGCTCTAATTGCACCTTCTTCACCATTGAAGAACTACAGATTATTACTTTGTAATCATCTTGACTTGCATCAGAAATGACAGCTGTGGCTTGCTTTCTTGACATTGTCATTAACATTCTGTCACGGTGTGCTGCATGGAAGCAAGGCTTCCTAAGTAGTAGGCAAACTATGACAAGGAGCAACTAACTCCTCTTGATTTCTGTGGGGGAAAGTACTTGGCTTGGAATGCTGATTGGAGGTCACTTTCAACATATATCTAATTCAGTTTGTTTGTATGTGGCAAATGTAGCTTTGCTTTAATTTTAGCCTGTTTGTTTACTTGATAAAGAAGTAGGCTCTGGATTTTACAGAAGAAAGAAAACTCTTCTTCTCTTGAGAACTGATGTTTGTTCATCTCTGCCCCTTATATACATTTTTCTGATTACACCCTCAACTTGTAACATACCATATCTCCTCCCCAATCCGGGCCTCAGCAAATTGTCTCCCACCATCAGCCCTGTAGTCTGACCTTGCACCCCAGTTATTCTCCCTGTCTGACCTCTGCCCTGTATCCTGGTAAATTTCCAAGACATGGGTGGAGAGAGGGAGGGATGATGCAGAAGTTGTTCTTCCTTCTGATTTTGCCCAAAATCTGCAAAGGCTGCTCCGCAGCAGGAGCAACATACACACAAAGATTTGTTCTCCCTGAAAGAATAACCTAGTTAAGATTTAGGCGAGAATAGTAGTATAAATTAACACTGCTTTTGCACTGTTCCATGTATCAGTTATGTAATATCAATTTTTGGCATATAAACTAGAAATCAAGGGAGAAGATCAAGGATTTGGGAACTGAGAGACAGCAAGTCTGTGTGTACCTGAGACCTTCAATTATGTTGTAATCTAAACCATAGCTTTTGTCAATCACCTTACTGCTTTCCGTGTGTATTGCGTGCTTTATTCATGCTTTGGTTGTAAATCAGCCCTATGCAATAAGTAACTGCAAGAAAGGTTTTACCCAAAAGGAAACTGACCAGTATGAAGTGACTGCAAATAGCAATCGGAGAAGGTTTGATACTAAAACATTAGTAATGGAATTTGACATGTTTCAGGTATCTGGACACATTGACCTGTTTGTGATGTATCTCTTAGTAATTCTAATTGACAGGCTGCTGCGTTATTAATAGTTTGTTCATCTAGAGGAAAGTCTTCAAATATATATAAATTTTGTAGTATGGTCCTATGCTGCCGTAATAGCTTTGATGTACACACCTTTCTCCCCAAGAAGTCAATTTTATCTTTATAGACGTCCTGCTCAGAATGAAACCGTACATTGAAAATTGTTTTTAGTAGGGCTGTAGATTAATCGCAGTTAACTCACACGATTTACTCAAAAAAATTAATCTCCATTAAAAATATTAATCGCGATTAATTACAGTTTTAATTGCACTGTTAAACAATAGAATACCAATTGAAATGTATTAAATATTTTGGATGTTTTTCTGCATTTTCATATATATTGATTTCAATTACAAAACAGAATACAAAGTGTATATTATTTTTTGTAATTTAATTGTAAAAATGATAAATGATAAAACAAATATTTTTTAATTTGCCTCATGCTAGTTTCTGTAGTGCAATCTTTGTCGTGAAAGTGCAATTTACAAATATAGATTTTTATTTATTTATTGGTTACATAACTGCACTCAAAAACAATGTCACCAGAAAGTGAGAACAGGCATTTGCATGGCACTCTTGTAGCCGGCATTGCAAGGTATTTACATGCCAGATATGCTAAAAATTCGTATGCCCCTTCAGGCTTTGGGCACCATTCCAGAGGACATACTTCCATGCTGATGACACTTAAAAAAAAAAATGCGTTAATTAAATTTGTGACAGAACTCCTTGGGGGAGAATTGTATGTTCCCTGCTCTGTTTTACATGCATTCTGCCATATATTTCATGTTATAGCAGTCTCTGATGATGACCCAGCACATGTTGTTCATTTTAAGAACACTTTCACTGCAGATTTCACAAAACGCTAAGGTACTGTGACGGGTTGGATCACAGAAACCCCCTTGGGGCTGCCAACTGATGTGCCAAGACTACTTCTGCCCTGGCTTTCCTGCCCTGGCAGCTTGGGACTTCAGTGCTCTGCCTGGTTTGAGCCAGACCCGCTAGCCTTCTGCAAACCCAGACCCAGGTCTGAACCATGTCCCCTAACAGCTGTAGGCTTAATTGAAAGCAGCTTAAGAAGCGTTCCTGTCTTTAACACTCAGATGCCCAACTCCCAATGGGGTCCAAACCCAGGTAAACTCATAAATTGTTCACCCTCTATAACACTGATAGAGAGAGAGATGCACAGCTGTTTCCTCCCCCCCCCCCAGGTATTAATAGATACTCTGGGTTAATTAATAAGTAAAAAGCGATTTTTATTAAATACAGAAAGTAGGATTTAAGTGGTTTCAAGTAGTAACAGACAGAACAAAGTGAATTACCAAGTAAAATAAAACAAAACGTGCAAATCTAAGCCTAATACAGTAATAAAACTGAATACAGATAAAATCTCACACTCAGAGATGTTTCAATAAGTTTCTTTCACAGACTAGATGCCTTCCTAGTCTGGGCACAATCTTTTCCCCTCGTACAACCCTTGTTCCAGCTCAGGTGGTAGCTAGGGGATTTCTTATGACTGCAGCCCTCTTTGTTCTGTTCCACCCCCTTATATGACATTGGCACAAGGCAGGAATCTTTTGTCTCTCTGGGTCCCCACCCCCCTTCTAAATAGAAAAGCCCCAAGTTTAAGATGGATTTCAGTACCAGGTGACATGGTCACATGTCCTTTGAGACCCCAAGCCTTCATTCCTCCCAGCCTGAATCTCAGGAAGGCCTGACTGCAAACAGAGCCATCCACAGTCAATTGTCCTGGTTGATGGGAGCCATCAAGATTCCAAACCACCATTAATGGCCCACACTTTGCATAATTACAGTAGGACCTCAGAGTTATATTTCATATTTCTAGTTTGATACAAGAGTGATACATTTATACAAATAGCATGACCACACTCAGTAGATTATAAGCTTTGTAATGATACCTTACAAGAGACCCTTTGCGTGAAGCATATTTTAGTTACATTATATTCACACTCATCAGCATACTTCATAAAATCATATAGAGTGCAACATCACAGGTACCAATGTGAGATTTCTATAGATAGCTACAGCACTCGACCCAAGGTTTAAGAACCTGAAGTGCCTTCCAAAATCTGAGAGGGACAGGATGTGGAGCATGCTTTCAGAAGTCCTTAAATGAGCAACACTCCAATGCAGAAACTACAGAACCCGATCTACCAAAAAAGAAAATCAACCTTTTGTTGGTGTCATCTGACTCAGATGATAAAAATGAACATGCATCTGTGCACACTGCTTTGGATTATTATCAAGCTGAACCTGCCATTTGCATGGACACATGTCCTCTGGAATGGTGGTTAAAGCATGAAGGGACATATGAATCCTTAGTGCATCTGGCACGTAAATATCTTGTGATGCTGACCACAATAGTGCCATGCAAATGCCTGTTTTCACTTTTCAGGTGACATTGTAAACAAGAAGCAGGCAGCATTGTTTTCACTTTTCAGGTGACATTGTAAACAAGAAGCAAGTGTGAAACTGAATCTTACCTGTGAGTTTGCAAAGAGATTTGACCATGGAAATACCAGTACCATTCTGTCTATGAATACTTCCAAGGTTTGGGACCTGCAGCTCATTGTGAACAGTTGCTGTCCAAATATGTATATAAAGACATTTTTAAAAAGTCAAACTCTTTCAAGCCAAACTCAGAAGGGATTGTAGAGCTATAAGAAAAAGAACCTATGTAGGAATACAACTATCAGTGATCAGAGAGTGACCTCTGGCCTTACTCTAGCCAATTAAGCAATAAGATTTAAACACTGACTTTGGGCTTCAGCAATAATCAGTACTCCAAATATTTCATCTCAGTGGAAAGTCTATTTGTCTCCTCTGAGCATTATTTTATACATGGAAATAGAGCCTTGCACAAATCTGCCATTAGTCCCAGAAGGTGTTCCGTGCTTGGTATGAATGCTGAATTAAGCTCTGAGTTTGTCTAGTAATTTTGTGAAAGATTCTTTGTCCTACAAGATATGTTTTGCTTCTATAACCCACCTGCAGTATAGTGGGGTATTGTATTTTGGCATCAGTTTCTTTGCTCATGAATGCTCTCTTAAATTCTGCCAAGTTTTGCTGGCCATTTTGCATAGTTAGTCTCAAATTTGGAGAAATAACAGTTCTGAATTCTAGTAGAGCGTGTTTCCTGTCTTCCTGGCTGCAATAAGCACTACTGTTGTCCCGGATGTCTGCAAAAGAGACAACCATATTATTACCTTGCTAGAGTCATTATGAAGTCTTCTCATTGACTCAGGGAACTCTGGCCCTGTCAACAGAGAGCGTTTTTAGTGTTTAGTTACAAGGTCTCTGTAATAAATTTTCCATCAATTCAATTGGGTCTGTATATCCTTTTCCTGAAGGGGTTCCTAGCATTAATATTTCTGGTGCACATTTGGTTTTCCAACATTTCTAACTGGCAATCAACCATCTGGGAGTTTCTCATTACCAGGTTCACTGTTTTCATTCCTTTTGCTACTAGTTTTCTTCAGCATTAGTGTACTCTGTTATTTGTCTAGCCTCTTCATCAGCCCACCCCCAGAAGTCTCCTTTCTCTTCACTAATTCATAACTTTGACATTACTAGGAAAGAAAAGTATTTTTCTTATTACCAATTTTCCATTAACTTTCAACAATTCTCCTTGCTTAGCACTTGCAGGAAGGGCTGTACGCAGGCCTGCCAATGGGGGGGAGGGGGGGAACAGCAACACAGCAGAGCTAAGGCAGGCTTCCGGCTCGCCCTCACTCCATGCCACTCCTGGAAGTGGCCAGAATGGCCCTACAACCCTGGGGGAAGGGCAGGGGGTCTCCACACACTGCTCCCACTCTGAGCGCTGACTCTGTAGCTCCCATTGGCTGGGAAATGCGGCTAATGGGAGCTGCAGGGGCAGTGCCTGCAGGCAAGGGCAAGCGGAGACCCCCAGGCCCCTTGTCTAGGAGCAGCTGCCAGAGTGGTGTGCTGGTTGCTTTTGGGAGCTGCCTGAGGTAAGCGCCGACTCCTGCACCCCAACCCCTGCCCCACCCTAGAGCCCGCACCCCCTCCTGTGCCCAAACTCCCCCTAGAGCCCATCCCCCCTCACCTGAACTCCCTCATAGATCCTGTACCCCCCTCACACACCCCAACCCCCTGCCCCAGCCTGGTGAAAGTGAGTGAGGGTGGGGGAGAGCGAGCGACAGAGGGAGCGGGGATGGAGTTAGCAGGGGCAGGGGCCTCAGAAGGGGCAGGACAGGGATGTGGCCTCAGGGAAGGGGCAGAGCAAGGGTCTTTGGGTTTGCACAATTAGACAGTTGGCAACTCTACCGGGCAGGCATGTGGGAGCCCTGGCCATGCCGGAAGAGCTCACCCAGCAGCGCAGCTGGCAGGTCGCTGGGCACCAGCCAGCGCAGGGGCAGCACCACCCACATGTCAGGTAGATCGTGTCCGCCTGGCCACGGCTTGTGTGTGCATGGGGGCTTGTTGACTGTTCTACCCTGGGGCCTGAAATTGCTGTTGGTGAGCCTGCGACAGCTCCAATCAAGAAAGGGGAATTGGAGCTGGCTGAGTAAGCCCAGGCCTGATAGGCAAATAGGGAACAGCTGCGGCCTCGTTAGCCAGGCTGGCAGGAAAGAAGTGTGGGGGGAGAATTAGAGTGAATGGGAGCTCGTATCTGCTGGCTGCAGGAGCTAGCAGTCCCAGAGGCTGTAATATTGAAGCTGTTTGTAGTTAGAATGTGATGGGAATGGATACTGTAAATAAAGAGCATAGGTGATAGTACCAGTGCAGAGGTGTCTGGCTGGTCTGTGGGCGCGGCAGGGGCAGAAGCGAGGAGGGCCCAGCAATGCCCCATTACAATCTGAAATAATTTAAAAGCACTGACTGTAGCCTGCCTAGTTCTTGTTTGTTTAAGCTTTGTTTCAAATAGCTTTGGACAATCTGTACAGGATAATGTTATAGATGTACTTAATTCAGTGCATTTGGGGTTTCCTGTCAAGATGGTTGGCATTGATCATGAATGTGGTGACTATGGTTCAGTCCACTCAAAAGGCTGGTGCTGAAAATTTTTTCCTGACGCCTCATTCTGACCAAGTTATACATCTCTTCACTTTGGATTCCTCCACTGGCTTCCTCTCAACTTCCATATCAGGGATCTAGGGGTTATAGTGGACCACAAGCTAAATATGAGTCAACAGTGTGATGCTGTTGCAAAAAAAGCAAACATGATTCTGGGATGTATTAACAGGTGTGTTGTGAGCAAGACACGAGAAGTCATTCTTCCGCTCTACTCTGCTCTGGTTAGGCCTCAGCTGGAGTATTGTGTCCAGTTCTAGGCACCGCATTTCAAGAAAGATGTGGAGAAATTGGAGAGGCTCCAGAGAAGAGCAACAAGAATGATTAAAGGTCTTAAGAACATGACCTATGAAGGAAGGCTGAAAGAATTGGGTTTGTTTAGTTTGGAAAAGAGAAGACTAAGAGAGGACATGATTGCAGTTTTCAGGTATCTAAAAGGGTGTTATAAGGAGGAGGGAGAAAACTTGTTCACCTTAGCCTCTAAGGATAGAACAAGAAGCAATGGGCTTAAACTGCAGCAAGGTAGGTCTAGGTTGGACATTAGGAAAAAGTTCCTAACTGTCGGGGTGGTTAAACACTGGAATAAATTGCCTAGGGAGGTTGTGGAATCTCCATCTCTGGAGATATTTAAGAGTAGGTTAGATAAATGTCTGTCAGGGATGGTCTAGACAGTATTTGGTCCTGCCATGCAGGCAGGGGACTGGACTCGATGACCTCTCGAGGTCCCTTCCAGTCCTTGAATCTATGTAGTAGTTCCTCATGCAGATCTTCGAGGTCATCCACAATGCCACTCCTGCCTACGTCTCTTACTACTCTTCATGCCACCCCAGGGCTGCTCTAACTTGTCCTGCTACTCATGGCCTCAAGAGGAGCAGTTCTATCACTGACATGAAGTGATGTCTGTAAACAGTGTCACGGAGTATTGGGGAACTCAGGGCCCTGCACCCCCGGCTTCCTGCGATTCACCATGACTCTCAGCCAGCCAGTAAAGCAGAAGGTTTATTTGGATGACAGGAATACAGTCCAAGACAGGTCTTGCAGGCACAGACAACAGGGCCCCCCTCAGTTAGGTCCAGCTTGGGGTCCCAGGGCATCCCAGCCCCCCTCAGTTTGGGGGGTCAGAGCCATCTCTGCCTCCCAGCCATCTCTCCAGCTCGCTTCCCACACTCTGCCTTCAGCGACCCCTCCCACAGCCTTTGTTCAGTTTCCCGGGCCAAGGTGTCACCTGGCCTCCAACCCCTTCCTGGGTTCTCATGTTACATGCTCAGGTATGTTCCTTCGGGCAGACTCCCATCCCCCAATGCAGACTATCCTAGCCACACTCTCCTGTCAGCATTCACACACCACAGTAAGAACAGTCCCAGTTCGTCACAAACAGATGATAGGATGGGAAGATGGCATAGGAACTGCTACAATGGCTCTATACCACTGGCAGGTCCCCAGGCAGCTGCAGCAAAAAAAGGGTAGGAGCAATGAGAAACTGAGGGAAAAGAAATTTGGGGGACTATAGGGTACTGAATCCTGATAGGGAAAGAGCTGAAGGTACTTAGGCATTGCTTTGCTCAGCATTGCAACACCTAAGCCCTAGATAGCCTGGTGCCCAGTGGAAATTTCAGCACCAAGATAGGGTCCCAGATCCCCAGCCAGTGCTTGGGGAAAGTTAAGTGCCTAAGGAAGGGATTTTCAGAAGCCAGACAGCTCAGTGGAGAGTTGCCTAAACTAGCCAGGAGTGAAATGCCAAAGAGATGGGTCCTAAGTCCCTCTCCTCTTCCTACCTAAGTGGCTGACCAGGTGCACCTGACTGATAGGACAGATATGGGCACCTCCCTATGCTCTGCATCCTCCTTTGAGAATCCTCTCCTGGATTTAGGCACCTAAGTCAGGTAAGTCACACCGGGTATGTCGACACAGCCCCCTGCAATGAGCCTCCGAGTCCGGGTCAATAGACTTGTGCTTCTGTGCTAAAAATAGCCATGTAGATATTGTGGCTCGGGCTCTGAATCCCACCCCCATCCCTAGGCTTCAGAGCCCAAGCTGCAGCATCTACACAACTATTTTTGCCTGAGATCTGCAAATCCAAGTCTGTCAACCTTGGCTGGGAGATTCACTGCTGTGGGCTGTAGATATACCCTGAGGGTAACCCATGACCTAGCAGCTGAAGCCATCTCTCTCCTGCTTGATACCTCTCTCATGCTCACCCTCCATATCTTGGTGCTCCTGGCTGTGTTAGGCAGAGTGGCAACAGAGCACCCATACATATCTGTGGCCTGCCTCTGGCCCTACTGACATCGGGGCTGTCAGATGACAGGAGTTAGGTGTGCTGTGAGCATGCGTCAGTATCTGGTTCCACTGCCAAGATAGACACGTAGTTTGAGAATCCCATTTCGGGGGCTTCGGCAAGTGCTCTAAGCAGCTCGCCAGCTGGGGGCAGCGTCAGACTTGCTGACAAGCAGACACGTAGGTGCCTACAGGATTAGGTGGCAGCTGAGTGGTGGCTTTGAAAATGTCAGTGCACCCATGGGCTGTATGTGAACACAGCACTAGATGTCTATTCAGACCTATATACAGCAGTAACAAAGAGGTCCAATTCTCTTCTCACACAGGTTTTGTACTAGTGTAACTTGCCTCATTTCAGTAGAGTTACTCATGATTTACATTGATGCAGAGGTGGAAACCTTTATTTTCATAGATGTTCTGGGTAGACTCAATTGGGCCTTACCTAGCCTATTCCTAAGTCTTTCCGGATTTGTATTTGCAATGTCTGCAGTTCAGCTATCATAGGATTGCAGTTGTTGTTTTAGCTACCTAGAGAGAGAGGAAAAATACTTGAAAATTCAAAGATGTGATTTGTCACAAGAAGAAAACAAATACCACATTCGCTCCTACTCATTCCTCATAGTGGTTTTGGGATTCTCTCTCCATACAGCAAAATGATACTCTGATCTATGGTAACAAGAACCATCTGTAGTTAGTTATAACTAGATAGAAGGTTTACTCCTATTCTGGTTCAAATCCTCTCTCATCAGGACTCAGTTTCTTACACTCTGTCCCACACAAGAGGAAGAAGGTTGTACTTCAAATTCTACTTCATGGAGTGATAAGAAATCAGCATCTATATGTCATGTTCCAAATTTGGGGTGTACTGTATAATTGCACAGCTGCAACACCAGGTACCAGAGGGTTAATGGTACGTTCTTAATTTTATTTTCTTAATGCATGAGAGTGGTTGATGGTCTGTGTAACTAAGCTAAATGTCTTCCCCAGAAGGTAATATGTTAGGACCTGTAAGAAGGGTCTGGATGAGTTCTGCCCTGACATCTAATGACAAACTGGGGGAGAGGGGGAGACTTCAAGAGCAGACCGTATTGGCATGGACACACCTACTCTGCCTTGGTGCTCAGCAGATGGAGCTGCTTTGCCAAAGTGATCAATTTTGGCTAGTTTGGGGTTTATTTTTGGCAAATAATTTGGAAGTGAGCCATAGTATTTTCCAAAGCATTTTTGTCCAAATTTTCTTCCTAACTACAATTTACAATCTAAAGAACATTTTTTTTCTCCACACCAGAATCAATCTCCCTCTCTCTAGCTCAGGGGTCGGCAACCTTTCAGAAGTGGTGTATCGAGTCTTCATTCATTCACTCTGATTTAAGGTTTTGCGTGCCAGTAATACATTTTAACGTTTTTAGAAGGTCTTTTTCTGTGTCTATAATATATAACTAAACTATTGTTGTATGTAAAGTAAATAAGGTTTTAAAAATGTTTAAGAAGTTGAATTTAAAATTAAATTAAAATGCAGAGCCCCCAAGACTGGTGGCCAGGACATGGGCAGTGTGAGTGCCACTGAAAATCAGCTCGCGTGCCGCCTTTGGCACGTCTGACATAGGTTGCTTACATCTGCTCTAGATGAATTATTTAACTTCTCAGCAACACATTTGAAGATATAACTCAAAGACAAGTTGAGAAACAAACAGAAAAAATATGTTCAGGGCTTATTTTCAAGAATTTCAACACCAAACAATGGCTTTAAGGTACTTTTATTAGTTTGTATTGGTTTAATTATAAATCCAAGAAACGCTGGGCTCATCTGGTCTAAAAAGGCATAGCTCCATTTCCTTTATGGAGCTATTCTGGTTTAAGCTAGCACCTGGTCCTTATGTATACTATATTTGTGTGTGTGTGTGTGTGTGTGTGTGTATAAATAAATTTATATATATATAAAAACACACATACCACACACATTATTTTATATATTTCCAATATAGTGTAACTAACCTTATCCAATAAATGCATCTTACTCATGAAAGTAACTTTTTTGCTTTGTAAAACAAGCTAACACGGGCAAAAAAAATTTAAATCTATGCTTTTGTAAATTTTACCTAGATTTTAACATCAACACTTTCTTGTGGATAATCTTAAAAACAGCCTTGTTTGAAGGGTGTAGCTACTAGATTATGATGTACTTACTGTCTTATGAAATAGACATTCTTCAGTCTTCCCAACTGCATTAATTCACTCAAGTATCATTTTTACTTGAAGCTGGTAGTATCTTAATGGACTTTAAGTGTTTCCAGAAGTTCCATTAGAAGGGGATGGAATAAGTGAGTGGACAGTTTGCCAAAGACAGGGAAGCCACAATTTTGAAGTCAACTAGTGTTTTATGTCAAACACAGTCATTTTAAAAAAGAGAGTGGTGAATTGAAGTAAAAATGACTTAAAGGCTAGGTACTCTAGAGACTGTTTCTCTAAATGAAGATAGTGGTATGATCATCAACGTCTGGATAAAATAAAACTCATTTTGAGAAATAAAATAACATTGGTTATTTGAACAATTTCAGTGTTGGTAACCAAACCTCAAACTAAAAACTAGAGACTCCAGGGAGTTTTGGAAGAGGGACAAAAGGTTGACAATTTGACAGGAATTTTTCAGCAGCATTTTTGTGTAAAACTGGCTGTTGAGAGAACAAGAGGTGGCACAACACTTAATTGCAAATGTATTGAATGATGATCCCTCTACTGTCTTCAGTGGAGCTATGTGAGGGCTAAGTCTCCGTGTGTATTTGCAAGAAAAATCTAAATCTAGTTTTTTTTCATTTTGGCAGGTGTTTTTTCCCTTAAAGTAGTTTTCAGACATTACTGAAGATCATAATAATACCAACATGTTTTGGCTCTCATAAAATCTGTTCTCTTGCATGTAATACTTTCTACTATTGGCCGTCTTCCTACTCATTAACCTAGTAGTGAATTATATACACTAGAGTTTATTTAGATAATTGAGTATGCTTCCTGTTTATA
The DNA here is from genome assembly GCF_027887155.1 of Malaclemys terrapin pileata. NCBI lineage: Eukaryota > Metazoa > Chordata > Testudines > Emydidae > Malaclemys > Malaclemys terrapin. Next base: position 52,208,956 of record NC_071509.1, on the reverse strand, counting down.
GGGTAACAAACCAATTTCCAGGCCAAACAAAAGCAGAGGCCACAGGATGAGATACTGAGGTTACTGTGTAATTATTAATCCGCTAACAGGAAGCACGCTCAAGTAGATGGTAGTGATGCTCTGAACTGTTTAATAACTACATTTTTGTGAGGGGGAATACAACTGGTCTTGAAATTGTTGTCTAGAAACAGCAGTGTTGTTTCTTCTGTTGGCAGGATGAAGCTAAAGTGGAGATGGACCACGTTTGTTGCGCAAGTCATTAGGGTGAGTTCTGATGACCGCACTGAATCAGAGTGTAGAGACTTGCATGGTGTATAGTTACAGAAATGAGCGTATATTTTGTGAGTCAGTAAACATAAACCACTTCTTTGTTCTGATTGGCTAAAACTATTTCACTTCAATATAATTTACTGTTGACAATGGACACAACAGCCATTAGTAAGAATGAATTCCAAAGTGTGCATTGAGAGAATAGATTCCCAAAACATAGAAGGAAACCCACAATGTGACTTCCTAAGATGTCAGTTATTCTAGATTCCTTACTAAATTAGGTGTTTTATATGCCAGCTTTTATTATATTTGTGGCACTATTTAATTATATACATTGAAAATTCCACTCTGAAGTCTGCTCTACTGTCATGCTACATTCTGTTTTGAAAATAGAAGAGAAGTAGTTTTTATAAGTACTTGTCAAACAAAAGGCTAAAGACATATTTCCTGTTAAGTAGAATTAAGTAGTTTTTTTGAAATAAATGAGCAGCTTGACATTAAACTTTGATTCCAAAATAAAGCTCAGAGTTTCAGGAAATCCCTTTGAAAACTTTATTGTGCCTCCTCTGGTAGAGAATGAAAACAAAGACTCTGCTTTCAAAATGGACAGCCTCTGAGATGGCTCTTGGTGGTCCCCTCACTAAAGCTACAGCTGTCTGAGACCCCCTGTGGACCTATGTGTGCATATGGGGCACTGATCTTACCAGATAACAAAGATGATCTAGGAACTCCTTGGTGAACAAAATTAAACCCTGCAGGTCAGATGGAAATCAATTACAGGCTGTGCTGAGGACCATTGATGTCAACACAGGCTCTCACCCATGAACTGGGATGTAGGCAATCAAATGTTAGGTCAGTTTAGGTCAAGCCTATGGCTTTGTATATCCATTTTTCACTGCGTATAGGGTAGGAAGCTATAAACATATGAGACAGTGGGTGCAGCTAATTAATTACTCAGAAATGGGAACAGAGTTAGTGCTGATCATATTGTGCCAGGATCCCCCTCCCCGCATCCCCCCCCCCAAATCTAGAAAGCAAAATACCGCTGCTTAAAATCAAAACAAACTTAGTCATATCTGGGAGAACAAAAATAGTACTATGATGCTGCATTTTACACTGTGTAGTGCATTTTGTGCTTGGCACACTTTTGTATTGAAATATTTGCATCTGTTTTCTATGTGAAATTCAGTGGAAGTTATGCACCGAACTCCCTTAACACATCTCTGAACATTGTAGTCTACATCAATTCATACAGTGCTTTATGTTAAAAAGGAAGCATTTCTTCTATCATGACAATAACCATGGGTAGGATTGTCAAAAGCACCGAAGTGAATTAGAAGCACAAGACCCCTTGACCTAGTGGTATTTATGGTCCTAAACCACTTCAGTGCTTTTGAAAATCCCATCCCATATCTTAAAAGTTGTGATAGTTTTATTATCCCTAGAAGGCAGTTTTGAGGTAAAGCAGTAATAATGCAATAAAAGTCATGTTTCATTTTAAAGTATAAATTGTGGTTATGTCTAGTAGTTTTCTATTACACATGTATGTTGTGTACCAAAACATCCAGCCTGAAGGATTATATTATTAGTTTAGACTTTGGTTATCCCAGGCTTCACGTCTGTGTGTGTGTATAAATCTATTGCACAAAAGCATATGTATACTCTCTCCTGTTCAGATTGCAATCTCCTAGGGGCATGGAATTTGTATTTTGTGCCTTGTACCACCCTGAGATGTAGTTGACTTTTAACAAATAAATAATAAGCAGTAATGCTTTTAACAGAAAGCACATTAGAGGTGATTTGGATGATCTGATGCAGCTGAACTGTGTTCTGAAGTCTTACAGCAGGTTTTTATCCTCAGTGCAACATGGAATTAAAACAATAATACCACTGCAGTGCAAATAAAGTAAACAATACTTTTTTACACTCATTAAGATTTCTACAGTACACTGTTATTTTGTAGAGAGAGAGTGCATTACATCTCCTGAAATTATTTCACATACATAAGGTCATAGTGCCCCCTTTGAAGATTACATTGGCCAGAGCCCCAGGGAGCAAATCTAACCTGAATAAAATGAATGGATTACAGGCATTCACATCTTAAATACAGACATGTGGCCCAAGGACGTAATAGGTCACAGCATTACGTACCCCACCTTCATCTCAGCAGCCTAGTTGCAATGCATGCTGGGATCAGTAGTCTCCATTCGTTGCATCTTTTAATGACAGATGAGCATCTGTAGGCTAAATTATGGAATTTTATGGCCTGCATCTGACCCACAGAGAACATTTTCACCACTGCTGGGGGAGGTAATTTATTTTTTTGGTTTTAACATTTAAGAACAAAATTTAAATAGAAGTCTGAAAATGTAATCATTTTTCCAAAAGTGGATGAAGATTAATGAAATAACCTCTCTCTCTCTCTCTCTCTGCAGCAGTAATTCCTGTAAACAATGTGAAATATTAGAGAGACAAGGCAGGTGAGGTAATATCTTTTACTAAACCAACTTCTGTTGGTGGAAGGTACAAGCTTTTGAGCTATACAGAGCTCTTCAGAAATATTGTGAAAACACTGCCAAATATTGTGGTATTAGTTTAACATTAAATATAAGTGGGCAGCTATTATAAAAGTCACTTGCAGTTTTTTTTAATACTAATGAATGAGTATGGAAAAGCTAAAAATATGCTGTTTCTATGTAATTGTCAAGAGCAGAAGAAGTTCTAGCATGTGGCTGCTAGCACCCTCTCTAAGTTTCATTTATAGGATATATTCCTGTCATGTTGAAACATACCCTTTTTTGGCTAAAATTTTCTATGCTTGGGTTCTTCCTGAAGGTGTGAGACTTCCTTGGAAAGGTCACCACTAATGTGAAAAGTCTGCTTAAACCAAGAAAAGAAAGGACATTTAATTTTTAGAGTTAAATTCTCCTCAAAATCACTTCATCTGATTTTCACTTCACCCAGGATGGGAAAAAAGGCACTTTTTTCTCATCTTTAAAAAAAAAAAAAAAAATCTTAACCAAATTCTTCAAAACACAGCTCGTGCAAAACATGGCTGTAGTTTGAAAGGGGAAACCGGGAGTGGATTTATAGATGCCTTCAGTGAGGACTAGCATCTTTATTTGGTTTGGACAAAAATGAGGCTTTCATTTAATAAGATATATCTGTATCATTTGAGATGGAGCTTGCATAGAAGGCTTAGGTTAAGGAAATGCTCTATCTTAAAGACAGAGGCCAATTGCAAAATCTAGATTTGGATGTACTCCATACATGCTTGGTCTGAAATAACCCATATCTGTTAATCTTCAGGGCTTGCATCAAAGCCCACCTCTTTTTCCTAGGTTTTGAGAAGGAAGGGATGTGCTGAGGGCACAGATGTGTGCCTCGAGAGCTGTGATTTGAGGATGGAGTGGGTTTTCTTTCTTTTCTGGGCTTGTGTTTTGTACATTTATTTTTGTTGGAGTGGATTGGTTGTATTTTTCATATATGGTAATCATGCCTGGAGACTTTTTTGTCTTGTATAAATCTATATAAATAATTACCATTTCCCCCTACCCAAAATTAATGAATATGCTGATCCAAAGTTTTGGTTCTGAGCTATCTCTCTATTGAAAAAGCTTATTTTCTTGAAGGACAAGAATATTTTTATTAAATACCACACATTTTATCTTGATTAAATAAAAAAATGTGCATCAGCTTGCTGCAGGATTTGGCACCAAATACATTTTTATGATCCATCCACAGACAATAAATTAACGGTTATTTCTAAGGTCATCTTTTCTAAAAGATTATTGAGGTTTCTGCTAAATCACTGAGAACACTGACTATTCGTAATGTACTAAACTTGCACAATCAGCCTGGGGAAAAGTTAGAAGTTATGTCAACATATTTGGTATGAGCACCTCAAAGAAATCAAATAATAAAACAAAAAATAACTTTTGAGGCCACTAAGAAGTCCCAAAGGCCTTCCAACCTGTCTGCTGACACCTTGTGTTGACCTGCTAAATCAAATTGTTTCTTTAAAGTACAAAAGTTTTACAGTTTGCTTTTAATAAAACTTGCTCCTCTTGTCAATCTGCAGGATTCTTGATTCCCACTAGACTTTTCCTTGATGTGTGACAATAATACAATGGCCAACAGGAAAAGACGTTCCAGAAATAAATGCACCTGATGCATACTTTATTTTAAAATCTCATTTCATTTTTTTTTTAAATGCACAGTTATGTGGGTAAAAGTGTAACCCATGTCTGATCTGTGTGGCACTCTATCCCTCCCTAGTGGTGGCTAGGCCAGCTAGAAATTGACGAGCCTGCTACAGCCTTGGTTAATAGATCTCAGGCAGTTGAGGCGTGTACATGAGCTCAAGAGGTCCCAGATTTGATCCCTGCTGCCGATGACCCACCAAGGAAGTATCCGCATTACACGAGGAAAATGGATTTTAAGGATAGAATCTATGTTAAGCTAGTTACGTTTCTATATACGAAGTGGAATGATGAATAATATTATTACCTCTGACACACTGCAATATAAAAAGGGGCCAGTTTTTGCCTTTAGAGGCTCTTGCAGGGTTTACACTGAATTCTGTAGTAGCCCCGTACAAGTATGTGCATGTAGGCTGGGCCCTGGGATATGCCTTGAAAGGGAAGGGGGCATCAGGAGGTGAATTGAAATCTTTTCTGGAAAGGTGGTGACAGGGTGCAGGGAGGTGGGGGTTTTTGGAGGCCTATGAAGTGTTAAGGAAGAAGAAAGAGACTGACAGCATAGTCAGGGAGTAACAGAAACAGAATTGTGCTGGAAGCCTCTGGGGAAGGGCTTGGAGAAGGAGAAAGCCAAGGGTCTGGCTGAGATGGTATGTGAATAGTCTCTGCTACAGAGTCACCTCTTCAGACCCACCTCTGAGATCTCTTTATTTTAGCTGGTCTGTGGCCTTGAGTGTCCCACCTCCCTTTAAACCTCATTAAGTCTCACTTTGGTTCAAAGACAGGACTAAGGTCTGTCCAACTCTGTTCTTCTTGTGAAATCTGACGAGTATCCTCATTTGCCCAGCTCATGTCTGTCCATCAGTCAAATCCTTTTACCAAAATATATGGACCTGACAGAGTGGAGCTGATACTCTCAGTGGTCCTGGCTGCCATGTATGGCATTAACTCCATGTGTTAAAAATTGTCAGCTTTGTTTAATTATAAATTCAGTTCTAAAATCTCACTTCTTGATTAGATTAAATTTGTTTCCAGAATATAAAAATCTTTCACTATATTCTGGACTAATCTCTTCCAAAACAGTATTTTTTTAAATCAGACTTTTTATATAAACAGACTTAGCCCAGCATCTTAAACCAGCTGCTGTTTACACTCATTATTTTAAAAGGTCAGAAGTGATGTTTCTAAAATGTTAAAAATAGAAGAATTGCTTCCCAGGTGGAATTGAGGCCTGTGGCTCAAGTTCCAGCTCAGAACACCTTTCTATGTTTGGAATATAAACCCTTGAAAATAGAGCATTTTAAATAAAATTGTTGTGATTGCAAAGTGAAATATATGCTGTATGAAACAGCAATGTCTGAAACCATGACTTACAACTTAGAAAAGGTTAGCATAGCTCTTGTTGTCTTAAACTATGTTTGCCTCCTAGTTATCTCCTCCCAGGGGAGCCCCAGCTCATGAATCCAATTGTAAATGCTGTTGGAATGGGGTCCCATGACCCAGTTACGGTTGTAGTGAAGATGGGGCTTTAGATGACATAGATGTACATTTTCCCCCGCCCCCCATGACTGTGATAGAAACTTTTTAAATGGTAACATTTTGCACACTAGAATTTTTGTTGATTTAACGGAGAGAATCTATAATTATTTACTGGTATATTGTAAAACACCTTTTTCTTTTCAGGGAGCTATATAGCAAAACTGAAATAACATTTTCTGGTCTTGGTGGTTTTGTCAGACAAGAGACTCCGGCCTCTACAGTAGCGTATCCAGTTGTTTAAAATATATATTTGAGGTGACTGCTGGTGGGTCAAAGCTTTTGTGGGGAGGTGTTCAAAGCAGTCCAAGTGTTTTAACCTCATTTTAACCAGGAAAGGGACAACAGGATCCCCTGAGGTTTTAGTAGTTTATTCATTATATTTGTAATGTAGACGGGCTCTCAGGCTTGTGAGGCCTGGCACCCAACTCTTTATAGGCGGGTGAGATGATGTTCTAGGTAAAGAGCTTGTACTCAAATAGTAGCTAGTCAATCAGTGTTTATCCACATTTAGTTCAGTGCCTACTTGAGTTAGCAAAAGCATGTGACTTTAAAGTAGTTAAAGAAGTTGGGTTGTGAGATGATATTTTATTTGTAAAATAGGCACAGTCCGTTAAATTGATTAAGGTCCCTGCGGTGGTGGGGACCCTTTTAGTGTGCCCAGCAGTTCCCAGAAAGGTAGAGAAATGTGTTATTCAGAATTGTTTAAGCCAACCTTTGCCACTCTCCTCTTTCACTATGGCTTGAACACAGATTTTGATTTTTTTGTTGTTGTTCTTGTTGTAAACATAGCTTCAAAATGTAGCTATTTATACAGAGTACATAAGCAACGGGCTTGGTCTTAAACAGCAAACTGGGGATTTCCTGATGACAAAAGCTATTTTTAGCCACCCCTGTGCCACTCCTCTTACACCCCACACCAATACACTATGGGTGGGATGGCCAAGCATGCAGTGTTCAGCAGTCCCCTGCCGGTGAATGTCCTCTTAGGGGCCACTGTAGCCAAAGCAGAGTTAAAAACAGTCTTGAGACCTAGCACTTCAGGGCTGCTCTAAACTATGCCTGGACTCAAACCAGGGCCCTACAGCTTCCAGGATTGCAGTTCTCCCATATTTCCTATGCCTAGTTTCCATTGGGTGCAGCAGATTATTGAGCAGCCATATATTTTAATTGTAGCAGAATGAGGCCCTTTACACTGCAAAAACAACCCCCCCAAGCAGGGCCAGCTCCAGCATTTCTGCCGCCCCAAGCAAAATGGCCCCACGATCGGCAGCGGCAATTGGGGGGGGGAAGCCACAATCAGCGGCGGCAGTTCAGCGGCAGGTCCTTCGCTCCTAGAGGGAGTGAGGGACCTGCCGCCCCCGAATTGCCAAAGGTGCCGCCCCTCTCCCTTGGCTGCCCCAAGCACCTGCTTGTTAAGCTGGTGCCTGGAGCTGGCTCTGCCCCCAAGCAAGTTAGGAGACTAGATTTCAACATGGTTGAAACATTTTGGCCCTGAAATGTAGATGGGACTAACCTTTGTTTTTAGCCATGCCCCTGAATCATACTAATATTTTATTGTACAGTACATATGATCATTTCTGTCTGCTGATGGTTATGTGTAAGAGTATATTGTAGCCTTTTACTGTGTAATGATCTAAAGAATATTGATGGCAGAGTGGATGACTGGGGTTTATTTTAAAACCAATTTCTATTTTAATATTAGATACATTGTTTTTTTTATAGTCACTGAGTTCTACTTTAGGCTATGAAGCCTCTGCTGCAACCACATTATTTTGGTCAACCACCAAGTCATTTAAGCTCTTATTTTTTCTATAGCCCTATCTTTGATCTTTATTCAATACGTGATGCTGAGGCAAGAGTTTTAACAGGACACTGAACCAGCTATCCCTTGGTGGAAATTCCACTGAGCTATGCCTTCATTTATTTAATTCATTGCAGCTACTTATCTGTTAATTGACCATTTATAATCCAATGGAACCGTAACAATGACCTATGCATTAAAATGAAAGTAATGGAGTATCAGCCTGACATGGAGCTAGCCCACCTTGAGAGCACTGACATAATGACTGCCCCACTGGATTAGAGAAGATATGGTTTATATTAGTGACCTGAAGAAAGTTCATACCCTCTGGGAAAAGTTTGTTCCATGGAATGGCAGTGTGATTAATGGCTTATTTACACCACTGACATCCAGGCTGTCAGAACGCTTCATCAGCCTTTGATGTAAAACACACTAAGAGGCCCGAGGTCATTCTTATCTGCTTAGACGAGAGAAATCAGAAATGAAGAATGGTTGAGTATGGTTAACATATTGGCACGAACACTCTCCACTAAGGAAACAATGCGAGAGAGCTACAAGGTCACTTACTTCACTGGCCTGAATGGTGAAACCATACGGCTGAAGTAGGTAATACTTCATTCCACTTTTATGCATGATCTAGCAAAGGAACAGCATAACAAGGCACATGGTCAAGGAACAGATGGATGCTTGCATCAAGTACGCTGAGAGGCATGAATCTTAAGGCCAGATGCACCAAGCACTGAAGAAGTGCATGTTCCTCAGTACAGTATGAATGCATGTCCTGATGTGAGTTTATTCTAATGTGTGTTTATGGGCATTTCCATAGTATTCAGCACCATGATGCTTATATATGAAAAGACTTCGTCCCCATCATCAGTTCAGTATAGTTTGCTGGCTGAGTTTACTGAGGGATAGTAGGGTTTTCTGAAAGCCTCCTTGGAGAAAGCTGCCACGTGCACATGAACTCACTTATTCCATTGTTCTAGTGAACCATGAGGTTAGTGGGCTAGTGCTGAAATAGCTTCAATCATTCCTTTCAGAGAAGCATGGATGGGAATCTGCTCCTTGGCCTCCAGAACAATTGCCACAGGGATCCATCCTTTCCCCTGTACCACTGGATAGCTAATGAATATGAAGCCCCTAGGAGAAATTTTGATACAATGTGGACAGAAATGTGCAGATGATACCCCCAGCTCTATATTACCTTCACAGGGGATGTGAACATGACTAAGAGATCAACAAGATGCATGATTTCCCAGCTCTTGAGGATCCTGGTCAAAATAGTATCTGGATGAAGAGCAGCTGGATGAAGCTGAATCCAGAGAAGAATGAGAGTAATGCTACTTATTGGATTTAGACATAATCATGGTGATCCATGTACTCATGACTTGCAGACTTGATTATTGTAATGGAATGTTCACAGGAATGAAACTATTGACTTTAAAAAGCTCCTCCAGTTGGTTCAAAATACAGTAGCTTGCTTACTCGCAACACAGACTTCCAAGAGCATATTATGCTGGGGTCCCACTCTTTCACTGGCTTAATGTAGAGTACAGAGTAAAATTCAAAGCTTTGTTCCTCTTCTGAGCCCTCAAAGAGATTGTCCCAATCAGCTATCTAAAACAACACCTCATCCTATGTGATCATGACTTTCTGGAACTATTATGATCCTCTAGAACTATGAGAGTGTTAGTGTTAACCTCAAGAGTGAGATTTTGTGTGTTCAAGACCCAGAGATTTCTTAACAGTAGGTCTACAACCATGGAACAATGTGGAATAGCCACGAACCTCAGTACTTTCAGAATTAAACCTAAAACTCACCACTTTGACTAGCTTTAACTCAGTAACCCTCCAGAATAACACAAAAAACCTAGCAGCATCAACAGCAAAAACAACACAATAAAACATCAAACAAATACCCAGTTAAATCAAAGTCTACACACAATGAAAAGGGAGAGAAATATACCATGCCCTATATGTACTCACTTTTAATAATTTGAAAGGTATTCAGACACTGCAGTAATGCGTGTGGTAGAAGAATGTAGCTGGATGGGTTCTAGACCAGGCACAAGATCCTATCTAGAGTTGGGTAAATAATTTGTAATTAGCAATTTGATTAATTTTACCTCCTTTTTCTGCTTGAAAAATGAATCATGATCTGCAATGAAATATTGCATTCAGTATATATGCTGGTTGGAATTCTCAGTCTCCTAGAGCAAGTTTCTTCATCTTCATTTTAAATCTTTCCCAGACCGTCCTCTTGTTAAAAGATAACAATCCTGAAAAATTCAACTAAGTGTTCTGTGGTCAGGACCCTGTATCCTAGGCAGCATGTGAAGCTGAAATTATGTTGCAGGAACCTCAAAACAAAGTAGGCTGTCCATCAGTCCTCCCCTCCATCCGACCCCATGAGCATTCATGCAGTATCCCCAGCTAACTGTAATGTACAATGCCCCAACCTTTTAAGTGTTCCATATGCTTCAGATTTTTGTATAGACAATGAGTAATTGGAATGTAAAAATTGTGAGGGGAAAAGTGGAGTTTTTGGCAGCTAGTTTGTGCACACAGAAGGCTCACAGTGCGGTCTGCTCCCTCACTCCACTCTTGCTGGAGCTACGTGGAGCTTATTAGAACTCGAAGGTTGCAAGGATATGAGAGAGAGAGAGAGAGAGAGAGAGCTCTCTCTCTCACCATAGGACTGGTAAAGGTCGAGGTGAGGTCACACTAATTAGCTCCCTGTTCCCACCAAGCTACTTCTTGCCTATGGTAGCTGAAACATGTGCTATCTTCAGAACCAGCTGGCCTGGTATACAGTAGTTTCACATGGCCGTATGAGGCTACCATATTCCTTACTGTCATGCAAACCCAGAACTAGGATTTGACTCATAGAGAACAAAAATGGTCATTCACAAGCTCTTTTATTGTACTTCTGAATTTTACAGTGTGTCGGCAAAGGGCTAATTGTGGCTTTGAGCCATTTGGACTGTCACATCTGCTTCTTAGTGCCCCTCCTGATCTTATGGGGGAGACGGGAGAGAAAATGCACTCTATGCCAGCCCTGCACATAGCTCAGAGTATGTCCCCCAGTGTGCTGGGCAACTGTGCTTCCTAGTGCCTGAAGGGCAGGTTGGTGCCAAGCCTAGGGTTACCATATTTCAACAATCCAAAAAAGAGGATGGGAGGAGCCCCGCCCCTTCCCCTTCCACTCCCTCCCACTTCCTGCCCCCCTCAGAACTCCCAACCCTCCCCCCCACTTCTTGTCCCCTGACTGCCCCCTCCTGGGACCCCTGCCCCTAACTGCCCTCCAGAACCCCACCCACTACCTAAGCCTCCCTGTTCCTTGTCCCCTAATTGCACCCTACTGAAACCTTCCCCCCCCATCCTAACTTCCCCCCCTAGGACTCTACCCGTCCCCTGACTGCCCCAACCCTTACCCACACCCCCAGACAGACACCAGGGACTCCCACTCCCCATCCAACCACTCCCCAGCCCCCTGACAGCCCCCCGAACTCCCGACCCATCCAACCCTGCTCCCTGTCTCTTGACTGCCCCCTCCAGAACCTCCCTGCCCCTTCTCCGACCCCCTGGCCCCTTTACCGTGCCGCTCAGAATAGAGTGCTGCGGGGAGGGGGAGCAGGAGCAGGGGGAGGAGCTCCAGACTGCCGGAGGCCCGAGGCGAACAGCCGGCCGGCAATCTGCAGATGCGGGGGAGGGGAGGGAGGAGGGGAGTGATCTCAAGTTGCAGGGGAGAGGAGGGGGAAGTAGAGGAGGGGTTCTAGAGCCCCGTGTGAGTGGCACGATCCGGCCGGCTGCCCTGTCAGCCGCGTGTTCTCTGCATGGGGGGGGGGGGAGGGGAATCCTGACATTTACAAATTCCCCCCGGACTCTATTTTTAACTCAAAAAAAAGCCAGACATGTTCGGTAGAATCCGGACGAATGGTAGCCCTAGCCAAGCGTCCACCCATCTGTATTGGAGGAGGAGGGGCAGCTTTGCAGAGGCGGTTTCCCCCCACTCTCCTGCCCTCGTTCTGCTATCAGCAAGGGTGCCTTATGCCACCTTGCTCTTCTGCATGGGTGTGCAATGATGGGCCACAGTTTTGGTCCAAAAACACATCTCCTGCCAGAAGTCTGGTTTGAGCAAGTCACTTTGTCAGTTTTCCTGGAGCATCCATTTAAATAGCATATCAAATTATATAGTCTATGTAGCATATCCTGTATTTGACATAGTTTATAGCATCAGAGATTCCAAGGCCAGAAGGGACCACTGTGATCATCTTGTCTGACCTCCTTATATAACATAAACCATAGAACTCCCCCAAAATAATTCCTAGAGCAGATCTAATTCCTAAACCAGTCTTGATTTGAAAATTGTCAGCGAGGGAGACTCCACCATGACCCTTGGTAAATTGTTCAAGTAGTTAATGAACCTCACTCTTAAAAATATATATCTTATTTCCAGTTTGAATTTGTCTAGCTTCAGCTTCCAGCCATTGGATCACGTTCAATCTTTCTCTGCTAGATTGAAGAGCCCATTATCAAATATTTGTTCTTCATGTAGGTACTTAGTGAGGCAAATAGAAAGGAGCATAAACACTGCCAAATTACGTGCAAGAATGTAATAAGAAAAGCCAAAGAGGAGTTTGAAGAACGGCTAGCCAAAAACTCCAAAGGTAATAACAAAATGTTTTTTAAGTACATCAGAAGCAGGAAGCCTGCTAAACAACCAGTGGGGCCCCTTGATGATCGAGATACAAAAGGAGCACTTAAAGACGATAAAGTCATTGTAGAGAAACTAAATGGATTCTTTGCTTCAGTCTTCACGGCTGAGGATGTTAGGGAGATTCCCAATCCTGAGCTGACTTTTGTAGGTCACAAATCTGAGGAACTGTCACGGATTGAAGTGTCACGAGAGGAGGTTTTGGAATTAATTGATAAACTTAACATTAACAAGTCACCGGGACCAGATGGCATTCACCCAAGAGTTCAGAAAGAACTCGAATGTGAAGTTGCGGAACTGTTAACTAAGGTTTGTAACCTGTCCTTTAAATCGGCTTCTGTACCCAATGACTGGAAGTTAGCTAATGTAATACCAATATTTAAAAAGGGCTCTAGAGGTGATCCTGGCAATTACAGTCTAACGTCTGTACCAGGCAAATTAGTCGAAACAATAGTTAAGAATAAAATTGTCCGACACATAGAAAAACATAAACTGTTGAGCAACAGTCAATATGGTTTCTGTAAGGGGAAATCGTGTCTTACTAATCTATTAGAATTCTTTGAAGGGGTCAACAAACATGTGGACAAGGGGGATCCAGTGGACATAGTGTACTTAGATTTCCAGAAAGTCTTTGACAAGGTCCCTCACCAAAGGCTCTTATGTAAATTAAGCTGCCATGGGATAAAAGGGAAGGTCCTTTCATGGACTGAGAACTGGTTAAAAGACAGGGAACAAAGGGTAGGAATTAATGGTAAATTCTCAGAATGGAGAGGGGTAACTAGTGGTGTTCCCCAAGGGTCAGTCCTCGGACCAGTCCTATTCAACTTATTCATAAATGATCTGGAGAAAGGGGTAAACAGTGAGGTGGCAAAGTTTGCAGTTGATACTAAACTGCTAAAGATAGTTAAGACCAAAGCAGATTGTGAAGAACTTCAAAAAGATCTCACAAAACTAAGTGATTGGGCAACAAAATGGCAAATGAAATTTAATGTGCATAAATGTAAAGTAATGCACATTGGAAAAAATAACCCCAACTATACATACAATATGATGGGGACTAATTTAGCTACAACAAGTCAGGAAAAAGATCTTGGCGTCATCATGGATGGTTCTCTGAAAATGTCCATGCAGTGTGCAGAGGCGGTTAAAAAAGCAAACAGGATGTTAGGAATCATTAAAAAGGGGATAGAGAATAAGACTGAGAATATATTATTGCCCTTACATAAATCGATGGTACACCCTCATCTCAAATACTGCATACAGATGTGGTCTCCTCATCTCAAAAAAGATATACTGGCACTAGAAAAGGTTCAGGAAAGGGCAATTAAAATGATTAAGGGTTTGGAACGGGTCCCATATGTGGAGAGATTAAAGAGGCTAGGACTCTTCAGCTTGGAAAAGTGGAGACTAAGGGGGGATATGATAGAGGTATATAAAATCATGAGTGATGTGGAGAAAGTGGATAAGGAAAAGTTATTTACTTATTCCCGTAATACAAGAACTATGGATCATCAAATGAAATTAATAGGCAGCAGGTTTAAAACAAATAAAAGGAAATTCTTCACGCAGCACACAGTCAACTTGTGGAACTCCTTACCTGAGGATGTTGTGAAGGCTAGAACTATAACTGAGTTTAAAAGAGAACTGGATAAATTCATGGAGGTTAAGTCCATTAATGGCTATTAGCCAGGACTGGTAAGGAATGGTGTCCCTAGCCTCTGTCTGCCAGAGGGTGGAGATTGATGGCAGGAGAGAGATCACTTGATCATTGCCTGTTAGGTTTACTCCCTCTAGGGCACCTGGCATTGGCCACTGTCGGTAGACAGGATACTGGGCTAGATGGACCTTTGGTCTGACCTGGTACAGCCTTTATTTATAAACTGTAATCCAGTCACCCCCTTAACCTTCTCTTTGTTTAAGCTAAATAGATAGACTCAAGAAATTCAATCACTACAAGTCATGTTTCTTAAGTCAGACTTCTACATATTAACTTTCATGATTCCTGCAGTGGAATAGAATATAGTGTCTGACCGTCATTGCATTGTATGTAGCATTTCAAATGTCAGACTTCAAGAATAACATGCAGCAGATATGTTTGCTGTCTATTCTTCTAAAATGGCTAAACAGTCAATCTACTTTCAAAGCATGCAGACTGACTAACAAATATGTCCTGGCTTGAGAGTGAGTATTTTTATAACTAGCCCCAAGAATAACTTTTCAGTAATTCATCTATGAAGCATTTTCATTAATGACTATTTAGATCCATTGACAAACTAATTTGTTGCCCTGAAAGGGTCTTTATAAGTTTCTATTCCAGCTGGAAAAGGTACTGTGGTTAATAGTCAAGTTTGACAAATACACTGATTCATCTTTGTTACAAGGTATTGCTGCTTTGACATGCTCAATTTAGCAAATGCCCATGGGCTTTGGATGGGGCGTCTAAGGAAAAGCTAAAATAAAACTTAAATGGATATATGATGCTGTCAAACTGAAAAACAGAACAGCAAGAATTCTCCAGGCATAATATTCTGTATGAGTCATAATGGATTTCTCCTGAAAAGTACAAATACAGAATGGGCATAATCCTGCTGCCATTCAGGTTGATGAAACTCCCATTGACTTCAATGGGAACAACACCAAGCCCAAATATAGCGAAGTGAATCAACACAGTTAGTGTCCTAGCAGGATCAAGAAATGTGGTGTCTTTTGTGCTTTTTTGTTTGTTTGAAATGTACTGAGTACACCTCCATCCCGATATAATGCTGTCCTCGGGAGCCAAAAAATCTTATCGCGTTATAGGTGAAACTGCGTTATATCAAACTTGCTTTGATCCGCCGGAGCGCGCAGCCCCCACCCCGGAACGCTGCTTTACCGCGTTCTATCCGAATTTGTGTTATGTCAGGTCACGTTATATCAGGGTAGAAGTATACGATTTCAGATTTGCTTCCCTAGTTCTTAACCACACTGTACCAAATAAAAAAGCAATGGTGGCACAGGAATATTTGCCATGCTTAGGACCTGATCCTGATCCAGTTTGAATTGGGATTAGGACCTGACATTAACTTTGATAACATTTATCTCATACATAGGATTCCCTAAGCATATACACAGAGTGTATTGAGGAAAGTTTGTCCCATGCTTAAGGCACTGAGTGAGGGCTTAGGAGCATACTGACATTCTGTGTGACCTTATTTGTTTTACTGTAGGGCCTAGAGGCTGTAACTGATATTGGGCCCATTGTACTAGGTGCTGTACAAATACACAGGAAGAGTTGACAGTTTTATGCAAGTCATTTAATCTCTCCAAGTCTCCATTCCCCATTTATAAAATGGACATGTTGATGATGTCTTGTCTGTTTAGTTTACGGATTCTTTGGAGCAGGGATGGTCTCTTGCTATCTCCTTGTACAGTGCCAAGGGATCCCCTATCTACGTGGGGGCACAATGGATATACTAATAATAGTTGTATAGTATGAAAGGTAGAGAGCTCTGACCACAACCCCCTGATGCTTTCATCATCATAAACTGCAGTTGATGATGGTGTCCACCTTAATTCTCAATTTTCTGTCATTTGGGGGCTTAAAAAAAGAGATCAAGTCCGTGTTTTGTTTTTAATTGCTTCAAATTAGTTTTACCAGTGAGGGCCTGATCCTACAGTCATTACTCAAGTGAAACCGCCATTGTTGTCAATGGGAGATGTGCCAAGTAAAACTGAAGGAACAATCCCTCAACATAATGTGTTAGCAAGCACTGAGTCAGCACAGATGCAGTTTGTGCATACTCTAATCAAGCATATTATATGCTTACTTCAGTGTGATTGATATGAATCATCTGTTCCTCATTGAGGATTTCCTATCTATTTACATTTGGGTGTTTGGTGTTGATATGATGGAGCAAGTAAGACCCACGTCAGATGAGTGGAATGTTCGGGTCCTTCATAATAAGGAAATTCCTGAAGACTAATTTGAAAATCTGTCAAACTCTCAAGGATTTACCTGACCACTTGACTTTTCTTCTGGCGTGGTGTCGTTGGGAGCTTCTGTATCAGGGTGGCAAGCAACTAAATTGACCTTAATCTAGAGGCACTTGACCTTTAGGAAATCTAATGGAAGAATCTGAACAAGCATTGGAAACGGATTAGTTTTAATTAAGCCCAGACTCTCACATAGTGTCAGGCACTGGATAATATAGTCATGGAGAAACTAACAGGAGACGTCCCAGTTGTGTTATACCTGGGAAAGAGCCCCTCAGCATGCTTGGACTGGGATCTCTTGGTTGCTGAACTCGTCTTGCCTCTTGGAACCCAGTGCATATTGAAAGCCCAGTGGATTAAACATGGTTCTAGTTAAGCCTATTCAAGTATTTTAATCCTTTACAGGCTATTGATTTTAATCACCAGAAAAAATAAGCCTTGGTCTTAGAACCACAAAAAGTTAAAAAACATACCTGAAGTAGTCATGTTAAAGGAATATATATAGATCAACATATGTGGCATTATCTGTATACCAAACACAGAATAGTTAACATAACCTAACTGTAGTGAATATAAGGACCAGATTGAGCCCTTTCTCCTATTGGTGAATGGCCCTTTGAGCTTTGATGTGAGAGAAACTGCTCACCAGATCAGGTTCACAATCTGGTCCTGAAAAGACAGCAACAATGTAATCAGTGATTATCCATTTAAAGTTTTCAATGGAGGTTTGAGATAGTAAGTAAATAAGATTTCTTGGTACATGCTGGAAAAATACCTACCTGATGTTCCTACTATAAGGGCTTCCTTAAGGTATTCACCACAAAATTATAATTTACCTAGTGCTAAGATTTTTTTTTTTTTTTTTTTAACTCCATAAATCTAGATCAGGGGTCAGCAATGTTTGGCACACGGCTCGCCAGGGTAAGCACCCTGGCGGGCCGGGCCAGTTGATTTACCTGCTGACGTGGCAGGTTCGGCTGATCACGGCCCCCGCTGGCCGCGGTTCGCTGTCCCGGGCCAATGGGGGCAGCAGGAAGCCGCGGCCAGCACATCTCTCGCCTGCCCCCATTGGCCCGGGACAGTGAACCGTGGTGAGTGGGAGCCATGATCGGCCGAACCTGCCACGTCACCAGGTAAATAAACTGGCCCGGCCCGCCAGGGTGCTTACCCTAGTGAGCTGTGTGCCAAACGTTGCCGACCCCTGACCTAGATCATCAAATGTGATCATTTCACCACAGAGCTGCAGCATTCTTTAATTTAAACTTATTTTTTAATTTATAATTTTTATTTTATTAAAAGTGGGGAAGGAAGGGTGGGGGAGGAAGAGAGAGAGAACACAAGAACATTGCCAGAAAACAAGGTATTTGGTATGGGGGAACAAAGTACTATACTGAGTAAAGATACAGGGATATACCAGATGCTGACTGAGGCCCCTGGTTGCCAGAACATATTGCACCTTACAAAACTTGAATCCACATAATAAACTATGTGCACAAACCAGAGTAGTCACCTCTTTAATTAATGGGTCAGATTCTGACCCCCTTATTTGCACTAAGTAGCACCGGACTCCAGAAGTATTCCATTGAAATCAATGGGATTGTGTGGAGCATTAAGGTGCTACTCAGTGTGAGTAAGGGTGTCAGAATTTGGCTCTATTTAATTTACATCTGCAGCAAGTTAGGTAAAACTGCAACTACTAGGATTTGTGTTTACAGATGAATTTCTAGTGAAAATAAATTATATCTAGAAACTGGCCACTTTCTGAAAAATTGCCCCATAACATGGTATCTCACCAACAATCAGCCCAGTCCTGCAGGCCTTGCTCTGATAAAACTTCCATTGACCTCAGAACTTCAGGATTAGGGCCAATAACTCCAGATATCGTATAAGTAATGGGAGTTGACTTTATAACACAGTGCTTATTAATGGATACAAATTGAAGCAGCAAGATAAAGGAGAGTATGAGACCTAAAACAAACATGTAATTCCCTTGGCCTACACTCAAGGCACTCCAAAAGGCTATACTGTTACAATGCGTTCATCCAAATGTAGGGATATAAGTTCCTGTAAAGCTTTCACTTTATGTTGGCGGCAAAGTCCTTTGACCACAAGAAAACAGACAGAGTAGCTGCAAGTAAGATACAGCTCAAGATGCAGTTTTGTCAGGAAAACCACTTGGGTGTTCAAGTCAAATTAAAAGGCTCCCATTGTTTTCCTTAGCTCATTTGGTTCTTTAGTCCTGGGGAACCATGCCAGGATCACTGGCATAAAGAATATTTTGTGAAGATTTAGTTGCATACTGGGCAGTCTTGGACCAAGATTTTTAAAGAGCAATTCACTTTTTGGTGCCTCAATTTCTAGGTGCCCAATCTGAGATAACTTTAAAGGAGCTTGATTTCCAAAGGGCTGGGTCTTTGGTGCATTCTGAAAATCAGGTCTCTTTCAGGCATTTCAAGTGGGAAAACCCAAACCACCGAAGCACCCAAAATTACTAGTTACTTCTTAAAATGCTCTCCTCCATTCTCTGATCTATCTTAAAATTAGACAGAAGCTCCTCACAGATGATTTTTCCAGAGTTGAGAATGTAGCTATTTAACATATTCATATTAAAAATCAAAATAACCTTGCTCTTTTGGACAGTATTTACATTGGATAGATTTGACTGATGAACTAGTTTGAGTGATGGTAGAAAAATGCTCACCATATGTCCTTTCTCTTTATTCCAGATGAGTGGATATATGTACATTTTCTTAAAATGAAAAGACTTTGTAGGAGCTATGGACAGAAAATCTATTCTCCTGTGAATAAAGGGATCTGGTCAGCTCCGATATTTCCATCCTTTAACTAAAATCAGGAAAATGTAGTGCTTTTAATCATAGAAATTTAGGGTTGGAAGGGACCTCGAGACTTCATCTAGTTCAGTCCCCTGTGCTGAGGCAGGACACTTAGATCATCCCTGGCAGGTATTTGTCTAACCTGTTCTTAAACACCTCCAATGATGAGGATTCCACAACCTCCCTTGGAAGTCTATTCCAGTGCTTAACTGTCCTTATAATTAGAAAGTTTTAATGGTGTATCGACTATTTATATTTACTCCACTTTATCTATTTGCCTATACGTTCATAAAGAAGCATGCAGCTTTCTTCTTGCTTCATGTGTTGTTTGCTTCTCTTTTTTTTTTTTTTTTTTTTTTTTTTGGTTGGTTGGTTGGTTGGTTTTTTGCATATGTAGCTGCAAGGTATAGTTCACATTGACAATTTTTAATCAATGCAAAAAAGCAAATTTGTGTCATATTGTGATCGGAGTGTGAAAGCTTAGACAGTGGCAGTACCATGCTGGGGACTGACGGGTACTTTAATAAAAAAAAAAAATCCATTCTCTCTCTTTTTTTTTTCCCCCTCAAAATTCCACTGGAATGTCATGAGCATTTGGAAATTCCTGCTTTTTGCCTTCAAGGTATATTGAGTCTTTGCTGTGGAGGAGAATGAACACAATGCCTTAAAATCTCAACTGCCCATCAACATTTCCAGATGTGCAACCAGGACTCAATGCATCTTTCTCAATGCTCCTTTTCAACACAGAGAACAGCCAGCAACACTGTTCAGACCATATGGAAAAGGCACCAAATGTCTGACCTTCTGCTGGAAGAGACCTTTACTTGGGATCTGCCCAGTGTGTATCTTACATAGAAACCAGTGCTAAGTATACAAAGCAAAACCACATTTTTGGCTGCACTGAAACAAATTGCAGCCCCTGACACTCCAAAAGAATGAGGAGTACAAGAAAAGGAAGAGAAAATGAAAGCATATGAAGCAGAACAAATCCAACGGGCTTCAATCCAAACTATCCAAAATGTTTTGTTTAAATGAAAATATCAAGAGAATAATTTGGTTCAGTAGACACAAGATTTTTTTTTTTCCAGAGGTCCTATGGAAAGCATCAGTCTGTTCTTTTTGCACATATATCTACTCAAATATTCATTTTAATGAATTGTTGTTTTTGCTTTATATTGAAGAACTCGCAACAGAAAAGTGAAGTGTTTGTTGCTGAGAATAGAAAACCATTATAAGAAGTCTATAATATAGCTAAAGAAGAACATATATTTTCCATCATACACATTCATATGCTATTGCTAATATCCCATTTCTTTCCTCAAAACAATGGGGTTTGATTCTCCTCACTTTCTTCATATAACAAAGCACTATACTGTTATGTGAGGAAAATCCCCAAAGAACATGCCAGCAAAAACCTAAAGCAAGATTTGTTGCTTTTATATTCTAGCAAGAAATGCCAGTTCCCATTCTTAGCTATACATTTAGAATTCAAACTATAATTATAATATATAAGCTCTTCACCATTTCATTCCTAGGCCTTAAATGAGGGGAAGTGTATTCTTTTGCAGATTTCTGGGATCGACGGAAGCATAATATAAAAATAGATGTCTGTCACAAGAAACTCCATTTTTTTCCATGTCAACAATGTCCCATAGAATTTATAAGTATAAATGAAGATGGTGTCACTAGTTTCTGCAAACCCCAGTAATTACCAGTTTGCCTGCTAGACAGAGCTTTTTCCCCATTTTTTGTTTCTGAAGCGGCATTAGTAGGATTAGTAATTGCAAGAATGAATCTTGGTAATGGCACAGGATGCCCAGCTTGTTAATCGTTACTTTTATCCACAAAATATCTTAATTTGTATCAGTCCAACATGTGTAGCCAGAGTCTTTTGGTGTGATGTGGCCACTATGCATAGCACAGCTGGCATAACCTGGCCCTAAAACTCAATAGCCAGACCAGGAAGGATCATTTCAGTATAAAGGCTGTAGACCTGATTTAGAAACCCACCATCCCCAACTCCTGCTGTCATCCTAGCAGGAAAAAGAAGGCATGGTCAGAGGAAAGGAGCTTGGATGTCCCTAGGTACTACCAATTCCTGTTACATTTTCAGACCTTTAGAGACACTTGTTCATGTAAACTAGAGCAGCCTCCATACTGCTCAACTCCAAAGCAGTAGGACAAACCTGCAACAGGATCAGGGAAAGTGGAAAGGGGACCTTACACAGGCACCCGACCTGTGTTCTGTACAGATCAGCAAGGAACCAGAATCTGGCCCAATACATTCAGTGTTTTCCTCTAGTAGAGGTAGTTAACTTCTACCTGGCTTAAATTTAGAAGAAGCGTGGCTAAAATTAAAGTAAATAAAAACACTTCTTGCTCTCATACCGCAAAGCACCATGAAGTCGCATCAAAATGAACAGTAAACACAATACAGGGGTGTCATTGGCCAGCAATCTTCCTCCACATTACATAAGAATATGTCAGTATAAATAAAGATTGTACGTATATTAATTGCATTCCTCTCCTCCACCCTTCATTTATTGAATGTCTGAGATTATAATCAGTTGTGCACAATGTTGCTCAGTATTTGAGTAGACAGTGCCTATCACCTTTGTGAGTGCTACTTGAATACAAGTAATTAATACCTATACAGAATTATGTTGTTGATGCTGTTGAGTTTGGAAATCTGAGGGAAGGACCATTGCAGTTAGGTGGTTAATATCTATTGGGGGGGGGGAACTTTCTGGGATTTATATGGGAAACATAATTATATATAATGTCATACTCCAGTATCAATTGCAGATTAAACAGCTGCCCTAGGACACAAGCTATATTGTTTTTTGTAAACTGTCGAAAGTCAATATTTTACTTGCCTGAATATTTTGTCTGTGTAATAATGCATGGAGTTCAGTTTCCCACATCACTTTGGAGAGTGATTGTTTGGCTCTAATCTTTCTTCTCAAAATCACTTGTGCTGATATATTTGTCCTTCACTTCGGCTGATCAGTAGGACTTTTCAGGATTATGTTAGAAACTATCATTGTGATGCTTTCCACAGGCAATAAAGAATATTTACATTCTGAAGTTACACTTCTAACAAGGGAGATTTAGGGTTTGTCTGCATGCAAAGTTGCACAGGTATAACCTAAGATGTGAATTTAAATCAATATAGTTAAACTAGTGCAAACCTCTGTGTGAACACTCTGATTTTAATTTGAGTGTCTTATTTTAGTTTAATTTATTATTAAATTATTTTTAGTTTACGGCGATTAGGAACAGGTTTAACTAAACTATAATAAACTATTCTGATATTAAAATAAGAGTGTCCACAGAGTCTGGTACACCAATTTAACAAAACCAGTTTAAAAGCCAATTCAGGTTGTATAGGTGAAAGTTTCTTGTATATTAAACTTTAGCTTGATATTAAATCCTTCCAGTATGGAGATTTTGCTGTTGTATCATTTGAAGTTCACCATTTAGTGGACCAACAAATAGTGATCATATAAGTGATTTAAAGATGACTTATCTAAATTGATACCTAGATTTCTGTTATAATATTTATCATCTTTCCAAACCACTGTGCATCATCGATACCACTCTCAGATATTTTAGGTAATTATTACTACACATCTTTCCAAAGCCTTTTAATATTAGCTTGTAGATTGGTGTTGGGGAAAACTCTACAGAAGCCTGCCCTGTTTTGTATAGAACTGAAGACATGGTTAGTGCTCAATAATAATAAGTTGTACAGTGTCTGATACATGGTAAATAATCAATCATAAGTGAATCGTGAAGGCAACTGATGAGAGAACACAGCAATAGCCAAGGGGCATGTTGTGAAGCATGAAGAGACAGAAGAATAGGAGCTGTGAAAGCAAAGTGGCCAAAAATGAAGTAGCACTAAAAAATCCAAAGGAACCTGAACTGCTGCAAGCAACGAAGGAGAGTTGGGAGGGGTTCAAAGTAACCAAGGAAGAGGGGATAAGGAGAGACCCTGAGTAAATACAGTATGTGCTGGCAGAGTCCAGTCATAGCCACTGAAGTGAGATAGAAGGATCCAGTCCAGGCAGCCTTCTACAGTACCAGAAAAGTTGCATAATACCTTGTGGAAAGCTTTGCCGATGTGTGTTTATAGGTGGCTCTCAGGAGGCAAAGTATTTAATGCCAGGTCTTTATATTTCTCCTACTGTAAAAGTCTGTCAAACGAATCCTTCAATCACTGGAATGGGTTACCTAGGGAGGTGGTGGAATCTCCTTCCTTAGAGGTTTTTAAGGTCAAGCTTGACAGAGCCCTGGCTGGGATGATTTAGTTGGGGATTGGTCCTGCTTTGAGCAGGGGGTTGGACTAGATGTCCTCCTGAGGTCCCTTCCAACCTTGATATTCTATGATCCACCCTTCAGAGGTTACTCTGAGGCTTTCTTATTGCTCCTTGGAAATGAAGAGGACATGAACAGAAACTTGCCACAGCAATCAATGGGAACCACTTCTGTGCATCCAAGAATAAAATACAGCCTTTGGAATCTTTATATGTGGATTAGAAGACAGGCTGGCATTGCTGCAGAGGAAAAATGCTCTAGGAGAGGGGGAGGGTTTTATGTTGCTCAGCAGTGATGACCTGAGCAGATTAACAGGCAGCATTTCTGGGATCTGCAGGGAGTTCTATCCAGTTGTTTTTGTTTAGAGAGATGATGGCTATGACATTAGGCCTGGTTGGTGTCATTGTACTTGGAGTAGTGCCATGTTCCTTGTCAGTGTTGCTAGATGTCTGCCTACTAGAAATACTTATTTGCTGGTGCTATAACGGCATGTTGGAAGGGAGCCCTGAGATGAAATAAAAACCACACACAGAGATAAGTGGATACAGCACGTATGGGTGTATATAAATCTTTGCCAGGGTCTATTTATTGGAAACCCCTTGTTCTTCCTCTCCCTGTAAGATTGTTTGTTTATTTCTGACAGTAATAGGAAAACGTAATGTAAGTACATAACAATTGCTAGTGATCTAGTTTCGAACAGACCAATGGCCTATCTATTCTGGTATGCACTTTCTGCAAGTAGCAGATGCTTCAGAGGAACGAGCAAAGCACATAACTGCAATATTTCAACAGGAGTGATGGTTTTTCTTTACCCAAGCCCGTGCTGTTTGAGACCTGAAACTTGCATTGATGATAATGAGGGGGGAAGTGTTGATAGTAGTGATGGGCAAACAGGCTGATATTCATGGTCTAGGATCCAAATGTCATCCAACTAACTGAACTATAAAGGTTTCAGTGTCTCCCACTCCAGCATTTACATAGGCCTATCTTCTGGTTAGGGACAGCCAAATGGCCTTGCGCTCCATTATCATCTGATGCCCTTGTACTCCAGTTTCTCTAAAGGCAAACAGTAGAGGGACCCAAGAGCTCAATGAGTGGAGAAGTTTGTTGGATTTTCTGTTCCCCACCCCTTGAAGTCAGGAGAGGAGGCGCTCACCCCACCAAGGAGTTGGATCAAGCCCTGTTCTTTACCAGTGTTCAGGAAAGGGAAGGGACTGGTCAGCAGAGTAATCTTCATCTCCCTAAATCTAGCGAGAGAGAACAGAGCCAGGATCCTTACCATGTCCCCTTCCCCAGCAACAATGCAAGGCAAGCAAGGATGGGTGTCTGCTGCTTTTCTCCTCCTCTTAGGGTACTGGGAGGAGGGAAAATGGGCCCAACAGCTCAGGCCAGCAAAGGGGGGAAGTACCAGTCATTGCTACTCCTATAGCTCTCCTTTGCTTGATAAATATTTTGCTGTCATTCATACTCTTCAGTATATGTATTCTCAGATACACCAACTTACTTCATAGAAACATCTGTAATCTTGTTTTATTTTAAAGTACTAAGCCATTTGCTTCAGTAATATCCCAGAGTCTCTGCTCCAGCCTCCTCATAGTCTCCTTGCCCAGCCAGTCCCAGTCTCCCTGGCTCTGATCTCAGTTTCACTGCTACCCCAACCAGCTCCCAGGTCCCCCAGACTCCCAGTCTCTTCATCCCAATTTGCTTCCTCTACCACTCCATTCCTCCCTTCCCCTCTCACCCCCCCAGGTCTGAAACTTCTTTCTTCCTCCATGCTGCCTCGGGAGCAGAGGGAGCATTGAGAGCACTAGGGAGACAGTCAACATGCTCTCAGCTCCCCTGCCCAACACCACAGCAACTGGGAGCAGCTATTGCAGGGGAAGTGTTGCTCAGCCCCTTCATCTGCAGCATGGAACATCCTCACCGCAGACGGACTCTTCAGAGAATTTGCAGCCTATTAGTGAACCCTGCAGCAGCAAGTCTCAGCCTGGGTTAACTGACACAGGCTCATGCTGCAGGACTAAAAATAGCAATGAAGGCATTCTCATTTGGGCTGGAGCCTGGGCTTTGAAACCTCTGGCAATAGGGGTGGGTCTCAGACCCCGGGCTCCAGTCTGAGCGGGAACGTCTATGTTGCTATTTTTAGACCCATAATGTGAGACCCACGAGCCCAGTCAGTTGACCCAGGTTCTGAGACTAGCTGATGTGTTTTATTTTGTTTTCCAGTGTGGACCTGCCTTGTGAATCTATGAATAACCAAAAAGTTGTAAGAATTTTTTAACCATGGTCAAAACAACATTTCCCCATAATCTTATTTTCATAAAGGGCTGAACCATTTTTGCTGAAACTTTCCAGAAACATTATCTGAGGCCAATATTGGGCATGGAAAATTTCAACTCGATCAGTTAAAGTTTGGCAAAGTTATAGGCACCTGAAAATAAGGTCTTAGAATTAGAAGTAGTAGGGAACCTTAACTAGAGGTGACCAGCTCTGGCTGTAAGTAACAAGATTCACTATAAGCAGTCTGGCTGTAGTGGATGAGCCCAGTGAGGTAGAACCATGCACTCAGGGCTGCATAATAGAAGGCACAGAGAGGACAAATGGGAAGGAGGTTGGGGGCAACAACAGAGCAGAGGGCACAAAAGGCAACAGGAATCTTCACAAGGGAGGGACAAGTAGCTTAAATTTGATACTATATACCATAATTCACTGTCAGGTGAGAAGACAAGGTAGGAAATAGCCTAGGGATACAGCAGTAAGGTTTAGGATTGTGCAGACCTTGACTGGTAGTTGGAGTGTCCTTGGGCTGGAACCCTGTGTAGAGGGTGGGCCTGGGTTTCCCTACCAGTCAATGGAGAAGTAGCATTGTTACGGGGACAGTGAAAGAGAAGATTGCCTGGGACAGTCAGTCCGGAAAGACTTTAGATGCATGTGATTTCCCCAGAAGGGGAAAACCACAGTGACCTGGCCAGAAGGCCAAGCCATGAAGCAGGAGCAAGTTGAATCCCAAGAAAGCAAGACTGAGAGAGTGGTGGAGTGCAATCGCAGGAAGGGGCACCAGCCTGGCAGAGCTAATCGCCAGAAGTGGCCAGAAGGAGGTTCTCCAGCAGTGAGTAGTGCACCCCATGACAGGTCTATGAATAACTCCTAAGACAATTATTCCATTTACTGAGATATTGCTTTCAACAAATACACAGTTTATTTTTTTCTATTGAGAACTGGTATAAGGTATCGGATACCTTCAGCACTTGGCAATGGGCGGGGGGGAGGGGAGAGGGAAATCAGGCTTGTTGTGATTTATCTGCTTGCTTATTTATGGGTGTAATCCTGATTTCTTTACTCCCCCGAAATTAATGGCAAAATTCCCATTGACTTCAATGGAGCCAGGATTTCCCCTGACATGTCTAATCAATTAAATTTATCTTCTGTATTTCCAGAGTTCTCATCTCCTTAGTATTTATTAACTGTGAAGGATTTCATAACATTTATAGCTAATTCCAAATAAGAGGTTTAACTTATTAAGAAAAATATTTTAAGATTTACAGAGAAGCAACACATAGTATTAGATAGCTTTGTAGAAGACTTAGGCTGGAATTTTTAAAAAAAGTTAGTTCCTAAATGTGTAGGTTTCTAAATTCTAATGTAGGTATCTAAATACCTAATGTAGGTATCTAAATATGAATTTAGGAACCTAACTTTAGCCATCTAACCTTGAAAATGTTTGCCCTGAGTTTCTATGCAAACTGATCTCTGGCATACTCCAGAGTGCACAGCTTGCTTCCAGAAAATATGGTTGTGCATGGTTGGTCTGGTCCAAAGATGTACTATATGTCATGACAACCTGGCACTGCAAATGCACTTAGGAAGAAAGGTCTTTCATGCATAGAGGATGTGGCTATATAATGCCATGATTTAATGCCATTTTATGTAGCTATAAGTACAAGTGTTCTTAAAAGAGGGTAATGCCCTGATTACCTATTGAAAAGTGGCAAGAAACTCACAAGTGGTCCACTAAAAATGCTTAGGAAACTGGAATTTTCTACAGTCACTTACAACCTTCCTTTGAGCACCCACTTCACTGGCTGTGTCCGAGTATTCAGGTTAAAGAAACAGAGCATTAACAGCCTAGAGAGGGCATTGACAAGGAGGCAGTGTGGTCTTGTGGATAAAGCACTGGACCATGACTCTGAAGTAGTAGCTTCTCTTCCTAGTCCTGCCACTGGCCAGCTGGGTTATCTCCTTTCTGTGCCTCAGAATCCTCATGGGTAAGGCCCAACTTGAATCGCAGGATGATTGTCAAATACTTGTAGCTGAGTTACAAACAAGACATGGAAAAGTAATAATAGACCTTTTATTAATTGCAGTAATTTGGAAAAGCCAAAAGACCTATTTAAGAAAAATTTGCTGGAACAATATAAACACTCAAGTATTATATTGTACCTGCTAATTTTTTTGATAACCAGACATTGTGCTGCAACTATATTACACTAATTTGTGTGTGGGGCTGATAGCCTGAGCCCCATCGTACAAAGGGCTGACAGCCCGAGCCCCAGCTGTGGTCAGTTTGGATAAATAGGGTTCTACTGTACTAATGGCTGGGGGGCAGGGGAGTGTGTGTTGCAAACCTCAAAATGTGTGAAAAAATGTGGACCGTGTAAAATAAGCTAATTAAAATAAAAATTGTGGTAGAAACCAAATATTGCGGGATCTGCAATTTCCACAGTATCGCCAATTAAGTAGGGCCTTACCCATATGTAACATGGGGATAATGATACTTACCTCCTTTTGTGAAGCACTTTGAGATTTGCTGCTGGTAAGTGCAAGAGATGGTACTGAGCCACAAAGTTCATTTCAGGGATTGGCACCAAACATACCCATACATTAGCCATGTTCAGGACCATGAAGTTCTGATCTCATCTGACTTTTCCCAAAACTCAGGGGTATTTAAGTTGATGTTGGTTTGGGCACATCTCTAATGTAGACACATTGTTCCTTTGCTCAGTGCAGTGTGAAAGTAAGGCTGCCTTTTTATGGGAGTCATGGATAATGCAAATTACATGTTAACTTTAAAAAAATCTGAGTTTTGGGGCTTCGTTGTGTGAGCAAGTAGATGCAGTAGTAGACAGCTGGACTAGCTTCACAAAGAACCTTGAGAGTTGCCCCGGGGCATTCTGGGAGGCTGAGGGAGAGCCAAGGCTTTCATAGCTAGGGCTAGTGCTGTAATTTGATTTCATCTTCGTCCACTACTACTAATTGTTGGAGCGCACTGGGGGAATCACTGAGCTTTTATAACTAACTTAACACGCATTTTTACTGGAGGAGGCAGCGTCAGTACTGTCCCACTTTCTTCTTGATTTTTGGCTTTCTGTACTGCTGCGGCAGTGAGGCTGCCCTGGCAGCACCAGTCGGAGCTGTTTAAAATATTTTAAAACTGTTAGTTAAATGTTTGTTGCACAACAAAGGAAATTTTGATTAAAACAATGTGACTTGTGAGACTTTTATTATAAATTCATGATTTTTTTTTTTTTATATTTTCTCTCCATGACCAGACCATGACTCATTATGTAGCTTGCTGTGATAAACCACTTGCCCTAGTCATAAGACTTAAACAATTGAGAGATTTTGGGTAAAAATTTTAAAAGCATCTAAGTGGTGCTCTACTGTTGAAGCTGTTCCACTGGGTAGAAATCAATAGTCACTGAGACTGAGTGAAAAATAATTCTCTAGCCCAGGGATCTGGTCTCACACTTCAGTGGTGGATGCCCTAAGTTCAAGTCTTTGTTCCAATAACTAATTATTTATACAAAGTGGAAGAGTTTCAGCAGGAAAGAATAAGCTAGATATACCCCATTGCCCAGTGGTTAGGGCATGATCCTGAAAAGTGGAAAATGTTGATCCTTACTCCAAATCAGGCAGAGGTGGGGATTTGAACCTGGATCCCCAACATCTTGGGTGAGTACTGACAATTGGGCTAACGGTTATGGGGGTTACTTCCTCTTCCTCCTATGTGAGAGCTTGGGAGCCCAACTCCAGGAGAGGGTTCATGGCTATCCATCCCAAAGGGAGCTAGGCATCTTCCTTCAATCCAGACTTAGCACCTGAAGGTATTTCTACACTGCAATTAGATGCACACGGCTGGCCTGTACCAGCTGACTCAGGCTTGCAGGCCTTGGGCTGAGAGTCTGTTTAATTGAGGTGTATATGTTTTGGGCTCCAGCCTGAGCCCAGGCTGTAGGACTCTGCAAGGTGGGAGGGTCCCAGAGCTTGGGCTCCCTCCAGCCAGAGCCCACATGTCTACACTGCAGTTAAACAGCCCCTTAGCCTGAGCCCTGCGAGCCCAACTCTGCTGTCATGGGCCAGCCGCAGGTTTTTTATAGGATATGTTTACAATGCAAAGTCCCTTTGAGGGTCAGGGTTTAGGTCACACTCCTCTCCTCAGCATCTCCTATTGGCAACTTTAGGCAGCTCCCTCCTCAGCTTGTTGGCTTTTGTGGATCCCATTCTCAAATGTCTAATTCTCCCCAGGCATTGGATAGGGAGCCTTTGTGTCTTACCCAGGGCTGTGGATTCCATCTGGCAGCAGGGCGCCTAAAGTTGGTGTTACAATGCTGATCCCAGTCCCCTTTGTGGATTCAGCCCCTAGGCACTTTTGAAAGCTTTACCCTTTGTCAATATGAAAACCTGGAAGTTTCAAAACATGGCAGAAGTAAGGGTCTCCTTCTGCCAAGTGCTAAATGCCCTCAATCCAGTGACTTGAGAGGGTGAGTTGAGGGTACTCAGCATATTGGAGGATCAGAATTTAAATTAACTATTGCATACATATGGTGCATGGAATATTGTATCACAAGTTGGTTGCAAAATATGGACAGCACAAAGAGAACTGATAATACACAAGGTATAACAAGCCAGACAAACTATTACATGAAATAATAATAATTGACTCTTTGCCCCTGTTACTATATAAGGAAGTAATGAAATCTTTGGGTATTTCTTCAGATTAGTTTTCCTTAACCTATGAAACCGGAAATGATTCAAAGGACCAAGGAACAATACAAATATTCTTTTTTCTCTTGTATATTTAACCAACAAACACATTAGTAAGCTGTTGCCAAATTTGTATATATTTTGCCTTCTAAAGAGATAATCTAATATAAGCAATTTTTTCAAACCTGGCAATTCCTTAAAGTGTATTACATCACTGATCAGTATTTGAAGTTTTTGTGTGGTCTTTCACAGACTAAGAATTAGGCTTTGTGTTGTTAGCGTGCCTCTGAAGACCTGTATTTCACCCTGGAACTGTTTCCTAGTTAGTAGTTGTTACTGTATAACAGTTTTCAAATCTTTCATACAACACAAAATTGATGCTATTGACAATGTTCATGCAGAAAGGCAGAAGTTGTGCATTCCCAGATTTATGTCTGACAGGAGACTGGCCCTGCCCTGTCACCAATATGGGGGAGTACATCTCTTGGACATAGTTTTTGTATATAATTTCCTATGGCTTTTTAACAAAGCAAATGGAAAAAAACAGAAATCTCTTCATGTGGCATCATACTGATATCCATGTGGCTTATCAAGAGGGTTGAAATAGTTAAATCCATCACACAGACCTTTTGCTACTTGAGCTAACAGACTAACTGATACCAACAGTAGGTTGTCCTGCTCCGTGGACCAGCACTAGAGCGGTATGTGACACTTGCCCAGTGGGTTTCACAGATATCTGCTAAGAGCAGAGGAATGGTAAGACTAAGGCATGTTGGGTTCCATTCCAGACTTGGAAGGGGAGTGTGCTGTAGTGAGCACAGATTCTTCTGCCCCCTCTCCCCACCCGCACCGTGACCCCTTCTGCCCCATCCTCTCCAACCTGTCCCAATTCTGTCTTTTCCTCACCTGCAGCTCATCATCCCAGTCCCATTCTCCACTCCTAGACAGTCCCAACTTTCTTGCCCAGCCAGTCCTAGTCTCTTCTTTTGGTCTCCTCGTCCCAGCCATTCCCACTCCCCCAGGCTCCTTGCACCCCAGTCTTTGTTGAGGCAGTCCCAGCTTCCCTTCTCTCAGCTCCTTGTCTGATCCGTCTCTTTCCCCCTTTCCTTGAGTCACCCCTCAGCGCACATTGCACATCTCCACTGGCTCCTAGTCTCCCACCCCAGAGTTCCTGTACGATCTCAGTGGCCCAACAGGCTCCTTGTCCCAATCTTTTTGCCCAGCCAATCCCAGTTCTCCCCTTGCACCGAGGCTCCTTGTCAGGTCTGTCTCCCACCCCTTCCCCCCACTCCATTGTTTCCTAGTCCCAGTTTCCCCTTGTAACAGTCAGCAAAAAAAAAACCCTTAACCGCCGGCGGCCATTTTAAAAAAAAAACAGGCTCCTCACGTACACAGCAGCCTAAACTTTTAAACTATCTTCCCTTCTCTGCCTTAAAGTAGTTAAAACTGGTCCCAAACCAGTTTTCACTAACCAAATAGCACAAGTGAAGGGTCTGGTAACCACCAATCAAATGTTAACACAACCAAAGCCTGTGTCTAAGTGTGTATAAAAGATCTTTAATTTTTGTATAAGTTAAAGTCTTTGTACCAAGATGTAAAGCTCTCCTTTCTTCTGCAAAATAAAGCAATCTCTTCCTTATCCCTGTCTGGCTGTTATTGGTTCTCAGCTAGGCAAACCCAACATTTCAGTAACACCCTCATCCCCCAAGCCAGCCTCCAGTCCCACCTTGTCCCAGTCTACTGCCCCCACCATCCGCAGGTCTGCCACCTCTTGTTCTTTGCATTTGAATTAAGCAGCTTACTCCTTCATACTGCCTGAGCCCAGCTGGGAGTGTGTTGAGAGCACAGGAGAGACAGTATCCTTGCTCTGATGACCAGTCAAAAGATGCAGTTGTACCTCAAATCCCATTCAGCCCTGGGCAGAAGGATGCTGAGTGCAGATGGAATACTTGGGGAATCTAGCTGCAAAGCTCCAGCGAGTCTCCACTGAGCATGTGCAAACTGCAATTTTTCAAAAGCTTCTAACTTGGATAGATTTTGATGGGAAAATGCAGAGGCTATCCCCTGCCAAATTTCAAGCCCCTTTGCCAAAATATTGAGGTGCTAGAGTTTCTTAAAAGTTTGCCAGAATTTTTTAACATGGGCAACACAGTGTATTGTCCCCTAGCCATTTTTGGGAAACCACTCAGCCATTTTGGCTGATATCATCCAAAAAATTCAGCCTGAGGCAGACACTCAGCATGGAGAATTTCAGTGCGAACAGTTGAAAATTTGGCAAATTTACAAGAAACTGAAAACAGGGTCTTATAATTGGAAGTGCTGGGCAACCTTAATACTAAGGCAGGGCTGGTAGGTGATGCTATCATACATATACACGGCGAACTAAAAGAGCATTTATATTTCCTAAAGCAATGCTCAACAAAGTAAAGTGGCCTGTAGCCAACTCATATCTGTACAACTGTATGTACTGTTGTAATATTCTTTAGTGGGGGTAGCATTTTCACAGGTAATTTTATTACTATCACAAAATATTTTTGTTTATAACTATTAATGAAGAAAGGGATATTGATCAATAAACCACAAGGAAGTGTTCAGATGAACTCTGATATAGTGTGTTGTTATAGTGATGTCTTAAGCTTATGAGAGTAATGGCACTGCATTCACTTTGATAGTGGTTACAGTGAGCAATTTTGTGTGTGCATATATTTGTCTGAGTTCTGAGGGCCCAGTAATGTATGACTTCTGCTCACCCCTGGACATAGCCTCTAATTTTTTAGATCCCAAGCTGTTACTTGTGATGCCTCCTAGATTTAAAACATCTTTTTCGGGCCAAAATGAAAATATTTGTTTTCTGGTTTGAGGGCTAGACAGACATTAGTCAATTTTTCAAGCAACATTTCATGAGCCATGGTAACCAACACTTTACTAAAGGCTAGATATAGCATGTCTACTCTATTCATTTTGTCCAATGATTTTGCAGTTCAGTCAACAGAGTGTTTCGTTTAGTGGCTATTGTGTATCACTTGCATGAAAGAGCAGTTCCTATTGTTTTGTTTCAAATATGGAAGCAAATACCTAACCTGTAGTGTTAATGGCTTGGATAGTAAACAACTAGATAGCTCTTCTTTAGGTAGCAGGACATAATATAGACAAAACATTCCCCCCCTTATACCTTAACATACTAAGCATGGGCAGGGGGAAACTGATCTTTCTCATTTTCTGGAAGCACAGTTGCATTAATATTGTGTGTGTTCTCTCCGGCTGTATCAGTCACGTTGTGTGACGTGTCAAATAACATAAGGTGACATGACTGGCACAGTGTGACTGGATGCTCGGGGAAAGCCTCAGAGCTGAAATGTCACCTCTAATTCATTTATGGTCATTCTAGCCTGTATTTTGTTTACCCTTGCTGTTCTCTATAACTAGTTTGCTAGAATAGATCATGCAAATGTTCCAACGCTACTATGACACTTCTTTCTTTGGCTGTCCACAATGTAGCATGATTCTCCTGAATCAGGAAGTCCAAAAGGAAAAAAGGTTCTGAAGCTGTGTTTCTTTTCATACAGCGTAGATCAACTTGTTTTAATATCTGGTAATCTTAATTACTGAAAAAGAAGGATCAGTTGTTGCCTTCTAATTATGGCTTAAAAATTTGTGTGTATGTGTGCGCATTTGTGTTTTTATCCTAAAATCTGTTCAAGTCCTTCCTGCTGGCTGTGTTTGACTTCAGTGATTTAGGGACAAAGCCTGCCTCGCTCTTCAGGGGTTGTGAAGTGGGGTATTGCCAACTCTTGCAATTTTATCGCAGGTCTTGTGATATTCCGAGCGTTCCTTAAAGCTCCAGCTCCTGGACTCAGGTGAAACTCTCATCCTTTTATTATTATTTTTTCCAGTGCAAGTTCTGGCCTTTCATGGTTGTGGGAAAAAAGCTTGAAAATCTGACCCCTAAAGAGTCAAAATCAGAAGGCCAATAAAAAGAACAGTGTATTATTTTTTAAATTGTCATGATTTTAGAGGTCTGACTCATGGTCTTTGAATGCTGGTGGCTGGCAATACTGGGGAGGGGGAGAGGACACATGGAGCTCCCCTTCTTCCCCCTTGCAGATGGAGTAAGGGACATGCACAATATCAGTGAGCATAGGGATTTCTCCCCTCAGTACTTCACACCCGCAGACCAGTCCATGGAACTGAATAGGCATGGTGAAGGAAGGAAGCTGCATCCCTTGAATGGAGTGCTGAAGTGGACAGACCGAATCTGTGCACTGGGAACTCTCTGTGGCAGCATTGAGTGGAACGGTTTTGCACCACTCCTTACTATGGGCTGTGCCTACAAAGCATAGATGAGCCCTTAATATTTTAAAATCTGTTTATTCTTCCATACAGTGCAGTGCCCAAAGATTTATTGCAAAAAGAAACCACAGTCTGTGCTTGAGGGTGCATTCTCCAGGCACTGAAGAATTACTGATCCATGGCCTTTTTGTAAATGGATCCTGGGTGTGACCCAGGAATTGTATGTCTCTTGCGTGTGTTGAAGCCTTGTTTCTGTCTGTCAGAGTTACAATAACACTCTTCTCCTTGTCTGTATCAAAAGACCAATCCAATGAGTCAAAGCACTTTTGCTTCCTTATAGGACAACAAATCTTCTCCATTCCAAATGGAAAAAGACAAATATTATTAAACAGGAACATACATTCAGCTCCTGAAAGAGCTATGGCAAGAAGCCCAAGATTAAAGACATAACAGGCTGCAGGTTTGCTAAACCTGCCAACAGCCCTCCTGAACAGGAAGAAAATACTTAGCTGCCAAAGTACTACAGGGTACAGTCCTGGGCCTTTAAAATTTCACCTGCTCTGCAGGGGAAACTTCTGAAAATCAGTGAGTTCCTGTGAAAAAGGCACCCCTTTCCTGCAGGGCAGATGGCATTTTAAAGAATCAAGATTGTAGCCTGGTTTAATTATCAAAGCAGGAAATTGGAAATCTGAGTTCTCTTCCCAACTCTGCCATTGAGTTTCTGTTAACTCTTGGTCAATTCAGATGATGGGGCTAAGGACAGAGCCTGTTGTTTCCCTGGGCTTCTGAAAATCAGTGGAGCTCCCATCTCTGTCCTTAGCCCCATCATCTGTAAAACGGGGGTAAAACCCACATTTGTAAGGTGCATTGAGATCCTCACATACTAATTCTGAATTTTTTAATAAGCAGAGAGAGTACTTATTTTCAGCACTGAACATGGCCCAGGATTTGGCCTGGGATTTCTATAATTGAAGGAGATCAAAGAAAAACATTTTTTTAAAGGTTGTTTATTTTGTGTATTTGAAAACACTCTGATTGAAATGCTGGTTCCACTGAAGTTAATGGGAGCTTTGAATTTTTCAGGTGGCCCAGGATTTCAGGCAATATTACCGTTTTCCCAAATAGTCACTCTGTTAGTAAGTTTCCCTTACTCATGTGTGTCTGTCTTCCACACAGCAACAGATAAGAGAGTTTCTTTTTAAAAAAATATGAAGATGTGATTGTACAACCACAGAACTTGGCAGGGAACTTAGAAGCAGATATACTACCTGAAATACTCAACCTATTTTTTTACATATTGATTTTTCAGGTTAATCTGTATCCCTTTTAAGTTTTCTGAGTTTTTGCTACTTGAAATACATCTTTGCAGAGATAACTTACTATCTTTTTTTTTTATATATCTTGCTTGTTACTGGCATATTTGTATTTGAGAGGTGTGTGTGTATAATATTTGTGGACTGAAAGACTTCTATTCTTAGTTCATACATTTAACAGTGTTGCCAAACTTCAGATTTTTGAGTTGCTGCAGCTAATGCATCAGGTGCTCTTAAATCTACTCTGCCTGTTTGATGGGCTGGACTACCAATATTAGCCCTGCAAGAGCTGAATTAGGCCATGTGGGCCCAATCTGCTAATTAGTTTGCAAGCAGGGGAGATTTAGAATGGAGGCAGCTAATTAAGAACAGCCTCACCTGTGCAAGAACAGGTAGTTGCTGCAGAGAGGGAGATAGTGATTGTGGTTGCTGCAGGGAAGTAGGCTGCAGTCACTCCCTGAGTGGAGGGAGTTGGAGGCTGGCAAACCCAGAGAGAGAGGAGAAGCCAGATATGTAGGAAGAAGCCCAGGGAAACAAAAGCAAGAGGTAGGACTGTGCAGGGAGTCTGGCTGCTTGGGCTGGAACCCAATGTAGAGGGTGGGCCTGTGTTCCCCTACCAGCCACTGGGAAGTGGCGAGGGAGTTAGTGGCACCAGCTAGTAGGTCTGGAAAGACTTTGAATTTCTCAGAAGTGGAGGACTTTAGTGTCCTGGCTCAGAGAGCCAAGCCACAGAGAGGAAGCTGCAGACCCAGTATGAGTGGGGCAGCAGAGTGAGACAAGATGGGAGAAACCAACACCAGAGGGAGAGTGCAAGCTGGCAGAACTAACCCTAGGATGGCCAGCAGGAGGTGCTACTCATGGTGAGTGGACCCTGTGATACTATTGCATTGCATATGTTTGAGGGTAGCTGTAGTGGCACATCAAGATAATAAATCCCACTGAAGAAATGCAACTAAAACTACTATTTTGCAGTAAAATTCTCCTTAAAATAGCTATGCTACAGGTATCCTGTCTGAAGGCTTAAGTCTCCATTTGAAGTTTCCAACACAACAGTATGTTGGTAGGTTTCTCCAACATAATAGTACATCAGTTACTTTGGATACTTAACATTAGCACAGTATAAGAAAAAAAATTAACTTATCACAATGTACCCTGTTATGTGACCTATTGAGACCAACAAAAATTGGTTACATAATAGTTGGTCATCTTACAAAGAGAGCAGGACTATACCTGGTGGGTCAGATCCAGGCCTACCATACAGGTCTTTGTGCTGCTGTACTGGCACAACCAAACTATAAACTTCACCTAATTGGGCAGCTGGGCTGATTTTCCCCATTGGGAAAATTTCCAAGTGGTGTAGAGCTAATGTAGCTGACTCAATGCTGCCCCGGGATTCCCAATGTCAGTGGCCAGAGTAGCCCCCAGCTTCCCCAGGGATTTGGGGGGGGAGTAAACATGGTTTATAGCCAACTTTTATTGTGCACTTTGCGTCCTCTGCTAAGTGGAACTTGGCCAGGCCCAAGGACCGGGACCAATGTGGCTGGGGATTTTGGTGGTGAGGTCTCTTCAGCCAAGAAGCAATGTCACAAGGCAGGTCTCATTAGGTTTCACTTTATTGCTGCACTCTATGGCTCACAGACTGATCTGAAGGCACCACAGAGTCTCCTGTTAAATGTTTGTGAGACATATCACCATTGCAAAATACCATCTGCATTTTCCATCCCCAGGAGTAGGAGAGAGTAAATGGAAACCATCATCTGAATTATTTCACTGATTTAAGAGCAACTTAAAATGACTTTGGAAGAATCTGTAGCTTTGACAGGATTTGTCCTATCTTTCAAGAAAGGTTTTATTGTTTTTGTTTGTTTTTAAATTAAATTTAATAAACCAGTAATTTGAGATTGGAGTGAAATATTCCAATAGAGGTATTCATAAAAGGGAATACGGCATCAGAGATAATATATGGAGATATACCTATCTCATAGAACTGGAAGGGACCTTGCAAGGTCATCGAGTCCAGCCCCCTGCCTTCACTAGCAGGACCAAGTACTGATTTTGCCCCAGATCCCTAAGTGGCCGCCTCAAGGCTTGAAGTCACAACCCTGCATATAGTAAGCTAATGCTCAAACCACTGAGCTATTCCTCCCTCCATCCCTCCTCCCCCTGTCCTTGAGGGGTTTCCACTGATTGCTCTCCACCTTCAGGAGTTACTCAGCACCTTGCAGGATCAAACATTCCCCAGCACCATCTGCCTGACTTCCTGCTGAAAATGAAATGAAGCAGTATACTGTCACACCCACTTTTCTAGGAAGTGAAAAGTAGCAATGCCTGGGGTAGGCATAAATCTCTCTCCACCTGAGGCATTACTATACCATTATTATTTTATCATCTCAAGCTACATTAGGCTGCCCATGAACTCTTGCTCCAGTTAGGAGCAAAATCTCCTTGTCATTTCAGTAGTCAAAAGATGCTGAGTTTAACCTTTAATGTTGGCTGTGGGGTGATATCATTCAAGTGACAGAGAGTAGCCTCCATGCTGATGTGCTCTAGTTAGTTAAAGAAATGCTCAGTGTTTGCTGCTGCTACTTGTGCCAGGAACAAATATGTTGTTGTTTTTCATGAAATATAGTTTTGTGGCCTTGAAGGAGTCAGCCTCCGTAACACAGCTATGCACACGGCCCGCCCATGAGGTCTTGCAGTAAAACCTTCTTGCTACTATACTTCACGCAGACACAAGTTCCTGCTCAAGTCTTCAAGGGAACAAAGTGACATGGGAGGACAGGAGGAACTCCAGTAATCTAGCAAAAGGAAAAATAAAATGGCATCATTCTCTAACGTTGGCATGATTAGGTCATAAGGCCAGTCAGTGACTTGAACTGCATATTCATGCAGGGTTATAAGGAGAGAGTAAAGAATCTTACCCTCCCGCTCGTCCCCTCAACCCCCTCACTGAGGGATACTGGCACTTTGGGTCCAGCTGTGCAGGACTGACAGGATGCTGTGCACCTCCTACTCCCTCCCTGGATCAAGTGGGTTGGGAGTGGGCAGAGCACTGGCTTTGCTCCACCCCTCCCCTCCTTTACATTGCATTGGCCAGCACAGCTAGGGTGACCAGATGTCCCGATTTTATCGGGATTGTCCCGATATTTCCTTGTTTGTCCCGTGTCCTGACCGATGTGCGGTCGGGACACGGGACAAACAAGGAAATGCTCCAGAGCCTGGAGCCTGGAAGTGCTCGCGCCCCCCCCCCGCCCCAACTCTGCCCCCTCCTCCCCCATTGGCTCCCTCCCCGAATCCCCACCTCTTCCTCCTCCCTCCACAAGTGCTGGAGGGAGGCCCCGGAGACGCAGGGGGAGCGCGGGGCCGGGGTGAGTGAGAATCCAGCCTGGCCCCGAGCAGGCAGGACTCAGTCAGGCGGTAGGGAGAGTAAGGAGGCGGCCTGCGGGGCCAGGCGGCAGCTGTTCTCCCCCTACCCCAGGCAGCGGGACTTGGGAGCAGCCACTGCTGCAGCTCCCACTGCCGCAGCTCCCACTGCCGCAGGGGGAGGAAGCGGCCACTGGCTAAGCTCGGCGGCTGCGGCTCTGGTGCCTGGGCCCGAACCCCCCGAGCCTGTTCCCCTGCGGGACGGGGGGGGGCTGGGGCCTGCTGCCCCCACTCCGGGGCCGCCGCAGGATAGCACCAGCTGGGCAGCAGCCCAGACGCGACTGGCCAGGGGCTGGGCGCAGTGTGTGCGCTGCTGGGTCCCCGCAGCAGGCCCGGGCTCGGGGGGGGTCGGGCCCGGGAGCCGCAGCCGCTGAGCTTGGCCATCGGCCGCTTCCTCCCCCGCGGCAGTGGAAGCTGCAGCAGTGGCTGCTCCCGAGTCCCGCTGCCCGGGGGGGAGAACAGCCGTCGCCTGGCCCCGCGGGCCGCCCCCCTCCTCTCCCTACCACCCAACTGAGTCCTGCCTGCTCGGGGCCAGGCTGGACTCTCACTCACCCTGTCCCCGCGCTTCCCCTGCGTCTCCCGGGCCTCCCTCCAGCGCTTGTGGAGGAAGGGTGGTTTTTTGTTTGTTTGTTTGTTTTGCCCCCCCCCCCCCCCCCGCGCATCCCAATTATTTGACTTGTGTGATCTGGTCACCCTAAGCACAGCTGAGCCCATGTGTGGGGAGTAATTTATTTGCTACTGGTATAATCCAGCAACAAATACTATTTCTCTGCCCTGGAGAGAAGTGTGTGTCTGAGGCAAAATGCCTCCCTCCTGGAATCATGCAATTTGAGTTTTCCTTGCCTAACAGCACAATCAAACAGGGGTAAAGGGTG
The DNA here is from genome assembly GCF_027887155.1 of Malaclemys terrapin pileata. NCBI lineage: Eukaryota > Metazoa > Chordata > Testudines > Emydidae > Malaclemys > Malaclemys terrapin. The sequence continues at coordinate 52,168,419 of NC_071509.1, read as the reverse complement.
TGGGGAGAATGCAGAATGTTGCAAAGAGACAGCACTGCAATTTGACTTGAGTTCTAGGTTCGATTGCCACTGAGCTGTTATCCAGCTTTGGCAAGTCCCTTGAACCTTTTTCACCTTAGTTTTCTTATCTGTTAAATAGGAATAATGATGTCCACCTTCATAAAAGCACTTTGAGGTCTCTGGATAAAAAATGCTATTAAATGAGTGTAAAGCATTATTATTGTACACCTGCAGTTCTGTTCTATATGTGCAGAATATGCAGTTGTGTGCACAATTGCTTGTTTACATTCACTTCCTGCATTTTACATATACAATTTATGATCCCCTTTATATATACTCCCAAAATAGCAAATTTGAAGCTTGAAAGTTCAAATATTTGCCAAAAAGCACTATTTGAATTGTATTGCTTGTAATATTTGACATTCAAACTAGCACAGGCTAGTTAAATAAATCACTCAGGGCACTGACATAATACCATGTAACGTATATAGCTAACCAATATCCTGCAAATCTCGACCTGAGAATATTCACAACAAATTGTTCACAAGCTAATCATATAGAGTAGTGAATTGCCTGAAGAAATAAGCAAACCATTTTAAATAATGAATAATTTAAAGAATTTCACCAACCTATTGCAAATGTTTCTCTAACAGAAAAGGGGAAATTTGACAACTAATTCTTTATGAATTATTTACTTAGCTTTTACCTCTTGCATTGTTGTTTCTAAAAATAGGGTATTTCTTGTATGGGTGAATCTTGTCCTTTTTGCACATGGCATACCTCTTCAGCTCACCTGTACTGAATTACTCAGTTTGAGTGATGCAATATATGGGCCATGGTTTCAGCTGTGCTACATGCAGGGCTCTCCAGTTTCTTCTGTGAAGTTAAGTGACATTAATTGCTATCTGCTAGTGAAGATCAAAGCCACTGCAAGACAAGGGAGTGTACATTGGCCCTGACAGAAGGTGAAGAAATAACACTGTAAACAAAAACATTTTGTCAATGCTTTGGTGTGTCACTTGCTAGGGAATGTTTTAGAATATATGACATTTGAATTTGTCATCCACACCATCAGAGAATATTTGTCAGGGCTGTCCAGTGCTAATAAAGGGAGAAAAACACAAGTGAAGAAGGCATTTCTCAATGCACCTAGCAGAATTGTAGTCTCATCAGACAAGATGAAAATAAGTGTTTCCTATGTTTAAATCGGATGCATCCTGTAAATGACTGCTCACTCTAGGCTTGTACATGCACTAATGTACTGTAAGAAATCTTTACAACTCCTACAACCTGACGTGCTCATCAAAATACTAAAATCAAAGTCCTGCACTGACTGTTGGTGAAGTATACTTGTAATAGGCACTAAGGCCCTTCAGGACTCCTGTGAAGCTTTGAGGGGTTCTGTCACTACTTACCTTGAAACCTTGGGTGCCTATGGGCTGTGCAGCTTTGGCTCAGACCCCTGACACCAGCAGTATGATCACAGCACAATAGTCTCACCTGCCTTCTGCCAGCCCAGTTACTTCTTGCAGAGTGATCCCCAACAACCCTTCCATTCCTGAGTCTCCCTTGCAGTGGTACAGTCCCTCTTACTGGACGCTCACAGAAGTAACACGAGGTTTGCTGCCTCCTGAGAGCCAGTACACACAACAGTTTGTTAGCTCAGCTGGCATGATGCACTCCACTCTAATACGCAGCTCTGAGATGGTTTGTAGTGAAACTAAACAAGCTTATTAAAAAAGAACATAGACTTACCAGTAAGTGATTTCAAGCAAGGATGAAAGAGGTATAGAAGGGCTACAAACAAATGAAAAACAACACACTTGCTGGTGTATCAAACCTATTTCTAATAAGAGAGCTTTGCCTGACATAGTTTCTTACTCACATCAAGTTGTCAGCATTCTCTAGCCTGTTGTAGCGGGAGGACCCATTGTTTATAGGTACAGAGTGCTGTCGTCTTTGTTTTTCTCAAGCGATAGATGCCCCAAAGTCTTCTAGCAGTTCCTTTTTTATCCCCAGGCTGTATCTTTTGTCTTCAAAGTCAGGAAGCCCTCCCGTGGGCTCAGGTTTCTGTGTCCACCAGGGAGCTAACACCAAGCTAGTTTTGCTGTATCCTGTGATTTACAATGCAAATTTATATTCCGGAAATCTCTGATGCAAATGAGTAGTCCATTGTCCCTGACTCTTGTCACACCTGGCTAAATCTGCAATTGAGCGAAAGAGGTGTTTGCCTTTTTCTGGGGAAAAAACACCCTGTTTTGCCTCCTTGGTCTGTTTACAGATCCCAAATCATATCTGAAAGTATGCATAATCTCACATACAGCATTGTTACATTCATTTCACAGTGCTATTAATGACCAGAGTGTTCTTAGTTTTCAAATTATATATTTCAAAGACACTTTTCAAATTAACATCATGACAATAGTGCATGAGGTGTTTTGAGTTGGTCAGGCTGGCTCAGACTGACTTTTTTTTTTTTTTACATACGAGGGAGCCCCTTGCTATCTGGCATTGGGGTGTTCTGAGGGTCACAACTCCTCACTGTTGCTGGATACTTTATAGCTATTGTTACCAAAAACACATTCTCTCATCTGTGGCTGGCTAGGATGGAGTGCAGCTTTCTATCAGTCAGATGCTGACTTGGCCACTGCGGTCCATATTGCTGAGACCTTCAGGCTAGATTATAGCAATTCATGATACCGAGGAATGAGCCCTCAAGCCATAAATAAGCTTCAACTTGTTCAGAATGCAGCATTTGGGCTCCAGCAATCCTGGTGGTTGAGAACACATCACCATAGATCTCTGCTTATTACACTGGCTCCCCATAGTATCAGGTCACATTGGTCTCCGTATTAAAACGCTATAAGGAACTGGCCCAACCTACCACCCAGGATGGTCCTTTCTCCATGATCCCATTGGAACAGCTTTGTTCCTCAGGAACCATGAAACAGTTAACCTGGACTCAGAGGGGGCGATGTGGGGGTGGGGGAATAAAACTTTCTCAACAGCTGTAGTATGGCTGCGGGAACTGTGAGTAGTAGAAGCATGCTGGCTCAGTGTGGGGGAGGAAGGATAGAAGCTAGACAGGATCCTTTTTTATATACAAGATAGTGCTTTCTACTTAAAGGGCCATAAGAATATAAATCGAATCACCACACGAGTTCTGGTTTTAGTATTTGCAGTTCTTAGTTACATTAAATATTACCACATTTAATTAATAAGATTAATAAAAACTAAAGCTAAGTATTATTGCAAGCTCTGGTCCTTACCTGGCCTAACCTAAGTCCTGATTTGCCTCAGCCCTGGACACCAGTTTTATGGTCCCCCTACCTTGGCGCCACCTTCCTTTTGGCTTCAGTCAGTCAGATTTGTCCATCAAACCAATAACACAATGTGCCCTTTTACTCTCCAACAGCCATGAGGAAACTGGGGGTTTTCCACACCCAAAAAGAGAAAATAAAGTTGGGGGAGAGGAGGGAAAAAAATATAAGTTGATAGTTGCACTTTCCCCCTGGGAGACTGAAGTTCTGCATTTATGCTGTCATGTGGTCTGAGAGAGACTGACAGCTGTACTCCCAGGCTCTCCTAGCTCATGTCATCTCCTAGCTCATGAGAACTGCCGATCTATCTTGAGACTCTGAACTTAGAAGGGACCCAAATGTTGGTGAACAGTTTCCCTAACTTGAGAGTGTTGAGACTTGTATTTCTGTGGCTGCAGTGGCAGGACAGTGGAGGAGGCCAGCTTTTTAGTGCTTACCCTCTTCCCCAGATCTCCATATTAAGCTCCACTAAAGTGGGTTGATATGATTAAGATTGTCCCATCACAGTTGGATACAATGGAACACGATTCATGTTTTGTCCTTGAATCCACTGAGCGGTTAGAGGCTGCTGAATAAAGTATAGCAAAGCTCTCCTTTACTATACTTTCAGTTCATGTTAAAGTGTAAACTACTAGAGGCTAATACACATTCATGTCTTTCTGAATTTGAGGATAATAATTTGTTCCCCTTCAGCCAACACATCCAACTTATTGACTAGAACATCTAATGTGGGCACTTTAATAGGATACTTAAATCAGCACTTATGTGTCTAAGTGCAGACATGAGTATCCATTTTTTTGACATATTAAGTCACACTACACTGAATATTGAACTCTAAGTGTGCGGCAACAGACTCGGATAATCATAGTAGGGCTCTGAATGTTCCTTTGACGTTTCCCTAGATTGTGTTCTATTAATGTTGGCTGGGTTTGACAGGAAAACTTTGGCATTCATTTGCTTGGTTTTCCTGTAACATCTATGACTATTTTGTTTCAAGCTCAAATTCTTTGTTAGATTTTGTTTTGTTTTTCAAATATGTATTTTTTTCTTTCATGTGGAAAGAGTGCTTAAAAAATCCTTTTATGGTACATTATGACCATTCCAGCTGAAACTACATACTTATAAATATATATATATAAAAGTTACCAATGTTGGTAACTGGTTTTTAAGCAGCTTTATTTATTATAGGCAGTGCTATTCATTTGCAAGATTAAAAAAATAGCAGAGTCCTGCCAACTTTTTAATGGAACCAAATATTTGTTTATATTATAAACTGACGTGTAATAATGATCAATACATATTTGTTTTCCTACCTACATAAATAGTGGATTTTTAAAACAAAAATCCTGATCTACAAAATTATTAATTTATGCTAGAAAAACAAACAAGGTTAGATGTAGTAATCCTCCAAAAAGCACCCCCCTCTTCTCTGTTTTGAAGATTGTGTCATAATTTCTGTATGTAATTAACTTTTCATTCCTTTTTTTTAAATTGAGGGTCTGATGCTGCCCCTCCTCCCAAAAAAGTCTCCTGGTCTCCTCTCCTCTCCTCTCGATGACTTTTTATAAGGGACATCTTTGTTACTCACTGCCTGCACTGTGTAATTGTTTAAATCAACCCATCAGTATAACATTAACATATTATTGAAATACATTCAGTATATTTGGTAGTGGATTTGAGGGCTCTTGATTGACCAAGATAAGAATTGACCTGTACTTCTCCCATTTCTTCAAACTGAACCAAAATGAGGCCTTTTCTGAATTTGATCTAACTTTGGTTAACCAATTACTTTTTTCAAAAATCTGCATGCCTCTTCTCGAGACTCTCTCTACTTAAGAATATAGGATATCCCACTTCAGATCTGACCAATGGTCTATCAAATCTTGTGTACTGCCTTTGATTCATTTTGCATGAGCAATGTGACCAGTCATTAATAGACCTGTAGGCCTGTTAATCCAGTAGGTTTTGATATTTAGAGAAGAAACTGGCCGCCAAGAAGGCAAAAGGCACAGCAAAATAATTGGTCAGTACCACTCTCAGCAGAGGAACTAATTTTTGGAACGGTCTGTGAGAGTACTAGAAAAATTCAGCATGGGAGTATCTGTGTCAATCTCCAAATAGCAAGGCCTGTGTAGCAGAAGCTGTAATGAAAAATTTCCTCTTGCTGTTCTGCCAGCATATATTCTGCCTGAGTCCCGCTTGTCCCCATGCAAACAATATCCACTCATGCTCAGTGCTTTCTACATCCATGGGAGATCTCTGCAGGATACATTCAACATTGTTGTTGTTTGCGAACCCTTTACAACATGCCTGAAACTCAGCCCAAATTGGAAAGCCTGAGTAGAGTTTCATATGAATGCCCTTTATCCCTCAAATACAGGGTCAGGATTTATGGTTTCAATCAATAACTGTGTGAAACTTGGAGGTTTGGACTGTGTGTGGTGGTTTTTGGTGTGTGTGGGTTTTTGTTTTTGCTTTTTTTGCTTTGAGTTATTGGGTTTGTTGAACATGGAACTTGTATGGTGGGTACTTATGCAAACTGAAACAACAGCTTGCTTAAACTTCTGGATTTTGCACAATTGTAATCAGATCTGTACAATCACTCTGTGGGAGATTGATCATTATCTGTAGGCCTATCTTTATCTTCCAACCTTGTTGCATTTGAGAGAGCATAGCAGTTTCTGTGCTTGGCATCAGCACTGCCATCATTACCCCTCGCTAAGCAGAAACTCCAGCAGGAACACAGACTATAACAATAGCTGTGTTCCAAGGGTGCACATTTCCTGCAAATGTGCATAGCTGAGAACATTTAAAACGAGCTAGTATTCTTGGTTTATGTCTGGATCACCTCAGTGGGTCTTGCAAAAGGCTTCTTCATTCCAGAGTGTGATAGCAAGGGAACCGAAAAAGTTGGGGTTCACTCACATCTGCTTCAGCTGTCAGCTTTCTTAACTGCGGGAAGTGACCATATTAGATTCAGTACAAAAGAGCGACAGTTGCACTAGCTTTAATAGTTGAATATATGTTCATGAGACTCTTGTCCTTATCCAGCAAAGTCAAACAATACCCAGTGCCAAAGACCATTCAGGGTATACAAACTGAATGGAATTCTAACAACTCTGTGATTGATGGTATTCGTGATCAGAAAGTAGCAACTGCAGTGTACACCATTTAAAAAGACATGTTGGAGGATGCCATCGGGACATATATAGCTGTTTGAGGAATCTCTATTTCATATCCTGAAACACTTTGATTGCCTCTAAATGAATCCATGGTGCCATGCTTAGGGGTCCCACTCATCCAAATTTTGGGATTAAGGGCAAGTGAACAGAATAAGGGAAAGTCTAGACCTCATCCAGGATCTGCCTTCTTTCTTTCCTATTGACCAATGATGATGATTTAAAAAAAAATACTGTTGTGGTAAGTATGGCACAAAAGCGTAGATGGGTAGAGAAGCTGCTAGCCGTGCAGTGAATAAGCCACACGCACTGGCTTCTCACTGAGTGGCGTGTTTCCAGGAGTGGCAGCTCCCAGTTGAAAATGCAGACCTAGAAGAAAGAAGATTGCAGGCAGCATTTAACTGAAACAGTAAGCAGAGAAACTGATGTTTCTATGCTGCAACGATCTTTTCGTAATTGCTCTCCTGCAGTTCCAGCAAAATGGTGCCCTGTCTCCTGGTACCACACTAACCAAGTTCAGATCTGGACCAAACCCTTTCAAGATTTGTGGATGTTTAATTCTAGTGGTTTAGACTGAGTTGTCATAAAAATGTTGGCCAGATGCGTAATTTGGATCAAATCCTGAACTTCTGCAAAGTTTGGGCTTGTTTAGAGACTAGGTTTTAGTTTGGGACTATTTCCAACTAGCATATTTTCTGCAGCATTGGCCATTCCTGTAAATTGGCCAACAAACTTTCTGAGGAAAAACTGTTAGTGGGTCTGGAACCACTGAACTGAAATATCAAAAGGGGTAAATGTGTATTGCTGCTATTCAGCTTCCACAATGATAGGAGACAGTATAATAATTACTAGCATAAAGGAAGATTCTTTGCACTACTTTTATTCAAAGAAAACTATTTGTCCTGCACTTGAGGCAATACAGCTGTGCCTACTAAATATCTTGGCTGCTCCTCTCCAGTATCTGTTGTGAAAGACTTCATTTCCGCAGGGAATGTGGTCAGAAACAGAAATCTAAAAATGTTGAAAACTCACTATGTAAAGTTAATGTATTTTCAGCTACAAAATATGCTACCCCTAATTCAGTAGGTGTTCAGTGTTTAAGATAAATTCTTGCTTGTACAAAGCAATCAGAAAATTTGGCTAAAATTAGGGCAGAATCAGGACTTTTGGGGAATTCTTTCACATGTAATGGTCTCCAAACCTCTATGTTCACTCATTATAGATACAGTATACAAGAAAACCCTCAAGCCCAGGTTTTCTGAACCTCTGTTTAATTCACTGCGTGTGAGAGTCTCTCAATGAGGAGGGTATTCTATTTTCCTCCAATTTTATGAAAGGTTTGCATTTCCCTAAACCTTCATAAAATGTAGGTGTCTCTGTAACGGAATTCATAGGATAAATTGTCTACTTCACATTGTTCCTTCTTATCTGTAGGTCTATCTGGCTAAGAACATGAAGCAATGAACAAAGCATGAATCCACAGTAACTGTGTAGTTGGAAGAGAAGAGATAGTAGGGAAGTAAGCAATGCTGTCTGCTGCACATGTGTGGTGCCTGAATAGCTCTTGATCTGTATGGAGATTGGATCCCAGAAACTAATGAACCAATCACAGTGTGTGTGTGATGCAATATGGAATAAAAGGCACGTGCAGCAGTCTATTTTAGAATGTGTATATAAGATGATTAATGACTTTGTATTTTGGATGTGTAGTATGCCTATACCATTCCCTTCATGTGAGTCTGGTTAGCTCCGTGTAGTTTGATTGTATGCCAATAAAGAAACCTCAGTGATGAGTTTGGAGTCAAGCTGAGTTCTTGGGACGTGAGTGGATAAGGTGTTGGAAGCCATCCCAACACAGGTCTCAGAGGCTACCCCAACAATATCAATAACAAACTGATATTGAATCATGACTGCACCATCCTGGTATTATAATAGAAGTAATTTGTCATGCCAATTGTTTGCCTTACACTGCTTGCCTCAAGAGAGGAACGTACTGTGATGGAGCAACTGTGGGACCGTGTTCCCAAGTAGTGGAAGGAAAGGGCTGGAAAACTATGACATGGCAACAGTAACCTTCTGGACCCTAATCCTTTGGCCTCTTTTTCTCTGGCTTTAACCATGATTTTGATCTCCTTTCCTCTAAGTAGCAGAAAGGAGAATTTGAGCAAAAGTTACTTAATCAGAATTGAAAAATAAAAATACAGTAAAACAGTAACATGTTCATTCAGTGACTGTTTCCAATGTACTGCATGATAAATTAACCTAAATTGCTCTCTGCAAACCTTCCTTGCAAGCACTTATATGTGACAGTGTGGCACTGTGTGAACATCTAAGACTGAGCTCTTAAGAGAGAGAACCTCTTTCTTAGGCAACAGGAAATAGTTCATACTGCCTTTTCATTCCAAACAAGATGATCTCGTCAAGGTAGGATGTTCCCCTGCAGGATATTACAGCACTGTAGCCTTTACAAATTTGTGGCTAAAATGTTCTCCTTAGAATACCTTTTTAATTTACGTAGCTTACATAAATATTTGACTTATACTGATGCTACTATTAATCTGTTTAGAATGCTGCTGGACTATTTACATATAGAGGAAAGCCATAAGCCTACTTGTCCAAATAGTTTAAAGCAAGAGAGATGCTGCTTTTTAGCACCTTGCATAAATATTTGTAAAACCTATAAATCCTAGATAACCTTGTCTCCCTTTCAAGATATTTACTACTTCCTAAAACCTTTCTCCAAAATGTCCTTCTTTATTTTTTGTTACTCATTAGAAGAGCTTGACCTTCACTGTGAAATGTATTTGCACGTCCTTGATGACTCTGAGCAGTACTGTGATTTATGAATTCTTACAATTTCTGTCCACCTGATGCTATGCAGGTGACCCAGTCTAAGATCTGTTTTCAAAACCCCCTACTGTATGAAACAAAGCCAACGCTCGACCAGCAAATCACAGCAACTCAGGACAAATGAATAAATTGTGTCCTCAGTCTACACATAATCTATGTGGTCTAGCTTACAATATATAGAAATATGAACCCATCTTTACTTTTGTGTTTTGCTGTGATAACAAGCTGTATTATATAACATTTAAAAATCTAGCATTTCTACAGTATAGTGGAGACTTATTCTGGCTGAAATATTTAAAGAAGTTGCATTTTATTTAGCTGAAATGTATATGAAATAGGTTAGTTTTTTTAGAATGAAATGTCATGATTTTACTTGTCAGATGTTGTGTTGTCTACAGTGTGACATGTATACAATTTCATAACAAAATCTATAGCGAGTTTCTGTTTTTGCTGGCCAGGTTCCAAAAGGAATTTTGCTAGGTTGTTCTATTAAACTACATAGCTCAATGCACCCAGGGTTAAAGGTAAAATTCCTAAAGGGACTTTAATGATGCCAGGATTTCACCCCTAGTTCTATTAAGAAAACGTTAGTACCAACTCCATAGTTCAATTTTTGTCAGTGAAAATAAGGTTTAAATCCCATTGTTAGACACACACATTAATTTTGATCACCATCAAAAGTACACCACTTATTCTTCTGCTTATTCCTAGGGTAGAGATTGAGGGCCAGATTCTCTGCTAGCATAACTCTGACTTCAGTAGAGTTATACAGGCAGACAAGGTTTTGTGAAGTCAGATTTTTAAAGTTTAGCGCAGATCTGTAATGTCTTTGGGGATCCCTCTCACTTACAAATGACTTGGTTTCAACAACTCAAGCTTCCAGCAGAGAGATTGCAGGTCTAAACAAATTTAACCCATCAGGTAGTTTTTTCAACTGTGTGTGTATATTTAAGTTATTAGAACTATTCTTTATTAATGTCTCTGTCACAGACACTGACATAGAAAATATTAGCCAGAATGGAAGCTGATGTAGAAAATGACACAAAGCATTGATGTGTAGATTATCATACATAGGCTCTTTTTCCAGTCTGGGGCAGCTCTCAAGAAGAGTTCCAGAAGAAGGCGCCCGCCCAACAAAGCTCCAAGTTCCTTAGAATCAGGAGGTGAAATCCTGGCCCCACTGAAGTGGGAGTTTTGCCATTGACTTCAGTGGGTCCAGAATTTCATCTAGGTTCTCAACTCCACAGGGCAGGCACTTTTCCCAGCAACACATTGGTGTACAAGAGGGGACCCTTGTTGGTGTGGATCTCCTCAAATCCACTGCTCACCCTAGAGTGAAGAGCCTAATGCCACACAACAAAAATTATGTGCCCGGTGCATAAAGTTTTCTAGGCAAACTACTACTAGCCTGACATAGCAGAAAACATTATTTGCCAAGCACATAGTTTGCTGTGCCAACTTGACTTACACTTTGTGGGCTCCTTATATTATTTATTAAAAAAGAAAAAAGGTAATTCTGCACACAGGCTTTGCTAATTTAAAGTTAAGGTGGCTAAAATAATTAATGTGATTTGATATGTGAGGTTCTGACTGGAACAGTCTCCTAACAGGAGTTGTGGTGGTAAACAATTAGTTTTGAGAGAGAACTGGACAAATTTGAATGGGATTATAGGGTTGCTTGTGATGGAGGGGGGCAGAGCTCAGCAGCCTTGGGAGTCCATTTCAGCTTGTCTTATGTCTCAGTACTTCAGCTGGTCACCTGAGTTGGGGAGGTATAGTCTCTCTACTCCCCCACCCCACCCCCCCAATGTATTCTGCTTTGGTTTTTGGTTTTGTCTCCTTCTGAAGTATTAGGATGGCCACGGCTGGAAATGAGACACTGGATGGGATGAACAGTGTTCTGAAGTGGTACAGGCAATACTCTTTCTCGGGTGTTTGGCTGGCTGGTTCTTGCTCACATGCTCCAAGTGTAAATGATTGCCATATGTGGGGTTGGGAAGGAATCTTTCACCTGGTCAGGTTGGCAGTGACCTGGGGTTTTTTGCATTCTTCTGCAGGATGGGGCCCAGGTCACTTGCCAGGATTATCTAGATAGAACTCGGTTAAAATGTTTCCTGGCTTTGCAGTGTCGTCATAGGTGTGCGCACGGGGTGTGCCATATGTGCCCAGGCATACCCTAATGCAGGGCAAATGGCTCCACTCCCCGGCACGGCAAGCCACGGGGTCCGCGCTCCTGGGCCGGAGCGCTCGGCCGAACGCAGCAAGCCGCCGGCCCCTCCCCCGCCTTCCCCGTTCCCCTGGAGCCATGTTGCCACACGTGCAGCGTTCTGGGGGCAGGGCTGCGCACTCCTGCGGGGCAGCGTTTCGCTCCGCAGTGAGGCAGACATGCTCCCCGCTCCCCTGGAGCTATGCCACCGTGCGCAGTGCTCTGGGGGCCGGGGCTGCGCGGGGAGTCAGACACTCTTCCCCATTCCCATGCCGCCGCGCTCTGGGGGGCGGGGCCGCGTGCTCCCGCAGGGCAGTGTTTGGCTCCTTGGGGAGGCTAGGAGCCTCACCTCATGGTAAGGGGTCCGGGCCAGGGGGGTTGGATAAGGGGTGGTGGCAGTCAGGGGACAGGGTGGGTTGGATAGGGGGTGGGATCCCGGAGTGGTGATTAGGGGCAGGGGTCTCTGGAGGGGGCAGTCAGGGAGCAGGGGGGATTGGATGGGGCATGGGAGTCCCGGGGTCTCTTGGCAGGTGGTTAGGGGTCAGGGCAGTCAGGGGACAGGGAGCAAGGAGGGTCCTGGGGGGGGCAGTTAGTGCGGGAGGGGTCTCTGGAGGGGGTGGTCAGGGGACAAGGAGCTGGGGAGGGTGGGTGAGTCAGGAGTTCTGGAGGGGGCTGTCAGAAGTCAGGGATGTGGAGAAGGGTTGGGAGAGGCAGGGAGCAGGGGGGTTGTATGGGTCGGGAGTTCTGAGGGTCCTGTCAGGGGGTGGGGAGCAGTTGGATAGGCGTGGGAGTCCCGGGGGGGTCTGTCTGAGGGCGGGGGTGTGGATAAGGATCAGGGGTAGTCAGGGGACAGGTAGAGGGTAGGATTCTAGGGGGGCAGTCAGGGGACAAGCAGCAGGGAGGCTTAGGTAGGGGGTGGAGTCCTGGGGGGGCAATCAGGGGCAGGGGTCCCAGGACGGGGTAGTCAGGGGGCGGGAAGTAGGAGGGAGCGGATGGGGGTGGGACTAGGGTGGGGCTCCCTGGGTGCATACCCTAATGAAATGGGCTGCGCACATACCCTAATGAAATGGGCTGCGCACGCCTATGAGTGTAGTCGGGTACCAGTGCATCTTGGTCCTTCCTATTCTCTGCTGGTGGCACACAACAGTTAGTCTCCTGAGTGCTGTAATACTTGGGTTTAATTTTGGTCATTGGGTTTAGTGTACAGGTCTAATGTGTTGGTTGTCTGTGATATACCAGAGGCCGGACTAGATGATCTGGTGGTCCCTTCCAGGGGAGCCTTCAGAAATTTTTCCCATGGTCTGTACTGGCAATCCCTATGGAGCCATCCCTGCTGCAGCTGCTGGCCTCATTGCCTCCCCTGCAGAGTCCATGCCATGCTCAGCCCCTGCTTTCCAGCACAGCTTACCCAAGTGCAGAGTCACTCCCTATCCCTGAGAGATGACATGGGCTGCTGAAAACAGGGTGAGGCCAGCTAGGCCCCAGAGGGTGAGATCCGGGATCTGGCTCATGAAGTAGCAAGGAGGAGCAGCACGAGCTGCCACACTGCCCACTCAGGTTTAGTCCAGTGGCCCCTCCATCATGATGGAGCTGTGGATCCAAAACTGAGTGAGTGATGTGACCCCTGTAACTCCGGTTTTGCCCTATAGCCTCTCTGAGGCCAAACCTGAGCAGCAGTGTGACCCCATGCATTAGGTCACAACGCTACTCACTCAGTTTTGGCCCCACCAGCCCTTGTTGTGATGGAGGGCCAGCAGGGCCAAACCTGAGTGGCCAGTGGGGAGGCCCGCATTGCTGCTCCTCACTGCTGCCAGGAGTATGCACTATGCCTAATGCATGTGTGGTTTAGAGTGCTAGAGGTCCTTTCTGGCCTTAAACGCTGACTCTGTTGGGTGCTCAGGATTTGGTCCAACGGGTGAATATAGCTGAACCACTTGGTAATAGCGACCATAATGTAATTAAATTTAACATACTGGGGGGGATGAAGAGAATACCAAAGAAACTCACCACAATAGCATTTCACTTCAAAAAGGGGGAACTACACAAAAAAGAGGAGGCTAGTTAAACAGAAATTTAAAAGGAACAGTTACAAGAGTAAAATAACTGCAAGCTGCATGGAAATTTTTTTATAAACACCATAATAGAGGCTTAAATTAACTGTATATCCTAAGTGTGTTTTAAAACACACACACACACACACACACACACACACACACACACACACACACACACACACACACACACACATACATACATATATATATATATATATATATATATATATATATATATATATATATATATATATATATATATATATATATATATATATATATATATATATATATATATATATATATATATATATATATATATATATAGGACCAAAATAAGCCCAACTCTAACTAAACAGAGAAGGGGCAGTTAGAGGCAAAAAGGCATCTTTTAAAAATTGGAAGTCAAATCCTAGCAAGGAAAATAGAAAGGAGCATAAACTCTGGCAAGTTAAGTGTAAAAGTATAATGAGAGAGCAAAAAAGAATTTGAAAAGCATCTAGCAAAAGACAGAAACTGGTAACAAAAATTTGTAAGGTACATCAGAAGCAGGAATGCTGCCAAACAATCAGTAGGGCCAGTGGACAATCAAGGTGCTAAAGAAGTATTTGAGGAAGAGCGAGCCGTTGCAGAAAAACTAAATGAATTATTTGCATTCATCTTCGCTACAGAGGGAGGTTCCCACACCTGAGCCATTCTTTTCAGTCCCAGACTGAGATGTCAATAGAGACGTTTTTGGAATAAATTCATAAATTAAACAGTAATAAGTCACCAGGACCAGATGGTATTCACCCAAGAGATTTGAAGAAACTCAAATATGAAATTGCAGAACTCCCAACTGTGGTATGTGGCTTAAATCAGCCTCTGTACCAAATTACAATTACAGCCAATAAGCCTAACTTCAGAACAAGGGAAATTGGTTGAAACTATAGTAAAGAACAGAATAGTCAGACCTATAGATAGGGCCCTACCAAATTCACGGTTCATCTTTATAAATTTCAAATCATAACATTTAAAAATACTGAATTTCACAGTTTCAGATATTTAAAACTTAAATTACACGGTTTGTTGTAACAAAACGTGAATATGTATTTTAAAATGGCAAAATATTAACATGTAAAGCCCTTCACTTAGCATTTCTTCAACTAGGAGTCCTGGCCAAAAAGGGGGTCACAAATCTATTTTAGGGGGAGTCACGGTATTGTGACCCTTCTTCCGCACTGTCTTCAAGCTGGGTGTCCAGAGAGCAGTGGCTGCTAATCAGGTGTCCAGTTCTGAAGGCGGCACCACCGCTGCCAGCAGCACAGAAATAAGTGGCCCCCCCCTACAATAGCCTTGTAACCCCCTTTTGGGTCGGGACCCCCAATTTGAGAAATGCTGCATACTTTTACCCTATAGTGTAGAGTTAAAGTACACACAAGATTCTTTCAGCCTTCCTTCATAGGTCATGTTCTCTAGACCTTTAATCATTCTTGTTGCTCTTCTCTGGACCCTTTCCAATTTCTCCACATCTTTTTTAAAATGCGGCGCCCAGAACTGGACACAATACTCCAGCTGAGGCCTAACCAGAGCAGAGTAGAGCGGAAGAATGACTTCTCGTGTCTTGCTCACCACACACCTGTTAATACATCCCAGGATCATGTTTGCTTTTTTTGCAACAGCATCACACTGTTGACTCATATTTAGCTTGTGGTCCACTATAACCCCTAGATCCCTTTCTGCCGTGCTCCTTCCTAGACAGTCTCTTCCCATTCTGTATGTGTGAAACTGATTTTTCCTTCCTAAGTGGAGCACTTTGCATTTGTCTTTGTTAAACTTCATCCTGTTTAATTCAGACCATTTCTCCAATTTGTCCAGATCATTTTGAATGATGACCCTGTCCTCCAAAGCAGTTGCAATCCCTCCCAGTTTGGTATCATCCGCAAACTTAATAAGCGTACTTTCTATGCCAATATCTAAGTCGTTGATGAAGATATTGAACAGAGCCGGTCCCAAAACAGACCCCTGCGGTACCCCACTCGTTACGCCTTTCCAGCAGGATTGGGAACCATTAATAACAACTCTCTGAGTACGGTTATCCAGCCAGTTATGCACCCACCTTATAGTAGCCCCATCTAAATTGTATTTGCGCAGTTTATCGATAAGAATATCATGTGAGACTGTATCAAATGCCTTACTAAAGTCTAGGTATACCAAATCCACAGCTTCTCCCTTATCCACAAGACTCGTTATCCTATCGAAGAAAGCTATCAGATTGGTTTGACATGATTTGTTCTTCACAAATCCATACTGGCTGTTCCCTATCACCTTACCACCTTCCAAGTGTTTGCAGATGATTTCCTTAATTACTTGCTCCATTATCTTCCCTGGCACAGAAGTTAAACTAACTGGTCTGTAGTTTCCTGGGTTGTTTTTATTTCCCTTTTTATAGATGGGCACTATATTTGCCCTTTTCCAGTCTTCTGGAATCTCTCCCGTCTCCCATGATTTTCCAAAGATAATAGCTAGAGGCTCAGATACCTCCTCTATTAGCTCCTTGAGTATTCTAGGATGCATTTCATCAGGCCCGGGTGACTTGCAGGCATCTAACTTTTCTAAGTAATTTTTAACTTGTTCTTTTTTTATTTTATCTGCTAAACCTACCCCCTTCCCATTAGCATTCACGATGTTAGGCATTCCTTCAGACTTCTCGGTGAAGACCGAAACGAAGAAGTCATTAAGCATCTCTGCCATTTCCAAGTTTCCTGTTACTGTTTCTCCCTCTTCACTAAGCAGTGGGCCTATCCTGTCTTTGGTCTTCCTCTTGCTTCTAATGTATTGATAAAAAGTCTTCTTGTTTCCTTTTATTCCTGTAGCTAGTTTGAGCTCATTTTGTGCCTTTGCCTTTCTAATCTTGCCCCTGCATTCCTGTGTTGTTTGCCTATATTCATCCTTTGTAATCTGTCCTAGTTTCCATTTTTTATATGACTCCTTTTTATTTTTAGATCATGCAAGATCTCGTGGTTAAGCCAAGGTGGTCTTTTGCCACATTTTCTATCTTTCCTAACCAGCGGAATAACTTGCTTTTGGGCCCTTAATAGTGTCCTATTGAAAACATCTGCTCAATGTGCAGCAGCAGTTAAAAAAGCTATCAGAATGTTAGGAACCATTAGGAAAGGGATAGAAAATAAGACAGACAATATAATGTCACTATATAAATGCATACTATGCACATACCTTGAATACTGCATGCGGTTCTGGTTGTCTAATCTGAAAAAAAAAGATGTATTAGAATTGGAAAAAGTATAGAGAAGGGCAACAAAAATGATTAGGGCTATGAAATAGCTTCAATATGAGGAAAGATTAAAAAGACTGGAACTGTTCATCTTGTAAAAGAGATGACTAAAGGGGGATATGATAGAGGTCTATAAAATCATGAATGGAATGGAGTAAGTGAATAGGGAAATGTTGTTTACACCTTCACATAACACAGGAATCAGGAGTCACCCAATGAAAGCAATCGGCAGCAGGCTTAAAACAAACGTAAGGAAGCACTACTTCACATGCTGCATAGTCAACCTGTGGAACTCATTGCCCCAGGATGTTGTAAAGGCCAGAAGTATAACTGGATTAAAAAAGGTTAATGGGGTGGATAGATCCATCTATGTCTATTAGCCAAGATAATCAGGAATGCAGTCCTGTGCTCTAGCTGTCCATCAGTCTCTGAATGCCAGAAGCTGGGACTGGATGATGGGATGGATCACTTGATAAATTGCCCTGTTCTGTTCACTTCCTCTGAAGCATCTGGCATCAGCTGCTATCGGAAGATGGACCATTGGTCGAACCCAGTATGGCCATTCTTATGTTCTCAGCACATTTGAAAATCAGGCAGGTGCCTAAGTATGGATTTGGGAGTGTAACTTTAGGCTACTATGTTTTAAAATCCTGGCTTACAGTATCACCATTACAAAACCCTAAGCACGAAAAAACTGTCAAGGTAATTTACATAAATATTGTATTAGCCTTATAGTTCATACATTCAGCTGATATTACGGACATGTGCAAACTTGCCTTATACATTTCAATAACCTTAACTGTGTCCCTGTTTCCATGTATTTGTGAACTTCTTGAACAAATGGGAGGAATAGAGGATGGAAATGAGGTTATCAGCATCAGAGGCAGAAGGTTGGTGGAGGGTGAGGCACTTATCAGAAAGGAAGGGTAGGGATGAAGGTGGGGCCTGGATTAAGGGAAATGTCACCAGCAGTGAAGAGAAGGAGCAGGAAGTTGGGGATGAGTGAGTTTTAGGGAAGTGAGGGAGAAGGGGGCAGAGCAGAGGAATCTGTGGGTGAGCAAAATATGATAGAGCTCCAGGGAGGGAGATGTAAGAAGGAGGCTGTGAGGAAGATAACAAAGAACATGGTAAACTCTGAGGAAAATTTCTTTTGGAGTAACTAATCCAATCACATTACACCATAAACCTAGCAAGCAGATTTCTATTGTGATCAGATATAAAAATCAGAGAGATTGATGTTGTTAATTCCAAAGATGATCCAGACTGGTTCAAAGTAATTTCCAGACTACATAGGTCTGCTCTGGAAATCCCAATACCTTTCCCAAGATTTGTGCACCTACCTTTTTTTTTTTTTTTTTTTTTTTTTTTTTTTTTTTTTTTTTAAGGAGGAATTCTTCCTAAGTGCCATGTGTCCAGTGAATTAATCCTTATACAGAGAGGAGAGAAGATGAAAGGTCTGGTTTTCCTTATGAGATATGATGAGCTGACATAAGAGAGAGAGAGAGGGAGGAAACAATGAAGCATGAGATTCAGTTCTACATAGCTAGCAAATCTGCTAAACATGCATGTATTTATACGCTGTGGATAGTCCTGTCCATATAAATACGTTAATAATTTCTTTCCAGTCTACTCTTTCATGCACAGAAGCTCTGCTTAACTTTCAGGGGTGTTTAATTACAGTACAAGGATTAAAAAGTGATTTGTTCTGTAGCTGTTTCTCTGTAAAGTAAATGCTCACAAAATGTCTATAAATCCTACTGAATATAAAGCAGAACCAGTTGTAGCCCTGCTCCAGGAAGCCTGCCAGATCCTTCTCTCTTCTGAGTTGTCTCTGAGGCAGGAAAGCTAAACATGTATTCCAGTTTGTCAAACTTCCCAAAGTGCTGCTATGTATTTTGTTGCATAATAATATCATGTTTAAACCATTCTCAGCCACTGGTGTGTGAGGAGGGGAAAGGAAAAATGTTCTGGGTAAGAGTAATGGAGAAATAATACTTTCTATTGGGAACATATACCCAGACTTTTAGTATACAGGCCACCATGTTTAAACTTGGGTGCCTACAGTTAGTTAAATAAAAATGGCCTGATTTTCAGAGGGATTATGAGTATCTACACTATACTTAGTGTAGTGGGAGCACTGAAGTTAATGGAAGATACAGATATTCATTGCCTCTAAAATTCAGGTTCCTTATGCAGTTACCTCAATTTGGATGTCTAACTTTAGGCAGCCAAGTTTGAAAATGTTGGACTTAGTCTACCAGCAATGGAAACATTCACTGTGCCTCTTGAACTGCTGCTACTTTCCTTATAAAGTATCAGTACCCAGTTACTGCAGTGATGAGAGTCCATACAAAACCTTAAGTTAGTTGGAAAGTTAAAAATTACTTTGTACAGCAGCCTTCAGTACTCCATTTGTGATCATGGCTACCAGATAGTTTAATGGGATGCTGTCAAGATATAAAACAATATTTTAAAATACTTTCATCCAAGACCAGAAGGAGACCATTGCGATCATCCAGTCTGACCTCCTGTAAAACACGGGCTCCACAGAGCTTCCCCAAAATGATTCCTTTTGAATTGGAGTATATCTGGGGGATGGGAGGAGAGGAATCTAATCTTGATTTTAAAATTGCTAGTTTTGGACACTCCACCTTAACCCTTGTAGTTAGTTTCAATGGTTAATTACCCTCACCTTATTTCCAGTCTGAATTTGTCTAGCTTCACCTTCCATCGGTTGGATTGTGATAACTTTCTCTGATAGATTGAAGAGTCCATTATCAAATATTTGCTCCCCCTGAAGATGCTTATAGACTGGGATCAGATCATTTCTTAACCTTCTCTTTGTTAGACTCAAACTGCTCGATCTACTTAGTTTATCACTATGAGGCATGTTTTCTAATTCTTTAATCACTCTCATGTCTCTCTCTAAACTTTCTCTAATTTATCAACATCCTTCTGGAATCATGGGCACCTGAATTGGATACGCTACTCCAGCAGTGGTCAGCCCAGGACTGAATACAGAGGGTAAAATATAACCTCTACTTCTGCTCAAGATTTCCCTCTTCATGCGTTTAAGGAACACCTCAGCCTTTTTGACTATAGTGTCAAACTGAAGGCTCGTGTTCAGCTGATTATCCACCACAAACCCTAAATCTCTTTGTCACTGGTTCCCAGAACACAGCCCCCTTATCCTGTAAGTACGGCTTACATTCTTTATTCCTAGATGTATATATTTACATTTAGCCATATTAAAAGGCATATTGTTTGCTTGCACCCTTCTTTCCAAGCAATCCAGATTGCTCTGTATCTGTAGGGTGAGCAGATAGCAAGTATAAAAAATTGGGACTGGGGTGGGAGGTAATAGGTGCCCATATAAGAAAAAGCCCCCCAAATTGGGACTGTCCCTATAAAATCGGGACACCTGGTCACCCTATCTATCTGTGACTTGTCCTCTTCATTATTTATCACTCCCCTAATCTTTGTGTCTTCTGCAATCTTTGTCAGTGATAACTTTACATTTTCTTCTGGGTCATTGATAAAAATGTTAAATAGCACAGGGCCAAGAACAGCTCCCTGTGGGACACCACTAAAATTATACCTGCTCGATGATGAATCTCATTCACAATTACATTTTGAGACCTATAGTTTTTAATCCAATTAATGTGGGACATGTTCATTTTGTAGGTCTATATTTTTGTGGTACCAAGTCAAATGCCTTACAGAAGTCTTAAGTATATTACATCAAAACCATTACCTTTATCAACCAAACTTGTAATCTCATTTAAAAAAAATCAAGTTAAACAGTATCTGTTTGCTATGAACCCAGGTTGATTGTCCTTAATTATATTACTCTCCTTTAGTTCTTTATTAACTGAGTCCCATATCAGCAGCTCCGTTATGTTGCCTGGGATCAATGTCAGACTGATAGGCCTGGGTGGTCCCATTTACCCTTTTTAAGTATTGGCACAACATTTAAAAAAATTCTTTCGATTTTAACAATATTAAAAAATCTACCTTAACTTTCACCCTTTAGGATATTAATTTTGGATTACATTAACATGGATAGGAGAATGGACCCGCTTCGTCCTGCAATGCTGCAAACCCAAACCCAGGGCAGCACTGTGCTAGTAAAGGCATTTGAAGGAAGTGAAACTAATCAAACTGAAAACAAAACAATGTATAAATTACAAATGTTTTAACTGAAATAGTTTTTAAAAACATGAAATTATCTTAGTCTGCTCAGTAAAACCTGTTTTCCCTATCCTCAGAAAATAAACAAGAATAGGCAAATAGTTTGTTTTACGCTTTGGTAATGTATTTGTATGCAAGTTTCAGGTTGGCAGAAACTTTACCATCAACCTATAAAACAGGGTTCATTAGGAAGTTTTAGGACTAGATTATGACTGGGACTACATACCCATGTAAGTGAATAGGAGGGAGTCAGGACTCGTCCTTTTACCCCTTGGGCAAGCTATTTGGACCTTGGGTCGAAGATGTAGAAGTTGCACCTTCCCTATAGCACATGAGCAGGGAGATGCAAAGAATAGGCTGAGTGTTGCCGCCTCTCCCGCAATGCACTGGCCAGTGGTGGCCAGCGAGCAACAAATTATTGCTCTCTCCCAGCAGTTCAGAGCAAAAGAGAATCGGGGGAACTGTGCCTGAGATGGCTATATCTGAGTCCCAGTGCCTCCCAGTGCTTAGATTGCGCCTTTGGGTACAGCCTTATCTTTTAACTACAGCAGCATGAACCAAACCAGTGTAATTAAGATGAGGAAGAAAGTCCCATCAACAAAAATGTTACCTTGGTACATTAAATTGTACAAACCAATTTTAACAGCCTATCGTGGGAGCCAACCTGACCCTGTAGTATCCTAAAACTGAATAGAAAGATGTTGTATTGAATTCAGCATATGATCAAATCAGCTATGTGCTGATCAACAATAGTGTGTGTGATTCCTTACACTATCACCTGGCCATTATTGGATCTGTCAATTAGTTAACTGTATGCTGCTATTGAACGGCAAAAGGACAGTATGTACTAGGGTCCATAAACCTAAGATGAGAAATATAGACTAAGACGATATACAACCACAAGGGGATGAGTCCATCAATGATGTTTTAGAAGTAGGTAAAATTTTCAAAGATATGCAGGAATGATTTTAGCTTCTTGCCATATGTTAACTCAAAAAAAAATAGTAGTTATCCGTCCAGTGATGAATGTGTAATGAGAGACTTGACAGTCCCAAAAAGGGAGGAGAGAAGATGACAGGGAGAGAGAAATTAGGGATGGGTGAATATGGTGGAACTGGAGGCTTTCCAGATGAGCTGAACTGTTTCTGGATTTGCAACAATCGTTAGAGTTTGCAACGCCTTTTCCTGTAATTTAAACCCATGTTTTTTTCATGGATTATTCAATTTAAGAAATGGCTTTCAAGCTAAAGGGAAGTGTGTGCTATGTCTTAAGAGTAGAACTAAAGGATATATAGGTGAGCTTATTGCATCTATTTTTTTCATTAGAATTTTTCTTTGTTTAAACAGTTTCTCTGAATTGGGGCATGATGCTTCTAATATTTGAATTAAGATTTAATCTCAAACCCACGGTGGTTTGAGTGGGTTGATTAGGCAAACAAAGTGTGGCCTTTTTCCTATCATCAGTGAGCTTACTTGTGTGGGATGTAGTGCAATTCTGAGCTTCATGAAAGCACAGGCAGGAAGCATGTACGGAAACGGATATCTTCAAGGATGAACAAGTATTTTTAAATAAAATAAGAATTTCTGAGCTATTTCCTGGGTATGACTTTCTAGTAAAAAATTATGTAATTTATGTCAGAACCCAAGAGAAGAGAAAATGAAGTCTAACCTGTGTCAATAATGGGTTGAGGAGCCTGAAGAAAAAAGTCAGTGTTTAAATTAGAATTTTATAATCAAAATATTTTGAGTTCTTTTTATGATGGTTAAACCATTATTAAAGCAGGAAGGGAAGACTATTTTACACTCTCCCCCACTGAATTCTCATATTGTCGCTATGGCCAATCATATTGATTTTTGTTTGGCAAGATGGCTGCCCTCACCTCACCCAAATGCTGAGAAATGCCATTTTAATTTAAAAATGTATTCATGGTGACAAGTGCTGTGAACTTTCATACTGCGTGGCAAAGCAGACTGGGCAGTCTTCCTTCCACCAGAACAAATAAATCTTCTGGTTTGACAAAATAACTTAATGCCAATACCACTGGCATGAAAACAACCATCTGCAACTGATCTGAAACCAGTTTGTAAGGAAATTGGCCCAAATGGCTGGTTAGCAGCCTTCGAGCAAGAAGGAAAAGTGGTGAAAATTTGTTAAAAGAGGAGGAAAAAAATAGGACCTTGAGATACAAGGCTTGAAATTCAACTAGTGGTGTTTTTTTTATTCCTTCATAGGGTAGCAAGATCTATTCAATTTGCTTTCATGTTTGTTTGAATTTCCACTTCTTAGTGTTTTCCACTTGTTACCTCTGGTAACCAGATTCCTTACTGAGTGCCGTTTAGACTCCCTTTGTATTTTCTCCACTAGTTCTACTTCCTCTTCCTTTATTTTCCTAAGCACTTCCAGAAATTAGCCACCAGGTGTCGCAAGTACTCATGCAGTGCCAATATCCCACTACTGAAAAGAGAATTCCATAAAATTTGCTCTATAGTGCCAGATTGCATTTGCCCTTAAATGATTTTGTAAGCCACCTTCTTTATATGCAGCATTTGACTTTGTCCCTCCAGGAGAGGGAAGAGAAGCAGTGGGGAGGAGACATGTCTGTGTCTTTGCACATGTGCAGACAGCAGGGCGGAGTAACTCCGAAAGACACAGAAGCCACCAGATATTGCCAGTACCTGTTCTGAGGCTGTGTAGAAAGTTTTCGTTGTGGGGGAACCCCAACTGGTAGCTCTTCATATCCTAGTCACCCTCTGAGAGCTGAGCTAATCCGAGAACAAGGCAGTATGGGAGGATATAAATAAAGACGTTAAAAACAGCTCTGTGCACTCAGTGGCCGATTGATGCAGGACCAAGCATTGTGTTTGCTGTGAACACAATCCCTGTACTAATCTGGATACAGGTTACAGATGTCTGTTTCATCAGTAGTTGAGAGGACCACTCAGCTAACTGTGGAGATCCCAGACAATGTGTTTGCTGACATTCTGAAGTGTTTTGAAAGGGTGGGATGCTGCCATTTCTCAAGCTCTAAAGAGTCCAGGTGTCACCCTCTCCATAGTATGCTGACACTATAAAGACTCAGAAATCATCTCTGAGAGAAGATCAGAGGGGAATGTATGTTGATGTATGTGCTGAAGTATAGAACTTTATGTTGAAACCTTATATTTGAATGTCTGTAACAGAAACAAAAAGGCAAGTTTGTATAAGAACACCAGTAAATTTACTATCTGAGAGCTTTTATTTAAAAGATATTCAGCATTTTCCAGGCACAATTTACAATATTTTATACTATTGACAAGGTGTTTTGTGTTCATTAAACATTTGTTTTACGAAGAAAGTGTATGTTGCTCCCTCTTTGAAATTGACTGGGAAGATTAATGTTTATTAGGGTTTTATATACAATAACCCTGATTTTTAACCGTGTGCTGCTTCCTGAAGAGTCCTGCAAAGGCAGAACTCTGGCCTGTGCTTCCACAAGAGTTAAGCTGAGGTGCTGGAAAAAAGGGAGTGTAATACATTGCTGTCAAAAATATTCTGCATATTCTCCCTCCTGCCCACCCACCCCCCACTTACATATGCACTATAGTGAGAGCAGATGTAAGGTGCCTTCATCACTCCTGCATAGGGGTTGGGAAGAATTGTAGCCCCCCCCATAGTCTCTCAGGCAGAATGGCTCCCAGTGTTTCCACAAGGACAGTGAACTATGGGCTGGGCCTAAATGGCTCAAAACTATCCATAAAGAGTAGGAGGGAGAGAGGTAGAAAATAAGCCATCGTTGTTCTAGTGAAGAATAAAAGTTCTCTCTTACTCATCATCTTTCACAAATAGCTTTGGGTGAACCTTTGAAGTGGTCTCAGGTATAAAGCATCCTTCCTAAGCAGTGCTGGTCACTGAGGCCTCTTGTTTTTGAAACCTTCTCCAAGGTCAATGGAAACTACTGAATGCACTGGAGAAATTGAAGCCAAGAGTTGAAATATTTTTGTTACCTCTTGAAATGCACTGTGTGCCATAAATCCCCAATAAATGTTAGAAACGGGCTTCTGCTTGGTCCTCTTCAGGCTACACTGATGACCAGCCCATTGACTGAGAAACACATCCTGGATTATCCTATAATTATGCTTACATACAAACAGCCTATTAAAAGAATGTTAGGGTCCCAAAGCCAAGCACTCGAAATTTAGGAAATACCGGAATCAAGGTTGTCCGTGCAGCCTTAAATTTGACCCTTTTGTGCGTGTATACTATGACTATTAAAGTCTTGTCCTACATTGCATTGGAAATCTGTCAGAAATAGATTCCAGCTCTCTTGGTCCCAGTGCATTACCACAGAGAACACTGCTGCTGTTACAACCCGGACTCATTTGCTGCCCTTCCTGTGCACTGAATGAAGGGGGTATTCCGTAGAAATAGTATGTGATCATGTAATAGGACTATATCATGAGGCATATGCACAAAGGGGCCAAATTAAGATTGCAATGCGTAACACTAATTCTGGTCTTCCCTGATTTTGAGTGCTTGATTTTTGCAACCTTAACATTCTTTTAATATAGTTTTTGTACACCGCTTCTTAGAAAATGGAAAAATTAGAATTTTCCATCATGTAATCATATTGATCCCTGTGTGAATCGTCATTGGTCTTTGAACCCAGCACTCTTAGATCTGCAGCACACACTCTTATCGCTTGAATTAAAGGAGTAGCTGATAATTACAACAGACACCCACATATTCTAAGGCACCTATTGCTGTGGTATCTAAATGCATATCTAGGGGAAATCAGTTGCTAAAAGGCCATACCATAGCTAGACATCTATCTGAAAGGATTTTAAGATGCAAGAAAAGTCTCTTTTATAGAGCACTAGGAAATAGCTAATACTACTAGTTCTCTTACAGTATTTTTGAATGTTTCAAGCCTACTGAAATTTTATGTTAGAAACTTTGATTTTTGCATGCACATTCTTACTGTGTAGTTATCAAATACAGGTTACAATACATCGCTTTAGTATCTCTCAGAATGTTTTTGCTGTTACTCAGGGTTACCGTTCCAGGCAAGGAAAAATTAGGCGTTCTGTTTTTACAGCCATAGTTTCTGAAATACTGTCATATGTGGAACTCTGGTAGATGGCTGGCATCTAGCTTCAAGCTGGCTGAATCTAAATAGGGACTCAATGTCTTGGTAATTGTTGCCTGTTGGATATGATCTATGGTACTTTAGTGAAACTCGATTAGGGTCAAATCAGTGAGTGTAACAGTAATGACTGGACACAGTAGCTATTGACCTGTCCTGTAGCAGTGGTGTTTGGCTTCAAAGCCCTGATCCAGTCTTGTGTTTCTGCCAGCAAATAAAATAATTCAGTTTTCTTGTCAGCATTCCTGTGTGTCAGATACTTATTATGGTGAGAGACCGGAGTCTCATTACACATATAGTGTCTAGCTCATCCAGTGTGTGTTGTAGTGCAGAGGAGGGATAACTAATTTTTGTTCATGTCTGTCTATTTCAGGTGTCAGTTTCAGTAGTTTCTACACTGTATTTGTACCTTAAATTCTTCTTCTTTTGGCTCAAGTATGCCTTTCTTCATTTAAAGAATAATTTCAATTAATCTTCCTCACTCTCTTGAGTCATAGTTTTGGTTCTTTTCAAACAAGTAATTTATTGTCCTCCCTTACTAGTCACAAAGCCATCAGATTTAGGCTTGGGTACTTTATTTTCAGATCAAAGTTCTCTAACTGGAATCAGGGTTAAGCTATGTGTTTGTAAGGTTTCTTTCATCAGCTGTCATCTTATCTAACTTATCTCCTTCAAGTACTATCACCAGTAGTATTGTCTCCATCCACAGTGAGTGAAAATTAAGTCTGTAGTTTCCTGCAAGAGAAAGGAGGGAAGGTGAAGTTTGAAGAGGGGATGGATAAGAAATGTTGTGACATTTGGAACCAGCACATGATTTGATTACGTATTTGAATGTCTGGTTTTATTTTGTTTTTTTCCAGCAGGAACGTTCATTTTTCTGATAAATATCTCATCTGGATAGAATCTCAGAGTAATTCTCTTCCAACTGATGATATCCTGAATCCCATATTGAAAGGCAGTCTGGTGAACACTGCTTCCTCTAGAGATTCAACTAAAAATTGTCATTATTCTGAACGGATTATATGAGAATCCACTTCAGAGGCTGCAATCTCTGTTTCCCAGTGCATTGATGTTTTATGGGTGATTTTCTTAGATCTTTTTTTCACAAGATGTGTGCCACAAGTTCTCCAGGTGTTGTGGATTTCTGTTTTCTGTACTTTTGGACAAATGGGCTTGTTAGGAATCAGTTACCTAATTGGATGTTACTAGTATAATGAAGGATTCTTTTCTATAAATATAGTTTTCCACTAACAAAGTCATTAGCAGCAGATTTTCTAAACAAAAATTCATTTCCATTTTTAATTTGGCTGATTTCCACATTGCATCTGTTTTCTGCTTTTATGGCTAAAGTACAGCTTTAAGCTCATGTGTGATGATAAAGATCTGTCTGAACTAATTTAATCAAGCCTTCACCTAGGACAAACTGTCGACATCGCTCTGGCCTATGTGACCAACTGTCTTATAAACACATCAAGTTCAAGACAGTTAGTGGGTTTTATTTATCCTTTTTAACTTTATCATTTCCTACTACCCAGAAACCATGAGATCCTACTAAAGATTCTGGTAGCTTTGCCCCAGATCTGGTCTTATGTGGCTGAAATATGCCATTGCTTTTAGTCCATAGTTCTGAATCTGTTTTAATGCACAGTGGTTTAACATAGTATGTAGGTTCTGATCTGATCTTATATTCATTTTCCCCATATTACTGTTACCCGCTGTTTTTAGAAAAGTAATTTTAGCTTTTATTTCCAGTCAGATTAATATCCAATCCAATTTACCGCCTCTGTCAAGAGATATTGGTGCCAAAATGTTTTGAGCTGTAATATAAATACATTTGCAGAACCTATTTATAAACACTTCTTTCTGCACAGATTATAGAAAAGAACCATAGTGGCTTTTCAAAAAAGAGAAGTCTCAGTTTAGTCTGCTGCTTACATGTTAAATTAAAATGTATTTGGAGTGTGTTCTAGATGCATGGTTGAATAGGGATCACCTAGCGCAAGACCCAGTAAAGAAGCACTAAGGGTCACATTCTGCATAGTCCTTGCATGAGTGTGCAGCTGGAAAGGAAGGAACAAGACTTTTCCCCTCCCATATGCAGCCTGTAAGGCCCAGGCCAGGCAGAGTTCCAGTCCCCAAACGGGAATTGCTCATGTCCTATTCCCCTTGGGGTGCGAGAGCCAAAAAGGGGAAGGAGAAGAGGTGCTGTCAGGGCTACACCCTTCTGATGCACTGGGCAGAAGAACTGGCTGGCCCTGGGAAGCAGGGAGCATGATCCTGTATGGAGATTCCTGTGGGATTTTTGTTGTGTTACAAGAACCCCAATGTTGTTTATATTCCCAGGCCTCCACCAAGCTAGATACATGTGATGTTCATTAAGGGCAAGATGGTTTACAGGTGATCTCTGACAATGAAGTGAGAGAGAGATGGCTAGAGAGCTGCTGGTGGAAATCTCCTCTTGCCTCATGTAATACTGCCACAGTTGTGCTTAGTGGAGACATCTGAGCTGGAGCCCCATTGATCCTGTATAAAGAGAGAAGGCTGCTGGCAAGACATTATCTCTGCTAGGCTCCCATGTCTTTGTAATTGATTTCTCGCCTTGGGCTGTTGCAGTCCAAGATTTGCATGTTGCAAAGCCCATCTTTTCTCTTTGAGCTGTAAGGAGATAGGAGAAAGGCATGAATGAGGAGTGGGACAGATGGTGGTCTTACAGGGGAAGGGGTTATTACGTTTTTGTTGTTTATGTTGCTGCCAGGATTTTTATAATTTATTTAATTTAAATTGTCGAAACCTATTGGATATTAATAGACTTTCAAGGGCAACTATTGTATTTAGTGTAGCAAAAATCTGAATGAATAATCTTTAATAAAAAAAAATGTGGACTATGGCTTTTGGTACAGCCCTGTGTAAGAGGATGCATGGAGTTGTACTGCCCCAGAAGGAAGGAATTGTGTACGTGGAGAGTCATTATTCTTCACCTGCTCTCCAGTTTCTCCCAGGGGAGGAGGTAATCTGCTGCTTCCCCTGACCAGATCCCCTCCCCACCCAACACACATGCTCAGTTGCACTTGATAGAACATTGGGGGGGGGGCAGAGCTTGTGCTCCAACCATTCCTGGCTCCCCCATCCGCTCCTTGCCCACCTGTGCAGAAGGTAAGGGAAGTACTAGACACATAGCTCCTGCTTTGCCCTACCCACTGCCAAGGTACAGGGAGTCCATGCAAGGCAGGAGACAAGGTGGTGTCACTTCGCCTTATAGCCATGTAAGACTGAGTCACAATCTGTCCCTCACTGTTTTTGAATAAATACAGCTGTCCTACTTTTAGAAAGGATATAAAAAATCTGAATGAAAATCAACTTTTATGTCCACTGAACTTTTCAGATTGCTTTATAGATTTGAGAGGTTTAAGATATTACATTCAATCCATGGGTAAAAATAGAGTGCTTATAATCCTGTTATAGATTTACCCCCTTGGCAATGTTAAATATGTCTTAGTCAGGTGAGGTCAGGGTAGTGTTTCCAGAATTTTTCCTTTTAACCTGCATTATGCGTGGCTTTCTAGTGACTAAAGACTGCGGTAGGAAGTAGTTCTTTGTTTTCGTGTGCATGTATTTTTTAAAATTAAAAATACAGAAGTAGTAAAATTAAATATGTGCTTTTTTGAAAGCAGAATTTTGTGGAAGTACAAACCTGTCCATCTCCTTCAAAACTTGAAAAATTAAGAACTTCCACATGTTGTGACTGTTTCCCTGATTTTGTGTATTCTACCCAGGGATGACAGGGTATAGTGTTTCCAGCATCAAGTACAGCGGTTTTCAAACTTTTTGAGCTGTCCCCCCACCCCCTTTGAGTTACAACTTTTGACTGTGCATCCCAGACAAAAAGACGTGAGTCTGGAGGTGGAGGAGGTGCTCCCTTCCCAAGCCCCACTGCTTCCCCCACCCCTCCAAACGTTCCTTTGCAGTGTGCCCTACAATTTGAAAACCTCTGATCTACTGAACGGAAAGGATTGAGATTGTCTATGTACATTCAATATATGAATGTTTCAGAAGGATTGCTTGATTAAACTGGAATTCTACTAAAAATATTCTCTGTAGATTTTAATTAGGGCTGTTGATTAATCGCAGTTAACTCATGCGATTAAAAAAATTGCAATTAAAAAATTAATCATGATTAATTGCAGTTCTAATCGCACTGTTAAACAATAGAATACCAATTGAAATTTATTAAATATTTTGGATGTTTTTCTACATTTTCATATATATAGTATTGTGTTGTAATTGAAATCAAAGTGCATATTTTTATTACAAATATTTGCACTGCAAAAATGATAAACAAAAGAAATAGTATTTTTCAACTCACCTCATACAAGTATTGTAGTGCAATCTTTGTCCTGAAAGTGCAACTTACAAATGTAGATTTTTTTTGTTACATAACTGCACTCAAAAAGAAAAAAATGTAAAATTTTAGAGCTTACTAGTCCACTCAGTCCTACTTCGTGTTTAGCCAATCGCGAAGACAAACAAGTTTGTTTACATTTAAGGAGATAATGCTGCCCACTTCTTATTTAAAATGTCACCTGAAAGTGACAACAGATGTTCGCATGGCAATTCTGTAGCTGGCATTGCAAGGTATTTACAGCCAGATATGCTAAACATTCATATGCCCCTTCATGCTTCGGCCACCATTCCAGAAGACATGCTTCTATGCTGATGACACTTCTTAAAAAAATGTGCTAATTAAATTTATGACACAATTCTCCCCCAGGAGTTCAATGTCCCCTGCTGTTTTTTCAATATTCTGACATATATTCATGGTATAGCAGTCTCAGATGATGACCCAGTACATGTTGTTCATTTTATGAATACTTTAACTGCAGATTTGACAAAACGCAAAGAAGGTACCAATGTGAGATTTCTAAAAAACGATGCAGCACTTGACCCAAGGTTTAAGAATCTGAAGTGCCTCTGAGAGGGACAAGATGTGGAGCATGCTTTCAGAAGTCTTAGCAGAGCATCATTCCAATGTGGAAACTACAGAACCCGAACCACCAAAAAAGAAAATCAACCTTCTGCTGGTGGCATCTGACTCAGATAATGAAAGTGAACATGAGTCCGTCCGCACTGCTTTGGATTGTTTTCAAGCAGAACCCATCATGAGCATGGACACGTCCCCTGAAATGGTGGTTGAAGCATGAAGGGACATATGAATCTTTAGCACATCTGGCATATAAATATCTTGTGACGCCAACTACAACAGTTTCATGAGAATGCCTGTTGTCACTTTCACGTGAGGTAAACAAGAAGTAGGCAGCATTATCTCCTGCAAATGTAAACAAACTTGTTTGTCTGAGTGATTGGCTGAACAAGAAGACTGAGTGGACTTGCAGGCTCTAAAATTTTATGTTGTTTTATTTTTGAATGCAGGTTTTTTTGTATGCAAGTCTACATTTGTAAGTTCAGCTTTCATGATAAAGAGATTGCACTACAGTACTTGTATTAGGTGAATTAAAAATACTATTTCTTTTGTTTTTTTTATAGTGCAAATACATATAATCAAAAATAAATATCAAGTGAGCACTGTACACTTTGTATTCTGTGTTGTAATAGAAATCAATATATTTGAAAATGTAGAAAACATGCAAAAAATTTTAAATAAAAGGTATTCTATTATTGTTTAACAGTGCGATTAATCGCGCTTCATTTTTTTAATCTCATGACAGTCCAACATAAGAGTGGCCCTAGTGGGTCAGACCAAGGGTACATCTAGCCCAGTATCCTGTCTTCTGACAGTGGCCAGTGCCAGGTGCCCCAGAGGAAAAGAACAGAACAGATAATCATCAACTGATCCATCCCCTGTCGCTCACTCCCTGCTTCTGGCAAACAGAGGCTAGGGACACCATTCCTGCCCATCCTGGCTAATAGCCATTGATGGACCTATCCACCATGAATTTATCTAATTCTTTAGTTTTAATACATATCAAGGCTTCAGTTAAAACTTCTACAAGTATAAAAAGACAATGGATTTTTCTTTTTTTATTCAAGGCTCCTGATCAAAACAGCAGTGTGAGACTTCATGCTTTCATCTTTTAAATAGCATTCTGTATTTACAATTTCCATTTAGGTCAAATGGGATCCTGGGTAATATGCAATGGGACATCATTGGCTTTAAAAAAATCTTTAATTGAAAGTTCTAGATGTCTTGCAAGTTGTTGCAACAATGAGTGATGACTAGCAGCTGCTCTACCACTTTGTATCTAAATTAATATTGTAATGTGCTTTTTATTAAATGTAAACAGAATCTTTAAATCTCAATATTAGAAAAGTTGGCCCCAGGGGCAACTTTGAACAAGAGAGGTGAGTGTTGGTAATTTAACCTCTCCCAACAAACTGAAGGTTCAGGGTAATGATATCAATTTCCAATCTATTTGCTGAGGTTTTAGGTGAGGAAGCTTCTCTTAGGTGGGAATTACCCTCTTTCATTATGACATAAACATAGCTGTATTTTGTACTGATGCCTACGAGAGTGGATAAGTAGAGGCTGATCTGCAATTGGCCATGTTTGTTTCTTCATCCCTGAGGTTTGCTTTGCCTTGCTCTGGAAATATTTTCCATCAAAAGTGTTGTGATGGGTTAGATCACAGAGCCCCCCTTGGGAGCTGCCACCTGATGTGCCAAGACTATCTCTGCTCCTGCTTTTCCTGCCAGCTCAGGACCCCAGCACCCTGTCTGGCTGAGCCAGACACTCCCGTCTGCTCCAACACAGACCCAGGGTCTGAATTACTTGCCCCAAAGCTGCAGACTTAACTGAAAGCAGCTTACAGAAGTGTTCTTGTCTTTAACACTCAGATGCCCAACTCCCAATGGGGTCTAAAACCCAAATAAATCTGTCTCATAAATTGTTCGCTCTCTATAACACTGATAGAGAGGTATGCACAGCTATTTACTCCCCCCCAGGTATTAATATATACTCTGGGTTAATTAATAAGTAAAAAGTGATTTTATTAAATACAGAAAGTAGGATTTAAGTGGTTCCAAGTAGTAATAGACAGAACAAAGTAAACTACAAAGTAAAATAAAATATCACATGCAAGTCTATGTCTAATACAGTAAGAAACTGAATACAGATCAGAGCCTCACCAGTTCCAGAATGCTTCCTTTTACAGACTAATCTCCTTTTAGTCTGGGTTCAGCAATCACTCACACCCTTTGCAGTCACTGTCCTTTGTTCCAGTTTCTTTCAGGTATCTTTGTGGGTGGAGAGGCACTCTTTAGCCAGCTGAAGACAAAATGGAGGGGGTCTCCCATGGGCTTAAATAGACTTTCTCTTGTGAGCGGAGACCCCCTCCTCTCTCCTATGCAAAGTCCAGCTACAAAATGGAGTTTTGGAGTTACCTGGGCAAGTCACATGTCCATGCATGACTGAGTTCCTTACCAGCTAAGCCACATTCCTGGGAAAGCCCAGATGTGGATTGGTGTCTCCAAGTTCATTGTTGGTTTAAGTGTTTCTTGACTGGGCACTTACTGAGAATAGTCTTTTCTCAGGAAGCTGACCAACTGCTTCAGTACAGCCTACTTAGAATCAAACAAGTATGCAGCCAATATTCATAACATCGAATACAAAAATGATACATGCATACAAATAGGATTAATAGATTAAGTAGATCATAACCTTTACAGAGAGATGTTACATGGCATATGTAACATAAAACACATTCTAGTTATGTTATGTTTATATATATATATATATACACACACACACACACACACACACACACACACACACACACACACAAAAGCATATTTCCATAAAGCCTTATGGGGGGCACCGACCATCACAAGTGTGGTTTTGGTTTTTTGACTAAATACATTTTTTAACAAGTGTTTGCTTTTCACAGAAAATTTCAGTTTTTCATCAAAATTAAATTCCCAGAATCCAACTTTTGTTTTTCAACTGAAAACAGAAATATTTTGGCCAAAACATGTCTGCTGAAAACCAACGTATTTAGATTCTGAAATGCTGCTGCAAAGCCTCATGGGAATTGGAGTTTTGGTGCCTCATACTCCCCCTTTTCCTCTGTAGGCCAGGCTCCCAAACTAGACATCCTCTCACCAGATGCACCATGGCTGTATGACTGCCATGATGCATTGCCTCTCCTAATGAAGAGGAGAGGCTGGAGTGCATCATGGGAGGCATAATCTGACAAGAGGGGCCCAGCCTATAGAGGCGATCGGGAGGCACTCAAACTACAACTCCCATGAAGCATGTCAGAATTGAAATATTTCAGTCTTTTGGTTTGATTTTTGGTTTTGCCAAAAACTAGAAATTTTTCATGAGGGGCGGCGGGAGGGACTTTTCTACCAGCTCTATTGAACCACTGAGCAGTATTTAATTTAGACACATTTATTGTTGTTTAGTGCCAGCCTGGAGTAGATGTCCTGCCTGATTCATGGATTTCTTCTTCGAGACTTTCCAAATCATCAGACAACTGCCTTATCCTGTTCATCTCTCCTCAAACTTCTTCTCCAAAACTTCCTCTGCTCCTGTTAGTTTCTCCCAAATAGTATTTGCAGTATTACCATTTGTAATCTGTGTAATCCAGCCTAGACCATTTGCAAGTCTTTCTCAGCCACTACTCCTTTCTGATCAAACTTTTTTTTTTTTAATTCAGTGAGTATGGTTAATGGTTATTTTAAAAACCAGTTTGCAGTTTAAATTCTGGAAGCCAAGAGCCCTCCTCAGGCAGTGGAATATATCCTGAATGGAATGAGGCAAATTAGCCTAAAATGGCCAGTTACATTCCTTGGTTTTAAAAGATCAGCTTGAGGGGATCTAATTTGTTCAGGATCCTGTGACCTTTATATGCCTGCTTTTTCTAAATTTTGACTAATCTTTGTTTTTTTTTTCCCCCTTTAATTTATGAGTTTGAAGGTTATCTTGAGGTCAAGTCTTCCTTGGCTAGGGAGTGGATTAAGATCAATCTGATCAAAACCATGCAGCATTCCCCTACCTTTCTTCTCTTTAATTTTATGGTGTTTTTGGAACAGGCTATTAAAATGAGCCAAAAAAAAAAAAAAGAACAAAAAGAAACACACCCTGTTTGTTTGTGTGTTTGTTTGTTTTAAAGAAGCTGGAATGTACTGTGGAGAAATATTTTGATAACTCTGACAAGGCCATACTGGGTGGTAAAACATAAGCTAGTTAAGCCCTGATCCAGGATGCAGATGAATAATTTGGGTTACCCATGTGAGTACAGTTTAGCTGAGCAAAGCAAAACCCTTTACACAATAGAATTTCTCTTTGTAGGTAACATAACTTTTGAAAACTTCATCTGATAAATGGGTTTGTTCAGGGAATGTTCTAGATATCAGTGAGTAGAACTCTATCGTGGGCAGTAGCTTACTAGAGGGTTGCATGCTTCATTGCTTATGTAGGTTGGGCTGTACACCCAGCCAGGCCCTCCTACCCCCAGCCAGGCACCTAGTTCCCCCACTCCAGCCAGCTCTCATGGCCGTGCTGTCACCCTCTTCCCCACTCTGGCCAGTCCCCCCAGCAGGGCTGGAGTAATTTGGGTTACCCATATGAGTAAAATTATATGTGAATTAAGTTATGTAAATGTTTCAAGATGACTATATCTCTAACATTTAGAGGGTAATCAATTCTATATTTTTAATACCTTTGCTCGTGTTACTAATAATGCAGATTGTCTATTAGATTTTGTTAAAATTGTTTTAGTTTTAACAATGTTTATGGTGTTTATACAGTTTGCTCATCACACACACTGAAAGTAGAGGTGAGTTTTAAGTTTGTTTCATTTTCTGTTAACTTTATGTAGTCACGTTCACTTAATATTATGGCCTGGTACAGTACTGTAACTGGGTTTCTGAATGAAAGTGAAGAGAAATGGTTAAATTTTAAAAACTGTTTTCATTTAAATTTATAAAAACCAATCATAAAGGCATGTTCTTTCTTTTTTGGAAAGAGTGAGAATCAAAGAGCATGAATATCATGCAAAAGCTATAAATCTAGAATTACCTTTTTACACCATATGGCCTACAAACATCCATATTTCTAAAGATGAGTGAAACAAATATCTTGATGTTTTAGTCTATGGGCAAATTCATCCCTTGTGAAAATCCATTTATCCAGAGCCAGTGGGCCTGATTCTGATCTCACATCTGATTTACACTGCTGTAGTAACTCCACTAGCATCAGTGAGTAATTCAAATGACATTGATATCACTTAGTAATCTTACATCAATGTAACCCTATGTGTGAAACCAGAATATGACTCAGTCTTATTTGTAAACTGATATGCTCTGTCTACACATAAATTAGCTATGGGATCAAAGAAAGAAAAGTATCTGAAAAATTCTTTGCTGATCTGGACTGTGTACTAATGACAAAAACGGGTGATCTGCAAAAAGGGTACTGGCTGCTGAATAAGCCGTGTGGTAAACACCTCTGGAAACTTTGACAGTTTTACCACCAGCAGTGTTTACAGGTAGTCATTTTGGAGAACTGTTGGTTACACTACAATACATTGATCATGATCTCACGTCATTTAACTGAGAAGTCTCCAGAGCACTGTACAAAGATTTTAAATTAAATGAGTCGTCAGCCAAACAGACTTCATTTAAAGATTTCTAGTATCCTAATGAATACTGCATA
Organism: Malaclemys terrapin pileata; assembly: GCF_027887155.1. NCBI lineage: Eukaryota > Metazoa > Chordata > Testudines > Emydidae > Malaclemys > Malaclemys terrapin. The sequence goes on along the minus strand of NC_071509.1, from coordinate 52,131,550 downwards.
TGATAGAGAAGGCTCATTTTTTACTTGGACATCTTTCCTGTTTTGAGGAAACAGAACTCAGGAAGAATGTTAGCTACAATGTGCAGACTTGTAGGGATCTGTTATTTATTTACAGTTAGACTACTTGTCTGGAAACCTCTTCCAGTTCTGTATTGGATTCCATGCCCAGCTCATTGTAGCAATCTGTACTAATAAAAGCTCATTTATTCCCGACTTCAGACCCATTCCTCTCTTCATTAATGCTGTTAATCTTCTGTTCTTATTTGCACTTATCTTTGAAACTGACAAATCACCTACACCTCATTGTTATACAACTGCATCATGCTGCTGTTACTTACTCATCCATTTTGAATAGCTAAGCACTCCCAAGGTTCACAAGCAGCAGGTCAAAAGTGCACAACATCCATCTCAGGATTTAAAAATGCATAAGTCAGATTTTGAAGAGCCCGAGAAGGGAAAATCTTCATTTGAACACCCACTTCAAATACATGGTGTTCTGAATATCCCACCAGCAGAAGAATTTTGGATCATCTTCTTGTGAGTCCACTGTTGGTGCTTAATAGATAATGTGAATGCAATTAGATTTTGTTGAATGAAATATGCATGAGGCTTGCTCTTATGGGGGGGAGGAGGAGGGACAACTCAGTGGTTTGAGCATTGGCCTGCTAAACCTAGGATTGTGAGTTCAATCCTTGAGGGGGCCATTTAGGGATCTGGGGCAAAAATCTGTCTGGGGATTGGTCCTGCTTTGAGCAGGGGGTTGGATTAGATGACCTCTGGGGGTCCCTTCCAACCCTGATATTCTATGATTAATGATCCCTTCAGTGCCAGTGAAATGCTGCAAAAATCTCAGACACCATTAAAATGTGACAATGTCACGGACAAAAACAGAAAAATCTTTCATTCTCCAATTTTTTTTCTCTTTCCTATGGATACATTTTGCATGCAACTCCACTGCTGTATAAGGGACCAAATTGGTACACGAAGCCCTAGATATTCGGAAGGATCAATGATCTCAAGAATGCGGTCACTGTGTTGATGGGGGGGTTGGAAGGGGGAAGAATTCTGCCATAGCATACTAGCCAGTTAAGAGTCAGCTACACATGGCTTTTATTTTTGAAAAAAGGATAAAAGTTAGTTTTGCGTAGCCAGGCTTTCTAAGTGGGGAGGGAACATAACAATCATTAACTTCGCACAAAGAATTTATTATCTGGGGTGTTGCCCAGGAGTGATTTGATGAGAGAGACAGTCTCCTAACAGTCAAATATAATGTAGGCTCAGTGAAATGGGGAATAGTCCTCCCAAGAGAAGTGGTGTAAGTCCTCAATGCCACTCACATGTAAAACTAGATCTATCCTGGAAAAAATACATCAGGGAATGGTCCTGGATTAGCAGACAAGTGGACTGGGTGGGCTAAGAAATCATTTTAATTTCTAATTTTTGTGATCACATAATCAAAGATAATGCATTTTATGTGCTGTACTAACCTTGCCTATGTGATGTACCACACACAGACACAAGAGGTGCAGAGTGGAGCTAAATGAGAAAGTATGATATGCACCCAACGGATTGTATTCCACATAACTTTCATCTCACACTAAGCATAGCATCAAACACCATTTACCCAAGGGTATACAGTGTTCTGCCCTTACAGGTATTATGCAATCACCATAATTAAGGAGAGTTCTCACCAGGCAGGTATTAATATGATTCACCTTAGACCTGTTAGGTTGCTCATAGGCTCAATTATATGCTGTCATAGAGCAAAGTAGTGTACCTGCTGTGCCTTTTGCAGCTAGGCAACAGAGAATGCTTAAGGCATGACGTGGTATGCCACAGCAGTGTGATGACTGTATCCATTAAAAGAATATTTGTCAGATGTGTACATGACATCAGTCACTTTCTGAAGTCAGTCACATATAGGAACACATGAGAAGTATGTGCTAGTATGCAAGTGGATATCAGTGCGACATCTCATTGCATGAACACAACCACTCTGTCACTGATCTCAGCATGTCTCAGGACTAGATGACCTCTTGAGGTCCCTTCCAACTCTGATATTCTATGTCATGTTGTTTTCAGTACAGGTGTTGCCCCTGAAAGATGTGAGCATGGATGTGATGACATATACGAACACTCTGAAGCTGGATTTGCATTATGGAAAGATCTGATCCGTACTTCCACTGAAGTCAATGATAGTCTTGTCTTTTAACTCTACTGGGAGTGTTTTTAACATTACAGATTTAGATAACTTAGTAGTGGTTTAATGGCAGAACCGCCTCGGCCCAAGGGTGAAATAAGTGAAGAGCCAATGTAGAGAGGACGGCTGGCCCAGTGGTTTGAGTACTAGCCTCAGACTTGGGAGACCCTGGTTCAGTTTCCTGCTCTGCCATAGACTGCCTATGTGACCTTGGCCAAGTCTTTTGGGCCCAGATCTACAAAGGTACTTAGGCTTTGAAATCTCAGTTGTAGGTGCCACAGTGATCCACCAAACTTAGTTTGCCACTTAACCCCAGAGTAGACACCTAAACTCACTGCCTCTGGGCACGTACACTGCACAGGCACACCCGGACACCTATTGCCTGCCTAAGCTTGAGAGTGATTCCTGATTTGGGGGAAGATAGGTGTTCATCTGCCTAACTCACAGGTGGGGCTTGAACTGGTAGGCATGCTCAGTGGCCACTTACCAGAGCAGGCACCATTCAAAATCTGGCCAGAGAAGAAGGCACCGGTTTCCAACTTTTAGCTCAGTGGTTAGAGGACTCACCTGCACTGTGGGAGATTTTCTGCCTAAGGGGGAGAAAAGGCACCCACCGGTTCAAATCCTAACCAGCAGGCTACAGAGTTATTCTCACTGGATTTCACTGTTTATCCACAGAGGAACAGCTTCAGCAGGAAAGATTGAGGGAATCCCCATCTCAGACTATCCCATAGCCCAGTGATTAGAGCACTCTCCTGAGAACTATGGGAGACCCCCCACCCCCATTCAAATCCTTTCTCCTCCCTGGGTCTCCCACGTATAGGGCAAGTGGTCTAACCACTTCCTCCTTCAGCCATTTTGTGCGGCGTGAGGCTGGTACCTAACTCATTCTCACAAGAAACAACTTAAGTACCTAAGTCTTCTGACTCCAGGAGAGGAGTTCCTGGCTGTGGATTGCTATTTTGTCCCCTTGCAGTCCAGACATAGGTGCCTAACTCCTTGAGAGAGCCAGGGCTTAGGACACATCTCTCTCACTGGATGTTCCATAGGCTAGCTGAGGCTCCCCACCTAGCATTGCTGGCTTTTGTGGATTGCATTATTAGGGCTTAGTTCTCCTCATTCATTGTATAGGGAGTCTAGGCATCTAACTCAGGCTTTGTGCATCATATGGTTGTTTCTGTGATTTTTTTTTTTTTTTAGGTGCCTAAAAGTTAGGTGTTGCAACACTGAGCTAAGTCCCTTTATGGATCTGGGCCTTGGTCTTTCCGTGCCTCAGTTTCCCATGTGTACAATAGGAGACTAGCACTTTCCCACCTCAGATGGGTATTGTGAGGATAAACACATTAAAGATAGTGGGGTGCTCAGATACTACAGTAATGGGAGCAAGACAAGTACCTAGGATATCTAGATACCTTGGACTGTAAAGTACATAGTGGAGCTGATGGTGGAACACAACTACTAAATCCTCAAATGAGCTCTGTCCTACATGTAAGTTGGGGACAGTGTACCTACTGTATGAGGCCACATCTCAGTAAACTGGCTAAGAGGATGTTGCTTAATGATGATCTTGTTTCAGGGTTCTTAAGAGTACTGGATCTATAGGGAACTCACCACAGAGGTCAGCTCACCAGCAGTAAACAATTTCCCCCCCCACACACACACTTCAGAGCTCTAAACCATGCAGCTGCCATTCTCCTGTTTGGAGCAATGTTTTATCTTATTGATAAGAGCACAGGATGCAACATGCTGAGGGTAGAAAGTGCTAGTGTAGATGGCAGTAAAAGTACTGGTTTGGTACACTGGCATTCATATATTAGTCTGAGCCCTGGTGGGGAGAGAATGAGCAATAAGATATTGAGCACATTAGGATCACATTCCTCCCAAGCACAAATGAGGGAGACAGAACAAACTTAGAATCTGAATGACTGTCAGATATGAATGCACATCATGTAATGTCTTTAGAATGTGTGGAATGAACAAAGTACTGGTCTGAGGTAAAGAGGAAACTGATGTATTGCAGCTGACTTTTGAGTGTAGGCAAAGAGCCCAGTTTTATTACACATTTGTGGTATAGAGCAGTAAGTAGAAAATACACCAAATGAATTAATATTAATGGCTCTAATAATAGATGATGCATACCTATATCACAAGGCTTTTCTGAGGATTAAAGTTTATAAAGTGCTTTAAAAATAAAAAGCATGATGTTAATGCCAAGTATTAACATTAGCATTCGTGGTATTATATAACTAATAGCTCCATGGACTGAGAAATCTGAAGGGCTGATTAGCTGATCTCATGGAGATGCACATGTTGCACAGACAATACTGCATTCAAGTAATGTGCATTTCACATACCCCACCATCAGATAATGTTCCAAAACAAAGCATGAATCAGTAATGTGTCATCTTGGGTTGGAGCATAGAGTCCACTGGGTAATCTATGTTGCTACAAGCTTGTGTGTTCTGAATAGAATACATGTGTTGTCATGTGACTGTACAGATTGTAACATGTATATTGCTAGTAGCATCGAGAAATTTCAACAGAGATTGGGGCCATTGTGCTAGGTGTTATGTATACAAATATTAAGAAATCATCCCTGCTTCCAAAAAATTACCCCTCTATAGAAAAGACAAAGTATGGGCAGGAGTAAGTATTCTTTTCCCTATTTTACAGATGGCTGATTGAGACATAGGAAGATTAAATGACATGCCCAAGGTCACTCAGGAAGTCTGGAATAGGGCTGGGGATTGAACCCTATAAAATGCCTTAGAGGTAGTATGGCCTTGTGTTTGACAGTGTCACAATTGCATTTCTTTACAGTTTGGTCTGGTAATAGTTTTTCATTCACAGACTGAATGGGCCAGAAGGGGGACTCTTGATTTAGGATAAAACCCAATTTATGAGAAGCATCTCTAGTTATTGACATAGTAGGTGAAGTTTTTCATTAGATGTTCCTAGTGACCACTGAAGACATTTGAGACTATTGACCTCTCATAAGGTTTAGGTCACAAAAGTGCTATGTGTTTTCTGAAAATTCATGGGGTGTTGCCCTAGGGTCCTGAATTGCTAGGTTATCTCTGAAGGGCAAACCAGAAAAATCTTCTGTAAGATTGACATATTGGGATAAGAATGCAGGCATCCTGCTGGTCAATGCCAGATGTTATCCAGTCACCCTGCTAGACAGCTGAAATCCTGAACACTACATATATAGTTTACTTAATAATTTAATTGACAAAGATGTAAATTAAAATTAACCCTGAGCCTACTGAATTAAAATCCATCTTCCTTCTCCTGCTATGTCCCTGGGGCTCCTACAAGTTTTGTAACAATTTCTGCATTTTCTGAAGTCCGGCTCACTTTGAGGAACCCTATAGAACATGGGTGAAAATTAGTCATTGGAAATGGAACAGAGAAAGAAACAGGACAGAGAGGATACAGGAGGTAAATATGTAAAGAACTGTTCCTTAATAGAAGTGGAGCTATATGCTTTGATCCGTATGATTGGTCATTTGTGTAATGATGATGATCGTGGGCTAGATTCTCAGCTGGTGTAAGTTGGTTCTGCTAAAGGAAGATAAGTATCCCTATCCCTATTTTATAAATGGGGAAATTCAGACACAAAGGAAAGCGATAACTTGGCCAAATAATACAGTAGATCATTGGCAGAGTTGGAAATAACTCTTCTCAGATCTCCTACTTATTGCCAAGTCAGTATGTTATCCACTGGGCCACACTGCCTACCTGTGCTCCTCTGTGCACACTGCCTCCTATGCATGACAGGAGGTGGGCTATTACACAACCCAAGAAAGTATTTCATAGTAAGTATCAAATTGGGCCCTGTCGCAGATTGGAATGGAGATAAGGGATAGACCCTTTTCTTTCTTATTCTTATTCCTAACTAATATATTTACTGATAAATGTTTTCCAGAATAAAAAAAGAGGATCTTCAGTATTTGTTACTTGTTTCTGTGATGATTCTGTGGAGAGAAATATTTAACTACTCAAAAGCTGCGTAATCTTAGTTTCTCTGAAGTACAATTAAATCTCCTGCGTCTCTATTAATCAAAAAGCATGTTTTATATATCAAGTTCAGATTCTTAACAGAAATCACCAAAAGTTCTTTGTATTTTGGACAGGATTAATAGATTGCAAGACACACTTGATTCATTTTATCACAACAAATGCCTTCAGGAAAGAATATACTGCATGTAGTTGTTTTGTGATTAGGACGTATAGTAACTTTGCTTCAGATACTCAGTGTCAAATTCCATCTTACATCTCTGCAGTGTAGTCCAGAGAAGCGAAAATCAGAAACATCTGTCTTCTCCTCGCCCCATCTCTTCCTCCCCCCACACTGAAAAGAAATGTTACAAACAGGAAACTGGCATAAGTAGTAGAAGTTAATGCACAAAAATAGAATAATACAGAGCCAAATGGATGCATATTCTACACACTAATTAAAAAGACAAATCACTTGTCACTTACTTATTAGCAACAAATATTGAGATGCTCTTTGGCAATAATCATTGCCCATCTTGTGTAGTAGTGTGTTAGTAATGCCAAGAGTACACAGCTGTGGTATTTTAGGAACAACCATTATCAGTGTGCCCTTTATTGTGATGAGACAGCATGTTCAGATCTGTGGCTGGGAGACCAAATGATGACGGAAAAGGAACCGAGGGTAACAAATACTTTTCTTTTCCCTTTCTGCAGCACATCTGTCTGCCAGCATTTTTTTCTCTGAAGGATAATAAAATGGTCCCTTACATTTTTTGATATGATTTTTATATTTGAGCAACCCAAAGTATGGTAGGTCCTTCCCAGAAATAAGTACAGATGTAGCTTTGTCCTGCGGGGCTTACAACATGGAAAACAAATGAAGGGCACAGCTGAGAAATAGGGAAGGCAGGGCGGAGGAGGAGAACAAGGGCCAATATGATAATGACATGGTTATTCATTACCCAGAGCCCGCTGGAGACAATAGACAACTTGTCATTTACTGCAGTAGGTTTTGGATCAAGCCAAAGGCAAGTGATGGCTCTGTTTAATCAGTTTTTCTATTTTCTAGCTCATTTCTCATTAGCAACACAGTAGAAATGAGATGACTGTTGAGAGGGAATTGGCTGTTCAGACAAGTTTAAGGAGAGCATTCCATGCAAAGGGGTCATAAACATTAAAATTAGGAGGAGAATGCCAGGTTAGCCAAATAACTGCTACATACCTTTGTCCTTAGTAATGACTTTATTGACATGTAAAGAAAAGTGTTTCCATGCATAAAGGAGAAAACAAACTAAATTATAGTCTGTCATATTAAAATCTTCCAAACATTTTGGGCAATTTCTAGAAGGATATGGTAACATTAAGCTACATTTTTTTAAAAAAGTCAATATCATTTTAAGGCACTGAAATACTGCTGAGTGTTGGTACTGGGAAATCCCTCAATTTTCATTTATGATAACTATATTATTACACTTAGGGCTGAAAAAGCATAGAATTCTACCTCCTGACTATTGACGAAGGTCCTGATTTAACTCCCTTAGAAACCAATGCAGTCTTTCCACTGACTTCAGTTCAGTTGGATCAGGCCCAGAGGAAACTACTATAAGGCCTGGTCTACACCTGTAACTTAGGTTGACCGAGCTATGTCACTCACTTTCTGAAAAATTTTGCATCCAGAGCACCATAGTTAGGTCAACCTAACTCCCAGTGTAACTAGGTTGATCAAAGGAGTCCCCTCAAAGGTGGATTACACTACATCAAGAGAAAAACGGAATGTTGATTTAGGAATCATCTACACTATAGTGCTACATCAGCCACTGCAGCATCTTAGCTGTGCTGCTGTAGAGTAGACATAGCCTTAGAAAGGGCTAATCAGAACGTGTATAACAGGGGTAGGGAACCTATGGCACACGTGCCGAAGGCGGCACGCGAGCTGATTTTCAGTGGCACTCACACTGCCCAGGTCCTGGCCACTGGTCCGGGGGGCTCTGCATTTTAATTTAATTTTAAATGAAGCTTCTTAAACATTTTGAAACCTTATTTACTTTACATACAACAATAGTTTAGTTATATATTATAGACCTATAGAATGAGACCTTCTAAAAACATTAAAATGTATTACTGGCACGCAAGACCTTAAATTAGAGTGAATAAATGAAGACTTGGTGCACCACTTCTGAAAGATTGCTGACCCCTGGTGTACAACATTGGTCAAAGAGCAGTTTTACTAACATTGATCAAAGTTGAAGAGCAATTAACAAAAGATACAAAAACAAACAGAAAATTTGTATTAAGTACATCAGAAGCAGGAAACCTTCCAAACAATCAGCGGGGCCACTGGATGATTGAGGTGCTAAAGAAGCACTCAAAGAAGTCAAGGCCGTTGCGGAGATGCTAGCCGATTCTTTGAATCGGTCTTCACTGCAGAGGATGAGAGGGAGATGCCCACACCTTACCCATTCTTTTTAGGTGACAGATCTGAGGAGATGTCCCAGCTTGAGGTGTCATTAGAGGAGGTATTGGAACAAACTGATAAATTAAACAGTAATGTCAGCAGGACCAGACAGTATGCACTGAAGAGTTCTGAAGGAATTCATATGCAATTGCAGAACTGCTAAATGTGGCATGTAACCTATCGCTTAAATCAGCCTCTGTACCAGATGACTGGAGGATCGATAATGTAACACAGATTGATTTTTTTTTTAAAGGACTCTAGAAGTCAATGTGGCAATTACAGGCCAGTAAGCCTAACTTCAGTGTAAAACAAATTGGTTTAAACTATAGTAAAAAACAGAATTATCAGATGCACAGATAAACACAATATATTGTGGAAAAGTCAACATGGCTTTTGTAAAGGGAAATCATGTCTCACCAATCTATTAGAATTCTTTGAAAGTGTCAAGAAACATGTGGACGAGCGTGATCCAGTAGATAGCATACTTGGACTTTCAGAAACCCTTTGACAGGGTCCATCTCCAAAGGCTCTAAAGCGAAGTAAGGAGTCCTGGGATAAGATGGAAGGTCCTCTCCTGGATCAGTAACTTGTTAAAAGATAGGAAACAAAGGGTAGGAATAAATAGTCAGTTTTCAGAATGGAGAGGTACATAGTAGGGTCCCCCAAGGTTCTTTATGGGGACCAGTGCTATTCAACATATTCATAAATGATCTGGAAAAAGGGGTAAACAGTGAAGTGTCAAAGTTTGCAAATGGTACAAAATTACCCAAGTTAGTTAAGTCCAAAGCTGTCAACAAAGACTTACAATGAGATCTAACAAAAATGGGTGACTGGGCAAGAAAATACCAGATGAAATTCAGTGTTGATAAGTGTAAAATAATGTACATTCGGAAAAAATAATCGTAATGGTACATTCAAAATGATGGGGTCTAAATTAGCTGTTATCATTCACGAAAGAGATCTTGGGGGGTCATCGTGAATAGTTCTCTGAAAACATCTGCTCAGTGTGTAGTGGCAGTCAAAAAAGCTAACTGTTAGAAGCCATTAGGAAAAGGATAGAAAATAAGACATAAAATATCATAATGCCACTATATAAATCCATGCTATGCTCACCCCTTGAATACTCCCTGAAAGTCTCATCACCCTAGGGTGACCAGATGAGAGGAAGAAAATATCGGGACACATGGAGGAGGGGGGATCTGCCGGCGGAGCAAAAAAAAAAAACCGAATGCTGCCGATGGAGCGAAATATCAGGAAAGATCGGTCGGGATTTTATCGGGAGGTCTGGTCACCCTACATCACTCCATCTCAAAGGTAGATTAGAATTGGAAAAAGTACCAAGAAGGGCAACAAAAATGAGGGGTATGGAACAGCTTCTATATTAGAAGAGATTTAAAAGACTGGATTTTTCAGTTTAGAAAAGAGATGACTAAGAGAGGATATGATGGCAGCATATAAAATAATGAATGATGTGGAGAAAGTGAATGAGGAAGTGTTATTTATCCCTTCACGTAACACAAGACCCAGGGGTCAACTAATTGAAATTAATAGGCAGCAGATTTAAAATAAACAATGCACAGTCCTTGGAATTCAATGCCAGGGGATGTTGTGAATACCAAAAGTGTAATTGGATTAAAAAAAGAATTAGATATTAGAATTCATGGAGGATAGGTCCATCAGAGGTTATTAGCCAAGATGGTCAGGGAGGCAACTCCTGTTCTGGGTGTCCCTAAGCCTCTGATTGCCAGAAGCTGAGACTGGACAATGGGGGATGGGTCATTCAATATTTGCCCTGCTCTGTTCATTACCTCTAAAGCATCTGGCACTGGTCACTGTCAGAAGATAGGATATTGGGCCAGATGGACTACTGGTCTGACCCAGTATGCCGTTCTTATGTTCCTATCTCTCCAATCTTAATTTCCCCTTCTAATAAAAGTTCTGCAATATTCTGTTTGTTGTTTGTTTTGTTTTGTTTGTTGTTGTTTTTGAGATTACTTACTTTTTTTTATTTAATTTTTTTCTAAACAGTATTAAGGTCCTTCTATAAATGTTTGACTAATGTAGAGTGTACCAGAAACATGACTGGTTAGAAAAATAGTGTTTCTATTTCAGCCAGGAAAGCAAACTTTTTTCACCCATTTTGATGATAGGATGGGCCAAATCCTACTCACCTAGTTCACTCAAGTAGGCCCCGTGTAAGTCACCATATTGTGTCAGGCTCTCTTTGATATTATAGTTAGGACTCGGCAACTCTGATTACTTCCAGAAATTGCCAATACTAATATATTTAAAGCATTTCTTTTTCACATTAGTGTGAGGTTAAGGTAGTATAAAATGACTGGATACATAATACCATTTTAAAAATCTACCATAAATTAAAAGAACAGGAGTACTTGTGGCATCTTAGAGACTAACAAATTTATTTGAGCATAAGCTTTCATGGGCTACAGCCCACTTCATCGGACGCATAGAATGGAACATATACTGAGGAGATATATATACATACAGAGAACATGAAAAGGTGGGAGTTGCCCAACCAACTCTAAAAGGCTAATTAATTAAGATGAACTGTTGTCAGCAGGAGAAAAAAAACTTTTGTAGTGATAATCAAGATAGCCCATTTAAGACAGTTTGAATCTATTTCCCCCATGTTAAGTATCCTCACAGCTTCTTGTCAATGTGTGTAATGGCTCAGCCGTTGCCAGTCTCTATTTAAGCCTAAATTGATAGTATCTACTTTGCATATCAATTCAAGTTCAGCAGTTTCTCGCTTGAGTCTGTTTTTGAAGCTTTTCTGTTGCAAAATTGCCACCTTTAAATCTGTTACTGAATGGCCAGAAAGGTTGAAGTGTTCTCCTACTGATTTTTCAATGTTATGATTCCTGATGTCAGATTTGTGTCCATTTATTCTTTTGCATACAGACTGTCTGGTTTGGCCAATGTACATGGCAGAGGGGCATTGCTGGCACATGATGGCATATATCACATTGGTAGATGTGCAGGTGAATAAGTTATCATAAGTTAGAGGCCATATAGCCATAAAATGAGAAGAATGTGGCATCTTTAGAAAAAAATGTGAAACTTCTGTTTGCACAACTAATTTATCCTTTGAACATGATAAAGAAGTTAACTGAATTTAAATTGGGATCTCTTCCATTCAGGTGGGTTTTATATCCATCATCACAGAATTGTGTACAAACAGAAACCCATCTAATTTATAAATATAGAAATAATGCTTACTTGTGTTTAGACTTGGCTTTCAGTCAAGATTCAGGTCAATAATTAGAAGAGCAGCTGGGTAGTTGAAAACCATCAAAATGCCTTAAAGGCAGGAGGGGGAAAGTACATTACTTTACTTTAAATGTAAATTATTTAAAAATAATTTTTAAATTAACTATAGAAAATTCTTTAAAAATTCTTTATACTATTAAAAAAAATGTGGCTCTGATAATTTCAGGACAATGTTTTGCTGGATCTGATGTCAAGGTAAAACTCAGCCAGTATCTTTAATTTATCACATAAAAACTAACTAATCTTTATGTATCTTTGTGAAGATCACAACAGGCATGAAATAATATTGTGCTTAATAACAAGATATTTCTGTGTTTGTTTTATTTAAAAATAAAATGAACCTTTTAGGCCTGGTTCGAATAATAATAAAATACAAGTTTGTCGTTCCCATGCTTATACCATATCTTGCAGAAATACAGACAAAGGCATAAATATAAAGGTCCAAGTTCTCTGCTGGCACAATTCTGTTGACTTCAGTGGAATTACACTAGCAGAGAACTTGGCTCTAAGACTTGCTTTAGGAGAAGGTGCTCAGGTTCTGGCCTGTTCAAGCAAGAACTTTTGTAGAAATCACTATCTAAAAACTTACCTGCAAAGTGGGTTAGAAGTTAGTGGAAAGAATATTCTTGTGAATGAAAATGTTTTGAGCTTTTCCTTGTATGTAAAGGGAATATTACATGTTTATAATCAATGACACCAGAACTAAGGCCATGAACCAGGATTCAAGACTCATTTATACCAGCTTTAAACCATCCTCATTGAAGGTGAGGATGTTCATTAACTCTAAGGAGGCACTCGATACCGCACAAGATCAAGCTCTAAATACAGTAGGTGAAATCCTGGCTCCTTTAAAGTAAATGGGATCACTGACATTGATTTGAATGTGGCCAGGATTTCGCCCAGTGAATCACAAAAGAAACACAGTAGATGCAGGTGGTGTATTGTCACACTTCAAAGCAACTGTACCTGTATTCCCAATCCATGGTACCTTGAGGGCACCTGCTCTAGGTCCCAGGTCTTCAGCTATCACCTCTCTTGGGCAGAGACCTCTGTGTGTGTGTGTGTGTGTGTGTGTGTGTGTGTCTCTCTCTCTCTCTCTGCTAATCAGGGATTTTTCAGGCTGCACAGTTCCCTTCCTATAATGTGATACTGCCAGCAAGCCAGACTGCTGAAACAGGCCAGCGTCTGTGCTTTGCTTCCTCTTCGAAGGCTGTGAACAACATAATTGCCAATAGGTACTAGTTACCACACTGCCCTTTCTAAGCAAGCACATTTATTCTTAAGGTGAAAGCCTTACAGAGAAAAATATTTAAAACAATAAAAGTTCCTATATACATGCTAAAATCTTACCAGAGGTCATCCATCAGACTTATGGAGCCTTCATAGGCCAAAGTCCTTCAATCTCTTCTCAGGAAGGATTGGTGTCCTCCTTGGACAGAGGGTTCTGGTCCATTTGCTGAATCAGAAGGAAGGCTAGTCCATTTAAACTAAGGCTATTTGTCCGAAAGTCCTATCTTTGACTTTTGGCCTCTGGAGAATCCAGTTTGAGCCAAATATACGTGAGCCTCTGCGGGTACCTCTCAGGAGGTGTTACAATGTGAGTGAATTTGCCTAATCACCCCCTACAATTCTTAGTTCCAGGAGAGCTATGGTCACCTTTCCGCATAGAATTACATGGCCCACAATGATATGCTAACTTAATATGGCAAGATCTCCCAAAGATATTGCAGGAAATTGCCTTATCTGTCACAGTACACACTTATGAAAATAAGGAAATCTTACATTCTCTGTTACCTCTGGCTTGGTGTTAATTTGTTTGCCTGGCCCTCTGAATACTGTACAAGCACTTTGATTTTTTTTTCATTTGTACAATGAAATGTAATCCAGATAACTCTTATTTCTGGTTAGTGTCAAAGAACTGTAGCAACTCCCCAAATGTGTGTCTAATGAAGGTGTGTGTGGGGGGGGGTCACAATGCACAAATCTGGTGCAATTTCTTCTCTAATGTAAACAGAGGACTCACATTTAGCTCATCAGGCTCAGCAGCAGCTCCTCCTCCACTACATGGGAATGCATAGGAATGGCAATTTATTTGAAAATGTATTATTTGAATAATGGGTTTTGTATTACAGAGTGTAGACCCTCTTGATCCCATACTTGCAGTTGTAGCAAAGTAAAAGAGTGGGTGTGATTGCCTGGTAGCTGGCCAGGAGGGGGGAGATGAAATAACATTTACACTTACAGTAACTGTTTAAAAATGTAACTGAGTTCTGCCTAATCCTCAGAAGTCCAATTTGGGAATCCAAATTGTTAGCATTGTGAACAGCTCAACTTTTCTCACCCTGCTTTTGCAGTTATCATTTCCTGCCGGACAAACATAATCACAGAGTCAAGGTGTGTGAGGTAATATTTTTTTATTGGGCCAACTTCTGTTGGTGACAGAGAGAAGCTTTTGTAGCTTACACAGAGCTCTTAAGAGAATAATGGGAGTTCTTTTTGGTATACTCAACAAACTGATCTCTTTAAGTCTCGCAGGATAAGGCATTTTCTCCATCTCTCAAATAGTTTTTGTAGCTCTTTTCTGCACACTCTCTAATTTAGAAACACCCTCTTTAGAATGTGGACCCCAGAACTCTATGCAATATTCCAGTAACAATCTCACCAATCCCATATACAGAGGTAAAATCACCTCCCTATTGCTACTCTCCTGTTCATACATCCAGGGATCTCATTAGCCTTTTTTGCCAAGGCATAGCACTGGGAACTCATCATCATGTTCTATTGCTTGTCCACTGTGACCCCTAAATCGTTTTCAGAGTCACTGCTTTCCAGGATAAGTTCCCTATTCTGTAGTTCAAGCCTGCTTTCCTTGTTCCTAGATGGATATCATTGCATTTGGTGGTATTTAAATATACTGTATTTTGTTTATTGGGTCTAGTTTATCAAGCTATCCAGATTACTCTGTATGACTGCCTGGTATGACCGCTACATTCCACTGGCCCAGTGGAGCTCTTTACCATAAGAATAAATCTTGTCTGAGACCGAGCTTTCTCAGGGGCCAGTTTAAGACTGTGGAATGAAATTCCACAGGAATGAAGGACTACCACAAACCTCACCACCTTCTGCTGTGTAAGTGCAAGGCGCGCAATTTTCAACTGCCTCCTCTAATGGGGAAACAGAACAACATACGTATTTTAAAAAAATCAAAACAAAAAACCCCCCAACAAACAATACCAAGCACACACAATTCTCCCTCTGGGAAAAGGATGAGAGGAAAAAATAAACCACATGTGACAGATGTCGGTCCACATCACTAATGCACTACAGGAAGCTGCTTACATACTATGGTGATGAGGACAGTATAAGAATCTATATAAAATAGAAGGCAGTTGTTCAACTTCTCCAATGCACTGTTACATTTCCCCCATTTTGGGATCACTGAAGATTGTTTATCTGAGACCCTAACAAGGCAATGTCACCAGATGTTCACTATTGTATTTCTTGGAAGTATTGTGTGAAAGGATACAAGGCTCTGTGGTCTAGATATACTTTACATTAAATATCAGTTTTATATTGTAAAAGCATGTACCAGTGTATTTTGTTTGCCTTTTCAGTGTGATTAAGTGCTTCTATTATTATGAAAATATTCTAATCAAACATAAGTTTATACAACTGAAGTGGACTAGCGTTGTTTGGGTAAGAAAATCCCCTTGGAGAGAGTATAGATTGTATTTACTTTAAACTCTTCTAAAGACTACATTTTCTTTTTGTAATTCAGCATGCAATTTTAAAAGAATTTTCTGATAAAAATCTGGCATGTTCCTTGATGCCTTTTAACTAGGGCATGAATGGTTTCTTTTCTTCACAGGCTGTTATAAAGAGCATTGGCTGAGTTTAAATGAACCAAACAGTAAACCTTCCATGGAACATCAGTATGGCATTTACAGTATCCGTCAGAAATCTGGAAGTGATTCAGTAAACTGGGCAGCAACCTTTTGATTTTTGTTTTTTTGGGGGGGGGTTTAGGTCCATTTAATCATGCTAGTAAAGAAAACTGTTTAGACATTCAAATCAGTGCACGTTAATTATTAGGAAAACTTCCTATCTTTATTCACTAAATAAATCCTATCCATCAATTGTGCTGACAGCATCATCCAAAATGAATGTTTAGAAGTGTATTGTTTTAATTATCAGATGGCAGCTTTAAAAGTGAAGTGTAATTCTCAAACTGATCTGTTCCAAGATCAGCAACATACACAGAATAATTCCAAAACACACTTTTAAACATTTCAGCTCAAAGTCTTCTCTTAATGACTACAGTTTCACAAGATATTCTAGTCCGAAGCATATAGTCAAATCAAGACCCGTGTGGGTTTTTCTCATTATCTCCTGTCCCATGCCAGACATATCATCTGCCCACTTGTAATATTATCAGAATTTGTCCATCTGTACTGAAGTGTGTGTTCGCAGGATAGTAATACTGTCACAGTTTGGGGTCACTCAGGCCAGTAAGGGGTTCAGTCAACATCTGCCTTGTAACCCTGGGTGTCTCCTGGCCGTGTAGCTTTGGTTCAGAGCTCTGACCTGAAAAGCTTATTAGCAGCCCACAAGTCTCACCGTGGTTTTGCCCATCTTGGATGTTCCTTGCAGAGTGACCTTAGTTTTATGATTATGATTCCTGCTTGGGGCTGAAAGGATACTATGAGCAGGACACCCACACCAGAGTGAGTGTGGCAATGTCTTCTGCCTCATGTTCTTGAGTTCTACAACCAACAGTTCCTTTTCTGTGCCCCTGTCTACTCCCTCACCATACCCCACTCACAGTGGTGGTAAGTACTAAGGGAACTGGAAACCCTAATTAAGCCCAAACTCCCACACTGCAAGCCCGTCCCCCTGCTGCATCTATCCTCAGTTAATGATTTATTCCCAAGAATCAAAGAGGCAGGATCAGGTACAAAACAAAAACAGTTTATTAAAGGACCACCAACAACTATACCCAATAAGGAAACAGGAAAACCACTTGGATGTTAACAATACAAACAAGCTTTAAGCCAAGAACCCAAAACCATACACCACCGGGAGTGGGTAAGACAAATTAAAGGGGTTAACACATCACCATTCTTCTTGTTGTTTACACAGGACCCTGGACACACTGGAACTAAGGACACCACCAAGACCCCAGGACAGCAAAGGACAGGAACCACGAACATGAACACCACGATACTCAGGACAGGATCAGGTAAGCTATCTTCCTTCTCAACTTGCCACGTTGTCTCAGCTGGGAATAGATCTTGGCACTGGGCTGCCTCTATGATGGACAGCAGCTGTCACAAGGCACTGTAATCTTTTATCACCTTTAGTTGCCAGGCAGGATTCTCTAGGTCACTTCATCCTTTCCTGCCCAAATGTACAAAAGGCACCAATACTTCCTGCCAAAGTGCTGTTGCTAGGCAGATTATAGACAAGGGGGAACAAGAAGAGGGAATACAGTATGGAGGGTGAAGTACAACTCAAGGAAACCAACATGGCGAACTGAAATTTCCTTACAGTGGTTGTCCTTGGTCAGTGATGACCCACGGTTCAGAGGTGCATCTATGTGAATTCACCTCCCACCCAGGGAAGAAGTCACTTTGCTTGCTTTGCCATCTGAGCACTTGCTCTGACCGGCCACCCCGTCAGCCGCAGTTCCTTTCCGCCTGGCTGCCCCACCAGCCGCTCGTTGCCTCGCCAGGCGCTCGTTCGCCGGCCGACCATCAGTCACCGTCTGCTGCCACTTGCCTCTCTGCTGTGACCTCTGCACATCCGTCTCTTAGTGATTTTCAGCTCTTTTCAGGCTGAGCGGAAACACTGACCCACCACAAGTGATTTCAGCTCTCATTTGACCATTTTAACATAACAAAAAGGCTCCCAATGAAGCCTCTTTAGTTCTATCTTTGAACAGTGGGGAGGAAGGGGTTAAACTAGATCGGGGCTCCTTAGGGAGAGTTCACATCTCCTGGCTGGGACACCTGTCCCCACCCCTCTTACTTTCACAGAGGTCTGTCATTGGAGCCCTGGCTTAACAAGTTCCTTTCAGGTGAGGGTGACCCCTCAGTCGGGACAAGCTTTCAGCCTTATCTATAGGAGAAGACAAGTAGTTATTCCTTTGTATTGGCCCCTAATACAGATTGCTGTCTCTTTCAGGACAAACTACCAATTACTTAAGCATCCAAAAAACTATAAAAACCTGCCTAAACCGTCACTCATTCATAAAACAGATAGATGTTGACATATAAGAGTGGTCCTCCTAGACCACTGCAGGGCTGCTCTTCTCTCTGAGTCCTTGTTCCAGCCGTTAATACTGTGCATGAATCAAACAAATGATAAGTAGATGGAGCAGGAGATGGACTGGATCTTGGGGAAAAAGTAATTATTTTTTAAGAAAGTAGAGCGGCTGCAAGTGCATACTCAGCAAGTGCATACTCGGTATATGCTTACTGAACAGGACTACTTGTGGCACCTTAGAGACTAACAAATTTATTTGAGCATAAGCTTTCGTGGGCTACAGCCCACTTCTTCGGATGCATAGAATGGAACATATAAATTTGTTAGTCTCTTAGGGTACATCTACACTACAGCGGGGAGTCGATTTAAGATACGCAAATTCAGCTACGTGAATAGCGTAGCTGAATTCGACGTATTGCAGCCGACTTACCCCGTTGTGAGGACGGCGGCAAAATCAACTTCTGCCGCTTTTTGTCGGCGGCGCTTACTACCACCTCCGCTGGTGGAGTTAGAGCGCCGATTCGGGGATCCATTGTCGCGTCCCGACGGGACGCGATAAATGGATCCCCGAGAGGTCGATTTCTACCCGCCGATTCAGGCGGGTAGTATAGACCAGACCTAAGGTGCCATAAGTACTCCTGTTCTTTTTGCAGATACAGACTAACATGGCTGTTACTCTGAAACCTGTCTATATGCTTAGTTTTAGCTCTGAGACTAGAGTTGGTTATTCTTCCTTTACTGGGGGATGAAAGCATTCAGCATTTTAAACTTACCGTAAGAAGGGCAGAGTATGGAAGTGATATGAAAGGAAGAGTAGATTATGAAAGCTAGAGCAACTGTCTCTCTCCTAAAAGGTACTTGTGTTTGGGGAAAGGTAGTAAGGTCCAGAAACAAATTAGAAAAAAAAATTATCTGAGCCATATTAAAAGCTAAGAAACGTATTTAAATTTGGATATTCAGGATGGAATCACCTTTTAGCTTCAGAAAGACCTCCATTCCCCACAGAATAGTAGACAACAGTCACCCCATGAAAAACGAGACAGAGGTATTGCATCAATAGAACAAAACCTTATTAACTGATCAGTGATTCATGGGGTAGAAGAAACTTCTCATTAATCTCATTCAAGGTGTCAGGTACACCACAGTATTTATTTCTCGTGATCACCATATAGCCAAAACAGTAAATCTATAGAGGGAGTAAAGAATTTTCATCTCTTATTGCTAGTTTTTCTTTATTATTATTGGTTACATACAATGTGAAACAGTATTCAAGAAATATTTTAGAAAGATTCCAGCCATAAGGAAGGCATCTTCCCTTGTTTGCTAGTTCAGTGCAATGCTACCAGTCTGGTTGCTGCATGAAGTCTTTTTAAGAGCTATTTAAGTCCTCAACTGACTGAAAGGGAAAAAAAAATCTGTTTCATATTTTTCCACACAATATATTCTGTTTATCCTTTAATATAATAATTAAAAAAAACTTGCTTATAATGTAGATTGATTCAAATAAGGGAATTCTTCAAGTTTCCAGATTCACAAATAGTCCTTCCTGAATGGTTAACTGTTCCCATGTTTATAGAAAAAAGAGAGAGAGAGGAAATTACAGAAGAGATTTTGAATATTATCCTAGACGTTAATAGCTTTTAATTCTAATAAAGGATTTCTCAAGTCATGCTGTATTCTGCAGTTCTCTTCTAAATGTCTGCATGGGAAATAAGAATTAAATTGGATCAGTTGTGTGGAAAGAGGATTTAATCTTTAAGCTCCAATGTGGTTTGTTTGCTTTTGCCTTGTAAATCACTAAAGTTGTATCACTAACCTTGGGACTGGATCCTCGGCTATGCCATTTAACATAAAGGACCCAGAAATTCAGCTGATGTAAACCGGCATGGTGTCATTGCATTAATTGGAACTGCACTGATGTGTATCAAATAAATATAGTGCCCTTTATGTTTAAGGGTATGTATATACGGCAGCGTAAGCTCAGGGTCTCTGGGCTTGAGCATCCGCACTGAATATTGACAATAGGTTTAGCGTTTCTGAACATGGGTCGCTGTTACCCGCACTTACGCGTCTACACTGCACTATGCAAGCCCAAATAAAGCCATCTTATCCCAGGCTTTCTAGTTCTTTCCCCAGCTTTAGCCAGTCTAGCCCTTTGCTCATGATGCACTGTGAGAAAACTTGACAGTCCATCCTGCTGCAATTTACAGAAGGTTGTCTCAGCCTGCCAACACATCCAGCTGAGCCATCTTTTAGGCCCACCTGCTCCTAGCAACCAAAGTCAGTGAAGAACTTGTCTTGCTCAGGCTTTTGCTCCAATTTCAAGAAACAGGCAGACCATCCATGAGAACATAAGAATGGCTGTGCTGGGTCAGACCAGGGGTCCATCTACCGGTAGCCAAGTATTCTGTCTTCCAACAATGCCTGATATCAGATGCTTCAAAGTAATCCATCACCTGTCATCCAGTCCCAGCTTCTGGCAGTCAGAGGTTTAGGAACATGAAGAGCAGGGGCTTGCATCCCTGATCATCTTGGCTAATAGCCAATGATAGATAAATTCATGGAGGATAGGTCCAATTCTTTTTTGAACCCAGTTATAGTTTTGGCCTTCATAACATCCCCTGGCAATTAGTTCCACATGTTGACTGTGCATTGTATGAAGAAGTACTTCATGTTTGTTTTAAATCTGCTGCCTATTAATTTCATTGGGTGACTCCTAGTTGTTGTGTTATATGAAGTGGTAAATTACACTTCCTTGTTCACTTTCCCCACATCATTCATGATTTTATAAACCTCTGTCATATCAACCCTTAGTAGTCTCTTTTCTATGATGTGCAATCCCAGTCTTTTTAATCTCTCCTCAAATGGAAGCTGTTCCATATCTCTAATCATTTTTCCTGCCCTTCTCTGTACTTTTTTCCAATTCTAACATCTTTATTGAGATGAGATGACCAGAACACTTCACAGTATTCAAGAGGTGGGCATACCATGGATTTATATAATAGCATTATATTTTCTGTTCAATTTTCCTAATAGTTTCTAATATTCTGTTAATTGTTTTGAATGCTGCTGGAAGTTGAGCTGACGTTTTCAGAGAACTGTCCACGAAGATTCCAAGATCTCTTTTTGAGTGGTAACACATCATTTAGACCCCCATCATTTTGTGTGTATGGTTGGGATTATGTTTTTCAATGTGCATTACTTTGCACTTATCAACATTGAATTTCATTTGCCAGTTTGTTGCTCAGTCACCCAGTTTTGAGAGATCCCTTTGTAACTCTTCACAGTCAGCTTTGGATGTAATGATCTTGAATAATTTTGTACTATCTGCAAATTTTGCCATTTCACTGTTTTATTTATCCATATGTTGAACAACACAAGTACCAGTACATATCCTTAGGGAACCCCATTATTTACCTCCCCAATTGTGAAAACCAACTATTTATTCCTACCGTTTGTTTCCTATCTTTTAACCAGTTACTTATCAATGAGAAGATCTCCCCTCTTATTCCGTGACTGCTTATTTTGCTTGAAAGCCTTCAGTGTGGGACGTTGTCAAAAACTTTCTGAAAGTTGAAATACACTATATACACTGGATCACCCTTCTGCACATTTGTTGACCCTCTCAAGAATTCTAATAGATCGGTGAGGCATGATTTCCCTTTACAAAAGCTATGTTGATTCTTCCCCAATGTATTGTGATTATCTATATGTCTGATTCTGTACTTTACTGTACTTTCAACCAATTTACCTGGTACTGATGTTAGGCTGAGTGGCCTGTAATTGCTGGGATTGCCTCTGGAGTATTTTTAAAATATCAGTGTTGCATTAGGTGTCCTCCATTCAGCTGATACAGAGGATGATTTAAGCGATAAATTACATACCATAGTGAGGAGTTCTGCAGTTTCATATCTGAGTTCCTTCAGTATTCATCACTGAATACCATCTGGTCCTGGTGACTTATTACTGTTTAATTTATCAATTTGTTCCTTAACCACCTCTATTGACACCTCCATCTGGAATAGTTCCTCAGATTTGTCACCTAAAAAGAATAACTCAGCTGTGGGAATCTCCCTCACATTCTCTGTAATGAAGACTGATGCAAAGAATTCATTTTGCTTCTCCGCAATGGCTTGGTCTTCCTTGAATACTTCTTTAGCACTTTGATTATACAATGGCTCCACGGATTGTTTGGCAGCATTCGTGCTTCTGATGTACTTACAAAAATTAATAGCAATTTTTTTAGTCTTTTGCTAGATGCTCTTCAAATTGCTTTTTGACCTCTCTTATTATACTTTTACACTTGACTTGCCAAAGTTTATGCTCCTTTTTATTTTCCTCATTAGGATTTGACTTCCAATTTTTAAAGGATGCCTTTTTGCCTCTAGTCACCTCTTCTACTCTATTGTTTAGCCATGGTGGTGGTTTTTTGGTCCTCTTGCTTTTGTTGTTGTTGTTGTTGTTGTTGTTTGGGTTACGCATATAGTTTGAGCTTCTAGTGATTTTTTTAAAGTTTCCATGCAGCTTGCAGGCATTTCACTCTTATGATGGTTCCTTTTTAATTTCTGATTAACTAGCTTCCTCACTTTTGTGGATTTCCCCTTTTCAAGTTAAATGCTGCTGTGGTGAGTTTCTTTGGTATTTTACCCCTACAAGGATGTTGCATTAAATTACATTATAGTTGTAAGTGATAATAAGTGATTATCCCCCTCTATTCAGCACTGGTGAGGCCACATCTGAAGTATTGCGTCCAATTTTGGGGCCCCCAGTACAGAAAGGATGTGGACAAATTGGAGAGAGTCCAGCGGAGGGCAACGAAAATGATTAGGGGGCTGGGGCACATGACTTATGAGGAGAGGCTGAGGGAACTGGGCTTATTTAGTCTGCAGAAGAGAAGAGTGAGGGGGGATTTGATAGCAGCCTTCAACTACATGAAGTGGAGGTTCTAAAGGGGATGGAGCTCAGCTGTTCTCAGTGGTGGCAGATGACAGAAAAAGGAGCAATGGATTCAAGTTGCAGTGGGGGTGGTCTAGGTTGGATATTAGGAAAAACTATTTCATTACGAGGATGGTGAAGCACTGGATTGGGTTACCTAAGGAGGTGGTGGAATCTCCATCCTTAAAGGTTTTTAAGGCCCAGGTTGACAAAGCCCTGGCTTGGATGATTTAGTTGGGTTTGGCCCTGCTTTGAGCAGGGGTTTGGACTAGATGACCTCCTGAGGTCTCCTCCAACCCTAATCTTCTATGATTCTATTATTCTAACACAGTATAGAGTTCTCTCTCTCTGACTATAATTTGCCTGTGTGGCTGAGTTTTATTTATAAACTAAGCTAAACATCTGCTTATAGACTTCATATGCAATTTAATCTTAACTTAAGCCTTCATGTGCAGTAAAACACAGGTTATAAGGTGATTTGCTGACTTTTCTTTTTGTGCCTTTTGGAGTTTTTATGTGTCCAGCACCAGTCTTCCTCTTCCCTTCCCCCTTCTGCTGTTCTGGCCCCCAGAAGTATACCTGCACAGCTCCTAGAGTCTCTCTGGCTGCAGGTATTCTCACTGGGTGTAGAAGAGATTGTTCATACATGGTCCAAGCACCAAAGATTCTTGAATGACCTGTATGGTACAATGGTGCTCGGTCAGCTGAATTTTCTCTCTCTCTCACCACTACTGAAGGATACACTTATGCCTTTCTATTGAGGTGGGAAAGCCCATATGACTGACTATTGTAGCCGCTCTGTTTAACCAAAACCAAAGTATGCTGACTGTAGCAGGATTTTAGAACCCACAAAAAGGAGACTGCCAACTTGTAAAAACTCTTCACTAGTAAACGCTAATTTTTAAGTTTATACCAACCAGCTATGTTAACAAAATGATATCTAAAAATACATGAAGGGCCACCCTAGAGGCCAAGTGGTAGCACTCTGCATTGCCCTGAGGGGAGACTGGCTTGATTCCAATTCCCGTTGTCTTGCTCCGTGAACTGACACTGAAGACCAAATTGTTAAAGACATTCAGATGTAGATAGGCACCAGGGAAATGGGGGTGGAGAGAAGGGTTTCAATAGCCTAAGGTGCCAAGTCAATTTTAGGTGCCTAAATACATTTTAAAATATGGCCTGGAGTCCCCAGAGAGAGGGGGAGGGATCATCTTGGTTTCCCTCAACAGCAACCTTTATGACTGACTAAGGAGCTAAATGGGCAGGTCCTAATGGAAGCCCCATTCAAGCCCCTGCCATTGAAAGGATTTGGCTACCTTACAGGAGTTAGGTTCCTCCTCTCTCTTGCCCTTCATTGGAGAAGAAGAGAAAAACACAAGCTATAAGTAGTTCTTCAAAACTAGGTAAGCAAACGGTGAAGTGGGGCTGTTGGCACTCAGCCAGGTAAGACCTTTGGTCTCGGCACATGACTCCCATTGACATCATTGGGAACTCTGGAGTGAGGGCGGTATCGAGCCCTTAGACAGTATGAGGCAAAAAAAAAATGTCCATATGTTCCTATGCTATGATTATTCTACTACATGGCTGGGGAATTTTGTACATCTTAATTTAAATAATTTATGGTCAGAAGCAACACTCCACAGATTGGCGCTTAAATGTCCTACTGTCCAACCAAGACTTTTTGCTCCTTACTGCAAGAGGAACATGTGCTAGAGGGTCTATGTATAGCGTAAGTACTAAGTATGACTGCAGAACAAGTCATTTATGATTTGTGTAATTTTGTAATGAAAGCAAAAAGTGTCTTGTTTAAGATCTGGGGGAGTAACTGGGTTCTCCTGGGACATCAAAGATCCATACACATATGGTCAAAAAGGTGAAGCAGCCTAGCTTCTGTTACACTCAGTGCAAAGTGCAAACACAAGAACCCCACACTCAACAGAAAAGCCCCTAAGCTCTGCCAGGCTATGAACTCGTTCCAAGACAGGTTTTTTAATTTTTTTTTTTTAATGTAACCGCTCTAGAAGGCACTGGAGAACATCTAACCCCACATTACAGGGATATGGTTGCTGCAATATGTGTGTGGATCTGTTGTTTTTTCCTGTTCTTGACTTGCAGACTAACATTGTGATATTTTTTTTTAATCTGTTTTTCCATCAAAGTTTGGCTTCCCCCTCATTCCTTCTTCCACCTACATAGTGAGGCTGTGGGAAACCGGGCTAAAAATGCAGGCCAGTTTTCATTCCGAGCTGCCAAGCTGTCTTAAAGCAGTGGGCCACATAGTATCTGTTCTCTCTGACATTCCAAAGTTCTGCCAACATGGCAGAACATAGCAACACAGGTCTGACTGGTCTGGTCACTGCTCCACTTGCTGCAACTCTGTTGTTCAGTTCAGTGATCCCTCCATCATTGAGCTGACCTGACTACAGCCTTTCATTGCTAAGGGTTTGGGGTTGGGGAGGTGTTTGAAAGCTATCTTTGTTTTCCTCGAATTCACCAGTTGTTAAGAAGGGTAGCAGAGATCCAGTGGATTGAGCACGAGGATAATAGTCAAATGACCAGGGCTGTATTCTCAACTGTACCATGATTTAAATGACCACGAGTCTTTCTCTGTTTCATTTACCCCATCTGGAGATAAGATGATTAATTCACAGATACATATATGCTACGTATATGTTTAAACCAGCATATTCTATAATAAATAGTAATACTTAATTCTCATCTAGGGCTTTCCATGATTTTGGTGATATTTTTAAGTTGTATTGATTTCTTTTATACATTTCAATAGCTCACTTTTAAAAATCAGTCCAAATAAGAAACTGGTTTAAAAGCTAACAGGAATCTATTTGTAATCGATGCACAGAGTTGAAATGGATGATTTTTTCTTTTCTTACGCTGAGCTCCTCCAGATCAGCAGAGAATTTTGATTTAAAAAAAAAAACATTTAAATAGGTAACCAAAATGAGATATTTTAAAATAAAGCCTATGTAAGAGGATTTTCAGGGAAGATCATTCTTTTTACTTGCAATTAATCCTATGGGTTTTACAGCAAAAGTGTCACTTCTCATGGAGAGTATATATATGTTGGCATAAATCACCCAGAGAACTGCTCAATATATATGCTAACAGAATAGCACTTTCTTCACTTTAACTAAGAAGTCTATGAAAAATTAGGAGTCCACGTACAATAATAGACCATTCTCAGAGAGTCTGAGCACAGGTTTGGTATCCAGGAACAAATAGCTTCTGATTCTGATCCCTGAAACCTCTCTGGCCTTCAGAAGTAATTTAGCTGTTTTGTTCCACTGGTGATAATCATACTTAGTAGATTTTAGTGAATAACTAGCAACAGCTAATTTTCTCAATTTATCTTCTTTTCCTGCATAAGGAATGTCTCTGAACTTTTCCCCCCTCTCTGTGATTGATCATGAACAGTTTGTGAATGTTACACACACCATATCTGAAATTCAAGCTCGTTAGTTGGTTGTGATGGGCCACAAGTCACATGATATTGTTTCTATTCCCTAATTGGATGAACTTACTCATCATCCCCGTCATTGGAGGTTTTTAAGAACAGGTTAGATGAACATTCATCAGGGATGATCCAGGTTTACTTTAACTATGTCAGCAAAAATTTTGAGTGTAGACTAGGCCTAAGAAGTGTAATTCTGACTGCAAAAGTTGTCAGATTCTTGTCTAGTTCATTTAATTGCATCTGTGCCAGAACTCTGGCAGGGGGGTTTGGTCTTTAGCAACATCTCATCCTATATAAAATATAGTACTTGCTTGTATAAGTTTAAAATCTGCCATCCACAAACATTTGCATAGTTTGTGATTTATTGTTCTGATTTATTATTAGAGCTAGATGAATAATTCAATATATTCAAGATGTTTTCTTTTTTTCTCTCTTTGTGAATTGTTGGTAAACAGACTGAAATTCTCAATTTTTATTCATTAACCTTTCTTCTGCAAATAATTCTTGGTCTGCAGATTACGACAAACAGCTATGTAATTTGGAAGGTACACTGTATTGGTTAGTTACACAAATCATCTAATCAAGGAACAGAAACAATACCATATGATTTACGTCAGGGGTTCTCAACCCTTTTCTTTCTGAGGTCCCCCCCAACATGCTTATAAAAACTCCATGCAGTGGACTTCAGCTTTCTGCCCTGGGCCCTAGGAAGTCTAACACTGGCCCCGCTTGGTGGACCCCCTGAAACCTGCTTGTGGGCACCCAGGGTGCCCGGGGCTGAGAACCAGTGCCTTAGGTAACTAACCCAGTCATTGAATTGTATATTTGATTGTTAATCTTGCAATTTGCAATGCATCCTGCATTGGTTAATGTTAATTGTGAATCATGAATTTGACAATGATGCTTGCAATCAAAATCCATTTTGATAAATTTTTGAGCATCTGAGATAAGTTTGCCATTAACCATTATTTGTAATAGTAACCTTGACTATTTAGATCTTCACAAAAAGGAAAGATATAAAATGGGTCATGATCATGCCTGATCAAAATTCTCTTCAAATGTCAATGTATAACTGAAAAAATTAACTCTTGTCTCAGCTCTGAGTTTTAGTAATTTCAGATTTCAGTTTAACAATCAATAAAATGTTATCCCCAAAATTATTATTACAAAGGTAAATTTCAATTCTCACCCCACCCCACACTGACATTTCATTTAACAGTTCAAGCCCTAAATAAAAAGTGACTAACTTGAATATTTTAAAGTGGATACATACCCACAATTCTGCTCAGTCAGAAAGGTCTCCTCCTCCCTGAAGAAGACCTTTTAGAAAGGTTGTGGAAGGCTACAATGGTTAGCTCTGTCACTAATGGCATCTGATGCTCATCTAACCATTGAAACGCTAATCAGTCCCATTCATTACGTATGCTGGAAGTTCACCAGTCATGTTGTAAATGTCGTTGAACAGATACCACTAGTAGTCAATTAATTCAATTCAAACACTTTCTAATGTCCAAGGAACCACCTTTGTACAAAGGAAGGGTAAATGTTGCTGTTTTGTTTTGCCAATAATTACAGTCAGGGCTCAGTCATAAGCGGTGACCAGCAATTCTAATTTGCATGTAAACCCTGAGGTTTTCTTTTAACAAAGGTGCTATAGAGCAGGGCTGTCAGATCTGCAGTAGCATTAATTGACAGGCTGCTTTGGAGTAAGGGACTTACATATACCCAAGCTATTATGGAGAATATTTACTTTACTCATTAAACAAGTTCTTTATTTACCAGTTGAGGTTTTAGAATAATCCTTTTGCTTCATGGAAGAGTTTAGTTTTGTTCCCGTTTTCACTGGTTGACTATCACACTGTTATTTCCTTTGCTTGTTTGTGAAAGAGATTACTGAATATGAGCAGGAAGTAGCCTCTTTTGGACCATCTGCATAAGCTTCCTGCAGAGGTGAGAACAATGCAGTTTTATTAGTTTAAACTTTTAAATACTCAGATTGCAGATTCCAAATATCAAATTGTGCTTTGCATTTGTGCTTTTGATGCTAGAGCAAGAAGCACAAATAATAAATATTATTTCCTGAATGTTTTAAAAAGAATGTTTATTGCTGTTTTTTTTTAATAATGAGTATAAATCAACTATATGAAAGCATCTTTGTGTGAGAGGATGAGTGCAGTTAAGCTACATAGTCAAACACAATACAATAGTAACTTACAGTAGTTGTCCTATCTTTTTAAAAGATGAGCATTCTGTTCCATCTCTCTTCCTACCTACCCAGCTCACCACCATGGAGGGAATGTAATCCACAGTGTGCAGTACCAAAAAGGGAGTCCTGTTCATTTACTCAGTCAACACTCAGCAGACATACATAGGTCAATACACTGTTAAACAGACCTGTTATTGGATACATTATACATAGTAATCAGGAACAGAAAATGGTGATCAGATGCCAGAAGGATCTTGTTGCCACAATGGTTGAGTCACTGGATAAGGGATCAGAAGATCAGGCTTCAAATCCCGTGTCTGCTACAGATTTCCAGTTTGACCTTGGGCAAATCACTTAATCTCTGTGTGTCAGTTCTCCATCTTGAAATATAGGATGATATTTCCTGTTCCCATCCCTGTGCCTTGCACAATAGGGTGCTACTGTTAATACAAATAATAAATCATGGTTATGTGCATAACTGTCTAGACTGCAGGTTTTCTGGGACCCTTTTTAAGTGGGGGGGGAGGAGCATAAGTAAAATTCAGATTTTTTTCATTTAAAAAAAAGGTCTCATTTCTGGCAGCAGAGATTCTGATCTGCACAAGGAATATAAATGTTATTTATACAATTTAGCAGTTGGATTTTGGTCATGTTGGCACACATGCAAGCACCCACTTCTCCATCACTGGAATGTGTCTCAGAAGTGGTAAAATAGTGGGAGAATTTAACCAAAACTTGTGTCTAAGAGAGAATTTGGTGGTTTGCATCAGTTGAATTATCCCTGATTCTTTAGCATAGATTTGTTACTTCTAAGCTAAAATATTACATATTATGGCGGGAGTGGGGGGAAGAATGGCCACACGGGGTCAAACTAGTGTCTCGTCTAGTATAATGTCTTCCAACAGTGGCCAGTGGGAGAAGCTTCAGAGGGAAATTACAAAGTGATCCAACCCCTGTCATCCAATCCCAACTTCTGGCAGTCAGAAGCTTAGGAACCCTTATAGCATGGGGTTGTGTCCCTTACCATCTTGGCTAATAGACATTGGTGAAAGTATCCTCCATGAGAGTATCTAATTCTTTCTTTTTTTGAACCCAGTTATACTTTTAGCCTACACAACATTCCCTGGCAATGTGTTCCACAGGTTGACTGAGCATTTTGTGAAGAAATTTGTGAAAAGTTTGTTTAAATCTGCTGCCTATTAATTTCATTAGGTGACTCCTGGTTCTTTTGTGTTATGTGAGGGGGTAAACAAGACTTCCTTATTCACTTTCTCCACACCATTCATGATTGTATAGACCATAAGAACATAAAGGCCATACTAGATCAGACCAACGGTCCATCTAGCCCAGTATCCGGTCTTCTGACAGTAGCCAATGCCAGGTACTTCAGAGGGAGTGAACAGAACAGGCAATCATCAAGTAATCCATCTCCTGTCGTCCACTCCTGGCAAACAGAGTCTAGGGACACTCAGAGCATGGTGTTGCATCCCTGTCCCTCATGGCTAATAGCCATTGATGGACCAATACTCCATGAACGTACCTTGTTCTTTTTTGAACCCTGTTATAATTTTGGCCTCCACAACATCCCCTGGCAAAGAGTTCCACAGGTTGATTGTGTTATGTGAAGAAATACTTCCTTTTGTTTGTTTTAAGCCTGTGATATTAATTTAATAGGTTGAGCCCTAGGTCTTATGTGAAGGAGTAAATAACATTCTTTTTACTCATTTTCTCCACACCAGTCAAGATTTTATAGACCTCTATCATATCTCCCCTTAGTCATCTCTTTTCCAAGCTGAAAAGTCAGTCTTATTTATCTCTCCTCATATAGAAGCTGTTCCATATCCCTAATCATTTTTTGTTGCCCTTCTCTGTACCTTTCCAATTACAATACATCTTTTTTGAGATGAGGCTACCAGATCTGCATGCAGTATTCAAGATGTGAGCATACCGTGGGTTTATATAGACATACTGTATTATAATATTTTCTGTCTTATTATCTATCCCTTCCCTAATGGTTCCTAACGTTTTGTTAGCTTTCTTGATGCCACTGCACATTGAGTGGATGTTTTCAGAAAACTATCCACAATGACTCCAAGATCCCTTTCTTGAGTGGTAAC
Source organism: Malaclemys terrapin pileata (assembly GCF_027887155.1). NCBI lineage: Eukaryota > Metazoa > Chordata > Testudines > Emydidae > Malaclemys > Malaclemys terrapin. The sequence goes on along the minus strand of NC_071509.1, from coordinate 52,100,611 downwards.
AGCTAATTTAGACCCCATCATTTTATATGTATAGTTGGGATTATGTACATTGGAAAACATTACTTGGCAGATGAAATTCAATGTTGATAAATGAAATTTTGTTGCCCAGTCGCTCAGTTTTGTGAGATCCCTTTGTAACTCTTCACAGTCTGCTTTGGACTTAATTATCATGAGTAATTTAGTATCGTCTGCATATTTTGCCACCTCATAAATGATCTCAAAAAAGTGAATATGTTGAACAGCACTGGTCCCAATACAGACCCTTGGGGGACACCACTATTTACCTCTCTCCATTTTGAAAACTGGCCATTTATTCCTATCCTTTGTTTCCTATTTTTTAACTAGTTACTGATCTATGAGAGAACCTTCCCTCTTATCCCATGACAGTTTACTTTGCTTAACAGCCTTTGGTGAGGGACCTTGTCAAAGGCTTTCTGAAAATCTAAGTAACTTATTTCCACTGGATCACCCTTGTCCATGTGCTTGGTGACACCCTCAAAGAATTCTAATAGATTGGTGAGGCATGATTTCTCTTTACAAAAGCCATGTTGACTCTTCCCCAACAAATCATGTTCCTCTATGTGTCTGATAATTCTGTTCTTTACTGAAGTTAGACTTACTAGCCTGTAATTGCTGGAATCGCCACTGGAGCCTTTTTAAAAAATTGGCATCACATTAGCTATCCTCCAGTCATTTGGTACAGAAGATGATTTAAATGATAGGTTACATACCACAGTTAGTAGTTCTGCAATTTCATATTTGAGTTCCTTCAGAACTCTTCGGTGAATACCATCTGGTGACTTACAGTTTAATTTATCCCCAAACCCCCTCCAATGACACATCAATCTAGACAGTTCCTCAGATTTGTCACCTAAAAAGAATGACTCAGGTGTGAGAATCTCCCTCAGATCCTCTGCAGTGAAGACTGATGCAAAGAATTCATTTAGTTTCTCCACAATGGCCTTATCTTCCTTGAATGCTCCTTTAGCACCTCAATCATCCAGTGAATTGTAAAATATGTTTACTCTTTATTTTATGGAGTTATAAAAATGTTGAGGAGGAGGGGATATTAATCCAGTGATGTCACTGGTTCTTTAGCAGACCTCCTGTTTCTCATGTATTTTAAAAAAAAAAATTGCTGTTACTTTTTTAGTCTTTGGCTAGTTGGTCTTCAAATTCTTTTTGACCTGCCCAATTATATTTTTACACTTGAATTGCTAGAGTGTGTGCTCCTTTCTATTTTCTTCAGTAGGATTTAACTTCCAATATGACCTCTATCATAACTCCCTTCAGTTGTCTCTTTTCCAAGCTGAACAGTTCCAGTCTTTTTAATCTCTCCTCACATGGAAGCTGTTCCATGCATCTAATCTTTTTTTTTTTCCCTTCTCTGTACTTTTTCCAATTTAATACATCATTTTGTTTTTGAGATGGGCCTACCACAACAGCACGCAGTATTCCTCACTAGGATTTGACTTCCAGTTTTAAAGGATTTTTTTTATTCTAACTACCTTTTTTAGCCCTGGTGGCATTTTGGGGGGTCCTGTTGCTGTATTTTTTTATTTGGATTGTACATCTAGCTTGAGGCTCCATTATGCTGTTTTTAAAAAGCTTCCATGCAGCTTGCAGGCATTTCACTCTTGTTGACTGTTCCTTTTAATTTCTAATAACTTCATTTTTGTGTAGTTCCCATTTTTGAAGTTAAATGCTACTGTGGTGGCTTTCTTTGATATTTTCCCCGCTACAAGAATGTTTACATTTAATTACATTATGATTGCTATTACTGAGAAGTTCAGATATATATACCTCTTGGACCATTCCTGTGCACCACGTATGACTAAATCAAGAATTACCTCTCCCTGTGTGCTTTCTAGGACTAGCTTCTCCAAGAAGCAGTCATTATGGTGACTCAACATTTTATCTCCGCATCCTGTCCTGTGGTGACATGTATCTTCCTCCTTTCCCAAAAGATTCCTCAGTTCCTGATAAACCTAAATCCCATCTCAAAAATCATCATCTTATGCACCAACTGAGACTCTGCAGTTCTGCCTAACTGACCCTGCACGTGGAACTGGAAGCATTTCAGAGAATGCTACCATGGAGGTCCTGGTCTTTCATTTCTTACCTAGCAGCCTAAATTTGGCCTCCAGGACCCCCTGCTACCTTTTCTTAGGTCATTGGTACCTACATGTATCACGACCACTGCACATAAGTCTATCAAGATGTTTCCAAAGGTCCATGCCTGGCAGGCAATTCACCCTGTGTTTCTCCCGGTCATGACAGACCCACTATTTATAATTCTAACAATCAAATCCGCCACTACTGTTATCTGTCTCTTCCTAATAACAGGGGTCCCCTTCCCCGAAGGGGTAGTCTCAGGATGAGAGGCTACCATCACATCATCTGGAAGAAAGGGATTATAACCTTCTGCTCCAGCCTGGTGTTCTCCTTCCCTGAGACTTTCATCCTCCTCAACAGCACAGAGGCTGTTGGACTGGGGGTGGGACTGCTGTACTGTGTCCCGGAAAGTCTCGTCTATGTACTTCTCTGTCTCCCTTAGCTCCTCCAGTTCAGCCACTTTAATCTCAAGAAATTTGTTAGTCTCTAAGGTGCCACAAGTACTCCTGTTCTTTTTGCGGATACAGACTATAACGAGACAATTCAATTAAGGTGGGCTATTATCAGCAGGAGAAAAAACACTTTTGTAGTGATAATCAGGATGGCCCATTTCCAGTAGTTGACAAGAAGGTGTGAGTAACAGTAGGGGAAAAATTAGCATGGGGAAATAGTTTTACTCTGTGTAATGACCCATCCACTCCCAGTCTTTATTCAAGCCTAATTTAATGGTGTCCAGTTTGCAAATTAATTCCAATTCAGCAGTTTCACATTGGAGTCTATTTTTGAAGTTTTTTTTGTTGGAGTATTGCAACTTTGAGGTCTGTAATAGAGTGACCAGGGAGGTTGAAGTGTTCTCCGAATAGTTATTGAATGCTATAATTCTTGACGTCTGATTTGTGTCCATTTACTCTTTTGCGTAGAGACTGTCCAGTTTGGCCAATGTACATGGCAGAGGGACATTGCTGGCACATGATGGCATATATCACATTGGTAGATGTGTAGGTGAATGAGCCCCTGATCGTGTGGCTGTTGTGATCAGTGTCTTAACTCCAGTCGCAACCAGAGTTGGATAAGAATTTAAAAGCAAATGGTTTGATTTTACTTTAAGAAGTTTGGAAGTTGCCATTCAAGTCAATGACCCATCATTCCAGGAAAGCTCAAGAATAAATTAAATGCAACTGCTATCAAACACTTTCCATTGTATTTCACTTTAAATTAACATCTCCTCTCCAGAGTAAATTTCATACAGCTGTCAGCATTTTTATAACTCCATAAAATAAAGAGAAAACACATTTCACAATATTATGGCATGCACATCATTCTGGTTTTTTTTTTGCAAGATTAAAGTCAATTAAGGATCTATTTTTGCATCAAAAGCATGTCAGTGGTTGGAGAGTGAGAGAAATAACCCCTTCTAAAAGAAGAAAATGTCTCAATGACACGTGTGTTAAGATAGTTTTGGAAATATCTGATATGTTAGATCTAGCAGTAGCAAATTGCATTGACGTACAGGAACCCTTCATTCCTGGTCCAGAAATGCAAGACAAGCAGCACAAACAGCCCCGGGATCTCAATTGTCTTGCTTTTGGAAGCATGTCCCCTTTTCAGCTGGTTTCCTGGACATATTGTTGGTATGTCCTGCAATGTGAGAGCAGGCTGCTGGGTCTGAGCAGCCACTGGTGAAGGGGGAAGAGGAGGAAAGCTCATGGGAGAGGGGCAAAGAGAGCATTAGAGAGAAAGTGTGATAGAAGTAAAGGAAGTGGAGGTGCAGGAGCAAGAGGAGAAATGAGGCAGCATGAGGGAATAAACTGCAATGAGCTCCACATCTTGGAGGTCACTGCCTGTCATGTTTACGGTGATTACATGCCACTCTGCAGCTGTGGGGTTATTTCAGGAACAACACTGATAGACTCTGGAGGATGACGCAGCCCGCTGTGCTCAACTGGGGAGACAATCATTATGACATGACATAAGAGCCTTGAGGATTGAGGCAGTAAAGAGCAAACATGGGAGACTCCTCAGGGCTCATATTGTTGGCAGGCCTTGATAGGATACTAAGGAAAGTGTCATTATTCTGGAAAGCTCTAATGACTTTAGCAGTTGACTTCCAAGTAATCTTGAAATTTTATCCAAACAGTACTAACTCTAATTGCAGCTTTGCTGGGAAATCATGAATACGTTGATAGTAGCCTGAAATGAGGCAGTGGGCCTCGTTCTGATCTCACAACCGATTATTGTCTTCATTGAAATTACTCCTGATTTACACTTCTATAGTTAAGACAAAAACCTGTCCCACTGGAGATATTAGAAGAAATAGGAGAGCATTAGTGTACTGAATTATTGATAGACCGGGGTTCTACAGGCAGCTCTTGCAGATTTGTAGGATCAGCTCCAGTGGTCAGGTAGACCAGCAATGATCGTTTTGTCTTAGCTCTACAACATTTTAGGTCCAAAGGTTACTCTAAAAACAAGAAATCCCCAAAGCAGCATGGTTCAGATGCTGGCCCAGATTGTGCCAACCAGCTCCACAAGGGGCACAAGAGCTGGGGAGGATTCAGAGAGCTGTCCAACACCCTGCTCAGCAATCAGGCACATCTGTAATCCCTGCCGTAGGCAATAACTATTACAATGTAAGAGAACAGAAATGCATTTTTATAGGAGATAAATGAGCCCGCAGCATGCTTCTACCTGGGGGGGGTTTCCTTGTGTTCAAGTGTCTCCTCCCCTTCCATGGCTGTTAACTCATTCTTGCTGCCTGTTTCTTGATTTGATTTCCCCCCCACCCCCCAGGCTAGCAGCAGGACATTCCACAGAGAGAGCCTGTCCTTGTGGAACTTGCTTCTTCTGACAGTCTGTAGAGCAATCAGCAAGGCCTGGTGTGAGGCTCTCCTGCTTACTCTGCCCTTTTAATTATCACAGTGAGGCATGATCTGTATTTAATTTTCCTGAGTCAGACATTTGGGTAACTCAGGTAGTCATCTTTGTTGAATTTTAAACTGAATGTGAAGCACCCAGATGACATTGCGCATCTCGGTGAAGAAAGAACAAAACAGGAAGCAATTATTTCTGAATCTTTTGATCTTTACCTGCAAAGAGTCAGCATGGTGTTGTGGACTGAGCACAGGGATCCCCTGAGTTATAATCCTAGCTATGTCAGTCATTCACTTTGTGGCCTTAGCCAAATCATTAACCTTTCTCTGAGCCTGATTATGCACTGCCCTGCACCTTGTGTAGTCATTTGCATTTCTATGAATGGGCCAGATTTTCAGTTGCAGTCTGGCTCCTTTAAATTTCTCTGGCAGCATAAAGAAGCTAGAAAGCCAATGGAAATGGCCCCAGGAAATACACCCAGTGTGAGGAGAGTCTCCAGGCTGAGTAGAGCTACTGGAATAGCTTTATGCCAGCTCTGGCATCCCCCTCAGTGTAGGAGATGGGGAGGGGATCTAACCAAAGCACACTATGCTGCCCTCCAGCTATTCTCAGCAGCAGAATGGCCTCTTGGGGCTGTTGCAGCTGAGCATAATTAAAGCACCCCTCTGGGTGCGCTGATTTTTGCCACAGCCAGGTAGGCCTTAGGGAAGGCAAAAGGATACAGGATGCAAAGGTGTATTTGTTTACCCCTACCCTCTTATCCCGTGCATCTTGGGAGAATTGGTCTATTGAGTATAAAGTGGATTTAAAATGCAACCAGATCAAAATGGTAAGTTTGTATACATACTTGGCTTGCTGTGTGCAGTGTAAATGGCAACACAAGGGGCAATCAGGCCAAATATCTGTTTCTCCATATAGCCTCTAAAGCTTTTTGCTCTCCCTTGATGGATCCACACAGTTCCAGACCCACTGGCCCCGACCCTATATCATAGCACCTAGTGTCCCTTCCCACCTAATGGTGGCAACTGTAGATGAGGAACATCACAGCAGTTTCGGAAACTTTTCACATCATTTCTACAAATGAACATTTCTCGGTATCAGGGTCTCCTGTGTTGGGAAGATGGATGCAGTACTGTCAATACAATTGTGTTTCCTAGTCTCCATTTAAAGGGGTGAATGAAATCAACTCAGTTCTCTGGATGATAGTGAAATGGAAGATGGAAGGAAAGGAAGGTGTTGTATCTTTACTGGATATGGATAAAAGACAGATGGGGGTTGTGCCGTCATGACCTGGAGAAGGATCAGTGGCATCTCTAAGGTGAGTAGCAGATGATTGTTAGCTCAATGTGCACAGTATGTGAGCTGCAGGTCTCATTATGAATGGAAATGTAGAGGAGGAATCGTGTAGGAGAGGGTCATGTCCCTTCTGTGGCCTTTCACTTGTCCTCACTCACCCCAAGCCTTTTATTTGCTCTGCCTCCTGCCATTTAAGCCATGTCTGCATTATGGGCATTACCACAGCATAGCTGTGGTGCCGTAGTGATGCTGCTATAATCCCATAGCAGAGAGGCAGACTAGCGTGATAGAAAGGGTTTTTCTGTCACTGTAGGACTCCAGCTCCTCGAGCAGCAGTAGCTAGGTTGATGGAAGCATTCTTCCGTCGGCCTAGCTGCACTCTACACTGGGAGTTAGGTTGGCATAGTTGTGGTGCTGAGGAGTTTGGATTTTTCACACCTCTGAGCCCTGTAGCTATGTCAATCAAAGTTTTAAGTGTCAACCAGGCTTTATTCTCCTCTTCAACCAGCCTCTCTGCCTTGGAAGACCTCTGTCATCTACTGGCTCTCTTGTGTGATTGCCATATGGACTAACACTTGTCACAGGAAATGTACATGAGACAGTGGTAGAAATACCAGTGGCAACTGGCTCCTTGTCTACACAAGAACTCCCGCTTCTGTGACCACCAGTAAGTTGCATTGACACCAGAGAACCATTAAACCATTCTGTGTTGGGAAAACTCAGCCACAGGAGAACAAGTTTATGCCATGCCCACAACAAAGTCTAGCAAAAAGCTATAATATTCTAAACAATGCATATCAAGACCTTGGTTAATATATTGCATACATGTAAGCAGCCTGCCAGTTGAAGAGACGCTGTGATAAATGATGGGGGGGAACCTCCCTTTTATAGACACCAAGCCAGCCAGTAGCTATAAAATCCCTCGTAGTAGCTGTTCCCTAATTGCTCTACCTGTAAAGTGTTAAAAAGTCTCACTACTATGCATAGGTAAAAGGAAGTGAGAGGGAACCTGGCCAAAATAGCCAATGGGAAGGTTAGAACTTCTTAAAATTGAGAAAAGACTCCCCTTTGGTCTGTCTGTGTTCTTGTTCTCCCAGGAAGAGGCGGTTAGGGCAGCAGCTATGCTGTAAGAAGTTTGGGCCAGGTATGAAAAAATAATCAGTATCATACCTAGAAACTACTCATTTAAAACCCCGGATATGTAAATAGATCAGGAGATGTTTAGGAAGATGCAATTAGGTTTATCCCTTTTATTTCTTTATGGCTTGTGGTAACCCCAACTGCTTTTATTTTGCTTGTAACCTTTAAGATGGACCTCAAGAAAGCTATTCTTGATGCTTAATCCTTGTAGTTGTTCTTTTAAAATCTAGCAATAGCAATAGCCTGTTTCCCCAGATGTATTTTTTTTCTTTTTTTTTAATTAATAAAATTTACCTTTTTTAAGAACAGAATTCGATTTTTGTGTCTTAAGAGGTTTGTGCGCTTTGTTTAATTAGCTGGTGGCAAGAGCTGATTTCCTTTTTTTCCTTTTTTTCTTTGTCAGCTCTTCCCCGGGGGGCCGTTATGTAGCCACCAGTAGAAGTGTCTATTTCTGCAATCTTCTTAATGGGGTATCCACTTCAAAACTAATCATTGACAATTTCATTAGGTAAATCTATGCTGCATTAACTCAGTGGTCATATTTTCACTAACCAAAGGGCAGCATTTCAAAGCCATGTGAAACAAATGCAGGCACTGCAAATCTGTTTCTAACACAATTTGGCTGACTTTTGTGGACAAAGGCCAAACATGGGTAATGACACTCAAATGGGTTAGAAACAGGAGTAACACAACTTGTATCCATTCAGGGCTGGCTCCAGCATTTCTGCTGCCCCAAGCAAAAAAAAAAAGCAGCGATTGCGATCGGCGGCAATTGGGGAAAGGGGGGGGAAAGCCACGATCAGCGGCGGCAGTTCAGTGGCAGGTTCTTCGCTCCTAGACGGAGTGAGCGACCTGCCGCCCCCGAATTGCCGCAGGTGCCGCCCCTCTCCCTTGGCCGCCCCAAGCACCTGCTTGTTAAGGTGGTCCCTGTGTTCATTTGACCTGCCAGCATGTGTTAGAACCAGTTTTACTGCAAGCTATGTTTAAACACAGTGTTAAAGCATATTTCTTTGGACAGCAGTTTGGGGTCACTGGGGATGTGACTATGCTACAACTAGACACCTGTGGCTGGCCCATGCCAGCTGACTTGGGCTCAGGTGGCTCGCGCTAAGGGGCTGATTAATTGCAGTGTAGATGTTCAGGTTTCACCCTCCTACCTCACAGGATCCTAGAGTCCAGGCTTCAGCACAAGCCCAAATGTCTACACCGCAATTAAACAGCTCCTTAGCCAGAGCCCCACTAGCCTGAGTCAGCTGGCACAGGCCAACTGTGGGTTTTTAATTGCCGAGGGACATACCCTGAGTCTGGAACTTCAGGTTTTGAACTATATTCCATGGTGCCTTCCACCTGCCCTCTAGAAACCCTGCACAACTCCCTGTCTTTAAAGCAGGTGGATGGATTTCTTGCTGCCATTGCTGCTACTTCAAGTGACAACCTACTGGAGATGTCTACTGCTTTATGTTGTAATTAATTTTTTTTACTGTAAACCATAAACACTGTTGGTCATAGTTGATCCATAGGCCATTTCTCAAAATGAACAGACCAAAAAGATTATCAGTGATTGGATGACTAACATAGAGAACATCAGTGTAAATATGGGGTAGGATATGAGGCTTAAAATAGGGAAAGAACAAATTAAAAATTACTTAGCCAGTTCATAGGTCTTCAAGTCAGCAGTTCCTGATGAAATATGTCCTAGAATACTTAAGGAACTGACTAAAGAGATCTCTAAGCCATACACTATTTTTTTTGAGAATTCATGCAGGACAGAAGAGATCCCAGAGGACCCGAAAAGGGCAAACATAGTACCGGTCTATAAAAATGGGAATAAGGACAGGGAATTATGAACCAGTCAACTTAACTTTGGTACCCAGAAAGATAATGGAGCAAATAATCAAACAATCACTTTGTAAGCACCTAGAAGAAAATAAGCTGATAAGTTACAGTCAACATGGATTTGTCAAGAACAAATCATGTCAAACCAACAGGGTAACAAAGCTTGTGGATGGGGGAGAGCAGTACATGTGCTATATCTCGACTTTAAGGCTTTTGTTACTGTCTCGCATGATCTTCTTATAAACAAACTAGTGAAATATAGCCTAGACAAGGGGTAGCCAATTATTTTTTTTCAAGGTCCAAATTTCTTGGTCAAGGTATAGTAAAAGTCTAGACTCCAGAGAAAATAATAATAATAATATAATTAATATAAAAAGATAAATAAATAAAAAGATTTGGGGCCACTCAAAAGTGTCTGGTGGTCTGGATTTGGCGTGTGGTCCAACTATTGACTATCCCTGATCTAGATGAACCTACTACTGTAAGGGAGAGTGCACAACTGGTTGGAAAACCATACTCCGAGTAGTTAAGTGGTTCACAGTCAAGCTGGAAAGGCATATTAAGTGGGTCCCGCAGAGATCTGTCCTGGGTCTAGTTCTAGTTAATATCTTCATAAATGACTTGGATAATGGCATAGAGAGTATACTTACAAAGTCTGTGGACAATACCAACCTGGGAGCCATTGCAAGCAGTGTGGAGGACAATTCAAAGTGATCTTGATAAAATGGTCCGAAATAAATAGGGTGAAATTCAGTAAGGACAAGTGGGAAGTACTACATTTAGGAAGGAATACTGCACAAATACCAAATGGGAAATGACTGCCTAGGAAGGAGTTCTGCAGAAAAGGATCTGGGGTTTATAGAGGATCACAAACTAAATATGATTCAACAATGTAATACTGTTGTAAAAAAAGTGAAAATCATTCTGTGATGTATTAGCAGGAGCTTTAACTGGAGTAGTGTGTCCAGTTCTGGGCACCACACTCATGGAAAGATGTGATCAAATTGGAGACAGTTCAGAGGAGAGCAAGAAAAATGATTAAGGTCTAGAAATCATGACCTAAGAGGAACTATTGAAAAAACTGGGTTTGTTTAGTTGGCAAAGAGAAGACTGAGGGGGTACGTAACAGTCTTCAAGTATGTAAAAGGTTGTTATAAAGAGGAGGGTGATACATTGTTCTTATTCACTGAGGACAGGACAAGAAGTAGTGGGTCTAAATTGCAGCAAGGGAGGTTTAGGTTAGACGTTAAGAAAATCTTCTTAACTAGAAGAGTAGTTAAGCACTGGAACAAATTACCTCGGGGAGTGGGGGTTGTGGAATCTCGATCATTGGGCGGGGGGAGGGGTTTAGAACAGTTTGACAAAGCTGTCAGGGATGGGCTAGATAATACTAAGAGTATGTCTACACTACAAAATTAGGTCGAATTTATAGAAGCCGGTTTTATAGATATCGGTTTTATACAGTCGATTGTGTGTGTCCCCACATAAAATGCTCTAAGTGCATTAAGTTGGCGGACTGTGTCCACAGTACCGAGGCTAGCATCAACTTCTGAAGCGTTGCACTGTGGGTAGCTATCCCACAGTTCCCGCAGTCTCCGACGCCCATTGGAATTCTGGGTTGAGATCCCAATGCCTGATGATGCAAAAACAGTGTCGCGGGGGGTTCTGGGTACATGTCGTCAGGCCCCTCCCCCTCCGTCAGAGCAACGGCAGACAATCGATTCGCGCCTTTTTACCTGGGTTACCTGTGCAGACAACATACCACAGCAAGCATGAAGCCCGCTCAGCTCACCGTCACCATATGTCATCTGGATCCCGGCAGACGTGGTACTGCATTGCTACACAGCAGCAGCTAATTGCCTTTTAGGGATCTAATTTGTCCCAATTCCTCTTCAATGTGTAGATGAATCTATTAAGAGCTTGTGAGACAACATGGGCTCCCCGACGAACAGAATGCCTGTAATCTCCACCCATATATCTAATATTCCACCGATGCAATCAGTCCCATCACAGTGATGTCCCAGTCCCTACAGGAAGTCAGCACCTGAAAGAACAGCTGGCTGCATGTAAACCTGGACAAAACCAAAGAAATGCTTGTAGGGAGAGGGAAATAAGTGACTGAAACATTGACCTCCTTTTCTAGTACAGGTATGTAGTCAGGTTTTTCAAAGTATGATCTTCAGAGTCCTATTTCACTCTTCACTTATCCTAGATAAACAGGTACCATCTGTGCTGAAAAATGTTTCCATTTTCAGCTTCCTAGGAAACTTTTCCCCTACCTCACAAATGAAGATCTGGCATATTCATCATTTCCCCACTGGATTACCACAATTTGCTGTGTCCATGTCTCAAGGTGGAGGCAAGGCAGAAGACCCTAGGTTGTGCAGAATGCTACAGCCCTCCTTCTCAACAGGATGTACTGGCTGGGAGCACATCACTTCTGTGCTCCAGTCCCTTGACTGGATCCCACTCTGCTTCCACTGCCAGTCCAAGACCCTGGTCCTGATTTTCATCTTGGGGGGAACAACCCAGCTGCATCCGTGACCATATTCACATCCAGAAACCACCAACACAGCTGTACTTTCTCTGAAACGATGCAGTTTATAAACCCCCGAGCAAAATGTGGGGTTAATAGAGTTGTGGGAATAGAGTTGTGGAAAAAACCTCCAGAAGAGATTAGAGCAATCTAAAAGTTTAGTGCATACTGCAAGACTCTCCAACGCCATAACTGGGATATTTAAAAAAAAAAAAAAAAAAAAGGAAAGAAAAGCTGGTGTATCTACCCCAAACACAATTTCCTATGACCAGTGAAAAGAGAAGAGCAAATGACTCCATGAAGTCCATTAGAGACATTGCCATGCAGATGTTAAGGTAGCTGGGAAGTGCTTGGGTACTACAGTGGATGGATACTATAGAAAACCCTAAAACAGGCAGAAAGACAGGATTTTAACTCCATTAGCTAGCATTAGAGCAAAGAAAGCATTTTTTATGGATACTGACACACTTTCTCAGGGACTGTTTTGCAGGAATGTGCAGATAATAATGAAAAAGGCAGAAATATTTAGTTTTCAACAAACTTATCCATTATTTCATTATGAAAGAAGTATAAAGATTATGACCTAAGGAAACTGAAGTAAGTGTAGAGAGTAAAATGAATCTCATACTGCATAAAAATAGATACAAAATCTCAAATGTACCATTTAAATAAAAGAACAGGATCCTCCACAAAAATATAAGAACCAGAATATTTTTTTAAACTAGAAGAGATACTTTCTCAAATGTTGTTCCAATTAAATCAGTCTATTTTCTGCTGCTATGCGCTTTCCTTTTCCATGACTGTTGTGATTATATCGTATAATTACATTATAATGGCATTTCAGCTTGGTTTTTGAATCTCTGGCCCTACTGGAACTTCCCACCCATGGTGAGAATGACACTCTAAAGTCATAGAACTTGCTTTTGCTGGATACTATCTAGAGATGCTTACTGCCAGGAATGAGTAATTTTGGCTTTGGAGAGGAGACTTGTGAAATCAGACTGAGATCAGTTCTCATTCATAACTCCTCTGTATGCTTTTAAGGAAGCCATTTAAAGCGGTCTTTCCCTTGTTTCACATTTACATCTTTTACTTGAAGAATATCAACTGTGTGATGTCTATCCCCTTATGCTCTGAATTCTCTTAAATAAGCAGGAACAGGCATTGTCATTCCAGCTGGCCAGCAAATGGAGTGTGAAGAGGTTTTACTTTTCTGTTTTAAAATAAAACAGAACTTTAAATCACTCTAAACATAGAGATTATAGGCATTCAAAAAAATCACATAAGCATGCATATATATATATAGTGCAGCAGATGGTGAAAGAGAAAAATCTCAATCTTTCAGTTTTTCCTATTTTACTTCATGTGTTTCATATGGCTCCATTGAGACAACTTAATGGTTATAAATCACCTCTCCTCAACAAAGATCTCCAAGAACCATGCCTATCTGTAAAAAGAACTAAATACATCACTCAATAAATCATTAATAAGAAACCAAAGGGATCATCTGTAAAACAAAACACCTCTCTTCATTCAGACTTTCTATAGTTACATCAACGTGTTTGTAGACCAGGAACAAAAATAATGAAGGTAGAATAAGCAGATTTTAGACTTTGTCTTCCACATCTTCTATGTCCTTGGGAGTCAGAAATTCTACAGACTGATGATGTGTATCCACTGAAGTAAAGTGAAAAATATCTATAGGCCCAGTTTGTCCAGAGAAGATCTGACTCAGCAGGAGAAAGTGCAGTCCAACCGCAGAGGAGGGTAAGAGCTAGAACTAGTTGTACTTGAAGGCAGAGAGTTCTAAAGAGCATGTTATTTTAGTCATTCAAATTAGTGCTTTGGCTCTCTCTTGACAAACTGCCAACAGGCCTGCGGTAATAACAGTGGCATAAAGAACTAATTGTTGAGAACTTCCAATAAAGATGAAAGAAAGAAAAACAAAGATGTCATAATACAGTGACCTGAAGATAGAGAACATATGTTCTGGCTTCCTTTTTACGTTCAGACTAAGTTCCTACAGTTTGTCATATTCAGCCTCATTTGCCTCGTCAGAGTCCGTGAAGAAGCCTGCAGCTATCAAACCCCTGAAACAATGAGAGCGAGCTGCCCTCCTCCCATCCCAAGCACGCAAAGGAATGCCAGGGAATGGGATGTTTCACCTCCTTTTCTCCACCTCAGCTTCCTAGCTGGGAAGAAGGCTTATTAGTTAGCAGCTGCTGCTGCAGACTTAGCAGCATGATCACATCGGCCTAAAATATGGTTTTGGGGAAGTTTCCCCAAGATGAGTTGCTACTGGAGTTGGAAGAGAGGAGGTTTGTTTAACTTCTCAGGGTTGGACTTCTGGAAGACTGTAGTTTTTAAAAAATAAAAATAAAGCATTTTTATTTGGCATCCAGGTTCCTCACTAGATTCTGGAGATTTTATGGAGGTCAAATTTTAGAGCCTCTTAAGAATCCAATCTAAATCCTATTAAAGTTCATAAGAAGACTTTCATTAACTTTAGTGGGAGTTGGATGAGGCCCTAAATTAGAAATGAACAAATTGATATTTATTTCTCAGGCACACAGAAAATGCCATCCCCAAACCACCTATTTTGTTTTGTTTTGTTTTCAATGAGCTGAAGGTTACTTTTCAATGCTATCTGGAACCCAACCAGAAAGCTGCAGCCTGTAATGTATTAACAGTGGTCTGTCCTGCCAAACGGAAGCCTAAGGTTAACACAGGAATATAACTTATAGGTGTGCATGACAAGAAATTAAGGTGGGGAAGAGTAGTGTCAGGAAAGATCTGAAGTACTGGCCCAACTAGCCTTGTAGCAATTAGTCATTGACTCTAAAGAGGAGCTGTCTACTTAACTTTTCATCTGGAGTAAAGATGCCACAATATCAGCCAACATTTGGAGGATGTTAAGGTGAAGGAATTGTGACTGGAGATAGTAGCATACAACATCAAATGACAGGGGTGCTGGAACAATTTGTATAGTGTAGATGCTGAGAGACATTGAACCAAACTGTAAACCCTGTATCTAATGGAAACCACTTCAAGTTAGGGCATGCAGCAGCACCCCCAGAACTCTTAGTTCCAGCACCAATGTCAAATGATCATAAATGTAAATCCAATCTGAAATATACATGGCTTCCCAAAACATCTAGTTACTTAACAAGCAAAATCAGGGACTCACTTAGCTTAAATTTGTGGAAAATCAGACACTAACCATAAGAATACCATTTGGCTTTTATATCCCCCACTTCCTACTTTAAAAAACCTACTCCTTCTACAAGCCAGATGGATTTTGTTTATAATAGTGCAATTCACTCTATTGCTACCATAGATCATACTTAAGTTTTAATATGTCCAGGAAAAAAAACGTAGTGTCTTAGTTTCTAGTTGTTCTCTGTCTCAATTCCCCATTGTCAATGTTTTTCAGTTGTTTATAGCTTATGATTTTACAGAATGTCCTATTCTTCCTTTCTGGCACACCTGGTAGCTTTGCTAATGTGCAATGAAGAGAGGTTTTTCTATGTAAAAGTGGTTAGACTTGTATTTCTATAACTTTTGTTATAAAGCCACTGTGACCCTAGAACCTCTTAATACCAACTGGCAAGGGGGTCTAGACAGAGGTGGCAGAGCCTTCCCAAAAGTGGGGGGGGCCAGGGACCCCTGTCCCCCATAGCCCCGCCCCTCCTCTTCCCCCCCAAGGCCCTGCCTCTTCCTGAGGCCCCACCCCCACCCCTCCTCTTCCTCCGGATGCCCCGGCCAAGCTGGAAACCAGAGTGGTACTGGGCACCTGCTCACCCCCCCCGCGTGTGGTGGCGGGTGGGGCATAAGCAGCCCCCTGCCTATGTCCCTGCCCCCTGGATCCCTCAGCCAGGGCAGGTGGAAGGACCCAGGCTCCTCCCCAGCTGTCCTCTGGCTGGGGGGGCGAGGCCTCAGAGCACAGCCCGGTCATGGTAAGAGCTGCGGCAGCAGCTGTGGGAGGGGGGGCCAGAGCAAGGACCCACCACCTGCCCTGGGTGGAGGGTCCAGGGGGGTGGGGACATGAGTGGGGGGGATGCTCTTGGGTCCCCCACACCACAAGCAGGTGGAGGGTCTTTGCTGTGGCTCCCCACAGCTACCTGTGTGGCTCTTACTATGGCTGGGCTGTGGTTCCGAGGCCCCACCCCCCTGCCGAGCAGGTATGGGGAGCTAGCATGGACCTTCTACCTCCACCTACCCTGAGCTGGGCAGAGATCCTGGGGGGTGGGGACATGGGCCAGAGGCTGCTTTCGAGCCCCCTGCACCGTAGGAAGGTGGAGGGTACATGTGGCTCCCACAACTGCCCAGGCTCCCCAGCCAGGCTCCACCAGTTGCTGGCCTGGCTGGGGGGTGTGGCCTCCAGGAGAAGAGAAGGGGAAAGGGGGCAGGGTCCACCATGGCGAGAAGTGAACAGGCCAGGCCTGTCTATTTTCAAAAAGTGGAAGGGCCATGGCCCCTTGGCTCCCCCTGTTCCAGCGCCACTGGATCCAGAGGCGGTTACAGGTATTTCCTGATTCTGGGATGTACATTTTGGTTACCCAAATAATGTCATGTGAGGGCAAATGAAAGCCAGTGTCACACTGGTCATCTATACCATTTTGAAATGTATGTACAAATGCTATGTAAGAAGTTATGTATACATAACTGAAAATACGTTTTTAAAGACTGTATCAAGGTATTAGTCACCAGCAAATGTGAAAAACAGGTTTGTCAGACGCGAAATGTCCATCCCTCTATCTGTTCACATGTTAATTGAATATTGTGTCATTCACAATGTGTCCCCTATGAGCAGTCTGAACTGAATGCAAATGAAGGATTATAAGAAAGAACTTCAGAAACAAACAACAAGAGAAACACAGTGCGGGGAAGAGAAACACAGTGAGGGGAAAGAACTTATTTTGAGATGCCTATCATGGGTTTGCTTGAGTATAGCTGAGGGGACAAAGAGGACACCCAAGCACCCTTCACTGAAGGAGAAAAGGACAGTGCTTTTGCTTCATGAAAAAGGGGTCTCAACCAGGCTTGGTTGAAAATGCTGGAGAGAACGTTGGGTGAGATAACCTTCTTTCGACAAAAGAGTTCAGTTGTCAAGTTTCGTCTCTAGAAAGCATGTTACGATTTTGCTTTACATGTAACCATATGTTTCCAATATTCTTACTCGCTATTACTTGAATCTTTATTCTTTGATGATAATTCTTGTTTTGCCTGTAAATATAGCTAAGTGCTGTGGGGTTAAACAAAGTGCTGGTCCTGAGTTGACTCTTACAAGCTTTGGGAACAGGAGACCTGGTAACTCTGTGACCATTCAGTGATTAAGGGGCTGGACGCTGCAGGGAATGCTCTGAGAACTCAGAGGTTGGTGTGTGCCTATCACTACCTGCACACAGAGAGTCAGGCCTGTTGAAGCCTGGAAGGCAGTGCTTGTGCTGCCAGAAGCTAGTGGTTTCAGGGAGCTGATCCACAGCAGGCACAGACGAGACCCTTTCACACTAAGGGCAGATGGTGGTGAGGTGCCTCACACCCCTGGGAACTCCTGGGGAGCGTCACAACCACGATAGCAGCTATTCAGTGACATATATGTGCTGGTTACTCCTTTTAGGCCTCATGAATGTAGAATCTCTACTTTACACTGTCATGTGTCACAATTAAAAATATTTGGCACTTTCAACAGGAGAAGTTGCGTGTTCATAGAAGCATAGCGTTAGAAGGGACCACAAGGGTCATCTAGTCTCTCCCCCTGCCAAGATGCAAAACTATGTCCAAACCATCCAAGACAGATGGCTCTCTAGCCTCCTTTTGAAAACTTCCAGTGAAGGAGCTTCCACAACCTCCCAAGGCAGTCTGATACATTGTCCTACTGTTCTTATAGTTAGGAAGTTTTTCCTGAGATTTAATCAAATCATTGCAGGAGGCAAAATTGGGAAGGTGGGGGAGTGGGGGAAGCCTCTTCCTCATACTCCCTCTGACCCCCACCAATCTATGCAAATAAGCAGCAGGACAGGAACATTCCACTGTGTATAGGAGTGCCCTAGGAAGCAAGCCTTCCTAATGTGTCTGTACATGAGCTATTCTGAGGGAGACATGGACAGCTAGTGTTATGCTGCTGTCAACAACTAGTGCTAGTTGGCAGACAGAGGGGATGACTGTTGCTCAAGCTGAGAGGTACAGCAGCAGGCACAGGACAGTCCAGTGCTGTAGACCTTCTGATAGAATCTTGCCCTGGGCAGTGCACATACCAAGGCTCTCCCCCTCTCTTCTCTGGTAGCATGCACCCTTTGCATGTCAGCTGTGTTCTGAGGGGACAACCAAGTTCAAAGCTTTTTTTCTTTCTTTCAAAATGTCTCCTCCTGTATGTGGAAACCAATAAACACATGTAGACAAGGAACTATAGAGTGCATGAAACTACTTGAATGGACCATTAGTCTCTGTAGGTAAAGAATTAGGTTCAGGTATCAAAACACCTGCTTTGTTTTTTTTTGTTTTGTTTTGTTTTTTAGGATACCACATGTATGTAGGCATGTAACTACTTGCAGATAGTGTTAGTAAATACCAAGCAGCACAGGCTGAGGCAGGTATTATTTTAGCATTTTAACCATCCCTCCCATCTTCAGTGAAGAAAATAAATTAGTTTATTTTATTCTGAATCCTGTAATCTGGTTCTAAAAATTGGCATCTGGGTATAAAGATAACTTATGACTTGTGAGCTTTCTTAGCAGGCTGCCACAGACCACCTTAGCACAGAGAGAAATCCAAAAGGTTGCAGAAGATGGCTCCTTCTACAAGACAGTGTTTTGGAAGAATATGAAAAGCAAGTTTTTTGACTGGTTGACTTGCAAAACTCTCTCTCCATTCCAGGCTATTTGAAAGGTTCAGTCTTCTGCTTGCATTTCTACTTGTCCCCTAAGGGATGCCCATTCGGTTTCTGCTGGGAAAGATGGATGGTTCTGGCCCTCCATCAGTCACTTAAAGACTGAACAAACAAGCAGAATCAATAGCCTCTTTCATGCATTTTATCTCTTAAGGACCAAGACCACTCTTTGCAACCTCTCCTATTTCTGTTTCCCCATCCACCTCCTGTCTTCATAAATATGACAAATGGCACTACGCTATACAAACTAGTCTGCCACAGTAGAGACATCTGTAGCACTGAATAGCCTTTGCAGAAATACCACTTGAGGGAATAGCTCTTCTTGTTATGAGAGGTTTCATTTTCAAGCCCTTGGAGGGGAACCATGCTCCCTTTGACACTATTTCTGTATAGTTTGTCAGGGATTTTGTGGAAGAATGTTGTGTGTGATCTAGTGGGTTGTCAAAATGAAGACAGATGGCAGTGGATTAACTATAATAAACACCATAACTTTATTGTCCTTGAGTTCTCTACTTAACTCTAACTAGAGCAGTTTTCTCTTGTCTACCCTCTCATCTGTCACATGCCACCTGATGATCTAGCAAGGAATTGCAGCATGTTGTAGGAGAAATGCAACTTAAAGGAAAAATTAATAGTCTTATGTTTATTGCATGGACATCTTAATAGGAAGCTATATGCTTATGTAATCCACATACCTCCTGGGTGTGATGTTCTGTCCCCTCTAGTGGCACTGAGACCACTTAGCTACGAGTGGAGACGATTCATTAATATCTAAGTGTCATATGGCTTTTAGCTCATGCAGTAGAGGCTCGTGTATTTACCTCCAGAGGTACCAGGTTTGATCCCACCCGCTGATGACCGGGATCTATTGGTGTTACTCTTCCTTACCTTTTCCATCCTTTGATCATTAAGAATTTATTTGCTACATATTGATTCTGCAAAACAATTAGTTCATAAAGTTTGTATATCCTATATGGTCTGCTTTCTTGATTCAGAAATATAAAAGTAATTAGGAAGGATGTGAATTTTACCTTGTGAGACTTACATAGCCTTTTCTGGACCTTTCATTAAAAGAAAAGAGACAACTGAATTTGCTCCACAGCTGGAAAATTTAACATTGTCCTCCCAGTGTTTCTTTTCCTGGATGTATCTTTTGTTACATGCAGGCTGTTTAGCATTTACACAGCTAACAGAGAGCTTCTCATTAGGACTGTGTAGTGTTACTGCTTTTGTATCTCAGACTTAGAGTTCAGTGGGATTTAGTCCCATTCTGTGAAGGCATACCCACGATTTTGCATTGTGGTTGTCCCCTTCAGATCACATGATTCCTGCTAATCATATCTCTAATACCTACCATATAATTTACTGCATCTAACCATTCACTGTAAACTCAGTTCAAACCAACAAGACCTGAGCCTCAACAAATCTGCATTTCTCCATGTAGATCAACAAATGTCAATTCCAATTTTGTCACAACGTTTTTGAGCCTGAAAAAAAGTTCAGACAAAAACCTACTGGTTCAATAATAGAGTGCCAGTTACAAACTAGGGAAGTTCTGCCATGGACCTTTGGCATAGCTCAATTTCTAATCCTGTCTTCTGAGATCTTGCCAATAACTGTAAAAGCTTGATTTAAAGTGATCTGCTACATTCCATAATTATAAGGAGTTTCACTATTCCCCTTTGCCAAGCCATCGGTCTCTCCATATTCAAGTCCTTCCCTACGACTCACTTCTTCCATGATACTTTCAAGATGTGAACAAACAAAGACAAACAAAAGTTTGTATAACACAAAGTTTCTCTGTGTTTCCTTGTACAATCCTATCTTTTCTATTTTGTTTCTTAGCTTGTTAACTCTTGGCTGCATAGGCTTTTTGTGTCTTGTACAGCACTGAACAGATTGTCTGTGCTTAAATAAATGCTGGGATTTTGGAATTAGACAAATTCAGAATCTAAACTTTTATATTCCATGTTACTTTTGCTATTGCATTAGATCAGGGGTCTCAAACACGCAGCCCGCGGGCCACATACAGCCCACGGAGTTATTTCCTGCAGCCCGCCATAGGCGCCGACTCCATCGGCAGCCAAGCTCCCCTCACCCCCGACCCCCCTGAGCATGCCGTGTCCCCGCTCCTCCGCCTAGCTCCCAGTGCTTCCCATAGGGTGACCAGACGTCCCGATTTTATCGGGACTGTCCCGATATTTCCTTGTTTGTCCCGCATCCCGACCGATGTGCGGTTGGGACACTGGATAAACAAGGAAATGCCCCGGAGCCTGGAGCCCGGAAGTGCTCGCACCCCCCCCCCCCCCGCCCCGACTCCGCCCCCTCCTCCCCCGATTGGATCCCTCCCCGAATCCCCGCCTCTTCCCCGGGCTCACCATTCCCCCTCCCTCCGCAAGCGCTGGAGGGAGGCCCGGGAGACTCAGAGGGAGCGCGGGGCCGGGGTGAGTAAGAGTCCAGCCTGGTCCCGAGCAGGCAGGACTCAGTTGGGTGGTTGGGAGAGTAGGGGGCGGCCCGTGGGGCCAGGCGGCGGCTGTTGTTGCCCCCCCAGGCAGCGAGACTCGGGAGCAGCCGCTGCTGCAGCTCCCACTGCCGCGGGGGGAGGAAGCGGCCATGGCGCTCCGCGGCTGCGGCGCCTCCGAACCCCCTGAACCGGGGCCTGCTGCAGGGACCCAGCAGCGCGCACGCTGCGCCCAGCCCCTGGCCAGTCGCGTCTGGGCTGCTGCCCAGCTGGTGCTATCCCGCGGCGGCCCCGGGCGGAGGCATCGGCAGCCCAGCCCCGTTCGTTCCCCTGCGGGACCCGAGCGGGACAGGGGGGCTGGGGCCTGCTGCCCCCGCTCCAGGGCCGCCGCAGGATTGCACCAGCTGGGCAGCAGCCCAGACGCAACTGGCCAGGGGCTGGGCTCAGCGTGCGCGCTGCTGGGTCCCCGCAGCAGGCCCCGGCTCGTGGCGTTCGGGGGCGCCAGAGCCGCAGCCGCCAAGCGCCATGGCCGTTTCCTCCCCCGCAGCAGTGGGAGCTGCAGCAGCGGCTGCTCCCGAGTCCCGCTGGCCGGGGGTGAGAACAGCCGTCGCCTGGCCCCGCGGGCCGCCCCCCTCCTCACCCTACCGCCCGACTGAGTCCTGCCTGCTCGGGAACAGGCCGGACTCTTATTCACCCCGGCCCCGCGCTCCCTCTGAGTCTCCCGGGCCTCCCTCCAGAGGCTTGCGGAGGAAGGGTTTTTTTTTTTTGGCCCCGCCCCCCACCACGCCCCCCCCGCGTCACACCCCTCTCCCCCCACGTCCCGATATTTGTGTTGGGTGATCTGGTCACCCTAGCTTCCCACCACCAAACAGCTATTTGGCAGCGCTTAGGACTTTCCAGGAAGGAGGGGGGAGGAGCGGGGATGCGGCACGCTCAGGGGAGGAGGGGGAGAAGAGGCGGGACCAGGGCAGGGATTTGAGGAAGGGATTGGAATAGGGGCAGGGAGGAGGCGGAGTTGGGGCGGGGCCTCATGGAAGGGGTGGAGTGGGGGCAGAGCGAGGGGCTTTTGTATCTTTGTATGAAAAGGTTTCAGTGATACGGCCCTCAGGCCAAAGTACTAGTCCTCATGTGGCCCTTGTGGTGATTTGAGTTTGAGATCCCTGCATTAGATCATATTGTGCTATGGAATATTGATACATATTATGCAAATCACTATCACAAAGGGCAATAACTTGTGATTATTTTTGTCGGGACCAGATATAATTGAGCAGTTCCACACCTGGACTTCTCGTCTGCAGTTTATTGGGTAACATTACTTTTTTTTTCCTTCTAGTTCTTCAAGAAGTGTTCAGGGTATGGCAGGGAATCCCTTCAAAGATTTCTGAATTCTAGTACACAGGATATAACCTATCCATTTCCAGCAATATGTTGGTGGCCTAGAGGGAATAGCCCAACACTGATTATAAGTATACCACCACATTTCTTGTACTAGGAAGGTACAAATTAACTATACTTAAGAATTCCACCAATGTGCTCAAAGTCGGTTTTAAGTAGTTAACATACTAATGATACATTTTTCATTAGGCAAAAGTAGCTCTGCTGTGTTTGGTGTGTTTTTTCTTTTTTCTCAGAAGTATTTTTCATTTACAGTGTGAGCCTCTCCCCTTCAAATCCTTCCCGTTTTCCTTTACTGTATCCTGTTTTAATATTCCCTTTGGAAGGTCTTTTATAGAGTATTTTTATACAGATTCTGAAAACTTCCTTCCTGGTGTTTGGATCCTCCCTTCAGATGTCAAAAACAAAGATAATGGTCCATTGCTAAACTTTTTGGGAGGGGAGGGAGTTTGCAGTCTCCACACACTTGACAAGTCAACATATTTTGTGTGGTGTGAGGGACCTAGTGTATTCCAACAGTAGTTCACTGTTAGCTATTACAAGGAGGCGGCATTGAAATTCAAGGCAAGCATTGAAAATTGTCAGTATTTTCTGATCCATGTCCCCAAATGAAAAGCAAACAGAGCTTTTATATTATCAGGAGCATTGTGAATATGACACAATGTCTGAATGTAAATGGCAATTTCCCTTGTAATACATTAATGTAAAGTTATTCTGTCAGCAGTAGAACACATTTCTATAGTCAGTTAAATGATTGCTACTGCTGAAAACTTTGATAGTTAAAAGTAAGGTATGTTCTTTAAATACACAGGAAGAGTTGTGCTCTGATCACAAACACATGAGTTAGTTAGCAGGGGAAGTGTAGGTGTAAGATTAATGCATCGGCCTTAAACTTCTGGAGACCTCCGTTCATCTCCTGTCTTGGGTTATGTATAAAAACTAGTTTGGGAGTCTTAGTACTAGTTTCTCTTTGTGGGTATTGCAAAACTCAAGATATTTCTTTCTCTGCTCCAGAGAAGCCTAAGACTACGAGAGCAAAATTGTGTGTTGCAGGCCAGGACTGAGGTTCATTGGCAGAGCTGTGTAAAGAAATTTACATGTCACATACGTGGTTTAAGTGCCTTCCTTTTACCATTTGTAATGTATTTATAAAATGCTCATATCACATTCTTAAGGTGCACATATGTCACTGATCTAAGCCCACGCATTAAATTATATCAGAATTAGCACAATTCATCAGCAGAATTCATCAAGCACAGAAGACCTCAAACAAAGATCTGAATGTTTTTTAATTTTTTTAATCGTCATTAAGTCTAATTTACTTAAAGCCTTTTTGATGTGTTAGAGCTTGTTCATGGTGAGCTGAGCTCTAATGGGAATGGTGTCCCTAGCCTTTGTTTGCAAGAAACTGGAAACAGGGGATGAATCACTTGATGATTATCTGTTCTGTTCATTCCCTCTGGGGCACCTGGCATTGGCCACTGTTGGAAGACAGGATACTGGGCTAGATGGACCCTTGGTCTGACCCAGTATGGCCGTTCTTATGTTGCCTGAAGGAGAAGAATCTTGGGCTGATCGTCACAAATTCATTTGTAAATGGATTAAGTTAAATAATGTGCACACAGGACCATTAATGCCTGCAGACAAAGTGTTCACTCTTCTTTACAAACTCCTCCTGCCTCAGACCTGACAAACTCACTGCACCTAATACATCACTTCTGGTATTTATCCATGAAGGGTAGCATGTGAGGTCTCTACTGAAAGCTTGTAATTTACGGATGCTCACAATCATTGCAAGATGTGTGTATGAGAAATATTTAAGGAATAATGTAACTGTATTGAAAATTATGCCCTTATGGGTTTGTAGTAAAAGTGAATGGGCTCAGTGATGGCCCATTCAAGAAGTTGAGAGTGTCACCCCTTCCTGGCTTGCCAATTACATAATGTATTGCTCAACTGTCCGCCATTGCAACAACCACAGAAAAGCCAATGGAAAATCATTGAAGACAAACTGTAAGCATCAGAAACCGTTGGAGGTAAAAAGGAACATTGTAATAGACAGGGGATCACCTGTCTGCCAAGAAACACAAAAGACTGATTCAGTATATCACAGGATGGAGAAAGATGTTTTGCATCCATTTGCTGAGGAGACATCTTGCTGAGCAGGGGTGTTTCCCTCTTTTAGGTTTTGTGTTGGTGTCTTTCAACTAGCTTTCCACTCACTATAGTTTTCTACAATAGACAAGGCCTGAATTTGTAAAGGAAAAGATTTAAACAAAAAAAAAAAAAAATTAGGCCTTTGCTAGACAGCATAAAGAAACAAAAGGAGGCACAAGTCCTCAGGCAAAAGCATTACCAAACAGATAGGCCTTGTACTATGCAGTGTAGGTCAGCAAACCAAGGGCTTTTTTCTTTTTACCTTTGGGTTTGGAGGTAGGTCTTTTAGCACTTATTCATCTGAGCTTTTGGGGTTTATCTGAACCAAACTGAGAAGTATTTATAGGTTCACCTAATACAGTTTTCTAACTTGCAATGGATATTGTTAAAAGAAGAGCCGTTTTTGTATATATATCTTCAGGCTTTTAGTTTTTCCCGTATACACTGTACTCCTCATGCACAAATGAACAGCCAGAGCAAACTTTTAATTTGCATAGAAATGGTGCTCTGCTTAGCTATGCGTTACTTGAATTTACTTAGCAAAACAAAAGTTAATTGAAAGATATGTACCCCCTAGGTTTTCTGAAGTAGCTAGGCTAGCAACGTTGACTGCTTCAGTGGCCAAGCATCCTACTTGAAATGGACTTGACAACTGAACAAAATCTGTGTGTATTGGAAACATTCTATCTAT
Source organism: Malaclemys terrapin pileata (assembly GCF_027887155.1). Classification (NCBI taxonomy): domain Eukaryota; kingdom Metazoa; phylum Chordata; order Testudines; family Emydidae; genus Malaclemys; species Malaclemys terrapin. The sequence goes on along the minus strand of NC_071509.1, from coordinate 52,075,224 downwards.
TTAGAAGGAAATGATGCTTCTAAGAGGATGATGTTTAATGAAAGGTCAATAGGTATCTCGGGTTATTGTTCGTCCTTCCTGCCCCTACCTATCTTATATCCATAGGTAGCGATGTTTGTTTTTTTCCATGTTTAAACTACGACTGAAGTGGGGAAAAGGGAAGACTCTTCTTCCCAAGAAAAGGACACCACAGTGTGTGTGGTCAAAAAGAGACCAGTTCAGCTGTTGCATGGCACGCTGCTTTCAAGCACGGTTTGAAATAGGTAAGTGACATACTGTAAATGAGCTTAGGTTGAAGAATCTTTCAGTGAACTCCCCCTCCCTGCCTTACTACTTACTCAAGCCAAGTTCCCATTATTATTATATCTTTGCTTAGAGCCTCAAATCAGCTAGGTGCAGTACAGAGCACATAGCAAAGAGAGTCTCCCAAAGATCTGACAATCTCCATTGAAATTGATGGAAATGTTGCCTCAGTGAAAACTGTAGAATAAGGCCCCGAGTGAGCATTTTTCCTTTGAGTTTCTACAAGCTGACTTTGTACAACATTCCTAGCCTGCCGCTAATAACTTTCCTACCCACACTCTCTGCTTGAGCTTCACATCTGTCCACAGCCTTGATCCTGCAAACAAATGCATCAGTGCAGACCCTTGCACTTGCATGAAGTACCATTGGCTTAATCAGGATGCCATTAGGGTGTAACACTCTACACTGACACATCTCTTTGAAGTATTGAGGATTTATTTTGCCAGTTCTGGACCACAAAATCCTAACTTGAATTTGTACCTTTGAAAACTCCTCATTTGTGTATGGGGCTTAACATGCTACAGACCCTGGCCACAGCTGGGGCAAATGCTGCTGGATGTTTTTATGTTTGAAATGGGAGTCGATCAAAGAAATAGTGTTGCTGTATCCAGTATTGTATGCTGGGAGTAGTAGTCTGATTTAAGAAAAAACAACAGAAGCAGCAAATATAAGTGGGTGCATGTCACAGCTGGGTCAGGGGCTGCTGCAAGTGCTTCTGGAGCTACAATATTGTTGTCTTAATAAGAAACCTTGTTGGATTTCACTCTTTTGGTGTCTCTCTCCACTACCATGCCACAACTAGGGAACTTCTAATGTGCACCAGCAGGGTCCACACAGCCAGGGAGTGAGTGGCAGGCTAGTCATAGACTTTAAGGTCAGAAGGGACCATTATGATCATCTGGTCTGACCCCCTGCATGATGCAGGCCACAAAGCCGTCCCTACCCTTTCCCTTGACTCTGCTGTTGAAGTCCCCAAATCCTGTGGCTTAGAGACTTCAATTGGCAGAGAATCCTCCTGCTAGCGATCCCTGCCCCATGCTGCGGAGGAAGACGAAAAACCTCCAGGGCCTCTGCCAATCTACCCTGGAGGAAAATTCCTTCCCGACCCCAAATATGGCGATCAGTAAAACCCCGAGCATGTAGACAAGAGTCTCCAGCCTGACCCTTGTTAGCCATTATACTATTTACCTGCCATGGCACGGTATTCCTTTGACTAAAATCATGTTTTTCCATTAAACCATTCCCTCCATAAACTTATCTAGCTTAATCTTAAACCCAGACAGGTCCTTCGCCCCCACCGTTTCCCTCGGAAGGCTGTTCCAATATTTCACCCCTCTGACGGTCAGAAACCTTAGTCTAATTTCAAGCCTGAACTTCCCCACGGCCAGTTTATATCCATTCGTTCTCGTGTCCACATTAGTACTGAGCTGGAATAATTCCTCTCCCTCCCTGGTATTTATCCCTCTGATATATTTAAAGAGAGCAATCATATCCCTAGTGCGCTGTAGCTTTACACCCTGGGTTGCTAGGCACTAACTCTCCATATTAGACAATTCCTAGAGAAAACTGCCTTGTCATCTTAGAGAAGTGGGTAGCACAGTGGTGTCAATGATACCTGTGTAATAGTCATGCGCACTGAGATAGCGGCCATTTCTGCTCCCGGGATGGGCTTCAGAAGACTTGGTGGTATTATATGTGGTATGTACAGATGGGCAAATTACCTATAGGTAACAGATACTGTCACAGATGAGTACAAGAGCTTGTTGTCTCACATAATAGCAGTCCATTTCTTCTTGTTGTGTGAAATGTAATTGTGTCTCTTCAGAGACATTTCAACAATATTTTTTGGCTAGGTGTGGAGCTGAATACCGTGGCTTTATATTAGAAATCTGTAGACAGTGGTTCTTTAAAGCTGTCATTAAGCCTGACTGCATGATGTAAATAGAATTGTTACACTGACATTTAGAATTTTACTTGTTGAATTAATGTACAAAGCCACCTGCAAAAACAGAATGTTCCTATGTAAAAGAAGAACGCAATGCCATTATTTAAGCTGTAGTGCAAATAAAATATTCCATCCAGTTTGTGTCAGCATCCCACATGTCAACAAAAAATATCCTCAGTGTTTGTTCTTTGCGCCAAAAACAATATAGGGCTAAATTCTCTGTGGACTTATAACACATGCAATACTACTGAAGTTAATGGGATTGTAGCAGAGGGCAGAAATTTTCGTTTTGCATGACTGCGAGGTTGGAGAAAAGCTTTAGCCTCCGTGAGGGCATTAAACTAACAACGCAGGGGGCGTTGCTAAGGAGGCATATGTGATACAAACTCAAGCACACCAGGGCAGGAACAAATTGAATAGATGTGGCAAGGAATGTGAAGAGAAGAATTTTTTCAGTTGCTTAAATACCACTGCTAGGAGCCAGGGAACAAGGAAGAGGAATTGGAAATTCTTATTTCTGAGAAGAAACTGGATACAATTGGCATTGTGGAAATCTGGTGGGACCCTTCCCATGACTGGAATGTTAAAAACACTGATTATATTCATTGGCCAGATTGAGAGTGCGAGTGACTCTACAGCCCTTCAGTGAGAGTACTCACTTGGGAGACTCGGGTTCCTGTCCCTGCTCCAATGAATATTTCAGTATTTCATACAAAGTGCAACAGCTTAAACAGGAGAGATGGAAAGAGAGAGACCCACCCACCCCCAGAATGCCCCATAGCCTAGGGATTAGGGCACTCAGCTGGGAAGTGGGAGACTCAAGTTCAGGTCCCTCCTGATTCAGAGCAGGGTGGGGATTTGAACCTAGATATCACACATCCTGGGTGAGTGCGCTGACCCCTGGGCTACAGAGTGACAGCAGCAGTGTTTTGTGTGAGACCCAGTCCGGTAGGTGTGCACTTCAGTGATCTCTGAGAATGCCCATCAGATTGGACACCACAGGCAAGAAAGGTAGAGGAACACCTAGTTTGTGAATCCCACCAGGGCTTACCCATGAGGTGCTGAGCTGCTCAGTGCTGTCAGGACTTAGGTGGCTTTGCACATGTCTGCTAGCCAAATTTAGACACCTAAGGGAGTGAACCAGTAGGTGCCTAGGGAACGTAGGGAGCTGCTGAGAGATGGTTTTGTGAATGCCAGTGACATCAAAATGTTAGATTTAGGTACCTAAAGTGGCAGTTTGGTGCCAAAGTCCCCCTTGTAAATATCTAGCCCAAGGAATGCAGGCCATACCCATAGAATGGGGACTGTATCCTGGAAAGCAATGATGCTGAAAGGGATTTAGGGGGTCTTAGTGATCAAGCAACTGAACATGAGTTCCAGTGTGATTTCTGTGGCAAAAAGGGCTAACTCGTTCTATGAATGTATAAACAGGGAAGTAGTAAGCAGGAGTAGGGAAGTGAGTGTACCACTGTATATGGCATTGGTAAGCCCAGTGCAAGAATACTGTATCGCGTGCTGGTGTCCATGCTTTAAAAAGGGTGTTGAAAAATTGGAGAAGGTGCAGAAAAGAGCCACACACATGATTTGAGAGTGGAGAAAATGCTTTACAGTGAGAGACTGAGTTCAGACCATTTAGTTTAAAAGAAGATTGGGAGGAGATTCTATTACAGTGTGTAAGTACCTTTACATGGAGCAAATACCAGGTAGTAAGGGGCTCTTTAGTCTACCACAATAAGGCATTACAAAAACCAATGATTAGAAGCAGAAACCCGACAAATTCAGATGAGGCACATTTTTTTTAACCGTGAGGATGATTAACCATTGGAATAAACTACCTAGGGAAGTGGTGAATTCTCTGTCTTTGGGTGCATTTTTGGAAGATATGTTTTAGTCAAATACCAGTTATTGGGCTCAGTAGAGGCATAACCGAGTAAAATTGAATGGCCTGTGATACATAGGAGGTCAGACTAGATGATTGGATGTTTCCTTCTGGCCTATGAATCTATGAAATTGGTTCTAAAAATAAAACAATGTAAAAGTTAATCTGAGGATAGCTTGTGTATCTGATGCATGTCTGTATGTGATAATTTGAACAAATGGTTGTGACAGATCCTAGCTAGCATCCTTTACTGGCCTCCCACTAGGACTGCTGGGACGAGAATCCAAGCCCCTGTACTCTAGATTCCCAGGGTGTTTCAAGCCCCTGGAACCTGAACCAAGTCCAGCTATTGCCCCAGTCTCAGGGTTCCTAGGCATGCTGTCATGGTGCAGATCTTCTGTCTGGCACACTCCCTGACCCTCAGATTTTGGGACCTGCTGTCCTAGCCCCTCTGGGCACAATGCTGATCCTTCAGACTCCCCAATATTCAAACACACCTCTCCCCCAGATCTCCACCCCTGAGTGATGCAGTTAAACCAACCTAACCCCTAGTGTAGACAGAACTATGTCAACAGAGCTACCGCCTCTCACGGAGGTGGAGTACCTATGCCAATGGAAGAACTCCTCCATCAACAGAGGTAGTGACTTCAATGAAGCACTACAGTGGTGCAGCTGCAGCATTTTAAATATAGACCTGCCCTAACTCTTTGTTGTGAAGCAGTCAGCACACTCACACATTGCCCAGTCTAACATCTTTATGCTCTTTTATCCTTAATCGTGTAAAGCACAGGAGAGCAATAGATCATACAAAACAATACGACGGCATAATTGCAATGTCCCTCGCTAGCTCATCCTTCCATTAGGAGACCTTGGGCATTGGCCTGCTAAACCTAGGGTTGTGAGTTCAATCCTTGAGGGGGCCATTTAGGGATCTGGGGCAAATCTCTGTCTGGGAATTGGTCCTGCTTTGAGCAGGGGGTTGGACTAGATGACCTCCTTCCAACCCTGATATTCTATGATTCTATGATTATCTGTGTGCCTGCAGGCAGTCAGAGTCCTCTACCTCCTTTCCTCTCTGTCCCTGCAACAGCCTCTTTCATCTTAATATGGTGCAAAATGGGGATCCTCTCCTTCTTTTCTTCTCCTCCTGGTAATTTTCCATTACTTCCAGCCCACCCCCCTTCAGACAAGAGGAGGGAGTGTCTTCTCCCAGCTACAGCAAACCCATTGTCCCAAGCTATTTACTTTGAATATGATCAGTCATTGAGTGCTGATGACTCACCATTGTCTTTGGCCTGGCAAAAACACAACACAGCCCTGCTGCTAACTCAGAGTAGATCCACATACATGTAGGCTTTCCATGACACAGTAACTTCATGATACGATTTCATAAAATCATCTACAATTCAGAAGTGGTACAGACAAGACCTGCAAATTGTCACAATGTTGTAGTAGACAAGTGTTATTTATAATTATAAAGACAGAGGGACCACTGTGATCATCCAGTCTGACCTGTAAGCAGGGCCGCCCAAAGGATTCAGGGGGCCTGGGGCAAAGCAATTTCGGGCCTGGGGCAAATTTCCCCACGTGCCCCGCCCCGGGCAGCCCTGCCTGTAAATGAAGCAAAGAGGTGTACCAGTGCCTGGGACCCTTTAGATTTTCAGTCAAACGTTCTCCCAACTGAGCTACTGTGGCATCTGCTAAGCTATGGGATCTTTACCCAAGTTAAACAATTCTGCCTTTTTACATATAATCAATAGGAAGAAGATGGCTTCTTGGTTAAAGCTTAGGAGTGACCATCACAAGCTCTATCTAGATCTTACTTCTGCCACAGACTACCTATATAATTGTGACCAAGTCACTTCACGTCAGTGCCTCAACTTCTCCATCTGTAAGATGGGAACAGTATTTGTTTCCTTACCTCGCTGGGAAACTGTAAAGCAAAATTCATTAATGTTGAAGTGCTTTGAGATCTTTGGGAGGTGTTATGTAAGTGCAAAGTATTATTGTGGGGGGGGAAAGTTAATTTGAAAATTGCAGCAGTGCATGGGAGATTTCTAGTGCATCAAAGAACTTTCATCTCCATGAATGCATTCCCTTCATTTTGGTTAGAAATCCACTCTGAACTTTGAGGAGATAGATATAATTGTCATAGGATTGGTTATGTAACAAGCTTTTCAATTTAACTAATGAATGTGCTGAAAGAAGAGATTAATCCTTTAACTTAACTTTTCTCCTGAGAAGTTTCAGAGTAACAGCCGTGTTAGTCTGTATCCACAAAAAGAAGAACAGGAGTACTTGTGGCACCTTAGAGACTAACAAATTTATTAGAGCATAAGCTTTCGTGGACTACAGCCCACTTCTTCGGATGCATATAGAATGGAACATATATTGAGGAGCTTGATTATCAAGCTTGATTATCACTTCAAAAGTTTTTTTTCTCTTAATTAATTGGCCTCTCAGAGTTGGTAAGACAACTCCCACCTGTTTATGCTCTCTGTATGTGTGTATATATATCTCCTCAATATATGTTCCATTCTATATACATCCGAAGAAGTGGGCTGTAGTCCACGAAAGCTTATGCTCTAATAAATTTGTTAGTCTCTAAGGTGCCACAAGTACTCCTGTTCTTCTTTTTCTCCTGAGAGATAACATATAGAACATGTTATTTGTAGTATCCTCATCTCATAGGAGCCAAAGAGAATTTGTAATTTTATTAGGTGCCCACTGAACATAGGGTGACTATATGTCCCATTTTGGCTGCGACAGTCCCCTTTTTAAACTCTGCCCCAGACATCCCAACTTTTTGGGCAAAACTGGGTATTTGTCCCGTTTGTTCTTGCCAACTGATCATCATTTGGCAGAGCCGTCCTGTCCATAGGACAGATCGGGGCAACTGCCCCGGGCCCTGCACTTTGGGGGGCTCCGCACTTTGATACATAGAGTCCAGGGCAGCCTGGGGGGTTAGCGGGGAGCCTGGTGCCAGCAGCAGTGAGCGACCTGGCCCCAGCCCACCCTGCCAGCTCCTTGCATTGCTCGGGGGAGGAGGTAGAAGCTGGAAAGAGTTGGGGAGGGGGGTTGGGAGAAGGGGTGGAATGAGAGCAGGGCCTGGGGCAGAGGGAGGGGGCTGCAGGTTGAGGCAGGGGTTTGGGGTGTTGGAGGGGGTACGGGCTCTGGGGTAGAGCTGGTGATGAGGGGCTTGGAGTGCAGGAGGGGGCTCCAGGCTGGGGGTGGGCCGAGGGATTAGGAGTGTGGGAGGGGGCTGTGGGTTGAGGCAGGGGATTGGGGTAGGGAAGGGAGTGAGGGATCTGGGCTGGGGGTGCTGGCTCTAGGATGGGGCCAGGGATGAGGGGCTTGGGGGTTATGCGAGAGTCCATAGTAAACTCCCTTTCCAATGTGGTACAATCCACCAGAAGACTATATTTCCAGGTTTTGTAATCTGATTTTAAATGTTCATTCCCCAAAGGGAATGGGATGGGTGGGGAAGAATAGAAACAAAGACAATGGCTTTAAACCTAAAGCAGTTACTAAATTGAATGGTTAGGGGCCATTTCCCTTAACTTTGCCCTTCCAAACTCAATGGGTCAAATTCAGACCTGGCATGCGTGGAAGCAACTCCATTGAAAGCACTTATGCCCAGATCTGAATCTGGCCCACTGGTTGCTTTAGGGCTGAATATGGGTATAATCAGAGCCAGATTAAGGTAATCTGGAGATCTAGGCACATCATGAGACAGCATTTCACAGTGGCTCTGCCCCAGCAGTCCAGCACTACTTGGAGTGGCTGGCTGGGACAGCAACATGGGGCCTCACTTCTTTCCCCCAGGAGCAGCAGCAATAGCAGGGGTCTCTTCCCTTCAGGAGTAGCAGAAGTGCTCTCACCCCTGGCATGGCAGGGGTGGCAGCTGGGTCCCCCCCAGCACTCATTTCAGCAGCAGCCAAGGTATGTCTGCACAGGTGGGTGGAAGGCCAGGCCTGCTGCACTCTTTCCCTTCTGTCCCTCACAGAGTCCTCTGCTGTGGTGATGCAGGCTCCTCACTAAGCAGTGTGTTAACCTATTGAGAGGAATGGGGAAGTTCACCCCCTCTGAGTTATTGTTCCAGCCTGTCCTCAGACCCAGACAGATGTCTCTGCGTGGGTTACACTTGGGTCACATTTTCAATGCTTTTTAGTTTTTAATGAACGTTTAGATTCTGATCTAATCACATGACTCCAGGAACTGGGGCCCTAACTGCAGGCCTTTAGTATCCCTGCCTTAATGCGGCCTTCGGTGTGTAAATGAAGGCAAATTTTGGTACTCAGGAAAATTCATCCCGAGGGTTGGACTTGCAGATGGCATCCAACATCGCAGAAGAGCAGAGAAGGGGACTGCAGAAGTGATTATTCAAGGTACTCTGCATCTTCTGCATATTGCACAGCTTGGCTCCATGCCATCTCCACATAGCCCAGCATGCAGAGTTTTATTGGGATTGGTGTAGCTACTGGCTCCAAAGTTAGATATCTACTGGCCACAAATCCTCTGTTGGAAGGACTAAAACGGGCTGTAATAGAGACCATCAGCAAGCTGCACAGATGACCACAGACTGATGTCAATTCTGGCCATAGCCTCCATAGAGTTCCCTGCAGAAAGTTCTGGTATGTGTGAGGAAGGTCAACTTCACCCTTTGGGAGAAACTTCAGTTGAGGCTGCATGGACAGTATGTTTATAAAAAAAAGACTAATACTCTTATCAGAGCTCCACACAGATGGCACCTATAACATTTTGATTATTATAATTTTCAGTAATTTAACTCTACTAATCTACTCATTTGTACTATACTGAGCCCACAGCATGTGCCAATGAATACATTAGAAGCTGAAGTAACTTAACTGAAGAAAATGAATAACTGAATAAGCCCAGTATGACAGAATGTACACTATGCTGTCCTGTTGTAAATATTTTCAGCAGTTTGGAAGGATAAAATGCCTTCAATTAGAAAGGTCTCTCATTAAAATCAGATGGGATATACCAGTATTTGTTGTGGTGTTCAGTAAATTGAGGCAAACTGTACAATGTGTTATAATTAAAGACCACAAACTGTAATGAAACATTTATTTTGGTTTTGCATACCACAAGTAAACTTCTAAATCATGAAGTACAATTTCATTAACTGGTGCATCTCCAGCTTTAGACCTTCCAGTCTTTGTTCTCATTCCAGTGGGGTAGAATGAATCCCAACTGGAAAATATTCCCACTTTTTATTTTATGGTTTTGTGAAGAAAATCTAAAACTGCCTCAAACCATTCAAAAGAACCAGCTGAATGGGTCTGTTAATTGTGCAGCACCAGGCATTAGTTCAAAGAAGCATCATCTAGTGTACTCAACCTGGGTTGATAAGAGGCAGATTTAACATAGGACCTCACATAAAGAGACACTTCACCATCCCTATGACCCCGATTCTACAAAGCACTCAAGCATGTGCTTAATTCTCATGGAAATCAAAGCATGTGTTTAAGTCCCATTGCTGAATATGGATGGACGTAAGCACTTGCTCACAGTTAAGCATGTGTAGCTTAAATACTATTTTAAAACTCATTGTATATAATGATGACATTTCATTAGTAATGATTTAGTTTAAGTTTTATATTGATTCACTGCAATTCAGTTTTTAGTATATTTTGAAGGATAAACAAAACAACTTATAGCATGAATCAAAGGATATAAGCAAAGATTCATTAGCCACATACATCTGCATTCATGACTGCTGATTTTTTTCTTTTGTTTTAAACATGAAATAGGATTGCTGCAGATTTGGTGTTTTCTAATGAGTGCATCTTCAGAGCTGGCCTTCCTTTCTTTGAAAATAATGTTTGAACTGAATAATGCTTCCTTTCTTAGTGGAAAATTTATCATTATGGTAACTGAAGGCACTGTATTTTAGTGATTCATGTAATCACTAGATTAGTTTTCCTCCAATGAAAATATTCTTTCAGACAAAAAAGATGCCTTTGTTGTTACTGTAAACATTCCTGCTCAGTCACTTTATTGCAATACTGTATACCTGTATGGCTTTTTATCTCTTAGGTGTTTATGGCCAGGTACTTTCTTCTTTTATTCTTGTCTATAAAAGGTAAGATTTTTGTAATGTTTAGCTTGCCTGTTTTAAAATAGTCAAACCTGAAATCAAGATTATGGAATATGACCTTAATTTTTAAAAGGCTAGTCATTCTAGTACTGATTCTTCAGCTGCTGACTCATAAGAAATTGACTTTTTTTAAATAAACGTGGGTTTTGGATTTTTTTTTTTTTTTTGCATGGCTCTAAACTGAGCTATTTAAACCACTCTACTTGCAGGCTAAAATTGGTCAGTAGCATCTGACCGAATATGCTACGTTCTGAGTAGATAACATTTTTTTTAGTTTGAAGTATGAATTTAAAAGTAAAGAGATTTTTTTAAAAACTTTAATATACAAAAATAACTTACAACTATCATATTTTAGGGAAGGTGCTGTGATGGACTTACAAAAAGGAATATATAAATTTTAATTGTGTTTTTGCTTTACAAAAAGAGTGTTCTAAATAATATTTAGCACTTCCATAGTACTTTTCATCTGTAGCTATTGAAAAAACACTAGAAGGATTAAAAAACAGTAAATATAGATAGATAAACTGAGACAGTTAGGATAAAGGAGACCTGCAAGACGGAGGGATGGGGCAGAGGAGGGAGTAGAATAAGCGGTGGTCTTTTTTGCTGCTGTATGTTATATAAAAAAGGCTTGAAAGGTCTCTCTTTTTTTTAACAAGGCTTCTTTTTCATATTAAAAATATTCTAGGCCTGAAACTCTGTGATCATTGGAAAATTAGTGAAATGGTGACATATCTCAAGAGCCAAGAAAGTGAAAGTTGAACAATTGAGGTGGAAAGTGATTTCTGGTTAAACTGTTTTTAAAAGTCTTGTTTTAATTGTTTTTGCTAACACCTATACAATTCCAATGACTAACTAACGTTCTGGATAAAGGAATCTTTTTTTAAAATTCAGCATCTTTGTCTTTTCAGTGAAGGTGTTAGATCTTACAATAAACATTCTCTGATTCCTCCCAGAGGTCCTTTAGCATAAGCAAGGAAAACCAAACCTGATATTTTGACTGCTTTAAAAATAAAGTCAATCAGAAAAAATTGCTCAGGCCTCATTTATGCACCATAAAGAAGCAAAAAAGGGATAAGTGATATTTAAGTGATTTGCCTGGGGTCCCAGCAAGTCAATGGCAGAACCAGGAATAGAACCTAGGATCCATGAAGCCAGAGTCTGCGGTTAGAGACCTAGATCTGTGTTCAAAGTCCATCTTCTTAAAAAACAAATGAAGCTTAAATTTCAAAAGTTCTAAAGCAGATTAGGGTTATTCAGTCTTTTCTAGCTGCCTCTTCCTCCTTCAGGGGAAAACAACCACAAACCTTTGTCTTGAACCAGTCCTCAGGTTTTCATCCAGCTCTTTAAACCTGTACTAAATGTTGATAAGCTGCAAGAGAAAAGACATACTAAGGAAAAGCATAAAAGCAAATGGAATTTATGTGTATGTTAAAAATAAAAGTAAAAACTGCAAATGATTTTCGTTACCTGAGAAGTCTGAACATGCAGGTGTGTGCAGCCTACTTTCCTCTGTGCTAAGTAACCAGTAGGGTGTGGTTTGCTGAAGCTTTAAATCACTTAGGAGTATGCAGTGAAGCTTGTCTTTTCTACCTTTTGTGATGTCATGCATTTCCTTGTGTGGTACAACCAATAAGAGTTTTCTTCCTACAGAGATCAGACTGAAAGGTAAAACACTGTTGTTCGGCAGACATCTGCCAAAGTTCATTAATTTACACCTGCCGGAATCTAGCAGCGACATACAATTCTGTATATGAATCAAAGACAAAGTAAGACAGAAAGGTGAGTTTAAACCATTTTGTTCTGACTTTTATTCTTCAGTTGGCCATACATTTGTCTAAAAAACAAATGTGAAAGGAACTGATCATGTGAACAAAACACTGTACTTTTTTAGAGGAAAAGACTATTTAAGGGTTGATTAGTATCTCAGCTTTTATAATTATGAAGTGACACTCTAACATGGCCGCAGCAGTGAGTTTTTACTACTTCATATACATAGGGTTCAGTCTCTCCATAACCTAATACACTGATCATTTTCATACTCCAGAAGAGAAGACTTGTAACTTTTTTGCAGTGTAACAGTATTTCTTCCTAACTGCTTTTAAAATACTAATCTAGCTGATAAGGATAGTGGCAACTTTCATCTACTAAATCTGTTTGCTAGTTTTGTTTTATTTTATATTGTATTTTTCTAAGTAAACTTTCATCTGTGGTAAAGTATGTTAAAATCAAAATGATATCCCTTCAGATCAGAACATTGAACTACATTTGAAAAGAGAGACTATTTAATTCAATTTGTGTTAATTTGCTTTTGGCACAGATTGTCTTTCACTAGCTTAATCTTGCAGTCACATTTCAACTTAAAGCAACTAAATTTTTTAATAATATACCTGCAGACTATGACCTTGATCCTTTAGACCGTTACATTTATGAATAATTTATGCATATGTTAATAGTCCCATTAACTTCTATGGGTCATCTGACCTATGTAAAATTAAGCTTGTGCAAAAGTTCACAGGACTGGACCCTGTATTGGCACATAGATGCTAAGGCCCAAATTTCAGCAAAATATTTAAGTATGTACTTAAGTCCATCCCATCCCTGCAAAGCACTTACGCACATGTAGTCAAAGGGACTTTATCAGGTGCTGAAGTTAAGCAGGTACTTAAGTGTTTTGCTGGGCTGGGAGGATGGACTGCTGAATTGAGGTCTTGTATACCTAGCTCAGAAATATCATAAATAGAATATACAGAACACAGTTGTGGTAATTCACACTTTTCTTTTATTGGCAAGCAAATTGGTAACAAATTGTTCAGCCAGCAATAAAAAGAGCAAGACTGGCCTTAAAAGTTCTCATGGGGGAGCTACATCAGGTGATTGATTTTTATTTATGTATTTACACCGAACTGCATTGTGGAATCCTATGTAAAAATTGAGGGCCTGGTTTTTCCCTAGGATCTATTTGAATTTGCTCAGTCAGATTTCTGCAGTACAATACCAATAGCAAGGCAGTTGTTCCAGTGAAATAAAAACAGCACTTTATGTTATCTGCTATTGTTAGAACAACAAAAGCACTAATCTATAAATGGAATGCTAGGATTCACCATTGGGTTATATAAGGCATTTGAAAAGATGCTTTCTTTGAGGAGTTCTACAGTAAATACTCTAATCCACTTCTTTCCTGAGATGAAATTAGAAAATTCTTCTTAAGGAAGTAATCTGTTAGTAATTTACTATCCTGTACTCTTCCACCCAAAAACTAAGAGCGTATATTTTCCAAAAATATAAATTGAAACAAGCTGTCTGTTAGCCTTCTCTTGCCACCTGAAAATATTTCTGCCGCTGCTGTCAATTCCTTTTACTCGCTTGGGACCCGTCTTGTTCTCGGTTCCACTAACATTAGTGCTATTTAGAGGATTGTTCTTTGCCTGTGTGTTTGGGCGTTCACTGCTGCAGTGCTTTATTGTAGCACTGAGTTGGAAAAAGGGAGGTCCCTAACTCAATATCGTGCTTGTTTATCAAAGGAAAAAATTAAAATATCCTATGTGAGAATTCTGAAGAGTGTCCAGTATCTCCCCCAGGATAACATTTTTGTGCAAAATGCCAATAAAGCGTGCACATAGGATTAGATGATTGACAAGCTTCATTTCATTGTAGAACATTCAGTTACTGTGTTGCATGTAAAAATATCCAATAAATCAAGCAACTCTTTTTCAAGCAGGAAAGCAAACAATAAGGGGATTCTCGAAGTGAGAGCGCTATCCAAATTGTCTGTTAAAGGGATACTATCCAGACTGACCACTCCAAAACGTGACCTATTTTAATGTGGCCCCAATCCTGCAGTGTGATCTGCCTGAGCAGATCACTGTGCCCATGCACAGGTTCATTGACTTCAGTAGAACAGACTTTTTTATAGTGTAAATAAAGTCAGTTTTTTCTAATGAAAATGGCTATACACTGAAGACCTGCAGAAATTCAATATTTTCCCATGATTGAAATGCAGAAATAATTGCTTCACTGAAATTTCACCCAAAGAAATCAGGGCATGCGAAACTGTACATCTTTTTCTATTAAACTTCGGAAAACACACATTTTGATTTTTTGCACTTGTTTGGCTTAAAAAAAAAAATCGCCCGAAATCAGAATAAAATATGCGACGTGCGGATATCAAATGTGCAAATGGAAACTTTCACTTTAAATAAATCTCAGAGCAGCAACTGCACTTACATGGCTATGATGTAGCCATGGTGGCCCACAGAATGGACTTTCATCCTGCACGCTTCCTTCAGCAAGAGTCAGTATGGGAGGACTTACAATTTTGAAGGATTTAAGAAACCTGTCTTCCAACCTTGTTGACCTTATGCTCTACTTCCTTCGAGCTTGGCTCTATAACCCTTCTGTAAAAGCATACCTTCTTTTTCATGTTGGACATGACCTCACCATTGCAGGTGTCTTGTTCTCAACCTGATGCAAGAATGTAAATTGCAACAACAAATGGGTGTGCACAGGTTTGGCTGAACCAGACTCTGCATTCCCTAAATCCCTATGTCTGAATACACAATGGATGCTGCTTGGCAGGAAACTTCATGAAATGAACCCACTGCAGTTTTTCGGTACCTATGGCTGCCTCCTACAGATTTGTCATTGACTGGGAATGGTTTGGCCCAAAACACAGTGAAAGGTGGGATCTCATCCCTTCCCTAACCCATTTGCTTCAGTGATGTGAACATCAAAGCCTATGAGTACTATTTAAATACTACTGTTATAAAATACAGGTAATTGCTGCTTTTTCTTTGGAGTTCACCTTTAAGGCTGATTTTTGAGTGCAGACATTCATAACACCAAAAATGTACTACTCGGCTTCAGGACTACAGCAGTATTTTGCATTTGTACCACATCCCTGTTTCTTGTAGTTCCATTGCAATGAGGTCATCTAATTGCTCTACAGCTGCTTAGGAGGATATAGAGATATAGACTCTGAGAGGCCTTATTGGGCAGGACGGTCTGAGGTTACTGCAAATGGCTAAGCTTCATAGGAGGAAAAATAAAAATAAAAAATCCAAATAAAAAACTTTAATCCATGCAGCCATTTTCACCTGATCTTGTGGCATGTGCCCATAGAGTTATGAATTCACACTAATTGGTCTCCTCCCACCAGATTAAGTTGCACCAAATTGGTCTCCACACCCACAAAACCAGTTCCTGGAAGAAGACATTAATTCAGCCACAGTATTCACAATCTTCTTTAGCCATAAGTTACCAGCATGTCCTGGCTGATAAAATAGAACTCTATTAAGCCTCTTCATTTTGAGAAGAATGTTCCGAATGCATTAATAGTGGGCTAATAAAGCATGAATGTTAATTAGTACTGTACTTTAAAGGGTGATTTAATGGAGTTACACTTGCATGAAACAGGTGGAAAGCAGTGGTGAATCAAGTCCAGTGAGTAGTACCTGACTCAGTGGCACTATTCACAGAATAAAGTGCTCCTCAACATGAGTAAATGTGGCAGAATCTGGCCCTGAGCAAAGTTTATGTGCGTAAGTATTTTCAGGACAGAGCCTTTAGTCAGTAGCCTGCTGAATATAGGGGTTTAGAATGGAAACACTTTATGCAAAACTTAACCATAGCAATTGCTTCTACTTCCACTATGAGTGCTCTTATAGGCAAAATAGGCAATGTGCACTGTTACTGTGTTTTACAGATGAGATACACAACCCACCCTTTCTTGTTCGGTTTATCCAAGGCCTGTAGGGATTAGAGGCAGTATCAGAACTCAAGCCATGTTATTTGGGCCACTAGGCCACACTTTTGTCTCACCATTTATTCCCTTATTTTAAACGACATCTTACTTTTGACACAGTAATTAACATTCAGCCTAGCAGTAAGGTTCAGTTTTTAGAAAAATATCTAGAGGTTCATTCAAACTTCTTAAGCCATGGCTCCTGAGAGCATCTAAAGGCCTACTCCCACCCTTGTATTGACTTTTTTTTGGAGGGCCTGATCCCCCAGCATATTCAGGGGCTGCCCACTGGCCTACTTCACCCTCCTGTTTCACCCCATCCTTCCTCCTGACAGACTTAGGATTTGACCCAGTGCTCCCTGGGGTATCTCAGTCCCAGAATGCTAATGGACTGTGTAATGGGGTGACAATTCACCCTGTGGCACCTCCTGCTGGTCATCCAGGGAATTAGCTCGCCGGCCTCCAGAAGCGCCCTCTGCAGGTCGGTGTCTCGCTTGCCGCTGGTCCTGGTGTCCCTCCTGGACCCCAGTGCCCCTTCTCTTGGGGTTCTGCCCCCTGCAGTACCCCATAGTCTTGCTGGGTCTCCCCTCCCTGGGGAACCCCCAGTCCCCTATCCTCACCGCAGTCTTTGGCTACTGCCAGTCACCGTCTAGCCTCCACTCACTGGGGCAGACTGCAGTATAATTGCCACTCATCGGCAAGGAGGGTTTGGACCTGCTGCCTCTGCCTACCCTTGGGCTGCCCTCTGCAACCCCAGTACCTTTTCCAGCCTTTAGCAAGGCCAGCAGCCTGTGGGTTTTCCAAGCCAGAGCTCCCCAGCTCCTCTGGCCTTTCCCCAGCCCTGCTCCACTCTACATAGCCTGCTTAGCTCCCAACAGCTAGGCCCATCTCTCTCAACATCTTAAGAGAGACTGATTTAGCGCCAGCCTAGCAGCCCCTTTATAGAGCCAGCTGTGGCCTAATTGAGGCGTGGCCCCAGCTGAGGCTACTTCCCCAATCAGCCTAGGTTTTTCTCTCAGCCTGGGCCCTCTCCAAGGCTGCTTTTACCCCTCCAGGCAGAAGCCGGGTGACCACCCCGCTACACACTGCCAGGAGCAGCAGCAGCAGCCACATCAGGACTCAGGGGAATATTCCTGAGTCTCACTGCATTAAAACAGAGTTGAGGGCAGGCTGTTGCTTCTGTACAGTTCCCCCATGAGGATTATTTGCTGGTGGGAAGTGAGCCATCCATCTCTCCTCTGAAAATCCAGGTATGGGGTTGGGAAATAGACAGGCCGGTTCCTCCTTGAGTAACAAAAGGTTTAAGCAGAAAACCACCCGGCCTTTCTCTGCCACACTCACAGGAAATGGTTCATGTGGAGAGGAGAACTCTATCTAGGCATGTATGCTGCACTCCTCACAGTAGTGTCTGAGCACTTGGACCTGTTGGGAGGAGGAGAGCCTGTCTTGTGGAGAAGGAAGATGGATAGGATTGGGGGAATGACCAGACATCCCTGATCTCTGTCTGGAGGGAGATTGGGAGATGGGGTCATCTCTGGGGAAGTCTTATTTCCAGCTGGAGGAAATCAAAAAGTGCAGAACTTCTACCCAAACATTTCAGAATCTTGCAAATTTCAGTTGAGGTTTTAAGAATGAATGAAAGATGACTAGTGTTCGTATCATATCTGAATAAGTTTGCCCATCACTAACAATAACTACCTTTATGTTAGATGCACCTAAAGGCAATTTTTTTAGCTTCACCTCCCCATAAATTCTTTCCTTGCAGGAATGCTATCAAGCAGAAACAATCATCTATAAGACCAGCTGCTGGCTAATGAATTCAACCAATCAGCCCTCACCCTAACCTCTGAAAACTTGTCTCCACCTCGAGTTGAGTTGCGTGAGTAAAATCATTCTCTCCTTATTCAATACTAATGCCTTCTAGTGTTAAGCAATTAACTGCAGTATGCTGGAGAGCCAATCCCTGTATTTGAATTGGGAACAGAATACTATCCTGATCAGCAGAATCAGAACTGGAGCTCTCAAGTAGTGTTGAGGTACAGACGGTGAAATCTTGGTTCCATTGAATTAATTTGGAGTTCTGCCATTGATGTGAGTGGGGTCAGGATTTCATCCAGAATGTTTTCTCTGCTCAGGCAAGTCAACAATGAGGGTCAGAGTCTTAGCTGGTGTGAATCAGTGTAGTTCCATTGCGGTCACCAATCTATACCAGCTGAGGATCAGGCCCTGAAAGTAAACAATGTGTGCTTTTTCCCAGATCCAGGATGCAACAATGTTTCTACAGTTATAACACAATGTGTGGTCTAGTATGCATGGACTGGGAATCAGGACTCCTGGGTTTTATCCCTGACAGCTAAGAATTCATTGTGGGATACTGGAATTCAGTTAACCTCTCGGCAGCTCACCAGATTAATCTATGAAATGGGCATTAAAAAACCCAAGGTCACCTGGGGTGTTGTGAGAATGGATTAAATACTATGTAAAGCATTTTAAGATCTATAGCGGAAAGGAGTTATGTAAGCGTACAGTACAATTAATGCAGCATACTCACTGCTACAGTATTAATGCAGCTACCAATTACGTGTACTGTGTTTTATAGTTAAGCTATTACTATTATCTGATGGACATGTCATGGTACTGTTAAGCATCCTATTTGTTGCCAACAAACGTAATAATAGCTGGCGTTTGTGAATGTTTAGCCCTAGAGCTAAGTCCCCTTTTCAGAAGGGAAGTGGGCACCTCAGAGCCTGTATACCACTCTCTTTCAATGCACTTCAGGGCTCCTAAGTGCCTGTGTCATTTTTTGAAAATGAGAGTAGAGCCTCTCCAGTCACTTCAAAGGTTATCCCTTGTTGAAATAGCAGTTTCAAGAAAATTATGAGAGCAAATTTAGTGTGTGAAACCAGAAAAAAACATCAGTTGACAGCATTAAGCTTCCAAGTAACCAACAGAAGACCTGGGACTGAGGGGGTGTGGGGAGAATGTGAGTGCTCACCTCTCAAACCTAGCTCGCCCTGTGCCCACTCACCCTTCTTCCCTTTCACGGTACCTTCCTCCCATTTAAAACTCTTGCTGGAACCCTGCTTCTCACTTTCTTTCCTTCCTTCCCGTCCTCATTCTACATCCTGGGAGTAATCATCCTGCAGTCCTGGGGTGTATTTTTGTTTCTAGAAACACCACTCCTTTATGCAGCATGAGGAGCTCCCCACACCTCCAGTTCTACTTTAGTAGCACCTCTGATCAGAGCTCCCCTCTCCTCTGGAGCTGGCAGAGAGAGAGCCAGTCCAAGGACTCACTACTGCAGAACCTGACAGAAGGTGCAAGAGCCAGATGAGGATGTTCAACAAAGCTGTACAGGGAGAATGGATTGGAATAGTTTCTTCTAAGACCAGGAATGAGTGCAGCATGCCCTTGGGTGCTGGTTGTATAGGCTCAGTCCAGGGGGTAAATCTAATACCAACAACACACTCTGCTAACACAGTTGGAGGCCTGAGAGGAATGTAAAGAGAGATTAAGACTATTGGTAAATCTGTATTAAGATTAAAACTTTCAAATTTCCATACATTTCCCTTTCTTTTTAAACTATTGTAGCTTTCTAGTAGATAGCTATGATAAGTAGGGTATGGGAACACAGTATACAGTATGTATACAGGATACACAGTGATTGAGGGAATGTTCCATTGTTAGTGTCCAGGGTTATTAGGGTTAGTGGTTTGTATGGCATGTAAACATACAGTAAACCCTGGCTACCTGGACCCCGCTAACAGAAGGTTAGTTATATGTCCTGGGTGTTGCTGAAGTTTTCACAGCAGTCTGGTTCCAGGAATCTGGAGCACAGTCAGCAGGAAGCCAGCTGGCTTCCCTACAGCCAGTCAAATGAGGACCAAAGCAGAGTGAAGCTGTCCACCCACCAGCTTCCCCTAGGCTTGCCAGCTGAATTTACTAAAACCCTCAATTATCCAAAGGTTTTAACATTTATTAGTTTCTATAAAGAGAGACCACAATCCATGAAAAATATTAATATGGGTAGATAGTTCATCCCATTTTAGATCTGTGTGATGGATATGTTTATCTATAAACTATATCTATTGTAGTGGTATTGAGTCATCTGTAGTATTTTCTCTATATAGAGCGTATAGTTAGTAGAGTGGTATAAAGTTATTATTGGGATGATTAAGTTGGTGGCATTACCTCCAATTCACAAACCCATGAGTGAGTCAGGCAGGTCATTCTAAACCAGTGCCAACACAAATATACTGCACAAGCACAAAATATATTTATGCCACATTTTAGAATAAAGCTACTTAGACATTTTTAGAGGGTTATTTAGTTTGCCTGTTTCAGCTTTATTCGTTTTTGGTATTCCATAAATTGGATAGTCTGCTTGGCTGAGTTACTCTGTTGCCTAACTACGGCTACCTGATTTTTAGAATATAAGAACGGCCATACTGGGTTAGACCAATGGTCCATCTAGCCCAAAATCCTGTCTTCTGACAATGGCCAGTGCCAGAAACTTCAGAGGGAATAAACAGAACAGAGCAATTTATCGAGTGATCCATCCCCTGTCGTCCACTCCCAGCTTCTGGTAGTCAGAGATTTAGGAACACCCAGAACATGCAGTTGCATCCCTGAACATCTTGGCTAATAGCCATTGAGGGATCTATCCTCCATGAAATTAGCTAATTCTTTTTTAACTCAGTTATACTTTTGGCCTTCCAATCCCTTGGCAACAGATTCCACAGGTTGGCTGTGCATTGTATGAAGAACTACTTCCTTATGTTTGTTTTAAACCTGCTGCCTATTAATTTAATTGGGTGGCCCCTGGTTCTTGTGTTATGAGAAGGAGTAAATAACACTTCCTTATTTACTTTCTCCACACCAGTCATGATTTTATGGACCTCTATCATATTGCCCCTTAGTTCTCTCTTTTCCAAGATGAAAAGTCCCAATCTTATTAATCTTGCCTCATATGGAAGTTGCTCCATACCCCTAAACATTTTTGTTGCTCTTTTCTGAACCTTTTCCAATTCCAATACATCTTTTTTGAGATGGGGTGACCAGAACAGCACGCAATATTCAAGGTGTGGGTATGGATTTAGATGGTGGCCTGATGATATTTTCTGTCTTATTATCTATCCCTTAATGGTTCCTAGCATTGTTAGCTTTTTTGACTTCTGCTACACATTGAGCAGATGTTTTCAGAGAACTATCCACAATGACTCCAAGATCTTTCTTGAGTGGTAACAGTTAATTTAGACCTAATCATTTTGTAGTCATACTTGTATTTTCCAATATCAACACTGAATTTCATCTGCCATTTTGTTGCCCGGTCACCCAGTTTTGTGCAACCTCTTTTTCCAGATCATTTATGAATATATTGAACAATACTGGGCCCAGTACAGATTCTAGGGGACCTAGCTCTGAACACTGAAAACTGACCATTTATTCCTACCCTTTGTTTCCTATCTTTTAATCAGTTATTGATCCATGAAATGACCTTCCCTTATCCTATGACTGCCTGCTTTGCTTAAGTGCCTTTGGTGATGAACCTTGTCAAAGGCTTTCTGAAAGTCCAAGTACATTATATCCACTGGATCATCCTTATCCATGTTTGTTGACCCCCACCCAAAGAATTCCTATAGTTTGATGAAGCATAATTTCCTTTACAAAAGCCATGTTGACTCTTCCCCAGTATATTGTGTTCATCTGTGTGTCTGATAATTCTTTTCTTTACTACTGTTTCAACCAGTTTGCCTGGTACTGAAGTTAGGCTTACTGGCCTGCAATTGCCTCTGTAACCTTTTTTAAAAATCAGCATTACATTAGCTATCCTCCAGTCATCTGGTACAGAGGCTGATTTAACTGATAGGTTACATACCGCAGTTAGGAGTTCTGCAGTTTCATTTCTGAGTTCTTTCAGAGCTCTTGGGTGAATACCATTTGGTCTGGTGACTTATTACTGTTAAATTTATCAGTTTGTTCCAAAACCTCCTCTAACCTGCTTTGGACTAGATGACCTCTTGAGGTCCCTTCCAACTCTGATATTCTATTATTCTAATGACACCTCAATCTGGGACAGTTCCTCAGATTTGTCACCTAAAAAGAATCGCTCAGGTGTGGGAATCTCTCTCACATCCTCTGTAGTGAAGGCTGTGGTATGCAAAATAGAAAATGTTCTGCTTGTTCTAACTAAACTAAGTCAAAGTGGTGTTAAGAACCTGCTGGTAATTCCTTCCAACACCATTCTAGCTATACTTTTCCTGTCCTCTCCCAGCTGCCTCGCCATCTGCCCTTTTCACTTCATTCCCCCACCCAGTCTCTTACTTTCCCCCCTATTTAGCCACTGACGGCAGCCTGGGAGTATCCTGTGGGCCCATTTAATAGACACCGACTTTTTCCTTTGCCGAAGGGTGCTCAATCCCCGCTCCGACTCCCACTCCACCCTTTCCCCTAAGCCCCTGCCTATTTCCGCCCCCACCCCCAAGTGTTCCCTATCCGCACTCCTCCCCCTCCCTCCCAGTGCCTCCTGCATGCTGAGGAAAGCTGATTGCAGCAGCTGGGAGGCGCTGGGAGGGAGGGGGGAGCAGTTGATCCATGGGGCTGCTGGTCTACAGGAGGCTCTGGATGGGAGGGGGGAGCTGGCTACCAGTGGGTGCTAAGCACCCGCTAATTTTTTTCCATGGGTGCCCCAGCCCTGGAGCACCCAAGAAGTCGGCACCTATGGCCCATTTCCCTATTTGGGAAGACAGAGCTAGGGAGAACAGCAGAGCTTCTCTTTGCAGCTAGATGAAAATTGCTGAGGAGCAGCTTGAGGATCTGCTCCCCAGTGTGCAGGCGAGGGCCAGCCTGTTTCTTTAAAGGAGGATAGGGTACAGGACTTTGGAGTGTAGAGAGAAGCAGATTTCCTTCCTGATCCCTGGTCAGCTGGAAACCAAGGTAGTGGCTGGGGAACACATTTTGCCCTGATGGGTAACTCCCTGGGAAATATGGGCATTTACCAATTTCAGGATGCCATAGATGGGGGAGGGAGAGGAAATAAAATTGCTTTTAGCGTTGATGTCCTGGGTATAAAAATGCTGGAATAAAACACTCCCGGTGGAGTTAAATTAATGAGCTGAGTGCATGTGAGAAATCCAGAGGAATAAAACAAATGCAGTTTATTCCAAGCTATTCTATAGCTGCTAAAATACAGAATGGGTTCTTGTTACCACACAGTGTAGGCAGGGGTTCTGTAGCCATCTGTATTCTGTCACACCAAAGTAACCATGGTCTAAATCAGTGGGAGTTGGGTAAGGGCATCAAGTGGTACTGTCAAACCAGCAATTCTACCAAATAAAGAAAATCATCATTTGGTCAGATGGCTGTAAATACGGTCATGTTACTAAAGAGGTTATCTGTTTGGTAAAAGTATTTTAGGTCTATCAACCAAACTACAGAGTAACGCAATTTATATTACATAACTATTAATACCATTACACAGTGCAATTTAGTGTATGAATGTTGATGGTGTTTATTATGCAATTAGGTGGAGCACATGTTTAGGAAGCAGTTTAGCAGTTAATCATGATTGCTCACGTGATCTGGCTTGAACCATATGATGGACTTCCTCTGTATAGATAGAGCATGCATTTGTGAAGCAGTTAGCCTCTGTCTGTTGATTTTGCCACAACTCGTCCTCGTACTTGTAATCTTAACTTTTGGTTTACTCATGGTTCTGTCTGTCAAACATTGATTTTATTGAACCGTATAAGAAATAGGAACTTTGAATTATTTCTTATACCAGCGGTAGAATATTTTCAAATTATTGATCATTTAAATTGTGCAAGCAACAAAACTAAATCTCATCAGAAGTACTACATATTGTCAAGGTAAGTCCATTTATATTTATATTCATCGTAGTGTGAGTAACAGCTATAGTAAAAGATGAACTGCAACTTTTATTTTCTCATATTTCTCTTCATTCTCTACCCCTGTTTCCTCCTTTTCCCCTCCTTCACTCCACATATCTTGTTCAGTTGCTCCTAATATTCTTAAATAATTTATTTTGGGGCTGAAATTTTCCATCCAGGGTCTCAGAAGTTTAATTTCATATTTGTGAAAATGTCAGTAAGATCAGTTCAGGCAGTTTGAGAAGGGTGTGTGCATGCATGAGAAAGAGAATGTTTCCGTATGTTCTGATCAGAAATTTTGTGTACAAAACTCAACAAACCAATTTCTCCAACTTTGTTTATTTTGTACATTTCAATGAGATCCACAGAATAAGCCATGTTTCAAGGAAATTGGTTCAGTGTTATTTAAGTTACTTGCAGGCACAGTGTAGATTTTATTAGGTTTCATAGTTTGATCTAAAGCTTAAAAACTTGCAGGTAGTAACTTGCAGTACTGTGCTATTAGGGTGTTTTTGCTCAATCTAAAGTGGCTTCGATCACTGGGGGCACTGTGGAGATCCATGTTTATTGATATTCGTGTTTGATTCCTGATGTGAAACAAAAACCAAAATTTCAAACTTCTCCAAGAAAAGGAATGGAGCTCTGGCTTTAGAGCAGTCTGTCTGGTTGATTGCCCTTGAGCCATGGACCCTGTAAGACCTGGGATCCCTACCTCCGAGGCAATCCAACAGGAAGACAGCCAAGGAGCCTGGCAGGCACGCTGCCAGAAAACCAGGCAGGTTTCTGATCTATCCCGGCAGTTAGGGTTTCATTGAATTCCTACCAGGTCACGTCAGAACTTTGTTGAAATTGTAAAATCTGTACTAAATGTTTTGATTTTGATGAATGGGCAAAACTTACAACAAAAATGTGTTGGAATTTTGCTGACCAGCTCTAGTATGCATAGTAGGAATTGTGCTTTAAAGATCTGAATGAGAGAATATTGTATTGGTCTAAAAATCAGGGTTGAAATACTTTGTTGCCCTGGGAGCAAACGTTCAGATCTAGGGAGGGTTGACTCAGCCCTTCAGCCTATAGGTAGATAAATTGAATTCTATGCAATTTACTGTGTGAATTTTCCAATCAAGAGCTTAAAAATGGAAGCACTCCTCTGCTCTTCGTGGATATTAAAGAGTATGTGGTGCATATTGTAAGAGCAGGGGTCAATGTCTGATGGTTTTCTGTCACGATCGTACAGTATCCCAAATGCCAGTTGGCTGCTTCTATCCATGCCTGAGGTACTGAGGTTGGGTGGCTGAATATGCAAAGTATGTCAATATGAAAGGTGTTGTTTAAATGCAAAGGAGCATTACAGGATACATTACTGTGAAATGCTGAATTAGGATGGCCCCTCACAGGAAACTGCTTCATTTCATAATGAATGTTGCATAATTAGAGCAATATTAGAATCAATTTAACTAGTGTCAGACAGTTATTCAACCACATGTCCACTAAGTGTGAAATTCTTAGTTGTGGTGTTTTTAAACATAAGTTACAGAATAACAGTTAAGAGGTATGTTTTCCTGTGTACTTTATTAATTTGACCCTCTTTGGACTGACAGTGGGGTTTGAATCTGGAACTACAGGGCAAAATGCATGAGTCACTACAATTTGAGCTAAATGAGTAACTCTGCATTAGCTGGCAGCTGTAATAAACTTGCACCCTCTTATGGGGACCAGCCACTAGGTAGGGACAAAGATCCACATTCCCCTAGCGTTGGTTGTACTTGTTTAGTCAAAGGCAGCTGGGTTCAAGAGTCATGAAACCAACTGAATCTGAATGATGGAATTTACAAATTCAGCTAGCAATTATTGCCCACCTTTTCTCCTTCATTTAATAGAACAAACATACAAAATACCCAACAGCAGATACAAAAAATAAAGGAAATTTCCGTTTCAGTGCAATCTAAAAAACCAGCTCAGTATTAAGACTATCTGCAATGACTAAAGTCCGCAAGCTGATGTTTTCATTCAGCATTTTAGAACCATTCTAAGTTAGCGTGGCTCTTTCAACTTTAAATACTAGTGTGGTACAAAGTTGTATAAAACTTTAAAAACAGAATAAGAAAAAAGAATCCCTTTTTCTGCAAAGCTTTCCAGCGTTAATCTCCTGGATGATACTGTCCTATCTTCATCTGCTGTTTATATCATTTTCCCGAGTATCACCTCAGTGTGTCTGATATGTTGTTCCTGTTTATTTACATATGATTTTTCTATGTTGTTTATTATTTATCTCTGCAAAGTTCAGGCTCTGTTATGCTAGGTGCTGTACAGACACACTAAAGGATAATCCATGAGCTGCAACATCTACACAGCTATATTTAGCATGCTAGCTGGAGCTCTGCTAGCGCAAATCTGTGTACCTGGGCTGGATGGCTTTCTCCCAGCTGGAATATAGATGTACCCTCTACAAGCTTAGTCCTGAAAATACTCTCTCATGCAACTAGTCCCGTTAACTAGTTCTGAGAATAAGGTTTTATATGATCAGGCCATTAGGGGCCCCGGCCTGCTCCCATGTTGAAGACAATGGCAGAATTCCCAGGGGGGGAAATCCTAGCCCTTTGAAGTTAACAGGAATTTCCCTATTGACTTCAGTGGGGCCAGGACTGCACCCTCATTATCTTCAGTGCTGGAAGATCTGTAAAGTCCTTGAGGAAGAAATCTTGGACCTGATTATAATCTCACAAATGAGATCAGAACGAAGCCCGCTGTCTTTTAGCATGGTTGTGAAGCATCATCAGTGCTTCTTAATCATGTTTATTCATTGCAATTAATGAAAAATCACCCAATTATTGTTTCAGAGTAATTTAGAATAACATTTTTCATTTAAACTTTTTGGTTAATTTTCACACACATTTAAAGAGAAAATCAGTGACACTAGCTTAACATCATGCCAGTAAAAAAGACATAAAGTGAATTATGGAGGTTGTTATGACAACACAGTATTATAAATACAAACTATTGTAAACATCACAGACTAATTCCTCCCTCTCCTGGAGTCTTTTAGACAAATGGTTTCCATACCTGAAATACAAAATAGGTGATAATATAATCTCTTATTAAATGCCAGATTGTGATTGTTTTATCACTGAGCAGACCCAATGATTTAACAGGCCTGCTTGTGTATATAAGGTGATCACAGTTAAGCCATACAAGTTTAACTCAGTGTTCTGTTTTTTTGCACAGTAGCAAGTACTTTACTTTTCCCATTCAGGTATAATAGCCACGCACTTATTAATAATTGTAAACCAGATGAAGGAAAAGTGTACTGCATAACCATGGAAAATACATAGGATGGGCCCAGTGAAATCTAGGGATGTGTGGGGGTAAATTAGGACAGATTTTGTCTCACTTTCTCTTTGTTTTAACCATTTCTGTGGTATCCATATCATTGTCTAATATAGCAAGAGATCAAGTCATTCCAGTCAGCACAATACTGTGTACTGAATCTGCTTACAAAGGGTACACTAAAGAAATACAGCCAGTAGCATTTCCCCTAAATTTGACACAGGCCATGTAATTTCCATGATATACCACTGCCTACAGTCTCTACCACAGGAGTCTGCCAGTGTATCTTAACACATTGCTGCTTTAGAGGGCTATGTCATCTAGACTTGTTTGCAGTGGGTCTTGTTGATCTTTCTTACTATACCAGGATGTGGCCTTAGGGAAGCAATGTCTCTCTCTCTGTTGTCACTATGAAAATAATCTCAGTCACTTAGAAATATCACACCATTTCCAGCTGAACCTAATATGAACTGGATAACCCTTTTGCATGGGAGAGAAAGAGAGCATGTTCTGGGGATTAGAGTAATAAATTGGGAGTCTGGAGTGCTGAATACTGTTCCTTGCTCTAACCCTTAACTTGCTGTGTGCCTTCAAAAAGAGTGCTGGGAAAGTCACAGTTTAAGGCAGGGAGCCTTAAAAAAACCCATCACAAGAGAATGGGACAAGGGTCCCTGCCCAGAGACAGGTGATGGCTGGAGACCTGAGGCCTGATGGGCACTCCTGGGGTGGACTACAGAGTGGTGGAACATACAGGTGCAGTTATCCTGAAACAGAGAAAGTCAGCATTTCTGAAAATAGAGCCTATTTATTAAGGGGCCTGAATATGAATTTGCGCACCAAACTTTAGGCACCCAAGTTTGAAAATCTTCCTCTCCACGCTCCCTTGACCCTTGGATGTTGCTTAGGTAAACTTCATACATTCGGTTCTTTAAATCTTTCCTCATAGTCAGTCCCTCCAGATCCCAAATTCCTTCAAATATGTCTAAACTTTTTGGTAACGCAGTGTTCAGAATAAAGGCCCCTATTCAGCACATGCTCTTAAGTCCCACTGATTTCAGCCCAAGGGTTGTTTTGAATTGAGGCCTATATGCAGTAGGCCATGGGGAAGTTTCACCGGAGTCTTAGACTGTTACCTCCATGCTCTGTGATGTGATACCTCAGAATATGGAACCCAAAACAGCTTTGACTCTTTTGGAGGGATGATTGAAGGTGGGATAGAGGAGTTTAAAAATGAAAACACAAAATTGAAAGTTACATTTATGTTTTTTCATAATCAGTCCTGCAGCAGCTAGCTAGTGCAGCATTTATGGTAGGTAAAATGTACTCTTGTGTAGAGAGAGAATGTCTATAAAATCTTCATATAATTGGAGAAGTAAAAAATTGAGTTTCACATTTGTTGGGTTTGGTCAATAAGCAAGAAACCTGATGGTGCTTGGCTGTAAGATATTTATATGTGCATTGCTCTGTAGTATATAGCGTTATACTTCCCTTTGGACCAATATATTACATAATATATAGAGATATACCTATCTCATAGAACTGGAAGGGACCCTGAAAGGTCATCGAGTCCAGCCCCCTGCCTTCACTAGCAGGACCAAATATTGATTTTGCCCCAGATTCCTAAGTGGCCCCCTCAAGGATTGAACTCACAACCCTGGGTTTAGCAGGTTAATGCTCAAACCACTGAGCTATCCTGTTTTGCATTTTTATAAAAGTAAATGTATAGTTTGTGAAAGAGGCTGGACTGACAGCCCTGAAGACTGAAATTGTCTGGTTTATTCACAGAACAGGTGTAGCATGGGCAGCGGCAGCAGTATGCAGCCCTTCCTCAAACCACTCTAGTAATGTGCCTGAGACAACCATGGTTTAAAGGCTTCATCTTTAGGGGTTGGAGGGTAGTTAATTCTTCATGTTCAATCCCTGTTGCCTCTGGGACTGCCAATAGGGTGTCCAGATTTGGTGATGACACGTTTCCACTAGAAACTGTCCTGGACTGACAGTTATTAAATAAAAATACAAAGGACCTATTCTCATCTCATGCTGGTGTAGATCAGAAGTAATTCTTCTGAAGACAGTGGAAGTACACACATGTAAATCCAGTGAAGGCAGATCATCATTTAATCCCTACAAATATTTTCTGCCCCAAAGATCCATCCTTCAGATCTCTATAAGGAGATAGTCTTACTCACTAGTTGTTTGAATTATAATGTTTTATGTCTATTGTTCTTTTCTTCTATAGCTGAGGCAATGTTTAGAAGAAGGGTCATAAAAGTTTATTAGTGCAGAAAAGTGCAGCATATGATATGAGCGTAGTGCTAATTCAGAACCTAACTATTTTCCTTTACATCTACTTTACAAGTGGCTTCCCATTCTGTGTTGGACTGGGCAGGGGAGGTAACCCTTATTCTTAATGATATTTCTACATGCAGTGTCACGCTGCTTTGCCTTCACATGGTGCTGCTTTGTCACTGCCAAGTTTTCCTGTAGGGAAAAAATAATCAGCTGACTTGCCTGCTTTAAACTCAGGTACCTTAGAGAAGTTAAAGTGCTCAGACTCTGATTTTATGGGGTTTTTTTAATGTTTTTAAGCCTTAAGTTCTTGCAACCTTCTCCCCTCTCCTCCCTATTTAACCCCCTCACCCTGCAGGAATACCTTTTTTGGAGAGGGGATGGTAAAGAACAGCAAGAAAAATCATAAGTTATAGGGTTAACTCATTTTCTTATTTTCCTGCCCTAATTGTGCATTCTTTCTGTAAAAATCACTAAAGCATTTTCTTACAAGGCACAGCAAATCCAGATAAATCATAAATGATGTTTAAAAACAGCCACCCCAAAATGTAATTCTGTGGCTTTTTCCTACAGGTTTGCTATCTCGCAGAACTTGTTGATATTCTTCCAAATAGAGAGCAGTTATTATTTGCTCTGTTTTGCATCACATCAGATCTTACCATGAGTCAAAAAGATTTGTCAGAAGAAGCGGAGGAGAGCCCTCAACCATTATGTATCACCTGTGGCCAGCCACATTTACCAGAAGAGAACCACCTGTACAGCTACACAGAAGAAGTGGATGATGATCTAATATGCCACATCTGCCTGCAAGCTTTGATCCAGCCACTGGACACTCCTTGTGGTCACACCTACTGCACAGTCTGCCTTACAAACTTCCTAGTGGAAAAAGACTTCTGCCCTGTGGATCGCAAAATTTTGATTCTACAGTCTTGCAGAAAGTCCAACATACTAGTAAATAAACTCCTGGATAAGCTAATGGTTAGCTGCCCTTTCACAGAACACTGCTCAGAGGTTTTGCAACGTTGTGACCTTGAACAGCATTTCCAAACTGGGTAAGTCCTACTCCCAACTTTTGTTTTTTGCTTGCTTGTTTGTTTGTCTGAGAAGGGAGTGAAAGCATCAGTAACCTGAAAGGAGTCCAACACATGCTGCTTATAATGGACAGTTAATTTAAACACAGATTTCTCAAATTCAGCCCTGATAGAAGCTCATTGTATTCAAAGGAGTTAAGTTAGGACTAAATTTGCCCATTCATTTGAGTATATTCTTATTCTCCTCACTACAACAAACAAACTCAAATACACTAAGTTCTTTTGGGCAGTATCCTGGGGCTGATCAAGGAGGATATCTCCATGGTAATTTGTACAGTAAACGTGTGTATTTAATAATCCAAAATGATCTTTGAGTTATTGGGATATCTTAAATATTTTGTAGTTGCTATAAGGGGGGTATAAATTGCCTTCTCTTTCTTTAAAAGTTACCTATATATGAAACTGAGAAGAACTTATCAAGTAAGATGTTCAAAAGCACTTCAGGCCCAATTTCAGAAATGACTTAAACACTTAGAAGCCTAAATCCCATTGAAAGTCAGTGGCACTTAGGCTCCTAAGTCATTTTTGAAAATGATACTTAAGCTCCTAAATTATGTAGATTTTTTGAGCCCTTTACCTGTGACCTTCAATGATGCTATCCTGCTCTACACCACCCACGGATCTGGCCAACTTTGTATTGTCAAAACTGAAAGACATTTTAAAATGTGGGCCCCCAAATGCATGTGCTTGTTTCTTGGTGTTTATGCAACCATAATTTGTGGCTACATATTGGTCATATGTAGTTCTGAAATTAGATTTCATTGCTCACTGTGATGGTATTTGAAAACTCATGATTTAATCACCTCCTTTTTTTAATTTCCTGGTTCTGATTGTTTTTTTGATCAGCTGTGGTGTGTTCTATGTTTTTAGCTTTCTCTCTTTCAAGGGGGATGGGTTAGCAATGTCACTTTAAAGTTTTAACCTTTGGCCAATACTCTTATCTGAGGCATGAAAAAAGTATTAATAGTGATAGTAGTGAACTAACCATAGTACTCTGGCTGTATAATACTATTGTGCAACTTTGCTGCTCCTCTACAGTAAGTGTATTTGATTCAAGACTCTGTTAGTTGGAAGACTCTAGTTCCACCAGCCTCTCTCTTCTCCACAATTCATACAATTTGTGTATGTATTTTGGATACCCTTCAATTAGATCTCAGTAGAACTGCTGATTGTATAACTATTGTAGGCTTCTCTCTGTGGATGGCACTTGGGTGATCTACAGTTTTTGAAGGACAAACCCACTGCACTTTCCATGAGGTCATGAGGCAACCCACACAAGCAAACCCCTCCCCAAAGTAAGAGTTAAGAGGAAATTTCATGAGTACCAGCTGGCTGAGTTTCCTTGCCCCTATACCAGAATGACCTACCTAGGAGACTTTCAAACCCTATATTTGTAGATAAAGAGTATTAATTGTTTTGATGCAACCATTTGGTAATTATCACTACCACTCTTTGTTGCTTGTGACTACTTTAGCCCAGTGAGGTGCAGAAACCCTACTTGCAGTCTGAATTCCAGTCCATAATAGTACAGGAGACAAGAAGGGCTGCGTGTGCTTCAAGCAAGGAATCTGTCTCATCTAGGCACAACGCAGATTGAAATGACAGTGTTCTGTTTAGCACTGGCAAATCAATATGGGAGGGAGAAGGTGTATGATTCTGCTAATAAAGTAGTCTGATGCTTGTGGAGGGAGCAACTCAAACCCAGACTGAAACCTCTGCTAAATGTGACTGTTGTTCTCAGTGAATAAATCAAAGTGGATTCTATTAGAGTCATCAGTGTAGCCAGCTATTGACAGATTCTTTTATAAATCTGTCTCTGGCCTGTTCTTTTTCTCGGAGAGAAAATGAAAGCTCCCTCCTTTTCACAGATGAGATAATTGATAGGACAAGGTGAGTTTCTTGCATATTTATGCTTGTGCTTAATAAGAGAACTTTAATTGCTTATAACTGGAATCGGCACAAACATGCATTAAAAACATTCTCATTTAAAATTAGTTCTTTGTATTATTTAAAAAAGAGAAGATGTGTCCTGGGTTCATATTTAAATTACCTTTGCACAAAAACATCTAGCTGAATACTGAGAATTTAGATGGTTATTGATTCCAGTTCAGTCAGTTAAGCTCCTTTGTGGTATTTTACTTTAAAAAGGTGTGGTCATCCTACATTGCTTGCTTTGGAGCTGCGGGGGGGTGGGGGGGGGGGAAGGGAGGTTCATTTGCCATGTTGAGACTACTACACCCTTCTCTGATGCAGTTTAGCTCATAACCCATCTGCTTCTGGCCAGTGATGTAAATGTACCAGCTGCTTCTGAAGAACCACTCTGAATACTGCAGGAGGCAGGTCTCTTTCCTGTGCATCAGCCTGCTCTGCAGCATAAGTCACTATCTCGCCAACCATGCTGTGCTGTCCCTAAACCCTCACATCTACCCATCTGAGAATCAGATCAAGTAATCCTCTTACAGGTCAATGATTTTTCAGCATAGCTTCGTTTAAGGGATTTAAACTTGATTCATAATGTGCTACCAATTGCGTTGAAATGGAAAGGCTCATTTAGAAAGGGTTTGGCTGACAAGCTTGAAGTTCTGTGTCCCATCAGCAGGCAGAGAAAAAGTGGGAAGGAGGAAACCTAGCAGCAGTGCCAGCCCTACACTGAAAATGAAGGCTCTTCTGTTACTGGTCCTACCTTGGCTAAGTCCTGCAAACTACATAGACAATGTGGGCAATCTGCACTTCCTGTACTCAGAGCTGTGAGTACTCACAGTCGTGCTGTTGTTGTGGTCTCTGTGTGTGTCTATGTATTGTCTTTTTAATGGAGAAATTTTTGGTATGCAATACGTGTGTGTGTGTGTGTGTGTGTGTGTGTGTGTGTAAACTACAAAGCATCTTGCCAAGGGCTTAAAACAATGCCACACACAGCCTGCATCTGATTGGAAGAACTAATAATAGCAATACTTCTCTAGTGCTTTCCACTTTTGAAATATGGAAGCAGCTGAGACAAGCTGAATGAAGCAGTCTTTCTGTCTCCTTGTCAACTTTGCTTTTCTGGGCTGGTGTTTCTGATTGTTGTTTTTGTTTTTTTGCCCCTTTGTGTCTCCTTTTCTGTCCATAAATAGACTCAAACAGAAGATGAGAGTAGAGCATGGGATCATAGATACAAACCCTTTGTAAATCACTCTGTGTGCGTATGTGTTCTCTGTGTAAATCTGCACACCTTTGGTAAAACACCCCATCGCTGAAAACGCTTTCCCATACATAATTCACTTATGAGAGGAAAGAAATCCCCCATGTTTATGGTTTTTGCCTATACCAAAATGTTGTTTTCTCTCTAATATTGCCTATTTTAAATGTAATGATCCACATTTACATCATCTGGTGTGTTAAAAACATAACTGACCTTGCCAAAGCTTACAATAAATACTCTGTCACTTCATGCGTGGTCAATAAATGATGCTAGTTTAATTAAAGCTTAGATGCAATGGTAATAGGTGCTGTTTAAATGCAGATAAATATAGTAATGCATTATAAGAATATTAGCAAATATGGTCTGAAGTAAAATAGGTTTTATTAATTTCAACATGTTGCTTGAGATGAATGAATGAAGTGGCTTATTTTGCTAAAGAATTATAAGGTAACTACCCTTTGAAGGGGAGTTGATAAGAACAGTTTTAATTCACAGGATGTGTTTGTGGTTGTGTTGTCTCTGCTCTCATACCAAACTCATAGCGTTTGAGATAACAAAAAGTCCCCTTTTGAAATTCTTGTTTGATGTGCATGACAGCAATTAATAATTCAGTAATTCTTTACGGTGCTACTCAGGATTTCTATCTGCCATACAGTCTTTTTTAAATATTAAAAAGAATGTGGCTTAGACAACCATAGCCAAAACGCTAAATTAAAATCAGGGTTGTGCTAAGAATGTTCATTTACAAAAATAAATCACTTAAGCAAAGCAAGCTACAGAAAATCAAGCAGAAACTGGAGCAGATGAACATTTATAATGGAAACAATGGCATCTGGGGCATCCAGTTTCCAGGAAAGCAAACTGATGAGATTAATCGGAGCTTGTGTACACGTAGGTGTACACACACACACACACACACACACACACAGACACACACACACACACACACACACACACACACAGACACACCCCTGTTGCTTTTCCTTGGGGAATTATGGTTTGTAGGCTTTACAGGGATAAAGGGCTACTATATACAGTAATTATTCATCTCCAATTTGCATTAACCTTCCAGCCCACAAAAATGTTAGTCACCCTATTAGCTGTTCTCTTAGCGACGCACGTTCTTTGCCCAGTGGCTCTGGAATTGGACGTGCATCTCCAGTTATGAGTAATGGGAGATGCTCATCTATTCCCCTGGGAACTGGACTGAAACACAACCCAGCCACAAAAGAGTAGTTTAAATCACTGAGGATAGGGTATGGATTGTGTGACTGGAGACTATTTCTTTAACATACAGGAGCATTGGTCAGTATCTTCTCTCTTTGACATAATTCAAAAGGACATTGGGCAGTTTGTGCTAGTTTTAGAATTGGCTGCTGTAATTTTTCCTCTTTGTTTTTCTGTGTTGGCTACTGATGGATACTGCACAGTCAGTGACATACTCTGTTAACATATGGGTTGGATTCGAGGCCCACTGTAACATCAGTAGTTGAAAGAGCAAAATGCTGTTTTCAGTCCTGTTTAATCAGATTGCTTGAATTTTTTAAGCCTGCTGTTTGCTTTTAGGGTTACTTGGACACATTGTCCAGTGTGTGTTTCTGTATTCTTAAAGAGACAAATTCAGTATCAATACCTTAGACAGTCTACAGGCTGTGTGGGCAAGTTTTTAACCTCCTGCCCTTTAGTGGTCTAGGCTGGAGGCAGGCAACATTTTTAATCCCTGACACAGGCAACAGAAAAAGTTAGTCCATCGCTGCATGCAACAGATCAATTTGTGGGTGTCACTGGAAATTAGATTGCAATAAGTGGAAATATTATTTACCACCACCTACACTTTTGGCTGCAGGCCAATGTAAGTATTGAACTTGGTCGGAACTCACTTTATTGGCATGCACCAAAAAGGCATCATCTGAGGGGGCAGGATGGGACAGGAGTGGCTACCAAGGGAAGAAACTGGTGCACTCTGAGCATGCATTGCTATTGGTGTGAGGCTAGATGAATGTCCACATTAGACAAGAGCTAGGGAATGAAGCTGTCAGGAGACTCCCTCTTCCTCCCTGCCTCTTCTTTTCTATATCTCTCTGTACTACCATAACTTACTAGGTACTAAACTTCAAGAAAGCCAGGAAAGGGGCATTGAAGGTAGGAATGCCAGGTTTTGTTCTACACAACAGCAGAATGGATGATTTTTTGGGGGTGGGGATCATGATACAGGCCTGAGTCTCTTCTGGCCTCTAGAGAGACATGTTCTTGAGCTAGGGAGAGGGATTGGCTGTCCTCTTTCAGCAGAGTAGAGGAGGAGCAAAGATGGGGAGAAGGCTATTGTAGAGCACAGAGCAGAGGAGCCTCAGAACTCTCCTTTCTGGGATAGTTGAGGGAGGGGATATTGGTGAGAGGAGTATCAAAGGGGCTTAGGGCTCTTCATCTGGGACCATGTAGGTGGGAAGATAATGGTGCAGGTGTTGGGGAGGAGGGGGTGTCCCTGATACCCCGGAGAAGCATCCTCTCTGGGATTTTGTCATTTTTAGCTCTCTACTTTTTTGCAGTTTGTTCAAATTAGGAAAAAAATAATATTTGGTAGTTACAGGTATTCTCAGTGAGCAAATGTCAATTTCCTATTAAAGTCACCACCACTGAAACCACTTCCCCAGGGAGGATGTCCCCTCTCCTTAGGACACATAATACATATTGCTCTCATTTTCTTCCAGAATATTTGACAGATGTTCAATATTATTGGGATTTATTATTAGATCAGATTGCTCCATCCTGCAAAGAAGCTCTTGGAATAGTGCTAGAAGGGCAAGCCATGAAGTTTCCTTGCCAAGTCTCCTTTCCGTTGTTCAGAGGAGGGGAGCTTGTTCATCCCAGCAGTGTGGGTAAGGTGTTCAGACACACAACCCCTGACATCCATGCAGAGGGAGCCATAGGAGACCCAGGCAAGCTGCATTGTTTTGCGGATTCACTCCCTCTCCTCTACTTCCTGGCAAAGCAACTTAATTGATAACTTTTTTATACTTAGATAAAACATAGTAGCACTGTTTAAAAATAAATGGGTCCAAGAAGTTCTTATGAATGAGGATAGGGTGACAGACAGCCAAGTGTGAAAAATCAGGACAGGGGCTAATAGGAGCCTATATAAGAAAAAGACCCAAAAATCGGGACTGTCCCTATAAAATCGAGACATCTGGTCCCCCTAAATGAGGATGGATTTCTTATTAATTTGGAAACAAAACATGTGGACATCAATGTAAATCATGTATTAACATGAAGCCATTTTACAAGAGCATTCCTTAAGTAAAAGTCATAAACTACTTGTGGAGTCAATGTAAAGGCATCAAAAAATCTGGCCCTAACTAAACCTGCTAGAAATAAAATGACAAGGGGAAGGATGCTGGTCCAGTTGGTGGGAATTACTCGACTTTTACCTCTGAGGAACTGCTTTCAGCCATGCAAAGAATTTGTTGGTTGGTTTTAGCCTAACTTGACCATTTAATTCGGCTGGTTTGGCAGTCTGTGTGTTCAGTAGAGATCCAAGACTGGAATAACACTTGTCAGGATTGAGTGCTGCGTGGTAAAGTTTACACAGCACCTGGTTTTAGCCAATCCCATTAATTGACCAACTTCAGAGCACCATTTAATTTGAACCCAAATATTCTTTAAATCTTAAAACTTCAGTTTTATAGCTGAAGTCGTGGTTTTTTACCTATTTCTTGTGTAGTGCTGAAAGTTAATTTACCTTTTTGCCTTTGCATTAGAAAGTCAAGAATAACCTCACCAAATTAACTGGATTGGGTTTCCCATTTCATTTTTTTAGGATAACTATTTTCTTAACATTTAAAACAACACTCTGAGCTTTGTGGGGTCTCCATTAAAATTAGTCCTTCAAAAGTTTCTCTTTCATCAAATTAAAAAACAAACACAGCTGTCTTCTAGTTTCCTTGGATACATTTCATGTATTGTAAGCACAGTTTGGATCAAGCTATTAGGAGAAGGAGGACTTCCTTGCATAGTGAGAGATGATGGTTAAAAATCATTGCACATTTGATTTTCACATTTTCAATAAAGATCTTGTATTTGTGCATGCACAACTTGCCAATACAATGGATAGGCTCTGATCCTACACATGTGGGCAACTTTACACCTATGAGTAACCCCAACATGAGTGAACTTACTCTTGATCCTAAAGGTTTGCAGGCTCGAGGCCTAATTATTGCACTGGTTAATTTCTGCATTGTACAGTTTCAGTGTAAGTATTTGTAGGATTGGCGCTTTAGGGCTTTGTTCTGCAAGATGCAGAGTACTCTGGCCCCTATTCTGCACAACACTTAACCACACACTTAACTTGAAGAACGTGAGTACCCCCATTGAGTTGGAACTACTCAAATGCTTAAATATAAGCGCACGTGTGCTTTATAGGATGGAGCCAACACAAATCCCATTCGCACATGGGTGCTAGTGCATCAAAAAATTGTGAATGCCACTGATTGTAGACACATAAATGGCCTGGTTGAGGAAAATTTGTCCCAGAATTAAGATTTTTCTTTTTTTAAGGAACAGAAATGTAATGCAGGCAGAGGTTCACAAGAAAATCATTCTTGAGCAAAAACCATGAGAACCTTTAAATTGAATTAGTAACCCAAAACAAATTCAAATAACCCTATTTCCAGTGTACTAGAATTGGATGGATCACAAGAAAAACAAAACTGAAGAGCAATAAAGAGGAAATAGCTAAGTTTTTGGACTGTGTTTGTTAGCCTCAGTACCCTACTGCCTTGCAAAAGGGGCTGTGCTGGAAAGTTGGTGACTTTGGTAAAAAAAGCTCTCCAGTCTGTTTGGTCCTATAGACTTCCTGTCTCTGATATCTTCTTTGGGCCTCCCCTGATCTGGATATTATCTTCTGGCTCTAAGCCCTACACTTAGTATGAGCAGCTACTGCAGGATGGTTGAGTAACAGGGTCTGGAAATTTTCAGCCTCCCTTTTTATTTCTCCCCAACCCCTTCACTAGAGCTGCACATCTTCCCATTAGTTATTGTTCCACCAAACTCCTGGGATCTTTTACAGTTTCCATAAGCTGTTGTTGTCCCCCAGCTTGAGGGTGATGACCCCTACCTGGTGTCTGGCCCTACTCTCACTCTCCCTTTCATTCACCGCGGTGTGTCTTTCCAGTCCCGGTCTCTGCTTAGTCTTTTGGCCTCGAGATGAAAACCTTGTCTTTGTTTCTGGGACCTTGAAGTGAAAAAATTTTAAGTTATATCTGTTCTGTCCCCTTAACTTGATTTACCCACTCCTCCCTTGTGACTTACTCTTCCATCTCTACCAACGCCATTCTTCAATTGCTTTTCTTTTTTCTTGGACTTGCTCCTTTCCTCTCATCAGCAGCTCTCTCCTGCTGAGGGTGGAGACCAGCAAGGGCAGATGCAAAAGTACAAAGAAGAGGCCGGACTGTGCAACCCTCACACACATTGGTAAGCATTTATTCACACAAGGAACCATTGAAACCACTGGTGCTACTTGCATGGAATAAAATGTTCACCAGCCCAAATAAAGGTTGCAAAATCTGATCTAAAATATTCAAAATGCTGTAACTTTATTTAATTGGCCTTAAAAAGATTAACATATCAGAGCAATGGGTCAGAACTGGTGCAGCCATGCAGTTAGTTCTATTATTGCATCCTCCTCTTCCCCATGCAGTGGTACTAATACTACTGAGCATCTAACCTATGCAAGGCCTAAACAGGCTGGCAGACCCATCCATGCTGCATCAGTGGGAAATCACAACAATCATAACATTGTGCTGTGAGAAAACTGCCATTTAGGACACAAACTGTGCTCTCTTAAATTGTACCTGGCTTAGACACCTGAGTTCCAATCACCTTAGAAAGTCCTCAGAAAGACAGACAGTGCATATGTGGATCCAGCTTCTAACAACATGTCTTGTTGTATAGTTGCCTTATCAAGAGAAAAGATATAATATTTGTGGGCTTGAGCGAGCAGACCCCAAACTCTGTGTTGCCAACTTTAGTGATATTTGATGCTTGACTTAAAGCCCAATTTCTGGACTAAATTGATTATGGGAGAATCTCTCACTTTTTTTTTTTTTTCTTTTTTAAAAGTAAATTTCTGTTCTTCATGATTACAAGAAAAAGTTTGAGAATGTGACCGCAGAGCACCATGAAGGCTCAAAAAGCATAAGGAAAATGAAAAGAATCCCGATTTATTTTTTGTAATGATTTTTAAGCCAATCTCATGGTTTGGAGGCACAGGGGCTAACTCACTATTTTTGAACATGTGGGGTCAGCAGTGCTGCGCCACTAACTCACCAAGACACATTGTTACAGACCATGCTGCAGGGTAGGAGGCAGAGCCGAAAGGAGTGGCATCCACTTGACGCTGCCTTTTATAGGCAGCAGCAAGCCAGTCCCAGTGACTGACCAATGGCAGTCATCCTACCAGGAAGGGAGTGCTCTCCGTTGATGGGTGGTGTGATGCCACCCAGTCATCAGGCTGCTCTTCAGGCCCTCCCCTGACAGTCCAACACTGGCTCATATTGCCGGTGCCACTTGCTGCATGTATACCCCTCTATGTCCTTTTAAACATGTGACTATGCAATGCTTTGAAAATATAGAGTGCTATATAATGACTAACACAGGTAAGGGCCATTTAAAAAAAAAAATGCATTGGGTTACATTTATTTCTAGGGTATATTGCTGTTAACTTCGGTGAAGTTTACACTATGGACAACACTACTTATCCTTTTATAGATTCCTGTAGATCTCTACCAGGGAATTTTGCATAGGAGGCAGGCTGTTGTATCTGGAATAGTTTAGAAGAAAATGATCAAACCACATTCTACCATCTGGTGTCTGTGTGAAACTCCCTTTTACCTCATTGGTAGCTGCAGACTACCATCTGGAGGCAGAACCTGATCTGCAATGATGCTGTGTATATTTTCTCTTGACAGTTTCAGGAAAGGCTGATGTTAGGTTATGTAAAGTAGTATATTCAACACCTGTAGCACCCCCTTTTGTCAGGTTTGATGCTGCAAGGGCCCCTTGTCTCCGGCACCTCCTGCAGGCTGCCTCTCACCAGGTGTTCCATATCTCTGCCCTCTGGCCAAGTCACATAAAAATCCATTCCCTTCCAGGATAACAAGAAGGTCTAATATGAAAATTCACAAAATGTCCCAACATAAGAGCCTTCAGCCCCCCACTATTGGCAGATTCCATGGCCTGCCCTTTGGGATAAGTCTTCAGCCCCAGCCTGGGCTCAATATTCCTTACATTGGGTTTGCACACCTCTTCTCCAGGGCTGGTAGAGGAACCCTGGCCCATTCTCTACTCTGGGTTCCAGTCCAGGGACCCTGTATTAAACAGCTAGGCCTGCTGCTTCAGGTGTGCTTCTGTTCCCTGAGCTGCTTCCTACCCCAAGCCCTCTTGTGCAGCTTCCCTGCAACCTGTGCTTAATACAACCTCCCTTTGGTTCTCAGGCCTCTGCCTTCCCCCTAGATCCTCCCAGTTTCTTCTTTCTCTGCTAAACTCGCTCCTCTTAGGTTGAGCTACTCTGTGGGTTTCTCTTTCCAGGAGAGTCTAGTCTCTCCACTATTGAGTTCCCTCAGCTTCCTTATAAGGCCCAGATACCTAATGATCCTTACCTAGCTCGCCCTCAGCCTCTCCCCACTCAGGCCAGGAGGCACTAGGGTGACCAGATAGCAAGTGTAAAAAATCAGGACAGGGGGTGGGGGTAATAGGTGCTTATATAAGAAAAAGCCCCCAAAATCAGGACTGTTCCTATAAATTCAGGACATCAGGTCACCCTAGGAGGCACTCAATCAGTCACAGGTGCACTAATTGGCTCTTACCCCCT
Organism: Malaclemys terrapin pileata; assembly: GCF_027887155.1. Lineage (NCBI taxonomy): Eukaryota > Metazoa > Chordata > Testudines > Emydidae > Malaclemys > Malaclemys terrapin. The sequence goes on along the minus strand of NC_071509.1, from coordinate 52,033,589 downwards.
GGGATGCCCCCTCCCAGACGACATCAATTAGGGTAAATACTTCTATAGCCAAAAGTAAAACCTGCGCTAGTTGCTAAAGTTAAACCACACCAAGCTGAAAAGGTAATGCCATAATTGCAGTTGGCACAAAGCTCTCTTTTCATGAATTAGTTATGCCTCAGTTATGTTGGATTTTTGTGTAAGTTGCCCGAAAAGACTGCATTGCACGCCCCTCTTATATAAGCTATGCACAAACGAAACCTAGGTTCCGCCTCTCAGAGGCTAGTTCTCAACAGGTGACCTGCTCAGGAGATGATGGGAGGGGACTGGAGACAGAGATTGAGCATTGAAATGGGTCAGAAAATGAAGGGGAAAAGGTGCAGGCTGGGTATTGCCAAGCAAGAGAAACTGATTCATAATGAGGGCTGCCCAGAAAAAAAATGAAAAAGCTGAGTGGTCCAACTCGCCAACCCCTAAAATTGGCCCTGTTCATTACCCTAGCTTTCCTTGCACTAATTTGCATTGGTACGGTACATAGGCAGGCCTAACTTGTGCAGCCTTGCTTTACTACAATTAATCCAGTTTATCACTGACCTTGGCAGCATGACAAGGATGATATTTCAATCTCAAGATCTTTCTTTGATGAATTGGGCAGAATTCTGCTATCCTGCAACACCAGGGATCAACATTCTGTCCCCCATATTTATGTGCTCAATATAAGGTAAATCCTACTCAATAAATATTTATGGTCCCCTACAGGTATGTCGCTCTTACCGTAGTGAAACAGAGTGGGGAGAGATGGACTTGTGGTGTGTGTGTGTTGGGATACCCATGACCTTTTTGTAGAATCTGCCTTCAGGCTTGTAGCGCAGCAGAGCAGCTGGTTGTGTTTAGTGACCTTCTCTGAGTAGTTCTATCTTTCAGGGTTTAGAATTGATTTTCGGCATCTTGACATGTGACTGAGTATCCAAACTGTTTCCCTTGAGCTACAGGCTGACTGTATGTGCAAAGACACCAACAGCACCAGATACAGAGGCAGAGACTTTATACCAACATAAGTAGCAACATCAAGATAATAAAGTAGAAAGTATGTTTGGGGTTCATTAGGGATTCATTTTTGTAAATGAGGCATAATTTGGCCCCTTCTGCTGAATCAGTGCTATGGTGGAAATATTCTGTATCACTAGGCTTGCCAGAATTCAGGTTTTTTAAATAATTTCGATGGATAATATTGCTGTTTATTTTAAAGTATTTTAGATTTTGATCAATTTAAATGTTCACAGTTGAGAGAAATTATGGGGCAGCCAACGTCCCGACAATATACAAAGTAAATATCCTTAAATCAAACTCTAATAAGGGTCCAAACAGCATTTTTCTTACTTTACCTATCTGTAAATTTCGATTGTTATCGATGGAAATATTTTTTTGACAGTTTGTATGTGTATGTGTATGGTGAAATTGACACTTACTGATAAAAATCTAATCCTTCCAAGCCTACGTATTAGTAAAGAAGGTGTAATATGGTGATTCATGTATTTTAATCACAAAAGGATTTGAGTCCTGTAGCTGCATTTTGTTCTAGATGATAGATCAAAGAATATGAAATCAGTTTTTTTAATCACTGAGCCAAATTCATCCCCGCACCTCGGTGGAGTTACATCAAGGATGAATTTGGCTTATCAGAGAATTTGCTTTTCATAGAATGAATTTGCTTTTCGTAGACATGTAGGGCTGGAAAGGACCTCAGTAGGTAATCTAGTCCAGCCTCCTGCTCTGCGACTACACCTAGAATGTACTGTCTGACTCACTGACTGTTTTGACAACTGATGCAAAATGTAGAATAAAACACATTCTGGAACATCCTGCTGGAATGTCTTGGGATTAAAAAGTTCTACTATACAGAAGGAGCATCATTAAGATACCATAAACTCATCTGTTATAACCGATCATCCTATGACAAAGTGTATGGAACCCACTGTAGCTAAGTTAGATTTAAGGGACTTGTTATCCAAATATTTATCTTTCTCTATGTTGCATAGAGTTGGGTTTTTGGATTATTTTTGTTATATCCTGCCTTCCCCAAGATTGTAGGCAGTTAGTCACTTTAACTATCATCAGGCAGAGTATTGCCTTTAAGCACTGTAGCCAGGAGGCATATGTTCTCTCCTTCCTGTGCCAAGCCCAAGCCATTGGGCTTGATATGAGGGAGGTCTGCGGGGTCAAGGTGGGAGAGGAGGAAATCAGTCCTTTCCCCCCCCCCGGCCCCAGTGGATCCATGCACTATTCTCTTCCCACCCTGCCTTGGTCCACTTCCCAGTATGTCTTATGACTTACTGTATACAAGTATCTGAAAGGCCATCCTGTTGCACGAGTGTGGCAGGTGGGCCAAGTAATCCACCATCTGTGCAGTCTCCCTCATGCAAGCAACAATTTTATTGATTGTAAACTAGCTGTAGCGCAAGAGTGGTGATATCACAGTGGTCTAGGATTCTTGGCATGGCATAGAGACGTCTTACTGTAGCTGTACAGCACGAGTGTAATTTGTGAAGTCAAAACGGCTAGGAACTCAAAAATTGGATGGTGACAGACTGCAAAACCTGGTGGTGATTCAACCTGGTGATACTCTGAACAAAAAGAGCTCTCTCAACCATGCTTGTAGCTGTTTCCATCGCTTCACATTATTTTAACCACTTAGTTAATGCCCCAAGGGGAGTGGTGGAGGCTTCCTCACTTGGGACTTTTTAAACTAGGCTATACAAAATGCTACAAACTGTACCATATTGAACAATCTTGTATGGAAGGGAGATAGCCTGGATGATCCAATAGGTCTTTTTCATTTGTAACTTCTGTAATTCACAGGTGGCCCACTGAAGGCAATGAGTACACTGTGCTCCTATTAGGTGGTGGTGAATGTTTGGGCTGAAACTTATGAGTAAGAAGTAAGATTGTTCTGCTTAATATTCTTAATAGATGCCAGAGCTCTTAGCAATGAGTTAAATTACATGCAGAAAAGCACACATACTGTGTACAGCATGTGTTGTAATGCAACAGTTCACAGAACTGGTTCTGCAGTAGCGTACTGTGAAACAGGAATCTCAAGAGGTAGTTGTGACTTGCATTGGCCAACACCCAAGAAGGGATCACCAGTAATGTTGGTTTAAACTCTTGGCAGGTATCTCACTTGTATACTAATATCCAATTAATAGTTTCAACAACAACCATTAAGATTGCACTACTAGAGTGCATGAAAAACAGAGAGAGTACAATTATCTTCCCCATGGATGGCATGAGTGCAGTGTTAATTATCTTGCTATTGGCACTACTGTGGTTATTTTATCATTGGAATCCATTTGGCGAGGGAGGGAGATTGGACGTTCAATCCACCTTACATTTAATTGTTTGCATAAATACATGGGGGTGATTGTATTAATATGTGTAGCTGATTCAAATTAGGAGGGGCCATTCTGGGTGCCCCAGGATTGCCGGTACACAACAGCTTTCTGGCCATGCCCTCTTCATGAAGGGCTATAGGAGATGGCTATGCCAGCTCTACACCACCTGGTGACCCTCTGTTCTGCTGGTTTTTCAGCTACTATGCATTGTCATGAGCCAAAGATCTGTCCCTAGGAATCTATATGTATTTCCTTTGGTGCTGTGTTTTAATTGTCTGCAGTCCCCCATTTGATGTAGACTATATGTACATTTTACTTGATCATTTCCAGGGGCTTTGAGCGCACATAGTTTCTAAGGGAGATTTTCTGCTTCCAATTTCTCCCCGTAGAAGAGATTTAATTCCAGTGCATTCTTATTTTATTCTTCCAAGTCATGAGCATAATGAGATCGGACAGTAATGGTTGCTGCATTTCACATTTTTGTGCTGTGTCCCCAGTGGTCTAAGCATCTGTAGGTTTGAAGGCACTTACAGTCATAGTCTTTGAATTCAGAATAAATCAGATGAGAACAGAGCTAAACAGGACAGAACATTTAATAAGATATATAGCGCCCATCTAAACATGCATTTAATACGTAGCGCTGACAGAGCAAATAAATGTAAAGCCTCATGGATCTGGCTTTTTCAGACTTTAAGTCTGACTAATAGTAATGTGACCTGAATGAAGAAAGGAAGTTTGTAAAGGGAGGTTTAGACCAAATGACTTTTTTGTACAGATGATGAACCATAATCCATACTAGACACTTTTGGAAAGCTTCCCCCGCCTCCTCCCCTCCCCCAGCCAATGTCCTGTCTGTCAGCTAACACTGCGTTTCATCTCTTGTGCTCATTTTGCAGCAGTATTATGGAGTGCTTGTCCTAGCAGCTATTAAAAAAATGCTTTTTAAAGATTGGTGATAGTCTCTTTGCTTGTTGTTAAAGTCAACTAATGGTTATGCAAATTTTGTTCTGTACTTGATGTCACCTCAGTTATTTCAAATTCCCAATAAATACACACAATTAAAAAAAATCCTAGCATGATTCTGGGCCTAGTGGTGCTTTCAAGCACCAGGATAGCTGGTAGTCAACAGACCAAAGATTTCTGCTTTACTGATAGAGCCTGATTTGTATGCATGCTGTCTAAGGACAATAGGGTTAAATAATATTTAGCACTTCACTTAGGTCTCTACCTCTTCAAAGTGTGTTATAAACATTAACTAATCCTCTCAATCTCACTCTTAGGTAGGTAACTTTACCTAAACCTGGTATAGGTAGGTAGCAGCTTATACCTTACAGATATTTTGAGTTAGAGAGAACATGCACATGTGAAATAAACCAAGAGGAAAAACTTCCTTTTAGTATCCTCGGATATGTCTTGTAATCTCCCCACCCCTTGTCCACTCCACAGTCATATCTTGCTTTGATGACTTTAACCACTGTCTGTCTGGCTTTCACTCCTTAACCTGTCTATCTAAAATGCTTCTGCCAAAATCTTCTTCCTCTTGTCCTTGCTTCAACTAAATTTCTGCTCCTCTTGGAAGCTCTCCTTTGCATCCTGTCCCTGTCTCATACTTCATCACATTCAATCTCCTTGTCCTCTCTTACAATACAGTTAATGAAGGGTTTCCAAACTGCCCACAACTGGTGGTAGTATGACTGATGGTTAACAGGGAATGCCCCAAAAGAGTACACTGCACGTCGGCTATATGATGGAGGAGAGAGATAAAAGGACCCTGGACAAATAATAGGACTCTTTTTAAAATAAAAGGCCAAATTCTGCTCTCACTGACACTGGTGAAAATCTGGAATAATTCCATTTTACTCAGTGCAGTTACGTTGGCTAAAATCAGGAGTGACGAGTGAGGGGAGAATTTGGCCCTTGATGATAATTTGTTTAGCTGTGACAGCTGAGGATGGGAGAACTTGAAATTTGTGAGTTCAGAAGCGTGGCTCTGATGCTTTTGAGTTTGTGTTTCCCTTAGAAGAGACTGTGTTTTAAAATGAACGTGTGTATGTGGGGAAAGAAATCTAGCGAAAAAAGTGAGAGAATGGAGCAGGGAGTGGGTAGAGTGAAGCTCAAACACAAAGCCTGAAAAATGGAGCAGGAAGCGGAAGAAAGGTGCATCAGTGGACTTGATTCTTCTCTCACTTACACTAGTTTTGTACTGGTTTTACTCCATTGATTTTGGTGAGATGACTCTCAATTTACACCAGAGTAAACGAGAGGAGAAACAGGCTTTGTGCGTGTGGATAGTTGTACATGTATGAACATACGCACACGCCCTCTTTAAAGGGGGAATGCAAGCTTTATTTTAGAGCAGGGTGCCTCTATCTCCCTTTTAGCTTGAACAACATTAACTTTTAAAAACCGAATCACCCTCGGAGGTGCAGGAATGAATGAGTTTAAATTACATAAATAAAATTTAATGAACTGCTGTTTCTGCAAATCCTATGTACCCAAAAAATAGCTGTTTGTGAGCTTCACAGACCTCAAACTCCATGAGCTTTTCCTTTCCCTAGTGAGGATGGCAGGAATTAAAGCAGTTCCTAAGTAGCTGTGAATTCTTGCATGTTTCTGTTGATATTTATCTTTCCCTGTTAGAAACACACACCATATCTTTCTGACTTCCGACAATTGTTTGTTACAACTTAAGAAAAGTCCCTTTTAAATTTGATATTCCTGATAAAGTAGCACAGCTGACTAAAAGTGGCAAAAAATGAGACTTCCCAATGCAGATCCTAAGCTTCAGCCAAGAAGTACTCAGCACAATGGTGCAAGATGTGCTAAAATGCTATCTCCTTGCTGCGCTTTTTTTTTTTTTTAATGGGATTATCTCCCCATGTGTACACACTGCAAGTTAAGGAAGTTTGACAGTGGGTTAGATCGGGCTGCTTCTGCCTGTGCTAGTTGCCAGTGTGTCTAAGGGACTATAATGGAAGCTGGAGGTTGCTGAGACCCAGGGTTGTGCTGATCCAGAAGGCAAACCTGGTCTTAAGAGATTTGATGATGAATGGTTATGACTCACCCATGGAATCAAACTTGTTTTTAAAACTCCCTTCATTACACATAAAGTTTGTCATACCCAGACCTTCTTGAGATGCATTTTAAAGAAAAGAATCTGAATATATAAAACATCAACTTGGAAACATCTATTGTGGTGTCCTAATGACCTCCCATCACGCTTTTTTTTTCTTTTAATGTTTCCAAAAAAGAACAGCTGTTCCATCCAGGGTCCCTTGTGCCAGTGAAGCTCTTGTTGTTCTCATCCTCCTCCTCCTCTGGCATCCTTCACAAAGAACGCTATTTCCAGGTCTTTTAAAATATTCATATTGGATAAAAATTGTTCTTTTTAGTTTTTAGCAGACCTTTCAAACCAATGACACTTCATTAATACTTGAGATGAGCAATGATCCTGAAGTGGAACCTCAGATTCAAGCACCCTTGAACTTTTGGCAACATTTGGATGTAGATCCAGACAACGTGTCAGGTCCCCAGCTCAGCTAGCTTTCAAATAAAATAAATCAACCAAATCCTGAAGCTAATTACAAATTCTAAAAGGCATGGATTATATTTTCACTGCCCTCTGTTCTTCCCGATAGAAGTGCTGAAATAGCATGACAATGCTCTCTGTACAGTTAGGGGTCTAGGAGGGTTTTTCCCTCACTATTAGTATTTGTACTACAGTAGTACATAGAAGCCCCACTGAGATCAGTGCAAGACTCTGTACAAACACATAGTAAGAAACAGTCCATGCCCCAAAGGGCTTTCAGTCATAATAGATAAAACAGGCGGCCTGCGGAGAGACAGCCACAGGTAGGTAAAATGACTTTCCCAAAGTAATACAGCAGGTTAGTGGCAGAGTCAGCAATATAATCTGGGTCTGCTGAGTCTCATGCAATCTATTCACAGGGCCAAACTGTAGGGTTACCATACATCCGGTTTTTCCCGGACATGTCCGGCTTTTCGGCAATCAAACCCCCGTCCGGGGGGAATTGCTGGAAAGCTGAACATGTCCGGGAAAATGCCGGCCGGGCACTTCCCCTCCCGCGGCAGCTCTGCTCCTCCCCTGACTCTTCGGCTCTGTTTAAGAGCTGAGCTGCCCGAGCGCTATGGACTTCAGGCAGCCCCCTTGCCTCTGGACCCCAGCCGCCGGCCGGGCACTTCCCCTCCCGGGCTCCGGCAGCGCAGGGTCCGGAGGCAAGGGGGCTGCCCGAAGCTGGTAGCGCTCGGGCAGTTCGGCTCTTAAACAGAGCCGAAGAGTCAGGGGAGGAGCAGAGCCTCCGGCCGTGGTGGCTCTGCTCCTCCCCGACTCTTCGGCTCTGTTTAAGAGCCGAGCGCTACAGGCTTTGGGCAGCCCCCATGCTTCCGGACCCTGCGCCGCTGGAGCCCGGGAGGGGAAGTGCCCGGCCGGGGGCGCAGGGTCCGGAGGCATAGGGGCTGCCCGAAGCCCAAGCGCTACCGGCTTCACAGTTTGCCGGGCAGCCTCCAGACCCTGCGCCCCCAGCTGGGCGCTTCCCCTCCTGGGCTCCAGCTGCGCTGGGGAAGCACCGGCCGGGGGCGCAGGGTCTGGGGGCTGCCCAGCAAACCGTGAAGCTGGTAGCGCTCGGGCAGCCCTTTTCGCGTGGCTGGGAGGGAGGAGGGGGCGGAGTTAGGGCAGGGTTGGGCAGGGAAGGGGCAGAGTTGGGGCGGGGCTGGGGTGGGAAATGGGCGGGGCCAGGGCCCTGTGCAGGGTCCTCTTTTTTTAATTTGTAACCCTACCAAACTGCCTCACCTGGGCCAAATTCTGGCTCTGTTTCATAAGTGCAACCCTGCATATAAGGCATCTGATATTAATCTCTGATCCTTTAACCACTTACAAATGGATTTAACGGCACATACGCTAATAGTGCCATTAATTTCAACGGGGCTACTTGTGTACATACACTTAAGCAGGTATTTGTTTGAAAGATCAGAACCTTAGAGGCTACTTCTGAAAATTTGAGCTCAAATGACCTTCCCATAGTCACACAGCAAGCCAGTGGCAGAGTGAGAAACAGAGCCCCTCTTCCCTGAATCCCAGTGCCTTGCTCTGAATGGAAGACTAGATCGCCTGCTCATTGACATTAAATCATAGCTACCATGGTGACTGGATTTACCTTTTTGTACAGGATGATTAAGTAAGTTCTTTCGTACAGGATGTTGACCAAGAAAAGTGTCTTCTAATTTAAGATTTTTTTTTTCCAGATCAGGCAAAGCACCTATGTTAGTGACATTTCTCAAGGTTAATCAACTGAGACCCTGGGTAGGCCAGAGTAAGGAGATAAATACTTTTATTGACTTGCGAGTAGAAGTAACTTACATCATATTAATCTTTTCTTTAAATCAAATTTAAAGAGTTTCTGGTTTGAGATCACTGCTCTTAGGGTCTCTCCTGTGGGATGGAATTGGAACAAGTCTGACATTTAAAAGCACATATTGAAAAAGACATTCTGATTCTTGCGCAATGGAGATATTGGTGCAGATATTGCAATTATGAGATGCACACAAGCAATAGTAGGTTCTGCATTCAAAGGAGCAAATCCTACCCTTCATCTGGAACACTAGATCCTCTTGCATCAAAGTCAGTGCACTTCCAGTGCATAAATTGGGGGAACAGAATTTGGGGAGACTGTGCCTTGGTGGGGTACCTCTGTATGTGGAACCTACTCACTAGTGGCTCCTTGTATGGCTGTATGCAAGGGCAGGTAGGGAGGACAGAGTGACCCACCTTTTTGTAGAAGTTATGGTCTTACCCTGTCTTACGCTATTGTGGGGACATGTGGCGGTAGAACCTGGAACAGTAGCTATGGAAGGGCCTAGATAAGACTACACCCCATCTTTCCCCCGAGGATTTCCCCAGTTCCTTGTCAGTGCCCAGGGTCTTGTGAGGGGCGATTTGCTCAGAGCTTGTCTGCACAGGGAAGTTATTCTGGAATAAGGTAAAGTGTGAATTTAAAATGCTTATAGCTAGTCTGGAAAAACAGTGCTTTTTTCTGGTTTAATTTAATCGACTGTGATTAAGCTAAACTAAAGGAAGACACACTCTTATTTCCAGAGCAAGTGTGTCCACATGGGGAGCTATTCTGGAATAGTTGTTGTAGAATACCTTATTCTGTAATAGAGAGACAAGGTAGGTGAGGGAGTATCTTTTATTGGACCAACTTCTGTTGATGAAAGAGACACGTTTTTAAGCTACACAGAGCTCTTCTTCAGGTCTGTGTAGCTCAATAGTGGGTCTCTTTCACCAACAAAAGTTGGTCCAATATAAGGTATTACTTCATCTATCTTTTCACTCTACTATCCTGGGACCAACATGGCTACAACAACACTACAAACAACAGTGAAAATTATTCCATAATAGCTATTCTGGTCAATTTCCCCCTGTAGACAAGCCCTTAGTAAATAGTACCATGTACTGAAAACTGTAAACTGGAGTGGTAACTTTGATAGAACTATTCGAGTTCCTTTTTGAAAGATCTACTGTAATGCAAAGATCTAAGTCCACAGCTGTCCTTGGTGTATGATGTTGTAACATCCCCATTAAGCTTGATTTTTTTTTTTTTTTTAAAGCAGAAAATAGTTTGCTGTGAGTCCCTTGTTATGTTTACAGCCGTTAAGATGTTAGGTATTTCTTCCCTTTTCCTCCTCCTCCCCCATATATCCGCCCTAGTAAACAAAAAGTGATGACTGCTGAGAATCTTCTCTCTGCCTTCCAGGAAGAGAACTCCTTCCACTAGCAATTTAATACTGCCTAAACCACAAAAGGTACAGTCAGATTATCCTAGATAAACCAAGGACCAAGCATACAGGGCACTGCAAACAACCACAAAGAAAGAATCCAATGACCAAGTCATTAATATAAATATTTGAACGCATACGTGAATTTGTTTAGTCTGTGCCCCGTGGTTAAAAACTTTTTATCCACCGTATTTGTTTCAGGAATGGGTTTTTTTGGAACTGAAGAAAATTTCCTGTTGTAGCTTTAAGAGTATTACATATTGAAAAGCTGGTCAGTTTGGGTGGATTAGCCATCTGCATTGACAGGCTGTTACAGTAATATTTACAGAAAGCAAGCAATATTTATTTTAAATATGTCTGGATTCAGTCTGTCAGCACATCCAATACCCACCGTGTGTTGCAGTCTGCTGGACGCAAGTGTCGATGTCCCACTGGAGCTCTGAAATGTTGCTGCAGCCAATGGCCTTGGGTCACCTTGTGTTTACATGATGTGTCTAGTTCCTTCACTGTGTAAATTTTAGCAGGAGGTGAGCCATGCATTGAATGTGCTGCTAGAATTTATTTTCTGAGCTGCTTATTCACTTCTGAAGGTGTAGGGTCATCACAATTTTAGGGAGGTGGAGTGTAATTGCTCTCCTTTCTGAGTCAGTACTGAACCAGCATCACTTCCTACATCACCTTGGTTTTCCTTGAGGGTCTGCCATCGCTGCTAATTAGACTCAAACCAGTTTAACTTGTGATGCTAACGAAATCACAGCCTGATGTGGTATGGCCGCAGGCTGATAGACTGATTGAGTCACCAAGATGTCAGAACCTGTCAAACAATACACAATTTGAAATAATTTCAAAAGTGTCTCACTGCTTTTTTAAAAAAATAATCCAGATCCATTTCATAGCAGCAACGAGGTAAAGCAGGATGTGAATTGCTAGGTAGTGTCACTGTGAGGGATCAGTGTACACCCAGAGTCTAATACTGAAGCACTGATCCCTAAGTTTGGGTACTCAATTCTGCCACTGGATATTTTGGTGCTCAGCTGCCCATTTTAGTTGCATGTTTGAGTTTCCAGATTTGGAACAAAGCACCCAAACTTAGATACTGAAAACTGGACTCCCCATTTGGACATAATGCTATATTGTGTTAAAAAAAATCTTTAAAAACATTTCCCTCTTCCTATTTTTCTTTTCTATACACTGTATTTTAATTGGAGGGAGAGGAAATGGGCTAATACAATTTGTACTGAGCTGGTATGGTGTCAGTCGCGTACCTTGGAATCTTTGTTAGCTAAATGGGTGTAATTTAAAAAAAGACTGTAGTGAAAAAGTTTTTTGTGTTTTTTGTTTTTTTTTTAATTTATAATCATACGTAAAGGGGCCAATTGTCTGACAGACTTGAAGTGACTAAAGGAAAGGGGTGTGTGTGTGTGTGTGTGTGTGTGTGTGTGTGTGATATATATTCCTCAGAAAATGCTCAGTGTATGGAGGTGTAGAGTGGTTTCAAGGAGTAACTTTGATCAAAGTGTAATTGACATAGTGTTAGAGATTTTTTTAAAAAAATTATTGCTATATAACATTTATATAACATTAGCACCAAGAGCTCCATATCAGAAACTGGGCCCCATTTTGCTAGGTGCTGTACAAAAGACAGTCCATTTTTTTATCCATTCTTTAATTTACAGTTTAACTGTAACTTTCGTTCTAGGAAGCATGAAAGAAAACATGCATTGTCAGCAAGATTAGGAATGTAAAGAGAAACCATCTGGGCAATTTAGGCCCAAATTTTAAATGTGTCACAAACAAATGTTATGAATCTTAACTTCAATAGATATGTTTCCATGACTTTTTAATTTCAATAGTGAAGGAATTTTCTTTGATTAAACTTTACTAGCATGGTACAGTGTGTTGGACACTGGACTAGAAATCAGGAGACCTGTATTTTATTCCCAGCTCTGTCACTACATTTCTCTTCAACTCTGGGAAAGTCATTTCATTGTCACATGCCTCAGTTTCCCCATCTATAAAAGAGAGATACATATACTTACCATTCTTTCTAAAGTGCTTTTGTTCTATAAATAAAAAGCATAACTTATGAGCTATACCATCTCTACTCTGATATTCCCTTCTCTCCCATATCTCATGCCCTCCCTTATGGCCTGATCCTAATCACATTAAAGTCAATGGCTGTTTGACAGGATTATGCTCTCACTTCTTAGGTAAGTAAATACTTTGTATTATCAACAATTCTGTTATGAAAAAATTAGAAATTTAAAAGGAGAATGCATTTTGTAATTTTTACGGAGTAATCAGTGTTACTTACCATGTAAGCTTTCAGTGGACTATAATCAATATACCTGTGATATTTGTACTATGACTGAACAAGGACTTCTCAAACTTTATATTTGGTTTTGTCCTGTGTGCATTTTAACGGATTATCAGAATACCTCACCAAAATGCCAGACTATTTCTTCGTTGTTATTGTTATTATTTTAGCATATTCCAGGGGATGTTTTTAATCCCATTAAACCATCACCAAAGGAGATTTTGCCTACCCAATAGGCATAAGAATAAAGGAAAGTTCTAATTCTGAAAATCAGCAGCTCACAAGATCGCACTTAACCAAATCCTCTTCCAATGATAATCATAGCAAGAGCCCTGGGCAGTTGTTAGGACCTGATACCCGCATGGGGCTTTACTACAGTTAGATGAGCAAGGTCTGCTGCTGTATCTGTTAAGTCCACAGAACCTCCAGTGTAATGAGAAGTTTATTCAGTAATGTTACTTAATCTACTTTTTATTCCAGTGTCAATACTCATTTATGTTGAAAGCAATGAAACTAAAGCTGTGTTCCATTCCCCCCTACAAGGAGCCCCTGCTGGTTCAGGGTTTTGTGCAAGACACTCTGATTCACTTATGTTTTAAACTGTTTTTGCTCCTTGTTAAAGGTCAGATCATGAAGTCAACAGGTCAGGAGAATTACTTTTTAAAGTAACAAAAATGTATTTTTAACATCCTGTGATGCTCCTTTTCCCCACCCACTCCTATCCACACATGTGCAACGCTTACATGGGCACCTGAGTTACTCTTCATTTTTACCACCATTTTATCAGAGGCCATTTTCTGACCTTTGCTGGCATGAAGCAGACCCTCTTTCAGAATTTTTAGTCTCTACCAAGACCAGAGTGGAAATCTGAATACTTAGTCTGACCTAAAAGAGGCCTTGGGGGATCTAAGGGTTGTTAAGGTCAGAGGCAAGTGTCACTAAATCCAGACTTCTGGGCTGCTATTTACACCTTTTTATTTGATGGAACATGGTGTGGAGACAGTGTTCATTGTTTGTCATAATATGCCTGGGGCTGCAGTCAAAAATCTCCAACTACTTCAGGCAGCAGGTTAGTAAAAATAAGATCCTGATTGGAAGCTCCCTGAAATTGGATGTGATGCTTTTAAACTGTTTTATATTTCAAATCTGGCCATTTATATTCTTGTTTTATGTCAGCAATAGCTTAAAACCAGACATTTTGATCTCAGCTAAGTTGATGTGTTTAATCTGTTACTTGGTGGGTATTTTACTTCGCTATCGCCAAGGAAATTTTATGTAAAGCATGTACAGAATTAATGTGATAAGATACAAAATATTAATCCGCCGACACAAAAAAGGTTGAAATAAAACTATTTACAAGTGCTCCATTTCCATCCTGCCCCACACCACAGACAATAACCTTTCTCACAAAACTAAATGCCAACACAGGGGAAGGAAAAATGTCGCCACCCACTAACTTTCTTTAATGCGAGATGTGTGTTTTGTTATCATTTAAAGGCTTTGATTTTATAATCAAAACACAGATTAACCCACAACTCAATTAAAAAAAAATCCTCCCCCTAATTTATTATTTGGCAGGTTTGAGTTGTCTTAGTACTGCTAGTGCCAATATTGTCTTCTCTGTTATGCAGTTTTCTTACTTTCGAAGTACGGTAGGCGGGGAAGATCATGCTGAGATATTCTTGAGATTTCTGGGTAGCTAGTTATTCTTGTTTAAATATAATCAAATGATCAAAATACTGAACAACAAACATGAAAAATACATCAAGCAATTAACAGATTTGTGGCTGCGTTTTAACATCTATTTCAGGATGAACCCCTCCATGTCGTCTAAAGAACACTGTGTCACTATAGCCGATTGTATGAGTTATGAGGCACATAATTGCAGTACTTTGGAAATTTCACTCTGTCTTCACTTGTTGTTTTTGCACCAAACAACTTGGTTCAGCCAGTATAAAAAAGTAGAGCCATTGTATAAAAGTTCTGATTTTGATTAGGCTCTTTTGCAAAGAAAACATGGACCCCTCAGTTAAAATCTGAAACCATCATAATTTTGAATTATCTGCAGTCTCACTAAGTGTGGTGCTCATTTGCTATTGAAAGGATTGTGTTTATCATTTTATTATAATAGGCAGGATTGTCTGCTTAATACCAGTGCTTGTTCTCTGGAGGCTCCTGGAAGGATTCAGAAACCAGATGTGAAGTTGACAGCTATTAATGGGGAATATTTAAGCATGTGGAACTGTCCAAATGCCAGGTTAACTCCTTGTAGAGATGTACACATAGTTAATCTACAGTACATATCTTCTATATTTAATCATTGACGGAGATGAGAATGTTTTGGCACTCTGGGACCACTGATGTTTAATGAGCAACATAGGCTTTCCATCATCCAATCTTTTGGGGGCAGATTTTATTTAATTAATGTTTTCAGGTCTTCCTCTTGAAATGAATTATTCATCAGAAAAATCCTAGCTTTTATTTCATTTCTAAAATGTGTCTTGTAGAAAATGGCCCAATCCTGCCAAGTAATAATACAAAGTTCCACCACAACTGGGGTTCACAGAAGCTGAGGATTCTCAGCACTTCTCTGGGTCAGGTCCATTAGCATATTTTTAGGATTGGTGGGGTAATACAGCTTAAAGCCTGAATATGAGTTGCTGAGGACCCTCAAATCCTATTGACCATCCATAGGAGTTAAAGGCTCTCTGCACCCCAAAGGTTTGAGCCCTGAGTACCTTATTTTTCTGTCTTACTCTGAATATCCATCTCTCTGCCTAACTACATGCATATATGACACTCAGCACGTTTAGTATCTGTGCTCCTCCCAAAAGTAAAAAAGTAATATCAAATCTCTCTCAGGCTCTCCCTCTTCCTTACCTGTGGCAGTAAGCTTGAAAAGATTGAATGTGAGTGTGTTTAATATTGTTAAGTTAATCTTAAAGCCATTAATTCCTCACTGCAAAAGTTTATAGAAATAGTAGTTCCCAGTTTCTGGTGTTACAAGATCATCACGATTATATACTTGCAGCCAATGATTTTCCAGTGATGAATAATATCAATATCTAGTGTTCTTAGTGCATATGATTATTGGGCTGGCTTCTGGTCTTCCACCTTAGCTTGCTTCCACATTTTTGTTGCTCCTGCTCTACACCCATACTACAAGCACTACATTTAAGAGTGACATCAGTGTGTCTGAGGAAAGTAAAACCTATCGCTGTAGCCCTGAAGCAGAAGCCTGAAATGTGCCACAAGAAACTGTTATTGATAACGTGCTGTGTCTCACAGTATTAATGATTTGGGGGGCAGGGGAAACAGAAGGTGAATCCACAAATTGAATTATAACCTTAGCTTTTCAAAGAAGTAGCTCTGTTAGGAAAGATAAATAAAGCAGCTCTGCTGTACTAATCCATAAGAGAAGCTGATATTTCCCACCTAAATTCTGACATATCCAACTAAGCCAGGAGTTCTTAAACTGGGAGTCGAGACCCCTCAGGGAGTCACGAGGTTATTACATGAGGGGTCGTGAGATGTCAGCTTCCACCTCAAACTCCACTTTGCCTCCAGCATTTATAATGGTGTTAAATATATAAAAAAGTGTTTTTAATTTAGGGGGGGGGGCTGCACTCAGAGGCTTGCTATGAAAGGGGTCACCAGTATAAAAGTTTGAGAACCACTGAACTAAGCTGTAGCTAGCAATTTAAAACTCCCCTTACAGATTGATGATACCACTGCAATCAAATTTTGTTTCTTTTCAACTCAGACGACAGGCCTAAAGATAGGCATGTACAATTGTAGCCTCAAAATCATCACAGAAAGAAAAAAAGACAGAGAGAAGAGATGAGATGAGATGACAGGGAACTAGAGTGGGGGGAGAGGGGGAGGGAACCCTCTAGGACAATGATTCTCTTTTACCTATGTTTGTACAGTGCACAACAATCCCATTTGTGATTGAGGCCTTTGGCCACTTCCATTTAAGAATGTTTTATAATAAAAAAAATGTTCTGGTGATAAAATACTATGTTTCGTTTTAAGAAAACTGTTTAACTATGGTAAAGAGTCTCATAACATGAATAAATTATGAATTTTTGATAATTTTAAGTGTAGAATTTCAATCTTTGACCAGTATTACCATATTTCCATATCTAGTCTTTGGAATTTAGGGAAGCAGTGGGCTGAACTCTTTCTCCATTTGTCTGTATGCTTAATAACAAATGTGTGTGATAGGATGGCAAACACTTTTCCCCTTGTTATTAATTGGCCTGTTTTTGAAACCACAGCGTAGGTCCTTTTGTCCTTTCTCTCTAGGTATTACACAAGGGGAATGCACAAGCAGAACTATGACTTACAGAGTGGAAGTCCTTTTTGGGCCAGAGTGAGCTAGGCTTTATTGCAAAACAGTCCAGGTAGTAAAGGGAAGAATATGGGGCAGAAAGTCACATTGTGGATACCGTATGTATCTAACAGAAAGTGCAGAGCCAAGAGGAATTACGCTAGAGAGAGACTTGGAGACACACAGTTAGGGGACTCTTGAGCTAAATCTAGCTTTCTCCATTATAGTCTTGATGTAATAGTTTATTTAGTAAACTCATTTAATTGAAACCTAAGAATCCCTGTTTCCTTGAGAATACTACAGAATGATTCATAGTCTGTTTAAAAAATAGGTGGCATTATTTAAGATACAATCATTAACTGAGAAGTTTGTGGGATAACCAACTATAAATGAGTTCACCCTTGTAGAAAGGACACAAACTTTTCATGTACTTAGACAGTACATTATTTTTTATTTACACATAAGTTGCATATATGTGGGTATAGGAAAGGGGCTACTTTCCTATTACTGCATATAAGTTAATATCTGATGTCAAAGAAGTCTGATATGCAAAACATGATATAATATTTGAATTTTTTGTTTCTTGGGCTGCACAACGTAAGGGCATTTTGAAAAGGGCCATTCTACATTGGGATGGATCTTTGTAGGATAAGAGAAGATGTAAAACAATGTTAGGTTGTATTGATAAGGTTTCACTGTACCATATATACTCGATCATAAGCTGGTTTTTTTATAAGCTGACCCGCCTCCCTCCCCATCCCCCTCCGAAGATGGATAAGTAAAAATGGAAATTTTTATGACCCGTTCATAAGCCGACCCTAATATAATTCAGGGGTCAGCAAATTTTGGCTCCTGGGCCATCAAGATAAGCTGCTGGTGGGCCGAGATGGTTTGTTTACCTCGAGCGTCCGCAGGCACGGAGGTAAACCTCAGTAAACAAAGTGTGCGGACGTGCCAGCTGCTTACCCTGACGGGCCGGGACAGCAACTGGTGGGGAAATTTTTTTTGGGGGGGGAGAAGCTGGGAGTCAGGGCAGTAACCCCTGTGACCACCCCTCACATGACCCCACCCCTATCCCGGGACACCCGCACTCTCCCCTTCCCATCCCATCCCTTCCCATCTTATCTAGGGAGGGCCAGGGGAGGATGTCTCTGGCCTGGCTGGAGCTGCTCCGGCGGGCCGGGCCGGGCGGTGCAGCCGCAGCATGTTCTGGCAGGCCAGGCCGGGCCGCACGGCTGCAGCCTGCCAGCCCCAGAGCTGCAGCTGCTTCGGAGGCTGGGGGGAGAGCTAGGGTTACCATTCGTCCGGATTTACCCAGACATGTCCTCCTTTTGTGTGCTAAAAATAGCGTCCGGGGGGAATTTGTAAAGCACTCACAATGTCCGGGATTTCCCCCTCCCCTGGCAGAGCAGAGCGAGCGGCTGGGAGGGCTGCAGGAAAGTCCCGGGCTGGACTCCGGAGCAGCTTCCTCCTCCCACCCCCCCCCCCCTGCATTCTGAGCCGGCCGGCAGCTCCTCCTCCTGCAGCCCGCTCCGGCAACCCTGTGCAGGGCCAGGGACCGGGTTTTGTGTTGTGCTGGGGAGCTCAGCCATGTGTCCGGCTGGCACAGAGCCCAACACCCTGTTCTGAGCAGCAGGGTAAGGGGGGGCAGGAGAAGGGACAGGGAGGTTCTGGAGGGGGCAGTCAAGAAACGGGGGGGGGCTTTTGGAGGGGAGTGGAGAAAGTTTTGGGCAGTCAGGGTACAGGTAGGGGGTAGGGTCCTGGGGGGCAGTTGGGGGGGGGGTCTTAGGAGGGGGCAGTTAGGGGACAAGGAACAGGGAGTCTTAGGTAGGGGGTGGGGTTCTGGAGGGCAGTTAGGAGCAGGGGTCCCAGGAGGGGGCAGTCAGGGGACAAGGAGCGGGGGGTAGGGGGCTGGGAGTTCTGGGGGGGAGCTGTCAGGGGGCAGGGGTGGGGAGAGGGATCGGAGCAGTCAGGGGACAGGGAGCAGAGGGGTTTAGATGGGTTGGGAGTTCTGGGGGTCTGTCAGGGGGCAGGAGTGTGGAGGGATCGGAGCAGTCAGGGGACAGGGAGCAGAGGGGTTTAGATGGGTTGGGAGTTCTGGGGGGGGCTGTCAGGGGGTGGGGAGTGGTTGGATGGGGCGTGGGAGTCCCAGGGGTCTGTCTGGGGGTGGGGGTGTGGATAAGGGTTGGGGCAGTCAGGGGACAAGAGGCAAGGAGGCTTAGATAGGGAGTGGAGTCCCGGGGGGCAGTTAGGGGCAGGGGTCCCAGGAGGGGGCAGTCAGGGGACAAGGAACGGGGGGAGGGTTGGGGGTTCTGGGGGGGCGGGAAGTGGGAGGGGCAGGGGCAGGGCTAGGGCGGGGCTCCTCCCGTCCTCTTTTTTGCTTGTTGAAATATGGTAACCCTAGGAGAGCAGCATGGCCAGAAGCAGAGAGACTCTGGGCCCCGCCTCTTGATGTAGGCTCTGCTGGCTGTGCTGCTTATCCTTGCCCCCTCTGTTGGGATGTGGGGGACGGGTTGTGTCCCACCTCTCCCTCTCTATAACCGTTCATACACCAACCCCCTTCTCTGGTGCTTCCCTTTTTTACTAAAAAAATCTGGCTTATGAACAAGTATATATGATACTTTGCAGAATTATGCCTTCACTTTAAAAAAACAAAAACAAAAGTTTGAGACTATAGAAAAGATTCAGAGAACCCTATCTACAGTGATGAAGGGATTCCGACTACGTCTTCTGAGAAAAGATTAGAGGGCTTAATCTTAAAGAAATAACATTTAAGAGGGATCAGAACCTATATAATATTTATAGAGTAGTAACGCAACAGAATCAAAACACTAAATTCATTGTATACTTGTAGTAAAGCAAGGATCACTGATTGGCAATAAAGAACACATGTAAGATGGAAATTAGAAAATATTTCTGACAACTGGATGGGGGAGCAGTTTGTCTAAAGTAGAATTGTAATATATAGTTATCGCAGTCTTGATTAGAGATGCTGAAACTGAGGACAACTAGATTTATGGGATAAAGTATAGGATAAAGTCACTCATCTAGACTGCTGATTTAAGAGGTCCCTTCCAACTGTCAGTCAACAATAGTTGAGCAGTTGTCCTTAAAAGTACTCTTGTTTACATCCATTTATCAATACTCCTATAATGTAAATGAGAAATAATAGTTAGGACAGTTTTGCACTTAATTGATATGAAACATGGGCTTTTTCCATACAAAATGGAAAAACCCTGACAAACTAAATGATAAAGGAGACCTAGGTCACAATTTTAAAACTTAGGTGTCTGTATTTTTGGTTGCTCAATCCATATTTAGACCCACCCCTTAAATAAAAGTGCTGAGCATCAAGAAAGCTTATTGAAGTGCTCAGTAGTTTTGAAAATGAGGCCGCTTCTGTTTAAGTGCCTAAATGTGGTTTTATGTGTGAGCCTAACATTTAGACAACTAGTGTGGAAATTTTGGCCACGGGGGTTTAAGTTTTGCCAGTGAAGAATGCTTCTCTACAAAGACTTATGGAAGCTAACTTATAGACAGCAGCTTCCTACTTATAGCCCACAACTGTAGTGGCTCCAAGAAATACTGTCAACCTGACATAATCCTCTATAAAAGAATGACAAGGAGGTAGGTTCAAGATGATGAACAAGATACTAAGGATGTATGTAGCATTTTTCATATACCAAGTGCATTAACTAAATAATCCTTTCAACAGTAGTTAAGCATTGTTATCCCTATTTTACAGATGGGATACAGAGAGGCTAAGATGTTACAGTAGCTGTCCAAGGCCACCCAGCGCATCAGTGGCCAAGCTGGGTTTAGATGAGTTCATGTGTTCCCATGCCACACTCGGTCCGCCAGACCATGCTGCTTCTGGAGGACTGGAAAGTTTAGCAGTTTAACCTGATCTCTATGTAGCTTTTGGGTATATTGTGCCATGCTCATTTGTGGTATGAAAGTGATATAAAGGGTTATATTAGGGAGCTAGATGCTCTAAGGACATAGGTTCCTTGAGGTTGTGATTTACATGCACTTGTGACACATTGCTAATGCCAGTGCTTTAAGTCTCTCTGATCACTGGAGGTGTAGCAAATACAAATAGTTGCTGCAGTGGTTGCTGCTTCTTTTGTTGGGTTTCTTCACTTTCACAGCATTCAGATAATTGGATGGTTATTGCTTAGGACCTTGAATATGACCTGATTTCTCTTTGACAAGCAAATGCTATAGTGCTACCAGCAGAGCAAATAGAATCTGCCAACCCTTCAAATCTGCCCATTAGTTTGTTCTAGTACCAGGCAGCTGAATTGATTTTTCTGAATCATCAACATGTGCTTCAAGGCTACACTGTGTACACGTCATTATTCAGGAAGAAAAACCAGTAGCCGTGTGTGGTAATGCCAAACAGGATTATATGCAATACATAAACAGCTACTTTTTAAGACAAGGTAGGGAAGCACAGCCTGACTCTACCAGGACACCTGATCAAACTCAGGTTGAGAGAGCTCAGAAGAGAGGGCTGATGCTGCTTGATTTTTCATGTGTCCTTGCATCTGGCCCTTATCCTCTGTCAGTCAGTATAATAATGCCTGCATCTGTAATTTTCACTCCATGCATCTGAAGAAGTGGGTTTTACCCACGAAAGCTTATGCCCAAATAAATGTGTTGGTGTTTAAGGTGCCACCGGACTCCTTGTTACCTTTCCACAGGATTGGTTCACTAAGGACTAGTCCTGCAGGTAGGCTATGCTAATTGATGGGATTGACATTTGGCACTGCCCATCTTGATTTATATTAGCTCTTCCCTTAGCCTGATTTACACCCCTAACACCACAAATGCCTCTCAGAAACTACACCCTCCGTGGAGTCTAGCTGAAGAAGCACAGCTGTATATGTTAGTCACAGTTTAGATGCTGGTCGCTGGTTATGGCCCTTGGTGCAGTGTTCTCTTCCACTGGGCAATAATAAGTGTGTCTTGCGCTTACTTACTCTTATTTATTATTAGTTGCACCCTGACAACATGCTCAGTGCTGCTCTGCTGAAACAAACTATTGCCTGCACTGACATAACTGGGGTTGTTGTAGGTCAGAGGAGAGGTGGGTTGTTAGAGCTGAGCAGAGGAAACCTCTGTGCTCCCTGTCTATTTTATATCAGGCTCAAGCAATTTTTCTTAGTCTCTCACTTCAGTCAGCATTCTAGTCACCCCACATGCTTTTATTAAAGTCAGGAGTGGATTAGGGAAAGCAAACTTAACCCAAAAAGTGACATAGATTAGAAAGGACACAGGCCGTTTATATATGCGCTATAAACAAACACTATTCTCTGTCCATGTTACTGATAACACTTGAGATTATTTAAAAGTGAAAGAATTGTGACAATCCTATGTACTTGTCACTGTTTATGCTCTTTGTTTACTTTTTGCCAATGGAAATCCCTGAAATCCGCTTCACCTTCAGACCGTCCCTGCTGCAGTGTTTGGGTTTCAGACGTTACAATGGAAATATTTGTTTAAAACCTACCATTTTCACTGGAATATTCAAAATGTGGCAACATTTTTATTGGCCTTGAGTTTGTTGGTCAAAGTTCATTTGGTCAAAGTTGTTTTTTTACAAAATGTAGGACCAAATTTCAGCTGCTACTGCCGCCCTTTGAAACTCATGGTTCTGGTGACTAGGCCAGGTCTACACTTTAAACTTATACCGGTATAACAACGCCGCTCAGGGGTGTAAAAATTCCCATTCCCGAGCCACACAGTTATACCGCCCTACCCCGCAGTGTACACAGCACTAGGTCAAGGGGAGGGCTTCTCCCGTTGACAGAGCTACGACCTCTCACGGAAGTGGATTAACTACCCTGACGGGAGAAGCTCTCCTGTTGGAGTAGAAGCATCTCCACTGAAGCACTTCAGCTGCAGCGTTTTAAGTGTAGCACTGTCCTTAGGATTTACTGTTACCAAAGACTAGACAGCTCCCCGCTCCCCTCTCCTCCCAGGCAGTGAGGGAGAGGGAGTAAGGAGCTTCTACCATCATCCTACCTTGAGCTGTCTGTGTAAGGGCTGACCAGAACTGTAGCCCTGGTGCTTGTTGACACACAGGGGACTGTTACTGCAATGCTCCCTCACTCCTGGGAACAACCAAGGGAGTATTCCCTGAAGGGCCCCATTATGATGGTTTAGTTTGACCTCCAGCAAAACACAGGCCAGAGCCATGGCTCCACATGCCCAGGCATAGGCGCTGACTTTTAGTCTTCCCCAGGGGTGCTCAACCCCTGCTCCGCCTCATGGCCCCGCCCCTGCTCCACTCCCTCCCCCGAGTCCCCACCCTCGCTCCACCTCTTCCCACCCACTCCACTCTCTCCACCGAATCCCCACCCTCACTCCGACTCTTCCCACCCCTGCTCTTCCCCCTCCCCGAGGCTCCCGCCCACCCACCACTCGCTGTTCTCCGCCTCCCCCAAGCCCCTCCCCAACCCATCAATCAGCCAATCGGTGGCGGCGCCGAACAGCTGTGGTTGGTAGTGCTGAGCACCCACTATTTTTTTCCCCATGGGTGCTCCAGCCAGCACGGCCAGGGAGGGGTGGGAGGCACATCTTCTAAAGCTTCCCTGGGACGGTGCAGATTTGCACTCCCCTTTCTATGGGCTGTAGCTAAAAGGCACAGTCTAGCCCTAAACTAGCACTTCAGTGCAGGGGAAGTCCTAACTCCTGGCTTCTGGAGCTTCATTATAAAAGAGGCTGCAAGTATAAGAAGCTAGTTTTTGAAATTCCTGTGATCTCCTTCTGACGCTTATTTAACAGCGCTGATTCAACTATGCACATTTTTGTAAAAGGACAATTTGCATTATCTTCTTTTTTTTTTTTTTTTGTGGCCTTCACAATGGGCTGGTCTTCACTACAGGGAGATTGAGGCTGCTGCAATCGATTGCAGCAGGGGTTGATTTAACACAGGGGTTCTCAAACTGGGGGTTGGGACCCCTCAGGAGGTCACGAGGCTATTACATGGGGGGGCCGTGAGCTGTCAGCCTCCACCCCAAACCCCACTTTGCCTCCAGCATTTATAATGGTGTTAAATATATAAAAAAGCCTTTTTAATTTATAAAGGGGGTTGCGGTCAGAGTCTTGCTATGTGAAAAGTCACCAGTACAAAAGTTTGAGAACCACTGATTTAGCAGGTCTAGTGAAGACCCGCTAAATCAATATCGCGCTCTGGTCAACCCCAGTATTCCAGCTCCCCAAGAAGAGTAAGGGAAGTCAAGCGGAGAGCGTTTCCGGTCAATGCAACGCAGTAAAGACACCAGAGTAAATTGACCTAAGCTATGTCAACTCCAGCTACGTTATTCCCGTAGCTGGAGTAGCGTAACTTAGGTTGACTTACCCCAGTAATGAAGACCAGCCCAACGTTTCTATATCCTGTTGCAGCACAAAAGTATTGCTGTCCAGATCAACCGAGGGAGAACACAAATCTGCAATTCACCTTGGCCACCAGTCAGTGTTCTAGTCACTTTGTGACTTGCCCATGATAATCAGGGATCCTACTTTCCTTTCCATCCCTCTTTTTCATCCATAAATCAAAGCGCTGAGTATTAGTCACAACAAGAGAGAAAATTAGTACTGGCATGTAGCTATTTCTTGGCTCTCTCTCTGTTTAGAGAGCCAAACATGGTCATATGGAAAGAAAAGAAAGCTTAAACTATACAAATATGATTCCACTTAAGCAGTCGCCTCCATTCATGGCTAGAGAAACATATTTGCTTAGTTCTATTTTCTGTTATCTCAGCAGTGTCCTCTTAAGTGAAACAGGGATGTTTGAAAGTGAAGAGGTGCCACTGCAGATTTTATTGCAAGTTTGAGGTTTTTCTTCTTCTAGGGATAATATGTTAATCTGAAGTGAGATTGCTGGAGTCTTGCTGATTTATGCCTGCCACAATTATTTAGGGTACAGATTTGGTGTTCACACTTAAAAAGCTTTGGCTGTCTTTTAACTTCTACTGGTAGAATTAGAAGATGTCTTTCACCTTAGAACACAGTGCCAGTCTGCCACATCTTAAACCTCGCCATCCATCTGTACATTAGGAGAAATTGTTCTCTGAAACAAACTGGTTGGCTGGACTCTGTTAACTGTCTGTCTGTGTAACAGAATAAACATCAGTGATTTGGGATGGCCAGAGAACGTGTGGTATAGTTTAAGTGAAAGAAAGTTCTTTGGCACCGATTCAGCAATTGGTTCCATGTTGGTGTGCCTATGTGCCTGTGCAGGGTCTCATTTTCTTCAGTGGGGCTTCATGCAAGTGTAAGGGTCTGCCCCTGCAGATCCATTTGCAGGACTGGGGCCTAGGTGTGTAATTAACTGAACCTTGGTCACATGGTAAAAATACTCCAATTTCTAGTTTAGAGTTAGTCTGGTCTGTCTTGTTGCTAAGTGGTGTGCTCTCTGCTGTGAATCTCTTATATCATCAACTGACTTTTACCTGACATTGGTTTAAAATTTAAAGTCCCTAACAATATTGTGACCTGTGTACTCCTGTGTTCACCCTCTACACACTACTGCAATAATGTTGGTATAAAATATGTCTTCTGAGGTATCATTTGAAAACTAATAGCACACTGATTATTAATATCGATGTCAAATGCATTGGTTAACATTATGTATGAAGTTATAAATGTCCCCTGTAGGATGTTACCAAACAGCCTACCCTAGATAAAGGTGATAAACAGGTCTGTCCTAGACAAAGGATTGTGGGTTTACCTCAATTTACATATTAGCAGTAAACAAAATAATCGAGCTAAACTGGCCAGTGTTATCCTGAGCCTGAACTTGAGAGAGGCAGGAAACTGAATCCCCAGGAGGTGTTCCTGACTTATAAGAAAGACAAAGACATCCCTTTGGGGATATAAGGAACAGAGAGAGAGACTCCTTCATTTTCCTTCACCTTAGCAATTTGGTCTCTGTGCTGGAAAGTTGGAAAGAATACTGGGGATTGGAGAAACCATCTTGAACAAAGATTGTATCTTGATAGATTGTTTAGTCTTTTAGATGCTTGTTTTCACTTTAATTTACTTGTAACGGTGTCTACCTTTATCTCTTTTACTTAGTATCACTTAACTATGTCCACTTGTTAACAAACTTGTTTTATTTTTTTACTATAAACCAATTCAGGGCTGTGTTTGAAGGGGAGGGTGTGTTTATCCAAGTTAAGTTAATGAGCTGTAGTATACTTACTCTTTTTAAAAGAGCAGTGAACGTAATATCTTCAGTGAATGTACAGTGATAGGCGCAGTGCACTGCAGAGAAACATCTCTGAGAAGCTCAGGGGCTGGAGTATACAGGGCTGGATTTCCAATTAGGTACAGTAGGCACACACTGGCACAGTAGGCACACACTGGCACAGTAGGCACACATTCTAGGGGCACCTAAAAGTTAAAAGTGGGTTAAAAGTTAAAAAGTTAATACATACAGCTCCCCTGCGGGCAGCTGGGCTCCTGGCACGGGTTGGTGGCTGCCCAGCCTGTAGGGCTGGAGCAGGGTGAGTGTCTGAGTCAGCCCACCTGAGGAACTGTGAGCCACAGGCGGGCGGGACGGCTGCTGAAGGTGCTGGGAATGTCCCAGCCCTTCCCAATCTCAGCCCTGCGCCGCTTCTGCCCTGTGCTGGGGAGGGAGAGGGAAGGGCGTGGCCAGCGCTCCATTCACTTGGACAGGCAGAGCCAGAGCATGGCTGCCGAGCCAGAATATGGCTGCCATGCCAGGCTGTGGGAGGGACAGAAGACACCCAGGGACCACTCTCCATGGGGAGAGGTACAGTCCCCCACTTGCGCCTCGCCTGGGGTGGGCTGAGCACCGGGCTGGGAGTGCCGTGCATGGCGAAGGGTCTCATGGCTTCCCGGGGAGGTTGAGTTTATATTTCTTTTCATTTCATTTTTTACGGAAAACACGAAGGTCAACTGTAGGAAGGGAGGACACTGAAAATGCTGTGCCTAGGGGCACGTAAGATGTAAATCCAGCCCTGAGTCCACTGATTGTTTCCTGCTAGGCCAGGTTGGAGCAGGGAGAGCCTGGTGGAGTTGGCTGGTGAGGAAGACAGATGGGATGGCAGGGATCTGATGCATAGTTTACTCTCCAATAAAATTCACTCTAGCTGAGGCAGAGGGGTAACAGTGCCTCAGAGCTTTGGGTATCCCCAGCAGCATGTTACAAATACCTTCTGTGGTAATAATAAATACTTACATAGCAGCCTCTGCTATTAAATCCTGAATCCTTGTAACATATCCACGATGTAGGAAGATAGTAATCGGAGATGGGCAAATAATTCAGAACAAACATTTTGTTTGATTGTGGAATGTTCACTGGGTGATTGCAACATTTTGAAATTGGTTATTCCAAATTCTCCACATATGTTTTATTTCCTGCACAAATAACTTGTGACTGGTTTGTTGTTGTGAGTAAAGTTCATTGAGAATTTTTAACTGCAACGATTTTCTGACAAAAAATGCCTTTTCTACAAAACCAAAAATGTCCACAAGAAAACTTTCATTTTTGGGGGAAAAAAAATCCATTGGGAATATTGATATGATGGCTCCCTGGCTTCTGCCTGGAACGCTCTTCTAAATTTCTGTTTGGCTGAAAACTAAATGAACAGAAGCTTTCCAGGAGAGCAGCCGAGCCTGAGCGCTCTGGGTTGCTGCCTCCCTGGTTCTCAGGCTGCCCCCTACTCCAGGGCCAGAGAGACAAGGGTGCA
The DNA here is from genome assembly GCF_027887155.1 of Malaclemys terrapin pileata. Classification (NCBI taxonomy): domain Eukaryota; kingdom Metazoa; phylum Chordata; order Testudines; family Emydidae; genus Malaclemys; species Malaclemys terrapin. Next base: position 52,006,046 of record NC_071509.1, on the reverse strand, counting down.
CTCAGTACCTGACTTTTTTTTTTTTTTTTGCAAGAAAGGATTTCCATTTTCCAGCCATCTGTACTTGTGATACAGACCTTTCAGGAACCAAAAGTGGGGCCCTGGTTCTCCACTCACAATTCCCCCAAACTAAAGAAGGCAATGTCTGTCTGGGTGGTGGGAAGCAAGGATTTAGAGGACTTCTCTGAGGACCTGTAGAGCATAAGATGGGATAGCTGCACCCAATTTCTAGAGCACATAGGAAAAGGCCAGTCTGCTAGAAGTGGCTGCAGCAGTGAGGAAAGCTCTCCACTCCCTGAGGGGAGTCCTTACAAACTTAGGTACTTTTTATTTTGCTGGTTTTGTTGTGAGCCTTGTTTTGGAATAAGCAGCCCCAAGATCTGAGGGCCTTCAGGGGACACATTTACTTTTTGCTGGCTCTTTAAAATACTTAACCAGGCCACTGTCCCCGAGGAGAGTTTTTCTTCTACCCCTTCTCCTTCCGTTTGAGAGAGAGCTCTGAAACTGGCCTCTGCCACAGGTGGTAAGAGCCAAACTCTGAAATGTACACAAGGTGGTTAGATACTAAGGCATGTGGTATTGTTTCTGTTCCCCAATTGGATGACTTATGTCACAAGCCAGCATCAAATGAATTTCTAATATTACCATCAAATATACAGCTCGCTGGAGATACATTTTTGGTGCATATTCAAGCTTCAAGACTTGCTTCTCCAGAGTATTTGTGTTAGGACAGCTTGACCACTTGACTGTTCACAGCAAGCAAACACTAACGGGTCACAAATACAGTCAAAAGGAAAACTGCTTGTCAATTCAAATAACTAGTCACCAAAAAAGTTGTCCTTTGTCGATCAGCTCTCATGAGTATTTAAAAGATGAGTAAGCTGAGGCAGCTCTCTGCCCTAGAGGGAATTGATGTCAGAACCAGTGTCACGACAACGGGGATAAAACATGATTTAATATTACAGTAACCATTTTTAATTCTCCCTCTCTTAAAAATACCACTGCTGTAATTAACAGTAAGCGGAATTAAAATACGGTTCTGAAATGAACACACCAAGTTTTGTAACTTGTCTGCCTCCCATCTACATCTCTCCTACATGCCCAAAAATATCTCCATAAGTCATTTCTATTTCATGGGCCTCTGTTCCATGTTTTACAGTTTCCCTGATGCATACTCCACCAGCATCATGTACTGTATGTATTATGCATTCCTCTATGTGTGCACAACGTATTACGAAAGGCTTTGTGTCCCTAAGGGCTTCTGCAGCTATTTCTGTGATTGCATCCTAGAGGGCATTTATATGAAAGTCATCAGTTAACCTTAGCCATGAGGAAGATATAATAGTAACAGTAAGTAGGGCAAGCTCATTAGGCAATTATTAAAAGGCAGAATTCATTACAATGAACATGTTTGTGATGGCTGCAGTGGTGGGGTAGAAATGACGCTGGAGAAAAGTGATAGGCGTTGTTCCCTTGAGCCCCCATGGTTTTGTGGTTAGTGTGTGACTCTGATTAAATATGGAATCATTAGGAGCACAGAACCCTTCTATCTTCATGCAGTCCTAGGGGTTTTGAAAGCAACTGTGTATGTGTGGTCCTGGGTCTGTCATACAGGATCAATCACACACAGACAATAGGCTCTGAAAATAAGTATATTTAAAATTGAAAGATGTGTATTTTTGTCTACTACAATGCCACATCTTTAGCTACCCTTGATTTATTCTTTTAAAAAAAAATGTCTGTTAACTAGTAATGGGCTGACATGGATTTGGTTGCTGCCAAGGTTAGGATTCAGGGTTTGGATTTTTATTTGTGAGAACAGGCTGGATCTGAATTTGGATTGAGCATCTAACCCCAAACAACAGCTATATCTACTGAACAGCTATCGTCACTCTCTCCTGGGCCCCCACTCACCACTGCTATATTCCGGGTGGGACTCTCAGACCTCCATCCTCTCCTGGGCTCTTACGATGATGGTGGCTGGCCACTGCCTACTGTCTCTTGGGCCTTGTCTAGACTGGGAGGAAAAGGTGCTTTTTACAATTGTTAGCCCAATGGAGTCACTTAACTCAACTGAGAATCCCACATAAACACCAGTGTAGACACAGTTTAAAATAGTTTAATTTTTTGATCTAAAGAGGTCAAACTGTGTGTGTGTGTTACTCTGAAGTGGGTTCAAGCTAGCTGGGTCTGGATCTGATGTTCCATTGTTGAATACACCCATATTCAGGGGCATTTATATCTGAAGTTCTGGCTCATCGATACTGTTAGCCCAGATTTGAAGTAGGTGCTGTCAAGGAAGAGGTTTAAAAGGAAAAAGGGGAGGAAAAGATATCTTCTGCGGACAGAGAGGTGCTGCTACGCTAATAGAGTGACAGCTCCTCTGACAGAGAATATTTGTCATGGTGAGGAGCTCACAAAGGCACTGTGTATGTGGCTTTTTCTTTCACAAACATAAGCTGACACAAACAAGCTTTCAAGCCTCACACTGGTCTCTTTCATTATTTGCACACAAAGGACAGATTATAGATTCCGGTCTTTGATTTGATCAATCACCTGCTATGCCTGTGTCTCCCGTTTATGCTCAGTAAAACTACAGTTACCAACAGGCTGTATCTATCTAATTGTCTATTGAAGTACATTTCTCAAGCAAAATAATAATTTAGCTAATTATTCAGTGTCATCTATTCAATTTCTTTTAATTCTGTGAAACGTCGACAGGGCTGGCATTTTCATTGTTTGGTGTCTGTATTTCATAGGTCAAGAAAAAGATTTAATTGCAATCGTTACCCTTGGTACTGTTAATCATTTGTCAGTGTCAGACACTCGTCATAAGCAGGTAATGTTTTAAATGCACCTTTTACTAACATATCCTTTTTCTTTGCTTTGCCTTAGATGTAAAGGAGCATCCCATTATGGCCTTACCAAGGAACGAAAGAGACGTTCACAAGATGACTCTCCAGACTGTAGTGCCACTTTAACCGTAGCAGCTCTTGGCCCAGAGCTCTCCGCATCTGCAGCAATTGCCTTAATGACAGATGAGCCAGGCCTAGTTAATCCAGCCTTCAGCCTTGCCTCAGAAGACAACCAGTCAGGGAGCAGTTCTGGAGACCCCAGTAGAAGCAACCAAAACAGAAGTAAGAACTAAATAGGATGATCTCTGAGGCTAGGGGGCCTGTCTCTGAAATTAACTTTGCCGAAAGCTTTAAAAATGTCAGAGCAGAGAAACTTCTTTGTTTTCTGTAATAACCATTTTGTATTTGTCTTGTTAAGGTGTGCTCCCGATAAACCAATATATTTAAGGTGAAAAATGCATTCAGCAAGATCTTGAAATGAACCAATGTTTTATGGGTATAAATTTTTCCCAGGGAAATGGGGGAGTGTTTGCCAACATTCCAAGATGATGAAGCTCAGAGGAGCTGGCATTGCTAAAACGAACCACAGTAATGAACTAACCACACCAAAAAATCTTTCCCTATTTCTTCCTCCCCTACCCTGCCCTGCCAAGCAAGCCCCAGTGAGTGTAGCATATTGGAAAAATGCAGTATGACCAAAGGCAGCCATCAAGAAGTATAGCCAGTAAAAAGAAGAGTATAGTACAGGTAGAACTAGTATTTGTGGAGGCATGGGAGCCAAAAGGAGTTTGTCTTGGGAGGATGGATGCATGGCTACAAAGGAAAAATTTAAACTGAGTTGTATTTGGAATCCATGACCAACGCTTTGGTCTTGAGAGCATGCAGTGGGTGGGCAGATGGAAAGGTGGGGAGAGAGCACCAGAATCAAAGACCTTCATCATAGAACTGAACCCTGCTGTTTTGGTTGGGCCAGCAGCGGGGGGGTTAAGCCTGATTTTGGGGAGTTTTGTACCATTAGATGGTGATGCACAGTACACGTATCGTACTGAAAGATACAGAGTAAGAAGTGCCATGCATACCTATGGCCCTGTAGAAATCGGAAGAGTCTGTATTTCAATTATTATACATTTGTACTGTCTTGCAAGTCCCTGTTGCTCTTTTTTCCTCTCCTTCATATCATTATTTTTGCTCAATTTTAAAAACCTTTTAAAAAAAGTTCTTTAGCCTGCTTTAGAACTGGGACCCCTTTTGGTTTCTCACCTCCCTGATTATAATTCCTGTTCAGGAAGATGGAATGCTGTGTGGCTAGCCTATTAGGCACTGTTGGGGTAGGGGGTTGGAGGGGCCACCATGATGACTTTGCAGCAGTGCCATATGCTGCTTCCATAGCAGACTTAGCAATAGCCTCCAATTTCTCTCCTGCGGGCTGGTGGAACATACTCAGCTCATTTGTTGTGGCACTAGCCCTTCACCTTACAGGCATTTTCCACTAGCCAATCCATGGTATGGCTTTGGCTTTGAATAGTGCTGTTCACAGGCCACTATCCCTGGAAATCAATGCTACGTTTATGGCTGGCTAAACAGATGGAGTTAAAGATCCTGGGGTGTGGGGCACCACAGGATAGCAATCCTTCAAATTAAGGGTAATGAATTCTCAGGCCTGAAGCTCCATTTGGGGCCAGATACAACGTAAGGGAAGCCATATGCAGCGAGAAAGGGAGGGAGAAGCTACAGCAGCCCTGGCGTCACCGCCACCACGACCTCTGCCTTCCCTGTGCATAGCTGCGGTTACAGAAATGACGTGGTTCTGTTGGCTGTGCAACCCAAAGCTGCTGCATTCTATTTATTTTTCTCTGTCTGTTGCAGGTCGGCCCTTCGAACGTTCCACTATAAGAAGCAGGTCTTTTAAAACAATAAATCGAGCTTTGAGTGTCCTTCGAAGGACGAAAAGTGGCAGTGCCGTATCCAACCAGATTGACCAGGAAAGGGAGTGTGTTGAAAACTGTCTTGCCGCAGACGAAGGTAACACTTCGTTCATCCTGTGTATTTTTTTATATACCATGACGGGGTGGGAGCCCCTCTCACATGATGATTTAACACCCAGGTCTTACAGTACTTCTGTTATTATTTATGTATTGTGTGACTGTAGTGCCTAGGAGCCCTTCTCATGGATTAGTTTGTGGTTTTTAAAATAGTTCATTGTTTTATTTTTTTAAAAATGTACCAGCCAAGCAAGGAGACGGAGAACTTAGAGATATGTGGAATCTGATTGGGGCTTTTCTGGCAACAGAACACATGCTACAGAGATAAGGGTGGCCTAGTGTTTAAAACATGGGGTTGGAAGTCAGGATATCTGAATTCTGTTATTGGCTTTGCCCTGATTCACTCTTTGATTTTGGACAAGCCACTTATCCAGTGTATGTCTCAGTTTCCCTCTCTATAAAATTTGGATAATACCTACTATACATCTCACAGGGGGTTGTAAGGCTTCATTGATGTTTTTAAGCGTTTGGAAGTCTGTAGGTGGAAAGTATTATACAAAGGTAAAATATCATCATCAGTGTTCCAGCACTTATGTTTGATATTTGGTGGCAGAAGTGTGCTAAGATGGCCAGACAGGTGACACTGCAAGAGCATTGTGCTCTGTCATAAGGAAATAGAGACAAGTTACTATATGCTATCGCTCAGTGACAGGGAGGGATGGAAAAGAATACTTAGCACTTGATATGCTCACAGCACTACATAAACGTTAACTAATTGCTCTGCACCATATGCCAACACAGCAGCCATCAGGATGGAGGGGAAGTGACAATATCTTTGGAGTGATGATTGCCTAAATCAAGCTCATTATTTCTTTGCTCTAAACTTTAACGATGGGAACATGACATAGAATCTCTTATCCCCAAATCAGATATCCATTTGCATCTTGCTTAGGTCAATGTTTTAGGAAGACAAAGGGTCCAGTTCCCCATTGCACTGCAGTCATTTGCACCTGAATACGGCAAGTGTAAAATGCTGCCAAGTCGGAACAGTAGCATTTTACACCCCTTTGCACAGGAGTAAATGAGTACACAAAGTGTACGGCAACAGAGAGCCACGCCAACATCTCTCACAGTTTATCTGCTTGTTCCATATGGAAAGCTCCATTTGGTTTCTGTATTTTCAGGTATTTTTCAGTACTTTCCACATACTGAGACATTATATTTATAAAGTGACTTAAAAGTTGGACTTAAATGACAACCAGGTAACTCTAAATGCATAATACCTTTAGAGAAAGGTATTATGGTTCTGATCTTTGACCCGATGGCATCACTAATAACTTCACTGAACCAAGTAGTTTCACTGAAATTTAAAGTTAAAGATTGCAAGCAAACTTTAAAAAGCCTAGGTTTGCAAAACTCTGCATGTGCTATTGCATGTGAAAAGCCATGCGTGCATTTGACTAGTCAATTTGCAGATATAGTTACCATCATAGTGATCACAGTAATTATGCGTTCAAATGTCCAATCATATGTCTAAAGGGCTATTTGCATGGACATTACTAGAACTGTATGAACTCAAATTCAAAAAACGTATGCAGTTGTGTGATTACAGTTCTGGGAATCTGTCTTTAAATGCCCTATTAAATCTTGGAAACAAACATGTAAACAAATAATTTGTTAGAATTCAAATATGCCCTTAATATGAATCTGTGATTTTGATCCTTGACAGTTCATTACAACAGGAGCTTTGTATAGCAGAGACTCAAAGGTTCTTGCTTGTCTCTCTCCTCTTGCTGGAGGAGAAACTGAATACAGTTCTTTCTGAAACAATTGTAATCATCATGACAGGCAGCAGAACACTCCAATTCTGTGTGGGTGCGGGGGTTGCTTCAGTTGTTCTCCATAGTTTACGGTCTGACTCTTGTTAATTGTGCTGTCACTGGTTCACACTTGGGAGATGGCTGGAGTCTGATAGCCAAACAGGTCATAGGTCTCTCCAGGCTGCATTTTCAGCCTGCTGCAGATTCATCCTGCTTTGCTGATTCTCTTATTCCTTTTGGGGAGATTTTACCTCTTGGAGAGTGTGGTGCTGTGTTGGAAGGGATACCTTTCCTCTTAGTGGCCCATTGGCTTCCAGGCATTGCCTTCCAGGATCATCCTGACTGGTAAATATTGTGATGAATTGAATCCTGGCAGGACTCAAGATCTGTGTATAATGTTGGTTTTACCAACATTATATTTTGTACCTTATGCTTTCACAGAGGTCCGCAGCAGTTCGGATTGTTTAGCTGCCATTATTATTTTAATTTTTTTTCTCTAGCTGTCAACTTCACTTCAATTTATTTCTGAACATATGTCCTGTGCCACTCAATGTTTAATCAAAATGGGATTCAAAAGCCAGATATTCTCCTGTGCTGAGCAGTTCTCAGGGCAGAAGAGACTGGGGCTATCAAGGAGCCAGTTATGGCTCCTTGAGTCTTGAGATTCCCCAGCCCTGGCCTCAGCGCAGGTTAGAACAGTTTAGGGGCTCCTTTATTTTATGACAGCTTCCTCTGGTTCCCAAGGGACCATATGCCAGTTGTGAATTGATGTAGCAGAGCTGCCTTCTGCCTTGCCCTTTCCCCTTTTCTTCTTGCCTCTGACATGCCCTCTGTCTCCTGCCACATGCCCCTTGTGCCAAGGTGGTTGGGAGGTTTGGCGCAGGTGCCAGAGCTGGCTCTGCCAGCTTTACATTGTCACATACATCTCCCCTGTTGATGGGATTTTCATCTGGCCAGTTGTGGCCAAATTACCCAATTTTCCCAGGGAGGGAGAGAGAGTCTGACTCTCCCTTTGTTTCCACCAATGTAACTCCATTAACATCAGCAGAGAGACCCCTGATTTATGCCAGCGTGAGTGCAGAATCAGGCCCAAAGTGTTCATGGTTTTTATGCCCATGCCATCTGAATAGCAGAAATCAGGTTGCAGTACAAGTTTTTGATAATGCTATATTACTAATTAAAGGTGAGCCTTTCTGCGAGGAGCTGCCATCCGTTTGACCAAAGCCCAACTGAGCTCGAGTTAACGTCTGTTGTGGTTGATCTGCTTGTCTGTCAGAACTCCCTCCCCTTGCCTGGCTTAGGGGTCTCTGTTTTGTGTTTGTCTGTACCTCAGGCACAAGATCTCCATGGATAAGGGGCAAGTAAGAACCTCATTTGTGATGTTTGCGCTTCCTGCAGCTGCACAGCATGAACAGCATTTAGAATAACCTCCTTGCCATAGCCCATGTTGTCTTGTATACTCTTCCTTATATGATGAGTCTGATATCATCACTGTGGCACTGCTCTGATAATGTGAAACTGGTAGGCTAGCTGTTGTGTGCCTCAGGTGATGATTAAGGCTACGATTTTGTCACAGAGGTCATGGAAGTCATGGAATCTGTGACTTCCAAAGGCCTCCATGACTCCAGCCCCACTGTGAGGTACCCCCAAGCTCCCAGCCATCATGGGCGGCAGGAGTACCCCTGCAGCTCCCCAGCCACTGCAGGCAGGGGCAGTACCCCGCAGCTCCCCAGCCACCACGACGGGGACACCCATAGCTCCCCGGGCAGGGGGACCCCCGCAGTTCCCAGGTGGTGGGGGTAGGGGGACTCCCAGCCGTGGTGGCAGGGGTAGGGGAATCCCCAGAGCCCCCAGCTGCCACGGGGGGTCAGGGGGACCCTCGAGCTCTGAGCCCCCATGGGTGGTGGGGGCCCCAGAGCTCCTAGCCACCCATAGCTGCCTAGTCCCTTCCCATTTTATCATGGATATTTTTAGTAAAAGTCAGGGACAGGTCATGGCTTCCGTGAATTTTTCTTTATTGCCCATGACCTGTCCCTGACTTTTACTAAAATATCTATGGCAAAATCTTAGCCTTAGTGATGATCTATACTCCTCTTCATCGTGCTTTTCGTTAAGGTGGAAAGATCCACAGTGAAACAGTCTTGACTCCGTTTAGCTTGCCCTCCCACAGTTCTTTCACTCACCATGGACACGGAGGCATTGGATAAATATTAAACAATGCTGATTGTCTCTTTAATATGATTATATTATAGCATCCTAGAGGCTCTCTTAGGAGTTTAATGATCAATTATAAATGGAGCTGGTAGTGCCACCTAAAGCTAAGATTGCCCGACACTTTCCATGGTAAGCCCCTGTTTTCAGTTGCTGATAACTTTGTCAAACCCCAGCCATTTAGGCTAAAAAATTTTAGACTTGCTCTCTGCCTCGGCCTGAAATGCTAAAAAACAAAGAGCATAAATACTGAGAAGTAAACTGGATTTTTAAAATTCTTTCATTTTAAAGAATTTAAGATATTTTTTCTGGCAATATGGGCAAGGAAATGTTTGTTTACAATATGGCATCCAAGTTGATGGTGTTTAAATGAGAATGGTCTAACTCGTAGCATATAAGGTTTAAAAATAATTCCTACTTCATCCCTGAAATGCTAAAAGAGCCTGAAAATACATGGTTTTACATTTTGAGACGTGAAAGAAGGTGTTGAGGTTTTGAAGTAGCCTCTCCAACTGTGTTGCATTTAAGATGTAATTTCTTATGACTAGGTCTGTCACTGTGAGTTACCTCAACAGCCGACTTAAATGATCAAGTACCATGAGCAAGTCAGTACAACTATGGTGTACTCCACGTGTGTCAATATACTCCTAGTTTGGCACCACCCTGTCTGTGTTCATTTCTGTCCAACAGAGACATATATACTCCTTATTCAAACCAGTCTACAGTATTAATTTTAAACCACCTAGGGCTAACACTAACTGTGGGAACTGTAACAGGTACTCATGCTGATGGTTTTCAGTAACATTCATTAGTTATTTTAGGAAGCTGTAAAATAAATGGAGATTGTGATTGCTAAATGACATTTCCTGCTATTTTAGATGGAATGTGTTCCACACTGCATCATTTTTGTAACTGTTGTATTATAATTATTTTATTAGTAGTAATGTGGTAGCCCCTAGGAGTCAGGACTCCATTGTGGTAGGCGCTGTACAAACATAGAACAAACACATCCAGGCAGCAGGTGTATCTTGGAGTAAGAGTGTGTGGTCTGCTTGTTGGCTCTTTAAAGGTCTTATAAGGCTATCCCAGTGAGGGAGGGCGGGGTGGAATTTACAGGGAAACTGCAGTGTTCTATAAAAAGCATAAGAATAAAAGGAAGGTGAGTAAATAGTGAGCAGTCAAGCAAGAAGCTGTCATCTCGACAATCTCAAGAGGCAAAGTTAGGCCCAAAAAAGATTCAGGACTCATTGGAAACCGCTGAAACTCCGACAACTTCAAAGCTGTTTATACGTAAATATTAAATTGGTTAATTTAAACAAATTAACTGAATTTTTTTTAATGGGCTTTACTTTAAAATAACTTTAAAATAGCTGATTTATCTGAATTTTTCTCATTCCCATATGTCTCATGAGGGACTGCAATGTTGCAGGTGGCACCCTGCAGTGAGGGACACATCTACCCTTTCCTTCTCAGCTGCAGAGGGCAGTAGAGCTGGTGTGGACATTGCCAGGATGTCTGCCTCCTTGTACACTGTGGAGTTCCTTTATAGGGGATCAATCCAAGTGAGTTGCTGGGCAGGCTGGGGTACGAGGGGAATAGGGGTTGTGGATCTTGTGCTTATGGAGATCCATCAGCCTCTACCCCTCACCCTATAAAGAGCTATTGCAGTCTCAGGGTTGCAATAATGGCTGCTGAGAAGCCTGTAGCAGTACACTCCCTGTATTAAGCCTGGCTAATTGGCTGTGGTGCAAGAGGCAGGAATTGATCCTGAGCAAGATGAGAGTCCTTGAGATACTGAAATGGAGATACTGAAAAGATGAGAAAAAGTTAAGACTTTAGGGAACTAGAATCCCCTTTTCAGCATCATGCCTGTGAGATTTGTATAAAGAAAGGAAAATGGTTTATACAGAGCAAAGAAAGAACACCAAAAAAAAATCAAGTTTATTCTAGAGGTGGCCCAAACCTAGAATGTGGTGTCTAACCCGCTTTCAGTGGTTTTTCAAATTAAAATCCACCACAGCAGATTGGAATTTCTGGTTCTGTTTTTGCCAAAATCTCAGAAAACAGCTGGTGGAGATCTCTGAAAGGATGGAGCTTAAGCACTCTGATTCCATGGTGATGCACAAGGCATAAATACCTAGAAAAAGAGTAATCCTGCAGGATTTCCACCATTTCAGATAAATTCCTGTTGTAGCCTGCCTGTGCAAGGCAAGAATTGACTATAAAAGGGAAATGTGATTACTGACCAAATAAAACAAGTGCAATTTTACTGAGATACTATAAGATCTTAAACAATCATATCATCAGTCCTACAAAACTTTCTTTGAGAAAATTGATATACCACTGGAGAAACCACAGAAGCAATAAGATGTTAAAAAAGGTAAAATCCCAAAGTATAGATTACTTCACTGGAGAATTAAAAGTAGATAGCTAGATAGATCATTCCTGTCTCTGAAGTGACTGAAAATCATTAGGAAAATCAAATATTAAAGCAGGTTGCAAAGGACAATATGCAAGGCTCAAATAACTCTAATGTAACACAGAAACCAAACTGGGTCAAACTTGTGTGTGAGAATTATAGATCTGCGTATTTGCTAACAATTGATTATAACATTGATTATATTGCTTAAATTCTGGAAACGAGGATAAAGGAAATGATAGCCTGCACTTGCATAGCCTTATTTAGGTGAATAGTCCTTAGTCATACAAATAAACCCATTGACTTCAGTGAGCTACTCGTGAATCAGGCCTACTAGCATGAATATAGATTTGCAGCATGGGGTGCAAATTGTGTTAATAATTTAGTCTGGTCAACATGGGTTAAAACCTAATAGCAGACATTATCCAGCACTCATCACATCTGATGAAGTTAAGGAAGTTAAGGAGCAGGATATTTCACTAGCAGCATTATCAGTAGATGCATAATAAGCATATGAGTTTGCTAAATTTAAGCATTGAATTTATGCTTACATTAAGTAACATAAATTTGGGGCACATAAAGTCTTATATAAAAATCCTGTAGCTAAAGTACTAATGAGCACTCAGAGTCTTACATCTTTTCAAGCGACCAGAGGTACTGTCTTAAACAGGAATGGCCATTCTTTCCTGTCTTATTTAAAACCGTAATGTCAATAATATATTACATGCTGCTATCAAAGGAGTATAGCTTGAGGAAGTAGTACATCGGATATTTCTGAACACAGATGACCTTTTATTATTATTGACAGATTCTGAGTGCTCCATACCACTCCCGATGAGAAATATACAAGAGTATGGAGAAAAACCTGCAAGCAGAGTCACCAAAAACAAGACAGAAAGTTTACTTCTTTCTAGATTCTGCCGTTCAACGATATGTAAAGACTGGAAGTGTAAATGGGGAAAGAAAGGTATGAAATACTTAATGGTTTTCCTGCTCTGGAAAACCTGCTGAAAGAGGATGGGGGATAACTAATTAATTAAGAATACAATGAAGATTGGAATAAATTGGGGAAACGCAGATTAAGGCTCTGACCCTGCCACTAGCTGTGTGTGACACATGACTTGCACCTGTGCAAAACCTTGTTGAGGTCAGTGGGGTTCTGTTCAGGCACAGGCATCCGCCCATACGCAAGCAGTAGCTGGATCCAGGCTTAACTCTTTTGAGTGAAATAAATATATTAGTAAATTAAAAGACCATTCAGGTTTTTTCTTGTATATTACTATTTTAAATAGGTAAAGTATATTTTAATCAACCATTTTCATAATTCATATGGACAATGAAATGAAAGTGGATAATAGATTTGTTCTGCTTAAAAGGGGGTCTAATCTGGTTAGCAGCTAGTTTTTAATCTGGTACAGTTTAGACAAACATACAGCTGAAAACCAGGCTCAAAGTAGAAATGGATATTGTGAATATAGACCATCCAGGAGAGCATTAAAGAAACCATAAGCAGAAATAAAGAGATTAATCCAGTTATTTCACCTGGATTATGGGCAGAAGTGTCTACTTTTTCTAAAGAACATTCTGTATTTTACAGGATGTTCTTTACAGACATCAAATGCACACAGTTGAGTATAAGAGGAAAACCTGTATAATGGGTGACTGGCAAGAAAAGAGAAAATTCTCAGCGGGATTTCTTTGTAGATTACACATTTGATTAGAGTAAAAGCAAATTAAATATTAAAATTCTTCTTGGCATATCTGCAACTAAGACCCTGTAAAAGTTTGTAGTGAAGGACAGGAACATGCCACTGCAAGACTCAATAGGTTACAAACTAATTAAAAGAATCGTCTATACATGAAGCAAAGAGCCAAAAGTATACAACAATTGTTCCTGTACTCCACTTTTATGCTAGTACAACTCAGCTGAAATCTACAGCAAGACTGGTGTAAAACTGGAATAACATAGTAGTGTATCAGGCCCACAGTGTTTAAGTGATCAAGAGATTAATCAGTATAATTCACTAGAAAAGGTTCTGAGAATAAGATGTAGAGACAGTCTGATTAAAATCAAATGGTACAATTTGTTAGAAGCCGAAACAAGTCGCCATGGAATGTGAAATTCAAGCAGTTTTTTGATCAGTTGCATTGATCAAACTACAAGGATTCCATTGGCCCCTAGCTAATACAGTGATGGGGACATGAAAAATGCCTAGGACAGACTGACAAGATGGTTTATAGGTACAATGAAAAATATTGGGGTTCTGATTCTCATTTACACAATAGCCCTTTTATACCTTTCTATCAGCTATACACCCACTTAGCTGAAATGAGAATCAGGCCCTGAAAGTGTGGATCCTTTATTAAAGATATTTGGGACCAAATTCAGTGGTGACTTAAAATGGTTGGATAAGTTACAAACTGAGTAAAACCTGGTCCAAAAAAATAGGTGTAAATGGCAAAGTAACATGACTTCCACCTATCTGGCACTTAGTGCGTGTGCAGAACATAAAGGGGCTGGTATTATAGCAGAAACAACTAAAAGGAGGGTGTAAGAGAAACAGGCACTCAGATACTGCAGTGATGAGGCTGTATAATTACCTAGATCAGTAATAAACTGTGTCTACTGTATGTAAACAACAAAGACCAAGTCTGTGCTGCTGGTAGGTGCTCTTTACAGACATGATGGAGGAGAGTTTCCTGTCCTGAAGATTTTACAGTCAAAGGAGTGGTAAGGGATGCAACACAATGCTACTATTCTTTTTCAGCTTCTCTCTCTCTCAATCTATTTGCTCTTCAACAAACTTAGACTAGGAAATACTGTGCTCTGATACTGTTCTGCTGTAACTCTAGTTAAGAGTTGGCTTTTTAATGGCAACCTCTGCCCTTCGATTTTAAAAATAGGTAATTACAGTTCTTTGAAAAGAATGATGCTACATTATTTCTCCACCAGTGGGTTATTTGTGTGAGCTCACCCTTACTATCAAAAGATCCCTTGTGCCAAAAATTCAAAATGCCTTCTCTCATGTGTGGTGCCTTTACTTCTGTAATAGATGGTTTGGGACAGATGAATACATTAAAAATACTAAGGCATGTGTAAAATAATATTGAACCAAATACTTCCTTAGTGTAACTCCATTGATTTTAGATTTGGATTTAGACAGGAATGAATTTGAACTAAAAGTTTTAATCCTCATAAAAGGGAAGAACATTACAGTAACATTGTACAGACAAATGTGCCATTTAGGAAAGGAACATACTTCTACAGTAAATTATAGTTTAAAAGATAATACACCTATGCTCAGATCCTCAAGTACAGCAGAGTTCTACATAATACAGCTAAGGAAACATCATGGTTTTGTGCCACCAGGGGCAGGGAGGGGCGGCAGGAGGGCTTCTTAAGTCAGGTGGAAAATATTCCAGCATCGAGGGGAAATAAGGTCATTGTTCCCTTCAAATAAATTTCCTTTTACTAAAATCAAAGCTAGTTTGTCTCTATATGGTATAGTGCTGCTACAGAAAGGTACTAAAGCACATGCCAGACTTAAGAACGTGAGCAATCCCATGATTTGTGTGGGGCTATATATATGCTTAAAGTTCAGCACGTTCTTAAATTCCTGGCTGAATTGGGATTTGTATTGGGAATAATGCCATATTACTTTTCTATAGATGGGAGATAATACCATGTAGTAATAACCAGAACACCCAGCTGCCTAGCTGTATTTGTCTGAAACTAAGGGTCTGTAGTAATTTTTAACCAGGCCGTAGACAACATTTGGGAGATAGCACGTCCCCTATTGATGACTCCTGATTTATTGTCCCTTTCCACTAAATTGGCTCCATGCTGAGACACATTTAAGTCTGCATTTCCCAATTAGAATTTAAACTAAACCCTTGTGTATTGTATATGACTGATTTGTCCGCAATGAGTCATTTTTTCTCATGTAGCTGGCCCGTGAGTTTGGAAAACCCTTGAAGTTTGGATGGAGCCTTGTCTACCTCAGATCCTTAGGGATCTCTGTCTGCTCTCTGTCCAAGTGCATGCTGCTTTAATATGGACATTTTGCACACTTAAGTTAGGAGGAGCAAGGGATTCCTATTCCAATGAGTTTGCTTGAGCTCCATACGGTGAAGTAGGAAGGGTCCTATAGAGGAAACATCACTTCTCTTGGGTTACACAGAAGATCTCCTCCTCCCTTTAATTTGGATATTAGGAAACTTTCTAGACGTGAAGATGTGAGGAAATTTTTCCTCACGTTTTGTGAGACAAAAGTCCCTTGGAACTTTCTGTTCTGGTGCTGGGCTACTAAATCAATATTAGGCAATGTCCAGACAGACAGACACACACACACGAAAGTCTATGACAACTCAGATGAGAGTTCTGGGCTAATAGGTCAGGCTGCAGCCCCTTCAGGCTCTTGGTTTGTCTGGTAGTTATACACGTCCCTCTGAGACATTCCTGGGGCCAGTAAAGAACTGCCTGAGTAGGGAGGGTATTGGAGAAGTAAAGTACCTATTTCGTTCTCCTAGGATACTAGAACAAATCACTGCAATTTTCCTTTAAATACATTTCACCGGCCTGGATCACTCTGAAGGTCCAAGCAGTGTTCTGTAGAATCGTACTTATGAGTGGGGAAGGCGCTGTCCATCAAGGTAGAAGATGCAGAGAAGAACTGATTGCAGAAAACATTAAACCTTGAATTTACTAATTACAACAATCCCTGAAAAAAACAGGGCATCCTCTCCTCCCCTTTAACATAAACCATATCGACTGCTAAAACCTGGTTGGATCTGCTGCAGAGACCTGAAATTATGGTGTTGTTTTTAATAAAGCATAATTATTATTTCAGATAAATAACTTTTTATGTGCATTTCAGTCTTCCCCAGGTTATATCACCTGATTCCAGATGGAGAAATTACCAGTATTAAGATCAATCGTACTGATCCCAAAGAAAGTCTTGCCGTTAGAGTTGTGGGAGGCAGTGAGACACCTTTGGTCCACATCATTATACAACATATCTATCGAGATGGGGTGATTGCCAGAGATGGAAGATTACTGCCAGGAGACATGATACTAAAGGTACAGTACTGTGGAAATACCAGGTGAAGGGTTAACATCTTAACAAAGAACAAGTCAATGTAAATACATACTGCAATAGGGATGTAAGAAAGGGAGGTAAGATTTACCTGTTTGTGTATACAGAAAGCAGAATGCATGACAAGATGTCATTAAACTGCAGGCTCTGGTACTTGATATGGTTCCTTCTGTCATATAGGCATGTATTTGAGTGCTGTCCTGAGTAGGCATGCTTTCCCGAATTGGGGCCTCAGT
Organism: Malaclemys terrapin pileata; assembly: GCF_027887155.1. Lineage (NCBI taxonomy): Eukaryota > Metazoa > Chordata > Testudines > Emydidae > Malaclemys > Malaclemys terrapin. The sequence continues at coordinate 51,989,427 of NC_071509.1, read as the reverse complement.
GAATAAGGATGGATGAACTGCATTGCACAAATAAGAACTGACCCTAACTTTTGCTCAAAACTTCAACCAAACCTTTTTCTGAAGATTACTGATTGGTTTGCTCATTTTCCCTTGAGTCTCAGGCCCCTCTGCTTCCTGGACTGAGGCAGAAGGACCAAAATGCAGTAAGAGAGAGTATTCCGGTGCCATTTCTGACCCAGACAGAATCAGGAAGTACAATTCAGTCTGTTCTAGTGACATTTCGAGATCCACTTGTGGATGAAAGGGACCTAATTCTCCATTGCCCTGCTCCTTGTTTACTGATTTACACTAGCACAAAGGGTGTATGAAATGCTACCATTCTGGCTTGACAGTGTTTTACACCTTCTTTGCACTAATGACTACACGAGCTGCAGGGTTAGGAGAATGAGGGCCAAGATACGCTTCTGATAAGCAGAATGACACTTAACCAAAGGTCCAAACCTTTACATTTACCCGTCACTCTCCGGCATCTGGTTTAACCACACCATTAGAAGTGCACAGGTGTTTTTCTAAACTGGCAGGGGAAAGGGAAGGTTTAGGAATGTTTGTATATTTGAATAAAAGAAATGTTGATTTTTTTAAAAATCTTTAATTCAGTTTAAGGGCATTGCAAAGACTGTTCTAATATTAGGGCTTGTGGGTTTGTGTTTTTAAAGGAAGTGTTGTTAATAAATTGAGAGCTAAATTCTCAGTTGATGCAACTTTAATAGAGTTCTACCAGCAGAGAATTTGGCCCTGAAACTCCTACAGGCCCAGTCCAGTGGGTGGTTAGTGCCTTCAGTTCTCATCGGCACTGAGAGACTCTCAACACCTGGCAGGATGAGTCCCTAATTCTGTAGGTGCTGTTTGGTAAACGGCTCAGTCGGTGGCAGCAGCTGAAATCTATAAGAAAGCTTGAATAACTAGGTGACGTTGGCTGTCAGCTGCTACGTCCATTCCTGTTTCCATAGAAATGGATGATGGATGGGCAAAATATGAGGCCAACTACTTTAAAATAATCTGTTTTTTGTATATTTCAACTGTGGCTTCTGCTGCAAGTACCATTTCTCACACTGTGCCTGTAAGCTTCTGAGGCCTGCATGGTTACTAAAATCTATAGTATTTCAATTCTTAAAAGAGAATAGCGATAGCACAATAGTACTTAACAAAGACAGTACAAGTTCCCTTCTTTCATTGCCTTGAGGGTGTGTAGTTGATGGATTCCCTGTATATTTATATGACAGGATTCCCTCAGATCTATAACTTTTGACAGCCAGCTTGGTGCCTCCTTTCACAGTCCCCCTGTTTTATTACCTTTGGTGTACAGTACATCTAGTAAAAACAACAAGGAGTCCCTGTGGCACCTTAGAGACTAACACATTTATTTGGGCATTAGCTTTCGTAGACTAGAACCTACTTCATCAGATGCATGGAGTGAAAAATACAGGAGCAGGTATAAATACATGAAAAAATGGGGGTTGCTTTACCAAGTGTGAGGTCAGTCTAACAAGATAAATCAATTAACAGCAGGATACCAAGGGAGGAAAAATAACTTTTGAAGTGGTAAGAGAGTGGCCCATTACAGACAGTTGACAAGAAGATGTGAGTAACAGTAGGGAGAAATTAGTATTGGGGAAATTAAGTTTAGGTTTTGTAATGACCCAATCATTCCCAGTTTTTATTCAGGCCTAATCTGATGGTATCCAGTTTGCAAATTTAATTCCAGTTCTGCAGCTTCACGTTGGAGTCTGTTTTTGAAGTTTTTTTTGTTGAAGAATTGCCACTTTTAGGTCTGTTGCTGAGTGACCAGAGAGATTGAAGTGTTCTCCTACTGGTTTTTGAATGTTATGATTCCTGATATCAGATTTGTGTCTATTTATTCTTTTGCTTAGAGACTGTCTGGTTTGGCCAATGTACATGGCAGAGGGGCATTGCTGGCACATGATGGTATACGGGACTGAACACTGTGCTGAATTCTCTTATTAAGTTTTCTTTTCTAGTAATGTAACAGGGCCTGATCTTGTGAGATGCAGAGCACCACCTGAATGTTGCTGAGCTTTCTCAACTGCCTTTGACATCCGTGATAGCTGAGGACACTCAGCGTCCTGCTGGGGAGGTACTCAGCACCTCACGGCATCATGACATTAGATATTAAGATTTGATTGCCCACTTGGGGCCTGATCCTTTTCCCATAAAGGAGTTTTGCCATCAGCTTCAATGAGAGCAAGATCAGAATCAATTGTAGTCAATAATGCAGGATTGTGCCCTCGGTCTATTTATTCCTTGTCCTAGTTAAATTCTCCTCTACATAATACTTGTAGGTAACTGGAGGAGAAGCCTATCCAGAATTACTGAATTTTTAAGGCCAGGTCTACATTAAAAAGTTAGGATGATGCAGCTACATTGCTCTGGGGTGTGAAAAGCCAGTAGTTAAGCCAACCTGACTCCCTAGACAGCGCTAGATCAATGGAAGAATTCTTCTGTCAACCTAGCTACCACCTCTTGGGGAGATGGATTAATTACTGCGACAGGAGAACCCCCTCCTCTTGCTATAGTGAGTGTCCACACTGGAGCGCTATAGCAACGCAGCTGTGTTGCTGTAATGGTTTAAATGTAGACATAGCCTAAGTTTGTTTTTCTTTTGTCCTTGTAGAGTTTCAGCATTGCTGAGAGTTCAAGATAACAGGTTAGCAGAGCCTACATTTAGTGGCCACAGAAGGAGTTTAGAAAATCAAGCCGAGTTGTTTTACCCCTGCTGGAGATCTTTTTTGTTGCAGTACGGAAACATTTTTAAATGCTAAATGGCTCTGCTATGATAATGTAAAGCTACACAGAGGCTGTTGTCTAGTTTGGTTTTTCCTCCAGCAAATTAAAACCCTGCAAATGTTTTTCATTTAGTAAGGATAAAGTGCAGTAACCAGTCAGTTGTCAGTTTTACAGAACAAAAATTGCCCGATTGATTTAAAGTTCTTTGTCTGAAGCCATTTGAAAGAAACGTGAACTCTTCTGACCCAGGAAATGGAGGGAAACATGAAGGGCCAGTTCCTCAGCTGATGTAAATCAGCATAGCTTCAAGCTGAGATTCTGGACCACAGTGAATTAAAACTACTCAGGGCTTCTTCTCCCCCTCCCCCATTTTAATTAGAAGTTCTTTAGTGAGGTCGGAAATTGGGGATACAGACTGTCTACTGTAACCACAGAGTTTGTGAGATAATGAACAAGGACACTGCAGAAAAGGAGTGGGAGTGGGAGGAAGGATAGCTGGGTTTGAAATCAGAAACTAGTGGAATAAAATGAAGATACACAAAAAGAGATTGGGGCCTGAGGAGGGGCAATAATAAATTGAAAAATAACAGTTATGTCTGGAGACAATCAGTGAGAGAGGAAAAAAACAGTAAGTGTCTGTACGCTGCGTCCTGTCCTTGGGGGGAGGATATTATATAATAAAAACTTGGCCTCTTGTGTGACACCGTTTCAAATACTGCACGTCAGTGAACATGGAGACATCTGTGTAAATAGACCAGCTGTCTGCAGTGCCAGTTCAGATTAGATGCTTCTTTACATTGCTGATTTATGGTTCTCTCTTCCAGGTGAACGGCATGGACATCATCAATGTTCCTCACAACTACGCCCTGTCAGTTCTGAAGCAGCCTTGTCAGGTGCTCCGACTCACTGTCCTCAGAGAGCAGAGGTACCGATGCCGAAATAACAGACTTTCTCTTGATGCTCACTACAACAGGGATGACAGTTTTCATGTGGTTCTAAACAAAGGCAGCCCAGATGAGCAGCTGGGAATAAAGCTGGTCCGCAAGGCAGATGAACCCGGGGTATTTATTTTCAACTTGCTGGAAGGAGGTGTGGCTGCCCGTGATGGACAGCTTCAAGAAAATGACCGGGTGTTAGCTATTAATGGCCATGATCTTCGGTACGGCAGTCCGGAAAATGCAGCCCAGCTGATACAGGTTTGTCATGACGACTTGACCCCAGTTTCTAAACTCCTAACTAGTCTGAAAAAAAAACATAATTCCCCCATCCAATGCTATGCCACACGATGAGCCATATCAAGTGGCAGGGTGGATGCCAGGGGCCAGATTCTGCTGTCACTTAAACCCATGCAACCCCATTGCCTTCAGGGAAAGTACATGGGTGAAAATGAGAACAGAATTTTGCCCATACTGGCCAAGAACTCCATAAAAATACCAGACATCTTCTATATGTACAAGACTATTCAAGAGGCCTAGTTATTATTTTAAACTAGATTTAATCTCTTTGTATATTTTGCTTGTCAGCAATAGAATTTTTAACTTGTTGGATGCCAGACTTGCTGATGTGCTCAGTACTACCACTCTTGGAACAGGCATCATGGTAAGGGGTGATGGAAGCATTAGAATATATACCCTTTGTCAAAGGATATTAGGAGTTCTATTGCCCTGCTCTGTGCCAAGAAGAGAAAACATTGGTAACATATGTATTATCTTCCAATCTCAGTGGTTTCTGCAGATACCATTTACAGTAACAGTGACTGGGAAGATTTAGTTGGGGGTTGGTCCTGCTTTGAGCAGGGGGTTGGACTAGATGACCTCCTGAGGTCCCTTCCAACCCTAATCTTCTATGATTCTATGATTCTATACCAGAGGTGGGCCATACCTACACCCTGCATCTGGAGAGCCAAGCACTTTGGGGAAGATTTGTATAGATTAGGTCTATTGTTTGTTTACATATGTACAAAGAATGTATGAAAGCATTTTGCATGTAGTAACGCAACAGATCAGGCCAGATTCTCCCCTCTGTCCTTTGCATAAGCCTACTGACTCCAGTGAAGTAACATGGACTTGAGCGAGAAGAGACTTCAGCTCAGTGTACTGTGTGTAACAGGCTTATTTTTACAATAGATTCATGGGCTCCAGTGATCAATGTGTATTGAACGTCTGTAGCAGAGGTGGAACATGTTCATTTATTCAGTTGTGTTTCAATGGGTAAATTCCCTAGTTAGCCTAATCCAGATAGAGTACGTTCTGGCTGGAGGATGGCGTGGACTGCACTCTCAGCAAGTCTGCAGATGACACTAAACTGGGAGGAGTGGTAGATACGCTGGAGGGTAGGGACAGGATACAGAGGGACCTAGACAAATTAGAGGATTGGGCCAAAAGAAACCTGATGAGGTTCAACAAGGACAAGTGCAGAGTCCTGCACTTAGGATGGAAGAATCCCATGCACTGTTACAGACTAGGGACCGAATGGCTAGGAAGCAGTTCTGCAGAAAAGGACCTAGGGGTTACAGTGGACGAGAAGCTGGATATGAGTCAACAGTGTGCCCTTGTTGCCAAGAAGGTTAACGGCATTTTGGGCTGTATAAGTAGGGGCATTGCCAGCAGATTGAGGGATGTGATCATTCCCCTCTATTCGACATTGGTGACGCCTCATCTGGAGTACTGTGTCCAGTTTTGGGCCCCACACTACAAGAAGGATGTAGAAAAATTGGAAAGAGTCCAGCGGAGGACAACAAAAATGATTAGGGGGCTGGAGCACATGACTTACGAGGAGAGGCTGAGGGAACTGGGATTGTTTAGTCTGCAGAAGAGAAGAATGAGGGGGGATTTGATAGCTGCTTTCCACTACCTGAAAGGGGGTTCCAAAGAGGATGGATCTAGACTGATCTAGATCAGTGGTACCTGATGACAGAACAAGGAGTAATGGTCTCAAGTTGCAGTTGGGGAGGTTTAGGTTGGATATTAGGAAAAACTTTTTCATTAGGAGGGTGGTGAAGCACTGGAATGAATTACCTAGGGAGATGGTGGAATCTCCTTCCTTAGAGGTTTTTAAGGTCAGGCTTGACAAAGCCCTGGCTGGGATGATTTAGTTGGGAATTGCCCCTGCTTTGAGCAGGGGATTGGACTAGATGACCTCCTGAGGTCCCTTCCAACCCTGATATTCTATGATTCTATGTACACCATTTTGCATAATGTCAGTTGCTGGAATCCTGACTGAGTGTTGTTCTGGTTTTTCTTGTGTAGATTACTAATAGAAAGGGGGATGCTCTCTGGGGAGAGCAACGTATGAAATGAAGCCCTCATGAAAATTGGTATTCTTGGAACATTTCCTTATGCTTAAAAAACAACACAACAATACTTCACATGCAGAAAACACACCCTCCGTTTTGGGAAGAAATGAGACCATTCACACAAATGTTTAAAAACACAACTAAAGCTCTTACTAGTTCTACAGAATGAATGTTATTTATATAAATACTTGAAACGCACACCAGCCTCTGGGGATTTAAACAACATGCCCATCAAAGACTTTGACTCATGTTTCCAAACAGGCCAGGATTACATTGCTCCGATGTGAGCTCCATGAATCACATTTGCCTAGCACAGAATTCCCAGACTGTGTGTCCCTTTTGTCATGTTTTTTATAAATCTCCTTGCTTGTTTCCACATTATTTCAGAGGAGAACGATTATATAGAAGCCACAAATGTTTTGAATCTGCTTTTTACACAGCACAGTACTTCCCCCTCTTCTTTCTCAACAACACTCCACCTGCCAAGACCCAAATGCGGGACACTCTTGTTAGACAAGGAACCAAAAAATAATAGTACAGGAAGTTCAAAATATGGGATCAGTTTTAAAATATAAATAACCTTAATTAATATTTGTAAAGAACTGTATGTCTTAAGTGGTGGTGATTATCCTTTTATTATCTTGTCCTATAGCTTCACTTTCCTGACTTATTGCACTGAATAAAGCTGAGAGAAAATCAGGTTTCTGTAGAGCATGATTAGATTTGGCTCCTAAATGATGTATAACTGAGAGAGGTCTGACTCATCAGCCCTAGCAGTTAGATATTAGCCTGTATTAAGTACTTGTTAATTAGTAGATTAGGTGTCTGGCTGTTATAAACTCAGTCACAAAAGCTGAAATGAAGAAAATGTAAAGGTGGTAATTAGGGATGTGCATAAATCACAAAATTTGGATTTTGGACTTTTCACATTTGCCCAATCACCTATGGTGAGGATGGGTCAGATATCACACTTTATAAGGAGGGACCCCAGAATGATGCAGCAAAGTCAGGGAATTATGTTCCCCAAACCCTCAGATGAAAAACAGTGAAATCATGTTGATTTTTACATCTGCCATCCAATCACTTCTTTCCATACCAACATCTCACTGGATAGGCTATTCACTTTAAAGGCAAATCTTTATCCAGTGGCTAAAGGTTCCCCTCAGCCACACTCCCAGGAGCTGATTCTTCAAAGTTCCTGGGGCTTGTGCAGTCATCTACACCTGTGCAAAGGGAGTGCAAATTAAGGGTAAAGAGCTACTAAATCAGGGTAGCAACATTCTATACGCACTTTGCACAGGTTCAAACGAGAACAAATTGTGCAAGGAAGTAGAGAATCAGGCCTCAACCTGTATATATGTCAGTGCCGGTTCAGGAAACATAGTAACAGCAACTCATTGTTTATCTCCTTTCTCTTCCTTTGTGTATTTTTTCACACTAGATATTGCCATATAATACAATTTTTCTGTTATGAAGGAGTGAGTGTCAAGCCAAAGCAAGAAGAGTTTTTTAAATGAGTACAATAGACCTCACTGCTTCATTATGAAGAAATCAACTTTACCCATAGAGGCAGGTGATCTGGTGGATTATTCGCCTACCTTTTTGTCAAGATTTTTGGGCTAGTTCCTCCAGTGCAGTATGTCTACTCTGCATTGACCCAACATGTAATTTGGCGCTAAAGCCAGTTTCACTGGACCGGAGGGGATCTGCCAGTGGCCCAGAACCAAAGCTGAGGTTTGGGCACCACTTACTCACTCTGCTGCTAATGTAGCTGGAGGGAAAGAGGAAAAGATAGAATCCTCTGAGCTGCATGGAACTGTCCAGGGTGTGTTTGGCCTTTGTCTGCTTAGCCTGTAAAATTCTTTGGGATGGGGATGTCTCTTACTGTGGGTTGGCAGTGCCCCAATGTAGCCCCATCTCAACTGAGGCATCCAGGTGATGCCATATAACAATAATAATGTTCACTATTGCAGAGCAGTGCAATTAGAGGAGCCCTCCGGCTCCTCTAGCACAGTGCAGGGGAATAGCCTGCACAAAGCAGTTCCAGAATGAGGCTAGGGTAAAGGGGAGTTTTAAGACACACTGACCATTTTGTGTGTGTGCATTTTGGTCTTAGCAGAGGATCTGACCTTTGTAGGCTCTTTAAGCTACAGTTTGTGTCCAGTACTGAAACAAACCTAAAAATAAGATGTATGTATATTTACTTCTTGTCTGGTCATGAATAGCTATGGGGAAATTGGGGCAAAACCACTAGCAAAGGGGAGAGAGACCAATTGAAACAACAATTAATATTCAATTCATATTCAATTAATAATCAGCAAACATTTTTATGGGTTTTTACATGGAAGAATGTAGAGTTGGAAGCTGATATAGTTTCGATAACTTAGTAATATTCTCTGAATTTATGAGAAATGACCCAACTAGACTGACCTAGAGACAAATGGGACATTTGCAACAGACGCTCGTGTTGAACTTTTGTTAGTTATTCTACAAGGAATTACTCAAATTTACAGCCACCTTGTAAATAATCCATTTTGAGACAAGTCACGTAGGGAGAGATCAGTTTTAAACTGAAGTTGTAAAGTGTTTCTTTTACAGTAGAATTGCATGTTAAAGGGTTTTACACCATTGGGTCATTTAGTCTTGTGTTGTGCTTCTAGGTTTTAAACATCAGATTAGGGATTACTGTGTTTCTTTTCTACCAATACTCAAGATTCCAGTCTCAGGTATCATGTGAATTCAGATTTCAGATGTTAATATACCATAGCTTACAGGGAAATGCATGTTTCTAACTTGTTTTGACTTCATTTGAAGTAGTAACTAGCCCAGTATGAGGAATTCAGACTGGAAATATTGATTATTTTTATTATTAGTTTAAAACCCATCCAAACATTTTTTGAAATCACAGCAAAGAACTTTGAACCAGACTCTGGTGAGGAAAAGTTTAACTGTAGAATACAAAACTGAGGGACCAAATCTAGCTCCCACTGAAGTCACTGAGAGAGTTGACTTTTGGTGAGAATAGGGTTGAATTCCAGGTTTGGTTTACATCTTCTTTTAAATGCTTTTCCACACTTCTCTCTCCTTGGAGCCAACACCTTAGGATTCTGAAGCTCTGGTGTTTTCTCCTCTTTAAACTCTTGCAGGGAGGCTCTACATTACAGTAATAGCCTGAACCCAAGTGGACAAGACTCCCTCGGGAGGCCATTAGTGGCTCTCCTTGTCCCCAAGAACTAGTGTTTAATTTCTAATGAAAGAGGTGCTGGGGCTCAAGCAATTTTTTACATTCATAACTGACATGGCAAGCCCGGAAGTGCCAGGGCTAGAGGTGCTGGAGCTGAGCCCTGGCAAGCCCTGGCACAAATTAAGCACTGCCAACTCATCTTTTTTTATCTGCAACCTTTCCAGCCACATCAGTCTGAAGAGCAAGAGATTACAGATTTGAACATTAACTTTGGATTTTCCCATATAGCAGCATGTCTCTAAACAACTGAAGCTACCAATATATTTCTCTTTCTTGTATTAGTTTGTTTTTATGTTAGGAAAGTACCACGTATTGGATTTACTCAACTAAATTCTATTCTCAGTTATGCCAGAACAACACTGTCAACTTCAGTGGAGTCAATGTAACTGAGAGCAGAATTTGGCTGTCTACTCCTGGAGGTAAGACTGGCCTCTCAAGTACTGATCCAACTGCACTGAGACTTTGTAATTATAAGAATTAAGCTAGTATAGCATCTTGCAACTTCAAAGCGATGTACAAATCAATGAATCCTCACACCACCTCTGTGGGGGACAGTCTTTCTGATCCCCATTTTACAGATGGAAAAAGTAGACAGACCAAAAAGTTTCATGACTTTCTGAGGTCTACCTGAGCAAGTAGCAGTGCCACGATTTGAATTTTGGAGTGCCTGGTTCCCAGTCCTGTGTTTCGTCCGTTACACTAGTCTGTTAAGATTTTATTGTGTAAAATAGTGGCGTAGCCCCTTCTCTAAGTAAAACTACTTTTATCATGTTAGCAGCATGCAAAATTCTGCCACTAGCCCCCCTCAATGTGAGCATTTCCATCATTCTGAGATAAGCGGCATTGCTTCCACTGTTTCCATCAAACAGTAGTAGACCTAGTTTTACACATGTGATGTAACCATGAGACACTAGTTAGCTGTGCTAATGTACACAGGTGAATAGAATAAATGTCTAAAAACAAGAACTGAGCAGCACTGTCATGCGAGAGGATTGTTAATTCAGGGGAAATTTTGAATGCATGAAAATAGGCTTTTAGAGGATTAACTTTAGTTTTGCAGTCTGTGGTGTACTGAGCTGAACTTGCATTATTATTTCCTCTTGTGGCAAGCTGATAATAAGGGTAGAGGCACAGAAAAGAATTGCCCTTCAATTAACCAAAATCTGCAACCAAAATATCATCTCAAAGGAAAATGAAAATAACAGCAAGCTTAACTAAGACCTGGACTTTGTGAATTTCTAGAGTTGAAAAGATTGGCTTTGTAGCTGCATAACAGCAGGATTTACATCTGTGTCTCGTCATGTAGGCCAGTGAGAAGCGGGTTCACTTTATTGTGTCACGGCAGACCAGACAGCAGACCCCTGACATCTTGCAGGAGGCTGGGTGGAATTACAACGGCAGTCCTCAGCCTTGCCCATCGGAAAGAAACTATCCTAACAAGGTGAGGCCTGGATCTATCTTACATTTACTGTTCTTTCTATGGGAAACAGAAGGTTTTGTTGTCTCCAGACCCCATCACCAAGAGAAGCACATCTTATTCTGCGGTATAAATGTAAAAACAGAGATCGTCTTTATTTATACACTAGGAAGTGCTTCTGCCTTGACTCAGTTTGGAAGGATTGGGAGAGAGGAAGCTGAAGGATAATAATGAGACAAAAGTTTTATACACACACACTATACTGTACACAAACCTGCCTCCCAGCCTGAGCCAGCAAAATGTAATGTATTCTAACAAAAATATGAGGCTTATCTGCACTTACTCCATCTGGAGCAAAGCATGAAGGAAAGAAGCTTGCATAGACTGGGTGTGATATTCCCACACTTGAGTGTTGATTATTGTGACCGTTACTCGATCATTCACCTTTTAGTAAACTGGGTGCAAGCAAACAATATGCATTTTAATACAGTAAATATAAATATATACATCTGGGAACAAAGACTGTAAGGCATACTTACAGGATGGGGGACTCTATCATGGGAAGCAGTGACTTTGAAAAAGATTGAGGGGTCATGAATGATAATCAGCTGAACACGAGCTGCCAATGCAACACTGTGAGCAAAAGATCTAATGTGATTCCGGGGTGCATAAGAAAGGGAATCTCAAGTAGGAGTAGAGAGATTATTTTACCTCTATAATTGGTACTGGTGCAACCACTGCTGGAATACTGTGTTCCGTTCTGGTGCCCACAATTCCAGAAGTTGATTGGAGAGGGTTCAGAGAAGAGCCACAAAAATGAATAAACTATTAGAAATTTTGCCTTTATAGTGGTAGACTAAAGAGCTCAATCTATTTAGCTTAACAAAGAGAAGGTTAAGGGGTGACTTGATCACGGTCTACAAGGATGTATGTGGGGAACAAATATTTAATAATGGGCTCTTCAGTCTAGCAGATAAAGGTACGACACCATCCAATGGCTGGAAGATTAAACTAGACAGTGTCAGAGTGGAAATAAGGTGTAAATGTTTAACAGTGTGTGTACTTAACCATTTGAACAGTTTACCAAGGGTTGTGGTAGAGTCTCTATCACAGATAATTTTTAAATCAAGATTGGATGTTTTTCTAAAAGATCTGCCATAGAAATGATTTTGGGGAAGTTCTATGGTCTGTGCTATACAGGAGGTCAGACTAGATGATCACAACGGTCTCTTCTGGCTTTAGAATCTAGGAATCTATGAAAACGGGGATGATGATACTGATACTGACCTCCTTTGTAAAGCGCTTTGAGATCTATGGAAGAAAAGCCCTATATAAGGATTAGGTATTGTTAGATTAAGGAAAATGACAAAGAACAAGCATACAGTTTCCACATCCAGTGTGTGCGTCATTCAGCATATCCTTCACTTGGAATCCAGTACACAGAAAGCAGAGACCTAACTACATACACCACATAAGGGTGGAATCCCTAAAAGGGGATCAGTGCCACAGCCCGGCTATCCAGCAAAGAGAGAGTTCTGAATATAGGCAGGACCATGTCACTAGGGGCTTTAAAAAGCAGCAGGGCTCATTTAAAATCAATCCTGACTGATAAGCTGGCAACTGTGACCTTAAAGGACCACATGCCTTAGACTGCACTGCCAGCTGTCAGCTCCCGAATGCAGCTGCCAGTGGGGAGAAAGGAATGGGCCCACATTTTAAAAATGTTTATAAACATCCCTTTGTTGTTTTCCTCCTTTTATCAATTATGCTCATTCAGACCCTTAAGAAATGGTACTTCCTGCAGCATATTCCATCTTACCTGTACCCTCGCATGCCATTCACAGACATAAGTCCTCCCTCGTGCTGTAAGAACAGGCCCATGTCTGCTATTCAGAACAGCAGAGATGAAACAAGGCTGCTGCCATCCTGTCACAAGACTATCCTAGCTGATGCTGCATCTGCAAGTCATTACTTTCCAATGAAATGCTTTTGTGATCTCTGAGTGGGATAGCTCAACTCATGTCGCTATCACAAGATTTCCAGTGACTGCCTGAGCGTCTGCTCTATCTAATATATTTGTGTTACTGGTCTATGGGTATGGTACAGGGAAATTCAGTACATTAATTCTATTCCATACCCAACTTTGGCCCCCTTTCTTCTCTTCATGTATAAAGAGGTGCAAGAAAGGAATTCTTGGTTAGTTACAAGTTGATTTGGGGAACTGCATTGACTTGTGAGATTTAGTGAGTTGTGTTTGCATTGCAGTACCCTACGTGGAGCTGGTGGGGCCTTATTTTGTTGCATAGGATATGGAGATAAGGGAATCCCCCAGCAAGTGTCTGGCGTACGTCTCTGTGCCTCTCTGTCTCCTGTCCCATCAGTGACGGCACAGCTGGTTTTGTGGCTGTGCTGCTTCTGGCCAGTGGCAGCACTTTGTGACCCCTCCAGTGGAGGGCACAGCGAAGACGGAGATTTTCTCAGAAACAAATCTCTCTCTCTTGGCAAATGTCTTTTTTTTGGCCATGTAGGAGGAGGAACATGCTATCTAGAGCATCTAATCCCTGACTCCTCCTCTCTGTGGCCTTTTCACCCCAAAACAGATGAGCTCTGGGGTGGTTAAATCGAGATTGGAGAAAGCAGGCTGCATCGCTGCCTTTTCCTTTCACACATCCCCTCCATGCCCCCGCAGAAGGGGCTCCTGAGCCTGTAGACCTTCAAGTCTCGTCTGATTTAATTTCAGATGTTGGTTTACTAGGTGCCTGTGGTATTTCTGAGCTAATGAGTGTGAACGACCATAGGTGTTTTGCTTGAAAAACAGGTTATCCATCTGCACAGTTCAACTCTTCAGCAACCAGCTCCAAGGATATTTAGATCTGGGGCTCAGATCCGGCTTTGAGAATCAGAGCCGCACTGAAGGGATGTGGCTGGGATAGAGATGCCTCTGGCGTTATTGCAGCACGGCACTCGGGTGACTTAGAGCTTGTCTACACGATGGGGTAATGTGCACTACAAGAGTGTGATTTCTAAAGCGCATTAACATGGTGCACATTAATTGATCCCTGCAGACCCTGCTGGTGTGCACTAAAGGTTCCCTAGTGTACTTCAAAATAGTACTGAAACAGCATTACATTACAGTGCACTAGGAAGCTTTTATCAATGACCTGGAAAAAAACATAAAATCATCACTGGTAAAAGTTTTCAGATGACACACAAATTGGGGCAGTGTTAAATAATCAAGAGGATAGGTCACTGATTCAGACCAAATCTTCTAGATCAGGGGTAGGCAACCTATGGCACGTGTGCCAAAGGCGGCACGCGAGCTCATTTTCAGTGGCACTCACACTGCCCGGGTCCTGGCCACCGGTCCGGGGGGCTCTGCATTTTAATTTAATTTTAAATGAAGCTTCTTAAACATTTTAAAAACCTTATTTACTTTATATACAACAATAGTTTAGTTATATATTATAGACTTATAGAAAGAGACCTTCTAAAAATGTTAAAATGTATTACTGGCACGCAAAACCTTAAATTAGAGTGAATAAATGAAGACTCGGCACACCACTTCTGAAAGGTTGCCGACCCCTGTTCTAGATAGCTAGGTAAGCTTGGGTGCAAGCAAAGAATATGCATTTTAATATGGCTACATGTAAATGTATACATCTAGGAACAAAGAATGGAGGCCATGCTTACAGGATGGGGTCTCTATCCTGGGAAGCAGTAACTCTGAAAAAGATTTGGGGATCCTGGTCGATACTCAGCTGAACATGAGCTCCCAGTGCAACGCTGTGGCCAAAAGACCTAATGCAAACCTGGGATGCATAAAACAGGGGAATCTCGAGTAGAGAGGTTATTTACCTCTGTATTTGGGACTGGTGTGTTTGCTACTGGAATACCGTGTTCCATTCCGGTGCCCACAACTCAAGAAGAATGTTGGTAAATTGGAGGGTGCAGAGAAGAGCCACAAGAATGATAAAAGGATTAGAAAACATCCCTTATAGTGAAAGACTCAAAGAGCTCAATCTATTTAGCTTAACAAAGAGAAGGTTAAGGGGTGACTTGATTACAATCTGGAAGTATCTACATGGGAAACAATTATTTAGCAATAGGCTCCTCAGTCTAGCAGGGAAAGGTACAACACTGGAAAGGTTCAAAGCTGGAAGTTGAAGCTAGACAACTTCAGATTGGAATTAAGGAGTAAATTTTTGACAGTGAGTGTAACTGACCAAGGAATAATTTACCAAGGGTTGTGGTGGATTCTCCATCACTGAGAATTTTTAAATCAAGATTGGATGTTTTTCTAGCAGATCTGCTCTAGGAATTATTTTGGGGAAGGTCTATGGCCTATACTATCCAGGAGGGCAGACTAGATGATCACAATGTTCCCCTCTGGCCTTGAAATCTGTGAATCTAGGGTGCACCAGCTGGGTCTACATGGACCAATTATTGTGCAATATGGTAGTGCTCTTTAGAAATCACTCCCCTGTAGTGCACATCACCCACCATGTAGATGTACCCTCAGTCATACACATGCCCCTGGCACCATTTAGCTAAGGGTATGCAAACAGCCCCATTCTTTCTGAAAGGGTGCACGAGGAGGGAGGTGGTTCTGTTTCCCTTTCCCCACAATACTGATGCTGTGCTGCACTCCTGCTGGTTAGCTAGAATCTAGTTTTTGCTCTTCCAATGTGGCACCTATGAGTCAATAGACTGAACAACTCTGAAGGAGCTCACACAGCCTGTGGGATTGATTATGTGGAGGCGCCGTAGAGTTTTGCTGTGGTGCACTCTGTCTTTAAGTCGCTGTTGTAGTGTTGTTTGCCTTTTGTCAGGCACATGTGAGTATTGGTCTGGATTTGTCTCTGTATTTACCAGATAGTTCTCAGTACATAATTCACTGTCTTTAAAATTAGGCTTTGCAGGCATGCGGGCTTAAATATTTTTTAAAAACAGACCATAGTGCAGGGATTAAGCGTGCCAGCCTAGAATCTGGTAATACAGTATGTGCTCTTGCTTAGATCTAATGGACATCTTCCTGGCCATGCTTTCAAGTCAAAGCAATTTCCTTTGGATGTGTGGCTTGGTGAATCTTACACTTGGCTTCGTCAGTGGGGATTGTTAAATTAAATGTGGCTAATAGAGAAATTGCTAATTAATATAAGCCGGTGTTATTAATTTGAAGTTTATTGGGGGGGGGGGATAATTCATCCTTGGGAGAGATGGATTTTTGTTAACATCACTGGTCCCCTCTTTTAACTCTCTGAGACAGCCAGTTCTGTCCGGGTTAACTATATAACAAGGATATAAATGTGTGCTGGATTTTGCCTTCAAGTCTCCAGCGTATTCAGTGCCAAGAATAAACTCCAGACTCCAGTATTATTTGTTATTGTATAATGACTCAGGAATCCCTTTTGGCCAAGTCACTGCCCTCATGACATCCTGCCTCCATCTGGAAAGAGGAGAAAAGAGGCTTTCTTTCAAGCAAATGCCAATGGTAAACAGGGGACAGCCAGCAGATCAGTGATGAAGTAGCAACACAATCTGTATTGAATACATCCTCTTTGGTGTGTATTGGGAGTGTATTTTGCATATAGTGTGGTGTATGATTGGTCATGGGCAGGTTCTCAGTAAGCTATCCTCCCATGTCTGAGGAACAAGGCAATGTAAAGCCCAAGTTGCTGCTGCTGCCTGGACTTGAATAGAAAAGATGTTAGAAACACTCTCCTGTACTACAGAGGGATCTGTTAAACAGGATTTGTAATACAGAAATAGAGCCAGATTCTGCTCCTTTGAAGTCATTGGGAGTTTTGCCATTGACTTCAATGCAGATGCAGTACTAGACACTAAAATAGCACTTGGTTTTAATTGTAACTATTTCTTCTACTCCGATTGTTTATAACTAGTTGTTGTCCAGTCCTTAAAGACCGAGCCCACTGCCCTTGCTGCTCAGGCACATAATGTCCTGTAGCTGTGTGAGTGGGCTAGCCTGTAGGTAATATATATTTTCCAAGCAGCTGCAGCTGTGTCCGTTGCCTGTGAGACACGCGTCATGACTTTGAGGTTGTGATAATTTGCTGTAAATATTTATTTTACAGTAAACTTAAAAAAAAAAAGAAGGAGGGGGGACAAGCTGTATGTTTTCCCCATCACAGCCTTCAAGGTCATTTCAAAACGATGGAGAAGGGTAGTTGTTTAGAAGAGAATGTATTGAAATGCACTCATTAATAAACATTGCTTTTTAACTGGTTTACTCATTATCAGCAATACCTCCGAGAGTGCGGTCCATGTGTTTATTAAAAAGCCTTTAATTTCCTTTTATCACGATCTTCCCCTCGTTTGAGAATTCACAATTCCCATCTATCTATCTATGATCATTTTAAAAAATAAGATGCTGCAAGGAATCTTCAAAGGGAAGCTGATTGTTGGCTTGTGTGTGTGCGCGCGCACAGAAAAGCAGTTCTTCAATCATTTTTCATTGAAAAGTAACATTTGACAATTTATTTCTGAACATAACTCTTAAATGCTGATAGTGTCTGCATTGTTTCCTCAGAAATATGGCATAAACAGCCTACTTTTATCAGTAACATTCTTGATGTCTGAGACAGAATGGGCATAGAATAGCTAACAAGCATGCTCTGAATCAGAGGATATAATTTTGAGCCATTGTTTCAAAATCAAAAACTGCCCTTTTGTGAAAAATAAGCACTACTCTCCCCACCCTCCACCCCGAAAAGGGCTATTCTCAGTTAAATCAACCCATTCTCAAGGGGAAAGGGGCAATTTTTTGCATGCAAATGGGTAAACCAAAGCAAAATTAGGTTTATTTTTGAGCAAAGGGTTGAGTCACAACAATTTTACACATTCATGTAAAATATTAATTTTGAAAAAATAAGACTATTTTGCAGGAATGAAACTACCTGAAATAGAATAATGAACATTTTTTGTGAAAATCCTTTTGAAAAAAATTTGGATGATTTCACACAGCTGTGCTGTAGATCCTTTGGAAGTGTTCAGTTGCTCTCAAACCACAATAGCAAGTCGTCTTACAGAGGTTCTGACTCTGTGTTCCATCTCAGGCCAGGGGTTACGTGGTATGCAGCATCCATAACAGTGCTACCTTTGCAATTCCTATCCCTACGACATAAGAAGGAACCTCTTTAGGTGGAGTTTAGTGACTTTATTATCTGAAGTGTTATGGAATATTAGCATTTTGATATTTTCTGCTTATTTTCTAAAGTGTCTAGAAGTCCTTTGCTGGATGGGCAGCTGATAAATGCAGCTTGTTTGTTTAATCGCAGAACTCTTGAGATGGAATTATAGTCTCCTCATTCTAAATGTGCCTTTAAAAATAAAATGCTGTAAATATATACATACTCAAGCTCACTAATCATTCATCGGCAGATTTCCCAATGCAATTGTTCCCTTTTCCTACTTTCCCATTTCTGTCTTTCCTTGAAGTTTACTCTAGCCATTGCCAGAAGAGCCATACATTTGATTGTTGTTCTCTCTATGCCATTTAGACAGAACTTGAAATAGGATTTCGTGGTCGAATCTGAGATTTCAGGGATGGGATTATCACAGCCCTGAATGAGACTGATCCATCTTTTTGCGTATCACAGATGTGATGTCACACTCATGAATGATGAGATCTTTTGTAACATATCATAGAGCAGCTAGCCCTGCAGCACATGTATTATATTTCTATACTGAAACTTGAAAGTAGTGTGCCAGTTCTGCTCTAGAGGCTGGAATGTTCAGAAAGTAATTGTAGGAACATAGCATATGAATTATTTAGAGCAGTTAAAGTTATTCAGTAAGGTTTAAATCCCAGATATTTTTTTGGAGAAAAATCCATGTCCATTTTATAAATTATTTGGTAGGGAATGGGGTGCTTTGAAACACTCACACATTCAGGTCACATGCGGAGGAGGGAACTCTATCTGAATACTAGAAAGGCTTTCCCTGACAGTATTACATTTTAGAACCTATGTGACCTTATGATCCTTCAGTATCTGATGATGTGTGTTGATTTGTCTGACCCTTATTCACAAAGTATAAACAAACCGAGCACCCTTGCCTAACAAAGTGGTTAGTTTTTCCTATTGGGAGAAAAAAGATGAATCGCCTCATAGTTTGGATATGGCCATCACACAGAAGCAACCTTTTAAAAATCAGCAATAAATGAATCACCGCAGAAGCCCTTGACACTTATTCTATAAAAGTCCTTTGTTGTTCTCCCTAGTTAAATACACATCCTTCTAGCCAGTTTCTCCTGGAGATTTTCATAGAGTCATAGAAATTAGAGATGGAAAATAACTATGATGTCATGTAGTCCATCCCCTATAGGTTTGTTCCTTATAGTACATATATTGTTTCTTCTTTGTTAAATATGTATGACAAAGTTTTCAAATTTGGATGCCTAAAGTTAAGCACCTGAATCTAAATTGAGGCACCTAAATAAGTGGTCTGATTTTCAGAGGTGCTGAACACCCAACATTTTTACTAGTGTATAATCTCTGGTTGCTTTCTAACTGAAAACTCAGGCCACTTTATTTGTGTATCCAGGCACCCTGATTCTGCTCCCATTAAGGTAAATGACAAAACCACCACTGACTTTAATGGGAGCAGTATTGGATCCCAAATACAGATTTAGTGACCGACTTTACTCATCCAAGTTTGGAGTGCTTTGGTCATAGCTGTGACCCTGCGGAATCCCAAGCAGTAGGATAGTCATATTTACTGTCCATACAAGTGTTGTGATCTCAGGGGTTGTAAAATGCTTTGAGATCCTCTGAGTAGTCATCATACAACTGCATATTAATTCCAGTTTGATTACTCCAAGTGCTGAAGTTATCAGAAGGCTGTATTTGAACACTTCATTTATCCTTGCTATTTGGCCTCCACAGAACACCCTTCATGCTGTCACCTGTCATGAGAAGGTGGTGTCTGTCCGGAAAGATCACACAGAGTCACTGGGAATGACTGTGGCAGGTGGAGCATCTCACAGGGAATGGGATTTGCCCATCTACGTGATAAGTGTTGAACCTGGAGGAGTCATCAGCAGAGATGGCAGAATGAAAACAGGTAAAGCTAATGGGGTTTGGAGGCCTGCGTGAATGGAAAGCTTCCTTTTGATGAACTGAAAGATCACAAAGGGGTGCCACACTGTATGTTTCTGTAGACACTAGATATCTCTCAGAAATGAGAAAGAAACTAGCCTGAAAGAGTTTTTAAAAGAAGGCAAACTCCTTAGCTGAGATTATGCCTCTAAGACCTATGGCTGGAGGGACCCTCCTCCTGTGGAGCCCTTGGTTCTCCTAGCTACATCTGCAGTGCTGTCCCCCACTCTCCTCTCAGAGCCTGTGGTCACTATCTATGTGGTCCTGTGTATGCACCAAGGCAGTGGTCAGTGTGGGGGTGAGTGGTAATGTAATGTAAGTCATCCCAAAGACCTGCTGAAGTTGTTAAAAAAAAAATACAGCCTGACGGTGTATAGAATAGCTTCTTCTACTGAGCCTCCATTCCCCACAATCTTTTCAGATGATGTGGTGGAACTTTAGCAAAGGGATCTTTGCAGAGATTTTCTTTTCAATATCAATTCTATGGGTTTTACCATGACAGGGTGAATGGGCCTATATTTATTACATACAAAAAAAATGAAAAGAATGTTAAGGCTGTAAAGTCAAGCATGCAAAGTTAGGATAAAATTCAGGTTGCTCATGCACACTTTATTTGGCCCTCTTGTCTGCATATGTATTATAATACAGTCTTCAATTACATGGTCACATACTATTTTTCCACAGGACCCCAGCCTCATTCAGTGCACAGGATGGATGGTGCTCACTTAATAGGCAGCTTTTCAATATTTTGTTTTATCCTCATTTTTCAATGTGTGGTCCTAAGCCTTATTTACTGCACACTATTCAAATCCTTCTCTGAAGGCAACAAAGAGTTCTGTGGTACCTTATAGACTAACAGACCTGTTGGAGCATAAGCTTTCATGGGTGAATACCCACTTCGTCAGATGCATTTGTTAGTCAATAAGGTGCCACAGGACTCTTTGTCACTTTTTACAGATCCAGACTAACACGGCTACCCCTTGATACTTCTCTGAAGGCAGAATTATTCATTTCCTCAAGGGCTTTTCAGTGGCGCTCTTCGCAATAGTATTAATGTCAAAATTGTCCACTAATATTGAGTGCCCAATTAGAGATGCCTAGGACCTGATCTTTTCGGGTCATGTAGCATTATATAGCATATCCTATGTTCAAAGCACAGTTCCCATTGATTAATTGCAGCTGTGAGTGCTCAGCTTTTCTGCAAATCAGACTCCAGGGAATCAAGTTGGGTACCCAGAAAATGAGGAACACACAATTAATGACCACCACTGAAGTTTGGTTTAAGTGATGTGCCTGAGATGAGACTGGATCTCTGTGGGAGAGTAAGAGAGAATCAGGTTCTTCAGCGCAGTATTTAAGTACCAAAAGCATGAACCCAGGACTTTCTGTCCCTGCAATACCAAGCCCTGCCTCATCTACTACACACTTTCCATTTTCTGCAACAAGTGAGGCAGGGATTTACACATAACAGCCTCCTTCACTGTACAACCCTGATTTATTCCCAGAGGACCAGCCATTGCAGGGGTAGGTTTTCATCCTCTATGTGGGCCAACCACTAAAGGGAGATGAGAGACACATTTTGCCAGTGGATCTGACAGCAGAGAAATGTTCAGACTATGGGTTCTATTCCAGGTTCTGAGGGGAATATGCAGTAGTGGTTACAGACCCTTTCCCTCAGACCCCTCGAGCCTGTCCTTGTCCCAGTCCCAGACTCCATCCCGCTTCGGCCCCTCCTTCTAGTACCCTCCCCCTCCTCCAAACAGCTCCAAATCCTGCTCCCCTTAACCCCTCTTCATTTCAATCTGGCTGCTTCCTCTTTTTATTCTTTGCTGCCTGTGTGCCAACAGGAGGAACACTGAGAGCACAGTAGAGAATCTCCCTCCTCTGTTCCTGGCAACAAAGTCATGCTCAGCCCCTGAAGCCCTGGGCAGAATTTTAGGTATTCTTGTTCCAATGCATGGAGCTACTAGAGCGTCTCCACAAAATGGATGTAAGAATTTTATACATATTTTATGCATTAAAACGTCTGTTCCCCTAGCTTCATTCTGAGATGTGGCTGAATCATCTTGGCTTAAATTTTGCAAAAACATTCAGCCTGAGATGGAGAATTTCAGCCCAAATACTTAAAGTTTGGCAAAGTTATAAACTGCTGTAAACACGATCTTATAATGGAAAATGTTGGGCAACCTTAACTATAGGCATCAGTATTTCTGTCACCTACAATTAAATGCTGATCAGCTGCTTAGCGCTGATCAGGGTGCCTGTACATATAGTCCATGCCACAAGGAGTGTATGGTCTAAGGGTACGTCTGCGCTACAACTACAGTAGTGTAGATACTTCCTACATCAACGGAAAGGGTTTTCCGATATAGTTAATCCACCTCTCCAAGATGGAAGAATTCTTTTGTTAACCTTGCTGCATCTAGAGTGGGGGTTAAGTCGACTTAAGTATGTTGCTCAGGGGCAGGGGTGAAAGTAACATAAAAGACTTACTAGTATGGGGGCCTGGCTCCTGGCCCCCAGAAGGGGTGGAGCCTTGGGTGGAAGGGTCAGGGCTGGGGTCAGCCTCCCCCAGCCAGCCCATCTACAGTGCCCGGGGCTCCGCTGGCAATTTAAAGGGCCCAGGGCTCTAGCCACTGCCGCGGTGGCCAGGAGCCCCGGGCCCTTTTAAATGGCCGGGCCCTGGGGCAGCTGCCCCTTTTGCCCCCTATTCCCCCACTCCCCCCGGTCAGCGGCTCTGCCAGTAGGGAACCTACCGGCAGGGCTGCCAATAGGGGAAGGGGAGCAACGTTAAAGTACTGGCAGCCACTTCTTACCAGTACGCCATACCGGCCCACTTTCACCTCTTCTCAGGGCATGAAATGGTGTAGCTAAGTCAACGGGGGCGGCTCTAGCTTTTTTGCTGCCCCAAGCATGGCAGGCAGGCTGTCTTCGGTGGCGCGCCTGCGGGAGGTCCCCGGTCCAGCGGCTTCGGCGGCATGCCTGCGGGAGGTCCACCAGTCCCGCAGCTTCGGCGTACCCACCGCCGAAGCCGCGGGACTGGCGGACCTCCCACAGGCATGCCGCCAAAGGCTGCCTGACTGCCACCCTCGCAGGAACCAGCAGACCACCCCCCGCGGCTTGCCACCCCAGGCACGTACTTGGAGTGCTGGTGCCACCGCTGCAAGTCAACCTACGTTTTAGGAGCAGACCCGGCCTAAGAGGCAGGCACATATAAGACAAAATGGACTGAAGGCACCACAGGAAGCTTGGAGCTTGTTCCAAGTTGAAAGGGGGCGCTTGGTATTGTGAATTACTGCTTCTTCAAGAGTGGTGTGACACTAATAGATTCCCCTTCTTTTTTTTGTTCACTCTTATTTCTAAAACCGCTGTATGTCATTTGTTGTATTGTGTGAGGCAGCCAGAGGCAAATTTAAATAAACATTAATAATACATTGGTACAAAGTTTACAGAAAACCTGCTAAATTTACTGTTCTCAGTTTAGGACAAATAATAGCATCAGCAGAGGAATAAAATAAACAACGCTTTCTCTTCCAGATTTTAAATTCAGTTTAAAAACAAACACCTGCATGTAAAACAATGGCACATACAAAAGTATTTGAAGTGTACTTTACAGACCTTAATTATCACAGTGCCATGTGCATTTGTGTCTGTGTATTATCCTTATAGTAGAGCTAGAAAAAACGAGGCAGAAAGCTGGTGACTAATCATGGGGGGAATCAACATCCCCGAGGGGATTCAAATGTTAGAATTCAAGTCCCATGCTCTTCAGCCCCACTTTGTCCCATTTTTACTGCTGCATCAGTGTAGAGAGGCCTTAAAGCTGCCCTATGTGGTTAGCTGTTGATTGCCTCCATGTAAAGGACTCCTCATCTGGTGCATAAACACACCTCTGTGGCACTCCTATCCAGCCCCTCATCTGTTGTAGGTGGTGTGCCAGGGGTGGGGAGGACATCTTCAGAGCTCTCTGTTCACTGGAGAACCTCACCCAGCATAACAATCTCAATGGATCATCTATACACCCGTCCTGTTTAGAGTAGCCCTGTTGTGATAACTGAGCCTACAAATTTATCGTAATTTACCCTCAACAGTAAAAAGTTCATAAGATATCACAACAACCTATAACAACAAATGTTGATAGGAAAAGGTGCAAAAGCAAGTCTGAATTTTTCCAAACGAAAAGGGCTGCTGATACAACTCAAGGACTGGGATAAGATCATGCTTGGTAAACAAGAGAAGTGTCAGAAACTAGGCCTAACTGGTAGATAAAATAACAATGAGATGGACTATTTTGCCCATCACTGCCTTTTGGAGTCCTTAGAGAAACTTTTTTTGGGGGGGAAGGGAGGAGGGGAAATTGGCTGGAGTGAGCTTCACCATCATGATTACAACCCCCACCATCTCCTGGGATGCCAAACCTCCTTCATCCTAATCCTGAGCAGACAGGGCCAAAGGAAGAGAGAACCAGATGACATTTCCACCTCTGCCAGCTGAAATCCAACTTCCACCTAAGATATGAAACTTCCTTCCCTCCCCCCGTCCCTCCATGTCCTCTTCTTTCCCTACCTTATTTTTCTTCTTTCCTCTCTCTCTCTCTCTCTCTCCTTTTTCCTTGTGTCTGATAAGTCGGGCTTAGCCAGTCAAGACTGTATATTTTGCAACAGTACTGTAAGCCTGTGACCAAAGAGAGACAGCAAAAGCAATGTTCTACACAGCCTGATGCTGACATGAGTTTGCCAGGTCTCAAGGGTGGCTGATAAGACCATGTGCCATGCCTGTGTTTTTCTGCAGTGAGGTTGCAAGTGAAATCAGTATCAGAGATAGAAGCTGCATTTTCTATCTTCGCTGTTCTTTTCTCTTCCCTCTTGTGTGTGTTTTGTCTTCTAGGAAATGGGATCAGACTTTAACAATGATGACAACTCCAGCCCATCTCAACTAAATTCTTCTCTCTTCCTCATCCTTTATCCCACCTAAAACTCTCTCAAACAAGGGGGTTTTCCATCTAAAAACTCTTGCCAGCTAAAGGGAAAGGGATATTGTTAAAATGAAAACCTTACTTAATAAACTGTGTTTCTTTCTTTTTTGTATCTTTAAGAAAAAGTTAAAAGGATTTGTAATGGTGTTTGCCGTGGTACAAAGCTGTCTATGCCAAACCTTGTTTAATGCCGGGCAGTGAGTGGGTTATGTTATTCAACAGCCCTTAGACTGCTCTCTGTTACCTCAGGGCCCTTGGCTGCCCTCTGATCCAGGGTTGAAGAGTAGTATGACCAAAAACACTTCCTTTGCCCATTTTATGCCTCACGTTTATTTCATATGAAAATATTAACAACCACTTTTGACAGGCAACAAGTTCCCAGCCCTGGCTTATTCCTGAAATGCATTTTGTTTAAAAGGAAAAATTAATTAAAGCCTTAAAACCATTTTCTCCTTTTACAATGGTTCTGTTTATTGTCCTTCAGGTGACATTTTGCTGAACGTGAATGGAATTGACTTGACTGGTGTCAGCCGTAGCGAGGCAGTAGCCCTGTTGAAAAACACCACCTCGTCTGTAGTGCTCAAAGCCTTGGAAATGAAAGAATGTGAGGCCCTGGAGGACATGAGCCATGTATCAC
Source organism: Malaclemys terrapin pileata (assembly GCF_027887155.1). Taxonomy (NCBI): domain Eukaryota; kingdom Metazoa; phylum Chordata; order Testudines; family Emydidae; genus Malaclemys; species Malaclemys terrapin. The sequence continues at coordinate 51,963,977 of NC_071509.1, read as the reverse complement.
TCCCTGACACCACTCAGAACACAGCTGATAACAGTGAATGGTCACCTTCCTGGGTTATGTGGCTTCAGCTGCCACGGTAAGTCCAAAAATTACATCCTTGTGTTGAAGGGGAGTGGGAGGAAAGATTTATGTTTCTTGGATAGCTCTTGTTTTTTGGCCTGATTCATTACACTGACATCTTAATTAAATCCAGGCTCTGTCAAAAACCTTTATTTTAAATACCTCCCTTTAGTAATTGTATATACATATATGGAAAATAGACATATAGGGGTGCTTTTAAGGGAGGAAAGAAATATCCTGAACAGTCCTATAGTTGAAAATGTGTTAAGGAAAAGTCTGAGTGGATGTAGGAGCTCATAGAACTTATATCTGGGATCTGAGCCCTCTGGACCACCCTGCAAAGTCCAAAACTACCCCTGCAGCACTCAAGCTTCACAGATCCTGTGTTAGTTAAATACAGCTGAACTGTTTGACTTTGCCCAGATGTTAAAAAGTGCACACAGTTGGTGCATTTCTCAGAATCGCCTCCCCTGACTCCACCACCTGCCTGCAAAAAGTTCATTTGTAAGATACAGGAAGCAGCTGTTTTGTAGTTTTAGTAAAAATAAGCCACATAGTGTGTAGTTTAATTGTCTTACATACACAGGGCATTTTAACATCTTCAGCACGCATAAATCTGCATCTTGCAATGTTGTTTGAACCTGAGCTTTTAATGAAGACTTGCCCTGCATCAGGGATTACACTGAGTTAATGCTGAAATTCCAATTCTTAAATGGAATTTAACTCTCATTAATTTCTAGGACTGCAGAATTTGATGCGACAGTTTATATATGCTTTACCTGTTAACCTGAACCCAATGGCTGTTCAGAATATCCTTTTTTCTTTTAAAAGAGCAATATCAGGTGGCTCCGCTGCATGGAGAACAAGGGTGAAACCAGTTGGGTTACTCAGGTTTTTTGTACACAGCTTCATGGTTTTGCTTTTTTGGGGTATTTATACTCTAGCTAGATTCTGTTCCTTACTATTCCATGTTAGGCCATTTTGCAGGCCCTTCCTTGTATGTGGGTGGAGGGCACAAAGTGTGAAAAGCAAATCTGTGCCATCTTTAGGGGTCAGGTACATCTCTTCATTCCAGGGGGCAAATAGCCTAGGCCAATAGATTTTTCCCTTCTTTACTTTTATGTAGAAACTATTGTGTTTATCAGCAACTGAGGGTGGATTTTAATTTACCCTTCACCATGGTTCTGGTGAATCAGTCAGATGCCAGTATCACCCCTAGAACACACCCTCTGCCTCACTGCATAGCTAACCTTACTGCACCACAGGGATTGAGAGCTCCCCTCTCTACAATTTACAGTTCTCCCTCCTAAGCCAACAGAAATTTAAACTTTACTCTTAGTGGTTCAATATAAAGGCAATGCATTGCCTATCACTGAGGAAAATACAGCTAAGTCCACCTTGAGGAAGCTTTCCCTCAGTCCGCTCACCGCACCTGCTGTAAACACTGAAGGAGGACAGTGGTCACTCTGTCCTGGGTCCTGCAGTCAAGATAAAGTTACTGTCAGAGATGCAGAGTACCAATAAGCAAAAGCACATTAAGATCAAGCAGTCCGATATCTTTGGCTTTCTGGGCTGGAAGGGAATTTTACCCTTTTGAACAACATCGGAGTTTATTAGCCTCCCTGCTCCAGAAAATGCACATGTACAACCCCCAGCCTTTTAACTGAAGGAAAATTACCCACCATGTCAGCAGGTCTGAAAACAGGAAATTCATTGTAATCATATCCCCAGCTGCAACTCAACTCACAGAAAAGGGCCACAGTGTGGCTGAAGTGTAGGGGAATTAGTATGCTGAACTGGGTGCGCTGGTCTTCTTAAATTTAAATTAAATAGGGGGAATAAAGATTATTAGAATTGACAGTAACAGAGGTGTATTTCACCCCTATTAGTACTGGCTTGTTTGGCAGGCCCTAAGCAAAAGATTTGGACTTAATTCACTTAACAATACATGTTATCAGATACTTCAATCTTATCTAGCACAAATACTGGTTACCCTTCTGTTCTCATTGACTCTCTAGCATCCACACTACACATCTGGAAGTCCTTCAAGCTCTGTCACCAGGACATGTATCATTAATACACATTAACTCATTTCCCCCCAGTCTGAGAATTTAACCTTTCACTAGGCTTCCAGGATGTTGTTGGCAAGAGCCACTCCCCACTAGATTTCAAGGGTATTTTCAACAGCTTTGCTACACAGCCCAAGCTTGTCTTGGGAAAAGATGATTCAATTCAAATACAATTCTGCTTAGTCAGTGTTAATCTAGATTGCTTAATATGCAAGTGTGGTGCAATGGGAGGAAGTCTTGGTGTATTAGAGTGTGGAACATTTAGATACTATAATTAAAGTTCAACAGCAGGAGACAATACCCCTAAGAAAGAGGAATGCAAAGAACAAGCAGGCCTGGTCCTGCAGGATAGGAAGCCAGAGAAGGAAGCGCAGGCAGAATAAGGGAGATGGGAAGGGGACACAGAAAGTGGGGGGGAAATATAGAACATGATACAGAGACATGGGGCGAGAGAGAGAAGGAAGAATCACTGGCCTCAGCAACAACCGGTTTTGTTTCCCCTTAGTTTCTGTGAGTGTAGCTGTATGATTTAAGATTAGTGTTTCTCTGGGCATACTTCTGCGCTGATACCAATCCTGTAAATGAGCAATACATTCCCCTAATATAGCTCACCTCTCTTCCTTGGGTCATATGCACATTACAAAGGTTGGTACAGATGAGGAAATAAACACTGAGGATTAGGCAGTTTGCTCAAGCTCCCATAGCAAGTCAGCAATAGAAGCCAAATCGGACTTGTCAGGGCCTGGCTCTAAGCACCAGAAATCATTGCCTTTCTGCATTCTTTAAATATGTAAGCACTTGCTGAGCTCACAAGAAATGGGCACAAATTTCATTTCCAAAGATATTCTAAAACTGGTCTTCGGTGAGTCATTTTTAGATGACTTGTTAGTGTATAAATAACTATTGCCTCTGTTCAGTCTGTAGTATGATACACTATGTGGTGGTTATAAAACTGTGTGCTTCTAACAATTGTCTGAGTGAGGTCCTAGGGACCACATGTGAGTGGCAGGTATGTTTTCTGGTAGTCAGATCTATTGAAGTAAAGACTAATCATCATCCCTATCTAGCTTAGTTATTTCTTAACATTTGTTTTTTCTACTCAGTTGGCTGTTGAGGAATACAGGTCATTTATTGTTGAAGGTGATAAAGAGAACACTACACAGCAGCTAGAGCAAAGTTACACTTCCCCAGTGCTACAGTAATTTTTCTACCCTTGCTAATTTTGCCCTCCTTCCTTCTTTTTATCCTCCCATTCCCCCCAACTCTACTTTTAAAAAATACATTATAGATCAGCCTACCATAACTTACAAATACTTCACAGATGTACTGTGAATAGTAGAGAGATTGAGTTATTCAAGGTGTATCACAGAATCAGTGGCAGAACTGGGTATGAAACGTGAAATTGGACAAGCACTCCCCCATTTTAATGGTCTTGCTGTAAGCAGAACTTTCAAACATACCTCTAAACCCTGTTAAGTACACAAGCAAATGCCAGTTTTACATATAGTCCAAACTTTCAATATAATGTAAGTTGTTCTGTAACTTTGATCCATTATAATAAGGGGAAAACAGATGAAATCAGTGACAGGGAAATCAGTTTTGTCTGCTGACACGGGTTGTCATTTCTGAAGTATGAATTGTGAAACACTTTAAAAAAATTTCAATATTCATTGTTGCAGAGACAAAGATGAAGCAGCCAGGAGCAAGGCATTACACATTTTACTATTTGAATCTAAGACTTAAAGTAAAGAGAACATAGTTAAATTGTGTTTTAGTCTCTTAATGCATCTGTGAAAGCTTCGTACCAAGTGCTGGACTAGTTTGCTGAGTACATAACATTAAGATGGGCAACTGTATTTGTAACAGTGTTATAAACAAGGGTCTGACAGCATTGGTAGCTTCTGAACTGCCATGAGAATACTCTGTGTCACTCACATGATGAGTGTTTGTATGCAGAGAAAACCCTCCTAAACTTAAAAAAATTACCCAGCACTAGCTGCTGTAGAGTGGTAACACTGCTCTACGCCAAAATGGTTCTGAAATAAATGTAGTAAACTTATTTCCTTGTTTCTGTGCAGCTTTCAGGCCCTGAGCTGTTGTTTCAATGTATTAGCATCTAGATGGTGTGCATGGCTGTAACTTACATTTTTTCATTGCTTTAGTAAAACACTGACAGTAAGAGTTTGTGCGAATACAAATTCACCTACTGGTGTATTTAGGTGCTTAACTTTTGGCACCCAAATTTGAACATTTTTAGTCTGAAGTCCTTGTATTTCTGGCTAGCCAACCAAGAAATTAAAGTGGAAATTAATTCAAGTAGTAAAAATACAAATGTCTATTTTTCTTTAACACTGGGCAGTTTCTATTGCCCCAGTGCCAAGCTATTGCAACAGTAAGTGCAAAGTTTTCTTCTCCAATCTGGCCTGCAGATGTCACCTTCCACAGCTAGGAAAGACTAGATGTGCCCCTTCAGCCATCAATACCCAAAGCTAGGCATTTAACAGCAAGTGTTTCAGGGCCACAGTGAACAACCAGAGCAGTTAAACCTATTCCTTTGAGGGTATTCACCTTTTCTGAGCTAGATACACCACTGCTATCTGGCTAGTCTAGAGAGGCTGCCAAATAGCACTAGTTTCCTAGTAGAGCTCAAGTTGCTGTCCATTCTGGCAGTGTCATCTTCAAGGTTCATGATTATTATGGGACTCTAGTACTCATGTTGTGCTAACTCTAGGATTCTCTCAGGTGTTCTCTGGCTCCTGAAAAGCACTTGATGTCTGCTGCTTGTAGTAGCACTTGTGATATTCTGTGCACTTTCAGGCAGGGATAGTCCCTGGCTCACAAAGCTCACTGTTTGGCTGAAGATCAGATATTCTTAAAGGGGTGTGTGAATCATGCATTACCCCAGTCAGTCCATCACCTCCTGTAGGCTGTGGTAAGACATCTGGCCATCATGGTAGGCCCAAGGACTCAACAAGGTGTTGAACATAATTTTAGTTGCTAGTAAGATATAGGGAAACCTATGAATAATCACAGAGTACACTATATGCCTAGTAGAGTTGGGGGTGTGTGAGGAATAACAAGCAGGTTATTTGTCCCTATTCAGTAAGGAACATTCAGAATATAGCACCTCTTGGAGCTGGCTTCTACTCCCAAATGATCGAGTCTACAATAGTGCCAGGCCACTACACTTTCATCTGAACCTGGGAAAAATAAATACTGTTGGCTAATGAGCCCTTGTTTGCATTCATCAGAGCCAAATATTGCCCTAATCTCCTCCAAAATTAACTTGATTTTAAATAATATTTTAGATGATAGGGTTGTTTCTCTGCCTTGCTCTACTTTTTAGAACAAGGATATTTCAAAGGTATCTATATAGGAGTTAGATTTGCAAGAAACAGACTGCTGTTTGGTGTGAACATTAGAAGACTGAATGCCTACACAAGGCAGTTCAGCTAATAAAGTTATTCACAGCCATGGAGGAAGAGTAAAGATAACAACCTAGACTTGAGAAAGAAGAGGCTGGCTCTGGAATGTTAAGAGTAATGGACAACAGAAACCCAAATCACTTTGCCATCTGGAACTTGAATTTGTTATTAATAGGACTCCAACAGTCACAATTAACCATCAATTAGACACCTTTACACAAACACAATTGGTTCAGATTAAATGCACACTACATCAATCACATTGACAGCATGTCATAGCTCTGTTACCTAAATCCAACAGTTAGGATTACAAGTAGAAGGTAAACTCTATAGTCTAAGGGTGGTAATCTAACTGAAAGACCTACACAATGTACTAAGACACCTTCTTTCCTTGTAATTATACTTGGCCTAGCTAGTTAAGGACACAAGAACAAACTCCCTTTTTTAAAAAAAATGGACAGAAGTATTTACTGTAAAATTGCCCTTATTCAAGCGGTCAAGAAACTTCCTCCTTAAGGCAATAAGTAATGTCCAAATACAGCAAGGTTGTTACCCATTCTGCATATCAGGCTGAATTAATATTAATGATGACTAAATCCTGGCAACACTTGGTCGTGACCTTGTTACCAAATCCTGTGAGCTTAAGGTGGTTTTTTTTTCCCTCTCCATTTTCTTTAAAGTGATTCTGCATGCTCAAAACCCCACAGATGGGAAAGTAATAGAGCCCGCCTTCTGGGGAATAACCAAGAGTCACCTGCTTTTTCCATTAGCTGCCAGTGATCTGTTGTGCAAACACTATACCTAACATCCTGGCAGCAGGTGAATATTTGTAGATCCTAGGGGACTAATCTAGTAATACTGTAAAATTCTGCTGTGAAACTTAGCAAACATATTATTTTACAAGAAAAATATGACAAACTTTAAAAAATATATATACTTTATCTTTAAAGATACAATTTTGCCTTTTTCAGCAGAAGAGTCAGCTCTCAGTGAGAATTTTAAAATGTCTTTCAATACAGAGTAAATTCAGCTGTAATGGATTGGCTTAGAATATGTGCAGAAAGTTAACTAGTCTGTTATAACACCAAATGCATTTCAGCTCCTTCTGCCAGCTTTAGGCTAGATGGTAAAGGCTTATCAGTATCCCCGGCAAAATTTTGCATTACTTTATCTCTCATGAAGATGGCAATAGTCTCTTCAGTTTTCAGAAAATATCTGACTGATGCATTGAAATATTTTGGAAGGTTAGTTTCATAATAAACACTAAAATAACTAACAAACAGGCATTTAAACTAATGCAAGATTAAGATTGATTACCACATACCACAAAATACAAGCTTAATTAATCTAACATCCCCCCCCCCTTTTTTCCCCCTTCAAGCCAGTATCAGTTATGTATAGTTGGGCAATACATTATGTTATCAGGTAATATAACCAACTGATTATAACAAAGCCAAACCAAAAAACAGAGAGGGTTTTTTAATCATTCATTCTTATAAAAAAACCCACTGCATTAATCTTGTACTTGTAACAAGCCATCTTCTCAATAACAGCATAATTACTCCATAACACTTCACCACTAGGGTTATGAAAGTAGAATACTCTTCTCTGCACAATTCTCACTCTTTGCTCACTAACAGCAAAGGTATAATCCCTTCCCTACAGTGATATTTTTCCTTGTGTGATAGCCATTTAAAAAAATAACAGATATCTGAATTACTCAGCTTTGTATTACACCAGAATTCATATCCATCCTTATCCTGAGAGTTTTGGGGTATTTTTTTTAAAAGTGTGTCTTAAAAACATGACACTTATTACTGATGGAATAGCTGATAAAAGGCAGGTAACAACGCACCTGACATCTGCAGACAGCATCAGTGTTGTTTTTAAGTTATGATTTAAATGAAGTCCAATTTCAGTTGAAATATTTTCTTCAATGGAACTTTGATGTTTTTAGCAGTCCCCAAACATACTACCAGTTCCTAGAAAGGCAAATGCATCAACAAATAAACTTAACTTAATCCTAAAACATTAATTACACTGATTTGTTTCAGGTATTTGTACAGCTGCAAAGAAATTGTATTACGAAGAAATACAGCAGGAAGTCTTGGCTTCAGCATCGTAGGCGGTTATGAAGAACACAGTGGGAACAAACCATTCTTTATCAAATCCATCGTTGGAGGCACACCAGCATACAATGATGGAAGAATTAGGTAAACTAATGAAACTAATATTTAAATAGTACTCTTCATCCAAGGAACTCAAAAGGACTTTATAATATTCATAGAGTTAAGTCTTAAAATAAGGAGATTGTGGTCCAGAGAGACCAAGTGACCTGCTGAAGGTAAAAAGAGGACTCAATTTCATACCAATCCAATGAAAACTTCCATTGAAACCAGTTAAGTATAAAATTGGGCCCTTTTTGACAAAGCTGGGAATAGAACCCGAAATAGAATCCTGTGCTTTAACAACTTGCTTTCCTGGCAAAATATTATCAAGTGTATAACTATCAACATCTACATATAATAAAAGACATCTGTGAAGTAGTGTATGTTATTTACGCAGTAAGTTATTTTAATTATACATACACTTCTACATTGACAACTAAAAACGTAATTTAAATCCAATACTAGGTGTGTGAGATAAAATATAGGTGACCTGTAAATTCTTACACAGTGTTTTATTGTCCAATAACCAGTTAATTTTACCTGGCACACAGATCTGAAAGAAGAGCTCTGATTTCATATTTTCCTCCATATATATCTGATTTGTAAAGGAATGCCAGGAAAGAACAAATACATGGTAGAGTAAGAACACAAGGATTTTTTCAACAGCTTACCTTCAGAAGCCTCAACTGTTTCACCCCCACTCTTTTGCCCGCTTAGTAGTTGCCATCCTTCTGGCAAAGTGGTGACACAACGTTATAGAGCCAGCCAAAGCAGCTCAATTGGCAAGAAAGTTGTCTGAGATCTGAATCTCTTCTTAGTTTTATGTTTTTTAACTAAAATCTTATCTACATTTTTAATTTTCCAGATGCGGTGATATCCTCCTTGCTGTCAATGGCAGGAATACATCAGGAATGATGCATGCCTGTTTGGCAAGAATGCTCAAAGAACTGAAAGGAAAAATTACTCTCACTCTTATGTCCTGGCCTGGCACTTTTTTATAAAACAAGTATTCATGGAAAAATGACAAATCATTTGACACAGAAAACAAGCTATTTACTATGGACATCAGTTTTCCGGTCAACTGTATATTTGTAAATAATAAAAAAAAAGTTTGTGAAATGTAATTTTGCATGTCAAGACGGTCTTGAGAAAACATGGCACCTGTCAGAGTAACGTGCACTTTAGAAAAAAGCAAAGCTACTGAAATTATAGATCAGGGTACAATTCTCATGTGTTAAGTTTGTATTTTTATATTTGATTCATTATTATAAAGTCCATTAAGAAGCAGCAGCAATTCTGTTCACTACCATTTTCAATTTATAAAAAAAGTTATGGATAGGTAACTCAGAAAAATACCTGGCAGTCGCTTGAAATGATAAACTTGAAATGTTTTTGTAATGCTTAAATCAGTTGACTGTTTCTACCCAACATGTAAAAAGCACTTTGATCAAATAATGTTCCTTTTCAAGATCAGTATGATGCTGATATTTTCAAGACTTTCAAATATTTTGTCTGTTAGGATGTAATACTGTGAATGACATTTTATTTCTTATTAAAAATAAATGTATCTATTGTACAGACATGTTCTTTTCTTCAAGAAAACAGTAACTATAATTCTTCCCAAAGTTTCTGATTAACTGCAGATAACCCAGCAAGATTAGGACTTCATGCTTAATTTTTTAAAATTCACGGATAAAATAGTGTTTAAGTATTGTCAGATTGACTACTAATTTATCCACTTGGATAGTGGATAATCAGTAGACAAACATTTTCTGGAGGGATTATGTCCAAAAGTGAGATGGTAATTTATTTTCTTTGCTCAAACAATTATAGGTGTCTCTATGGAAATTATCAATATTCTGAAGTCAGGTGCTCTTTCCCATTAACTTTAAAGGGGGAAAGGATCAGGCCATTAATTTTTATTGTGATTTGGACGGCTGTCTCTCAAATATGCTAAGACCAACTTCATTTTACATAGGTCAGAGCAGCAGAATTGATGGATAACCAGTTAATAGAAACCAAAAGTAATTATCTAACCTCCAATTCTATGAGCTACTTAAGTAATCCTCCTGCACACACACACATACATTTGAAAGTTGTGTTAAAACCTTTTACTTATATTACAAATAAAGTGTAATGGTCATACTCTCCAATCACATGAAAAATAATGTGCATATTTTATGTTTTTGCCATACCTTCCAGCAAAAGTTTCTCAAATGCCTCTCGCTCTTCTCCTATGGCACACAAAAGGATGACCTGTTTAGCTTTGCCCTTTGAGTTCATTATATAAACTTCAGAGATCCATGAGCACGGTTACAGATGTATTGGTAGGTATTAGTATGCAGTAACATGAATGCAAACCAACCTCAACCCAGGAGAAGAATAAACTTCCACAGCTCTTACTGGCTTAGGCAACAAGAGACTGAGTTCAGTATTTTGGGGGTAGGGTACTGCAACAGCACCACCCTCTAAACCTCAGAAGCCACCGCTGCACTTTTTTTTATAGTATCTTAAAAATAAGACAAAGTCAATCCATGAATCTTAACTTAACATGAAAAATTCACTCTTTTATTTTCAAAAAACAAATTAACCTTATATTTTGTACTAACAGAACAAGATTAAGAGCAAATTTCTTTAATACCCAGAAAAATAAGATTTATAGTAATCTATTTCTGGCACTAATATATGCAAGTAAGCAAATATCACACATGCCTATTCCACTGGAGCAGCTTCAGTGTTTTCCTGTTCAGGGGCAGGTTCACCACTAGCTTCTTTTCCTTCTTTGCTTCTTTTGGATTTTTTGTGTTTATGCCTCCTGTGGCTGTCCCCTTCTTCACTGTCATGACGACGCCTGCTGTTACTAAGACAAAGAGAGGAAAATGCTCAGACAGATGCATACTCTGCTATTAAATAGGCCCTCAAACATAACGTATGAGAAATCTGCCTCTTGCTTCCTTATAAGAAAACTGACACCTGCAGTTTTAATGTCATGTGCAGTACTAGAAAATGTGGACAAAGACGAATAGGAAGTGATCATCAGAACATAAATGTGCATCACAATCAAGCTTCATTTTTAATAAAAAATATGCATCCACGCTATTTTTTTAAAAAAAAACAGGAATGACAAATCATAGGGTCATAGACTTTGTCAGAAGGGACCATTATGATCATCTAGTCTGACCTCCTGCACAACACAGGCCACAGAATCTCACCCACCCACTCCTGTAATAAACCTCTAACCTATGTGTGAGCTACTGAAGTCCTCAAATCGTGGTTTAAAGACTTCAAGGTGCAGAGAATCCTCCAGCAAATGACCCATGCCCCACACTGCAGAGGAAGGCAAAAAACACCTCAGGCCTCTGCCAATCTGCCCTGGAGGAAAATTCGTTCCTGACCCCAAATATGGCGATCAGCTAAACGCTGCGCATGTGGGCAAGACTCACCAGCCAGAAACCCAGAAAAGAATTCTCTGTAGTGACTCAGATCCCACTCCATCTAACTTCTCATCACAGGCCATTGGGCATATTTACTGCTAATAGTCAAAGTTCAATTAATTGCCAAAATTAGGCTATCCCATCATACCTTCCCCTCAATAAACTTATCAAGCTTAGTCTTGAAGCCAGATATGTCTTTTGCCCCCACTGTTCCCTTGGAAGGCTGTTTCAGAACTTCACTCCTCTGATGGTTAGAAACCTTCATCTAATTTCAAGTCTAAACTTCCTGATGGCCAGTTTATATCCATTTCTTCGTGTATCCACAATAGTACTGAGCTTAAATAATTCCTCTCCCTCCCTGATATTTATTCCTCTGATATATTTATAGAGAGCAATCATATCTCCCCTCAGCCTTCTTTTGGTTAGGATAAACAAGCCAAGCTCTTTTCATAAGACAGGTCTCCTTTCGTAAGACAGGTTTTCCATTCCTCGAATCATCCTAGCAGCCCTTCTCTATACCTGTTCCAGTTTGAATTCATCTTTCTAAACATGGGAGACCAGAACTGCACATAGTATTCCAGATGAGGTCTCACCAGTGCCTGTATATATGCTACTAACACCTCCTTATCTCTACTGGAAATACCTCGCCTGATGCATCCCAAGACCACATTAGATTTTTTCACGGCCATATCACATTGGCAGCTCATAGTCATCCTGTGATCAACCAATACTCCGAGGTCCTTCTCCTCCTCTGTTACTTCCAACTGATGCATCCCCATCTTATAACAAAAATTCTTGTTATTAATCCTTAAATGCATGACCTTGCACTTTTCACTATTAAATTTCATCCTATTACTATTACTCCAGTTTACAAGGTCATCCAGATCTTCCTGTATGATATCCTGGTCCTTCTATGTATTGGTAATAGCTCTCAGCTTTGTGACATCTGCAAACTTTATTAGCACACTCCCACTTTTTGTGCCAAGGTCAGTAATAAAAAGATTAAATAAGATTGGTCCCAAAACTGATCCCTGAGGAACTCCACTAGTAACCTCCCTCCAGCCTGACAGTTCACCTTTCAGTATGACCCTTTAACCAGTTCCTTATCCACCTTTCAATTTTCATATCAATCCCCATCTTTTCCAATGTAACTAATAATTCCCCATTCCTGGTTTAAAAAAAAAAAAGTGTGGAACTGTATCAAATGCCTAACTGAAATCGAGGTAAATTAGATCCACTGCGTTTCCTTTATCTAAAAAATCTGTTACCTTCTCAAAGGAGGAGATCAGGTTGGTTTGGCATGATCTACCTTTTGTAAAACCATGTTGTATTTTGTCCCAATTACCATTGACTTCAATGTCCTTAACTACTTTCTCCTTCAAAATTTTTTCCAAGACCTTGCATACTACAGATGTCAAACTAACAGGCCTGTAGTTACCCGGATCACTTTCCACCCCCACCCCCCTTCTTAAAAATAGAAACTATGTTAGCAATTCTCCAGTCACACGGTACAACCCCTGAGTTTACAGATTCATTAAAAAATCCTCTCCCCTTTCTCTCATATTCTAACTACAAGGCTTTTTTCTTACAGCTTAAGAAAGTCCCTACTGTGATTCTTGTAATGTTTTTGTTCCCACCCTCACTCATTCTCCTTATATGAAGTATACCAGTAAGGTCCAGACAAGGGATTTTACACACTGCCCCAGCTGAAGCTGGTAGAGACATTACACAGTAACCTTGGATCAACATCTCTTGTCAGCTACACATCTTTTACATAGCAGATTTGCTGCAGGCAGCATATCGGGATCTTTGCAACCTTTTCATGATACTCCAACTGTCATTTTTCTACAGATCAAGTCTTTTTCATATACTATTAAAGATCAAACCTTCGAGATGATTTGTGTCTGGTCTCTTCTTTTTCTCTATGTCTCCTTTCTCTGTGTCGTTCCTCTTTCTCTCTGCTTGTTCTGTGACGCTCATAGCCTCTTTCTGCATATTCTCTATACCTATATCGTTCTTCATCACTGATGAGAAGAAAAGAAAAATCTTTCACATGCCAGTGAAATGTTAAAGCAGCCTGGGGGAAAAAACCCACACATTCTAACGTTTACACAACAAATAGCAAACCAGACTTAACGTATTGGTCAGGATTCATAAATACCATCTACAACGTATGTTAAAAAGATGTTAAAGTTGTTTAACCTAAGGGGTAGAATATAAGGACGGTTGTAGCTTTAGATTTGAAGTCTTGGTATTTTGACATAAGGGTGTACTGGGGTGGAGGAAAAGGAGAAGTTAGCAGCATCTTATTAAATCTATGCACAGTTTATTATGCAATAACAAACTTTGTATGAAAATCAAAGATAGTGAACGTTTATTATACTTAATCCTCGTCTGGATGGCATGTTATAGTTATGCAGTTTTGAGCTCACACTTTATAAATTAAGTTTTTGAAAGAACATAGTGGCTATTTCTTATCAGCACTTCTGAGGTGTTAAAAAGCATTTGAGCATGTTCAGTGAAAGCTTCAGTAAGTCTTAATGATGACATGCAGTAACAGCCATGAAGGAAGAAACTAGATATATATAGGAGGCCTCAATGCACTGTAAGAGATTTTGTAAAATATTGTAGCTTTGGTAAGGCTTCATAACATCTTAGTTAAAGCGGGTACTGCAACATGTTCCTGTCCTACTAAAACACACACACAGAAAGTCAGTGAAGTGTTCCATGAAATAAGAAGTTGATAGTGATACCTATTTGAGTTTAGTCCAACAGAAAACACAATAGATTTTAACAAACATTATCTTCTTATGCACCCGCTGCCAATAATCCAATCTGCCTTCTCCTTGCTTTGAGAACTCCTTATGAAAAAGCTCTATGTAAGAGCTGGGTATTATTTATTACTTGGTTAAAAAACAGATGCAATGTCATAGGTGCAATTTGACACCTGTGTTGTTCAATAAAGATAAATTGATTGAATAGCAACATGTCATATGAATTCTTAGTTTCCAGAGCTCAGCAAATAAAGGGGAGATCTTTGCAAATTAAGTTCCTGAAAGAAAACAAAAAGTTTGATCACATCAGTCTGTAGAGTCAGAAACTAGCTAAAAGGAATTAGAATTTATAAGCCATTAAGTTAAAGCAAAAACTAAAGCTCCACATTTTCAGTCTAAGCAAACATTTACTAGCAAAATATTACTGTCTTTTCCTTCATGGTACTGGGGACCCTATGTGCAGAAGAATCCATGTGGCTCCACTAATGAGGAAGGATTTGCAGAGGCTGTGCAGGGAATGTGCCTTCTACACAGATTAGAACCCAGCTTCACAGAGATTCCCCACATCTCAATGAAGTGAGAATTTGGATGAGAGAAGACTGATTTGCCAGAATATGGCTCCAGTGGCCATTTCCCTAATAGGACGACTGCATCTCTGATTACTCCAGGCCTGGGCATGGACTTATGGGGGGGGGGGGAGGGGAGGAAAAGGGGAAGGAAATCAACACCTGAACGAGTACTGCCAAGTCTCACCACGGATCTCTATATATTGCTTTACATGATTTTATTGCTGTAGAGCAGTAAAATTAGGGACTGTTATTGGCAGTTAAATCTTGAGTAAAAATTTGAAGTATTTCCTTGGAAGTTACAGAATACTAATTCCCAAAATATTACACAGCACTTTAACAAATGGACAAATGATAAAGGAAGCCAAGGAATGTCATCTGTTTCTCCACAATATGTTAAAATATTTCCTCTGTCAAAATATGGGACAACAATAGCTACCATTGGTTAACTCATAATAATGATTCATTGCTAAGTAATACAATTGAGTTGACTAACAATGCTCTTCCAAATGTTTTGCATTATAAAAACTTAACTGTAGTTACAACCAAAGATGAGGGAGTATACAAATTGATAAAGCATGATCTGATGTTGTGGGAGACACTACTTCAAATCTAAAAGAAATATACATGTATTCAAAAGCATATGCACATTCACACTATGGCTCAAAGTAAAACCTACAATTACAACATACCTATATAAAAAACAAGAAATAGATAGGGAACTAATTAAGGCTTAAATCAGACGGTTCCATGACCAGTTTGAGGAGTATGGGGTAATACTTAATAAGCTACATGAAACACACAAGGTGCTTATTGTGTTGAATCCACAACACTCCCTCACTCCTCTTAGGTGCCCAACACCAGAATAAGGTGAAGTAGTTTCGCTAGAAAAAGAAACTTTGCTGACTCCCAATTGTAGTATACAACAGAATCCCAACAGTATAACAGATTTGAAATTTATGAGTTTACCCCTCAATTTCTCCTCTACTGTGAGATGCTGTGAAGGGAAAAAGTGCATAATCAAACTTCCATTCCACTACATATTTCCTCACATCACAGCCATTTTGATGAAGGGAAAAAAAAATGTTGATCAATCAAACTCTCCCGCATCAAACGTCATATGAATTTAAGCCAAAAATTCTGCAAATATCAACCCCCAGTTTCCAAAACATGTCATACTGAGAGAGGGCAGCACAGGTTAAAAATACTATACAGGAGACAGCGCTGAATAAACTCAGAGAGGACATTAGGCCCTTGTGGAGTGGAGCTGCAGTGGGGCACACATCCGTGTGGTACAGCACTTCAGACATTTCCCAACCTATGCAGTGTATACAACATTAGAAATGCTAATTATTTAACATTATTAACTAATTAGCAATTATTTCTTAAGAATTAAGAAAGACTTGGTGGATAGTTCACATTACTTTTCTAGTTCAGGATTCCAATCCTGATTTGGCCTAAAGTGGAAGCGTGTCTTAATTCTGAATAAATTTAGCCCATGTCACAAAAACTAAACATGACTAGTCAGTCTAGTTATGAGAGGCTCAGGTCTGGAATAAAAAGGTTGTTTCAGGTCAGAATTGAGAAGCACTAACAGATCTTATGGAAAGCTTACATAACATCTGTCTAGCTCTAGATACTGCTTCAGTCCTTCACTTAAATGATAAATTTTAAAGTATATATCCCTTCTATCAAAAAGAGTAAAATGTTTTAAATGTCTTATAATAAAAAAAATTGAAATTGATAACATATTGTAGGTTGAGAAAAAGGAAGTTTATGTGAGCAATCCTATGCATAGGTGGGGTTTTACGAATATACTTGTTGAATATAAATTAAACTTCTGTGTGCTTCAAATATTATTAATTATAAACTGAAATTTCACCCCATGTCTAAAAATCACAAAAATGTCATATTGGCATTAAAATGGGTAAGCCAGGTCTGAAAAGAGAGAGAAATTAAGTATCAAATTTTAAATAATTGGACAACAATTCCCTGAACGAAGACACCCTTGAAATAAGAATGTTCAGCACAGTTCAAGGAGCTTAACATTTTTGCCACTTTGTAGCAAAAAAACAAATCCAGAGAGAAAATAATTTAGTGGATTTCCCCCTACCTGAGATTTAGTTCCCAAGATCAAAAAATTGCTGATTAATGTCTAATGTAAAAAGTTAACTTTGGAATATGGAATGTTACCTCTGATGAGTTTAACATAGGTAGTCAAATGCCTGCTATGCTTTCAAGCTTAAAAAATGAAGACCAAAACCTTTTTCATCACATCTTTTTCATATTCTGTATTTGCCACAGAGAGCTATAGAAAATTATTTTAAAATATTCTACAGAGATTTCAAAGTTGACACTATTTTTTTATCCCTCTTATTTAACAGTTTGAGATCTTACCACCAAATGCATATGACAAAGGATTCAGCAAGAACTATGAAAAATCGAAACATGACCAAAACCAGCTTTTCTACATGCAAAACAAAAATCACATTTTGAATGGTCCAGCATGTTGGGACCTTCCAGGTGGAATAAGACCTGTGTGCCCCACTGGCAAACTAGGAATTCCCTGGTCACTTTACACCTGATTTCCATCTGTAGTCATTAGGCACTTCCTATGTGCTTGTAAGACCACATCCCTGAGGGAGAGGATGAGAGGGTTAGCTACTTTGTGCAGTAACTGAGGTTTCTTGAGATGTGACCCTATGGATGCTCCACTTTAGGGGTGCTGGCATCCCCTGCACCCCTGTGCCTGGGATTGGATTTCTTTGGTAGCAGTGTCCGTTGGTCCGCATTTGCGCTCCTCCCTGTCACATGCCGTGAGCAGCGTCTACATAGCATGGTGCAACCCAACCACCCTGTTTCTTCACCACTGTCGAGTCCATGTTTGAACTTCTAAGCAGAGGGGAGGAGGGCAGGTAATGGAGCACTCACAGGGACAAACATCTCGAAGAAACTCAGTTACTGCACAAGCTGAGTAACCCTGTCTTCTTCTTTGAGTGGTGTCCCTATGGGTGCTTCACTTTAGCAGTGTTGGAAGGTTGAGGCTTCGGAGCAGTATTGAAGAGTGAGGCTAGGATGATGTGTCCAAGTAACGTATCAGATGTTGAGTCATGGGTAATCACATAATGTTGTATGAATATGTCTGAGGAAGACCAGGTGGTAGCCCCACAAATGTCCGTTATTCAGGAAGGCTACTGAGGTGGACAGCGATCGGGTAGAATATGTATGAGTTCCCGCTGAGGTTTGTAGATGATCTTGTTGATTGCAATGGTGAATGCATTGAGATATCCATTTTGAAAATCTTTGCTTTGATACTGCAGATCCTTTTGACCTTTCAGCTGTAGAAAGGAATAAGCGCAGTGATTGTGTGAATGATTTAGGTCATTTGAGGTAGAAGGCTACTGCTCACTTACTTCCAGAGTGTGTAGCATTGCCTCATGTTTGTTTTTATATAGCTTGGGGAAGAATGATGGAAGGTGGCGCGATTGGTTCAAGTGAAAGGAAGATAAGACTTTGGGTAAGAATTTCAGGTTGGGTTGTAATGTGACGGTATTCTTGTAGAAGATTGTATACAGGGTGAGCACCATAAGGGCACCTGTTTCACCCACTTATTGAGCAGATGTGATTGCTATGAGAAAGGCATTTGCATGGGCAGGTGGATATAGGAACAGGAGGCCATCAATTCAAATGGGGAGTTGGTGAAGCAGCGTAGGACTAAGCTAAGGTCCAAGACGGGGTTGGATCTCGAACCTCAGGATATTTTGGAGGCCCTTAGAAATTGTTTGGTCATAGGATGGGTAAAAACACAATGGTCTTCTACTATGCAGTGGAAGGTGGTGATGGCAGCCAGGTGTATGCAAATAGAATTCAAATAGAGTCCTGATTTTTTGAGTTTGAGTATGTAGTCCAGAAAGAGTGGCAGGGGAGCATGAAACGCTGGAGTATGCTTAGTGTCACACTAGGGCTGGAATCTTTTCCATTTTTGTAGGCAAGTCTAGCGAGTGGTTGCACATCTACTATTTTAAAGGATTTCTTGTATTTCTTGTATGTCCATAAAGCAGGTCATCTCAGGAGCTGAAACCATGAAGGAATCAGGCCTTCAGATGAATTTCCAGGTTGGGGTGGAGAATTGTGCCTGCATGCTGAGAGAGGAGGTGTGGCTCCGGGTGAAGGGTTATAGGAGGACAGACCACCATGCACAGGAGATAAGGGTACCATATTTGCAG
Organism: Malaclemys terrapin pileata; assembly: GCF_027887155.1. Taxonomy (NCBI): domain Eukaryota; kingdom Metazoa; phylum Chordata; order Testudines; family Emydidae; genus Malaclemys; species Malaclemys terrapin. The sequence goes on along the minus strand of NC_071509.1, from coordinate 51,945,255 downwards.
GGGCCAGTTCGGAGCTATCAGAATGACTCTGCCCTGTTCTACTTGTATCTTGTGCAATACTCTGAAAAGAAGGGGGAAAGGAGTATGGAAAAGGTGTGTTCCATGTAATAAGGCACGTGTCTCTGAGGGATTGGTGGCCAAGGCCCGTGCTCATGCAGAAATGTGAGCATTTGGCATTGACGGGTATGGCGAACAGGTCTATGCTCGGAAACCCCCATTGGTTGAAAATAGTCTGTAGAGTTGGCGGGTGTATCTCCCACTTGTGATCTTGTGTGAACTTTTTGCTTGGCGACTCTGCTGTGGTGTTCTGGTGGCCAGGTAGGTACACGGCAGAGATATGGATACTGTGTCGGATACACCTGTTCCACAACCTTATGGGCTTCAGTGCATAGGGACTGAGACTGGATCCCCCTTAACCTATTGATGTAAAACATGCAGGAGACATTGTCTGTCAATACTCTAATGCTTTGTTCTTGATCAATGGAAGACAGTGGAGGCATGTATTGCAGACGGCACGTAGCTCTAAAAGATTGATGTGGAGCATAGATTCTAAAGGGGACCATTTGCCCTGTATTGTGTGGTTCTGTAAATGTGCACCCCAACCAAGAAGGGAGCCTCTGTCGTCAGGAGCAATGACAGAGGAAGTTGGAAAAGGGGGATCCCCTCCCTCCCCGCCGACATTCTGGGGCTTTGTCCACCATTCTTCTAATGAGAGTTTGATCTTAAGTGGTACCGATAGCGATTTGTTCAGGTTCTGTCTGTGTGGTAGTAGACTGTTCGAAGCCAGCCCTAGAGGCAGTGCATAGGCAATCTGGCATGTTTGACAATGAATGTAACTGTTGCCGTATTACTGAGTAATTGCCTGTGAGTTCAGGCAGAGATCTGTGGACTGGTTTGCACCTTGGAAATTAGACTGACAATTGTGTTGAATCTGTGAGTTGGAAGGAAGGCTTTGACCTCTATTGTGTCCAACTGTGCTCTGATAAATTCCAGTTGTCCTATTACACTGCTCCAAAGCCAAAATGCTTCTGAAATAAATGTAGTCAAACTTTACTAATTCTGGGTCACTGAGAACGAAAATGATGCTTAAAATTGTTGATTGGCTCTAGTTTTCAAGATATGCTATTAGGTCAGTATATACGACCCTTGACTTGGGAATGGCGGAGGATAAGTGAGTTATAAAGGGAAGGGATCTCAATATAAACCAGAAATGACTAAAATACATCTTTGACTGGATCTATGAATAAATCTATGACTGGGTTTGGACAGGACTTGCTTTTTAGGCAAAACAATGAATGATGCAATCTGAAGCTGGTATTGCGTCATACAGGATATGAATTGTATCATGTTATTCCTAGAAGTCATGGATGATGCAATCATAACGAAGCTTACATCACTCTGCTGAACAAATTGCCCTATATCAGCTCTAGAAATCATCCAGTGTCGTGCTCTCTTATTTGTCAGTGTTTGATTTTGCAAAGGGACACATTTCTGTTTAGCCAAAGTGAGCAGAGATGCCTCGTACTTGTGTGAACAGTGCAGATAACTTCTGCTATGTTTGTGGTGAAGTGACTTTTGCATCACAGAAGCGCAGTATAACCACTATGGTTAAGAAACCCTATCACCTTTATTTTGGCTGCAAAATTGGAGATCAGGACAAGAGGTAGGCCCCACACATATGCTGCAACACTTGTGCAACAAATCTTCACCAGTGGTTGAACAGGAAATCTATGCCTTTTGCAGTGCCAATGATTTGGAGAGAGCCAACAGATCATACCAGCAACTGTTACTTCTGCATGGTGCCTCCAGTTGGGAACAGTGTGTCAAAGAAGAAAAAGTGGACTGTGCATTATCCAAACATTCCATCAGCTATACGCCCAGTACCCCACGGAGAAGGACTGCCAGTTCCTGATGCACCAGAACCATTCTCACTTGAGTCAGATGAGGAAGAGGAAGAGGATGAAACTTCTGGTCCTGAACCATCAATGTCACAGGACCCACATTTTCTCCCATCCTCCTCCTCTGAACCACACCTCATAACACAAGGTGAACTGAATGACCTTGTCAGGGATTTGGAACTACCCAAGAGTAAGGCAGAGCTGTTGGGCTCCAGACTACAGCAGTGGAATCTCCTGGCAGGTGATGTTAGGGTTTCCATGTTCCATGACCCTCAAAAGGATCTTGTCCCATTCTTCTTCATGGAAGGTGATCTTATAGCCTGCAACAACATCGACGGTGTGATGGCAGCCCTCAACGTCGTTCACGATCCAGATGAGTGGAGACTGTTCATTGATTCATCGAAGACGAGTCTTAAAGCTGTTTTACTGCATAATGGCAATGTTTTACCATCAATTCCAGTTGGTCATGCAGTCCATATGAAGGAAACCTATGACAACATGAAACAACTTTTGAGGTGCATAAACTATGACCAACATCAGTGGCAGCTTTGTGGCGATTTGAAGGTTGTTGCTCTCTTGCTTGGTCTGCAGACTGGATACACAAAGTACTGCTGTTTTCTCTGCGAATGGGATAGTCATGCAAGAGATTCCCACTACATCAAGAAAGACTGGCCACTCCGACAGTCATTGGAGCCTGGGAGGAAAAGTGTTCAGCATCCACCACTTGTTGAATCAAGGAAGATTCCAGCTCTATGAAATATGTATATTTGGGGGGAGGAGTTCAATCCTTGAGGGGGCCATTTAGGGATAAGGGGCAAAAATCTGTCTGGGGATTGGTCCTGCTTAGAGCAGGGGGGTGGACTAGATGACCTCCTGAGGTCCCTTCCAACCCTGATATTCTATGATTCTATGAACAGGGTCAAATGGCTGCCAAACTGGTGAGATAACGTGGACGGTTGCTGCATTTGATTCAAGGGGAGAGCTCTCAGGGCCTTGACCTAACTTTCAAAACTGCTGCTTGGAGGAGGAAGGATGAGGAGCAGTTGACTGAGCTGGTCCCTGCTTATGTTTAGGAGGGGGTCTCTGGCATCAACATTGTGGGTTGTAGTATTGTTAGGGGCCAAAAAGTGGAGGACGAGAACTAGCAATAGTTTGACATCTACTTTGTCTTTGTTTTGGTGTTGGTGTATAAATGCTGAGGGAGCATAGTGTTGCCCTCAAATTCTTCAGGGAATGAAGGGACTTGTCTATATGCTCAGTGAAAAGTTTGGGACCCCCAAACAGGATATCCTCCACTGTGATCTGTACTTCTTTGGGGAACCCCCATAGATGTAGCCACGAGGCGTGTCTCATGACTATAGCTGTGGCTATGGATTGGGCTGCAGTGTCAGGTGCATCCAGAGAGGCCGGTAGCACTGTTTGTCCCAACAGCTGTCTTTTAATTATGAGTGCCTGAAATCGCTCCTTCTTGTTGTCCAGGATATGTTACAGGAAATCAGTGAACTTAGAGTAGTTCAAATGGTTATAATTTATAGAAGCGCCTTGTAAGTAGCAATCCTGAACTGGAGTGTGGTGGATGAGTAGGCCTTGCGGCTGAAGAGGTCTAGCCTCTTCCATTCTTTATTGTAGGAGTTTTTCCAAGAATGATGTTATTTCCCTCTCTCGTTCACTGCATTAACTATGAGGGAATTAGGAATAGGATGGGAAAATAAAAGCCCTCTCTCTTTTTTGCAAGGATATTTTTTGTCCACCCGCTTGCAGACTGGTGGTATGGACGCAGGGGTCTGCCAGATTACCTTAACTAGGTCTAACAGGAAGCGCGATTCTTGCCGATGTGAAGGTCTGTAAGATATCTAACAACTTATGTTATTGCTCACAGACTTCCTCTAGTGGGATCTGTAGAGTGTCCACTGCACTTGTCTGTGTTGAAAGAGTTCTTGGAAGTGTCTAAAGTCATCTGTAGTGGGAGGCGGTGGCAGGATTGCCTCATATGGAGAGGACAAGATGTTGGTCAGTGGTCTGCCTTCTTCCTCTAATTCCACTTCTTGCTTCTTCAGAAATTCTAGCTCTGGCTCCAGAGGCCTGGATACCGAGGAAGATGGAAAGCGGCTATTTAAGGCCCTCCTGTGAGATGATGGTTGAAGAAAGGATTGACTATACACCCCCATGAGTCCCAATATGGCCATTGTGGTGGAATAGGCATGTTAGGTGGCATCCATGGGTGACCATACCAAGGACCTGGTTCAGTTGTGCACTCCCGTTATCGGGGATGTATATGGGATTTACGATGCACCATGCTGTGGGGTATGATGGAAGGTTGTGCAGTGGAGTAGTCTATCATTACCCTTGTCGGTCTCACGTGATGGAATCCTCTCATATGGTCCTGTCCTCTTAGGGTCTTTGGGCCTGCCACTAGTCCCGGTACTGGAGGTACTCACGTGGTCAGAACAGCTACAACTCAGTGAAGAAGACATGGCAGTCACAGATCTCGCTGGGATGGTCTTTTTTGGGGTGGCTCCTTGGAGAGTGCCCAGAATGCACATTTTGTCTTCTGGACTGGAGAGAGCAGACTCCCTTCACAGTGCACGAGGAGTCAGGGTCGGCAGTTGATGATGCCGAGGGGGGTCAGTGCTGCAGAAAAGAGGTCTCAGGACAAGGGTCTGAGGCAGGCCATAATGTGTTCTTCATCATAATAACTTGAGTTGGGGGTCACAGTCTTTTTTGGTCTGTGCCTTTAAGTTAAGGCAGTGGGAGCAACTGCTGATATATGTACCTCTCTCCCAGGCCCAAAATGCACTGGGAGTGCCCATCACTCAAGGGAATGGCCTCACAACAAGAGAGGCACCTCAGGCGATCCGGGCACAGTCCTGTGAGGGGAGAACTTCCCGATTGGGAAGGACTCTGGAATCTCTACTAGGAAATAACAGAGAGGGAGAATAAAAGAGGGAGAAAAACTGCGAACAACTATCTTAAACGGAAACCTAAAACATCTAAAGGCACTACAACGAGTAATGAAGGGCTCTGCTAGAGGCTCTGTCCCAGACCAAGGACAGTTGAGAAGGAACTGACCGATGTTGGGTCGCACAGTGGTATATAGACACCGCTCACAATGTGTGACGGGGATGTGCACATGACTGAGATGAGCCCAATAGGCACTGCTACTGAAGATCTCCAATCCCAGGCACAGGTACACCAGCACGCACGAAGTGAAGCACCCCTAGAGGCACCACTCAACAAAGAATCTAATATTTAATCAGTGCCCTTTTTGACAGAGAAATTCAAGTGCGATAGGATCCAGATAAGCTTCCTTTCGCTATCTCTTCTTCGGAGGTTGAAATTATTCTACCTCTTCAAGATGGTCTGCATGACATTTTCAGCCTAAAGCCACCTTGGCTATAGGTAAAAAAAAAAACAAAAAATTTTAACAGCGCAAAACAATTAGATTAAAAAAACTGAATGCTTAGCAAAATTATCGTGATTCCACTATTTTATCATCTAGGTGATACTACTGCATGTGCGTACACACAATATTTGAACACACACACAATAAACGTTAGTGTACACCCCACTACACACACACACATTTTATGCCCACAATTTTCAAACATGGGTGCCTAAAGGTCAACATCTGAATCCATATTTAGACATCAAATCAGAAATGGGCATAATTTTAGAGGTTCTGAGAACCTACAACTGCTGTTCACTTCAGTGACAGTTGAGGATGCTCAGCATACCTGAAAATCCCACTTCTATTTGGGTCCCTAATATAAGGCATCCATATTTGAAAGTTTTATCATAAATTTTGCTAAACCCTTCAAATTGATTTAAATAATAGAATTCATTCTTTATAAGATACCCTGCTAAGAATGAATGCTAAGAATGAGTTCCAATACAGGGAGCAAGTCAATCAAGTACTTGCACTTTACATTGTTAGTGATAACTAACTTTAAAATTGTACCTCAGCACAAAGGAAGATGTGGTCTTTGCCTTGAAGAGATTATAATCCAAGAAAGAAGGCATCATTTGAATTTTCATATACAGAGAGGGGTAGTATGGGAAGAAGGTGGCAAGATGGTTGTGGGATCATTTTAAAACCACATTAACTTGCCCATTTCAGTAGCATGCACTCCGGTTATCTTATACTGGTAAGAAATGCAATAGAACACAGATTTTTCATTTGCCGGGCTATATAGCCTCATTTTAGTTTTCCCTGCACAAAACATGATGCCTATTTTAAATCTCATAGAAGTATTGTTTCTGGTAGTTTTAAACAGGGAGGAAAAAAGACACCAATGGTAAGTATTCTTTCCCTGACATTTAATGCATCTTTGTGATGTGTGAAGTTCTTGTTCCCTTCTTCCTCCTCACAGGTGTTTTTATTTTTGAAAAGTGAATGAAACTGTAAATAAGCTTAAAAAACAACATTACTGTATGTGAATTATCTGTCCTTTTAAATCTTCTCCCACCTTCTCTGTTACTCCCAAATCTACTTTTGACTAGTTAAGGGCCTCTTGGTTCCTTATAGCAATGTGGCAGCAGCTTTGCTGCAGATGGTGGATAATTTAGTCACATTTAAAAAAAAAAAAAAAAAAAGCTGAGGCCTTCTCTTCCCCCTCCTTTACTGATATCTCTGGCAGCAACACAGAGACTTCACTGGGCCTGGAAGTCATTAAGGTTCATTTCAAGCACCCTTGAATGACCAGCCTTCTTTCTGGCCTTCAATCAAGCTGCCTGAGAAACAGATGTTTAAATTGGACTTAAGTTCTTAAACACTGACCCTGTAATTTGTAACACAAAACACAGACACAGTACAGGACCACAACACCACAATGTCAGTGTCTGCACAAAATAAAAACTAAGTTTTCTTGCACCTATTTTAGGTATTTAACAATTCTCTTATGCCTGTGATGATTGATAAAGATGATTTAAAAAAAATCCATTTCTCTTAACTAAGGTAATACTAATTCCTAGTGTTCTGCTCAGGTTCAGCAACATAAAACAATTAAGGTGACAGTCTCAAAATCAATTTAATGGCTAATGTGTATATCCTGTAAACATGAAACCAATCAAAACAATTAACTGAAGAGTCAAGGGACTAATCCCAAAATATTTTGCAACCATTAGAAAAGCATGAAAAACTGCCTGAGCAAAGTTTATACTAAGTTTGTAAGTCTATAGCCCTCAACTTATTTGGGTCACATCCAAACATTCAACATTAAATGCTCTGTTCTTGTGCATAAAGACATATCGAAGATAGCAGTACTGTCTAAGTTTAATCACTTAAAAAATAAAAATTATTAAAGAGTTGAAATGTCAACAAAGGAGTTATCTGTCTGAAAACAAAAAGTTCTTGACCTTTTAGTGAAGCCTGCAGTTCACAAATAAATAGCTTGGACAGAACATTATTCATTCCCAACTACTCTCAAAACCCACCAAACAAATCAACCCATTTTTAGCAGGCAGTAATACTACTGTTTCAAATTAGAGTCAACTGTATGTGGACATTGCTCTTAGAAAAGAAGCAGAAATTCCAATTGTAAAATAATAGAGAACCCACAGATTCCACAGTTGTTTTTGGAATTAATGAGGTCAAAGAGCTGCTTCTCTCCCTCATACACAAAGCTTAAATCAAATTCTTAATGCCTGCAGCCCTATAAGTAGTTAGTACATAAAGTATATTTTTACACTTTTGTTTTACATTTGGAAATTGTTGCTAGTTTCCAACAGAAAACAAAGGGAAACGGAGACTCACACCCTCTCGCCCCTTGAGAGCATACAGCTGCACACCCAGGGTTTTAAGTGTTGAAGCGCACTACCTAATATGGACACAACACTTAAACACAGTATTATAGTTAACTATTTTATTACTAACCTGTTGAAAACACTTGGAGTTGGGCTGTGATCACGTTCCCTGTCTCTCTCTCTGGTACGTTCTCGTTCCCTATCACGATCACGATCACGATCCCTCTCTCGGTCTCTCTCTCTCTCTCGTTCTCTATCTTTCTCTCTTCGTGCATAATAATCCCACTGTTTGCTGGTGTCCACAAGACTAGGCCACGAAGGAGCAGAACCTGCAAGGTGCGGAAAGGTGACTAAAGAAAAAAATGCTGGTATTAGCAAGAACAAAAGCTGGTAAAATATAGTATGATTCACTCTTGAAATGAGAGAGAGTTTTGTACATGCACATTTTTTCCCTTCACAAGTCTACATATTATTTGAAACTAGGTACAGTATTTTACTATGATGGCAATCCAAGATCTCAGACCCTCTTCTGTTGCATTTTAATTCCAAGGATACATGGTTACCAGTGTACATTTTATTTCTTCAGATATATATCATGCAGAATGTCTGAATTCTAGGTCACTACAAATAAAACAGTCACACAAACACTTCCTAAGAAGGATCAGATTTTTTATGTGATTAGCTTAGTTTTACTTTTGCAAAACAAACAGGAAATAAAAACAGCTCGAACAAACATAGATCCTTATAAATGATGTGGCTCTGAAAGTATAATTAAAAAAGGGGGAGGAAAGAGTGTTTCCTACTTTGGTCAGTTTAATTATTTTAAAGAAAAACATTATGGAAGTAAAAAGGTACACAAAATAAAAATAGTTGCAACTAAATGTACAATTTTTGACAGTTACATTCCACATTTTCTCTCGAGTTCATACTCTACAATAAATATTTTTCAAAGCATTTCCAATTATAGAACATAATAGTAAATGTGGAAGTCTCTTCTGTAAATTAGCCTTGGGGAAGCTATTACAACCAGCTAAAGGAAATAATTATTTTGTTTATCTTATACAAATATACCATTCTAATAAACGTTCACCAAGAACCAGTTATTAAAACATATTACATTTTAAGAAAATGAAATACGTACTTCAGTTTAAGACTTTTTGTAAAACAGAATATACTCGTTTAGAGGAGAAAAATTTTAAACCAGACTTTCTGATAAGAAAACATCCTCTCGCACTCAAGAATTTTCTGTAACCAGCAGTGGGATAGAAAGACTCTCCAGTATGTTCTGATGTCAGGAAGACACCAAAATGACTAGAGACCTGGCTTAGTAGCCCAAAGATAATGCTCAATGGGGCAATTGGAGTGCCTCATTCTACCCAACAGTGACTGCTTTATTTTACTGAGACACAGCACTCTCTAGTGGACTTAGGGTCTCAAAGTTAGGAATTCCTGAATGCTCTTATCTGCTTTGCGACCAACTCACTGTGTGACTTTAGATAAATCAGTTTAACTGCAGTGAGTTACCACTTTTCTCCATCTGTAAAATAAAATAATACTTATCTAACTCATGCGTTGTTATGAGGGCAAGTTAACAACTGTACAGAGCTTTCAAAAATATAAAGTGTTACATAAGTGCACGAAGAGGCAGCACTAATGGGTTCTGAAAAGAGTCATGTTCAGTCTTCTTTGTCTAAGATGCCTGTGAATGTGCCTGCAGCAGGGTGCTTGGCCAGAAGTGTAAAATACTGGTTCGCCAAGGGCTCCATGAACTAATACAAAAGATCCTTTGAGAGGGGGAAGATGGGGAGAGGGAGGAGGAACTTCAGCATTAAAATACTATTTCCAGTGACAACACATAATGCATAACAGCAGCAGCAGCAGCAATACAGTGCTTTACATCTACAAAATGCAGAACAAACATTAGCTGATGTTTGCGTTTAGGAATATAGAGAAAACGAGGAGTTAAAAAAAATCCTAGAACAACAGTGTTTTGTTTATTATGTTACCAAAACTAAAATTATTCTATGTAAGGAAAGCAACCAGAAATAGCAAAACACAAAAAAACCCAAACAGCTGGACTTTAAAGACTGCTAATTTCCTTAACTTGCCATGATTTCAACAAAGTATGGATGGTCTCCAGGGCTTGAATACACTGGATGAGAGAGACTGTTCTAATTAAAAATATGAAATTATATTTACTAAATTCTATTGTTTACATTAAATGTAAGTTGCAAAACACAAATGGTAATGATTTTTACTTATTATGGAATCTACATCCATGCTGATTCTGTCTGCTCCCTTCTATGCAATAACTACAGTGATTTCCATATTCTGCTAAATACACCAAAAAATTCATCTGACATAAGCAAAGTATGTCATTTGCATCTCAGTGACCCAGTGCTCTGGCTTTATATAGCTCGGATTGCAGCTATTCTGATTTCATCTATAAGAGTTCTCAACATGCAAGAAGTTAAAAAATAGAATTGCTTTCAAACATAATCAAGATTAGTATTTTGTGTCTTCTACTAGGAACAAATCTAAATATTGTGTTTCTTCTTGATTGATCTGTACTAAGCTTCACACTGAAACAACGCTACTGATCATTTCTAGATTGGGAGAGAGGAGTAGCAAATAAGGTTGGTGATTGTTATTTCAGGTACGGGAAATTTTCAATTTATTCAATACAGCTGGAGACTAACGCTGCTTCAGAGAACAGTTTCATACAAATAAGACTATACTGTGTCATGTACAACAGCAAAACATTAACTGATCTTATTTGTGTTGTAGAAAAAGCTGTTTTTTGAACTTTTTTGCAATACTTATACTAAATTTGTAATTCCATTTTAAATGGAGAGAGAACATTAGACTGGGAAGAGTATCAGTACTCACAGACCTATGAGTAAACATCACCTCAAAACCCACAGTTAGAGGGAAGACCAGGGGCACCAGATTAGAAATTCTGATCACATCTACCTCATTTTTCCTTGAAGACCCTATGGACAACTGGCGAACTGATAGCATTATAACAGAGAAATTGCGTGATTTTAAACTGTTTAAAATTTTGGTTTTTTGTTAATACTAATACTACTGCAACTTTCAAGAGAAAAGATGCATTTCTTAAGGATTCAAACAACTCTGGTCCTTTCAGTTAAGCACTAAGAGAGCTCACAATCCATGTCTCAGACTTCTAGCAAAGCCTGAGAAGGCTAGACAACATTCCTGACATTCTAAGATAAAACATCAGCAGGAAAACAAAATCAAAAATAAAAAGCCCTTATAACATTCATTTATAAAAGAGAGCTAGCATTTTCTATACATTATGAAGCAAAAAAAACAGACAAGTCAATTTTTTTGCTCTTTGAAGGTCACCTTTAAACATCTTCCTTTATAATCTCCTTCATAAAATTCAGTCTAAAAAATCTAGTATGTTCAAGCAACATTAATAAAGTTGATTATAGTAGGCCATGCATTCAAAAACGGTCTTAAGGAATAAAAATAGATATTTAGTTGATAATTTAAGACACAATCATCCTTCAAATCAATCAAAAAAGCCAAAGCAGCAGGAATCATGGCAAGAGGTTTACTTGCAGAGTATGAAAAAAGTGCTAATTTGAGCATAGAAAACAGCAAGGCTCCTATTTTGTCAAATATATACCATATAAAAGAATAGCATTTATACATCCCTAATATATGCTTAATATGTTTAAACTACTATGTAATCAAAAAGAAAATATGTAAATATGACATTGATTATATCAATTAACATATGTTCCATAAAACATTTTACAAACTATATGTCTATGAATGATTGAAAATATGTAGGGATATACTGAAAATATATTATTTTTCTCAAAAGGGTGATATTTTTATATTTAACATACTGCTCGTGTTAAAAAAATGTCATGTTTTCAAAAGTACCTTTACAATATGTTTCCCTCCTTGTGGGTCACTGTGCACGCGTGGCAACATTAAGGCCTTTTCTCTATCATTAATAACTGAGTGCATTAATATTTTTTGCCTAAATTAATGTTGAAGACGTCTGTATTCAGCTGAGTTTTTTGTTTTCTCTAGGCCTTTCTTTCTTTCTTTCTTTCTTTCTTTCCTTCCTTCCTCAACACATGGTTCTGTCTGGTTTCCTTCAATTCTGTCCCTCTGCCCTTTGAGAAAGTAACTGGAGTTCAGCATTACTGACAGTTCCAATCATCCAATGTCCCTCCAACAGCATCCTCAAAGACTGTTTCTTGGAATTTTTTCTTCTGCCGGATGATTTCAGATGAGCATCCTTACTCAGATGAATGAGACAACTAGTCCAGACCTTCGCCCTAAGATCGAGTGATGCATACCACACCAAACTCTGGCTGGATCTGATGGTAGAATCTTTACTGGAAATCTTTTCTGCATTGTGCAGCCTCTCAAGATCACCAGTCCTTCCTTTGAAGGCCCACTTGCAAAGTCTTGATTAGAAAGTGGTTGTCTTGTATCAGGTTACAGCACCAAATGAGGATTAGCAGCTCACTACTTGTGCCTTTGGAGACCTTTTTAGTAGAAAGTCTCCCAGAGTCATGATGACAGAACTTCTTACAGAAGCTTACTGAATCAGTGTTTTAGTCCTAGACTCTTTCTGAGATCCTCCATTGGTCCTGAGGTATTAGGGTGCCTTATACCAATACTGGGAAATGCACAGATGCCACTCTGAACTACTGAAGTGATGCTTTTATATCTGTTAGACTTTGATATCACTAACCATAGCTGGGTTTGTTGGTTTGTTTTTGGTCTTGCTACTGATTGGGGAGACAGGGAGAAAGCCAACCCTCCTTTCAACCAGATTTTAGAGGGTGATGTTGGGCAATCACTCTTCTGAGAGCTCTTTTGTGTAGGGTTCCACAAAATTTGTTATCCCTTCTCTAGTGGGCTCATAAACCATTGAACAGAAGACAGCAAGACATTTGGGCTGAAATCATCAGTATGCAGGTAACACAGCCTGATGCTTTTTTCCAAAAACAGATGGTCCAGTGTCTACTTTTCCAGAAATTAGAATATGAATAGAAATGAGCAGTCTGAGGCTCAATCCAGACAAAACTGAGAAGATTCTTGGTCCTAGTAGGCTGGGTAAGGAACTGATGGGTTTGGCAAAACTGGCACTTGGCTCCTGTTATTAAAGGGGCTCAACCACCTGTTTCAAAGCAGGCCCACAATTTGGGAGTATTTTTGGATTCCCAATTACTCTTGTTTTCTGAGGCAGCATCTGTAGACAAAAGTGATATTTCTCCCATCTGAGTCTGCTAAGATGTTTGCAACCACTTCTCCACAGTTGTGTACAGTGGCAGTCATTTCTGAGTTGTGATCCGCAGATTAGATTATTTCAATACCCTTTTGGGAAGCTAGGGCCAATATAGTATATATCAGCATCCTACTTTATGTCACCCATAGTGAACATTCTGTTCTCTGAAAACTGCAAACTTCCGAATTGCACCTGAGTACAAATGCAAGATATAGTCGATAAAGCTCCACATGGTTTTGGTCCACATTAATCTCTCCTTATACACTACTGCAACAACTGAGATCAGGTGGGAACCTCTTGCTAACAATCCCTACATATGAACATCTGCAGGTAGGTAACAGGAGGTCTATATGGCAGAAACTCACTCTCCACATTTGTCGGATAAAGTCCAAATCTACTGAGCTTCAAAGAATGATCAAAAGACATCTATTACCAAGAGAGTTTGTTATGAAATTTGTACTGTATTCAAGACAAATATATTCATTAAAAAAGTAGCTTATTTTTTCAATACTGTAGATATTCCCAGTGAAACCCGATGGCACATTTTAGACATTTTTTATGTACACTGAAAACTAGGAACTAAACCTAGAAGAATTAAAATGTATGTGAGGAAACTGACTTAATACATTATAAATTAATACTTAAACTTGAGAGCCTTTAGTAAATGAGATCAAAAACTAAGCCCCTCATTTTTTCTCAAGTTACAGCAATTCTGACAGACAGAAATAGAGAAAAGTCATCCATTTAAAACTTGTATTGTATTTTGATAATAAAATTTTTTGCTTTTTAGGAATGAAGTTGTGAGGCTGGAAAAATCATGTACTGGATTTGCATGTTTTAAGGAGCCAATACATTCCTACTCTCTGAAATAAAAAGTGATGCTCAAAAGTTAGGGTTTCAAACTTGTTACTGGCACCTGAGCCAGCTATGTGCTCAGAGGGGGCAAAAAACGGAGAGGAAGCACCACATGTTCCTCTCTAGTTAACTTTTCCAACTGACTTAATAAGCAACAGCCATAGGTTTCAGGAGGGAGCCATTTCCAGCTTGTCTTCACTGGAGAGAGATTCGCCACAATGGATCATGTTAGAGAGAATAAGAGAAGAGAATGGGGAAAAAATCCAGATACTATATTATTTAACGTAGAAAAGATAGTTTAAAAAAATAAATACTCGCATACATGCATTAATCAGTTCACATCTGTCTTCTACTACAGGCGTCAATTTGACCAACATCTGTGATCAGTTACCTGAAAATAAAATTCTGGTATGCCCATTCACAACTAAATGTCCCTTCAACTTTCCATTTTTTCCCTCATTTGCTGCTTGGTCCTCACAACCACATATATGCACTGCTCCTGCTTTTACTTTGCCCAGGAGACAGGAAAATATTCATTGCAAGGATGATCATCTCTGTGAGAACTTTTTTTTGAGTCAATCTCAGTATGACATTAATATCAACCCTGCAGGCCGATCACAGCCTTCTAAAGTAGAAAATGCTGAGCTGGTTCTGCCACTATCTAGAACAGCAATAAAGATGGCTTGAAATAGCTTACCCTTGTAACCAAAACATTTCCCAATGTGAAATAAAGACTTCAACTGAGAGTACAGCTCCAGCCAAAAGCAAAAGAGCAAACTATAGTGGGTGGATGGTTTTTTTCTTTATAAGCGGTGTAGTTAGTAACATCTATAATTAATGTTCAGCACTTTCCATGGTAAGACCCTTTTCGATTTGCTTATAACTTTGCAAAACTTTAATATTTGGGTTCAATTTTTCCATGCTGTGTGCGCGCCTTAGTCTGAATTTTTGGGGGGAAATTTCCGGAAGCATGGTTCATCTATTTCTGAGAACAAAGTTAAAGACAAATAGGGTGTTTTGCCCATATTCAAAAATTCTTCCAACTGTTTCACTAAGACACTCCAGGCTCTAGGAACTATTAAGAAGATGCTTTGGAAAAAGGACTTACACTTAAGGTAGGGAGATTGCCCTGAGGTTAGGGATACGTCTTTTGCCATTCCTATGAAAATCCACCCTAATTTGACCAAGTTATGAGCCTCTAAAAATGCTCAGTAGAGATTTGTTAGGAGCTTGGCAGGTAAATTTTCTGAAGACACAGTCTGTACTAAGCATACTCTGTACCAGGGCTGCAGGGTCTGAGCAGCACTTTCTCTGAAATTGCTGCTTCCAGCACCCAGGGGGCCCTGTGGCACTGAGCACAGTAACTGAGAGCAGAGAGAACTGGAATGGGGGAGAAAAAGAAGAGACAGTCATGGAAAAAGAAGAACAGGAGTACTTGTGGCACCTTAGAGACTAACAAATTTATTAGAGCATAAGCTTTCGTGGACTACAGCCCACTTCTTCGGATGCATCCGAAGAAGTGGGCTGTAGTCCACGAAAGCTTATGCTCTAATAAATTTGTTAGTCTCTAAGGTGCCACAAGTACTCCTGTTCTTCTTTTTGCGGATACAGACTAACACGGCTGTTACTCTGAAACTAGTCATGGAAAAGACAGAGTGGGAATGTGGGGACTGGAATGAGAAGTAGAGAGCAGAGATGGTGATCAGCAAAATGTGCACCTTATCTCACTCTAGTGGCTGGCCCACAGAGCACGACAACCTACCACTGTTATCATTTACTCTTAGCTCAAGTGGCAGATGCTGTGCATCTCAAGTTTCTAATCCTGAAGATAAATCATTTGGGTATTAATATGATTACACAGGATGGAACTGTTGGATTTTCAGTTTGCTTTTTTAAAAAGCTAGGAAGTTTTTTTTTTAAAACTACAAAAAATACATTGAAAAATGTTTGCAAACTCCAGCACTCAGAAGTTAGGAATGACAGAGTTAAGGTTATTTGTGTAACATTAATAAGATTTACATTAATTGTAAAATTAATTACATTAAATGTCTTCTTAATTTAAATTAAATACAGTTTTATTTTTTAAATAAACCTACTTAAATTTACATTTCAAATTGACAACCGATGTTGAGGAGGCCTAACCTTATTATAATAACTTCAATAAGCTATTAAGTAATTTACATTAAATACAAAAAAATAATATTAAGCAGTACATGTTTGTTGCCAAGTTTTAAAGAAAGGCAAACCACTGAACTGGTGAACGTCACTGCTAAGCACCTAGAACCAGAGCCTGCCTAAGTATTAGACCAGCTTTTGACAGCAATTGCCTCTGTTTTGCGGGTATAGAAAAAAAACCTGTCATTTCAGTTTAATCAACTAACACAGTTAAATTACTCTTCAAAGTTATTAAACTAATCGGGAGTTTAAAAAGGACAGCTTTCCTCTTTCAATCTATGAATAAAAACTAAGTGTGAGAGGCTGAGATCTACTAGTTCTAAAGCCTTGATGGATTTGGTGATGCAGAAACAATTGGCTTAACTAACTACAGACAATACTTCCTTTCTTTAATAAATCAGTTAGCTTTCAAAGCAAAATGTGTTTTGATACATTTGATAATTTTTTTCTTATGTTTCCAGCACTTACAGTAGTTTTATTTAATAAAAAAGGTGGTGCTGTTGTGCATTTTTAATTGATTTTGAATTACCATCCAAACAGAACTTGACACAAATCACAAGTAAAAAATGAATCCTTATCTAGTAAATAAGAAATGCATTATTCACAATTTTCCTAACATGTAAAAATTAAGAATCTGAATAAATGTAAATTAAGTTATATAAACTGCTTAGGTAAATGTGTAGAGATATAGAGTATCCTCCTGGCTAGCAAAAAAAAGAGTCTCAAACTTAGAATAAAGACTGTACTGAGTTTTCAAGTCAACATGTTTTAATGGTTACCAACCAATGAGAATCAATTTTCTTTAGGAAAAGAACATAAGTACAAATGCAAAACACAATTAAAACACATGATTTAAATCAAGGATTCCTGATTTAAATCATGATTACAATCTGTGATTTAAATCAATTCACCTTACTTTTTTTTTTAATAGGAAATGAAATCTTGCTCTAGAAAGGGCGCGCGTGCACACACACACACACACACACACACACACACACATACACGGAGTGTACTAGATTATCCAGTGCCCCACAGCGCACACATATACCATGAAAATACTGAACTACTTGCCTTCCATTGCCATCTGCAACAACTTTATAGCATGTGCAGGAAAAATACCTTAACAAAACGAGTTTGCATCTTTCCAACCACTGTTACAGATTTTGTTGGGTACAGTTTTGAAGGTACATGAAGAGAAAATGTCTGTCCACCTGCTAGTGATACACACTGAATTCTATTGGTGTTTGCGTGGTTTTTAAAAAACAAAAAACAAACACATTTGCATTGAAGCAGAATGGAAGAATGCCCCATCACAGAAATTTCAATTTAGAGGACAGAAAAATGAATGAATAGGTAAGCAGGTATTTACCAGTAGCTGCTAATATGAGGTGCTAGAAATTCAGTCATGATAATACTCATTTTAATCTTTTGCACCATCTTATTTTGACTAATGGATAGATTCTTGTTTACATTTAAACTGAAACAACGTAGCTATAGCTATTTTAAACACTTTTTAACAAAGCTTAAATAAAATCCTCAAAGCTGATAACCATACTCACACGGAAATGCACGAGCAGAGCGGCTGTCATAGCCAGAGGAATGTCCACTGTTGAAAGGTAAATATACAAGTCAGGTTCCTGCCCACACCTGAATGGATCTATCTATATCTATATGTAGATATATTATATATATATATATATATATATATATACACACATACACACACTCATATATATAGTGCCTGATTTTATTCTTCACAATTCTTAGAAGTATGTGACTAAAAGAGTATATTTTAAAGGGGATTATATTTAAATAATATGCCCTCCATCGTAAGCCTTCCTACTATAAAAAACAATTTAATTATCAGTTGCACTCAACAAACACAGATGTCTAATATATAAATATTTTAATACTGATGTAGCAAGGAGGATTCATGTTCTTCCTTAACATTCCTAATTTTTTTAAACATTTGTTCCCAAAAATGTCTGAATATGTTTTATATTATATATAAACTATTCTGTCTTGTCCTCACTGGATTTTCTATTTCGGTATGTTACTTGTATTCCAAAAAACAGTTACAAATATTGGCAGGGAAATCATACTCCATGCCCAATTGCTTGGCAACAAGCAAATTTGTGAGTGAAAGCTTCCTAATATCCTTCCTGTTAAATAAATAGGTATGGAAGTGAATCCAATTTTTTCAAACCCATATGCATATAAAAGCAGGTGGGCTTCAAATGGATTGGTCTATAAATATTCTTCTAAATCAACTTCATATTTTCTAGAGCTATTTCTTTCAATGGTAGCCAACTTAAATAGGTAAAATATAGAGGTTGAAAAGGACGATGTGCACATAGGGCTCAAATTCAATTTTCTATAACCTTTGATAAGTTTTATCGCTTCCTAGATAGCTTGAATTAATCAACTACACCTTATTTAACACATTTACTTAAGTGCTACTTTTGTTCTTGAAGACAGCCTCACAGTATAAAAAGGCTTTTGGATCAGTATGGTTTTAAAAATAGAATAATGAAAGCCTTATGCAATGTCTCAACATTTTAGGGTATTTGTCAGAGCTGGAATGCAAGGTTTTAATATAAACTAGATAAAGAATTTTGCAAAGCTGTACTATACTGAGGAACCTATATAATTTATTCTCATAATAAATAAAAATAGCCATAAAAAATACAATGACCCAAAGAAACAAAGTCAAGCTAGCATATATTTCAGACCTTTTGAACGGTTCTCTGTATTGCTAAGTCTTTTTTACTTGCAAAATCTTAAGAAAAGTACTTCAAATATATATTTTATTTCCTTCAGCAAATTTTAACATTCCGGTTGGTGGGAATGTAAATCTTTGGGTTGTGCATGACCTATGTTAAAAATAATTCTTTCAGCTGTTTCACTGAGAAGCTTTATCTCCTCCATACTGTGGAGCAGGGACTTGAAATCTGGCAAAGGGGCTGCTCTGATGTCAAAAATGTGCCTTTTACCGTCTTTGTGAAATTCCACCCAAATTTGGCCAAATTATAAGCCACTGAAAATCTCATTTTGCACATGCTCACTAGAGGTTTGTTAGAGGCTGACAGTAGATAACAGCCTACTGATATTACCAGTTACCCCATAAATTCAAATGGTAGCGGTCTGTCCTATGAATCTAAAGGCTCTGATAGTGCTGCTGACCTATGTGAAGATTAATATGGTTCTATATATTTCTGTGGGGTTTTTTTCCATTTAAAATACTACATACAAAAACAATTATATTACAAGAATGTAAGGCAAGCACTCGAAAATAGGAAATGCCAGAGTTGAGGCTGTCTGTGCAACTTTAATTTGGCTCCCTTGAGCATATGCATTATGAAATCAATAGGAGTTAGGTGCCTATGCACTTTTGAGAATCCCACTAGGTTCATCCCTGCATCTTGCCTAGATATATTTAAAAATCTGGCCCATAGTTTTTAATCACATGATTGCATACTATTTTTTCCACAGGACTCTTACTTCTTCAGCATACAAGATGTTCAGGACCATCTTAACACTACGAGCACTCCAGCTGCAAAGCTGCAGCTAGGTGACTGTAGCACCATAGTGCAGATACTTCCTACAGCAATGAAGGGGTTTTTCCATCAATATAGGTAATCCAACTCACCGAGTGGTGGTAGTTAGGTCAATAGAAGAATTCTTCCAATAACCTAGCTGCATCTACATTGGGAGTTAGGCAGGCTTAACTACGCAGTACAGGGGTTTGAATTTTTCATACCCCTGCGCACCTGGCTATGCTGACCTATCTTTTAAGTGTAGACCACATCTGAATTAGTGTGTTGTGATTTAGGATATTGCAGGCAGGACCTGATTTGTTGCAAAGCAGGAAGGTGTATAGTAAATAAGGTTGGGGACTACAGGAAGAGAAAGGATGGTCTTGTGGTTTAGACATTTGAAATGCCTCCCTGGAGAAATGGATTCTATCCCTTCCTCTCCCACAAAATTCCTATGTGATGCTGGGAAAGTAATTTAAACCAACTTTTCACAAGTGGCCACTGTGCGCATTTCATTATCTAGGGACTCAGCTTGAGACATTTTGGGCCTGATTTGCAGAAGTGATAAATACTCACAACTGCAACTGGAGTCGATGGGGCCTGAGCTTTGAATAACAAGTGCTAAAAAATGTTAAGTGTTTAAAAAAAATCAGGCCCTAGACATTTCAAGTTAGATTCCCAATATTTGTGGACATGACAATTTGGCCTTAATCTCTCTCTCTCTCTCTCAGATCCTCATCTACAACATGGGGATACTTTTACATCGGGGGGATAGCTCAGTGGTTTGAGCATTGGCCTGCTAAATCCAGGGTTGTGAGTTCAATCCTTGAGGGGGCCACTTAGGGATTTGGGGAAAAATCAGTACTTGGTCCTGCTAGTGAAGGCAGGGGGCTGGACTCAATGAACTTTCAAGGTCCCTTCCAGTTCTAGGAGATAGGATATCTCCATTAATTTAATTTATTTATCTGACCTTATGGGGATGTTGTGAAGCACTCTGATACTATGGCGATCAGTGTCAACAGTTGCATAGACAACCTGATTTCCAGCATTTCCTAGACTTTGAGTGCTTGACTTTGCAACCTTAACTTTTTGTGTGTATAATATATATGCTGTGCCAGAGAAACACAGTAAGATTAAGTTAGATAATCCATTGAATAATCTGAGAATCTCTGAATAATCAGCACCCTAACTAATGAGAGAGCTGCTCTATTCTTAAATCTTGCATCAATATAATGGGATAGATCTACAGGATGACAGATAGCAAAATACTTTATACACAAACAATGTTAGCTGTATTAAAGCCTTCTGAAATTTTAGATGACAGTAACTCCAGGGAAAACCCAAGATAGAAAATGATGACAAAAGCAGAATTTTTTTCTATATAAGGAACATAAAAGTTGTTATGCTTACTGTAAGGATTTTTTTTTTTTTTTAAAAGCCCCATGTTGAAAGGGATGAAAATTAATAAATGATTTCAAACAAAATTTACCTTTCTATTGTTGGTATAAGAGAAGGTGGCGGACCTCCAGGTGGGGGAGGAAAACCTGAAATATTTAATTGGAAAACATAAAAAATTGGGTTAGGTATATAATGGCATACTAATTTCAGAGAAGCAGAGCTGAAGCAAAGTATTACCGTCCACACAATACACAACTACTTAACAAAAAGCAGGGTCAAGTCCTAAATATGTACATATTTTCAGTGTCTTAATTTCATCTGCCATCAGTCTTAAAACATTTACTTTAAGTATTTTCTATTGTGCTGCAACTCTTGAGAGGTTATCAAAAATGCTTTGCTCCAACAACAAGTCTCTGAATAATTTTAATGAGCGTCTTCTCGGGGGAGGATGGGGGGGAGGGAGGGGAAGAGGGGAGTGTAGTTCTTAGGGAAGTGTCACGTTGGTCCCATAATCAGGAACATTAAAACTGTTCCATCTCTACCTTGAATAAAATCAACCAGGCCTATGTCTACACATATAGTTTTATGTTTATGAACTTTTATCTTGATATGAACAAGCAGATGTAGGCAACTGCGTGTTGCACATTCAAATTTAAGTTTCACATTTTTTAATAATGCTTCAGAAAATATGTAAATAAATTACCTGGTGGTGGCACAGTTATTGGTATACCTAAGAAATAAAAATATATGATGCATACTAAGTCAATTTTAGCAATAATTTGTGTTCATTATCAGCAGAGCTAATTAAAATTATGTCATCAAAATAAAGAACGAAAGTATCTAATTTCCCTGTCCTTAGAGTAAGAATCATGGCTGTCTCAGTGTTATCAACTTGTCATTTTATCTCGAGTCTCATGATATTTGGGGTTTTATTTAAAACTTCAGCTCCTGAGAATTGTTTTCAATTAACACAACTACAACAAAAACCCCAGTAAGTTTCGAGATTTCAAAGTTGCAAATAATACCTTGAAAATGTGACCCAAGCACACCCGAAACATTCAAAAACCAGAAAGCAAATAAAAAAAGCTGTTTTGTTGTTGTTGTGTTGTCGTTTTGTTAGTTTGGTTTTTAATGTGTCAAAAAAGGAACTTTTGGGAGCAAATCTGAATTACATAATTTAAACACCCTTCAAACTCTAAACTAGCCACAGGTACAATTGGGTTTA
Source organism: Malaclemys terrapin pileata (assembly GCF_027887155.1). Lineage (NCBI taxonomy): Eukaryota > Metazoa > Chordata > Testudines > Emydidae > Malaclemys > Malaclemys terrapin. The sequence continues at coordinate 51,923,145 of NC_071509.1, read as the reverse complement.
ATAGAATATGTATCACAATACTTCACCAAGTACACGTACCTACTTTAGGCTCTGATCCAAAGCCCACTGAAGTCAATGAAAAGACTGACCAATCCTGCATCTTAGTGCCCAATCCTGCAAACGCTTATGAACATTCATATCTTTATGCACAAGAGTAGTCCCACTGAGTTTTAAAAGACAAGTTTTTGCAGAATCAGAGGCTAAAGTACTAAGACCAAAATTTTCAAACTTGGGAGCCTAAAGTTCAACACCTAAATGAGAGCACACATCCCACTAATTCATTTCAATGCAAATCTTTTCACTGATTTAAATTGGAATTATGGATGCTCACCACATCTCAAAGTAAAGATACTTTCCTCAGATGTCTAAATATAGATTTAAGTGTCTTACTTTTAGGCATCCAAATTTGAAAACTTTTGCCTGAGGATCTGTGCAGATTGTATTAATGAGCTTTTTCAGGTAAAACAGTATGTTTAAAGCAATATTTCCTGTCTAAAATTATAACTACAAATAATATAACATTTTCTGTTTGAATAGTGACAATTTGTTAATATTTACAGAGAGTTCTTTGAATTATCAAATCATATCAGCTTGAAACATTCAGCTCCAATATGAAAGCATCTGCTAATCATTTATTTTTCACAAGACTCCAGATATGTATATCTTCTAGATCATCATAAAGGACATTTTTAAAATATAAAAATCTAAAGAAATCAGGGGTAATTTGAAGCAAGCATATTCCATTTATTCCATCATATTCCATGCTCACCTAACAAAGCTCAGACCCAATCACAGGGTCCATTCTTAGACTTTCTCATGACTTACCTATAGATGTATAGTATTAGTGTAAGATACCTTCACCTTACAGAGGTCAGCATTAAGGTTTTGCTTTGGGCGAGATCGACAGAAACTAGATGTACATATTTGAGTGGTTCTATTCTATAACTGAAAGTGAATATATTGTGGAGCAGTGGAATCCGAGCATATTATGGCATAAAACGGAAGTATAGCTGTGTCAGCCACATTCTGTTGGCACTGCAGCCTGTACTGTCTTACCAAATTTGCCAATGACTTATGCATGATTGCAGGGTGTTTAATATACAAGCTGAGATAGAGTACTGGATAAGACATATTAACTGGTGATGTGCTTGCTTTTTAATGCCTGAATTGACATGTAATGCATTTCAACAACCTTAGTTCTAAGGCAATTACATTGTTTATGTTGTAAAATATAATTTCTTGGTTTTGAACAACAAACTTAAAAGCTAATTTTCCACCTGAAATGGGAAGGAGGAGATGGAAAGATCCAAAACCTGGTGGCTTTGGAGCTAGAGGTAACAGAACTTCTGAACTCAAGCAACTCCTTCACATCTGGACTAAGGGAATAACAGGACCCTGGTAATTTTAGGAATCCATTAATTCCAGAGATAAAAGCTGTCAAGATCTACTAGTTGCATTAATAGATCTTGTAAACTGTGCTGTCTGTTCTACCTTCTGGCCGTGGCGTTTTCTACACCCACCCTTATTAATAATCTAGGAAAACTGATAGAAAAAAAGTTAGCTGGCATTAATGTGATGGTTGAAAGATCTAACACCAAAAGAGTTAGAAAATACTTCACATGAAGGGCAAGTGGGCGATATTAACTTAGTTAAGTTGAACACATGGAGTATTTTCTATTCCTCTTTTCTTGGAGAATTGTTGCACTTTATCAACATACACCATTAAATATACCAAAATGCAAGATCTTAGAGATGTTACTCCAGCAATACTTTTAGAATTCCAACTTAAATGACTGATATTTCAAACTTAACACTGCATGAATGTTGGCTTTTTTGCATGTAATTTTCCATTACTGTACTAGAACAGTCTAATTTGTCAAGTTTCAGGATAAAATAAGTTTTTGTCCGCTATAGGTAATGCTACAACATTTAACTATGAAAATCATCAGTGAACACCTTCTACAAAATGAGTCCTGTTGCAACAATTTGTACAATCTCAAGAAAAAATACATAAATACAAAGCACTATACTTGAGCCCAGGTAAAATTAAGACTTTCATTTTAAGATATGTACTCAACAGAGACGTGTACAAAGATCCAAATTAGACCTAGTAGTGCTAATTTTTATATCTAGAGACCAATATTACTAATAGTAAATGTCTCAATACTGAAATTGATTTCCAAAGTTGGAAAAGTTAACAAAAAGTAAGTTAGGCTCACTAACAGATCTTTATATTAAATCATCAAATTTCAGATTCTTCTACCTCAAGCCTTTAACTCTAGGAAAGGATTACAGGTCTGTCGCATCTTACGCACGTTTAACATGCGCGATTCCAGCTTTACGCAGTCGGGGGAGGTGGGGGGAGAAGTGCGGGCGATGCCACCAGCGTGAGACACAAATCTGCTGTTCCCACTAAAATATTTTTTTTTGGGGGGGGGGGGGACGACTTGACAGCAACAGCATGTCTTTAGGCCTGTGATAAGGTTCTCCTCTATAATAATCCTGGAGGGTTGGCAATAAACCCACCCACACACACACAAAAAACCCACCCACACAGTTTAAATAGTGCATCTGTCCAGGAGTGAGTGTGAGATGGGAGAAGCGAATCTGCTGTTCCCACTACAGTACTGCTGTTCCCACTACAGTACAAAGTCCCCCTGTGCCTCTCATACTGTAAGCGTCTTGCCGTGCTGAGTGAGATTCTATTGTGCCTGTACTGTTTAAAGATACAGTATTCTTCATACTGTATAACATGACCCCTAAACGCAAGGCACCTACTTCATCTGGTGCTCAACCGAAGAAACGGTGATCTGTTCCAACGCTGGAGGAAAAACTGGCTGTGTTGGACTTACTGAGAGACGGTATGTCCATCGCGAACGTGGCGCGTAAATACGGCCGCAACGAATCTAGCATCCGTGCCATCCAGATTCGAGAGAGAAATTTGTCAATCTGTGGCATCAAGTGCTCCAGTGACGAGCAAAGTGCGTGATAAGACTTTAGTGAAGACTGAAAAGGCATTAAACTTATGGCTGGAAGACATGAACCATAAACATGTGCCTATCAATGGCAACATGTTGCGAGAAAAGGCTCTTAGCATCTATGTGCTGTTCAAACCTCCTGCCGAAGAGGGACAGCCTTCTGATAAGAAGGAATTCAAAGCCAGCCAAGGTTGGCTTAACAGTTTTAGGAACCGCTTCAACCTCAAAAATGTGCAGACTACTGGTGAAGCTGCATCTGCCAATGAGGAGGCAGCAAAAGCCTACCCAGAACAATTAAAGAAAATCATAGAGGAAAGGGGCTATCTTCCAGAACAAGTTTTTAATGCTGACGAGACCGGGCTCTTCTGGAAAAAAATGCCCACCAGCACTTACATTTCGAAATCAGAAAGACAAGCCCCTGGCTTCAAAGCAGCTAAAGACCGTGTGACTGTGTTGCTTTGTGGCAATGCGGCTGGGCATTTAATAAAGCTGGGCTTGCTCTACAGGGCTGCAAATCCCCGTGCCCTAAAAGGCAAGAACAAAAATCTCCTGCCTGTGTTCTGGCAATCAAATAAAAAGGCTTGGGTGACGGCAGCATTATTTCTGGATTGGTTCCACAAGTGTTCCATTCTGGAGGTCAAGCAGAACTTGAAGAGAAAGGACGTGACTTTAAAGTGTTCCTGATTGTAGACAATGCTCCTGGCCACCCTGTGGCACTCCGGTTTGCACATAACGACGTTGAAGTCGTCTTTCTCCCCCCTCCAATATCACCTCCATCCTCTCGACCAAGGCGTCATTAGCTGTTTCAAGGCCACGTACACGAGGCTTACATTCTCACGGATCCTTACGCTATGGATACTGATCCCAATGTTAATGTGATGGAGTGCTGGAAGTTCTTCAACACTGATGATTGCATCACTTATATTAAACAGGCAATGGATGCAATCAAGCCTGAAATAGTCAATGCATGTTGGCAAAACCTATGGGAAGACTGTGTGAATGATTTTAAGGGTTTCCAGACCATTGACAAAGAAGTGCAACTCATTGTCCAGGTGGCCAGGCAAGTGGGTGGTGATGGCTTCGTCAACATCCTCAAGAAAGAAATTAAGGAATTAATTGAGGGCCATAGAGAAACATTGACTAACGAAGAGTTAGAGGAACTGATAAAATCATCTACAGAAGATGAAGATGACAACGAACAGGAAGAGCCAGCAACTTGGAATCTTTATAAATTTTCTGAAGTGTTCCAAGCAGCGAAACACTTGAATGATTTAATTTCTGAATATGATCCTTCTATGGAACGAAGCCTCAAAAATCACACATAGCATTATGGATGATTTGAGACCGTACCAAGAAATGTTTGAGGAGCTCAAGAGACAACAGCGACAGTTGCCAATCACCATGTTTTTAAAGAAAAAACAACCAGCAGCAGCAGAGCCTACACAATTAACTTCTCGAGCTGAACCAGAGCCAACCACTTAGTCTACGACTCGCTCTCTGTCACCCAAGCCTGGCCCATCGTCTCCTGGAGCGACATCAGCCCCTGACGACTCAATAATAGTGTTGTCAGGGGAAAAGGAAGACTAATCATTGGAGTGTGTACAGTACAAGACTAGCAAGAATATCCAGGATGACTGGTGACTGTTCAGGTTTACAAAAACTGTACTGTTTTCATTTTTTATTCTTTCATTCTTCAGTCTCTCTTATGTTATTAAAAATACTTTAAAATTATATTTTGCATATGTAGTCTATTACATACCGTACATTGCTGTATACAATACATAGTACTGTACAGGGGTGTATACACAAAATTGTACTTTATGGGTGATTTAAGGGATTTTCAAGGGTCATTTTGACTATACACGGTTTTTGCTTTACGCGCTGACTGCGGAACGTAACCCCAGCGTAAGATGAGACCGACCTGTATTTGTTATGTCCCTTTAAATAATGGACTGGAATCTATTTGGTGTTAGCATAGCAGTTCTTCTTTATTTCAAGATAGCAGACACCAAGTGTAAAGATCTAGACCAGCAGTTCTTAAACTGTGGGTCGGGACCTGAAAGCGTATCACAACACTGTTTTAATGGGGCTTGCTGGAGCCTGGGGCCAAAACTGAAGCACGAGCCCCACCGCCCAGGCTGTGGCCTGAGGGCTTCAGCAGCCCTGGGCGTCAGGGCTTGAGTTATAGGCCCCAGGCTCAGGGTTGAAGTCCACAGGCTTCAGCTTTGCCCTCTCCCCTCCCCGCTGCCCAGGATGGTGGGGCTCGGGCTTTGGCCCTCCAACCCGGAGTGGCGGGGCTCAGGCAGGCTCAAGCTTCAGTCCCCCATCCTGGGGTCGTGTAGTAATTGTTGTTATCAGAACGGGGTCGCGGTGCGATGAAGTTTGAGAACCCCTGATCTAGACAGAAAGTTATCTCCTACCTTACCTTCCATACCTTCCAATGTCAAAAATGTGTAACATAATATCAGGAGAATCAGGTAATTAGCATGAGGGGCACTCTAGTCCCTTATCTCTGATGAACACAATGTTTAAAAAGATACTCTTAGGACAAAATGGTTAGCCAATGATTTCTTTTGAGAGAGGATAGCATTGAAGCACGGATTCATTCCTTGCAGTGCTGGACTTGACCTGAAGGCTAGTCTGAAGAGATGACCTAATGTACTTCCAGCACTTTTTTGGGACCCTGCCTTTAACCACCCCACTCAGTCCAAGTGTGTAAAATCTTCACAAAATGTTACAGCTTCCACTAAAGGGGAGCAGGGCCACAATGTGCTGTCACTAAGTAATACCCTTAACATTATGTGGCATGCTTGAATGAGAATATAACAATGTAAAAATACTTTTGTAACATCATAAATGTATAAATGGCATCTTTTTAAAATGCAGTATTAAAAACAAAAAGATAATAAGCTTTAAAACTATCACAACAGCACCTAAATATATTTCCTCCCAGATTTCAATTATCCTAGCAAATTAAAAAACTATACCTTTTACCACAGCCAATTAGAGTGACTTTTCTAGGAGTAGTTCATAGTTTTCCAGGTTCAGCTTTCTGAACAATATTAGTACTTCTTCCTCAAAAGGCATTTGCATCACAAGAGAGTAAGTGAATACAGTACAAGAGACAGAACTTCAAAGCAGGATCCTTTTTCAAAGGGGCTTCTGGAGGATGTTTTATATTTGGAGTACTTAAATTTTCTGGCAAGTAGTCCCAGTTAATATTAGGTAACAACAGTCGATTTTTTTCCCACTGAACCTAGGAGGGATGGCAGATTCTATTTTAGTAAAAGCTTTGAAGATAAAGAGCTGGCAGCAGCACAATTAAAGCACGGGACTGGAGGAGCCAAAGCCACAGCTCTTAATGGTTATTTTCAAATTACTCGAAGCACGGAAGGATGTTGAAGGAGACTTTTTGAACAAGTGCAGGTCATAAACCTGTCTGTAAAACATAAGACTAAAGTCAAACCTGCTTGACAGATCTGCAACATGTGTGTATATTTCATTAAATGCCTATTCTCAACATGTGAAAGGTTTTATAAAAACATTACAGTACACCTACATAACATCATCATCTCACTTAGGAGGGAAAAAAGGGAGATCAGCCTAACTTTTATAGTCTGTAACTCTGATCCTTTCCACCATTATAAAGAAGATAATTATTTTCAAACTCCTTCCAATGAGTTGTACACATTAATTTAATGAAAAGGTCACTTTAAAGTTGAAAGTTTGATTACCTCTGTTTTTAACAACAACATAACTTTTACAAAGGCTCCAGAGCAGTAGCATTCTCTCATCAAATTCATATTTCTACATTTTATTTTTACCTATAATTTCACTCACACACACACACACGGCAGGGGAAGGATTTTATTTTTAACTTTTTCTCCTCTAGCTCCCCTAGGTTGCACCATTTCCTAGATGCAGGCCATTGAGAAGGATTCTGTTTTCCAAGGATCAGGAGCTGACAATCCTAAAGGTCGCCAGCAGCAGCTGCACTGGCATCCTCTTCCAAGAGAAGGACCCAGACCATGTAAAAGCCAAAAAAACACTGCAGAAAGGAAGCATGCTGCCTCTACCTCAGTTATCCCCATCCAGTTCATGTGCAGAGAAGATTAGAAGGGAGGATTCTAGAAGAGCACCAGACAGCAGGGGAAACAATTAAGCAAAGGAGTGGCTGACTGGGATCTCTGCAAGGCCACAGAAGGGAAAGAAAACTGCTCAGCAGTGGGGGCAGTGGAGAAAGTAAAGTGCAATCGGGAAGCTAAGAAAAAAAATGTGTGCGTTTCTCTGGCTCCATGTTGAATCAGTCTCTCTCCCCATGAGTAGTATACCTTTCCCATCTTAATAAGCTCCCACTCAGCTGCTCCTCTGCTCAAGAACTTCCTCATCTGGCCCCACTGAACTTTTAGTATTATCCCCTCTAGTTCTTTTGCCATCCATAGTTCCTCTTTAAAACATACCTCTGCAAAATAGCAAATAGCAAAATGTTCAGAACAAAAGCGTCTGACTTAAAAGGGCACTTTCAAGGATGAAAGACTCAAAATTTAATAATCTCCCTGTTTTAGCTATTTCTATAGTAGCCAGGTCTGTAGTTTATAAGTACTGAGGATGTAAAAACAGATTTCAGTCTTAGCCTTCCCAATTTAATTCTGAATGGGGGAAGGGAGGGAGCAGGAACGTTCTGAAAAATCTTTTAGGATTTCAAATACAAGTAATTTGGGATCTAACACATTTTAAAAAAAATCATTTCAAACATCACATTCCTGTTTCAATCATTCTATAAAACATACTGTATTTACCTGGTGGGGGAATCAGAGGAGGAGCGGTACTGACAGTTGGAGGGGGTGGGAGGAAAGGAGGTGGTGGAAGGTGGGTAGGCGGAGCTCCCGGAGGGAAAAATGGAGGTGGCTTGGTAAAACTGTCTACATCAGCACTGGATCTTTCTGAAAGAACCTGTAAGATATGAAACCTACAGTTACAATTGTTATGTAGAGATGGGTTGGAAAATATAATTTTCTTCTCTTTCTAGTTCTTTCCATTCATACAAAATATGTTCTTAAATAGATATGTAAGGAATATACATTAAAAAAAAAAAGCTTTTTATGAACCAAACTAAATATTAAAAACAAAACAAGAACATTTTGAATTCCTAGATTAAAAAAACTACATGAAGCTGAAGTTAGGGTTGAGGCTACATATTAGTAATTTAAAAGTAAAAAATTTTACAAGAAAATTGTAATTATTACAGTCAGGTAATTCAGACTTAGGATTTCTTTTAAATTTAACCTGAACATGCGAAAGCATAATAATACAGCTAGAGCACCCAAAAACTTTAATTCTGCCATATAGTGATGCCATGGAGGGAAAAATTGGACTAAAACCCCTGATTACCTTCAAAAATCAAATTTAATTTAATTTGGGACCACAAACATTAAAATTTCTTATTACATAGTGTGTGCTAGTGGAACAGTGACATAGAAATTCATTAAAATGTCTCCCTTCATTACAAGCCATGTATGCCTTAAGTCAGATTTTTATTTCTTAAATTGCATATTAAGAAAACTCTCCTCACTTCTTTTTAACATCAGTGTCATTTGGGGGGCAGGCATGCGTGGCAGATGACTATTTTCAATATAACATCCATCCTGGCCATAAAATTGACATTTATATTTATAATATATGTGTGTGTTTACAGAGACACACACGCGCACGCACACACCACCACCACCCCCATACAGGCCCGATTAAGTCAATGTAGCTGCCTGGGGTGTAAGTCAGCAAAGAAGTTGGACCACTGCTGCTTTTTACTAAAAAGTACATTAAAATGTTTTCTTTTGATCATCATCAATTTGGATTTCACAGAGAAAAAAGTTTCTTGGCGTTAAATACAACACATTAATTTTAAATGATATTTGATCCTTTTCCTTGGTTGTTCATATTATCATCATTCATCCATGCAGTTTAGAATTATTTATTCAGACAATTAGGTGAAAGAAAAAAAGCCCCTCTTTGGTCAGTGACACAACATGTGAAAATCTGCAATACGAAACCTGTATATTGCTATTTTCATTGGCACGCCGCCTTCCTTCCACTCTGCTGATAGTGATGGTCTGTCCAATCACATCTATTGTACCGGACAATCTCCTGCAACACAGGACAAAACGGAATAACCAAAAAGTACTAAAGGACTTTTACAAAGCTTAGAACAAGCAAATTAAACAGCAAAGGCAAATAATATATGAATCAATTAAAGTCCATAAGCTCCTTCCTCTGTACAAAAGCTATTTACAAGTCACATAAGGTTTCTGCAGAATGCTAGATCCTAAAAACGTTTCATTTATTGAATCTTATAACATCAGCTTTCTTGTTTCTTTAGAATTAAGGAAAGGAGTAGTACAGACTTCTCAAGAATAAAGGGTGAATGTTTCCACATTCCACTCCCACTTCCCCTACAGTAAACAGCGATATGTTTCTGCCTATGTTAAAAGAAAAAGATCGGCAACATTGGAATTAAAGAGTACTGGTAACATGTAACAAGAAAAGCGTATTCTCAGAGAAATTCTATAAAAATTAGCAAATGCAATTAAAAAAAAAGTGTTACAGGAAACTTAGACTTGAGGCTGCAGAAACTATTCCTGTAATGGTCCATGGAAGATGGAGAGAATGACAAGGTAAATAATAAGGCACTGATAAAAACGGTTAGCATACTGTGCATACTGTAGATATTGCAGCACATATTACATGAAATCACCCATTATCCCTGGGCTTCTGCAACATCTAGACATAGCAACATACCATTTAGTGGGTAACATCAAATGGAATAGGGTACTAGAAGCCAAGAGACCTGGATTCTGTTCTTGGGTTGATAGGTCTGCCTGAAACTCAGAAGCCACTTAGACCAGGCCACTTATCCTTTGGTACCTGTTTCCCAAAATGTAGAAATGTAATATGCAAGGAGCTGCCTAACTGCTCTAAAAACAAAGTCGAGGCAAACACTTAACTCCTTCCTGGGTTTGCCTTTACTAACAAAGAAATTAATAGTAGGATAAAGCTGAACTCAAGCCTCTCGACAGACTTTGTTTTAATTTTTGTTTTTGGCAGACACTGACCCCCAGTGCGTCTCAACCTTTTTTCACCCAGGATCCAAAATCCATCTGTAGTTTATTGCCCAAATGACAAATATTTATGATTCTAAGGACTGATTCAGAGTATAAACCCATAACTGGTTTTGAGTGCAGGTAGGTGGGGGGACTGGTGTAAGTACTTCTCCCTTTCCTGCCTCCACAACAGTCAGGTCCAACAGCACTAGTAAGCAGCTGTGGAACCAATTACACAGTTTCTTGAAGTGGTGCTGCCCCCAGAGTTGAAATGAAGGCAGAGGTGTGGAGTGGAATGGCAGTTTCAGTAGAAAGAGTAGTAGAAGGGAGCAGAGTTTCTGCTACCATCAACTTCATTTGTTCCTGCTGGGCCTAGTGTCCAAGGGATTTTGCTGTTTCCACCCATTTCAACCTGAGAGGTGCAACCTAGTGGTCACCTCCTCATGAATAAGGCTACGTTTTAGTCACGGGTATTTTTAGTAAAAGTCACGGACAGGTCATGAGCAGTAAACAAAAATTCATGGCCCGTAACCTGTCCATCACTTTTATTATATACCCCTAACTAAAACTCGGTGGGGGCAGCCCTGGGGGCACCATGGGTACTTGGTGGGGGGTGGGGGTCGCAGCCCAGGGGGCGCCGCAGGGGCTGGGGGAGGGGGTTGGCGGGACTGGGGCAGGTTCCCTACCCGGCAATTGGGAAGTGGCGACCTCCAGCTGCTAGCTCCACCTGCTGCTTCCGTTCTGACCCAAGCTCTGGGTTCTGCAGCTCCCATTGGCTGGGAACCACAGCCAATGGGAGCTGCGTAGGCGGTGCCGCAGGCGGACGCAGCACGTGGAGCTAGGAGCTGAGTTCCTGTCACCCTTCCGGGTAGGACCATCCCCCCACGTAAGCACTGCCCCACACCCCAATCCTCAGGCCTGATCCCCCCGAACTCCTGTTGCTGGGGGATGGGGGCCCAAAACTGCCCCAGCAGCAGCTGGTGCGACTGGCCCAGGGGCTGGCCGAGCTGCTCAGATGGCTCCTGAGCCAGCGGCGTAGACCACTGAAGAAATCACGGAAAGGCACATAATCCGTGACCTCTGTGACAAACACAAAGCCTTGCTCATGAACCACCAGAGGGTCTTGACCCAAGTTCTACTCTACATCCACTCAGAGATTTTCTGCATTTTTTTGTCACTTTATATTACTGACGATCTCTCACCACCACAACCATCATCCTTTTTGTCATAGAGGAATGGATCACAATCACATAGAGATTTGAGATAGAGATGAGACAATACATTTCAGAATTCCACTGATTGACAAATTTTCCAAGTACCTTAAATATCAACACAAAGGTCCTGTACAGTAGCTTTGTTTGAAAAACCATTCATTTAAGAATTTTTTTTAACACAACATAATAGAACAAAGAGACATGGTTGTTAAAGAATCTGTGGTATTTGTGTTAGAGCAGAAGGTCTTAATCTTGGTACCTTAAGCAAATTCTAGCTCCAATAACTGCACCCTGCCTACCCAATTCCTCCTGAAATTTCACTTGGCTAATCCAGTCCCTTCCAGTTCTAAGCTGTCATATACTATTGCTCTGTGCCAGTAAACAGTTTCCACATGTCACCACTTCAAGTGCAGTTTAAATGTCGTACATATATCCCCTAACTACTTAACAATGCTTTGAGAGATTCAGTGTTTATAATGCTCTTTGAAATCCTAATATGAAACTCACCATATAAGTGCAAATTATTAATAAAACATACAAGTTATGCTAGCAAAGAGACTTTTCTTCACTGTCTCATGAAGTTAACTAATCCATACTCCCCTACCTCTGTACTCTTTCCTCAGATGTGTTTCACTACATGCTTTCAAATCTGAGATGTTTTAAAATGTTCTCATAAGATATACTGCTCTGATAATGGAGAGAGAATGGCCCTTCACGAAACCTGGACTACTCATTTTCACTGAGCTTCAAATAATTCCCAAAGGTCTGCATTTTGGAGAGGACTTCTAAAACTAAAGGATACTAGTTCTGAGATAGAAGAAAGACAAGGTCTTCTAAATATACATTTAAGAGAGGCAAACACAGACTAAACAGAATATAGCAATTCCAGTCCCTTAGAGATGTTGACACATATTTTTCATTTTAGAAGCAGGAGTCCAAAGAGTCTGAGTTCCCATTTTTCTTCTCATCCCCACTGTGGCAGGGGCCTAGTCTCGCTCTCTCCCTTTATGAAGTGATACAGCTGTGAAACAGTTTGAGAATTTTAACATTTTGTCTTTCAATATGTTGCTCTTATTTTACTCCAACTTAATTTTTTTGCATGTATTTTGTGAATTGGAAACAGGAAGTAGACAATGCTGCCTCTTTTCTCTGGTTTATTCTCTTTAGTATTAGAATCTTTAAATGACAGCAATAAGGAAAGAAAGTGTATCACAAGGTATCAAATCATGGAGACTGAATGCAAGTCTATACTATATACAGACAATTCTCTTTTACTAGTTAAAGACCCAGCTACTAGTAAACCAGACAAGTAACAGAACACTGCAGTACTTAGAATAATATCAGGATGTAAAGCCAATTGGGTTCAAATGGAAACTCTTCTACCTTTTACATTCTGCCATCCTTCTGTTTTTAAGAACTAGTAATTTATATGGGGTCACAAAAAGCATGAATTATTGAAGAGTGACATTAAACAGAGCTTTAGAGCATATTGAGAGAAAAACAGGAATAATTAAAAAATCAACACTATTAGACAGAGGACTTTTGGAGACAGAGTCATAGATTCTAAGGCCTGAAGGAAGCATTGTGATAACTGACTCTGCCCTTCTGCATAACAGGCCACAGGACTTCCTTTAATTAATTCCTGTTTGAACTACAGCATATCTCTTAGAAAAACATCCAATCTTGATTTTAAAATTGCCAGTGATGGAGAATCCACCAAAAAACTTAGTAAATTGTTCCAACAATTAACTGCCCTCATTGTTAGAAATGTGCATCTTATTTCAAGCATGAATTTGTCAAGCTTCAACTTCCAGCCACTTTGTCTGCTAGATACCTTTGTCTGCCAGATTGAAGAGCCCTCTTCCATCAAATTTCCGCTCCCCACATAGCTACTTATAGACTGTCTCTTAAGGTCTACTCAGCTTCACAATTCACAACTACTTTGGCCCCAAGCTACTACTACTAACCAGCCGGAAAATTAACTTTTGGAACTAAAAGTTTTTTTTTTTTAGTTTTATATGGCAGAAAAAGCAAAGATTGAAACTGAAGAAACTATATGCTTCCATGAGGAAAGCAGACATTCATCTACCATAAAGCTAAGCTTATCGGTCTTACACAAATTCATTAAATCAAATGGATGAGAACTTATCACCATAGGTGAAAATCAAACATTACTTACATACAGTAAACTGCAAGATTATGTCATAAAGCTGCCAGTCTACATAATAAAACATATCAACAGAATATGAATGTTTTTAGTGACATTAGTCAATACAGATACAAGAGATCGAAACATTTTGGAAACAAGTGGGTTGAAGGTAGGGTGAAAAGAAAAGAATGGGGGACCTAGCTATTTGGGTCTGAAATTGCAGCAACACAGAAACTACAATCATTTGGCTGATTTTCTAAGCCAAAAACCCAAACAATATATCACACCAGTGTTTCTAAAAGGAGGTGAAGGCAAAATACAACTGGTGAATGCTATATGAATAAAAAAAAATAGTGTATATATAGTGCTTAGACAAAAATAGAGGTCTATTTGTGTTGTGTGTGTATATGTGCATATAAGGAAGAAAGGAAGTGGAGGGGAGAGGGAGAGTAATATCTACCAGTATTTACAATTAAAATACATAATCTGATGAAAAGTCTTAGATTACCAACCCTTAAATCCAAAGAATGAAAAACTGGATAATCAGCTCAAAAAAATCAGAGTTAAATAGGTTCGGATTATTTAAAGCATGCTCCTAGATTTTACAATTAAGTCACCTACACGCTAAAAGCAAATTTGGGAGGCAGAGTTTGGAAACAGACTGGCCCAGTTAGAAGTCAGTCTGCGTTCAGAGACTATGCTGAAACTCACACAATTAAAATCTTTACATGTTATACAAGACCCCCTCGTGAAAGCACAAGACAGGTCCATGAGATAGCAGTGACGTTGAATATCTGGCAAGGCGAGCACTGGCAATTATCACCACATTCTAGGAACGTCAATGCATAGGGTGGGGTCAATGCATAGGCTGGGATAGCATTCTGACAAAAATAAATGAACCAGAGAGTGGATCTCCAGATCACATACTTTACACATACAACCACTGTCCAAAACAACATAGTGTAGATTTCCAGATACTGGAAGAGGGATATGAAGGCTCATGGACCTTGTTTTCCTTATCTCAGATTGTTCACTTTCTTCTCCCCTTCTCCATTCAGTAAACTTTGTCTGTTTTGTGTAGGAGGGAGGTACATATGTAACTACAGTAACTCCTCGCTTAACATTGTAGTTATGTTCCTGAAAAATGCGACTTTTAAGCGAAACGATGTTAAGCTAATCCAATTTCCCCATAAGAATTAATGTAAATAGGAGGGGGTCAGGTTCCAGGGAAATTTTTTTCACCAGACAAAAAACTATATATTATACAGATATACACACAGCATATGTTTTAAACAAACAGTTTAATATGCTTCACACCTATGATGACTGTGAAGCTTGGTCGAGGTGGTGAAGTTAGGGGGTGGAAGAGGAAAGGATATTTCTCAGGGAATGCCTTGCTGCTAAATGATGAACTAGCACTTGGCTGAGCCCTCAAGGGTTAACACATTGTTGTTAATGTAGCCTCTCACACAAGGCAGCACGAACACGTGGGAGGGGAGACAGCATAGCAGACAAAGACAGATACACACCTGGTGTGTGGGGGAGAGAGAGAGAGATGCACACTGCCCCTTTAAGTAAGCTGACCCACTCTTAAGTGCATTGTCTTTTTAAGTGGATTAGGAAGTTGAGACAGCAGATGCTGCCCCAAGCTCTCTCTGTTTCTCTCCATCTGTGTCCCCTCCCTGCTCTATATGGAGAAGGGGTAAGCAGGGTGCAGGAGCAGGGGGGAGAGGGACACCCTGATATTAGCCCCCCCCCCTCCCCGCACAGCAAGCAGAAGTCTCTGGGAGCAGCTCCAAGGCAGAGAGCAGGAGCAGCACGTGGCAGTGGGGGGAGGGACAGCTGAACTGCCGGCAATTGATAGCCTGCTGGGCGGCTGCAGCACAGGGAACTTAGGGGAGTGGGGGGGGCTGCCAGTCCACCCTGGTTACAAGCCCCCACCAGCTAGCTGCAACGGGCTGCTCTTCCTGCAAGCAGTGGACAAAGTAGGCAGCTGCCAAATGACGACGTTAGAAGGGAGCATGGCACAACTTTAAACAAGCATGTTCCCTAACTGATCAGCAACGTAACAACAAAACAACGTTAACTGGGATGACTTTAAGTGAGGAGTTACAATAATATATTGGAAGCTGCAAGAAGTGTTACTTGACAGAATTTTTTAATACAAATTGAACAGTTCAAAATCATAGATTCATAGATTCTAGGACTGGAAGGGACCTCGAGAGGTCATCGAGTCCAGTCCCCTGCCCGCATGGCAGGACCAAATACCATCTAGACCATCCCTGATAGACATTTATCCTTCCTTTTTAAAACATACTTTGTATTTGTTGTCTACTTCCTGAAAAACAAACAGTGAAAAAGTTCTCTCCTAAATTACTTACCTTATAGTAACTGGGATTCTTTGAGATATGTTATCTATGTGGATTCTACTCCGGGTGAGCATATTCCCCATGCATGCAAGAGTGGATCATTTTTGGCCAGCAATGTCTGTTGGAACCATGCGTGCGCTCTAGGTGCCCTCTGTTACAAGCCTGGATGAATATATTTTTTCCAACGAGGGAGCTACTCTGTCTAGTGTCCTAGAGCACACTCAAATCCCATCCACAATCTGAACAGGAGAGCTCATCAGTATTGTGCTGGTATCTGTAGTCGGTACCAAGGCAGATGCACCTCTAACCACAGATGAGTCCTGCAAGGGTGACTCCAGTTATGGGGTCACCGTGAGATCACTTGGTACTGACAATCTGGGCTAGAAACATCTGCACCATGGAGGTCAACATCAGAGTCATGGGCATCGAGGTTATCAGTACCAAGTGTACTGTGCTGACATTGGTACCAAGTCAGTAGTACTGGGAGGAGTATGAACCTTGGATCAAAGATGGTACCACAGATTCTTAGTGACCAGCCAACATACTTGGATCCATCAGACTTGGATCTAGCCTGTGAACTCTTTTCTAGTGAAGGGCAAGAGCCAATAAAGAGGCATGATGGGCCTTTTGCCTCATTTTACTAAGCACCAGAGAAGATGACCTATGCCTACACTTGTCCTTGCAGTGATGCTCCTTCCTATCCCTTTCTGATGACTGGGTAGAGGAAGTCTTGTCTGCTCTTCAATACTCAGTAGTCAAAGAGTTCAAGCTCTTCAATTGAAAAATGAGTCCAGGAGCTCACAGCAGAGCCACTGCTCACAGGAGCACTAGCTGAAAGTTCAGGCTTCAAGGGTTCCTTTTCTCAGACTTTGAAGAAGCTCTTCATTGAGCACTCCAGCAGAAAGAGCCCAAGGCAGGCCTCGCTTGCTTTCTGTGTCCTCTTGGAGAAGGAGCACCAGATTAAGCTTGTCAGAGACATGCCCCTTGCCAAGGCACAAGAGGCACCTAGAGTGCGCCCATCACTGAGCAGGAGAGCAACCTCACAAAGAGGGACAAATTTTAAAACCTGGAGACTTTAATTCAGTTATAGTGTCTTGAGTTCCAGTACTGGGGATATGTCCTAATCTACTAGGAAAGAGTTTGGTTTTGTTTTTTTGCCAATGGGCATAAATACAACTAAACTACTACTAACTAGCCTAATGAGACCAAGATATAAGTGTACGCTAAAAGGGTTCTGTCTTGCTGCCATGGGCAGTAAGAAGGAATTGAAGGACAATTTTGCTTGCTCCACCCTTTATGCCCCAAAGGCACGTAGGGTGCAGGCACTGCCCCAAAGGATCCTGCGTGCCAGAAAGAATCTAGTCTTGCAGACACGGGGCACATGCACACCAGAAGTATTATCTACATGGACAGTCACCTTCAGCCCCCAACTAAAACTTCTCCAGCGCATCATCAAGGATCTACAACCTATCTTGAAGGATGATCCCTCACTCGACAGGCCAGTCCTCGCTTACAGACAGCCCCCCCAACCTGAAGCAAATACTCACCAGCAACCACACAACAAAAACACTAACCCAAGAACCTATCCTTGCAACAAAAGCTGTTGCCAACTCTGTCCACATATCTATTCAGGGGACACCATCATAGGACCTAATCACATCAGCCACACTACCAGAGGCTCATTCACCTGCACATCTACCAATGTGATATATACCATCATGTGCCAGGAAAGTCCCTCTGCCATGCACATTGGCCAAACCGGACACTCTTTACGCAAAAGAGTAAATGGACGCAAATCAGACATCAAGAATTAGAACATTCAAAAACCAGTCGGAGAACACTTCAACCTCCCTGGTCACTCAATTACAGACCTCAAAGTTGCAATACTTCAACAACAACAACAACAACAAAAGACTCCAATGAGAAATTGCAGAATTGGAATTAATTTGCAAACTGGACACCATTAAATTAGGTTTGAATAAAGACTGGGATTGGATGGGTCATTACACAAAGTAAAAACTATTTCCCCATGCTAATTTTTTCCCCTGTTACTTCACACCTTCTTGTCAACTGTTGGAAACGGGCCATTCTGATTATCACTATAAAAGTTTTTTTCCCCTCCTGCTGATAATAGCCCACCTTAATTGATTACTCTCGTTATAGTTGGTATGGCAACATCCATTTTTTCATGTTCTCTGTGTATATATATCTTCCGACTGTATTTTCCACTGCATGCATCCGATGAAGTGGGTTTTAGCCCAAGAAAGCTTTTGCTCAAATAAATTTGTTAGTCTCTAAGGTGCCACAAGTATTCCTCGTTCTTTTTGCTGATACAAACCAACACGGCTACCACTCTGAAACTTGAAAAAGAATGATGTTCCAGCAATAAACAGTGAATGGCTCCATTTTAAGCAGAGAATGGTTAGTTATAAACCATTCAAATTACACTATCCCTATTCTCCAAGGAAATCTAGTTCAAAGAGTGATTCTCTTATATGGCATGCTGAACTTGTTTAGGTTTTAAGAAAAAATAGAAATGCAACTCTTAAGAAATTTCAAGCTGCTATAAACCGCTTCATACCTTCGCCAGAAATAAGACTATGAACAATGAAATGTGGTTTAACAGAAACTCAAACTTTTTCCAAATGTATAAACTAATAAAATCTGAAAGATACCAATTATTGACTAGGCTACTCAATATCAACTGTACATTTATATTTTGCTCTTCATCTTCATAGTGCTTTAGAAACCATTAACTAATAAAATAATGCTTTTCTTTGTTTCTTCTTATCTTACCTCCATAAGTACATTTTGTTACCCTGTATCTCCTTACAAGGACCAGGGATTTGTTGAGACAGTTTTACTTGCTGTTAATTGTTGGGCACAAGTAAGCAAACAAATGTAACAAAGTAATCCAGGTTCAATTCTGTACAACATTTATTGAACAGACATACTTCAAATCTAGTTGATATTTCACCCTTTAATCTTGCAATGCTAATTCAGGGAATTTGAGGTATTTACCTATTTAATTAGGAACAAGCACAGATCAATGTTCTATGGCACTTACAGTGCTTTTTCTCTGAACCATGCAGAACATGACTGTCAAAGTGACAAGTCATTTTTCCCCTAATAGAAATATCCATTAGAAACATAAAATAATAAAATTAACAGAGCAGACAAGGGATAAAACAACATAAGAATACTACCAAAAAAGTAATGGAGAGTTAGTTACACTATATATTACTAAAAATGTGCTATATCACTTACAATCTAGATGCAAGAAATGTCACACTTCAATGTTCAAGTTCATACCTAGACTGTTTGAAACATACCATTTTTATAAATGTTCCACTATGACCTGTGAGAACAGAATAGTCTACAAAGACCTAAAGCTTTTGTGAGCTGGCTGTTAAGCTAGTCTGAAATATATTTCATAAATGATGAATCTGTTCACAATCTAGCTATCAATATGTTCAAAGAGGTTCCCTTCATTGCTTTATATTTGCTGTAAGTAGTGCAGGTGTTTTTTTAATTAATATGATGTGTAAAACATCATAGTTTCCCTATTCAATTTTATATTGGTGCCTGACCCAATGCAGAGAGCTGTAAAAGGGTATGATAGGGTGCTGAGTGAGAAGCACTTAATCAACCCCTGCCACTCCAGCCCCAATGAAGGGGAATGGATTGGGGCTGGCTGGATAGCCCTGTGTCTGCCTAGTAACGGGCAGCACCTGCCAGCCTCATTAGCCAGGGCTATAAAGGTTCGGCGGAAGAGGTAGGCCAGGCACAGAGGGAGTTGGGAGCCTTGGTCTGTTGCTGGCCAGGCCTGCACTTGGCAAAGCTGTCTGCCAAACCTATGCATAGGTGGAAAGTGATGGTGGAAAACAACTGTAAATAAAGAACACTGGTGTTGCGTCAAGCTGATGCATTCCTGACTGAAGAGGGCAACAGGGTTCAAAACCAGAGGGGTCCAGGGTGCACCTTGTTACAAGGGGCTGCTACAGAACTGAGCAGGAAAGGTAAAACAATAACAGATATAATTTAGCTTTAGGTACACGCCTTCAAAGCAGCTAAGCGCACAATTGCTGGACTATCAACTGAAGGAGCAGTTACCTAGCTGGCTCCATCCAGGCTAGAACTTTTCACTTTCTATCACTGAGATCAAAAGACTGTGACCAGTTAAAAAAGTGCTGCTGGCAGGAAATGAAGACATTTTTGGGGTGAGCTGGTCTTGGGTGCTGTCAGTGGGGGGAAAAATAAGCTGACAGGGGGATGCATTCAGAGACAAAGGGAAAAGGCTACAAGCAGTGTAGGCTGGTTTTCCCAACTCAGAGATAGGGAAATAAGCCAGACCCACCTGAGCTGTGGGTAGAGAGATTAAGCTTAGGCAAGGGAATATATATGTAAGGCCTCTTATTTTATATCTACTGATCTAAGTACTGTGTACCCTTTGGGCAAAATAAATCATGTTTTGTTTTGAAGAAGCTGATTCTATCTCATTGCAAGCGTACACTGTCACAGGCTCCTAAAGAGAAACCTTGTGGGGTCATACCCCAGTAGGACCTGCCACATTAGTTAGGTTGATACCCAAGGGATCCTGGTGTGACAGTGGGCAAACTATGGAATTCCACCCTAGAAATGGTAAAGACCAAAGGCCTGACACCTCTAGGTGGTGCTCTCACAAAGACTCCAAAGAACAGACAGAGGTACAGTTAGCCCAGTGACAGAACAAGACTCATCCTGTAATTATCTGTCTCTGTAAAGCTGCTAAAATTTCTAACTAAATACTGTGTTATTTAGACATCTATTAGATGACTTCCATAATGTTCTAGTTCTTTCAGAAGTACATATTGTTATTATTCAATAATCTTTAACCTTCTACATGATTATATTTATACTGCAGTTTCTAAATAAACCTTGTAAGTGAGCTACAAATAGATGAGATATCACTAAAGATATTCAATCAAATGGAAGTCTTCCATTATACTGGAGTATTCATATGATGTACATTCATGATCCCCCCGCCACCAAAATCTATTACCACCTGGCTAAAATTGCTTCTTAGCTTTTTAGTAGCCAATGATAGTTCTGTTTGTATCATTTGAACAACAGTTTCCATGCTGCTGGCTGACCACTATTATTGATTTACATACTAGAGGAAAAACTATTTGGGTAGTAGGGTTTTCTAGCTGATAAGCCATTGAATGGAAGCAATTAATAGGCTCTAAATTCAAACACTAGAGAAAAAAATATTTTTAAAATGAAATGCTTTTCAATTTTTGCTTCACACACATGTATTATGTGGTCAGACCACCATCTGTTTTCAGACTCCCAAATAAGGGGAAATATGTGCTGCAATATCTAGGCACAAGAGTATATCCAGGAAACCACATGGCAGCCCTGACTAGGTAGATTTCCAAAAATCTGTCTAAGGGGGACAATGTCCCACCAATGACACACAAAAAAATAAAAATAAAAAAATAAAAATGGGGAGACGGAGGGGAAAGGGAGGGATTAAAATGTTAAATAAGGATTGTGCCCTAATTTTTTTTGTTTTTCTTACCTTAATTCAGGTGATTCGGCCCTCCCATATCGCTCCTGCCACTTCCCGATGCCTGAACTGGCTTTTCTGGAAGCAGTGCTTGTCTGTGACTGAGAAGAGGTGCTGTTTCTGGTGAGATAAATTTTCTAGGTCTTTCTTTTCTTGTGTGTCTACCTTTTCTGTTCTTTGAGCTCCTCTTCTCTTCCCTACTCCCATTTCCACTGTCATTCTTCCACTCCCTCCACCCAGCATATCAGCTAGCAGGAGTTCTTATGTGAGACAAGAAGCTTTACTAGCAAATTTACAAACAACACTACTGCTGGCACCTCATACTACACTGGGAATTTTTAACAAGTAACATCAGCCTGGGATTGCAGTGCAATCCTACCACCTGAAATAATCTGTACCTAGTTAAAATTCTCTTATTTTAAGGGATAAGAACATCTAAAATAGTTTTCCAAGTTTTTTCATTAACCCACTAATTTGCAATAAAAAAAGTCAGAGTAACCTTCCCTCACATACAAACAGGGTGCAGGGAGGGTGGTGGTGATGATGAGCTTTGTACCGCTGTTACTGTATTCTACCAAAAATGTTTTAAGTAGAAGCATGCATTGCAAATAATCCAAAACTAAGCTGTTTATAATAATTTATAAATATTTTTCTTTCAAAGTCTCATCTGACCACTTATAAGAAACATTGTTTTTGGCATGGCAACTTATAACTCAGTGTATCCTAAAATAGCAGACATCAAATACTAAAAAAAGTCAGCTTTGCCATTATAAGGACATGCAATTACAATGATTTAAACAAAGTTTATATGTAATACAGACACACAACATACACACCTATTCTAAACATGTACTGATGGGGAAGGATGGATAGAAATATAAATGCTGGCACGCTGATTTGTGCTCTCTGTTGCCATGCAAGGGCACCAGGTTTGATTTCCAATCTCTACTCCCAAAGATATCAAAAGTTGGGGAGTAAACTTGTCTCTTTAAGAAAAGGAGTGCACCTCCAATTGCTCAAGAATAACTCCTCTAATTAATAAACCATGTTTACTGATGTTAGTACCACTGGAAAATCAGAATATGGTAGCTGCAAGCTGAGACTCAAAGATAAGGGATGTGAGGGGAAATGAAAGTAGGCAGGGGAACACTAGGAAAGGGAAGAGGCATGGCATGAAATTTTAATTCCATCTGCAGCATGTCACAGGGATTTTCCTTACAAAGTAACAAATTCAATCTCAATACACACACATACAGTGCTTAAACTAAAACTGCACACTCATATAATATGCAATCCATATCTATACTACCAACATTTCCCACATATTTTAAGCTGAATGGATATATATTTTAAAAAGTCTAATTTAGTAGCAATTCATTAACACTATCTAAAGTATTTAAAATACCAATGCAATAATGGGCTGCCAAGGTATCATATCATGGAACAACAATGGTACTCTGCACAGTTCTAAAGCAATCACACCTGGAATACTGTGTTCAGTCTGGGAATCTCATTATCAGTAGAGACAAGCTACAGGTAATTCAGATAAGAGAAATAAAAATTGTCAGGGGGCTGGAAGAATATAGAAACGAGGAAAGTTTATTTATCCAAGAAACAGTATAACTTTTAAAGGTTGGTGGAGAGACTTGAAAATAACCTATCAACATCTCAACAGTGTAAGCCCCAAGCACAGCGAAGAACTATTTAGTTTAGTACAATGGAGTATAACTCAGAGCAACAGGAGGGGAACATTTTGGCTGAATATCAAGCAAGGATTTCTTTACAGAGAGATGTATTTGCCTGTTAAACAGCCTTTCAAAAATGTGATAGAAGCCCCCTTTTTTGGGATATTTAAAATTACTCCTGACATAGTACTAAAAAATGAATAGCAAAAAACCTTGAATTGGGGAAGAGTGGGACTGGATGATTCAATACATTTCCACTGCCATCATCTGTAACGTCTACGATACTATGATAAAATGCCTTCAGGTTTTTTGAGTTGCCAGCAGAATTGCTCTTCAGGACCATTTGATAACTAGAACAAAGTAGAGTCATGAACTCCAAAGACAGCCAAGTTCATAATCACAAACACAGTAAAGCTTAGAGTTGAAGGGAGAAGGACACAAGTAGTACATATTAAAGCCAGGGAGGTGTGGAACAATACTACAGTAATGAAGTTATTTCCTCCACTTTTAAGAAAAGTATGCTAAATGTCAACCAAGTGCAAGAAAGCAAGAGATACCTTGCAGGGTGGGGACTAGATGCCAGGAGCCCCGAGTTGTTTTTATTCTAGCTTTCCAACTCTAAATTTTGTTTATTTCGGAAAAATGTGTGTGTTAGTGCCAATACTGCAGTGTAGACAAGAGACATTTTGGTGGCTACTTTGGGAGCCAAATTAACTATGTAGAAAATACTATATGAGATACCAACATTGGGATTTTCATTGCTGTCCTGTTGGGTCCTATCACTTTTTCCTGGTCTGTCATCCTACCATTTCTTTTAGGAACATCACAGGAGTCGCATTGCACGCACAAACAGAAATGCTTCACTCGGAACTGGTGAAACTGAGTAAGATCATGCTTCCTTGCATATTTTTAACTAGTCAAAAAAAATTTATTTTTACAACAGATCAAAACCTTTAAAAAGAAAAAACCTTACAACAAGTTATGAAATTATGACTGTCCAACTGACCTGTTTGTCGGGATTACTGATTTGAATAGTGGGGGAGGAGATGTAAACTCAGCTTTGGTCAATTGCACTGCCACCTCCTTCTCCATATTTCCAGTTCTGCCCTGCTGTACCTTCAAAATAATGTTTTCCTCATTAGCTCAGCCTCAGAAATTTAACAGTACCATCACTCGATACAACAATACACACTGGAAAGACAGACCACATGATTCACAACTTCAATAATATTAAAACTATTATTCTTGCACAGTTAATAAAAATCCCACATTTTACAAGGAAGTATTACTTGCAAGAAATTGTTTTTGACATTAAAAAAGGAAACTAAAGAGCTTCACATTTATCAATGAACATAAAATTTATAACTTTTTTAAGGTATATGACCAAGGACAATAAAATCTGGGTTAAATTAGTCTTCCTGCAGACTCTTATTTTGTAAAACAACATTTAGATTTAAAATATCGAAGTTATTTTCAAAGACACTCATCAAGAAAACCAATGGAATGTAAAGTCTTCACATCAAAAACAAACTGCAAAACACAGTGAAAACATTATCCATGTAATGAGACAGTAACTACAGCCTAATTAATTACTTCACTGTTGAAAGTCATACCAAGAATATTCAATTCATGTACTTTAACCATGCAGCTACTGGCATTTACAGTTTAGTAAGAAATATTAGAAATGTAGAAACATTTGTAAAGTACTGCAAGATTTTGTAGGATTTCTCTCTTCTTAAGTACTTCTGATGCAAATACCTATAATACCTATTTTTCCCCACCGATTTTTCAGCTGACAGTGGCACAGTATATAAGCAAAATATCCTAAAGATTTTGTTAGGGAAATATGTGAGCACTATGAAAGAAACAGAAGCAGCAGCGATTCAGTAGTGGAATGGACATGCTAACTGGTGCTGGCAACACACATATAGCACCTCTTCAGAGACTCTCTTTGGAAAAGCAGTAGCAAAAGTAGAATTAGGAGCCAGAAAAAAACCTAAGACTTTTCTAAGTATACTGTATGAGATATGCATTAGCCAATAAGTAGATCAAGAACCAAAATTTTAAAAGCAGAATGAGAAACATAACAAAAAGTCTTTCCTATGGTTTTTTAAACAATACACACAATTTTCCAGTCCTTAACATCTGTAAAATAATTTCCATTTATTAACAACATTTATTGGATGATTGTTTAGATACCAATATCTCAAAATATTATATGGGAATTTAGCTAAATCATGGTATACTTCCATATAGGCTCTGATCTTGTAACTTTTCACATGACAATGGACTGCAGAGCCTTTGCACGTCCCCAATGCCTTAAACAGAGCTCCACACAGGCACAGTAGTCCAATCTTAGAAGGCAAATAGTCTAACGCAAGGATTATGTCTTCCTTTACACATTTATGTACAAAACCTCAGAGATTTTCAGCGCTTAAGTAATTAGTAGTGACAATAAACAATCTTGGATTCTTTAACCTCACAGGATATCAGCTTAAAGAGAAATCATTGTGGAGCTATTTCCGTATAGTAAAGTAATTTTGTATTCAACATTTTGTTGCCATGGTCACACTGGATTTTACACAAATACTTTAACATTAGAAAATTTCTAATCAAACATGCAAAAGAGTGGCATAATTGTTGAAGTTTTCAGCCAGAATATGTATGTTGCTGTAGCTCACCGACCTTCCTTTTAACCAGAAATAAAAAAGCATAATAGCTAGAAAAACTGAATTAATAACGAATTATTACAGACTCTTCAGGTGAAGGATAAAATCCCTAAAGATTTCTACTGGCCCATCGATTCTGAAAAATGCGAAAATACTGCAAGCTTTAATTTTGTTAATTACTTCAGGGCTAGTCTAAACCTACAATATGAAGGCAAATAATATGGCTTTTATAGTTTCAATGGAGAATGAAAAATGTTAACAAAATGATAAAATAAGCCTGTTCTTCATTACCCTGTTCAGCTTACTCTATTTTCTCATCATAACCAAACATATGCCCTTTTATGTTTAGACCCTTCAAATGATCAGCCATAGAATGCTATTTCAATAACTAAAACCAAACATTTACAAAATTGTTTTGTCACATTCTAATTGTAATCGAAGCTCAAATACGAAGTCTGGAGTGGTTATGAACAAACTATATTCAAATAAAAGCTATTATCTTAAGTAATTCATTCATGGTTCCATTATGGGGAAATTAACAAGATTAATATTAAATGACAGATTCTGTACACCCAGACAGAAGTTATATTCTTCAAAGAAAAAGTGTCTTTGTCTTCAGACATCTATAGGAGATATGTACATATCCTCCTCTTTACGTGCCTTTTCTGGGAAATGGAAAGACACGCATGGCAAACAATCTGTTGTGTTTAGATGATGAAAATACTTACCTAAACAGTGACAGATCACTAGCTCTTGCCCCCAGGCTTTCTATTAGAGCTTCAAAACTCAATCCTCAGACTCAAGTGAGGCAGCCTCTGAGTCAGACCACTTAAATATCCCCCTACCAGGGCAAGCAGCAGGTCCAGAAGAGAGTCTGACCTTGTAATGGTTAGCTGCAATGGGAGACCACACTCCTTGCATTTCCTGAACTCTGCCATGGTGAACATGGAGGAAAGAAAAGCTACAGAAGCTACTGTAAAGAATATCCTCACTGAGATAGAGAAGAAAACTAGTGGACAATACATCAACGTAGGAGTGAGAAATGGCGCCCCCAAACAAAAAAAACCTACCCTGACTACAATTGCTGTTTCTGTTACTGTAGCATGGAATAGAGAAACAGCAGTGATCTGTTCTGAACTGGTTTTAATGAAGTTCAAGAATGAAATACTTCACACACATTATAACTCAACAACCAAAATAAAATGACTTTAGTATTTCAACTGAATCTACAGACTTATTTATATTAAAAGCCGTTTTAATATAAATTGAATTATTAAAAAGTGACTAAAAAAAAAGAGAAAACTGAAGTCAATGCTTCATGCCAGTCTACTGAAAATAAAAACAGGTAGCTAGGCTGTTTTTCTGTTAAAATACTGATATTTTCTTATTGCAGTTTGTCCTCATTTAGACAAATATCAGATGGAAAATAAAGCAGAGTACATCTAACTCACATCAGACAAGAGAAGAACTTAAAAGAAAAGACGTCTTCACATTTCGGACTCATCAAGGATGAAGGGTACAAAACAAAGTAAAATAACTACAAGGCTGTGGAGTAAAATATCACGCCATAATCTCAAAAGCCTCTCCAGAACCTCTGCAGGAATTCTTTAACCTGCATCAACAAATGCACTATAACTAAAAAAATAAAACCACCACATAAAGCAAGTATAGTTTCACTTAGCAGTTGTTAGTGCACTAGGCCATTAACTCACATGCTTGCAGCAGTGATGACAAAAACAATTTTTTTTTTAATTCAGCAAGTTTGTGAGATACACTGAAAGTCACTGATGTAAGATGAGAGCTTAGAAAAATAGCTATGTCCACTTCAATCTTGCCTCTATCACTTGGGAGTGGTATGGGAAGCAATACTCAACAAAAATGAGAGCAACCAAGGAAAGTTTACTAAAATTCACCTTAAAAAGATTGTATCTGCCATCTTGAACCTCTGCACCTGGTGTTACTTCCATAGAATTGTCTTCGGCCTAAGTTAAATAACACATTGCCCATTAAGATACCACACAACTTTGAATTGATGGGCTACATCATGACTAACACATGGTCACAGCCTAGCAGTGCCACTATCCGCACAATGAAACAATAGAGAAAGATTCTGGGTGGCGGGAAAGGAAAGATAAGGTATGAACTTATTAACAATGATATTGTACCAGACAGAAGAGTGTTTCTAACACACAAACAGTGACACAGCACCATAACAGCTTAATGGGGGGGGGGTGTTTACATATTATGGAATACCACAAAAAAATTAATTACCATAATTTTATTTGTAGTTGAGGTAACTGGTAAAATTTCAAGTCCCATTCGTATCCTCTTTTGTTTTTCACAGTAAGCTTTCCAGGTATCTTCATTAAACCCATAATTGAAATAATCGGAAAGATCAGCACCTTCAAACAGAAAAGCACAAATTCTAAGAATTAAGCATTATAACTCATCTTTCCTTTTCTATTTCTGCTTTGTTTATAGCAACAGAAAGAAGCAGAAATCAGGGAAAAGTCCCAATGTTAAGAATTATAGATTTCTTACACCAAATAATATGTAACCTTCTACAGTTCAATATATTTGATGTCTATTCTGGTGATGCTATACATTCCAATTTTGCAGAGATCAGGCTTCAAATAATAATCAAAAAGTAATATGCCTCTTACATCTTTGTAAATACATCATTTTCATCTTTAAAGCAATTTACAAAATACTCCAATGAGCAGTTCAGAGGGATGAATGCAAATACTGGACAAATCTGGCTCTACCATATGTATGGGGAGAGGGGTAAGCAGAAAACAATGAACACGTGCAGAGACCCTAAGAGTCAGTCTTCTCCTCAAAGTCTGTGAGTGCCCCCTGCATGAATAAAATATATCAGAGAGTGGCTAGAGCCACGGGGCAACCATTCTATGTAGCTTTTTCTGCTAGTAATATTACTTTCTGCTTTATCTCTGGTAGCACATGCAGGCATGGAGCCAATGGCAACAACCCCAGAGAACTTTGGATTTTCCAGTCATGGATCTCTCAGGATGTCCATGAATTTAGCTGGCATATGCTATGCCCCCTTCTCACTTCCCATCCCTTCCCCACCCGTTGACAGGTGTTTGCAGTGAATACCCTGGAACTCCAGGTAGGTTAATACAGTCTCATCAAAGTAACTCGTCTCCCTTTACAGGTTTTTCAAGTAGGACTGGTTGATTTAGCTCATTAATTGTACAATTAAACATTAGTACAATTGTGTATATTACTTCCATTTGTAGGGCATTACCACTAAATTAATCTGCTATGGGTAAAAACTATCAAAAGTAATCTATTAAATATACCTATATTTCAACTGATGTGTACATTATTATGCAATAAGAATGTCATGCAGAAATATTACCTGGTTTTCGCCAAGGTTTATCCTCAAAAGAATCTAAATCGACTTCCAGCAGTGGAACACCATTAATACTTCCTGGTGCATCAAGATCCACTCCCTTGACTTTTGCACCTATAAAGAAAAATAACAAAAATCATAAAATCCCTTTTACAGAGATAAGTTAATAAATGCAACACTTTTCATGTGACTTTTCTAAAATTAAAATTTTATTTTTGACAAGTTATTCAGCACTAGAGTGCTAGGCATTTTACAGACAAGTAAGAAGAAAGCATCCTTACTCCAAAGAGCTTGTAATCTAAATGAAATAATTTTCTTTACTATCTTAAACACATTTTATCCTTCCAACTTACCTATAGTGAATTAATAGCAACTACATGGTCTGCAATTAATTTCTATAGACTTTAACTACTGTACATGCTCATAAAACAGTAGTTTTATACATGTGTTTGTTTTATCTGAAATTTCAATTAACATAATTGCTGTTTTGAGGACTGGTTTTAGAGGCATCACAGTTATTTCTTGTTTCTAATAAACTTAAGTGTATGACATGAAAAAAGTCCCTGTGAAACACAAATCCTCCTCTCAGGCAACCCCTGCCCCAAAACCAAAAGGTCAGGGTACAGACCATTTGAAGAGCCACATGCTGAAACCCTTCTACTGCAATCTGACCTGTGCTCTATGCATGCGCTCACAGAGCAGTCTCCAATTATGGCTTCTCTGTGCTCTGCCCTCGCCTTGAAGTGGCACCACACCTTTTCCACTGCACTTAGGACATCACGTGGCCCTTCCACATTCAAGAAGATATCATCCAAAGCTTTACATATAGTAGTATTTTATAACAAAATGCAAGCGTATATTGGATCTTAAATTATATATATATTTCTGCCATGTAATTTGACTCACTAATTTGAGCAGATCAATTGTAATTATTTTGTAGTGCCATAGATATACATGGTACTTTACAGACAGTTAAAAAAAAATTTCTTCTCCAAGCAGTATTCCATCTAAATTAGACATATAGCAAGGGAAGACAACGGTCCAAGTCATGACACCTGTTATGCATCTTGTTAACTCATTATCTAAGTAGTTGTAGCTCATTCATCATTGCTGGAATGCAAACAGAATTTTTACGAGAGAGCTGAGAGAGTGCAATAGTAGAAATCAGCAACAGAGGCTAACCAAGTGTTACCCTTTAAGTGCCTTATGGTACAGATGGTAAATACAAAGGCAAAGTTTCTCCAGGGACTTCTGCTGTACAATTGATAATATACTATATTATTTTAAATTATTTGTATTACCTTAAATGTTAGGATTAAATTATACATAATGCAACTATACAATTTTTACGGCCCTAATTCTGAACATATCAGTAGATCTAAATACAGCACTGGTCCCAAAACTTTTCAGGGTTGTGCCCCCTCTTACCCCCATCCACTCCACTTCCCCCCCACCCCTGCAGGGGCCAAGGCTAAGGGTGGGGCCAGGGCTGGAGCAGAGCTAGGAACGGAGAGGGTCTGGGTGGTGCTCCCTCCCTGCTCCCCATGGGAGCTGGCCCGGGCCACACCCCTCCGTGTTCCCTTAGGGGGGTACACCCCGCAGTTTGGGGCCTCTGCACTAAAAGCTAATGGGCTAAAATGTTAAAGATTTTATATTTGTCTAATTCACTAACACTGTGCTGAAACTTTATGCAAAAATTGTTATAAAAACAGTATGTGCTACTACTACAGATTAATACATTTGTTACATTTTCTATTAATATAAATGTGTAAACATTTTTTTACCAGATGATCCATAAACTCGACCTCCTGTCTTGATGTTGAGATTCACAGGAGCTGTCCCATAGCTTCAACAAATTAACAAAACTGAATTAGGTATAGAAAACTGATAAAAATGGTTAGCTATATCCAGAAACAAGAAGAGGACCTAGACTTGATTGTCAGTCTGAATCTCTAGCTCTCCAAACTAACAACACAGAAGTAGAGAGATCAGTCTAGGAGCAAGAGAATGCATCGCTCCAACACTCAATAGCAATTTCTCCAATTAATAAATGGCACTGAAATCTCAATCACAGTTTGGGTGCTGAAAGCATAGTGACCATGACATAGCCTCAAGAATGGACAGGACCAAAAAAAGAAAAAGAAAAGGGCTCACTTAGGGATACAGAGGATGCCAGGGGACTAGGACTGGAGAATACTTTAGATAAAGATTCTCTGTTGTTTCAATATTATCATTTAATCTGTACTGAAGCGGGAAGAGCAAGCATTTATCAAAACTGACTGAAAGGTTACTGTAGTTTCAATAAGTACATACTCTGTGTCTTTTGCTGAAAATGCTATTTTGTACCTTCTCAAATACTCCTCAGTAAATTAAACAAATATCTCATACTTTTACACTAACAGAGAACAAAAATTAGGCCAATAGAACTTTCTTCACAGATATCAACAGATTTTGAGCTTCCAGTGCATATATAAACATGCATTAACTATAAACAAGACACTACACTGCTCTAGTAATAGAGTGCTGTCACTTGTAAAGGCCCAGTACTGAACACCAAGGAACAAATTCTACCACAGGATGTGTGCAAGTGGCTCATCCCCACAGGTAGTATTTGCCCCTAAACATAGTGAGGGCACTTTTATTAGAATCATAGACTTTAAGGTCAGAAGGGACCATTATGATCATCTTGTCTGACCTCCTGCATAACACAGGCTAAAGAATCTCACCCACCCACTCCTGTATTAAACCTGTGTCTGAGCCATTGAAGTCCTCAAATCATGGTTTTAAAGACTTCAAGGTGAAGAGAATCTTCCAGATAATCTTGGTAAGTAAAAGGAAGAGTACAATTTCCTGTTTAACTACCCTGCAACATCTTTCTCATTCCAGTTCTCTTCCTAAATAAAATAAATTTCCATTGCAATAATGCAAGACTGACAAATAGCACTTTTCTTCTGGTATGACATGCTAGATCAGTATATGACTTTGCTGAGAAAATTTTATAGTTCTCTTACCAATGGCCAAAACTAAATATTATACATGGAGACAATTTAAGCTTGTAAAATAACTTACTGTACTAAAGTTTATTTAAACTAAAACTGAATTAATTTTAAAATCTTTTTCCCGTGCATAAAAGCAGGAGTGGGTGACAAATTCATTGTATAACCTTGTTCTGGAAGGGTTTTTTTGGAAAAATGGTCATTTTATTTAAAATTCCTTGTACTCAGTTTAATAAGCTTTAGTATAATATGCTAATAAACCTATGTACTCAGGGTAAGAGGGGCACTCTGCCCATTAAAAATGTAATCCTAACCTTCCTCCCTATCTTTAAATTTAAATCTGATTCTTTTGATAAAATACTTTTTGAGGAGAAAAACTATCTAAAGATCGTTTTAATTAAGATACATTATGGCTCAAAGATATCTAATCCCTATTCCATAATGATAAATTCTAATTCTATAGTATGAGATAATATATTCATGTAATGTTTAAGAAAAATTTTATAAATGAGTTCCAATAGTTCAACCCCAATCTTATGGGATTCCAGGGGCTTCTGTATAGATTATCTAGGTTAATCTTTCTATCTACCCAGTGGGACTCAGTGCTCAGTCTAGAACAGGGGTGGGCAAACCTTTTGGGCCAAGGGCCACATCTGGGTATGGAAATTGTATGGTGGGCCATAAATGGTCACGAAATTGGGGGTTGGGGGTTGGGGCGCGGAAGGGAGTGAGGTGCAAGAGGGTGCTCCAGACTGGGACCGAGGGGTTCGGAGGGTGGGAGGGGGATCAGAGCTCGGGCAGGGAATTGGGGCGCAGGAAGTCAGGGGTGCAAGCTCCAGGCGGCACTTATCTCAAGCAGCTCCCAGAAGCAGTGGCATGTCCTCCCTCCAGCTCCTATGCGGAGGCACAGCCAGGTGGCTCTGCGCACTGCTCCATCTGCAGGCGCTGCCCCTGCAGCTCCCATTGGCCACAGTTGCTGGCCAATGGGAGCTGCGGGGGCAGTGTGTGGAGCCCCCTGGCTGCCCCTATGCATAACGTGGAGGGGGGGACATGCCACTGCTTCCAGGAGCCACATGGAGCCCTGGCAGGCGTGGAGCAAGGCAAATCCCGGATCCTGCTCCCCAGCTGGAGCTCGAGGGCCAGATTAAAAATGCCTGAAGAGCCGGATGCAGCCCCCGGGCTGTAGTTTGCCCACCCCTGCTCTAGAAGATACCATCAGAGATGCTTAGTTTTGCAGTTCTCAAACTGTGGATTTGTGTCTCCAGAGATAACATGCTTGTTAATAGCAAAAATGATTTTAAATAAATAAATAAATAAATACATAGAGGTGAGAAATAACCGACCTCAACCCTATTGTCCCTCTGCAAATTTGTGTACACAGAGTCAATCCCTTACCTCTCTCTAAAAGTGCAAAGTTTCAAAAAGTTCAATGAATAGAAGATTGTTGGGGGTGGAATAGATCTGGACAAGGAGAAGAAGTCTGGAGATAAATGTAAGAAGGGAGGGTGAGCAGCATATTTCAGAAGTCTTGAGGTCTTTCTGAGCGTAGCCTTCATTGATTTGAGATCTACCATACCATTCTCTAACTAGGGAAAACCTATAATGGCAGCAGGCCATAAAAGAGACCCAGTTTGGGAATATTTTAATGAAGTTCCTCTACCTGTGGGTAAGACAGGCGTGCATGCAAAATGCAAACAGTGCAACAAAGAAATGCAAGGCCTGGCTGCCCAAATGAAACAACCACCATGAGAAGTGTTCCTTCTCAGGAGGAAGCTGCGTTGAAGATGATGAAAGGAACATGTCTGAATATGCAGGATCTTCAGATTGGTAAACTTTTTTATTTCATACTTCTTTCTTAAGTACTGCCTGTCTTCCTTCTGGACTATTCTTGAATTCTCATGTTTGAGCAAAAAATATAGTTGTTACTCTATGGTACTATCATTTTAGATGCAATTGTGATAAAAAATAAATAGCTGATATAGGCAGATCTTCCTTTTACAATTTCACCTTTAAAGTAATACTGAGTGTCAGTGAATGCAATGAGTAATATTAAATGAGCAGTATGGTAATAATAATTAAATAACTGCATTGACTAGTTTTGTTTCGGAGAATCCAACCTCAACATACAGGATTCTGAAGACTATCCACCTTCAAGATCACCATCATATTCTATAGTTAATCATTCATTTTCTGATATAGCTGTAAAACTAATCTGAAAAGTTTTCAAAATAAATCACTTAAAAATATATAGTGTGTACCTTCTAAAAATGAAACTTACATATATTGCTGAATTGTGAAGAATATGTATTAAGGTTATAACAACCAACAAGAATGCACTTTTATGTAGAAATCCATGATTAAATTGAGTCCTCCTGACTAGTGATTTAAATCAATTTGATTTAAATCAAATCCACCCTGGGTTTTTCAGAAACTGAAAGTGAAAATGTAACCCATCTGCTGGTTCTTCCTTGCAGAAATTTTATTTTACAGTTTTCTGTTTTCAGATCAATTTGATAATTAAATTTTAATTGGTTAACCAGATGAAAAGGCTAAATAGAAGCACACAGAACAAATTAGTTGTCATCTATTTCAAGCATTATACTTGCTGAAAGGTCTGAGTCAAACACTTAATATTCAGGTACTGAAAATAACTGACCCATACTGTGGAGCTCCTGTTTTAATATCTCCTATGGTGACATGAACATCATCCTCATCATCATCGCTGTCACTGTCACTGTCATCCTCAGCCTCTGTCACCTTCTTCAACAAAAACAGACAAAAGATACAATCAGATATTTACCTAAAATATCATAGACTTAAGCATCCATTCCAGAGAACGTTGATAGAAAAACAAATTAACATTAACACATTAATTTATACTTTTTGGCTTACAGCTGGCATTTACTGCTTAGCACAACAGGGTCCTGCCAGGAAAACTGAACTTATCCATTTAGTCTATGTTAACATTGATGATATCTGGATGCAAAGGGGTGATAAGACTTAAGTATCTTGAATGTCAATATACTGTTTGTGAAATGTAACATTTTGCAAAGTAATGAAAAACTGGCTTTGGCTACTCAAGACCGCAGTTTATCTACCTAGTCCGTAACAGTTCAGCTCTACTATCATCTGCTCAACACAGAAAGAACATAAAAATACAAGAGACCAAGTTCTCTGCATCTTTAAATACACATTCACAGCAAATCAAATACTAATATACACAAATGCTGGTAAAAACAATGTTCACGTACATGAAATTCAGCAACCATCACAAACATCACAAATTTTCAGTAAATAATTTACATAAACAATTTATTTTCTCTGTAGCTGGGTGAATATTACTCATCAAATAACTTAGTCAATGTATACCAATAATAGTCCTTGAATAAGTTATTTGATTTTTTTTTCTGTTACTCAAGAATTTATAACATTAAGGCATGCTTTTTTAGACTGCTGTTGACCCTATATGTATATCCTTCCTATTCCCCCTTTTCCCTTGATAACC
The DNA here is from genome assembly GCF_027887155.1 of Malaclemys terrapin pileata. Taxonomy (NCBI): domain Eukaryota; kingdom Metazoa; phylum Chordata; order Testudines; family Emydidae; genus Malaclemys; species Malaclemys terrapin. Next base: position 51,887,556 of record NC_071509.1, on the reverse strand, counting down.
CTAATTTTATTAAAATGTCTTAATATACAGTTCTTCCGTGTAGCATATAAGTTAACTGCCTGGAGATGCAAAAGGGGGAAGGAGCAGCCGGTACTAGAAATTAATATTAACATGCATACACATTTAAAACATTGTACTAATTAGTTGTCTCCATGTAGCCAAAATATTAAAACTATTGTTCATTTACAAAATCAGAATTATCCCACCAAAAAAAACTAATAGTAATTAGCATTTACACAGCACTTTTAATCGGACAACCACAAAACACTTTCCAAACATTAGATAAGCTTCAACATCCCTGTTAGACCTGTCATTGTTAGACCCATTTTAAAGGTAATTCTTAGTGAGAGACATGCACATGGTCACACAATAAGTACTGTTTTGGGTGTTAATAAATTTCTGGCAAGTACTGCACACAAAAAATGAACTGAAAATTAGTCAAATAAAGTGACAGAACTTACAAACTAACGTGTAAAGTCAGTTACTTTAGCGAAGTTCTTTAGTCACTGAAATTATCATTGCCCCATCTGAAAGCAAAGCATAGCAACGAATATGTCTAATATAAATTTAAAATTACCGTTTTCACTACACCATTTTCAGCAGCTTCCTCTTCATTTGCAGAAGGTGGTGGAGCACTTAAAAACAGAAATGCAAGCTAGTTACTATGTGTAACCTACATGTTACAGTGAAAAAGCACCGATACAGTATTTTGAAGTATAGCCAATGTCCCAGCAGTCTTTTACATGACTGCTAAGCAAAAATATTCTAAGAGATAGTGTTAAGTTGACATTAAGTTATCAGGTGACACAAACTATGCGAACTAGATATTTTCAGAGTACGGTATTTTCAATTTTTCACCATGTTTGGATCCTGCACCTATTGAAGTCATAAAGGAGCTTTTTCATTGAGTATATTGGGAGCAGGATTTGGTCCTTAGCATGCAAAAATGAGGACTCATATTTTACAATGACTAGGTTGTTTAGACACGTCTTCCATTAAAATGATGAAAGACATGTGCCTAAACATCCAAGAATGCTTCAAAAAAAATCTCTATCAAGGTTTCTCTCTCTCTTTTTATCTGGCACAATAGTATAAGATATTTTAGATACAACATTTGATTAGCCTTTAAATTTGTTGTAACCTGATTTGTAATGTCCACCAGTTTTGAAAATACTGTTTGTTTTTTAAGTCATTGTGGCACTCTGAAATTTATAAAAACAAGTTAACTCAATAGCCAGTGTTTTGTTGCTTCTGAGACAGCAAAAACTGACTATTAAACTTAATTTCTAACACTGTGTTGATATCCTTGTTTACGTTGCTTAACAAACAAAACAACATACAAGAGCTACAATGACCAATGCTCCTTAACTGAAAAGGAGAATATTGGTACTTAAAATTATTTCCTCAAGCCCCTAGATGGGATCTATAGTCCCAGCTTCTTTCTGGATGGGCAATCAGACAAAAAAAACAAAGTCAGTACTAACTTCAATTGGCAACACTCCCAATGCTTCAAGTTGCACTGGCTCGTTACCAGGGCTGGTTCTAGGATTCAAACCTAGGTGTTTCACATCACTGTTTACTAGGATGACACACTGGCTATTGTCAAGTTCAAAAACAATCATTGAATTTCATGTTTTTGAATTATGCTGGAATTACAAGAATGGAGACTAAAATATCAGTAGTAGTATAACCTTCCCCACTCTGTCCCAACCTGAAATAGGCCAATTTAGGGGTTAAGAGGTAGCTTAGTATCCATTCAATACACTGCCAATAGTGATGCCAATTATTGTCAATCAGGACCATTTGTTCTGTGGTCAGGTGTGGTACTATTGACTTAAAAACGGCAGGAACCAACTCATTTAACAGCTGATCATTTTAACTGCCACATAGCCAATATTCTAAAAAGAAAACAGATTTTCCAGTGTGACTTTAATTATGAGATCACTACAAAGCCTTAAAAATTAACCAATACATCAAAGAACTAGTCCAGCACATTTTATTACTATGGCAAATACAATTTAAAAAGTTTATTTGCCACAGAGGCTGGTTCAATAAACATGAAAATATTTTTCATTAGACATGCTCAAGTACAGTGAATCTCGGAGAATGCAGGTACATTATTAACTTTCTCATGGCTCCGTGTTCTTTCAGTATTTCTTTTCATCACCAGTTGTACTCAAATGTGACAAAGCACTTTTATAGCACACCTAACTAAGCAAACTAGCACGATACCAATTTTGACAAAAGTTGTAGAAATGGAGCTAGTGGCAGCAAGATTAGGAAATCAAATAACTACACTGAAGGCTAGATTCACAAGGGGGACTTAAGCTAGTGGAATTCACAAGCCCGAGTTAGCTCCCCATACAATGCATAGGGAGAGTTAGGTGCTACAAAAAAGGGATTCACAGAAGTCAGCATGCTTGGTGGAGAGCTGCCTAAGCTAACCAGTACGAAATGATGAGAGGGTGAGGCCTAAATACTACCCTTCAAAGGTGATTATGCAGCAGCTAAGCAGCAGTTTAGTGAATGCCAGTGGCACGTAAACGTTGGACTTTGGTACCTAAGCCCTTTGTGAATCTAGCCCCAAGGGTCTGAAAACCTAGAAAAGAAGAAAAGCTCATGGGCATAACAATGAAACACTATGGGGAAGAAGAATCTGGAGATTATCTACAGAAGATACTAGAAAATCAGAAGACAACAAAATAGTGTAATTTCCACCATCAATATCAGAAGACTCATTAATATGAAAGTAGTATTAGAAAATAGATTGAAACAAAAGGAATTATTTCATTATAAGAAATTTGTTGCAATTTTCATTGACTCCTGTCCACAAATATGACCCCGTGGACAGCAAAACTGGATTCAAATATTTACAAGAAGTAGATACAGTGGAACATGATCATAATTGATCATATATAATGATTCTACTTCCATATGAAGGGAGTATGCAAGTCCAAAATTGCTTGAGTGCATTTTAGTGGACTTTCATTCTTCTTATAATAAAGCTTCGCTCCATTAGAACTGAATCCACTGTTGAATACAGAAGTCATTATATAAATAGACTGATATAAAGCATTGAATTTCAAAGGGATCATCTCTACCCCACCATTGCCCTCTGGGGGAAGGGGTAAAAAAAATCCAGTCTTGATGCAGGTGCTCCAGAAAATTCAGGAAAAAAAAAAAAGGCCAGTCTTGCAATAGTTGTTTCCAGCAGGGAAGAAAGTACTTGCTACAGCTACTGCACATTGTGGCCTTGATGACACTGAAAACTGTTAGCAATTATTCCACCATTGGTTAAACACCAGTGCAGCCTCGGCATCAGTGTTAGCAAAGGTGGAAAAGGTAGAATATATTGGTGTAGGCCTTTTTAACACTGTCATCTAACTCTGCTCTGAGCTAGTTGCTATGGGTGACTACACCGCTACCTCAATATAATGCTACCCGATATAACACGAATTCAGATATAACGTGGTAAAGCAGTGCTCCGGGGGGGGGGGGGGGGGTTTGCGCAATCCTGTGGATCAAAGCAAGTTCCATATAACACGGTTTCACCTATAACGTGGTAAGATTTTTTGGCTTCTGAGGACAGCGTTATATCGAGGTAGAGGTGTATAAGCAGACTTGGAAGGATTAGATTTTTTAATTGGTACATGTGAATGTACACCCACACCCTTCCATAGATGATAACCAAAATGTACAGATAGGCAGAGTATAGAGTCAACATCCAGTGATTTAGACTTGTTACAAATTCACTATGAATGAATAGTAAAAACAGGTATAATTTGTGGATTTAAGGATATTTATTTATATATTTTGACATGTGATGCTGAAAAGTTGTGTTTTAATGGTTTATAAAGCTTTAACATTTAACATCTACTTTCATTCAATAATTGTCTGACCCCCATAATTTCCTGCAACTGTGCACCTTTTTTTTTTTTTTTTTTTTAGCATTTTTCCATTTTTATCAATTTAAACAATATTATCTGCTGAAATTATAAAAGGAAAATAATTGGCACGCCTAGCTATAGATTATAATAAAAAACCACACTAAAACAGCATGTCTAGATTACACTGTAAAAATGCCAGACCTCGAATGTACTTTAGTGCTTCCATCAGCAGAACTGCATTGCGCTAGACTAATGATGGGAAAACTGCTAAAAGGCCCAGATTTGTAAAGGTATTTGGGCATTGCTGAGCTCAGTGTCACAACACCTAACTGATTTAGGAGCCTAAATCTCTTTTCCCCAGAAGGGATTTAGGCACTTAGGAGTCTAAAACCAGATGGTTGGGATCACTGCAACGCTGAGCACAGCAACAGCTAAATACCTGGGCCAAAGTCTTCAGTGTAGTTGCAGCCTAGAAATGAAGATGTAGCCTTCCTGAGTTATATCTTGGCAGGATCTGTCTCCAAACCCTGCAGTTGCAGAGGACATTGGGCACAACTGCAGGTGTAGGGATCTCTGGATGATCTCTGTCACCGAGTTAACCCAATGCTTGGCTGAGATATGCTCTTGGATGAAGAAAAGCTGGTTGACGTTAAACCACTGTAAGACTTAGGTTATACTGGTAGGTAGAATAAAATGCCAAGAAGAGTTTGTAGGTACTGTGCAATTTAGGAAGCTTTCCTGGATTCCTTGCTGAAGCTAAACTCTCACATAGCAGCCCCTTGCAAGTAATATGTTCTACCATCTCTCTCTGGCCAGAAGTCATGTCCTATCCTTGTGAATAATGACCTGGCTTTGGTAATTCATGCCTTTGTCATTTCCTGCCTGAACTGCAACAATACAATCTACGTGGGCCTGACAGCAGCTGAGGAAATTAGAATGCAGCAGCACATCTCCTCACTAACACAAGATACTATGAGCATCTCACACCTGCCCTCTGCTCGCTACAGAAAATCATATAAAGTAGAAGATTTCAGTCCTTACCATCAAGGCACTAAGTAGCCTGGTCAAGGGATACCTAGAAAACATTTACTGCTCAGAAATCTCAGTCATTCTTGACAATGCCACTTCTCAGGCACAATTTAAAAGGGTTTAACTGAAATCTAATATGTACATCCCCCAACAAGACAATCCTTAAGAACATTCAGTATATATTTCAGCCCCAGAATCTGACTTTAGGAACACACTAATCAAGTCAAACAAATAAAAAACAAGAATTAGCAAAAGTGAATGGTTCCATGTTGATATTTTTAATGTCATATTTATTGTTCCAAATGCCTTTATTTGCCCAATATCTATTGTGCACCTGCCCTCAAGAGAGCAGTAACCCCCTGGAAAACAGAGCAAAATATTCTTATTTCACTGTAGCTTCTATGCTGAAATGTTATATGTTACACATTCATAGCAAGTACTAAATTACATCATATATCCCTATACCTCCTAAAATAATCCATTTAAGTGTGTGGGGGGGAAGGGTGTCCCTCATTCTACAGCAGTAAGCTCCCATTGTAACAAAAGCTATGTTAAAGAAATCTGTTAGTCCTTTCTACAATGATATTGATAACCCTGAACTTAAACAACAACTAAAAGTGGACTTTCATATTTAAGACTGAACAGCCCAAATTCTAGGTTAAATCATTTAAAGAGTTAGTCGGACTCGCAGATCACATATATGATATGAAGGAGATATTCAAAGGCACCAATTTAGATGCCCAACTTCCAATGACTTACCTGTGGCTATCACTTTGCAAGAAACAGGTGTGAAATGATTTGTTCTGATTACACTTTTTGCACAACTACATTAGCAAATTCACAACTGTCAAGACACCCACCTAGCTTTTTGTTCCTCTGGTCTCTCTGGTTCATTTTCATCTGTCAAAAGAAAAAAACATTATTTAAGAATTATGTATTAGAAACCATGGAGTCAAAAATAGCAGATTATCTTGCAAGCTCTAATTCTGTACCACTAAATAAAACAGTGGACCCTACAATCCTGAGTTGGATCTGTGTGGTCAGACATGTGAGCCAACACAGCACCCCATTTAACCCAACAGAGCTCCACAAACAGACCCTTTGCGATATTAGGATTTTAGTTTGCAGGCAGCATTAACATGGTTAGGGTAAATGGGTATGTCTACACTGCAGCTGGAAGCAAGCCTCCCAGTCAGAGTAAACAGACTCACGCTTGCAAGGCTCAAGGTAGCATGCTAAAAACAGTAGTGTTGATGTTGTGGCTAGGGCTGGAGCTCAGGCTCCCAAACCAACATAACCCCCTTAGGTTCGACAGCCTGAGCTCCGAGTCCATGCCACAATGTCCACACTGCTATTTTTAACATGCTAGCTGAAGCCCCACTAGTGAGAGTCGGTCTACCCAGGCTGGGACGCTCACTCCCAGTGGCAGTGTAAAGAAGAACAGGAGTACTTGTGGCACCTTAGAGACTAACAAATTTATTAGAGCGTAAGCTTTCGTGGACTACAGCCCACTTCTTCGGAGAGCTTATGCTCTAATAAATTTGTTAGTCTCTAAGGTGCCACAAGTACTCCTGTTCTTCTTTTTGCGGATACAGACTAACACGGCTGTTACTCTGAAAAGTGGCAGTGTAGGAAGTCAAGCTTTACAAGTTTCAAACCAAAAAAGAGAGAGAGATTACAGTATTTCAAACTTATTTTCATTTTTAGGTCACTTATTTACTGTTATTGTTATAATGAAATGTGAGTTATGTATGTGAAATTTTAATCTACAATAAGGAGTGCCTAAAATAGTTTACTGGTGTTGAGAATTCAAAGAATTTTAAGACAATGTATATGAAAGGAATGACAGAAAATAAGGCTTTGGTGGAACTATTCAGGTGAATGAAGGCTGCAGGAATAGCCCCTGAATATGTATTCAGTACTCCCATACCAATTACACCTCAGAATTTCCTCAAAGTACCTGAGCAACTACTACCTCTCAGACAATGAAACCCCTCTTAGCACACATACATTCTGATCAGTCACTATATTCTAACCCTCCTTTCGAAAACGAGTGGATTTGGTACAGGTTATAGCTAGACTGAAGCATTATATGAATCCAGTGTCCAAACAGCCTTTCCCTCTTAGCTCTTCTAGAGCCAAATGGTAAAGTCACTATACAGGATAGGAAAATACACTTGGAAATACACATTTTCAATCTTTGGTATTTCAAAGGAGTGTAGATATAGGAAGTGCCTAAATATGATGGTGATGGCGAAGTTACAAGACCAGAGAGAATCATGGACTTTTTTAAAGGGGGGACGCATTTGTGGAGCACACAACAAGCAGCTGCCTCAGGCCCGTGGGGTGGGGGGCCGCTGAAGACCCTCAGGCGGCCAGGCAGAAATGGGGCGGAGGGCCCAGTGCCGCAGGGCGGGGGAATCACTGTAGTCATCACACTGCTTATTAGGAAACCCGGGGTGCACCATGCCCAGCCCGGCCACATTAGCAGGTGGTTCCCGCACCAGCAGGCCCCAGGAGCGGCTCCTACGGGAGATGGGCACGCGGGGTCGGAGGCAGCAGGCCCGGCCTGGCCCAGGGAGCCGGCCTAGGCGATGGGGAGAGTGGATGCTGCGCACGCTGGGGCCTAGCGCTTCCCTTCCGGCCTCTCCCCGTCCCGCGGCGCCAGGGAGGGAGCCCGAGGCTGCCAGGCCAGGCCGGGGCCTAGGCCTAGGAAGGTCCGTACCGCCATAGAGCCACTCCTCCTCCTCATCCCCGCCGGTCCCGCTCAGGTCCGCCGCCAGCCGCTCCACCTCGCCGGTCGACATGGCCGCCTCCCCCGGGACGCGCCGGCCCCTGCCGAGCGCGGACACAGGCACCCGCCGCGCCGGCCGGCTCCCCGCGCAGCCCCGCAGACGCGTCCAGCAGCAGCCGAGGAGCTCCGAGCGGCGGAGGCCGGTGTGTGCAGAGCCCGCCCCTCCCCCGCCGAGGAGCCGCCGCTCGCTCGCTCGCTCAGCGCTTCCCCTCCCCCCGCCGAGTGACTGACACACACACACAGGAAAGGGCCGGGCCCCGCCACCCCCGAAGCACTAGGGCGCCGGGGGCAGGACAACGGGGGTTGGGGCGGGGAAACGGGGCCGGCCTGCGCCCTCCCCCGGCAGGTCATAGTGCGGGAAGGAGTAAGGGGGCCTGGCCCTGGGGAGAGAACCCCCTCTAAGGGGCTGGCCTGCCTTAGGCCCACAACCATCGCATCGGACCCTTTGCCTGCTAACTGGTGCCACAGAAACTGGGGCTTCTCTTTGCAGCCAGGGGAGGGGGAAATACACACTTGCCAGCCACAAGGGTTACAGAAATCCTCAGTGAGACCCAGCCCCCCAGATTAAACCGAATCACAGGGAACTCTGGGGGAGGGGGAGGTGAGTCTCTAGGGGAGTGAACCCTTCCCCAGCTGGAGCATGCTGCTCATTGCAGCTTGATGAATCCAGCCCTGAACAGGCCCACAGGCTACTGGCACAGGGAGAAGGGCTTAGCCTCCCTTATCGTTGGGGGGGCTGCCATTCTGTTCCTTGCTACACACTGACGTAGCATTATCCTGCATTTCTCCACACTGCAGCCAGGATCCTGCCCTCCTCCCCTCCCCTCCCCTCCCTGGTCTTCCCCTTGCTCCTGCAGTCTCTGTATTTCACCTGCTCTTTTCTCATTTTTCCCCTCCCTTTCCCTTAATCGGGCCAGCAACCACATCCCCTTCCTCCTCCTGCAATTCCCTTTAGGAATCGCTACTGCTCCCTACGTTGCCATGCCCTCCTCCTGTCCATTCAGAATGGGGAGTGAGACCATCTTCCTTAAAGGCAGCCTTGCTTCAGTCCCTTTTCAAAAACAATAGGCAATGGCTGCCATCTTTGTTACAGAAAGCCTCCCTTTTACATGCTGCAAATGGTGGCCATCTTTAATGTGGTTTCAGCCCCCGCCAACTAAGGAAAAGTTTAATGATAAAATGTAAGAAGAGGGAGGTGTGGAAACAAATTTGTCCCACCTCCCTGGGTCCACTTCAGCCCAGGTGTGAGGGTTTTTCTCATCCCACTGCAAACACTGAAAGAGAAGCTCTCATACCATCATCCACCCTCTGAAAATCAAAACAGAAGCCTATGCAAATCTTAAAAGCTCCACTTTGTGGCAGGGAGCTCATTCTTTGAATCATCTGCATGGACAACCTTATTTTACAGCTTTGTACTGGGCATAGATGTAATTTTGAATTAAGAAATTTCCTTTTGAAATAAATGTTAAATGTTTGAAAATAGTGTGATGAGTATGAATGGAACATTACTTTTAATTATTTAACTATGCAGTGAAGTCAGGTCATTTTCATTGCTACAAGTCAATTCTAATTTACTATGCAATCATAAATGGAGTGAGAAAGGTGGTTTGATTTGGAATGTTTTCAGACCTGCATTTCCTATATAACAAGTTTATATACACTTTAAGGAACTTGTATCTTTTATCAAGGGTCAGTACAGTATTTCCTGTTTTCCCTCTCCTCCCCATTTGTTTACTTTGTATATTTGACAGTACTTTGACCTTGGTCATACCAGGCACTCCATGGTCATACCAGGCACTCCATGTGTAGATACAATGGTCCACCTGAGAAGAGTGCTTGCAGGATTGGGCCCTTAGTCTATGCCAGTTACACTATTTCCCCTGTAGAGTCAGTCAGTTTTACTTGTTTGTTTGGACTTTCACACAGATGAGAAAATAAGAAATTGAATTAAAAAAAATCTGATACTAAACCCACAAAAATGGATAGGACTCAAAGGCCAGGTGCAGAACATGAAACTACTTTTACATCATTTTTTAGAACTTACCAGATTTCCAGTTTACAGTGAGTCTTCAAATCAATACTGATTATTTTAATTTCTGGAATGCTTAAGTATTTGCACAAGTAATAATTAAAAGAGTCTACAAATAACTACCAATATAAATTTCCTCATTAATGGAGTCACTCTGGACTTACACTGATTAATCTGATGTTGTGCACTGGCTAGGAGTCTCTCTTTCAAACTGGCTTATAAAGAGAAATAATTGCACTCTGTGGTGTATTTAAAAAAAAAAATAAACCTCATGATTTCTTGACAGAACTTTTGTTGCTTTGACTCTGCATAAGTGTGAAAACAAAGGAAGTTAAAACATTGACAAATAAAAACAACACGAAAAGCAGAAGGCAACAAAAACAAACATTTTCAGCAGTTGTGATATGTCAAAGAAAAACCTTCTAGATTTCTAGCCTTCAAGATAATTCAATTTGACAAGGAATTAATTCTGCATGGGTACAGGCCCAGCGGCCTGGTGATCAACCATCACCAATCCTTTTTGGCATTAATTGTTCACATCGAATAGTTTTCCAGACTAATTTTATCTTTCATATTGTTCTGCACTGTAAAGTTTTACACCACAGCTAGTAGGTTAAAATAATAGATCAAAGCTGAAATAAACAAAGATACAAATCAGAGCTGAGAATGAAAAAAAAGATGGATCAGAGTGGGAATAGGAGGGAGACACATCAGAGCTGGAATTAAAAGAACATTCCCCTGCCATTCATCGCCACAGAAGATCAGGAGTGTTTATCGTCAGGTCTGAGAACTGAATGTCATTAGGTGAAATATGGTAATTTGTAGCTTTTTTCAAATAAAGTGATAGATATTTTTGAGATTTTTTTTAAAGTTGCCTGTGGACAGAGTTATTTCTGATGGTTTCTGTAGGACTGATTTTCAACTACTTTACAAATACTAAATATTTATTTCTTGTAATTAAGCAACATGTGGAATAATTTTTGAACTACTTGCCTTTCAATAATTTATTGTGCAATATTAAGTTGGATGGTGTGAAAGAATAATCATCTGTTTTGAGATATCAGAGCAAGGTATTGTGGTTATGGCTGCCATCAAACAGTGTAATTGATCTATAGGCAACCACAGCCCCTTTCAAACTTATGGTCATGCTAGCCACCTTCCATTCAGACTAAACAGAAGTAGTAATTAGGCTCCTTTACGGAATAAGAATGCTGGAGACAATGGAAACCATCCCCCAAGGCATTAGGGCACATGCAAAGCTGATGAACAACTAAGCCATGCAGGCTGAGGATTTTCCTTGGGGACTGATTGGAAACACAGGGACTGGAGCATTGAGTGGCTGCAAATGGTGTGTCCCTGTGAAAGCCATCAGAAAAGCTGAGAAGCAGTCATGAACACAGTCCTGAGAGGGAGCAGAGTCAGATCCCCTTCAGGCACAGGAAAGGCAGGCTTAGAAATTGTGAGCAAAGAAACTGCCTGTAGTTTGTTCCTATTGTGTTCTGGGAAACAGGACAGTCTGTATGTTCTTTGTAAATAGGATTTCATCAAAGAAATACCTGACACATAACATTAATTTCTCCTCCTAACAAAAACACGACAAGACATCAAATATTGGCTAACTCCCTGAACCAAGGAGCAACACTGTTAGTGGTGGGATAGCATTTCCAAGGAGAGAAATTGTGAGCTGGCATTCTTGTTGAGCCATAATGGAGGTGCTCGCAGAATACGAAGATGCCCAAAACAGAATTAAAACCAGGTTTACAACACGAACCGGAGACTTCTCAAAATAATTTAAAACAGGAGCTGAAGACCTTGGGAAAAAAATTAAAGAAACATCTAGAGATTTCCCAGAAAGGACTGAGAGACCTGTGGTTGGAGATACAAATCTTTGTCTGGACAGATTTGGAAACCCAACTACAAAACTCCCAACCTGGAATGGCAGGATGGATTGATGAGGTAACCAGCAACTTGATTATCATGGACAAGCCTTTCCAGGAAATAGAAGAGAACAGGAAAACTTTGTCTAATTTGGAACTTCCTAACAGAGATGAGCTGCTGTAAAGACTTAAGGAGCTTAAAAAAAATAATTAAAAAAAATCAGCTTCAGAAGTAAATCAAAATGTCATTGCCCAGAGTGGAAGTAATCCATTTGGTTGAGGAATTGGGCCAGCCAAAGCACATGGATAAAACAGGACATTTGCAACACTTTTCTACCTCCCTTTATAACAGAGGCTCAGAGGGGAGAGATCTGATTGTTGCAACTCAAGTAATACAAAAGCCAACTTTCTTTGAAGGATTAATTTCTTGGGAGGCTTATTTGGCTCAATTTAACATACCCCAGATGAACAGAGAAGGGGGTTTTTATCAGCCAACTTGAATGGAGCAGCTCTGATGGTCTTCAGAACTTACCCCAAGAAAATCACCAATCATCCAGATTTGGTGCTAGGCGTTGATATGCAGTTTGGAGTCATCCATCAATAAAAGCTGTATAGGGTGCAGCTGAGGGCAAGGAGATGGAAAGAAGTGAATCCACCTAAACTGGTAGAAGCCCTGAGGAGATTTGTGTTCCTGGCATAACTAGATACCAGTGAGAACTTCCAGGATATATTAGCAATGGATCAATTTATAGATGATCAACTGGACTTGCAGATCAAGATCACTGAAAGGAGGTCAAGAATACTCTGAGAGGCTGTGGAATTTGCCATAGAACTTGAATCTTTCCTAGCAGCAACCCACCAGAAAATGTAGCAGATGCTAGTGAGGAAAATGCAAGCTGATCTCCATGAGCCTTCAGTCAGTTCTTGGACCTCACGCATAGTTCTGGCTAAAGAAGAAGATGGCAGCACCAGATTCTGTGTGGACTATAGAAAACTAAATGAAGTAACTTTAATCAATTATGATTAGATGATACTCTGGATGCTGTAGCAGGTTCAGTCTGGGTTTTCAATCGGGATCCTATAAGTATTGGCAAGTGGAAAGGTATCCACAGGATAGGGAAAAAATTTGCTTTCACAGCAGGACAAGAGGAGGCAGGCTTCAAATCCAAAGTCAGAGCTAATTTACAACTTATTTTGCCCTCTGAGACTCACCAACTAATCAAGATTTAATAAATGACCCTTATCGTGGCCCCGATCTTGCTCCCACTGAATATTGGGAGGAAGGGTTGGCTCCATCTCTGAATTAATCAGTTGAAGGATTATCTACATGTGATGTTACTGCACGGCAAGCCAGGATGTAAATCTACATCACATTAGCTTGCTGTGCAGTAACATCCAATGCGAAAACTGGTACAGTACATGAAAAATTCCATGATTAGCCATTTGACAGACTTTCAACTCACTATATCAGTGTCCATATGGGACATTACTATGCAACAAGCTAGTGCTCTGTAGATTTGCACCCTGGCATGCAGCTGTGTTCCTTGTAGGCAAGTCCTGAGCCTAAGAGAGTCTAGGGCTAGGTCTACACTGGGGGCGGGGGGGTCGACCTGAGATACACAACTTCAGGTACACGAATAGCGTAGCTGAAGTCAGTGTATCTTAGGTCGATTTACCTGGCCGTGAGGACGGCGGCGAGTCGACCGCTGACACTCCACCGTTGACTCCGCTTCTGCCTCTCACCACGGTGGAGTTCCGGAGTCGACGGCAGAGCGACCAGGGATCGATTTTATTGCATCTACACTAGATGTGATAAATTGATCCCCGATAGATTGATCACTACCCGCCGATCCGGCGGGTAGTGTAGACATACTCTAGGATTGTTTAATTCAAGGTCAAGGGGTTGAGAGAAGCATAGCAGAAAAAGCAATTATCAGGAGGGTGTTAGAATATGCAAGCTAAAATATGTCACCTATTACTTACACTTTGTCTCTTCAGCATCTGAGGGCATGACTACACTGGCAAAGTTGCAGCGCTGGCAGTTACACAGCGCAAAAGGGAAACCGCTGCTGTGTGCATAGGCACCAACTTTCCTGGCGCCGGTGGGTGCTCGTGCCGCCCCGACTCCACCCTTTCCCCGCCCCTTCCCCAAATCCCCGCTCCACGTTTCCCCTCCTGCCCCATCCCTCCCAGCCATGCGAAACAGCTGTTTTGCGGTGGAAGCGCTGGGAGCTAGGGGCAAAAAGCAGGCACATGGCGTGCTCAGGGGAGGAGGTAGAGTGGAGGCAGAGCAGAGGCGGAGGTGAGCTGGGCAGGGAGCTGCTGGTGGGTGCAGAGCACCGACCAATTTTCCCCTGGAGTCGACGCCTGTGGTTGTGTGTTCACACTGACCGCTGCCTGCACAATAGCATGTTCACACTTGCGGCGGTATTCGGAACGGTGCACTCTGGGTAGCTATCCTACAGAGCACCTCTTTCTATTTCGCCGCTAAGATTTGTTGAAGGTGGGTCTTTGGGCATCCTGGGTCCTGTCCCAATGCCCCGTGATGCATTGCTTCGCATTCCAGCAATCCCTGTGCTTCCGTCCGCATTTGGCGCAATCTTTCAACGGTTTGTGTACTGCGCGCCCTGCCTCTTTCGGGCAGCAGGAATGGATCCCGAACTGCTGACCAGTATGCTGCTCGCTCTGACCAACACATCACGAGTGACAGTGGAATTATTCCTTAACCTACAAAGTCAAGAGGAGTGCTACATTGATCTCGCCACACATAGTAGCTATGACATGAGATTGCTTGTGGTATTCACTGAGGTGCTGACCACAGTGGAACGCCGCTTTTGGACTCGTGAAACAAGCACTGAGACGTGCATTGTGATGCACGTCTGGGATGATGAGCAGTGGCTGCAGAACTTTTGCATGAGGAAAGCCGCACTCATGGCTTTGAGTGTGTGATGAGCGTGTCCCATCCCTGCAGCACAAGGACGTGAGAATGAGAGCTGCCCTGTTGTTGGAGAAGCGTGTGGCAATTGCACTGTGGAAGCTGGCTACTCCAGACTACTACTGATCGGTAGCAAACCAGTTCGGAATTGGAAAGTCGACCGTTGGAGTCGTGTTGATGGAAGTGTGCAGGGCCATTAATCACATCCTTCTCTGCAAGACTGTGACTCTGGGCAATGTGTGTGCCATTCTGGATGGCTTTGCACAAATGGGCTTCCCTAACTGCAGAGGGGTTAGTGATGGCACGCACATTCCAATTCTGGCATCAGACCACCTAGCCACCAAGTACATTAATCACAAGGAGTATTTCTCAATGATTCTCCATATGCTTCTGGATCACCGTGGGGGTTTCACAGACATTAACACAGGCTGCTCCGGAAAGGTGCATAACGCACGCATCTTTTGGAACACTGGCCTATTCATAAAAAGAACAGGAGTACTTGTGGCACCTTAGGGCTTGTCTATACTTACCGCGCTGGTTCGGCGGCAGGCAATCGAACTTCTGGGTTCGATTTATCGCGTCTAGTCTGGACGCGATAAATCGAACTCAGAAGTGCTCCCCGTCGACTCCGGTAATCCTGCTCGCCGCGAGGAGTACGCGGAGTCGACAGGGGAGCCTGCCTGCCGCGTCTGGACAGCGGTAAGTTCGAACTAAGGTATGTCGACTTCAGCTACGTTATTCACGTAGCTGAAGTTGCGTACCTTAGTTCGATTTGGGGGTTTAGTGTAGACCAAGCCTTAGAGACTAACAAATGTATTTGAATTGCAAACAGGGACTTTCTTCCCGGACCAGAAGATCACCATAGGGGAAGTCAAAATGCCCATTGTGATCCTGGGAGACCCTGCCTACCCCTTAATGCCGTGGTTTAAGAAGCCATACACAGGGCAACTTGACAGCAGCAAGGAGCGGTTCAACAACAGACTGAGCAAGTGCAGAATGTCTGTTGAGTGTGCATTTGGCCATTTAAAAGCCCGCTGGCGATGCCTGTATGGGAAGCTGGACCTTGCCGATGACAATATTCCTATACTTATAGCTGCGTGCTGTACACTCTGTAATATTTGTGAAGGGAGGGGTGAAAGCTTCACTCAGAGCTGGACTGCAGAGGCTCAGCACCTGGAGGCTGAGTTTGAACAGCCAGAGACCAGGGTTATTAGAGGGGCACAGCGCGGGGTCATAAGGATCAGGAATACCTTCAGGCAGCAATTTGAAGCTGAAAACCACTATCTTTGTTGCTATGCTCAGGATTGCAGTGTTTGTAATGCTAGGAGGTGATTGGTGCACATGATGCAAGAAGGGGGCTTAACATAACTGTATGTTGCTTTGCAGTGCTCGTTTTGCTTTCACTTAGTAGAATAAAGATTGCTTTCAAACCAACACAATTATTTTATTAAAAGACAACAACTGGAGAAGAGAGTTAAATTAAAAGATTCATCAGCAGGGAGGGGGAGAGGGGAAGGGAAGGTCTCCAGAGGGGAAGGGGTCCCAAAATGGCTACAGATTTGTGTATGCCCAGGGATCATGCCCAACCTTTCCTTTGAAGTACAACGCAGAGGGTGCTGTACTGCAGCAGGGCCAAACTGCAGAGGGATGGATGTTGAGTGCAGTGGGTAGTGGGAGTCCACAGTGCTGGACTGTGAACAGGGAGGATTGGAATGCTGCGGGTAGAGAGTGGAGACAGGAGGTTGATAACAGTGTGTTGGCGGTGTGTGTGGGGTGCATGGGAAAGAGATTTGTGACAGCGGCTGCAGGGGAGGGTGGGTGCGGAGCTGCTTGGTTTGAAGAGCTAGTATCACCTGGAGCAGGGCCGGCTTTAGGCCGATTCGGCCGATTCCCCTGAATGGGGCCCCGCGCTTAGAGGGCCCCGCGCAGCTGTCCATCCGGCCCACGGCCCACTTACCCCTCCTCCCCTGAACGCTCCACCCACCTTCTCCTCCCCGCAAATCAGATGTTCACGGTAAGCTTGAAACAAGCAGCAGGCAGGAGGTAAGCAGGGGTGTGGAGGAGAGTTCCAGGGGGGCTCAGTGCGGCCCAGGTCGAGCGCGCGGCTTCCTCCGGTCTGGCCCCGGCCGAACACCCCCAGCCCGGTCCCGGGCAAGTGGCTCTGGCCCGGCCTGGCTCGGGCCCCGAGGCGCCGGTCTCGGTCCCGGCTGAGCGGCTCCGGCCCGGACCCAGAACCGGCCGAGCGGCTCCGGCCTGGCTCGGGCCCCGTGGTGCCGGCCCTGGCCAAGTGGTGCCGGCCCGGCCTGAGAGGCTCCGGCCCGGCTCAGTTCGGGCCCTGTGGCGCCGGCCCGGCCCGGCCCGAGAGGCTCCGGCCCAGCCCCGCGGCCCCGGGCCCGGGCCCAGCCCCGGCCGTGGACCTGGCCGAGTGGCTCTGGCCCGGCTCAGCTCGGGCCCTGCGGCGCCGGCCCCAACCAAGTGGCGCCGGCCCGGCCCGAGAGGCTCTGGCCCGGCGGCCCCGGGCCCGGCCCCGGCCCGGACGTGGACCTGGCCGAGCGGCTCTGGCCTGGCTCAGCTCGGGCCCTGCGGCGCCGGCGCCAGCGCGGACCGAGAGGTTCCGGCCTGGCCCTGGCCCAGCGGCTCCGGCCCAGGCCCAGACCGAGCGGACCCGGCCCAGGCCTAGACCCAGACCCAGGCCCAGACCGAGCGGACCCGGCCCGGACCCGGACCCGGCCCTGGACCCAGCCCGGAACGAGCGGACCCGGCCCGGACCCAGACCCAGCCGAGCAGCTCCAGGCAGCGCGGTTAGGGGGCAGGGAGCAGGTGTTGGAAGAGGACAGGGGAGTTCGGAGGGTTGTGTGGGGGTGGATAGGGGTTGGGGCGGTCAGAGGGCAGGGAACAGGGGGATTGAATGGGGGCAAGGGTCCTGGGGGGGCAGTCAGGAAGGAGCAGGGGTTGGGTTGGGCGGTGGGGGGCAGTCAGGGGCAGGGGTTCCAGGGGCAGTCAGGGGACAGGGAGAAGGGGTGGTTGGATGGGGCAGGGGTCCCAGTGGGCCATCAGGAATGAGAGGAAGGGTTGGATGGGGTGGCAGGGGACAGTAGGGGACAGGGAAGGGGGTGGATGGGGCAGGGGTCCCGGGGTGTGTGTCAATAACTTTAGGTAGGCTTAGCATGCATCCACATACATTATGCAATGTATGTAATATATAATTTTATTATTTATATAGTTATGGAAAGTAAATAATACGTGGAAGAAATGAAAGGTGTTTTTTACGTGTTTTTTTTTTTTAAAGTAATCCCTGTCAGGGCCCCACCGAAAATGTTCGAATTGGGCCCCGCACTTCCTAAAGCCGGCCCTGACCTGGAGCATGTCCACTTAGCACTCCATAACATCTAAGATCCGCTCCGTGGCTTTTTTCTGGTGTGCCACGTTCTCCTTTCGGTCCCTCTTCTCGCTGTCCTGCCACTCCTTCAATTCCTGTTTCTTGGCAGCGGAGTGCATCATAACCTCATGGAGAAAGTCCTTCTTAGTTCTTCTTGGCCACTTTCTAATTCTGTGCAGCGGTTCTGCCACCGATAACAAAGAGGGAGGCTGGGCTCCCAAGATCATCTCTGTGAAATTTAAATGCAACATTTTACAGAAGCAGTATTGTTTGCAGCACAGATAACACTAATTCAGTGCTTTAAAACACAGCCAGTACTCACACACCTGTCACTAACTGGCTGACCCCAGGCAAGCACACATGAGCCACAAGACCCCCAAAATGGTGAGTAGCCAAGGAAAGTGTGGGCCCCTTACTGAATGAGGGAGGCAACCTAATGACAGAGGATGTGGATAAAGCTAATGTACTCAATGATTTTTTTGCCTCTGTCTTCACAAACAAGGTCAGCTCCCAGACTGCTGCACTGGGTAGCACAGTATGGGGAGAAAGTGACCAGCCCTCTGTGGAGAAAGAAGTGGTTCGGGACTATTTAGAAAAACTGGATGAGCACAAGTCCATGGGGCCAGGTGCGCTGCATCCGAGGGTGCTAAAGGAGTTGGTGGATGTGATTGCAGAGCCTTTGGCCATTATCTTTGAAAACTCATGGCGATCGGGGGAGGTCCCGGATGACTGGAAAAAGGCTAATGTAGTGCCCATCTTTAAAAAAGGGAAGAAGGAGAATCCAGGGAACTACAGGCCAGTCAGCCTCACCTCAGTCCCTGGAAAAATCATGGAGCAGGTCCTCAAGGAATCAATTCTGAAGCACTAAGAGGAGAGGAAAGTGATCAGGAACAGTCAGCATGGATTCACCAAGGGCAAGTCAAGCCTCACTAACCTAATTGCCTTCTATGAGGAGATAACTGGCTCTGTAGATGAGGGGAAAGCAGTGGATGTGTTATTCCTTGACTTTAGCAAAGCTTTTGATACAGTGTCCCACAGTATTCTTGCCAGCAAGTTAAAGAAGTATGGGCTGGATGAATGGACTATAAGGTGGATAGAAAGCTGGCTAGATCGTCGGGCTCAACGGGTAGTGATCAATGGCTCCATGTCTAGTTGGCAGCCGGTTTCAAGTGGAGTGCCCCAAGGGTCGGTCCTGGGGCCGGTTTTGTTCAATATCTTCATTAATGATCTGGAGGATGGCGTGGACTGCACTCTCAGCAAGTTTGCAGATGACACTAAACTGGGAGGAGTGGTAGATACGCTGGAAGGTAGGGACAGGATACAGAGGGACCTAGACAAATTAGAGGATTGGGCCAAAAGAAACCTGATGAGGTTCAACAAGGACAAATGCAGAGTTTGTTTTTGATGAAATTCATGTTGGAAAACACTTGTTCACAGAAGTACATTGAACCGAAGATTGAGAGAAGTCCAAATGTGTATTTCTTCAGGTGACTATACGTATCCGGTAGACAATTCCAAATGTCGAATATAATCTGGTCTTGCCGCTTAAGATCGTCCATTTCAGACCACTTGTGTTGTAGCCCCATGGTGGATTTCTGCCTTTCCAGATTTTTAAGTTCAGTGACAAGATCTTTCAATTTTGAATTCATAAATCCTTGTCTTGCAAGTCCGCTAATTCAAGTTCAAATTGTGCTCGATGGATTCCCGCAAATGCTGAACAATTCAATGCAGAAGTGTCAGTTTCAAGCAGTTTCAACAGAAATGACAAAGTGGCCTTTTCCCTTCTGCACTCTTGAAATCGGACAGCAAATGCAGCTTGCATTCTGATGCCTGTTTCTGCAAGAAATCTAATGTCAATGTCACAGTCATTTGTTTGTTTGTATTGCTTCAGTATTGGGAAATGCACTAACACGCCCGTCTCAATGTCCCTTACAAACAAAGACAGCTTTCATTTAAATGAAAGAACTTCTTCCAAAAGCAAAATTGCAGTATTTCCTTTTCCCTGTAGCTTCTGATTCAACACATTTAAATGAGAAGTTAAATCCACCAAGAAACTGAATTTCTGAATTCCAGCCAGTGAGGATCTGTTAGTGCCGCATATTTAAGGCCCTTTCCTTGTAGGAACACCCTAATTTCCTCAAGACATGATGCAAACCTCACCAGGACTGCACCTCTGGAAAGCCATCTTACCTTGTTATACATGAGAAGATCAGAATATTGGCTGTTAACGTCTTGAAGAACCTTGTAAAACTGCCGATGATTGAGAGCGCTTGCCATTATTTTGTTAACAATCTGCATGACCATTTCCATTACTTTTGAGGTTACCTCACACTTCCTCAAAAAACAAGTGGGCAGCCAAAGAGCCACATGCGGCTCTGGAGCCGCAGGTTGCCGACCCCTGCACGAAACAAACAAGAGGCCAGAGCTCTTGCAAGCTGAGAAAGATGGGTCCTTCAACCAAAGGGAGGTTCAAGTCCCTGGAACTGAATATAGGTGAGAAACCTGCTTAAGTAAAGATCTTTCCCTTGTCTTCTTAGATGAAGTCTGCACCTTGTACTTTTGTGGAAGGTTCTCTATGAGGGAAAGTCAGCCATGGCTAGGAAAAAGAATGACTGGTAAGAGGAACTACCTTGAACAAAGCCTATATCTTGCTAGATTAAGTTTTAGACTTTTAGATGCATGTTTTTACTTTTATTTGCTTGTAACCCTTTCTAACTTTATTCCTGTTACTTACCGTCACTTAACCTAGGTCCTATTGTTAATAAATTTGTTTTATTTTACCATAAATCAACTTAGTTCTATGTTTAAAATAAAGGGTGTATTCACTCCCAGTTAAGTTAATGTGCTGTGATGCGTTTTTTTGTTGTTAAAGGAGCAAACAAACCATATTATTTCTCTCAACTGACCAGGACAGGGCTGGACAGTGCAGAGCACATAGTGTTGGGAAAATTTGGGACTGGGAGTGTGTTGGGATCATCCTGCTAGTAGTAACTAAGGCTGATAGAATACAGAATAGTGTTGTGGGGCCGTACACAGACCGCAGGGGTCAGATCTGCTGAATCAGGGCTGACTGGCACACAGACAATCAGGGTGTGACCTGCATGCTCATAGGGTAGTTGTGAGTGGCCAAGGTTGGGGGGAGGGATAGATCAGTGGTTTGAGCATTGGCCTGCTAAACCCAGGGTTGTGAGTTCAATCCTTGAGGGGGCCACTTGAGGATCTAGGGCAAAATCAATACTTGGTCCTGATAGTGAAGGCAGGGGGCTGGACTCAATGACCTTTCAAGGTCCCTTCCAGTTCTAGGAAATGGGATATCTCCATTAATTATTTTATTTTAATTATTTTATTATTTTAGGTTGGCAGCTACAACAGCAAAGCATTGTGAGGCACCCAAGATTAGAGCTAATGGTGACAACCCTCACTGATCTGGATTGCACCCCAGACTGTGACACCCTCCTTGCCTGCCACCTGCTTGCTCTAGTTCCTCTGGTTTTACCCTTGACTTCAGCTTCCAACTACTGACTCTGGTTTTGATTCTAGTTCATGCTTCTCAATGCCTGTTCCAACCACTAGGCCTGCCACTGCTCTTATCACTAGGCTAGATTACCCTCATCCCAGTTGCCTGACAGATTGAGCAGCCTCAAAAAATTAAGGACAGGGGTCTTCGAAGCAAGGTCCCATCATACTATACCGTAGATCATTCTCTCCTGACCAAGCCAATGGGGGGAGAGAAGGGAACTCATCTTAAGATTGTTGATTGGGGAAGCTTTGGCCTGAGCTTCCCTCCTCCTGGAACAGTCCAGGCCCCTCTTGTAACAATTAGGCAAATTCTTTCAAGCCATATGCATTATCTTTGATGTCCCCCACAGTGCACAGGTGACCAAGACAATCCTTCAAGCCTTATGGCAGGGATGCTGGCACTTCACCAAATACACCACTGAATTTCATTGTTTGGCTTCTGACACTGGGTGGAATGAGATGGCACAGCACCACTATTTCTGCCTGGGGCTAATGAGGTTATAAAGGACGAGCTCACATGGGCGAGCCTCTACCCAGTTTGAATGAGTTTATCAACTTGTACATCAGAATCAAATAACTCCTCATGGAGCAGCATTGCAAGCATACCTGGATTCTTTGGAGGTTGCCAGCCATCCTGTCCACAACATCCCATCCGAACGGGTCTTCCCTGGCATCTGAGCAGTTGCAAACCAACCAGTTTGATTCTCTGACTCAAAGAAACACCGACATCTGGTGTTAAGTTTGTGCCTGTTGTCAAGGCTGTATCCCCACTTTGAACTTTAGGGTACAAATGTAGGGGCCTGCATGAAAACTTCTAAGCTTAACTACCAGCTTAGCCCTGGTCCGCTGCCACCATTTCCAATGGATTCCCCCCCCCTGGGAAGCCTTGAAAAACCTTCACCAATTCCCTGGTGAATACAGATCCAAACCCCTTGGATCTAAAACAAGGAGAAATTAACCATTCCCCTCTTTCCTCCCACCAACTCCTGGTGAATACAGATCCAACCCCCTTGGATCTAAAACAAGGAGAAATTAACCATTCCCCTCCTTCCTCCCACCAACTCCTGGTGAATCAAGATCCAAACCCCTTGGATCTTAAAACAAGGAAAAATCAATCAGGTCCTTAAAAAGAAGGCTTTTAATTAAAGAAAAAGGTAAAAATCATCTCTGTAAAATCAGTATGGAAATTAACCTTACAGGGTAATCAAACTTAAAGAGCTCAGAGGACTCCCCTCTAGTCTTAGGTTCAAAGTACAGCAAACAAAGATAAACACTCTAGTAAAAGGTACATTTACAAGTTGAGAAAACAAAGGAAAACTAACACGCCTTGCCTGGCTATTTACTTACAAGTTTGAAATAGGAGAGACTTGTTTAGAAAGACGTGGAGAACCTGGATTGATGTCTGGTCCCTCTCAGTCCCGAGAGCGAACACCCTCCCCAACAAAGAACACAAACAAAAACCTCCCCCCCCCCCAAGATTTGAAAGTATCTTGTCCCCTTATTGGTCCTTTAGGTCAGATGCCAGCCAGGTTACCTGAGCTTCTTAACCCTTTACAGGGAAAAGGATTTTGGAGTCTCTGGCCAGGAGGGATTTTATAGTACTGTACACAGGACAGCTGTTACCCTTCCGTTTATAGTTATGACACGCCCCCCAAATCACAGATAGTGTTGGACATTCGGTTCCACACTGGCTGTGATTTCTTCCTGGAGTTCTAGGAGAAAACAGAGTTAATAAAACACATGTACCTTTAGACATACTACTGATTATATAAAAACTAACAATATGTTTCATTCCAAGAACAATTGTTAACCAGTTAACTCTGGGAAACTTTCCCGGGAGAGTGCATCAGCCACTTTGTTAGAAGCTCCCGAAATGTGTTGTATTTCAAAATCAAAATCTTGGAGAGCTAAACTCCACCGAAGAAGTTTTTTGTTATTTCCCTTGGCGGTATGAAGCCACTGTAGCGCAGCATGGTCTGTTTGTAGTTGGAAATGCCGTCCCCAAACATATGGGCGTAGCTTTTCCAGCGCATATACAATGGCATAGCATTCCTTTTCGCTGATTGACCAATGGCTTTCCCTCTCAGACAGTTTCTTACTGAGAAACACGACAGGATAGAATTCTTGATCCGGTCCTTCCTGCATTAAAACTGCTCCCACGCCTCGCTCGGACGCATCTGTGGTTACTTGGAATGGTTTGTCAAAGTCTGGGGCCCTTAGCACAGGGTCAGACATGAGTGTTGCCTTAAGCTGGTTAAAGGCCTTTTGACACTCATCAGTCCACTGAACTGCATTTGGCTGTTTCTTTCTGGTTAGGTCTGTCAGCGGGGCGGCGATTTGGCTGTAGTGGGGTACAAATCGCCTATAATATCCAGCCAAGCCTAAGAAGGATTGGACCTGTTTCTTAGACTTTGGAACCGGCCACTTTTGGATAGCATCCACTTTGGCCTGTAGGGGATTTATAGTTCCTCGACCCACCTGGTGCCCCAGGTAAGTCACTCTGTTTTGGCCTATTTGACACTTTTTAGCCTTAACAGTTAGTCCTGCCTGCTGGATGCGCTCGAAAACTTTTTCCAGGTGCTCCAGGTGCTCTGCCCATGAATCAGAAAAAATGGCCACATCATCGAGGTAGGCAACTGCAGATTCTCCCAATCCCGCTAGGAGACCATCTACAAGTCTTTGGAAAGTGGCGGGTGCATTTCGCAACCCGAAAGGGAGTACACTGAATTCATACACCCCTGCCTGGCTGACGAAGGCTGACCTTTCCTTAGCGGGTTCATCTAGTGGTACTTGCCAGTACCCCTTGGTTAAGTCCAAAGTAGAGATGAATTGGGCATGTCCCAATTTCTCCAATAGCTCATCTGTGCGTGGCATTGGATAGTTGTCAGGACGAGTTACAGCATTTAGCTTACGGTAGTCCACGCAAAAGCGTATTTCCCCATCTGGTTTGGGAACTAGAACCACTGGAGATGCCCATGCACTATTAGAGGGGCGGATTATACCCATCTGTAGCATGTCCTGGATCTCCCTTTGTATAGCAGTTTTGGCATGAGGTGATTCCCGGTAGGGTGGGGTTCTAATTGGGTAGCATTACCTGTGTCAATGGAGTGGTATGCCTGTTCGGTCCGTCCTGGAGTGGCTGAGAAAATTGGTGCAAAGCTTGTGCACATCTCCTTGATCTGCTGTCGCTGCAGACGTCCAAGGGTCGTGGAGAGGTTCACCTCTTCCACGCCACCATCCTTTTTTCCTTCGTAGTAGATACCTTCAGGCCACTCCGCGTCATCTGTTCCTGGGCTGTAAACTGGCAAACGTTTAATTCTCTGGAATAAAAGGGCTTAAGAGAATTAACATGGTATACCTTAGGCTTTATGTTGGAGGTGGGGGAGGCTATGAGATAGTTAACAGCTCCTAGGCGCTCCTGGACCGTGAATGGTCCTTCCCACGACGCTTCCATTTTATGGGCCTGGAGCGCCTTTAAGACCATGACTTGGTCTCCTACTTTGAAGGACCGTTCTCTGGAATGTTTATCATACCAGGCCTTTTGGTCTTCCTGAGCATCCTTTAGGTTTTCTTTAGCAAGGGCTAAAGTGTGTCGGAGGGTGTTTTGTAGGTTGCTTACAAAGTCTAGAATGTTAGTTCCTGGAGAAGGTGTAAACCCCTCCCATTGCTGCTTCACCAACTGTAATGGCCCCTTAATCTCGCGGCCATACACAAGTTCAAATGGTGAAAACCCTAAACTGGGATGTGGTACAGCCCTGTAGGCAAAAAGCAACTGCTGCAACACTAGATCCCAATCATTGGAGTGTTCATTTACGAATTTATGTATCATGGCCCCCAAAGTTCCATTAAACCTCTCCACCAGGCCATTGGTTTCATGGTGGTAAGGGGTGGCAACCAAGTGATTCACCCCATGAGCTTCCCACAGGTTTTCCATGGTCCCTGCCAGGAAATTAGTTCCCGAATCTGTAAGGATGTCGGAGGGCCAACCTACCCTGGCAAAAATGTCTGCTAATGCCTGGCACACACTTTTAGCCCTGGTGTTGCTTAAGGGTACTGCTTCCGGCCATCGGGTAGCAAAATCCATGAAAGTCAGTAGTACTGCTTTCCTATGGGTGTCTTCTTTGTGGTCTCTCAGGCTCTGGCTGAGCCTCTTGGGTAGGGTTATCTGCTGCTTCCGCCAGGTCAGGCTTGCTGGTGCCCTCTGACATTGGAGTTGCAGACGGGTTTGCAAGCGCTGGACTCAGTGCTGGCAATGGTTCTGGTGCTGGTTGCGTTGTCAGTTCCGATTCTGGGACTGGCTTTGGCTGGGTCTCTGGGATTGGATCCACTACGGCTGTTGCAGTCGTTGGCAGGGGATCCAGTTCCACCACCTTTGTTTGGGTCTCTGGTAACACAGACGGGGCCCTGGTGGACGGCTCAGGAACAGGGATGGGGGTGAAAGCTTGCTTAGCCTGGCTGCGGGTGACTATTCCCACCCTCTTGGCTAGCTTCACATGGTTGGCCAAATCTTCCCCCAGCAGCATGGGAATGGGATAATTGTCATAGACCGCAAAAGTCCACATTCCTGACCAGCCCTTGTACTGGACATGCAACGTGGCTGTAGGCAAGGTTACAGACTGTGACACGAAGGGTTGAATTGTCACTGGAGCCTCTGGGTTGATGAGTTTGGGGTCCACTAGGGATTGGTGGATAGTTGACACTTGTGCCCCAGTGTCCCTCCAAGAGATAACCTTCTTTCCGCCCACTCTCAAGGTTTCCCTTCGCTCCGAGGGTATGAGAGAGGCATCTGGGTCTGGGGATCTTTTGTGTGATTGCGGTGTAATGAACTGTAATCGGTTGGGGTTCTTGGGGCAGTGAGCCTTTATATGTCCCAGTTCATTACATTTAAAACATTGCCCTGCTAAGGTATCACCGGGGCGATGTTGGTTGGTGGAGACTGGTGTGGTGGGGTGAGGAGGCGTCTGAGGTTTCCCTTGGGATATGGGTGGAGCCTTGGGTTGTCCCCGGTGGTAAGGTTTGGTTTCGGGTTGCCCCTTCTGATATTCGCTCCAACTGCTACTAGTTTTTTTCTTTTCTGCCACCTCCACCCATTTGGCTCCAATCTCCCCCGCCTCAGTTACAGTTTTGGGCTTCCTATCTAGGATGTACCTTTCTATTTCCTCAGGAACACCCTCTAAAAACTGCTCCATTTTTACTAGGGAAACCAGATCTTCCAGAGATTTAACATTTGCTCCTGATACCCAGGCATCACAATTTTTGTCAATGTGGTAGGCATGCCAGGTAAATGACACATCGGGACCAAGCATCATGCTGTATCTCCCTCTGGATCCTTGGGCTCGGGGGGAGTGGGCTCTTGGGGGGACGGGATGTGGGCTGGGGGGGCCCCGCGGTTGGACTCTGGAGAGGAGGGGGTTCAGATGTATTGGCTGGGGCGGAGGCCCGCAGGTGGGCTCTGTGGGCGGGGAGGGGTTGTGCATGTCTGGCCCGCGGCTGGGCTCTGGGGGAGGGGAAGGCAGCAGAGAAATAGGAACTGGGTTATCAAAGGAGTTTCTTTAACTCTCTACTCCTGCGGGAATTTGTGTGTGTGTCTGTATTGCTTCTGACCCGGATTCGTCCCTGTCTCTGTCACTTGCCTGCTGTCTGTCGCCTGGTGCCAGCCTGACCCTGACTTTCTCCTATCCTGACTCAGCTCCCAGACCTGGGGGCAGGTGGCTCCTCTTCCTCACCATTGTGGTCTATTCCTCAGCCATTGTGGTCTACTACTCTTGCCAGTACATGATACTGGTTCCTGACTGAGAAGGACAGGGGTCCTGAGAGGGGTGTGGAGCATTGTCTACTGTCCCAGGTGGCCAGCCAGTCTCCTTCCTCTAGAACAGCTGGTTCACCTTCCTCCTCTGGTACCACTGTAGTCGTGTAGTCAGCTAGCATCCTCCGTCCCAGGTGTTTCCACGTGCATACTGTCGATTAAGTCCTTATCCTCCTGCTGCTCTGTTACCAGCTTCCTGAGGGACTCCACCAACAGACACCTCTCACGGAAGGTGGTTCCCCCTGCCTGATTTTCACTGACAGGGACATGAAGGGCACATTACCAGCAAGTCAAGACCAGGGTGGAAGTCTCCAGGGTCAGGATGCCTGTCTGACAGGAGGACCCACAGGTATAGTTAGCAGTGATGTTGGCATGTCATTTCCCTCCCATTGTCAGGTCTTCCTTGTAGGGTACCTGCAAATTAAGGAAATTCAAAATCCTATGTCTCTGCCTTCCTCCACTGGCGAACTCCATTGGCTAGCTCCCTAAGGCAGAGGACCCCAAACTTTGGGGTGCAACCCCCTAGAGGGACAAGGAGGACTGTTCGGGAGGGGGCATGGAGGGAGAACCACACAGCTCCACTCCTGGACCTGGCTGCCGGCCCCAGGGCTCTGCTCCCGGCCCTGCGGCTGCCGGCCCCGAGCCCAGGGCTCTGCTCTCAGCCCTGGCTGCCAGCCCCACGCTCCGCTCTCGGCCTTGCACCCGGGGCCCCACCTCCGGGCCTTGGCCGGGGCTCTGCTCCTGGCCCTGCCCCCTGCTGTCGCTCCAGTCTTGGCCCCCTTACCCCTGTCCATGTCCCTCTCCCTTGCCTCCCAGTGCCGTGACCCCACTCCTGGCCCCAGCTTGGGGGAAGGGTGCGGACAGAGATAAACAGGGGCATGACCCTGAAAACTTTGGGGACCGCTGCCCTAAGGCCTGATCTATACTTAAAAATTATATCGAACTGGCTACATTGATTGCTCAGGGCTGTCAAAAATTTCATGTCCTGAGCACTGTAGTTAGGTCACCCTAATCCCTGGTGTAGATGCAGCCCAGTTGACAGAATTCTTCCGTGGACCTAGGTACCACCTCTTGGAAAGATGGATTAACTGCATGGACAGAAAAATCCCTTCTGTTGATACAGTAAATCCCACCCCTCGAGAGGCAGTAGCTATGTCATTGGAAGAATTCTTCCATTGACTTAGCAATGTCTACAGTGGGGCTTAGGTTGATTTAACCACATCTCTCAGGGTTGTGAATTTTTTATCCCCATGAGTGACACAGCTATGTCATCCTCAGTTTTAGGTGTAGACTAGGGCTGAGTCTTTCAGCTGCTTTCATCTTACCAGCAACTGGGCATCTGCATGCTTTTTAAAGTCTGGGCCCCACACATAGTTGGAATGGATGACATAAACTCTCTCACTCAGTCTCCTCTAATCTCTGGCCTATTAAAACAAAAACTCTACTGCTCACATTTCAGAGTTCCCTGCTAGAGCCCTACAAAGAGTCCTTCTAACTCACCTAACTGCAGGACAATCAGCTATCACACCTAAACTTCAAAACACAACACACACAGCAACCAAACGTGTTCCACCAGAGCTGCAAGTATTATGAGCATGTAGAGGGCAATGCATGTAATCTTATTCTTCCCATAGAATCATAGAAGATTAGGGTTGGAAGAGACCTCAGGAGGTCATCTAGTCCAACTAAATCATCCCAGCCAGGGCTTTGTCAAGCCGGGCCTTAAGAACCTTGAAGGATAGAGATTCCACCACTTCCCTAGATAACCCATTTCAGTGCTTCACCACCCTCCTAATGAAAAAGTTTTCCCTAATATCTAACCTAGACCTTCCCCACTGCAACTTGAGACCATTGCTCCTTGTTCTGTCATCTGCCACCACTGAAAACAGCCGAGCTCCATTCTCTTTGGAACCCTCCTTCAGGTAGTTGAAGGCTATCAAATCCCCCCTCAATTCTTCTCTTCTGCCAACTAAATAAGCCCAGTTCCCTCAGCCTCTCTTCGTAAGTCATGTGCCCCAGCCCCCTAATCATTTTTGTTGCCCTCCACTGGACTCTCTCCAATTTGTCCACATCCTTTCTGTAGCGGGGCCCCAAAACTGGATGCAATACTCCAGATGTGGCTTCACCAGTACCGAATAGACGGGAATAATCACTTCCCTCAATCTGCTGGCAATGCTCCTACTAATGCAGCCCAATATGCCGTTTGCTGTTAGCCTTCTTGGCAACAAGGGCACACTGTGCCCATGAAAGAAGGGGAAGAGCAGGGGGACTCAGATGCTTAGACAAGAATGAATTAACTTGACCATCTAGCTGAAGCCCCTGCACACCATTATATCTTATTCTGCCTTTTATTACAAGTCTTATACTATTTAGGGTATGCCTGCACTGGAGCTGGAAGATGTAATTTCCAGTTTGAGTAAACATACCTGTGCTAGCCCTTATTAAGCTAGTGCACTAAAAACAGAAGTGTAGCTGTGAGTCGCTAGCCACTCCAAGTACTCAGGCAGCACTGCTAAAGCTACACTTCTGTTTAGCATATTAGCTCAATTATAGCTACTGCCAGTACATCTACCGGAGCTGCAAATTGCACCTTTCAGTTCCAGTGTAGACATACCTCGAAGCTGTTGACCTTGGCTAGGCTACAGGGTTATGTTGGCATGGTTAAGGTAGTCCAAGTTACAAAGTGGAAGGTCTTGGAGTCCTGATTACACGTGCATGTCATGTTTTTAAAAAACTCTCTACCTCTTAGCGTTCCACAGAAACGCTTGAAAATGTGAACGCTACAGAGGATCGAAAACCTGGGCAGAGGCAGTGCTACCCCATTGGGACCCATAAACATTAATATTTGGGGGGACTCCACACACACCACACATAATAAAAAGCAAAATAGGGGTAGGGTAACCAGACAGCAAGTGTGAAAAATCGGGACAGGGGGTGGGGGTAATAGGATCCTACATAAGAAAAAGACCCCAAAATCGGGACCTCTGGTCACCCTCAGTAGGGGCCCCTTGAGCTGCTCGGGACTCTAAGCAAAGTCACTGCGGCGGCTCCGCCCCGCATCACATCCACCTCTGCTTCCTCCCGTACCCGGTTCGCAGCCACCGCCCCCCAGACAGAGCCACGACGCCGGAACTGGCGCATCGCATCGCCCACCCCCCGCCTTCAAGCAGCCAATCAGCGCCCTTCGCTAGTTCGGTGCGTCACATTCCTGCGGCCGTCCCCTCCCCCCCGGGCACGTGTGCTCTGTTGTGCCTGTCACAGCCACCCCGGCAGTACCTGTCCCGCCGCGGCTCTTCCTGGGCCTGGCTCGCGCCGCGGGGACTGGGCTGCCCTCCGCCGCGCGCGACCCTCGCCCCAGCATGTCCGGCTGCCCCGCCGCCGCCGCGCTCGCCGCCTGCCGCCAGGCCTGGGAGCAGGTGTTGGCCAAGGCCAAGCGGGCCGTGGTGTTCGTGGACGCGGCGTGCGCGGAGAGCCTGCACTGGGCGGGCGGCGGCGCGGGCAGGCTGCTGGAGGCCGGCGCCCTCAACGTCAAGGAGTTCTCCAGCTTCGAGGCGGGCGCGGCGGAGCAGCCCAAGGCGGTGTTCGTGGTGAGCAGCCTGCTGAAGGGCCGGGCGGTGGACATCATTCGCGACATCGTCAGCCTCAGTCGCTTCCAGTACTGCGTGGTGTTCACCGCCGTTAGCCACGCCGTGCACCTGCTGGCCCACGGGGCGCCCGGCGGCGCCGAGCCGGAGGGGGGCAGCCAGGTGGTCTTCGAGCAGTTCGAGGAGAAACTCTGCCAGTGGATGGGCAACATGAACTACACCGCCGAGGTGCGGCATGCCCCCCTGCTACTGGCGCCCATCTTGCCTCATCTCTTCGTGACCCCGGCCTTTGCCTCGCTCTTTCCCATGACGCCCCAGGACCTGGCTCGCATCAACTCCTCCAGGCCTGAGAAGAAAAAGTTTGGCAGCTTGAACGACCTGGACTTCTCCTCTCTGCCTCCTGAGCTGCAGCTTCAGATCAGAACCCTGGTGTCTGGCTTGAACTCCTTGTTTGAGTGTTTAAATGTGAGAGAGGAGTGCTTTGCAATTGGGACTCTGAGCAAGATTATCGCAGGGGATTTAGCGAACTACTCACAGGCCAAAAACAGGAGGAAGACAGCACAAAACCGAGCCTCTGTCATCTTCATAGACAGGACACTGGATCTGACAGGTAAGAAGCTTAATATCAATATCACAATTGTGAGCCATGCTTCATTTACGTTATTATGGTGATCACTGGATTTCGAAGTGCCTGTGCAGATAGGTACTCATGTACAAATGTGGCTTTAGTGGCCCATTGAGAGTGGTGAAAATAGGAGATGTGGGTTGGTGTTTAAAGCAGGAGACTGAGTCATAAGTTCTAGGTTCTGCCACTGACCCTGTGACCCAGAGAGAGTCTATGTAGTCTTTGTGCCTCAGGTTCCCAATCCTGGGAGAGGGGTGGGGAAGGGAGAGGGAAATTTGCTGTGAAGTTTATTTCATCATGGTTCGTAAAGTACTTTGAAATCTTTGGATTTAAAATGCCACATAAGGGCAAACAGTTTTTTTTATAATGAGAGCTGAAACCTGAGTTGTATTTTATTTAACTTTTAGTTTTCAGGTTTTATATGTCAGTTGTCCTGATAGAAGCTATTTTAGCAAATACAATAGCAAAACTAAACACAACTCTTCGCTTGGGGAGAAGATGAAATAATGAACCATATATGCTGTATGTTAGGCATGTCACTTAATGCACTCCTGGAGGGTGCTTAAATATTACAGTGATGAGGGTAGTATAAGAACCTGTATGGGAAAGAACAGAACAAGAATAAAATGCTCAGGGCTTGAAAAATTTACAAGACATTTCCAAGCTAGATGTTGGGAAAAAATGGTATTGATAGGCAGAAATGAAAGATGTGAGTAGGGGAGTCACCAGCAAGCTCCAGGGACAATGACGTGTGAGAAGGCTAAACTTCTGTCCTTTTGTATCAGGATCTGGCAAGTTGTGTGTCTGATAAATTTGAATGCTTCCCACAAATGATGAAAGGGAAAGGATGTTTCTCTTTTTCTCCCCCACTCCATTTTATCTCATGGTTTTGGGATTGTTATGGAGAGGGACAGTGATACACTAGCCCTCACCCCTTGGGGGACGGAAAGGAAAACGAGGGTTGGGGGGAAGAAACCTAGGAAAAGAGTAGAACCCATTCACCTCACAGCAGCCTGGCTGCTGATGAGAATTTTCCTTCCCCATAAATAGCTTCAGTGGATCCCAGAACTTTCCCAAGAAGCTGCAGAGGATAAGCTGCCATATTGGATCCGATCAACATTCAGAATCATGTTTCTGACAGTAGCCGCCAGTACTAGAGGCTTTGGTGGAAGGTATATACAACCCACTCACTTAATGGATATTTTTACGATAACATGTCTTTGAGGCGATGTTTCTTCGTATTTCCAGGCAGTTTGTGCTTGGCTTATGAGCTTAGAACAAGTCCTTATTTGACTTCAGTGGGACTCATGTTCCTAAATCATTCAGGCACTTTTGAAAATCTGACCCTTATATCCTAAGTATCATAACTATAAATGTTTAATTTTTTTAATCCTGCTAAGATCTTTGGCTCAGTACAGTACCTTGTGATAGTGAGTTTCACAAGTTAATTTGATGGTATCTTTAAAAAGGATTTTCTTTTATATGTTTGACATTTACCTGTTAATTTAATTGTTTGTCCCCTTACTCTTGTATTCTGAAACATACATAGAAGCACATAATTTACCTTCTCTATGCCATTTATTATGTTGTAAACTTCTGAAGTCTACCTTTTTATTCATCGCTAAACTACATAACGCTGATCTTTCAAATCTCTCCATTTATGGAGCTCTTTCTATGCTATCAATAACTTTCATTAGTCTTCTCTATACATCTTATTTCTGTTATACCAAAACTTAATTCAGCATCCAAGGTGAGGATACACCATAGATGTACATTATGATATAATATTTTCAGTACAATTCTCTATCCTTCTAAGTGTATCCTTGCTTGACTATGGTCAGTTTCACAGCTCTGTTCACAAGGTGCTGAACAGCGACTGTGAAACTGACCTGAGTGATATTAATGTCATGCTGATATTTGGGAAATCTGCTCACAGTTCACTGGTGCACATTGAGTATGCCATATGCTTAACCATGTGCTAAACTTAATATTCTTTAATAAAAGTTTAGCTTCTACAGATATCGATAGTTTAAGTCCCCTACTCCGTAGGGAAAAGTTTCCTACTTGCCATTGAATTTTTCAAGCGCTGATGGATAACTAAAAAGACAGCAGGTGTCAGAATACTTCATCTATATTTTTACCATCTGAAAGAACTGCATGAGAGCACACTCAGAAAGAAAAAAGGAGCAATTGCTTATTATCACATTTTGAGACTGGCCAAGAAGAGAAAAGAACAAAGTTATGCAAGAGCAGCTCCACACACTCTAACCATGGTCCCCATTGCAACTCAGCAACATCTCACAATCAAAGGCAATAGACATATTAAACAATATTGGCATGGTACTTGATGTGCATCTATTGGCAGAAGAAAATCAATTACCAATGCAAACAGCTCTGTGTGTGCCAGTTTAGCACCCTGCCTACCAAGCCTCAAGGAGATTTGAGGCAAGGTACCAAGAGTTGTTTTGTCACCACCTTTTCAATAAGCTTTTTTATTTAAAAAAAAGAAAAAAGGTGATTGATTAGTATAGAGCTATAGTTGGCCATATTGTCGAAGTCAAGTGATTGCCAGTGCTTTCTTGAGAGATAGAAGATTAGTGGCTTCTGTTTTAAAAAGAAAAAAAAAAGTACATACAGTATGTGGCTGCTGCTCCAGAAACAATCTGTGTCAATGATGATTCTTCACTGTTTTTCCACGAGCCAGATACAGTGTAGGTCACAGTCAGAAGTTGTCGAACAAAGTTCTCCCACCACCTCCAGTACTTCAGGTAGCAACAGTGGCTGACACAAAAACAGAAGAACTGGCATTTGTCCCCTAAATATATTTCCCTATCTCCACAGAAGCAGACATCTCTGTCTCCATCTGAACAAAATGTATCTACAGAATAGATTCATAGATTCATAGATTATAGGACTGGAAGGGACCTCGAGAGGTCATAGAGTCCAGTCCCCTGCCCGCATGGCAGGACCAAATACTGCCTAGACCATCCCTAATAGACATTTATCTAACCTACTCTTAAATATCTCCAGAGACGGAGATTCCACAACCTCCCTAGGCAATTTGTTCCAGTGTTTAACCACCCTGACAGTTAAGAACTTTTTCCTAATGTCCAACCTAGACCTCCCTTGCTGCAGTTTAAAGCCATTGTTTCTGGTTCTATCCTTAGAGGCTAAGGTGAACAAGTTCTCTCCCTCCTCCTTATGACACCCTTTTAGATACCTGAAAACTGCTATCATGTCCCCTCTCAGTCTTCTCTTTTCCAAACTAAACAAACCCAGTTCTTTCAGCCTTCCTTCATAGGTCATGTTCTCAAGACTTTTAATCATTCTTGTCGCTCTTCTTTGGACCCTTTCCAATTTCTCCACATCTTTTTTAAAATGCGGCGCCCAGAACTGGACACAATACTCCAGCTGAGGCCTAACCAGAGCAGAGTAGAGCGGAAGAATGACTTCTCGTGTCTTGCTCACAACACACCTGTTAATGCATCCCAGAATCATGTTTGCTTTTTTTGCAACAGCATCACACTGTTGACTCATATTTAGCTTGTGGTCCACTAATACAGAATAAGAATTCTAACAGTGACAAGAACTTAAGATCAGCCACTGAACACAAGCAGATTGGATTAAACTATCCCAGCACCCAAAACAAATCTGATGATCAGATCTCAGAAATCTGTGCAAAGTTGGAGCCTTGAATCAAGTCATGACCTGTTGTAATTTTATTGACCACTGATCTTGCATTAATCAAAATGAACCAAAGGCCATTCAAAGGAATTCTCTCAGATCAGATGCAATCTCTCTTGCATCTGATCTGAGAGAAGGACAGGACCACTGTTTTGGATCATTGGATGTTTTCTGTTGTGAGGTGTCTTAACTAGTCTGTGGGGACTAACTGATTAGCAGAGGATTGGTGGTGCATTAAGCCAGGTCTTCATAACAAGCAAGGTCAGGTATTTTGCCCAAAGTGTCATCCAAAATCAGATTTACTCATAGTCAACTTTCAACAAGCTGAGGAAGATGGTATCACAGTTGTCTGAAGGATAGTCGCCCTACTAACTATGCTGAGGGGGATTGGGGAGGGTGAGAGGGGCATGGTGGTTGGAATCAAGAGGAGAGTCTCAAAGCCAAGTAACACACAGTGATGGCAGCCTAAAGTGGCTTTCAGAGTTCCTTTTCCTTCCACCCCTTCAAAACTCTTCCTCTTGTTAACTAGCAGTTAAGATAGGAAAAGCGTATGTATTAATATTTTTATGTGATTATGAATGGTTTTTATTCCAAATTAGTTACTATTTAATGTTGAGCTTACATCCTGGTCTCATCTCTAATAAATTTGAGGCCTGCTCCTCACTTGTATGTTTGAATTGAGAACACACTGCTCATGCCTGAGGCTCGGTGTTTGTCACAGAGGTCACAGAAGTCACAGATTCCGTGACCTCTGTGACTTCTGCAGCGGCCCGTGCAGTTGGCCTGGGAGCCACCTGCGTAGCTCAAGCAGCCACTGGGCCAGTTGCACCAGCTGCTGTTGGGGCAGTCTCAGGCCCCCCCGCCCTTCAGCAGCAGGAGTTTGGGTATGCGGGGGCTCAGGGCTGGGGATTGGGGTGTGGGGTGGTGCTTACCTGGGGGGCAGGCTCCCTGAAAGGGCAACAGGAACTCCCCTCCCTCAGGTCCTAGCTCCATGTGCTGCTTCCTCCTGGCATGCTCTGCCCCCACAGCTCCCATTGTCCGTGTTCCCATCCAATGGGAGTTGCAGAACTGGGGCTTGGGATGGAGCCGAAGCAGCATGTGGAGCTAGGAGCTGGAGGTCACCACTTCCCAGGAGTCGGGTAGGGAACCCCGTGGTACCCCCTCAACCTCCCATGCTGCCCCCCTGGACCTCCCCCCCCCGAATACCTGCAGCACCCCCAGGCCATCCAGCACCTGTGGCGCCCCCGGGCCCCACCTTCCGGAGCCACCCCTCCCCCAAGTTTTAGTCAGGAGTATACAGGCAGTCCTCAGACTTACGACACAATTGGTTCCTGAAAATTTTGTCATAAGTCGAAACATTGTAACTCAGAACTGAAATACAGTCCATTGCGGGACTGACCATCGTAAAGTCAAAACCAATGGTCGTAAGTTGAATCAGGGATCAATTCAGAAACATCGTAAGTGCCATTTGTCTTAATTCAAATGTCGTAAAGTCAAGGACTGCCTGTATAGTAAAAGTTATGGACAGGTCACAGGGTGTGAATTTTTGTTTACTGCCCGTGACCTGTCCATGACTTTTACTAAAAATACCAGTGACTAAAACGTAGCATTACTCATGTCTGAGATACATGGATCTCCAAGAGAGAGGAGGTAGAACCAAGAAGATAGGGTCTTGTTATAAGCAGAAAAGAAAGTTAATGTATAGTCTGACATGAGATTTCCACCATAATGATGCCACTTCTCTGCAAGGTAATTTTCCTCCATTTTTTCATGGCTTGCCCTATACTTGGAATGGTTGCCGTCTTCCTTGTGCAACAAATCACCTCCCTTAAAACCTACCTTTTAAAAACAAACACATCTTTCTTCAGCAAAGCCTTTCCCTGACAAACACAAATTACTGGGCTCAATGCAGTGGTACCTGGGTGAAATTTAATGGCTTGTGATGTACAGTCGATCAGAATAGCTGATTTAATGATCCCTTCTGTCCTTAAAATCTATGATTACCTATGTAAGATGAACTGTGCATTGTGTTTCAAAATAATGTCCTTAACAGCTGTAGTCTCTCATATATAAAGAGCCAGCCACTTTCCTTATTTGTTTATGTGGCACTGTGAGCTAGCAGTGTAGATCAAATATATACAGTATGTTGGATGATGGGAAAGGTTTGAGCTGTTATTTAAGTTTGCTGCCAAGCATGGGAATTTTCAAATCCATGCAGAAAGCTAACTGGGTGCTGCTTTCTTTTAAGCATTAAAAGAACATTCAAATTATTCCATCATATTTTGCTGACCTCTCTGAAACTGCTATAGCACTTTGTAACTAAATGCAGCACCCCCATTGCCACCATAAAGCTCTAAATATAGCAGTTTGATTAATTAATAAATGCCAGATTCTGCACAAACTATATCTGAACACAGCCTATACCTTGTCAGACAGTACTGTGTTTGATCCTGTCTGAAATATTTTCAGCTGCTGTCAATCCCTACTACTAACTGTAATAATTTAACTGTGAAGTGGCTTCTCTTTGAATGGCAACTATCTGTCAGAATAAGGGGATGATTACAACATTGAGCTATAAATCATAGTTTGTATAAGATGTCCAAGGAGACAGGGTCCTTGCCCTTTCAATATGAAATCTTACATTTTCCCTCCAAATATGTACTAATATACAGATGGTACTAAATGGAGAGATGCTACGAACACCAGAAAGAACACAAATAATATAAAGGGAGCAAAAAAAAAATAAAAATAGGAATCTGGCCAGGGAATTTTTCACTTGACCAGAGCTCAAAGAGCCAGGAAGCGATGAGATTAATTCTGGACAAATGCAAGGTAATATAACTGGTCAGAAATAACCCAAGAAAAGACATTCAGAGCCACATTATGCCAGAAAGACACAGGCCCACATTAGGAGGTATGCAAAGCTACACTCCTGGAGGAGGCATTTGGCCTGTATAAGAGGAGAAGTTTTAGTTTACCACTGTTCATTTAGGTAAGAAAAGTGTGGTGTGTGTTTTTTTTGTTTGTTTGTTTGTTTTGTTACTTAAATAGCCACTGGAAGCCTTCTTGTCCACTTTTCTCCTTAGATAAGGAATTAGATTCTTGTTTGAAAAAATCTCAAACATCTCTAAAATCATAAAAGTCCATTTAAATCATACTTTTAAAAATAAGTTCTTCAAAAAAGTATTGTTCTTTCTAATTTAACATTGGATACCCCCAGGCTCTTATAGCAAAGTAACTTTAAAAATGTGTGTGTTATTTTTTAAAACAAGACTAACAATCTCCTCTCCCCAGTAATCTAATGGGGTTTTGTTCTTAATACTCTGTTTTTTTCTCATGTTTGTATCTGACTCCTTATTTCCTTATCTTTTCCCAGGAGCAGTTGGTCATCATGGTGACAGCCTAGCAGAGAAGATATTTTCTGTGCTTCCTCGACTTCCTGGCCACACAAACGATGTGATGGTTAATATGGTGGAACTCACTGCACTGCAGACTAAAGATGAAACTTGCAATATTATAGCACCTGGCTGCTTGGCACAACCAAAGTAAAACTGCTTTTTTTCTTTGCTTTTTAAATAACAGACTTTTTTGTGTGGTACAGGAGAAGAGAACAATAACCGTATGTCCAGAAAAATGCAAGATTATGGTTTTAGTGCTATTGAAATAGATTCTGAAATAATAATCCATACATACACATGTACAGCGGAGGGTGAAATAAGCTCCTGATAGAGGCAGTATTTCAGTTCTTCAGGTTTATTTTTTAAAACTAAAACAATCCAAAATAAATCAGAACAGATAAGCCGTGTCCTTCTACCTGGCCCTTCCTAAGGCATCTACCTCACAAGACTTCTGCTCCCACATAGTGAGTATCTCTAGCTAGGTGTTCCAGCTAGCTGGGGTGGAGAGCCTCCTTCCAGGTTCTGTCTCCTTCCTGCTCGTGTAGAACTCTTCCTAACTGAGCTGCTTGCTGGTGTTCTACCTGAGAACCAGGTGACTTGCAGCCTATCACCATATCCCTGGCTTCAAACACCTCACTGAAAGAGGGAGCTAATTAGGATTTCCTACACTTCATCCTATAACCTTTATTTTATAGGGGTCCTCGGTGCCCATTACCCTCTCCCCACTCCCACCCCAGACTAGCTAGGTGCTGCTGGGTCCAGCTTCTGAAGCAATGCACAGCTGTATGTTTCTTCAGTCTGTTCTTCAGGGGATACATTTGCTCAGCTAGTTTTTTTTTTTTTTTTTTTTTCTTTATTGGCCCAGGGGTCTGAGGGTTAGGGAGGGGGTCCCCAGGGATGCCGGGCTCAGGCTCTACGGTAGATGGAACAGCCACGGCAGCAGGTGGTGAACAATCTGCAATGGGGCCCCCACTCGGGAAGGAACTCGGTTTGCCCCACACCAACAAGGGATACCCCTGGTAACTCGAGTCCCGGCCGCGAGGCACCGGCCGTCGCCTGAAGAGGCTCGGCGGCCGTCAGCGATGTGTCACCCGCAGCCGGGCAGGGCAAGGAGTCCAGGGGTTCCTCGAAGGCAGGAGCAGCGGTCAGGGGAACAGGAGACGCAGAAGGGGGGGTTGAGGTGAGAGCGGCTAGATCAAGGCCCGCTGGCAGAGGGTCGTCCTCCCCCTGGGTGACCGGGGTCAGACCCAGGGCCTCGATCTCCTCATAGATAGAGGGTTGCTCAGCTAGTTGGACTTTACCTTTACTGCTCTGATGTCTGGGTTAGCAAAAATAAACCATTTATTGGATCTTCAACCATTTTTGAAGGTGCTAATTGGTCTTTTGAGCTTTACTTTAAGAATGTGGTCTCCTCAGACTCTAGGGGCTGGTCTACACTGGCACTTTACAGCGCTGCAACTTTCTTGCTCAGGGGTGTGAGCAAATACCCCCCCCCCCCCCCCCCCGTGCTCACCAAGTTTCAGCGCTGTAAAGCACCAGTGTAGGCAGTGCACCACTGCTGGGAGCTGTGCTCCCAGTGCTGGAAGCTACGCCCCTCGTGGAGGTGGGTTTTTAGAGCGCTGGGAGAGCTCTCTCCCAGTGCTTTGTCGCAACTACACAAGCCACGTTAAAGAGCTGCCACAGCAGTGCTTTAATGTTGCCAGTGTAGAAAACCTCCAGGAAACAGCTCCACTCTGCTGAGTTATTTTAAAGCAGATTCTAGGGTGGCTATTAGCACCTTTTACGCTGTTCTGTGGTTTACTAGAGGTGCTTGTGTTATTTGTACAGCCATGTTTATATCTCCACATCACTCACAACTGGAGAAGTACTACATGGCCTGAAAAAGTTCACATCTCCAAATCAGAATGCTATTCTGGCTCATTCAGGCCCAGTTTATTTAATCATTTCTAGAGACTATGAAATGTTTGAAAACAGTTTTCAGTTACTGTTGGCATTTCCATTATGCTGAAAGTAGCAGAATCTGTGATATTATCAGAATGGAAGTCTAACTATTGTAAACTAGTTTCCATTCTTCTTCAACACAAGTCTGTTTTAATGGTCGCATTACAAATATTGAACAGTGTGAAATGCCTAAGTTCTTCTGCAATACTTAAATTGATTTATAATCCCTAACAATGAGCTCCCATACTGATGCTGCTGTGAGTGATCTCTCGCTTCATCAAAATAGCTGTTGCCAATGGTAGCAAGCTCAAAAATGCTAGTTGTAATTAAAAATGTTAGCATACAGATATAAAGTACAGTTTATGCATGGCAACAAGTGATTCTCTGCTTGTAAATTTTCCAGTTTCTGTACGGAGTGAAGGTAGCAGAACCTCTGTCAGGGAAAGGACTAGTAATTTAATGTGTCACAGCAGTGGACAGAGTGGCACTTTACACAATGGCTTGGGAACGATTGTGCCAAATTCAGGGGCATTTCACAAATGCTGACTTCTATATTCAGAATATTTTCAAATACTTAAAAATGTTTTTTCCCCCCGAGTTAATATTCAATATATTGTGGTGGGGGAGGAGGAGGAGGAGGAGGAGAAATGTCGGCTCCATCCACACAGCTTGCTGTCTTTAACGTTTTAAAGGAATGTTTCTCCAACAGAAACATCTGGGCTCAGTTACGGGGTTAGCAAACAGAATTAATGAATAATTTATGGCTGGTGTGGTGAAATAAAGCAGGGTTCTTTTCTTAAACCTAAGGAAATAATGGGCTTCTTTAAAGATTTAAATGAAAATTTAAATGCCATATGCTGCTTAAGTTGTTATACTTTGAAGGTGATCTCTTGACGAGGAAAAAAGTTCAAGAATTGTTTTTTTAGAATTTTCAATTTTAATAGTGTTAGTAGTACAAAA
Source organism: Malaclemys terrapin pileata (assembly GCF_027887155.1). Lineage (NCBI taxonomy): Eukaryota > Metazoa > Chordata > Testudines > Emydidae > Malaclemys > Malaclemys terrapin. Next base: position 51,846,109 of record NC_071509.1, on the reverse strand, counting down.
AAAAGTTGGAGGAACAAATGTTGCATTAATATAATTATGGACACGTTGCTGTTCCAGCATGAATGGCTGCTAATCAAGAAATATTTTGAAAAGAGCCCAAGACTCTTATGATTTAAAGAATGAAACAATTTATGGAATGAGAGCTAAAGACATCCATGTTGGATCAGTACTATGTGCTTCTCCATATTTTTTAAGTAGAAAAACCTTGCTCTTTCAAACAAAGAATGTATAATACGAGCAAAACAATGGTATGATGGAAACAGTTGTAGACACTTTTAAAATGAAAGGCTGATATTGATGGCACCTTGGTCTTAGCATTTAGATGAGTTGTAGAATACTTTTGGAGTCAAGTTTGTATTCAAATAATTTCATAACTTTTCTCATTAAAGACAATGACAGTTCTTTGGGGGATGCTTTATGTCCTCTTTGGGTGAATATCTGTGATTCTGTTGACTTGAACCATTGGTCCACTTGAGGGCAGAATTTGGTTATTTATCTCAATAAAAAAAAATGGCAGTCTATTTGTGGCCCCCCCATTACCGTAGTATCTGATCACCTCACAGTTTTACATTTATTTATTCTCACAACATCCTGAGCTGTATTATGAGGCACAGAGAGGCTCAGTGGTCACACAGAGTGTGTGGGAAAACAGGGACTTGCACCCAGGTCTCGCAAGTCCTAGGCTAATGTCCTAACCACTGGGCCATGATGAGTAAGAACAAAGTATACTGACTAACATGGTGCTGAAATGTGAGAAATTTAAATGGCACCTTTTATTATTAAACCATATCTTATATCATGTGTTTTCAGTATCAAATTAGACAAATTATAATCAGGTTGGTTATACATATATAAGTGACTTCCTGATTGCAGCTTGTTTTTCTTATCCCTCCAAAACACTTGGGAACTTGTAAATATCTCCTATGTATACATTTTGGACCAGCTTTGTGATAAAATACAACTCAGTAAAGGGCCAGACATTTATGCAGAAGATAAACAGTTTTTATAAAACATGAAATGGGCCATTAGCTACTTACTGTAAATGTTTTGTCCATGAAAATGCAAAAACATACTCTAATACATTTAACATTTGGACTGCTGTGCCTAAAGCAATTCAATAGGTAATAGTAGCTAAGGTGTCTAGACATTTTTGACAAAGCAATTAGAGTCATTAAATCATCTGGGTTTGCATTGGTAAAAATAACAAGCTGAAAATGTGGTGATCTTGTTCATTGGTGTGCGATTCGGTAAACCTTGAAGTGCAGACCAGATGTTTAAAATACGATACACTACAAAACTTTCTATTATTTTTCCCCCATATAAAACATTGGCAGTGGAAACTTAATCATCCATTGAGAAACTTTGGTAGATTTTTTTTTTTTTTAGTCAGTGCCTCATACTCAAAGAATATGCTGAAGCTGAAAGCATGTTTCTTTCTCAGTCCTAAAAATAGTAATGCACCTGTTTAACTTTAGGCACATCTTATCGTTGGATGGTGTGTGGGTGTACACGTGCATGTTCATTTGGTCTTAAACAGTTAGCATTTTTGTTTGGATATCTACGCTGATCTTACTGTAATTGTAAATCTTCACATTTCAGAAAATACTTGACTTGTTACAATTTAAACTAGGAAGAAAAAAAATCCTAAAAAAATCCATCTCTTCCATTATATTTACTTCTTGCAGATGATGTGGTAATAAGAGTCATGCAGCATACATATGGAACTCCTCATAACCTCAGAGGCAGTTTGAGTGCAGATCTGGGGCAGCATGTGGCTTCAAAATATCCTAGATGGCTTATGGTCAGTATTGATGCTGGTGGTTTTTAAGTGTCCTGTTAAAAGCTTTGAGCACACTAATGATGATAGTCCTTGTTAATAGGATATTGGTCTGGGCGAGAGGTGACCTGGGTACTAATTCCAGTTGTGTCATCAACTTGTTATGTGTCCTTGGGCAAGTCACTTCATCTCTTTGTGCTTGTTTCCTGGGACAGGGACTATCTGTGTGATTGTCCAGTGCATAGCAAAAAGGGTCCCTGATCTCAACTGGGGTTTAATAAATAATAGTACTAAAGGACATAATTAACAGTAAGTTATTGAAACTCTCTTTGCCTATGTTTATTTTTTCATTTTCTATGTTTATTTTTGCATCATCTACAAATCTTAGTTGTGTGCTGTTTTTTAATGCATTCGACGACTTATTGATGCTGGAAGGATGAAAAAGACTATATTAGAGCTACTGTGATATTTGGATGTAAGCATCCAACAATCATACATAATGCAAATTAATGAAGATAGGCTTAATTGTTCTTGCATGGTGAAGAAAAAGAGCAACCAGCACAACCATTAAAAGAAAAAAAAATTTCTACCAGTATTGGAAAAACGAAACGGGGGTGGAGGGAAAGCTTATTTCCAGTGGCAGGGCATTGTTTCAGCTATTGTACATACATGCTTTGTCCTTTTGACATATGTTCTTGAACATAGTTTAAAAAATATGAAGCACTGTTTTTCTTTAATGCTGAATAAATATGACACACTGAACATTAACAGTCATATTGGATAATGGTTTCTTTTTGTAATTTTTTTTTTCTTTTTTGGCATGCGACAGAAAACTTTGGTTTTCAAAAGGTAAATCAGAACGGTTGTGTTTTTGAATGAAAATTTGTATTTCATAATTAGAGTAACTAAATTACCTCCATAGCAAGCTGATGATATCTGGTTTCCTTAGATCAGTGCTTCTCAAAGTCGGGCTGCCGCTTGTTCAGGAAAAGCCCCTGGCGGTCTGGGCCGGTTTGTTTACCTGCTGTGTCCGCAGGTTCGGCCGATCGCGGCTCCCACTGGCCGCGGTTCGCTGCTCCAGGCCAATGGGGGCTGCGGGAAGTGGCGCGGGCCGAGGGATGTGCTGGCCGTTCTTCCTGCAGCCCCCATTGGCTTGGAGCAGCGAACCGCGGCCAGTGGGAGCTGCGATCGGCCGAACCTGCGGACGCAGCAGGTAAACAAACCGGCCCGGACCGCCAGGGGCTTTCCCTGAACAAGTGGTGGCCTGACTTTGAGAAGCACTGCCTTAGATGTTAGTATAATAAAATCCAGATTGTGCTTAATTGAATATTATTGTTGAAGGACTAGGAAAATATCCCAGAATGATGGAGGGTGAGGCTCCTTTAAATGTAAAATATGTGTGTGTATGTATTCTTGTATCCCTCTCTATATTGAGCTGTTCTCTTTTATCCATTGTACAGACTTGCATTTCATCAGTCCAGTGCTGCTTGGATTTTCTGCCTGTGTCACATGCATTTGGAGGTAGAGATTCCTCTTGTGACTCTTTTTCAGTTTTTTGACAGTTCCCCCTGCTGGACAGTTTGAGGTACTGCACTCAGGTTTGGAAACCAGTGTCCTGCCTTCAGGACTACCCTGATTCCAGACATGATAATGGCCTTTTTAGACTCCCTCCCTATATTAGCCAAAAAACAGTTCTGGTGAGTGCATGTGGGTGTTTATTGAAGGATTGATAGAAAGAGCTAAGGGAATTTTCTGCGTTCTTCCCAGCAGTAGCAGAAGTTGCAGCAGATCCAATACTTAAAATCAAAGGTGCTTTCCCTTTCAGATCTATGTTCCTGCAACTCCATGCTCCCATCTGCCTGCAGCAGGATGACTCTGTGGACCATTTGGGGTTCTTTTCCAGAGACAGGATTTGTTTTTTTAGGATTTTTCTGTCAAATTCTCCTGCCTCTCCAATTATCAGAAGTCAGATGCCTTCTAGGAGAAAGTGTCTGGTCAGTCTGAGGAAACAAAAATGCCTGAAGGATGGTCTCTCATTCCCCGGCTATTAGAGTGGCTGGCTTTCATTTATAAATTTTATGTATCCCATCGTGTCTAGAACCCTAGGAGGGCCCTAGAACCAATGCCCATCCCTGTCTCACAACCCTTTGTAATCTCCCAACATCTGTTTGTTCCACATGGATATTGAACAGACTTCTAGTCCAGGGTCCCATGCAGGCCTGAAACCTTAATACAGTCATTATCTAAATAATCTTTTTGACTTGAAGATCTTGCCTTCCTAATCTCCTCCTCAGGACCCCAAAAATGGAAATTTCAGACAGTATGGCAAAGTTGACCTCTTCAGGACTTTGTTCGTTCCATAGATGTCTAACTGTAGTCCTTCTTTGCCCTTATCACCAGGACTACCTGTGCTTTCTAATTGAAGGGGGTCACTTCCATTTTCTGCTGGTACTTTTCAGCTTCCGGTTCCTTTGCTTGTAGAAAGGTTCAATAAGTTTCAACATCTCAACAGAGTATTTCTCAGCACTCTACAAGTGTCAACTCACTAACATCTTCTGATGATCAGCATGATAATAGCATTGCCCAAGGCCATATCTTTGTCTTTGGAGAATTTTCTCATCAATCATTGGAACTTCCAGAAACAAGTTATTTTCTGACCCTTCCTCTATCAGTGTAGCTATCCTTTGTGTTATCTTTTCACTTCAAAACTTATGAAGGGCAAGCCTCTGACTAATTCACCCGCAATCAGAATAACAACTGACACCAGGTTATTGGGGTGGGGGGCACAGATGGGCTCCTCTATGGTTCAGGACAAACTGTTATTCTGGGAATCCCAACGTAACACTAATTTCCTGGAGTTGCAGGTGGTAAAGAATGCAATATTTAATTTGCTCCAGAAATGTTCCCCCATGGAAAGTGACAGGAAAAATCATAGTGATATATTTGAACCTCCAATGTGGAGCAAAATCAAAAGCCTGAGTCATGAAATGAGCTCTCCTACTGTGTCTAGCACAACAGGGTCTGTCCATCAAAGCCATGTATGTTCAACATAAAAGCAACAAACAAACTGACTGTCATAGCTGATGTGAGCTAGAATCAGAAGAATGGAAACCAAATCAGATTATTGAGAAATGGTTCTTTCTTCAAATGAACCTATTTGTAAGTGAAAGGAATATTTGCAATAGAAAGGAAATGAGATTTTGTACCTGCCACTGAAGCCCGGAGGTTGGTGATTTCTTTTTCTTGGACAGAGTGATTTACGCCTTTCTCCTCTAATTTCGAAGGTAGCCAGTACTATCAGACAGTGGGTACGTCCAGACTGCCTGCCGGATCGGAACCGAAAATTCCAAAATGCAAGTGTACCTATCAGCCTTATTACATACTGTGGAATTATTCCTTGGCTCTTCTGCTGGGTACAAGAACAGCCCGTGTATGAGTGGAAGTGTGATTCAGAAGCCCATACAGTAGAATAAACCTGCTTTCTCTCAAAAGAGTAAAAGATGATATAATAAACTAATGGGAAGAACACATGAAAGCTTCTTATTTTGATGAAGGAGCAATGTTTGGGAAGGAAAACAAGGGTCTGCCTCATAGCTGGCAACTTGTTTTGTTGCAGTTTTTTGAAGTATGGTTAAGAGTCTCTCAAGGTTTTTTTTATACAAACTCAAGCTTCAGTGTCTGCTGTTGCAAATTATACAGGCTAAAATTTAAGTTCAAGGCGTGAAACATTTATCTGGCACTTAGTGGTTTGAAAACTAAGCCTACTAGCCAGACTGCAAAATACGGCACTGCCACAACTCCTACATTTAAAAAAAATATTTAATTCCAAGGCATTGGCAATCCCCTTTCTGTCTAATACATAGCTTACTACATCTCTCATGTTTTTGTTAGGTCTTCTTTCTCTCTGTAGCGTCACACTTTTTCTTCTTTTTATGTTCCTGTAATATATCAAAGTGATGTTTTCAGTGTGCCTCATTTTTTTTCCCTACATTCTTTTACCTTCTTTACTCCCCACATTTTTTCTTCTGTCTCTTCCTTTGTATTTTCTGTCCCTCCACTGTTTTCCCTGAAATCAATCATTTCTCCCTACTTCTCATTTCTAATTTGTAAGACCCATGTAAGAGGCAGGTACTTGTACTTGTGTCCTGTGAAGTGCTTAGCACACTAGTTGGTACTATAAAATACTTAATAATTGCTCTCTCTCTTTTCCTGCCTTCTCCATACCCCATGACCTTTTTACTAGGCACCTAATTTAATCCTCTGTTTTATAAAATGATGGGTCCCTCTGTCCAGTGACAAGTCAGGTCATTTTCCCCATTCCCACCCTCTAGGACTGGGCTGCATTGTGGGTTTCCTACCGGGAAGCTGTCCCTTGACATTTCTCAGGGATACCATCTTTTGTAGCCTCTGACTAGTAGATTTCTGTTCAGTTTGAAACTCCCGTCCCCTCTGGCCGCTGACCAGGGAAAAGAAACCTTTTCCCTCTCTCTTTCACTGCATTCGCATCCCAGATCTGTAAGAATGATGATGTCTGTGGACCTTTCTTTAACTAACTGTCCCTCAGCCTCTGATGGGTTCTAGTTCCCAGTCAGTAGCTCCAGTACCTGCTCTACTGGTGGTGCTGGTTGCTTTCCCAAGATATCCCCGAGTGACATTGACATGATTCTTGTCAATTTCATAGCTGCTCTGCCAGATCCCAGTAACAGCAGTGAAAATTAACAAAGCTTGCAAAGCTCTGAGCAGCAGCAGAAGTACAAGGCCTGTCAGTCTTCAGATTTTGGAAGACAGCATTGCATTGGTTTGTTCTCAATTCATGTTTGGAAGGTTTTGATTGGATCCATGAAGAATAGAATGTTAGTTTTATAGACTTTAAGGCCAGATGAGACCATCATGATAATCTGGTCTGACTTTCTGCACATGGCCAGCCACAGAACCTTATCCACCCACTCCTGTAATAGGTGGGGTTACTGAAGTCCTCAAATCTTGATTTAAAGATTCCAAGTTACAGAACCTTCACCATTTGCTCTAGTTCAAATCAGCAAGTGACCCCTGCTCCACTCTGCGGAGGAAGGCGAACCTTCCTCTCTCTCCCCCTCTCCCCCACCGAGCAATGTCTGCCAATTTGACCTGGGGGAAAATGCCTTCTTCAACCCAAACAGGATGATCAGTTAGACTCTGAGCAAAACGGGGAGACCCACCAGCCAGACACCTGGAAAGAATTCTTTGTAGTAGCTCAGATCCCTCCCCATCCAGTGTCTCATCCTTGACCATTGGAGATATTTGCTAATTTTTTTTTTTTTTTTTTTAATATAAAGTGTAGGTTCTGGAGAAGTTTGGTACTCAACCAGGAAAGATTCTAATTCACTGTGGGAGAGTGAATATTTCAGGCCTTATTTAAGTTGTTCCCCTAATGTATTTATTTAAACAAAATAAGTGTTAAGCCATTTTTAATTACTAGAAACAGCAATGGAATATAAAATGTTGATAGTTCAACTTTTAGTCCAAGCTGTAGATATACAATTGAGAAGAAGGAAATGAAACTTGACAGTGAAATTTGCAGGTCATATTACTGACATGGGGCCATGTCCTGGCTTCAAAAACTTCTTATAGAGGCTAGAAAATACAAAAATGCTGATTGAAAGGAGCTATGCTTTAGTCATAGCAAGGAGATGGTGAATATGAGGCGAAGCGGCAACATCCCTCAGTCACCTTCTTTGTGTGTAAGCCCTTCCCTTTTCTTATCTGTCTGTACATGCGTGCAAGCATATATGCATGGGGGTGGCACCAGAAGACAATTGCTCAAATAGGAAATATCTTCTCCAACATAGATTGTTGAAGACCTACATAAACCCAAATAAAATCCAGATATCTTGGTGTAGGTCAAAATTCTGTCTTCTAGTCACTCTGTGGTAGGCACTATACATCTGGTCCTTTGTGATAGGATCTCCAGAATAGTGGATGATCTTGTGCAATGTAGGAATGGTTCCCTCTGTCTTCTTGGCAGATCCCTCGGAGTATGGAAACAGTTATACAAAAGAGAATCTGAAGTTAGTGCTTTAGGCTTTATTAGAGTGGGTCTCAGTTCAGTTTGGATGGGTACAATCAGCCAGATTAGGCTTGCATGAGGTCTGCAAAAGTAAGACCATGATTTGCTTTGCAGTCCTAGTTTGTACTGCAGTAATGACATATACAACTTTGAAGTAAGGAAGGAAAGAAAATAAATACCAAACGTTCTATGCCTAGAGGACCAGATCCTCAACTGGTGTAAATCGGCATAGCTCCATTGAAGTCAGTGGGGTGCTACATTGTTGCTTAACAAATTTAAAATAGTAGAACTTTGTAATGTAGAGCCTGACTTAGGTTAATTCATCTATTTATTTAATTTTGGGGGCTCTAAGTCTCCATTACTAGAATAGTTGGATTGGCAGAAAAAGTGTTTTAACAGATCAGTAACATAAAAATTCATATAAAGTTTGTGGTTGCTGTGTCATTTAGTTAAAGGATGATTTCGCCTTCTGTGATGAAAAAAACATCCCCTTGCATTTAAACACGCAGAGCAGCTTCACAGCCTACAGTGGAATGAATTCCTAGCTGGGAGCTTGCTTCGGTAACTGCATTTAAGGCCAGAGAACTAGAGAGAGGTCAGAGGATCATGTACCAAAAGGTGGCCTTGCAAATAGAAAACATTCAGAGGCAAGGGGATTCCTGGCATTCCATGGGATCAGAATTTCCATTTCTTGTTTTATACAAATAGAAGAAAATGCAATTTTAGTGTTTGAACATTTTCAGTCATATTATCTGCTTCTTCTGCAAAAAGTGATCCAAAATATTAGTTTTACATGTATCCAGGACATCTATTGGATAACTAACGAGCACATCTGTAAAAATGGACTTGGCACTCTGAATATAATCCCTGAATGTAGATTCAGTTGTCAGCACCTCATTATTAACTGCTCTTTCATTGGAATTGTTTTTATTAAAATAACCTTCTGTGACAGTGTTAAAACAGACCAAAAATTATTTTAAATCATTATTATGTTACATGTAGAATTCCCAAGTAATACATATGTTGTAAGGATCAAAATTTATTTTTAGCATAATTCATTTGCTTTGTCCAAAAACTAAATTCAAATCCCCTGACAAATGACTCTTTAATATGCATTTCGTGAAGAGTTACTTGGCAAGAGTTTTAATATGTCTTGTATTGTGCAAAATATCTGATTTGTTAGCTTTCCGTTAACTAGACTCCTACAATTATAACTCAGTCTGGTATTCTCTATAAAATTATCTCACAGCTCGTATGAATAAAATGTTTACAGAATAATTTCAATGGGATGCGAGGCAACTAGTAGAAATTCGGACAGGTCTGAAGCAATGCTTGTGAGTAAGGGGTTTTGCTGAGGTAGTTCATGCATGATGTTTTTTTAAGGAGTTTGGCCATAACTAGAGAAACAGGAGGGGCATTTTGGAGTTATGCCGGCATGCTCTCTCAGTATTAAGGCCCATATTGTTATAGTGGGCAAGAGTGGCTGTTATGTTCTGCTTATCTAGAAAATGTGCCCATTTCTCTTGCATGTGGACTTCACCATGCTCAGTCACATTTGGACTAGATTTCTTAATGTTTGTCAAATTGTAGCCTCCAGTCCAACTGTTGTAGAAAAAAGCTGCTCACTTGCTCCTCAGAGTAGGAGGAAGGGGAATCTGTTACGACTACTGTTGCAGTATACACTAATGGCCAATATGACATAGGGGAAAAAAATCAGGTATGGGCAGGATGTTCCATAATCATCCAGTGCGGGCTTTCTTGCATTTCCCCCTTAAGTATCTGGTATAGTCCACTGTTGAGAACAGAGAACTGGGCTACTGGTTTGGTGTGGCAATTTTTTCATTTTTGTTAACTCATTTAAAGGTGAACTGCAGTGCTTAAACAATGATGATGATTTGTACCCTTGTATTTTTTCTGCTCCATAGTGAATAAAGTAGGCTGTCACAGTTTCAGGGTATCCATTCTCCGTGGTCCATTCCAGGAGAGGAGTCTCCTCTCAGGTCTCCAGCCATTGCCTGTCTCTGGGCAGGGAACCTTGTCCCACTCCCTTCTGATTCAGGGTTTTAAGGCTGCACAGCTCCATGCCTTACACCGTGATATCCCCAGCAAGCCAGTGACTGCCTGATGGCCAGTGCCTGTGCTTTGCTTTCTCTCCGAGGGCTATGAACGGAGTGTATTGCCAGCAGTTACAAGTTACCACACAGCTCTTTTTAAGCAAGCACTACAAAGAAAACATAGTAAAAACAATAAACAGTGGGGCTAGTAGGTCATAGTCAGTCTAACCCTTCCTAAATGGCTGGGGCCTTCCTTGGACAGAATGTCCTACCCATTTACTGGATCAGAAAGAAGGTCCTGAGTCCGTTTAAACCTAATCTTTAAAAATAAAAAGCCCTTTCTTTTTTGTTGGTCTCTGGAAAACCCAGTTTGAACCAATATATACAAGCATCTCCCTACCTCTCTGGAGGTGTTTTACACCTAAGGTGGTTCACCTTAACCACCCCCTACTGTTTTTGGTTTCTGGAGGAGCAGTGATAACCCTCCCTCCTGGAGTTGCATACAGTCGCTGTCCCACAGTGATAAATAAACATAATACCGTATAGTCCTGAAAGATCTTGCAAAGGGTGGGGGGAGGGGTAAGGGGAGGGACAGCAATAGCTGTATACTCTCTACGGAATAATGTAGGCCTCAGGATTTTTACAGTTTGTTTTTAAACATTAGAAATATCCTGTCTACATTTCCTCTTTTTGAGGGAGAATTCCATGGTCTAGAGAACTAATGGATTTTATGACATCACAAGACTGACATCTGAGAAAAGAAGGAATTTTTAGGGTATGTCTACACTGGAAACTTGAAAGCGCTGCCACGGGAACGCTCCCGCTTTGAAGTGCGAGTGTGGTAATCTACCTTCACGAGGGGATTAGCTCCGAGCGCTGGGAGTGCGGCTCCCAGTGCTCAGAGCCTGTCTACACTAGCGCTTTAAAGTGCTCAGACTTGCTGTGCTCAAGGGGGTGATTTTTCACACCCCTGAGCCAGCAAGTTAGAGCGCTATAAAATGTAAGTGTAGACAAGCCCTTAGTCAGATTTTTAAGCTTTTTTTCTATCCATTTTTGCAATTTAATTCAGATGCCTGACTAACACTTTAGAGAAAAACTTCCTTTGCTGAAGATTCAGTTGAGAGGTGAGAACGTTTCTCACTTTGCACTTCAGTCCTCCAGTAGGAACAGGAAAGTCGATTTTAAAAATGATTAGTCTGACTTTACTGCCCATAATGTGGAAGGCATCTTCCCCTCACACAGGAAGACTTAGGGTATGTCTTCACTACCCGCCGTTTCTGCGGGTAGCAATCGATTTATCTGGGATCGATATATCGCGTCTTAACGAGACGCGATATATCGATCCCCGAACACGCTCACCGTCGACTCCGGAACTCCACCAGAGCGAGCGGCGGTAGCGCAGTTGACGGGGAAGCCGCAGCCGTCGATCCCGCGCCGTGTGGACCCCAGGTAATTCGATCCAAGATACTTCGACTTCAGCTACGCTATTCGCGTAGCTGAAGTTGCGTATCTTGGATCGATTTCCCCCCACCTCCCCCAGTGTAGACCGGCCATTAGTCCCTGCCCCTGGTCAGTTTACCATATAAGAAGACAAGCAGGCATGAACATAACTTTTATATATGTTATTAGAACAAATAAACATTACCTGTACCTGAGTGCCCTTCAATCCACTGGTTATTAGTTAGTCAATTTCCTTTAGTTATCATAGAAGTGAGTCTTGAGGAAGAATTTGGAGGATAAGATGGTAGTTTTGCAGGATGAGAAGGTAGTGGCTTTATGGTTCAGTTCAGGAAGGGTGTTCCATGCACAAGGCAGCACATAAGAAGGTGCAAAGATTGTTGTGGAAGAAACAGATAAGTCAAGGTTAGCAATATTAGTAGAGCAGTGAAAATGTGGGGAACAGACAAGATAATAGAGAAGAATGGATAAGTAGGGAGCGGGAGGTGTATCTCTAAGGTTAAAAACAATTTATTTTTAAAATCTCCAAAGCCATTTTTTTTGCATCCATAAAGGGTGCAAATAAAAAAAAACCCTAAAATCCTCTTCCTTTGAAGTTCATATTTAAATAACTGTGTAGTGTCAAAGATGAGTTGTATCCTCCAAGTGGTATTGTATACAAAAAGCATCTTAATGACTGGTTTCTACCGAAATTCCAAAAAATGCGAACTAACAGTATCTGTCAGTCTTCTCTAAAGAGTTTTCAGCCTGAGTCTCAGATATGGAAAGCATTTCAGTCTCAAGTGAAGTTCATTCCTTATTTCTAGCCTTCGTTGTTGTTGTTTCTTGCTACACAATGAAGACTTACCTCTTGACTGCAGATGAAGAAAAGACACCCTGATATGTAAACAAACAAAGCCCTTCCCTCTCCCTGTCTCCACTGAATATCACAAGGTCCTAAAAGCCCTAATATTAAATGTTCCTAGGATCCTGAGGTTAAAAATAGAGTTAAAGTATGATGTTTCCTTGTAATTTATACTTTTTTTTATACTGAACATTGTTTATATTATACTGTTACCTTGAGGCCCCAACTGAGACGGGAGTCCTGTTGTATTAGGCATGTACAAATGTATAATAAGAGACAGTCCCTGTCGGGAGAAGGGGGTGTGGAGAGCGGTTGGGGCAGGCAGGGGACAGGGAACGGGGGGGGTTAGATTGGTCAGGGGTTCTGGGAGGGGGGCTGTCGGGAGAAGGGGGTGTGGAGAGCGGTTGGGGCAGTCAGGGGACAGGGAGACTTAGATGGGGGTGGGGTCCTGGGGGCAGTTAGGGTGGGGGGGGACAGGTAGGGGGTAAGGGGATTCGAAGGGGGGCGGGAAGTGGGAGGGGGCGGGGAGGGGGCGGGGCTAGGGCGGCACCCTGTGTCCTCTTTTTTGATTGTTGAAATATGGTAACCCTACCACTATACATATTTTCACTGTTGTTTCTATATTTCTTCCTATAAAATATAGTTCTGTTGGTAGAATTCCTTAAGAACTTGACCCATTTGCTCTGATATAGCACCACATTGAATAGTCTAATTTCTTTAGGGGGCTACTGTCATCTGTCTTAAAATGTGCCTTTCTAAAAGATGCCAGTAACACACTCCAAATCCTCTGAATTACAAATTCTGCTTTAGTTACTGTATGCTGTCTTCTTCCTTTTGTCTCTTGACATTCCTGAAAGGGAAGAATATAAAAATACAAATACTGCCAAAATGGCTCACATGTTAAGTGCTTCATATCATATGGTTTGCTTACATTTCACCTTCGTTTGACCTTGAAGTTTACAGGTTCAAGTGAATATTAATGGCCTTGGGAACAGCTAAACTAAACAGAACAGAAAGGCGGCGAGAGCTCATAGTTCACTAAACTACTGTATGATATATGGTGTCATTGAACTGTGCAATTTCATTTTTGTTTAACATAGTGAAATGCTATATACCAATAGAGTATCTTTTATTTAAGGGATTGCTGAAACTTGACCACGCCCCTCTCTTAAAAAAAGAAGTTGCATACAAATAAGTTTGGATACTCTTTAAGAAATGTTTCAAACAGCCAGTGTGTGTTATGCATTTTTACTTTTTTTTAATGTTTGTGGGTTAGATTTGAACAATGAAGTGTTTTGCCTGAATATAAATGCTTTATTTATCTGTTCAAATAAACAGGTTTATAATCACAGATTTATGATCAAATTCTAGGTTTTACTTTGTGCCAGCCCTTTCTTTTTAGGAGTAATGTGCATTTTTCATAGAATATCAGGGTTGGAAGGGACCTCAGGAGGTCATCTAGTCCAACCCCCTGCTCAAAGCAGGACCAATCCCCAGACAGATTTTTGCCTGAGATTCCTAAATGGTCCCCTCAAGGATTGAACTCACAACCCTGGGTTTAGTAGGCCAATGCTCAAACCACTGAGCTATTTTTGACTACTTTTAGAATGTATAATATGGTTCCCAAGATTATTTTTCTAGGATTCTTGGTTGTTTTTCTTGTTGTGGGTTAGCACAGACCAACTACATTGAGTCTCACACAGTTACTATTGAAGTTGGAGGATACAGTGAGCTGAGTTGAAATATGTTATTCCCTAGACAGCTGGGTTATATCTTGCACATACAGCGATTAATATGTAAAGTTGTTCCATGTCACAGAGACTAAATATATATCTTAAACTTTGACATTCTAAAGCCTAGGAACTTCATGTGTGTTTGTGTGTCTGAGCACATTCTTCTAGATCAGCATTAAGTAGGACTGTGGTTAAGATGCTTGTCCTTGCAAATTTACAAGATGCTGGGTTGCAGGAAATGATTGATTAAAACTTCAGATACTGGTTTTGTTGGTGGTTTGGCAAATTATGAACTTGCTTAGAATGTTGGTTGACCACAGCAGACGAGATGGCACACACATTCTACCTCATACATGCATCTATCTGTAATATAGATTTGAGAGGCAGCTATACAATCAGTTTTCTAGGAACTTGGTAAACCTTACCATGCTGTGTGATATTTTTTTTCCCCTCTGGGGTCATCTCTGATATGCATAGAATCATAGCCAATCTTTTTGCGTAATTAAAACTTCAGTTTTTACTTTTACATTCCAGTTCACTCTCTGGACAAAAATACGTCATATGGAGTCAAGTTACTTCATTAATGGTTACCTGTAAAGCAAGAATTGTAAAATATTGGTGTTCTGCAGTGGGGTTTGGGTTAATCAGAGATGTTTCTAGGGCATTTCAGGATTTCTCACTCTGCTGTGCTTGGAAGAACCTTTTGAATTCTGTTTGTTTTCAAGTTCTCCCACGCTCCATAAATGACAGGGAATACATTTTTTTGGAGTGTAGTGGTCAGTTTTATTGGAACACAATATTTTACACAAAACAGAACAATCTTTTAACTTAATGTTATCTCAAAGTAACATTAAAACAACACCATAACTCTTTGCATAGTCCTTATCTGGCTGAAACACAATTGTGGTTTTATGTATTCTCGGCATCACTTAAATGTTTTGAGAGTACCTCTGTGGAAAATGTATCTCCTCAGCTAGTATGAGTGGACTCTGGCCACTCTGCTTATAACAGGGTGGACCTAAGTCTTCTGGAGAGGATCCTTGACAAATTGAGACAATATTTGCCTTTTACTTTTAAAAAAGTCACTGGCCCTACCCATGGAGTGGGTCACTGGCCCTACCCACTCTCCCTCCAATGATATTCAGCAGTCTGTGTGATCTTCCTCTAACTGTAGAGATGATTTGGGGAAAATACAGAAAGTTAATTCCATCAGTCACCTTTGAGATGAGTGACTAAACATGCCAGTATAACTTAACTTATCTAAGGCCCCCCTCTTCACTATATATTTTACTGTATCTAGGAAAGGTATTTGAAGGCAGTTCTACCTAAAACACTTTTTATGGCTATTTAGAAAGTGGTTGTCTTAACTAATCTAGAGCATAGTTTTAAAACTTTTTTGACTCCATTCATACTTTCTGGCCAAACTGTGATAGAAACCATTTTAACTGGGTCTATATTTAAGCCATTTTAAACATTATACAAAATAAATAAATGAGTACAATAATATATGTGCGGGGGGAGGGGGAAGAGTGCTTTACTGTTGGCATACACTACTTCTTCAAGCTGGTCCAATGTGTATTATGCTGTGGAGTGCACCTGTGCTCCATGCACCTCAGACTGGAAAATTCTTGCAAGCAGTGTCAGTTAGTCTGTGCCTGCACACCTGCTCTCCTCAGGCTCTGCACTGAGGGCATAAGGGGAGGGGTGGACCATCCACTGCTCCTGTTCTGTCTTACTGCCACACAGCCTGCGTTGGAATCTCCAGTGTCCAGGTCATCTGCTTTCTCTTCAGCCTTCACACCTGTAAATATTTCAAAATTTTATCTTTAAGTACCGTGTTAATAGTTTTAGTGTATAGTTAGTGGTTAGTTAGATTTTTCACCTTGGGGAACCCCTCTGGTTCATGATATGGGAATTAGATTATGCCCAGAACATCGGGCTTCAAAAACCATGTCTCCTTCCCTTACACCTTCTCAGTCAGTGCTGCTTATACTGCTTTGGGGAAGTGCGTATTTCTAGCAGGTGCAGTATCTGTCGCTTGTTCCCTAGCTGGACTCGACAGGCACAGGAATTCCTCCTGAAAAAGCACCTCATGGAAAAGCTAACAGGCTTCAGTCAGAGCCAGGTTCTGTGTGATCTAATAGGGAGTCATACAATCTCTGCCCTCCAAGAGAGCCACCAGAGCTTCCTCCTGACCCAACAGAAGAGGAAGAATATGTGCTGGATCTGCCAATACCAACAAAGGTGTTTACAAAGGTGTTTACATGTACTAGCCTTCACTTTAGAATGTTGAACTATATAATGCTGTTGACTAAATACAATTTTCTAAAGTACTCAAAATTCCAAAAATTTAAGAACAAGCTACCTCAGAGGACAGGGCTCAATTTCAGGCCCTTATCAATGAAGGCATGTTGGTGGCTAGAACTTCATTGCAGTCTGCAGCTGATGCAGCTGACACTGTATTGAGGTTGGTGGCAATGCCATCAGCATTCGGGAGTTGTGAACCACCGTTGATGCTGTTTCCACCCAATCATCCCATATCCTTTCGTGGCTGTCTACTCTTTTCTCACAACTGGATTGCAATAACAATGGGCAAGTTGGTGTTGGATATAATCCATTCTGGTTATTCCATCAAGTTCCTCTCCCTATTCCCTCAAAAAAACCCTTCCACATTCCACTTCCAGGACCATTCTCACAAGAAGATCCTTCTCCAGGAGGTGGAATCTGTCCTCCAATGGGAAGCGATAGAGTGATTGCCTCTTCAACATCAAGGAAAAGGGTTCTATACAAAATGTTTTCTAGTTCCCAAGAAGAAGTGAGGGTGGAGGCTTATTCTTCACCTGTGACAATTCAACTTTTTTTTCCATAAATTAAAATTCTGTATGGTTACACTGTCATTGATATAATACAATCCCAGGAAAAGAGCATATGGTTCACATCTCTCAATATGAAAGATACATACTTTCACATGGACATTCACCCTGCTCACAGAAAATTCCTCAGATTTATGGTGGATCTCAACCACGGTCAATACAGGGTGCATCCATTTGGCTTAGCAACTGCAGCCAGGTTCTTCACCAAAGTGTTTCTAATAGTAGCAGCAGAATTCATATGGAGCAGCTTCACCATCTTCCTGTATTTAGACGGCTGGCTTCTCATGGGCAGGACATTCTTAGAAGCCCTTCCACTGTTGTTTCATCTTGTATCATCCCTAGGAGTCTGTGGGTATGTCTACGCTGCAATTAAAACCCTCAGCTGACTCAGGCTTGGACTGCAGTCAGAGCTCTGGAACCCTCCCACTTCACAAGATCCTAGATCCTGGCTCCAGCCCAAGCCGAACGTCTACTCTGTAATTAAATGGCCCCTTAACCTGAGTCCTCAGAAGCCTGATTCAGTTGACACAGGCCAGCAATGGCCATTTAATTGCAGTGTAGACATACCCTGTTTGAACATGGAAAAGTCTACCTCATTGGATGGAAATCACACCTAGAAAGTTCTTGTTCTGAAGCGGTGCAAACCATTCTCAATAATAACAGAAAGGTCTTCACCAGAAAATGTTACCTAGTCAAATGGAAACATTTCTCTGGGCCCTGCAAAATTACGTATCTCCAAAACAGTGGATATACCAACTATTTTAGATTGTTTTCTTACTCTCAAGAGGACAGGTCTTTCCCTTAGTTCTGTAGAGGTTCACCTAGCAGCAATCAGCATCTGTCACCCACTATCAGACAGTCACTCGATCTTTACTTACCCAGTAACAGCCTGCTTCTTAAAAGGTCTGATCAGAACTTTTCTGCCAGTAAAGAAACCAACCCCCCATTGCGAACCTTAGCTTAGTGCTTTCAGCACTCACTAAGTCACCCTTTGAACCACGAGCTACATGTTCCATGTCCCTCTTGTCAGTGAAGAATGCCTTCCTCATTACTATCACCTCAGCCAGACAAGTAGGTGGACGCAATATTCCATAAGGGCAAAGTCTCGCTTTGCCTACACCTGAAATTCGTGCCTAAGATAGTTTCGGAATTTCACGTAAACCAGTCAAGTCACTTACCTGTGTTTTTTCCAGAGCCCTGTACCTCTAGTGAAGAGAGGAGACTTCATTTCCTCGACATGTGATGAGCATTGACGTTCTATCTGCAAAGAAAAAAACCGATCCGAATGTTGCCTAGGTTTTTCATTGCTGTGGCAGAACAAGGCTGAGGTCAGACTATCACATCTTAGAGGATCTTTAAGTGGATCTCTGGCTGTATCCTATACTGTTATCAGTTGACACAGCTTCCTCCCTGACATGGGGGGAGGGCTCACTTTCTAAGGGCAGACATGGCTTCAGTGGCCTTGTTTCAAGAGCTAACCCTGCTTGATATTTCCAGGGCAGCTACTTGGAGTTCCAGCCACACATTCTTGAGACGTTAAGCCTTAGTTCAAGACTCCCTGCAGATGCATCCTTTGGGGCAGCGGTTTTACAAGTGGCTATACTATCTGCATCCTTGCACCCTCCTCCTCTCTGAGTATTGCTTGTCAGTCACCCAGAGTGGAATAGATAGACATTGGAACCAGCACTCAAAGAAAAAAGGGAAGTTACTTACCTTTGTAACTGGAGTTCTTTAAGATGTATGTACCCTATCTGTGTTCCACTACCCGTCGTCCTTCCTCTCTGTTTTGGATCTTGGCTAGATTTGCAATAGAGA
Source organism: Malaclemys terrapin pileata (assembly GCF_027887155.1). Classification (NCBI taxonomy): domain Eukaryota; kingdom Metazoa; phylum Chordata; order Testudines; family Emydidae; genus Malaclemys; species Malaclemys terrapin. The sequence continues at coordinate 51,827,509 of NC_071509.1, read as the reverse complement.
AGGAACTGAAGAAGCCGTCAGTCCCCCACACCCTTTTACCCTCTGTATAGAGTACGAGGAGAGCAGGGGCAAGGCACGGACCAACTGACACTGCTTGCAACAATTTTCCAGTCTCAAGTGCATGCATGCGTACCCCACACTGGAATATACATAGGGACCACACATCTCAAAGAACTCCAGTTACAAAGGTAAATAACTTCCCTCTTTAAAAGACTCAAGATGAAATCCTGGCTCCGTAGAAGTCATTGGCAAAACTTCCGTTGACTTCAGTGGAGCCAGGATTTCACCCTCAGTGCAGTTATCTTTAAGTACATCTTATGAAACTCAATATTTTTTCTTAGCTCCTAAGAAAATAATTTCCCCTTTATCATGCCTAATTCTTTTAAGGTTAAGTACATTGTATGTTTTAACGTACATGCTTCTCCATACATGTAAATTTTCACCATTAAGCGGTGCATGGTAGTTTATTACAAAATTAACTCCTTCAAAACATGATGTAATAAAACAGTTAAAAAATGTGGTATAAATTACTTTAAACTTCAAATTCTCTTATGGTGGCTGGCACTTCCCAGTGTGTATAGGTTCTCTGAATATGCAGCTAAAGGTAATGCAAACAGACCAGCCAAGAGGAAAGATGCTATTCTCTAGTCAAATGATGAAAGTTTGTCTGATTACCTTCATTCATGTACTCTCTTGGTATATGAAGAACAAGATTCTTACAGCAAATTACTACTACAGGTCAGCTTGAAAATTTTGCTTGTTTATTCTTAACCAGCATACACTTGTAAATACTTCATTTTGTTTGGGGAGAGTCGCAGTGCAGACCTATTTGTAGTGTGTATTATCTGCTAAATGCTATGAATATGTTTTTAAAGTAAATGATCTGTACTGGATCTTTAAGAATTCAGATTCTTGGTTTGTCTTTCCAATGCTTTCTGGAACAGAAAGCTACAATATTAGCTGGATCTTTTGTCTTGTTAAAGAATACTTGGAATAATATTTACTAATAATGAAGCTTGTGAACCTCAGGCTGGTAACAAATATATAAGATTTTGTTTGGGGAAATTTGTAGCTGTTCTTTTGTGTTTAAAAAAAATGTATAGGTACTATTTACTCCTTGCACATAACTACTGCCTTAAGTTTCTTTTCTTAATCGGGTGAGAATGAGTGTGTGTATCTTGAATAGAACTGGCACCATTGGTGAGAGGAAGTAGTGGGTCTTCTGAGTGATTTTTCCTGTTTGGTTTATGAGTGTGGTGTTTTGAAAAATATTGTAGCACAAAATACCTTGCAAACTTCATAACACACTTTAGCTGACAGATTGTCTCTCCCCCCCCCTCCCCCCTCCAAAAAACAACCCTTCTTCCATCATCAATTAACTGAATAAAACAATATTCGTATTAGTTGATCTCAAACCTCCAAACCCTGGTCACCACTAGAATTTGGAAGAACTCCAGAAATGTTACAGCCTTGGGTTATTCACAGCTGTTTCCAATCGAAAAGCCACTGTCTCCACCACACCATGCCCCTGGAAATGTATGTCTAAACCAGTTAATCCATTTGTACCAAAAAACTTATTATCTTAAAGAAATTGAGGCATATTTCTTCTTTTTTGGCCACACTGCTGCTGAAGGAAGAGGAGCTAAAATGCAAGGTCCTCCTTAAAGTCCTTCATCAAACTGATAAACGGGTGTGAGTCAGCTTTTTACAGATCTGTTAGTTATCTTCCTGGAAATAAGATTTATTGCATTTTTCTCAGTATAAGCTCTCTTTGCCACTATGGATATTTAAACGGGAATTAAACTACACTAACCAATAGAGCCAGCATGTTAGTTTAATTTTCAAATGATATTCTCATTTGATATATAATGAATATAACCAAATCAAATAATGTTACATTTATATAATGCCTTTAATATAAAAGGATATCAAAACATTCTAGAAATTAGAACTTCACAAAGACCATTTGCCCAACAATGAAAGGCAACTGACTTTGGCAATTCCTAATTATCTAATAAGTCTCTTCCGTAGCTCATAGAAGCCAATGTTGGAAAAAATCTATGAGATCATCTGCATTAATTCACTCCCTGCCAATTCAAGAACGATCCTTTACTGTGCATTCACTAAAGTATTTCCCAGTCTAGTTTTAAAAGACTCAAGCAAAAGATGCTTCCACCATTTCTATTAAGAGACATTGCACAGTCTAATAGACCTCATTTTTAGGAAACTTTCTGGATATTCAGCCTGAATTTTCTTTTTCTTTAATTTTATTCTATAACACATTGGCTGAAGATTCAGAACTATCGGACTTTCCACTGTAATCAAAGTCATCTTATAAAAGGCTTCTACTTTCAGATACATTTTCATTTTAAAAAATGGGACTAGAGGGCTCTTTCACTGCTAATACCCATATTCATGCTTTGCTTATGTTAAACCATTTAATTTTTTCATACAAAATCTGTTGCTGTTTTTTCTGATGTGCTCCTATTTTATTTTGATTAAAAACAAATTTGTGATTTCTTCTGCTGACTCTTACCTTCAATCTTCTACCATGTGATTATTGCTTAAACATTGCTTTTCACGCTGTAGAAAAATGCACATTTAAGAAAAATGTTTCACATGGTTCAGACACAGAAAAGTTATGTATGTTTTAACAGAGGCAAGAGCACTTTCGGTGACTTTCAGTGAATTGATAGACTTATCAATCAAGTTATGCTAACAATAGGCTAATTGGATAACTTGATCTTGATGTGACACAGTCTTCCTTGAGTAAATGCAGAAAGTGGGTGAGGGGCAAGTCTGTTCATACATCCCATGTAAAGGCTGAAGCTATCAGCCTGTCACTAGTTCTTTATCTGTGGACTTTTGGCACATAAATCAAAGAATAACCTCAAAGTTTTGAGACTGTGCCAAAATACACAGGCACAGTTGAGTCTAGAGCAGATTACACCAACCAACTGGCTTGAGGGTTTGGAATGACTGGAAAATAAGCTTAATTTATTCAAGAAAACGTATATATTCTTTAATGGATATCTGATTTTTTTTTCACATATCCCATTTGCATGTGGTGATTTTAGAAAAATCCATGCATTGGGGGCGTTTAAACACAGTAAATCCAAATGAAGATAAAGTCCTATACTGTAATTCTATGATTGTGAGACAGATGTTGTTAATAAGTGTTACATGTTGTAGTTAATAGCTCAAGTGAGCCTCTAGCTATTAACTCTTCCTGTAATTGACAAGGTGAATCAGCATGAGTGGACTTTTCCCTCATGTTAAAAGTTCAGCCAACTAACATGAGCCATTTTAGTGGTTTTAAAAAGTTGTCTTTGATTATTTTAGAAATAGCCCCATTAGTATTACAAACTCTGGATTAGCCATTATGTTAGTTCGGGAATTAAATGTTTTGTTCTTATTTTTAGTTTCTTTAGGAGAAATCACTGCCATGCACTCAGTTAAATAAATTCTAGTTAATTGTACTGTATCTAGCAAAGTGTACAATTTGTCCTTTCGGTGCATATACAGTAATGCCAGGGATTTATTTTTGAAAAACAAAATCTAAATCACTTGGGGAAAAGTGTTAATGTTTTTAGATTTTGTTTTTCAAAAATAAATCCCTGGCATTACTGTATATGCACCGAAAGGACAAATTGTACACTTTTCTAGATACAATACAATTAACTAGAATTTATTTAACTGAGTGCATGGCAGTGATTTCTCCTAAAGAAACTAAAAATAAGAACAAAACATTTTAACACATATATATGAGAGCCACATTGTCACTTTCATAAAAATGAAATAAAAGAGTGCAGCTAAGTCAGGGCCAAATTGTGACCTGGATAATGCAGTGACTCAGGCCCCCCATTACACTCCTGTGCCAACCACCAGCATTATGGCTGTCTGCATGATAAGGCAAGTGGGTTCTGCAGAGTTGATATGTTCCCATATCATGCACTTGGGAGGATCAGAACCTTGCATATGTGCTAGCCAGTTTAACTGGAATATATACTACACTAGATTTAGATTCATCACAGTTACTACTCCCTGAAGCAGCAAAGGAACTAGGAGGGAGATTGTGACTCTCAGTGTACTGGCCCTTGATCAGGGCTTGTAGTCAAACTGTATAGCTCCTGTTACAGTCTTGGGCCTTACCAGAGTTCATCAGGGTTCAAATGACACATTGTTGATAATAGCAGATAGTTACAGCAAGAAAAATCTAACAATCACATTATTATTTTTTGAACTGCTTAGCAATTAATGTGGAAGTTGCTTCCTCCTTTTTAAAATAAACTTGGGAATTAATGCATTGTTTCTGTGAAAGATACTCTGACTATCTGCTCATTTTCTCAGCAATCACTTGGTCTTGGGCAGCAATGAAGAATTAATGAAGCTCTAATTTAATCCATACTGACTTTTTTTTTCTTTTTGCAAAAATATACACAATTACCTGACGTTCATAGACGTCAAGTTCTGCTGACTTGGAAACCACAGAATCTGTATAATATGTCTAATGGTCCTTCCATTTTTAAATATAAAAGAAATGATTAAAAATGTGGTAAATGGTTACATTTAGTTTATTGAAATGTAATTGTGTGAGCTAATTAGGGCAGGAATGCTGTACAGTTACTGACTCCCAACGGTTCAGATGTTTTCTCACTTATGCAAACCTCTATACTCCATCTGTTGCCTTCAGGATGCCAGGACCAGACATGAGTGCCACTTGCTTGCCATTCCTCCCAACCATGTTTCACTCGTAAAAAAAAAAAAAGTAAAAACTTCCCCTTCTTCAACTTCAGTAACAAGAGCTCCGATGGGGAAGCAAGGGTCACAGGTACTATCTCCTAATTTAGTTTTAAAAGAGCTCTCCGAGGAGCTGGTTGGACTGTTACTGCTGGTTTTCCAATATGTCCTGGAACAGTGAGGAGGTTCCAGAGGACTGGAAGAAAGCTAATGTGCCAACACTTAAAAAGGGTAAATGGGTTGATCTGGGTAATTATAGGCCTGTCAGCTTAATGTCGATACTGAGCAAAATTGATGAAACTGCTGATAAAGAATGGATTAATAAAGGTTTAAAGGAGGTTAATATAATTAATACCAGTCAGCCTGGGTTTATGGAGAATAGATCCTGTCAAACTAACTTGATAACTATTTTTGATGAGACTACAAGTTTGGTTGATAAAAGATCATGGTGTTCATGTAATGTAATATACTTGGTCTTCTGTTAGGCACTTGACTTGGTACCACACAACATTTTGATTAAGAAACTAGAAGTATATAAAATAAACATGGCACACATTCAATGGATTTAAAAACTGGCTAAATGATAGGTCTCAAAATGCAATTGTAAATGGGGATTCATCACTGAGCAGGTGTGTTTATAGTGGGATAGCACAAGGGTTGGTTCTTAGCTGTATGCTATTTAACATTTTATTAATGACCTGGAAGAAAACAATCATCACTGCCAGAGTTTGCAGCTGACACAAAGATAGGAGGGTTGGTAAATAAAGATGAGGACAGGTCACTGATACAGAGCGCTCAGGATTGCTTGGTAAGCTGGGTGCAAGCAAACTATGTGTTTCACTACAGCCAAATGAAAAGTCATACATCTAGGAACAAAGAATGTAAGACATATTTATAGGCTAGGGCAATCTATCCTGGGAAGTAGTGATTCTAAAAAGGATGTAGGTGTTATGGTGTATAAACAGTGGAACATTCAGAAGGAGTAGGAAGATTACATTACCGCTGTGTTAGACACTAGGGCAACTGCTGCTGGAATATTGTGTCCAGTTCTGGTGTCCACACTTGAAGGATGTTGATAATTTGGAGAGGGTTGAGCGAAGAGCCACAAGGATGATTAAAGGATTGGAAAACATGCTGTAACAGGGCAGGCTCTACTTTCTGTTTAACAGTTCTTTGAGTTTTATTTATATTACCTCCACCAAACCACAATCATTATCCCGTGCATCAATTCTGTCTGCAGTTTTCTTTGGTCCACCCTTTCTCCAGGAAGGGAAAGAAAGAGATCTCACCACCCTGAGATCTTACTTCCTCTGGCCTCTACAACCTCCCCTCTTGCCCCTGCATTTTCTTCCAGTGCTTTTTAACTACCCTCTCAGGTAACAGATAATTAGCTTTGTAGTTCATCAGACCCCAATCCGATCTAGGGGTACTAATTAATGCTGAAGTGATCCGAGGGCTTGGTCAGTTCCTGGCTCTCAGTACTCGGTCACATAAGCCTTATATCACATAAGCCTTATATCACTCCTTGGGTCTATCACTAGACCCAAGGAGCTCAATCTATTTAGTTTGTCAAAAAGAATCTTTAGGAGTGACTTGATCACAATCTGTAAGTATCTGCATGGAGGACAAAATTTGGTAATAGAGGGCTCTTCAATCTAGTTTACAAACGTATAAGATTCAATGGCTAGAAGAGGATGCTAGTCAAATTTAGGCTAAAAGTAAGGTGAAACAATGGGGGTAATGAACCATTGAAACAATTTACCAAGGATTGTGATGGATTTGCCATCAATGCAAATTTTGAAGTCAAGAGTGGATGCTTTTCTATAAGATATACTGTAGTCCAAATAGGAATTAATTTAGGGAAGCCTTATGTCTATGTTCTGCTGGAGAGCAAACCAGAGGCACTAGATGATCACAATGGTCCTGTCTGGTCCTTCATAATCTAAGAACAGGGAAAAATTCTCTTTCAAAGAGGAGAGGAATTTAATAAAAAAAAAAAGTAAAATATGTAAGTTGACATGCAGGCCAATCCTTTCTAAGCAGGGGTAATCAGGATGAAGGAGAGTATGTTTCAGTACAATACCTTCTGTATGTGCCCCTTGTTTCCTTGTCTAATTACATATCAGCTTCTGAGTTCATGTTGCTACTTCAAACGTGAGGAGCCCTCAACTTAGAGGATAACAATAGCATCCTCTGGCCTGAAGTATAAAAATTGCAGCTTAACTTCTGTTACAAACCACCCTGTTTTCATGGATACAGTGTCACATCCAAGAGTTTTCTGATTTAAACAAAACTTGTTTACATGTAAAATTACGCTGGATAGGTAATCAAAAATGTAGAATACAGAATGATGTTTTCCACTTCTCATTTCTATGAAATGTATGAAGCCCTTTACGAAAGAAAAAGGAATCTGCAGTAACTTGGGTGTCAGTAAAAAAAAAAAATCTATTCTACAAGGATCAAATGGCATTGCTCTTACTGAGAAGTCTTGTTATATATGGCTATCTTTCTTAACCTTAATGATTAATGTGATGTTACATACTTGTTGTGTGTACAACTTTTTAAAAAGCACAAATGTGGAATTGTAGCATATCAGCGATAGCTGGTGGTTGTACTGGTTTATTAGGTAGCGAGACCACATGGTAAAAATAAGAGACAAGTCTTAAAAATGTCTGTGGTGAAATCCCTGACAAAACACTGATAGATGTCAGAGGGGGCCAAGATTTCAACCCTGAGTTCTATTCCTTGCTTTTGTCAGGCTCTCTTCCTGGCCTTGGGCAAGTTGCTTAACTTCTGTGCCTCCCATTTTCCTCTGCTTAAAATATGTGTTGTAATCCTTAAGGGTTGTTGTGAAAGTTAATATTTTTAAAGTGATTTAGGGTTCCTTGAATGTAAGGTTCTATGAGTGTAAAGAATTGTGTTAATTTTAAGAATACAGTATTAAAACTTCATGGTTATATTTTGTTTTGCTTTTGTAATAAAAAATTAAAGGTAAAATCCATTGTAGCCACAGGTAAGTGCATTGTGAATATTGTGGTTCACAAAATGCCTCAGATAATATATGCAGATATGTAAAGCAGCAGAAGATGGCAGGAAATAGGGAAAGAGGAGCTGGGGAAGAGAACTTCATTTAAGTCAGTAGTTACAGAAGTGTAAAATCAGTGTCTCTGTGATCAGAATAAACTATCTGGGGTGAGAGTACAGGAACCAAAGATGAAAAAGGAGGAGGGGAAGAGCACTGTAGGAGGGAATAGGAAGACAGTGAACTGAGAGGGACTTCCTCTTCCATTCTTTGCTTTGAATAATAGTGGCAAATAAGGTGATCCTATCTCTGTTTTTCATTTAGTTTGGGATTCTAAAACACAAAGTAGTAAATTTGTCCGAGTTATAAAGAGGACAGGCAGCAAAGAAAGACCCTTCTTCATGTTGTTCTAATCTGTTTACTATTGTACTCATTACATGTTTACTCACTGGAGAAATTATGGAGCTAATATTTTTTAAAATTGAAACCATTCCCTAGAGCTGCAATAGATGGTTTGGGGGGGGGGGGGGGGGGGGGGAACTGCAGAAGAGTACATCTCAACATTTTTGTGTTACTCTTTAAATCAATCAGCCACTAGCACTTGCTGCAATATGATGCACAATGCAAAAACAGGCTATTTTTCAACGTTTTTGGCTATTGAGACTCAGAGTTGTTCTCTGTTTAAATTATTTTAATAACTAGCTTGTCCTAACACTAGCACACTAGGTCACGGTAACAAAAAGTGATGTGACCTACTAAAATATATGTGAGTAAATTGGTCTCGTGCCATGAATAAACAATACATATTAGCAATTTCATTCTGAAAGATCAGGTATTGGTGACCCATGGGATATGTTTTGTTTTTTTCTCCCTCCACTCACTCCATTTTTCTACTTTGCACTTCATTGAGTCATTCCCATGATTCACTACTCAACAACCTTCTTATAAATGAAAACAGACACACATTTTATCTTATGATTAGCATTTCCTGTTAGTTTCTAGCAAACTCCAGTTGACATTTATTGCATGCCATAACTATTTTAAATGCTTTATCCAGATTGAAGTAGCACTGGTGAAAGACAGGATTTACTCTTGGTGCCAGGCTATTCACTGATAGAACATCCTTAATCTATAAAAGTCTAGTTTAAAATCTTGAGGAGCCTTTTGACACAGATTGGTAAAGCTATGCATTCTAGGTGGAGTCCACTTTCCCAGGACGATGCCAGTTTGCTGGTATATCTATGGATTTTACAGTTGTAAGAGAACACTGTAAAAATGTAGTCTTTCATTTTATGCAAAGTTGCCCGAGGGGCAATGCCCCTTATAGTTTTATGTATGGCTGAAGGGATAGTGTTTTGAGAGAGAGAAAATTCTTTGGCTGGTCATATAATTTTTAAAAACTGGTACAGTTTTGCTCTGTGCACATATGCCTCTGCTAGCTTTCCTGGTTAACTGCGTCATTAGTTTTTCAGCCATAAAGCACAGCACATAACTGTTCATCAGGAAAGCAGTACAGCATACTCCAGTTTCCAGTAACAAACATTACAGTTGCCTTTTTTTTTTTTTTTTTTTTTTTTTTTTTGGTCCTTAAAATTTTCTAATTACAAAGGCCCAGATCCTGAGAGTTTATTAGGCTCCTAACTTCTATTGATTTCACTGGAAGTAAGGAACCTAAATACCTTTGTGGATCTGGGCCAAAATCTCCCAAATCTGCTCAGTTTCGTCCCTGTCCCTCAAAGTTTTTACTATTGGATGCTGTTGTTTGTTTTGTTCCCTGTTTGGATATCAGGTAATATTTTAATCTTTCTTTAAGGGGGGAGAAAGAATACACTGCTTACCCTTAGAAATTTGCCAATTTTACCGTAAATAACTAAATTAATTTACCCCAGTATTCGCAGTATACTCTCTCTATAGGGAAATATAGGGCCTACTGCAAATACTTGGATTTCTTTTATTTAGCATCTCTAGATATGTAAACTGAATTATCCTATTGGCTATCCAAAACATTCAGAGGTATTAGTTGAAACCAGTAGATTGGGTTGGCCAGCCCAGAGAACTGGAATGGAAAAGACTCTGCCTTCCTGGTCTTGCTTTTCGTTTCACACAGTTTGAAATCACTGATGATATCTCTTTGAGGTTTGACTGTTTCAACATGCTCTGCCGTGTAAGTCCAGCGTTAGTGGGAATTGAGTCAGCTGACCTGTGTCAGGGAACTCTGGGCTTGAGTGTCTACAATGCATTTTAACCCTAGGTTAAAAATTTTCTAATGTGTGCTTGAACCTAGGGCTCTGGTGTCCACACTGCAGTGCACAGACCCAACTCAAAGTAAACATATCCCAAAGTGCCATGCAAAGTGCCTCCCATCCCCCAACATCAGGGGGGGCCCAGGAGCAAGGGACAGAGAGTGGAGCGGAACCAAGCAGCTGCTCTGTAGGGATGGGGAGCGGCTGGGGTGTTGGGAGTCATCCCTCCCACAGCTGTATTGAGCTGGGAGCTCTGCTGCCTCCTTTCCTGCAGGGCAGCCGCTTGGTCCCACCCTCTTTGGGCTGTGTGCACTGTGAGGACAGTGAGTGGGAGCCAGCTCTAAAACTTCCCTGCAGTGAGGTACCAGGGCTGCTGATGCAGGAGGCTGCAGGGAAGTTTTGGGGCTGGCTCCCACTCACCGGCCTGACAGTTCACGCAGCCCCATGGAAAGCAGGTGGGTCCCAAGCGTAAGGGTCAGAGAGCAGAGTGGGAACCAAGCACCACCCTGCAGGGAGGGGGAGTGGCAGGGCTCCCGGCTCAGCACACCCAGGGGAGGGATGACCACCCCCTCCTCCAACATCCCGACATCTGGAAGCCTCCTTCGACCTTCAGCTCTGTTCCCTGCTTGGGGCAAACTCCGCACAGCAGTGAGGAGGAGCTGGAGCAGGAAGGGATAGCATGCTCGGTCAGGCAGTAATGGTACTTGGACACTGGGCTGGCTGCCTGCAGCCCTGCTCCTTTGCTGCCAGGCATTCTGGGATACATTTGGAGGACTTTCAGGACCCAAGTCAAGCTGGGGCTGCTTGCATACAGGAAAGCAATAGAGCCTGGGACCTTTGGTCCCAGCTTATCATGGGCTTGAACTCTCCAGCCCTGCAGGGTCCTGGGACCTTGGGTGTGAGCCCTAGGTTAGCACATTTGTAGTGCGGTCATAAGTGAGGTTTGGCTTGAGCCTGGGCTCAGATCCAGGCTTGTACCCATAGTGTCCATGTTTGTTCACTATCAGGGCATGCTGCGCGACTTATCTGCTTACTCAGGCTTTTCAGGAAGGAGTGACATGAGGAATTGGTGATTGCAGGTTGTGGAGTATTATTGATGAGGCATTCTGAATTGTTAAGTGGATTATTTTTGAGAGCATTGGCCTTGAGCAATCAAGTATTTGCATTATGGATTCTTATTTCATTTTTTGTATTTTAAAATATTTGTATACAGAGACCTAGAGCTTGGGTATTTGTTTCTTGGTACATCTGCAGAAAGAAAAATAATATCTGTGGTATCTCTACTGTTATTTACCCTTCTTGCTCTTTTTCCTTCTCAAGTAACCAGTATTTTGTCTGGAAATACTCATTATAATTTGCGCAAAGCTCCAGGCACATGGGAATATGGCAGGCCCCAGTCAGCTCTAAGACTTCACCACACTTGTCTTTTTTTGCTGTTTTAGCACATTAAAACAACCCTCAGTCCCGCAACATAAGCCAGCAAGAGTAAAGAAAACCCGCTGGGTCAAAAGCTATGAGAAATAGCTGAAAAAGACAGAGCTTTGTTTTAGTACATCAGTCTGGCTCAGCCATAAGTCTGGGTGTGGTTTTTTGTTTTTAAAAAAATCTGTTATTATCTAAGTAATAATATCTAGCTCAGAGTAGGCAATCTATGGCACGTGTGCCAAAGGCGTCATGTGAGCTGATTTTCAGTGGAACTCACACTGTTGGGTCTTGGCCACCGGTCCGGGGGGCTCTGCATTTTAATTTAATTTTAAATGAAGCTTCTTAAAGCATTTTATAAACCTTATTTACTTTACATACAACAATAGTTTAGTTATATATTATAGACTTAGAGAAAGAGACCTTCTAAAAACGTTAAAATGTATTAATGGCACGCAGAACCTTAAATTAGAGTGAATAAATGAAGACTCGGCACACCACTTCTGAAAGGTTACCGACCCCTGATCTAGTTCTTATACAGCACTTTTCAGCAGTAGATCTCAAAGCGCTTTACAAAAGGAGGTCATTATAATTATCCCCATATTTCAAATGAGTAAATTGAGACACAGAGAGGAGATGTGACTGGCCCAAGGTCACATAACAGGATAGTGCCTGAGCTGGGAATAGACCCAGGGATCGGCAGCGTGTCCGTACACGAACACAAGTGTCCATGGTAAAAATGTTGAGGTCCGTGGGGGCGCTCACCATCCCTGCTGTTGCTGGCAGAGACGCGGCCAGGCGGCTCTGCAGGCACGCTGCCTCCGTCCCCCTTCCCCGAGCTCTGACTCCATGGCTATCAACCCATTGGCTGGAAACCGTGGCCAATGGGAGTTGTGGGAAATGGGGCAGCACGCAGAGTCACCTGGCCGTGCCTCCCCGTAGGGGGGACATGCTGCTGCTTTCGGGAGCTGCTTGAGGTAAGCGCCGCCTGGAGCATGCACCCCTGACCCCCTCCCATGCCCTCAACTTCAGCCTTGCTCCTCCTGCTGCCCTCTGAACCCGTTGGTCCCAGCCTGGAGCAGCCTCCTGCCCCCCCAAGTCCCTCAGCCCCACCACCCCAGCTGTAGCCCTCACCCCCCCCCCCCAACCTCCTGCTCCAGCCCGGAGCCCCCTCCATGAACCCCTCATTTCTGACCCCACCCCAGAACCCACACCCAGAGCCCGTACATCCCTTCCCACACACCAACCCTTGCCTCAGCCTGGAGCCCCCTCCGCCAATGTCAGTCACTAAGTCCGGTAATTTTGTCAAGTGTCCATTGCGCAACATGGTGGTGCTGACCCCTGAATAGAACCCAGGACTCCTGAGTTCTAATCCTGTGTTCTATCCACTAGACCACACTGCCTATGAAGGTCGACAGAGAGTGAGGGAAAAGCATATAATATACAAGTAGAACATAGTAGTTTATATATATATATATATATATATATTATTGGTGGGTTTTCTAAATTTGATTATTTATGTTTAAATATAATATACTTTAGGCCCAGGGGTGGGAGAGAAGGAAAGACAGCTGTTCTGCCAAGTCTCACAATTTTGTCAGGAGCACTGCTACATGTAGTGCTTTTCTTAAAGCCCCAGCTCCTGGAGGCATGTGTGTGAAAATCTCAGGTTACTATTTTTTTTTTTTTTTTAAATGAAAGGTTTTAGCCTCGTGGTTGTGGAGAAAAGCAGGAAAACGTAAACTCTGAAGTCTCAAAAACCAGAAGGCCAAAAAGACAGTCAAAATGTATTATTTTCTTTAAAAAATCCATGATCTTAAGGCAATTTCCTGATATTCTGAGCCAGTTTCGTGATATTTGCGAACTTGGGGTTCATAATAGACAGTCTGACAGGGATTAGCTAAAGGAATAAAAACAAAGAAAGGGAGGTAAGAGGATGGGGGACAAAGAATGGAAGAGCATGGGAGAGGGTGCTCCAGTGAAGAGACTGTGAGGATGGGGATTATTGGAGCAAATAGTCAATCAGCAGAGAGGAAAGAATGTTCAGAATAAAAATTGTGTAAAACCATCTGATGATGTACACTCTAGATGGGCCCATAGATAACTGAGGCATAAGGGAGAAACAGAAATGAGAAAAAGCAGTGGCAGGGAGTGGGGTGGGGGACAGTGAGAAAACATTCAGAGGAGGGGAGGGAGAGAGATGAGAGCCAACCAGGGCTTTTCCTTCCCCCTCACCCTCCAAGCACCATTGTAAATGATCGCTGCGGAAGATTCCCATCATGCTATGTGTTGGGGACCCAGTTACAGCATGGTTTCATTTGATAGTGTGATGGGGATACAGCTAAGTTCCAGACAAAGTCTTGAGCAAATCATGTCCAAGGCTTTACCATGGTTTGGGAAGTTGGTTAGGATCCCATGTATGCTACAGAGTGTACAAATGTTGTAACTAGAACAAGGGATAACTATGTAGTAATCCAGGGGCAGCAACCTTTCAGAAGTGGTGTGCCGAGTCTTCATTTATTCACTCTAATTTAAGGTTTCACGTGCCAGTAATACATTTTAACGTTTTTAGAAGGTCTCTTTCTATAAGTCTATATATAACTAAACTATTGTTGTATGTAAAGAAAATAAGGTTTTTAAAATGTTTAAGAAGCTTCATTTAAAATTAAATTAAAATGCAGAGCCCCTGGACCGGTGGCCAGGACCTGGGCAGCGTGAGTGCCACTGAAAATCAGCTCGCATGCCGCCTTCGGCACATGTGCCATAGGTTGCCTACCCCTGTAGTAACCTAACCCTCAGACACAGTTTAAAATGATAGTGTAGACATGCCCTATATGAGTGGTCTGAATAGGGTCAGGTAGTTACATTTTCGTGTGATGATGATAACTAGAAAGGGATTTAAGCACTAAACCCAAACAATCCAATAATCATAACTGTAAAGTAACACAGCAGTGCATTAATTCAAGGAAGCTGCATTGAAGCATACGGTTACTCTTGGAACCTCTGCTTTGTCTTGAATTCTAGTCCTTGAATCAAAAAGTACTCCATTTTGTGTTACAAGAGATCAAAGTCTGGTGCTGGGCTGGCCATCATGACAGTGCACTCAGACCACCCTTGCGAGTGGAGTGACTTATATTGCTTGTGGCTGCATCACAAGTGGGCTGGGTGGTCTCTGGAAGGAGCTGTCCCCCCAGGCCTCATTGGCCTGAGAGAGATGTAATAAGTGTCCTAGAAATTAGAAATGAAGAGACTCTTTAGGTCATCTAGTCAGTTCCTCTGCTGATGCAGGATCGTGCTGTACAGGGTTTTTTTTTTTTTTAGTGCTTTATCAAGGCTAATTTTTAAATGTCTCAAGTGATGGGTCTCCTGCCATTTCCCTGGGGAGACTATTCCCCAATTTACTCCAATCTCTCTCTGCTATTTAGCTTGGATTGTCTTTCTCAGAGCACGTTAATGGGATAAAATGCTTGCTCTCTCATTCACACACACAAAATATACACTCCCTCCCCCCCACCCTGGTTAGCTGAGGGAGGTGTTTAATTTCCTTCCCATCCTCCACTATTCCACATGCCCCCTGCCAAATCCAAATAGAGGTTATGGGGTTCTTGGGCTACTAATAGAGGGGCTTGGAAAGCACTCTCACCTGCACTGGAGGATGATATGCTGGACTTAACATAACCAGACCGTATCAGTGGAGAGAGCACAACACAGGTATCAACTCAATTATGAGTATTTCATAAAAAAAACTATTATTTCTGGCATACGGTAAACTTGTGGTAAGGGTCTCTAGAGGAAATTTAGGAGGAAAAAATCTCCTGAGAGAAAACAGATGGAAACTTTTTAAAAAAACAAACAAGCAAAAAAATCAACCCAGTCAATCAAATGTGCGCGGACTTAGCTTAAGGCAAGTTTGTTCCAGAGAAAACACTGGAGCCATTCATTATATAAAATACAGTATCTGGGGTGAGAGAGAATACTGATGAGGAAATGAATGCAGATGAGCCAAATAAAATACTAAGTGTCTTTTATTAAAAGCTAACTGTAAATAATTTTAACGTTCTGTAGATACCAAAAACATAAGGACCGTTAAGCTTCATTGCATATTGTTCATTTCTTATATGTAAGTATGAGGACAATAAACAAAGCCCCGAGATACGGTGCCCATTGTATCAAATCAGCACACCAGCTCCCAAATTTTAAGAATGTTTGCACCAAGATCCAGACCCAAACTTTGGAGTTGGAGCCTATCTGTACTTCAGTTGCAGTATTTGAAAAACCTCAGAGCATTGTTGATATTCCCAAAGTGAACAATAGTGGTTACATCTGGGCTGTCTTGTTTATTTTAGCTTATGTTAATATCTGTGAAAATGTGGATGTGTGACTTGTAATGCAAGTTTGTAACAAGCCAATATGAGCTTTTAATATAGAATCACAGTAACCATTTTTAAAAGTTAATCTTTAGTCTGTATACTGTCCACCTCATAGAAGTTACTGCGTATGAACACACATTTTAAAATGTAAATGTTGCCTTAAACTTATTTCATTATGCACCAGGTGTTTAGTGTAACTCTCTTGTTTTTTTTACAGTGATCCAGCTGCCAAAGCACTCTGGGAGTCCTTAATGAATCTCAGACAAAAGGAAGCTGTGATGGAAGTTAGGAGACACCTAGTGGAGGCTGCAAGCAGAGAAAACTTGCCCATTAAGATGAGCATGGGTAAGTATTATAATATGACCCTTCACCCGGTGGCTATAATGTGGAATATTTCAGCATCCATACTCCCTTCAGTCCCAAGCATTTAAAGCAGTGGTGCCCAAACTTTTCCTCTCGTGCCCCGCCTTAACATTAATGGCATGTGTCCATGCCCTCCCTGGGCTGGGAGTGGAACCGGCAGCCTGGGGGCTGGGAGCTGTGGCCTGGGAACCGGAGCCTGGCGGTCTAGGGCCAGGAGTGGAGCTGGGGCTGCAGCTGTGGCCAGGGCTGGAGCTGGGGGTGGGTCCAGAGCAGAGTTGCGTGCAGAGTAGGGCTGGGTGGTGTTCCTTCTCTGCCCTCCTGCGCGGGCTGGCCTGCAACCCGCTCCGCCCTCCCAGACGTTTCTCCACACCCGCCCCCAGAGGAGCATGTCCCATGGTTTGGAGACCACTGATTTAAAGCTTTTACATTATTCTCTAAATTCTTATCCCATCATAGTCAGTTGGCCTCTGGTGAACTTTGAGGCTGCATGAGAACAATCTGTGCTTAAGCATGATGCAGTTGTGTTTTTGGAGCTTGGTAGTAAAAAAACAAACAAACTTTTTTTTTTTTTTTAAAGATTCAAAAGCCTATAAAGTGGTAGAGTTACGTGGAGGATGATAAATACACTGATGCAAGTGTTTAGTGTTACTTCTTGCCTTTATACTATGAAGTATGACAGTTTGGGGCATGTTTACAGAGAGTAGTCTGCTGAGCTTCTGTTCTCGACAAGCAGACAGTCTAGCTAGTAGCGGAACTGTTGAAATCTGTGCTGATCTTTTTTTTTTTTTTTTTTTAAACTGAGTTTTTTGTGAAGCAAGGCCACCTCACAAAAAGCTGAAAACAATATTTAATAAGTTTTTAGAGTCAGAGTCTTTAGAAATATGCTAGCTGTGGGAAATAAAGGTTTTACAGCTTTTTGGGTACGTTATTCTAATTGGACAAAAACAAACAAAAATACATTGAAATGCAAGAAGTTAATGGTAGACTTACATATTTAAACAAGTCATGAAATACAAAAATAAAGGAAGATTCTTGTAATAGTATTAACTCACTCATTTTACCTATTATATATTATTTATGCACCTGATCTACTTAAAGTATAGATTAATAGACTAGTAATCAGAAATACTACATTTATATTGAGAGGCAATGTTAATATGCAAATATTAACTTTTTCATTTCATGTGTAATTTATTTTTAAATTACAGCCTTAACATTTTACTAACATACTTAGTTGTGTTTGCTTCTTGTTTGTTTTTGTTCTAAAGAAAAGAAAATGAGATTAGGGAAAAATAGAACAGGCGAAGACAGCAAATGGAGGAGACTGACAAAGGCCTTTTCCAGTTCTTGGAGAGGTTGAGGAGCAACTAGAGATTCTTTACACACACCCCATTCATTCTGAACACATGGACATATTTTAAGGATGTTAAAGAAAACCTTCATGTCTTGAGGACTTCCTTAAAGATCCTGAAGCTATGTAGGAGAAGCACCATTGGTAGCCATCTTACCTTTCTGTGGGAAGGGGGGGGAGAGGGAGTGAAGGGGAGGCAAGGCTGGCTCCAGGCACCAGCCCACCAAGCTTGTGCTTGGAGCGGCACCTGGAGGGGGGCGGTGTGGCGCGGCGGCTCCAGCCGCCGGGGAGAGCGGAGCCGCACTGGGCTCGCCGCCCTCCCCCCGGTGCCCTGGCCGGTCGGGGAGAGCGGCCCGCGGCTGGGCTTGGCGCCCTCCCCTGCCGCGCTGAGGCGGCGGGGGGGGGGGGGGGGGGCAGCAGGAGGCTTTTTTGCCTTGGGCGGCAAAAAAGCCAGAGCTGGCCCTGAAGGGAGGAAAGGCACTGGAATCTCCGCCCTATCTCCAGCCTGCCTAGGTGGGAAGGGGTTGGAACCTAGGTGGGGAGTTGGGGGGAACAGCTCCAGTGCAGAGAATAAGAGAAGATATTATCAGATCCTAGATCAAGGAGGTGAAGAGCTATGACAGTCCCAAAATCTTCTCTGAGACTGGAGGGAAAGCACAGAATGAATGAAATATCTCAGGGTGTCTCAATACATTAGACAGTGAGACTATAAAGTATTAGACCTGTGTCTTTGCATGGCTCCATGCCGTTGCTGGGTGTTTCAGTTATATAGGACTCTCCTGTTGTGTGTACCTAGCAGTGACACTTTTTTCTAATGTCTGATCACTTCATTGTTTATTTTCATATTTTCCAAAATGTTTATACTGGACAGTGTCTAAGGATGGATGTGATTTTTTTTTTTCTTTTGATCTGACTAGAAGTTAAAACTTTGCACTGTCATAGTTTGGGCTCTGCAGATATTGGTATATTTCAGTGGATAGTGCACTGTCTTCTGTTGCTTAGGAGTAGCACCTCGGTCTCTCCAATATTTAGAGAGAATGTTTTGAGGACTTTTAGACCCTTCCTCATATTAAATATCATAGGCATCATTTTCCAACATGAACAAAATCTCTAACACTTTTACTAAAGTCAGCTGTCACAAGGTAAAAACTCTTTTTATGCTTGACATAAGAAGTGAAATGCATTTGGAAGCAAAACTTTAAATTCCAGTTGGTATTTCTGAGACCTCCTGTTGTGGGCAGCTGGCTGAAAAACTGCATCATGTTTGACACTGGCAGCATGAGGGTCCTGTCTCAGAGATTATAAACCATATTCTATCCTCCTGTAATATGTGTAGAGAAAGTAAAAAAACTTCTGCTTCTTTCAGTGTACTAAAATATCCTTAACCACTCACGGCACTAAATCAAATCACTCTCTTGCCTTCCTTGGTGTGTGCGTGTTTGTGTGGTGCATGTTTTTCCCAAATACTAAGGCAAATACTAAGGACCAGCTTTTTCCTTTCTTTGATTGGTCTGATGTAATGGGAGCAGAGCACTTGTCATAGGAGCACAGCTTATTCAGTGTGATACCTGTGTATCCTGCAGAGTGCTCAGCACCTCTGCGGGGTGTTGGGAGGCGAGTGCGAGAGCTTATGAAACCAGCTGTGGAAGAAGAAAAGTTGTCATTGTAACTGTTCTCCTTACATCTGCTGTCAGCTCCATTCCCTCCACTCTTCAAGCTGCAAGGATGAACAGAGGGAGAGAATTCTGCAAAGCTGCCAGGAGAGATAGAGAGGGAACAGGTGCTCCTTGCCCTTCCAGCAGCCAAGAGGGGGTTGTGAGTAAGACAGAAGTCTGATCTCACCACTTGGGCACTGTCTTTGAACCTCACTGGCGCTGGGATCTGTTTCCGTGGTCAGCCTTCACTAGTGTGTAACTTTGAGTTCCATTTTAATATTTAAACCCAAATAACGTTTTAAGCATTAACACACTCAATGAATGGTAAAGATGAAGATTGGTTAGAAGAATCCCAGGAAGCAGCAGCACCATTTGAAGGCTATATACAAATCACCATTCATAAATAAATATGGAATTGTATTCATGCCTTATTAACCACTAAATATCTTCCTATTAGCTGTCAGGCGAACCTCTTCTTGCTAACCTTTCTGTGTTGAACACCTACTACTTACCAATTCCCTGACATTGGGGCGCCTTAGGCATTGGTAGGCCTCAATTCCTGCTATGCTCTGTCTGTGGCACCCAATAGTCTAATCTGTGGGCCGTAATACTTTGGTCTAATTTCAGTTGTTTGGTTTATTGAGCAAGTGCTGGGTGGTGGTGGTGTCTGGTTACATACAGGAGGTCAGACTAGATAATTTAGTGGTCCCTTCTGGCCTTAAACTCTGTGACTCTAAGTATTGGAGAACTTTGGAAACTACTTTTCAGTTACATACGGCCCCTGTGCTGCCGGTGTCCCAAATGACATCATATTTCAGCAGAATGTTCACCAGCTGCAGGAGACTCATTACTGTCCCTGTAAGCTTTCATTTAAAAATTCATGGTGACTTTTACCTTCTGAACTCTCAAGACTGGACTGAGCAAAATGGCTGGTGCCTTCTTATTAAGGGCTTGACTATGGGTCCATTACAAATCCCTAATTGTAGGGAATTATGACTCACCTGTACAAACTGCCCCCAGGCTTCTGCTGAGTGAATTACAGTGGTTTGTTAGTTGAAAGGAGTGGAGGGGTAGGTTAAATCTCCCCTCTGAACTCATCCATTTTAACAGGATTTTAGTCTGTAGGGACTAATGCTTTAGAGAAGTGGTGGGAAACAACTTTGAGGACATAATGCTGAGCTGAGTAGGAAAGGTGTGGAGTGTTGCTCTAAGGATCTTTTTGGCTGTGTAACATTATTGCTGGCACAACTATCATCAGATTTGATGAGAGAGCTTCTGGAACAGCTGGAGGCTGTTGTGAGAGGCCTGGATGTCAAGGAAAGTGCAGCAGGATGGGGAGAGCAGCACTGGCAGAATTTTCTGGAAGCTCAGAAATAAATACAATTCCAAGGTGGCAAGATCTCCCTGATGTCTACTCAGGAGGAATTTTGCTGAGAGTGTGCTGTTTTCCCCTCTGAATTCTTCAGTTAGTTTGTGCTGTGGTTTCCAGGTGAAGATAAGAGTTCTGTGGAGTGTGTACCATTTTCAGATGAGTTTTTCCCCTCCAAAGACGTCAAAAGGAAAATTGGCCTCTTTAAGCTGCTAGTAACAGCAACATGGTCAAAGACAGATGTGATGCCATAATTTTACAATCTCAGTGTGAGATTCCTGTCCAGCTGACTTGCTAGAAAACACTTCAGAAGTGTTTATCAAACATACTGATGCTTCAAAGTAGCATCTGGATGAACTTCAGATAATTTTGTTAAAGGAAAACTTGAGGGCCTGGGGAACCATCTCACAGAACTAGACAAAAAACTAGACTAAACTCGAAAGCCTACTAGAGGCCAAAAGTATGAGTTGGCCTCCCTTCTCCATAGGGGAGCCAAATGTGATTTTTTTAGGAACTGCTAGATTAGGGGAAAGGGATTTCCTTTTATCCACATGACTTTGCGTCTCAATTAAGAGCATATTTGAATTCCTAAGATTCAGATCTGAGATGAGACTTGAAGGAGGCAGACTAAATTCTAGGTACTATTTTACATTGGGACCATTGTATTATTTTTGAATTTTTATGCTATATTTAGATTATTTATCATGGCTTTAGAGAGACAAGATGGGTGAGGTAATATCTAATATTGCGCCAACTTCTGTTGGTGAGAGAGACAAGTTTTCGAACTTACACAACAATGCTTCGCCATTTAATACTAAAATTTAATCTTAAATTATTTTACAATCCATATGCAAAAATAGTTATTTGGTTTTTGAAGATTTAATTTGCTGTGGTGTTCAGTAATATTTTTTTGCCATTTGTATTTCTTGTTGTGAATTACTTGTTCATTGTGAGTACTATTTATTGCAATACACTCAATATTGAGAGTGTTTCAAAGGGTGGAACCAAAGCCATGGGGTCGAGATTATTGTTGTAGCAATAGATCAGAGGTTTGTGGGAGTTGCTCTTTCCTTTTGATTGGATGTATTTCCCAGAGCAGCCCCACCTAGTCTGTAAACTCCAGGTGCAACTCTGGACTTTTTGTTTTGGTTGGTTGGTCTGTTTTTGTTAGAGTTCCATAAATATTTGAGAACCATTTATATCAAGATACTTGGAATACTATGATACTTTATTATTTAAAATAGTAAATGAAAATGAAATAGCTCCATCCTGCCTCTCAAACAACTGTATATGTACAGTAGTAGGTGAGTACTGTTAGGCTATGTCTACGCTACAAATTACTTCGGTATAACTTACTTCCATGCCCCTGAGCAACGTAAGTCATACTGATCTAAGCGCTGGTGTGAACAGCGCTATGTCCGCAGGAGAGCTTCTCCCGCTGACATAGCTACCGCCTCTTGCGGAGGCAGGAGTTATTAAGCTGATGAGAGAGCTCTGTCCTGTCAGCTTAGAGCATCTTCACTAGAAGTGCTTCAATGGCACAGCTGCATCGGTGCAGCTGCACCACTGTAGCTGCTCTAGAGTAGAAATAACCTTAAATACCAAGAGAAGATAAATATTTGTTCAGTGCAATTCTGATTTGCCAGTGTGTAGATGACTTAGTCATTGTTTCTATATTTTGGTGCATTAGACACATTGTAGCTTTTATAGAAAATCATTCAGTTAAATTAAACAGTTAAAAGATAGTCTGTTTTCAACAAACCTTTTGCTGAGACCATTTTGGAGGTACAGTTATTTAAAGACCTTTGTGATATCCAAGGAGAATGAAGTCAGTTAGGAATGGATGTCTGATGCGACTTGCTTTTGCTTAATTAAAATCAAATTGTTTTTAAGAGATTCTGAGGGTATTATTCATGATCAATAACTTAGGTGCAGCTGGATTTTATGAGTTCCATTCTGGAGTTAGGGAACCACTTAAACCAGAGGAGAAATGTTGCTGCTTTTTCAACTTTAGTAGAAGTGCTGCTGCTTGTCCAGTCCTGACTTCTTCTCTGACTCCATTGCTAATCTTGTGTATCTCTTAGTGATCCTCTGAATGTGATGGTCCCTGATTCTGTTGTTGAAAACTGTGCTATTAACATATTACTTGGCAGTAATAGAAACCTTACTACAAATATCTTTCTGTTGTCTCAAAAACAGACTTGTTTGGCAGTTTTAACAGAGGATGGTAAATATAGGTTGAGTCTGAATCCCTTTATTATGTTCCCTTATTGACATTGTGAATGATCAAAGTTGAAACACCAGTACGCTAACAGAAACAAAGTGCTCTCTGCTGTTACTTTAGTCCTCATTAATGGGAAGAAAGCCTTCTCGGTTTCTTCCTATTAAAGTATACAAAATGCAACTTGAAAGTCTTCGTCTTTAATTTTTTAAAGATCCCAGGAGAGACCTAAACTAACTACTTAGCCCAGCATCAGGCTTTGTAAAAGATGGTGGGGGTAAGAACACTGTAACTCCCTAGAATAGTGTTGTAACTCCCTGAGTAAAGTTTGAACTGAAATTCCAAACTTTGGGTAGGAGTGGGACGTGCCTGGAGATTTGGCCTGGCCTTAGGGAACAAGAAAGAATAGCCTGTAAGTTAATTTAGAGAAGGTTAGGGATGGGTATTAGCCTGGAGGATTTTTTTCCTATGGAAAATTGATCTGGAATGCTGTTTATAGAGAGAATACTAACAACTTTTCCGTATGCTGGGGTAATGCAGTATCTGAAACCTGAAGTAGATATAGAATAGGAAGCAGACATTTTTAAAAAAAAGCACTTGCATGATATTATAAATAACAATTCATTTATTGATGTGCTCTTTCTAGAGACAGCATCAGTCCAAAGGTATTAAAGACTCAATACTATCAAGTGGAGGGATCAAATAAACTTCAGGAATATCTATAATACTTTTCACAAAAATTACCTGATTACTGTATGATAGCATTGCAACCCTATTGCAAATTATTCTTGTGAAGGGGAATTCTGGTTGCTTGGCTCCCTTCTGCCTAAAATCTAAACCTTAACAGTGTTGACCTAGCTTTGCATGCAATATATAACTGTTCATAAATACACTGCTACTTGTCTGTTGTATTTCTTAGCATCAGCATTTATATTTAGCCTGTGTGGCCTTGTGCTAATTCGGCCCACAACAGTACCTTCTTTGGCACTGTTCTAGAGTGAGTATGGCAGCCTTCTCTATGCATGTGGCTGGTACACAGGCTGTCGCTAGCACCTTTCCTTGTTTTCCCTTAAGATGGCAGGGACACAACTATATTTAGGGTCAAATTGTTCCTTTCTGTGTTAAAAACAATTGAAGTGGACTCTGGGGCAAGAAATCTCCAAAAGGCTCCCTTTGCAAAAGTCCCTTTTGGAAGAGATTTACGAAAGATACTATGTTCTTTGAGAATGTCAGTACATACATGGAATCGTAGTCATAATCTCCTGCCATTTGAAGTTAGTGATTATATAAATATAAATAGTGCTTCCTTCCCGATCCAAGATACATATGGAAATAGAATTTAGAGTGCCTCAGCCTTAATAATTCATTTCCCCAATCGCTGGTAGATTTTGTCTATGTCTTCCTCTAAAGGCCTTTCCACACAAAGCTTCTATATTTTTCAGTTGACCTTCCTTTTTTATCTTTTTCTTCTGGTAGCCTTTGAACGTAAGACTCCCTATATATTTCTTCATTAATGGTTTTCTTGTATAGCCAAATATGTATGGTCACACACACTTTCTTAGACATATGTTCATAAACCTGTAAATGTGCGGTTCTCCAGAGTAGCTCATATGTATAAGGCAAAGCACAGCTCATTTCTTCAGTAAAGGTCAGTTTAAAGTTGAAGTGCTTACTTTAAAGATTTGTAGAGAATTGAAAGTCAAAAGTATAGGAAGCAAAATGATCAAGTATTTTTTTAATCTGTTCTTTGTGTACAATTTGTGAGACTCACTTGGAGCTTAAAATACTAATCTTGGTCTTTTTTTCCTACTTAAAATGCCCCCATTTTTTGTTTGTAATTTCACAGATTTATCTGTGCAGGTCCCACAGCCATGATTACACTAAAGCAGCATCTGCTTTAGTTTGTTTACTTGTTTGTGTTAAACAAAAGTCAAATGTACTAATACGTGCAGCCCAACAAGAATCTACAGAGCCTAGCTTCCCAGATCCACTGTGCCCTTCCTATCCCACTTACCCCTTCCTAGCAATTTAGTTAGGCTGCCCTTCTTTCTCACTGGTGGGTTGGACTCTATTTTATTAGTTTTAAAAACACAGAAGTATTTATTTTTGTAAAGGTTTCCCTTGGTATGTGTGCCCTGTTTTGGTATGTATTCCAGTGACTTCTTATTGCATGTTGATAGTTGGCTTGATAAGTTACCAGTGCACTCTAGAGGAGCATAAGAACTAAGATCTAATTTTCGCATATGTGTATAAAAGGAAATTATTGGTCTTTTCAGAATCAGTGCATGATACTCTGTCAAAGAAAACTGATTTCAGGAATTTATACTGGATCTTTCAATTGCTTGAAATGTATTATTTTAATTGAGGATTTATTAAAAATTATTGTGACAAGAAAAGCCCTACTATCAATTTCTTTTTAAAAGGTGGTGTTAGAGGGCTTATTCCTTCACCACCACCCACTTCCCTGGTCCTTCTCGCATGAACAGAGAGCAACAATACCTGAAGTCCAAGGTGCAAACAATTTGATGTTTATTGAGGTGAACTTCCAGCAAGCTTAAATCCAAATTACTTTTTCCTTATTTTCGAATCCCAACTTACTTCCTGTTTGCCCCTAATTTATATAGTAATATTCTCAGCTATATCTTAACCAATCATTTTACTGAAATTTACCTAACCAATCCTAACATATTGCAACATGATTAGCTAACCAATTATATCCCACCACCTTAATTAGTTTACACCCAGCAAAATTAATTATACAGCAGACAGAAACAATCACAGAACCAGACAGAGACCATGCAAATAAACCATAGCAAAGTGGGAACTATAATGACAAAACAATACAGAAGTGAGAATTTTACAACTACATCTATAAAGACATAAGGGTTTCCCAGCTGTGTCTATTGATAGGTGCGTTCTTACCAAACAGAAAACTATCAAACTAAATTGCCTTTTACATCTTCTAGGCTCTTCCCTTTCTCTGGAGGTGATAGATCGGATCACCTTCCAAACAGCCCCAAATTTGCAAATGAATTTTAATTCTGCTGAGAAACAGCATTAATTTAACACCATTAATCTGGGCTTGAATAGGGACTGGGAGCGGCTGGCTCATTACAGAAGCAGCTTTTCCTCTCCTGGAATTGACACCTCCTCATCTATTATTGGGAGTGGACTACATCCACCCTGATTGAATTGGCCCTGTCAACACTGGTTCTCCACTTGCGAAGTAACTCCCTTCTCTCCATGTGTCAGTATATAATGCCTGCATCTGTAACTTTCACTCTATGCATCTGAAGACGTGAGGTTTTTACCCACAAAAGCTTATGCCCAAATAAATCTGTTAGTCTTTAAGGTGCCACCAGACTCCTTGTTGTTTTTGTAGATACAGACTAACACGGCTACCCCCTGGTACTTGACACCAGCTAAATGATAAACATATACCTAAATTCTTAAAGTATAGGACTTTAAAGACAGGCCTGAATATCTGTATCCTAACAGGTGGGTTTATTAGAAACTTCAGGGTTTAAAAAAAAGGCAGAGGTCATTATGTCAGGCTTCTCTATTAGCTTCATTCAGTTTCAAGCTGCTATTGTAATTTTTATTATGTTTTCATAAACAGCTTAGAAAAGTTCAGGTAGGGATGAAATTCAATAGTATGAAGTGTAAGGTCATGCACATAGGATTTATTAATAAGAATTTCTGTTACAAACTAAAGACTCCTTAGTTGGAAATGACAGAGGGGGAAAGAGAACTGAGTGTGTTGGTCGATTGCAGGATGACAATGAGCCACCAATGTCATGTGGCTGTGAAAAAGGCAGCTGTGATCCAGGCAAGGCATTTCCAGTGAAGAGCTATTTAAGCTAAAGGACAACGTTGGCACAAGAACAAATGGGAATAAACTGTCCATGGACAAATTCAGGCTGGAAACCAGAAGGAGGTTTCTAATGATCAGAGGAGTGAGATTCTGGAATAGTCTCCCCATAGGAGTTGTGTGGGCAAACAGCATAATTAGTTTTAAGACAAAGCTGGACAAATTTATGAGTGGGATTTTATGGTGGTTTTGCTTGTGATGGTGGGGGCAGGGCTTAGCAGGGGATCCCTTCCAGTTTGTCCTAAAGCTCATGCTTCCTGGCTTCGGGTGGTCATCTACAGGGGTCAGGAAAGGATTTCTCTTCTCCTCTCAGTGTATTCTGGGGAAGAGGTGGGAGGGTTGGCCTCATTCATCTGAAGCAGCAGAGATGGCCATGGTGGGAGATGGGTTTGGCCAGTGGTCTGAGTTGGCACTGAGCATTCTCTTTACCATGAGCTTAGCAGGCTGGTTCTTGCTCATATGCTCAATATCTAACTGATCACTGTACAGGGGGTTGGGAAGGAACTTTTCCCAGTTGTCTTGGCAGTGACCTTGGGTTTTTTTTTTTTCATCTTCCACTACAGTGTTGGGGACACTTGCTAGGATTATCTGGAGATATCTCACTTAATCATTTCCCTGCCATTGCAGAGGCCTTACATATTGGTCTTCCCTAGACTCTGAGTGTGGCATATAATAGTTTAGTCTCCTGTGGGCTGTAATACTTTGGTCTAATTTTGTTTGTTGGGTTTACTGGGCAGGAGTCTCATGGTGTTGGTGGCCTGTGATGTGCGGGAGGTTGGAATGGATGAGCCAATGGTCCCTTCTCACCTTAAATTTTAGGTAGACATACACCACTATTTCTGTTAGTAGGTTACTTCATGTTTTGCTCCCTATAGTTCCTATCAGATACAGAGGTGTCTGGAAATTGTAGATGTAGCTTTCCTGTTTTATGTCTTGTAGTGAGAGGTAGTGTGGGCTGGTGGGGTGAGCATAGGACTGAGAGGCAAAGATCAACCAGTGATCATGCCATAAAGATAACTGAAAAGGCAAAGACTTTGAACTTGATAAGAAATAAGCAATCTTCCTTTATGATGACTGTCTTCAGTATAGCATAAAATGGGAAGTGTTAAAAAATTGGATTGAAACATTTCATCCTGAATATACTACTTTAAATGGATTTAAACTCATAGGTTCCTTACTAGATGCTACAAATGAAGAAACACAGGAAAAATTAAAAGTACTAAAAGGATCAACATTATAGTTAATGCAAGAAGGACACTCAAACATGAGAAATGACCAGATAATAGCTACAAACATCCAGACAGGGAAGAATGTGTTGATTCTACAGAATATTGTGTCCAAGATGTAGAAGGTGCTATTCAGTAAAGCAGAGAAAAATATAACAGTAAGGAACTTGCCATTTTCTCAAACAGTGAAAATAAAAAAGATGAGAGGATTTCTCAGGTGCAAGTATCTTTATTATTTGCTGTTAATGTTTATTATGGTGTTGCCTAGGTGCCAACCAAAAATTGGGGGCCCATTGTGATAGGCACTCTACAAACACAAAAAAATAGTAGCCTTGAAGAGTTTTTAGTTTAAAGAACTTTAGTATGGGTAGAGGTTGGGCACACAGTTTAAATGTCATGAGAAAAAAGTAATGCCTAATGCAATCTTAAAGCACATTGTGGAAGTTCAAAATGTTGCATGCAGATACCATCAGCCTCCTGGTCAGTCAGTTGCTTGGTTGGTTGCTTTGTTGATTTGATTCAAAAAGTTGCAGTGGAAAACTGTCTTAAAATTTGCTCTGATAATAAGAACTTCGATCAGAACACAGCACACATTTTTACACTTCTATTACTTAGCCAACATGGCTTCTTCCTTCTACAAAGTTCATAGGTTGAGCCCAGAACAAGAAGAAGAGGCTGAAACATGGCTATTATTGGAACATGATTCTAAGATCCTTCCTTGTCTACAGGCATTTAAATATGAAGATTCAAATTTCTACTCCAAAGCGGTTTGTGAAGGAGATTGTCTCTTAGTTCTCTGCATCAAACATGGTGGAAAGTTGTGGCAGTTACAAAAGAAAGGAGAGTTGAATTCAAATTTTGACTAGCTAGCTCTCCCTCAATCAAGGCTTTAGCACGTTGTAATTGGTTTGGTTGAAACTTGGTAATTGTCTTGATATTAAGAAAGCAAATCTGAATGGGAGGATTTAAAAGTTGATAGATTTACTAAATTAAGGGATTTTTAGGGGGGTTCTTTAATTGGTCATTCACTAGGTTTTGTTCTTTTTCAGACCATGAGAAAACAGCAACCCCAAATATTGGCAGCTTTTTGCAGGTAGGGTACCAATTTTGGTCCATACACAGCAGACCTTCCTCATTCAAAATTCCTGCTGAAGTCTATCATAGCTGATGTACAGCTTTGGACATTAAAGTCTAGTCTACTGAGGCAGTTAATATTAATCAGACAACCTGTGTTATTACATACCCTATCTGAAAAGTGCCTTGAAATATTTAACTTTCACCTGAACTGTTCTCAGAGCATGGTGGACCATGCCACTGTGACTCAGAAACCTCTTAGTGCTACCTGGCAAGGGGCACAGAGTGGGTGCATAGAGGTTACAGGAATCTCCTGAGTCTGGCATGCACATTCTGATTCACCAAAGAATGTAATATGAAGTTTCAGATAAAAACCGGTGTTACAGTTGTCATCAGTATTATTGCAACATGCACTTATAGATGTTGTGTAAAGAGTTATATGTGTATATACTAAAAATATGTTCTTAAAGTCTGTGTCTAGGTACTAGTCACCAGCAAAGCTGAAAAAAAAGTTTTGTGTCAGAGAAGAGATGTCTAGCCATCAACCTGTTTACATGTAAATTGAGCATAGTCTCATTCACCACTCTGAACTGAATGCAAATGAAAAATTGTAAGAACTTCAGAAAGAAACTAAAACGAAGAGAGAAACAGTGGGAGAGGAGAACACTTCAAAGATTTGCTCTATGATTGGGGGTAAAGATATGCTGGTATTGCTCACCTCAGAAGCAAATGGACAGCAAATTTGCTTCATGAAAGTGGGGTCTCCACCAGGCTTGGCTGGAAATGCTTTAGAGAACTTTGGGTGAGAAACTTCTTTAGCAATAGGTTAACTGATTAGTTGAGTTTAGTTTCTAGAAAATATGTTATGATTTTGTTTTATGTGTAGCCATTAGTTTCCAATATTTTCACTCACTATCACCTGAATATCTCTTCTTTTGATAGTAAACTTATTCTTGTTTTCACTATAAAATGTATCTAAGGCCTGTGGTGTTAAGCAGAGTGCTGGTCCTGAGTTGAATCTTACAAGCTGGTATGCACTGTTCCTTTGGGGACAGGAGGCCTGGTAATTTTTGTAACTGTTCAGTGGATAAGGGGCTGGACGCTTCAGGGAGCTCTCCGAGAACTCAGAGGTTGGTGTGAAACCATTGCTACTACAGAGAAAGCGAGGCCTCAAAGACAGTGCTTGTGCTGTCAGAGGTTGATGGTTTCAGGGACCTGATCCACAGCAGGCACAGACAAGACCCCCTTCATGCTAAGGGCAGGTGGTGGTGAGGTGCCTCACAACCCTCAGTATCCCTGGGGAACATCACAGCCACTGTGTTTTGTTAACGGGGTAACAGATCTAGGTCATATGGGAGGTGGTGGAAATAGTTCTGGAAATGTTCTCAGCAATTTAAAAAAAATATTAACTACAGAGAAGAGGCTGTTAAAGGAAATGTGCCCTATTTTAGCAGGGAGGCTGAAATGGGTAAAGGGAAAATTTATTCATAATTGAATGGAATTATGTTAACCAGTGCTGGTTAGCAGGAACATTTTAGAAGAGGTGGTGATGAACCAAAGAGTGAATGAATTCAGCCTGTTCAGAAAAGTATGTATCTTGAACATTAAAAGCTTTATAAATCTTCATAGGCTAAATGTAGTTGAAGAAGCAGAGGGGTGAGCAGAATTTGTCCCCTGGTATTTTAGGATGATATTACTGTAGTAGGTAAACATTGGGGTTGTCTTTTTTTCTTCATCTTATGTAACAGCTGAATAATGATTTATTTTCTAAGTATGTTTAATAGTTGCTTGACTATGTTCATTTACCTTGGAGGAGGAGATATTAAGGTCCATTATAATTTATAAGAAAATAAGATATAAAAATTCAGTTTACAATAAAATTCCAGTTCTGTGCTTGTATTACAAGAAGTGCATACTATAGCCTATAAAATGTATTGTGCTGCTTCATGTCTTTTGCAGAGCTTGAAGGCTAAACTTCAGGGTTTCAAATAAACTATTTTAGTCCTATCTTTACTCAGTGAATAACCTTAGAACATCTATAATCTCAGTGGTGTAAGATGGGTAACAAACAGTTCAAGCCCTAATAAAATTGTAAGGCATATCATACTTGTGCCTCATAGCTCACGTACTTTGCACTTTATTGCTGTAAAACCGTTAGCAGATGGAAGTGAGACATTATTGGAATCCAGTGCAGTGATGTGAAACAGCAATATACTGGTAGTATGTTATCTTTGATTAAATTATAGTTGGCACATGGAAACAGTACTATTTGGCTAACCTTACTGTTATTCCTTTTAACAAGGGAATTTGCTGACAATAGCCTCTTTGTGAGTCTGGAGTTTTTGGATAAAGCTCCTATATATTTAATCTCAATTTTTGTTATAGACAGAAAACTCAAAACACTTAATTTGAATTCATGGGCAGGTCTCTTTATATGTCTGGTTGTTATTACAGCTTAAAGGTAATTCTAAAAGTTTAAACAAAAACAGAAGTGTGTTGATCTTGTAAGAATGTTACAATTAAATCCAATTTTATTATGTTATTGTAAAATTGCAAATAGTGAATATCAACTTCATCAGATACTCATAGACTTTAAGGCCAGAAGTCTGTTGGTTAATAAAATGAAATTGTATTAGCTCTTTATTAATTTGCTCTTACTTTACATAGTTTGTGGCCTGTTTTCCTATGATCAGTTATGGTAAACATTGATGCACTGATGCATATCCATCATATTTTAGCTTCAGGAAGTCCAAGGGTTTAAACTAAACTTGCATTGTCTTTCACGTATTGTAATTATTTTCATGTAATTCCTTTGAAACTTGGATTGGCTTTAAAAATGGGAGGATCGTGATTTTGTGGTATGAGAAATTGACAAAAATAGCATCTTAGACTGCTTACTTAAAACTAATGAAAGTTTTGGTTCTGGATTATCAGACATACCCTGTTTCCCCGAAAATAAGACATCCTCCGAAAATAAGGCCTACTTACAGTTTTGCCTCTCGTTGTAATATAAGGCATCCCCCCGATAATAAGACCTCCCCGATAATAAGGCATCCACCGATAATAAGGCATTTTTCATTTCTGAAAAATAAGACATCCCCTGAAAATAAGACCTAGCGCATCTTTGGGAGCAAAAATTAATATAAGACACTGTCTTATTTTCGGGGAAACAGGGTACATAGTTTCAACCCATTATAATTAGGATGACACTTTCTAATGTTTAGGAGAGGGTAATACATCACAATATCTGCAAGAGACTTCTGACCCCCAGGTTATCATATAACATGTTGAGGCCCTTTTAGGCATGTATCTTGAGATAAAAGACAGGCAAGATGTATCCAAAAATACCTCCATCAGTGTTTACTGATTATCCACTAACCAATAGTAGGCATAAAGCTAAGTCAGTATTCCTGTTATATAGCAATAAACTGTACGCTACCTAGAGATGCATCAAAGCCAACTGACAACACTGGGGGCATCACTGTGTCCCACGAAAAGGAAATGGGGCTTTGCCACTTTTTGGTCTCCGCTGAAAGTGACACAATATCATTACAAGTACACATGGATGCTTCTTTTATTCATTGGATCAGGAAAGTCTGTTACATCTTTGTAGTAATTATTTTTATTTTACATTTTCTCACCAGAAGAAAAATCTCATTGTACAGCAAAAAAGGACAACTCACTGAAACAAATACCTCCACGTAAATGGAAGCAGCTGAATTGTGGCATCAGTGGCATGAAAATGAATGCTACATAGCCATTGACAACACCAATGATAGGGGAGAGAATAGTTTACTGATCTTAAAAGCATAGTATTAAAGCTACATGAGATAAATAACCTGCAAGAAGATACAGAGCAATCAAACGTACTCAATGTAGAAAAGATTCACTAAAAATTGTGCACCAAAATGTGACTTATGAAACAGAAACTATGTCTTTAGATTTACAAAGCACTACAATAGATAGATGTTAACCCTATGAGAGCTATGCAAATTTGGTTTGGCTAGATTCCATGCTCTAGATGAGTTGTACAATAAATAATAGTGTGACCTGTATGTAAGTGACTATCAATACATGCTTGAAGAAACAGAAATGGCTCCTATGGCACTCTTGCAACATGAGAGAGGACTGGAAATATTTGCCTTATGTGCCCAAGAAATGGTGGCCTGTTCTACTTGCCGATGTTTAAGTGTACGTTAAGTGTACGTATGCAGCAAAAGGGAGACACCTGCTAGTCAGAAGTCAGACAACATTGCCATAATTGTGCTTAACCATATGTTCACAAAGGGGACTATCCCACGTGAGTTAGGGTCCTACCAAATTCACAGTCCATTTTGGTCAATTTCACGGTCATAGGATTTTTAAAATAGTAAATTACAGTGTTGTAATTGTAGGGGTCCTGACCCAAAAAGGTGTTGTGGGGGGTTGCAAGATTATTGTAGGGGGGGCTGTGGTACTGCTACCCTTACTTCGGCGCTGCCGCAGGCAGTTGCATTGCCTTCAGAGCTGGGCCTCTGGAGAGTGACGGCTGGGCAGCTGGGAGCCCAGCTCTGAAGGTAGAGCTGCTGCCAGCAGAAGTAAGGATGGCAGGGTATGGTATTGCCACCTTTACTTCTGTGCTGCTGCCTGCAGAGCTGGTCCCTCAGTCAGCAGCTGCCACTCTCCGGCCACCCAGCTCTGAAGGCAGCTGCACAGAAGTAAGGATTGCTGTACCACAACCCCCCCCCAAAATAACCTTGCGACCTCCCCCCACAACTTCCTTTTCGGTCAGGACCCCCAGTTTGAGAAATTCTGGTCTCCCCCGTGAAATTGGTGTTGTAGAAGGTAAAAGTACACAAAAGACCAGATTTCACGGTCTGTGATGCATTTTTCATGGCCGTAAATTTGGTAGGACCCTACACATGAGAGTGAACCTATGGCATTTGTGGAAAGAAATGTTTTTCTGAGGGGCAACAAATGCTAGCGCTGTTTTCAATAACTATTTGTAAATAACACCTGTTTAAAAACAACACAACAAAAAAACCAAACAAAATGCAGATGCAATCTCACCATCATCTGCTTTTGATACGTTCCATCCTATCCACTACTCTTTATCTATTCATTATCTATTTTGATTTTAAGCCTTCTGGGTAAACGGCTGTGTCTCCTGGTCTGCAATGTACAGTGCCTAGCAGAGAAAGAGCACCTTGGATCAGTATGTCACAGCAAGAAGCCAACTGACAGTCGTCATCACAAATTTTCAAACTTCTGATTTTCACATAGGAGACACAGAGAAAATGCAGTTTCAGAAAAATTCACTGTGTAGGGACTGACTTAAAGTCTGAAGAAGAAGAAGCTGCCTTTGTGTTAACAGCCTACCAAGATGAAAAGGCTGATGCCCCAAAACAAATATGCAATTAATAGACACAAGCATGGAGTCACTGATAATCTGGGTCAACTGTAAATCTGATTTAGGAAATGCATCATCTTTATCTGCAGAACAAAACCAGACTAGTTTCAAAGACAAAGATTTAACATGTTCTGCTGAGAGTTGTGCCCCATGCCGGGCTTGTTCAAAATAAGTGACAAAGGAAGGATCAACTGCAAAACCTATACTCTACATCACCAAATGATTTCGTGTGTGGAAATATTGATACCACTGTCAGGTTGTTCCTTATGCATAATAAAAAAGGTGGCAACCTTTGTTGACCAAAACACTATGGATGTTGGTATTAAGTCTCCTAGTAAAGTACCTCACCATGTTTCATAACTTGAGTGGGAAAAATAAAGGACTTCCAGATTTATTTATACAAAGGTAAGACAGCCACACCTGTATCCCAGAACACAGAAGAGAATGAGAGAACTATCTGAA
Source organism: Malaclemys terrapin pileata (assembly GCF_027887155.1). Lineage (NCBI taxonomy): Eukaryota > Metazoa > Chordata > Testudines > Emydidae > Malaclemys > Malaclemys terrapin. The sequence continues at coordinate 51,792,731 of NC_071509.1, read as the reverse complement.
AGGAACAAGAAAAATACAAAAGCAAGACATTATTAAAAAGATCTACCCTGTGGGGTTCTAAAGCACAAAACGAAGATGCAGTGCACATTTGTGTGGTCATGCATTCTCCAAATGTAACATTTTAAAGTGGACCATTGTATGACACTAAATCTGGATGGACCTGCACACTACATTTTTAATGGAATTGGAATCAAGACCCCACTTAAAAAAGTGTTATAGTAACACAAACTATACCCCTAATCCAGGGGTCGGCAACCTTTCAGAAGTGGTGTGCCGAGTCTTCATTTATACACTCTAATTTAAGGTTTCATGTGCCAGCAATACATTTTAACGTTCTTTAGAAGGTCTCTCTATAAGTCTATATATTATATAACCAAACTACTGTTATATGTAAAGTAAACAAGGTTTTCAAAATGTTTCAGAAGCTTTATTTAAAATTAAATTAAAAGCAGGTCTTATCAGTTTAGTGTGATCTTTGCCCTTGCTTTTCCTTGCTGAGTTTTCCAATGTCTGGCACGTATTTGGATACTTTAAGCTGCACACAGGCTTCTGAGTGATCAGTTGTTAACCAGCTGGCAGAAGGTCAGCGGCTGGAACCCCAGATCGGCAGCTAAGATGAGTGGAGCTGGCAGCTGGTAGGGCTGAGCAGGGCCAGAGGCTGGACCCTGTCTGGCAGAGGGCCTGCACTGGAACTCCAACCAGAAGCAAGGTGAGTGGGGCTGCGGCGGGGACCCCGGCTGGCAAGGGGCCAGCAGCTGGAACCCCAGAGCAGCGACTGAACTGCTCAGCCCGGCCCCGCTGTGGGGTTCCAGCCACCGGCTCCTGTTAGCCAGGTCTCAGCCTGCTGCCAGCCTGGGGTTCCTTCACTCAGGCCACCAGCGGGCGCTGAGTGGGGCCAGCGGCGTGGACCCCGGCTGGCAAGGGGCCAGCAGCTGGAACCCCAGAGCAGCGACTGAGCGGCTCAGCCCGCCCCCCCCTCTGGAGTTTCGGCTGCTGGCTCCTGCCAGCCGGGGTCTCAGCCCGCTGCCAACCTGGGGTTCCTTCACCCAGGCCAGCAGCGGGCACTGAGTGGGACCGGCGGTGGGACCCCGGCTGGCAGGAGCTGGCGGCGGAAACCCCAGAGGGGCGGCGGGCTGAGTGGCTCTGCCCGCCGCTGTGTGCCATCAAAAATCGGCTCGCATGCCACCTTTGGCACATGTGCCGTAGGTTGCCGACCCCTGCCCTAATCCATATCATCATGATTTCCACTCATTGGATTGCACCATGCCCAAGGTGATCCTTTAAGTATAGTCAGCTATAGAAGTTGTCCAAAGCATTATCAGACAGATAATCAGTCCTGTGACTAATATACTGACCTATTATGATGACGTGCTTATCTTTGGAACAACTTGCCAAGAACACAGTGAAGCACTCAAGAATGTCTGAAAACACATGACTTTAATGCTAAATGAGGATGTGTACATTTTAAAAAGCCAACTGAAATCCTCTGTGCATATATTTTTTCAGTCAGCTCATTTCCCTAGAGGTCATAGAATCATAGAATATCAGGGCTGGAAGGAACCTCAGGAGGTCATCTAGTCCAACCCCCTGTTCAAAGCAGGACCAATCCCCAACTAAATCATCCCAGCCAGGGCTTTGTCAAGCCTGACCTTAAAAACCTCTAAGGAAGAAGATTCCACCACCTCCCTAGGTAACCCATTCCAGTGCTTCACCACCCTCCTAGTGAAAAAGTTTTTCCTAATATCCAACCTAAACCTCCCCCACTGCAACTTGAGACCATTACTCCTTGTTCTGTCAGCTGGTACCACTGAGAATAGTCTAGATCCATCCTCTTTGGAACCTCTTTCGTGGCATCTGGCCTTCCTGCTGCTGCCTGGGTATCTCAGGGGCTTGTACCCACCTCTGAGTTCCAGGGGTCAGTGCAGGAATAAGATGTGTTGGTACTTTTCCAGGCTCTGCCCACAACCAAGCTTCACCCCTTCACTCAAAACAAGCTAGGAGATGGCTCAGCCAAGCAATGGTGTAGATTTCCAGTCATTTTATAGACATAGGTAGTACTTAATTTCACTTTAAATTTTGCAACTCTGGCTTCTCCACTTCAGTTTCTTCTAAAATCATGATTAAAAAGCACATGCGGAGGAAAGTATATAATTTTATTTATGTACATGTAACAGGACAGCCTCCTTCTGAATGCCTCCTCATGGCTAGGGGTGGCTCTGCAGCAGCCTGCTTCATTTCCCCCCTTGGTTCCTTGAGGGAAAAAAAAGCTTTCACAAGTCTAATAACAGCCTTTCTTAGGGTTTAGTTTTATTTACATAAAGTTCAAAATAAGCTCAAAAAGATCATCCACCCTAGTCTTAAAATGAGCACAGCCCCTCCTCCCTGAGGTATCGTGTGTGACTGTTCTGTAAGCCGTTAAAAAAGATACGTCTGCTCTGCCTTTTTTGCCTTCTCACAGAAGGAAAACAAAACTTCCAGCAGTATCTTTCTACCTAGCCACAGTTCCCTTCCTCAGGGACCACTGCAGGAGACTTCCTGCAGCTTCACACTACAATCACCCTTTGGCTGTCCACACACCTGTTTGGGCCCATTGCTGTGTCTAGACATTTTGGATGACAGTTGTGGTGTACAGTGCTTCTTTTGATGGGACAAAACTTGTGACTCTGCCTTTTCCATGGGGACCTTGCCACTGGGCCATGTGTTTGTAACTATAAGGCTAAATTGCTGCATTGCACTTTAAGGGCGACCCCTGAAAAGGATTCAGAATTGTCAGTCAGTGCAGATTGAATAAGGCATTCTGAGCACAGAACATCAGTGCTCCATTTTCTGTACTGGATTCCTGCTAACTTGTGAGGGAACGTGGGGTTCTAGTTCTAATCCTCCATTTGGTATGGGAACGTGTTATCTGAGGGATTGTCTCCCTTCCTGTGTTCCTGTAACCGATGGAGCACTGTTGTTACGGGGGATAGAGAGATTTTCCTCAGCAGGGAAGTATTCTTATGGACTTCAGAGTGTACTTCTAGGAGCCTACTCCTTCCATGGCTGTAGAAGAGCCAGAGTCTGAGGGCAATATAAGAACGATTTGGGTATTTTTGGTCAAGTTTTTGATTGATCTTTAAGCAGTAATATAGAATAGGAGGGTTTTTTTAAGTGAGCAGAAGGGTTTGTACCTCTGTAGAGACCTGGTAGATATTTCTAGAATACATGAACTAACTTCACACAGACTATTCACAGAACAGCTAAGAAGTTACAACTTTCATTGTTGTTAAGCTAAACTGGATTCAAACCATTAACTTTGAAGTGAAAATCTTTCTGTTTCATTATGAGTTCCCCGAATCATCTGCTACTCTTCTACTAGTCTTTCTTCACCATAAACTTTAGACCAAGCCTCCAATATTGTCATTACTTTATTTGTACAGCCTAAGAGTTTTTGCCCAAATATGTTTAATATTACGCTTTTAAAAAAATGGTACAAGGGTTTATTCCTGGAAGACAAATCACTTCCTCTTTTCACTCCACCTAAAGCTAATATAGGTCATTATTTGTGCATTTAATATTTTTATCTTTAATGTGTATTCTTGCATTTGTTGTTTTCAAAGCTGTTATAAAGTTATTTGAACACAACTCTGATAAAGGAAAAAATAAATTATTTCAACAGAAGTTATTGTTTGGCTACGAGGCTTGTATAACTTGTAGTTTTGGGATCTTCATTTGATGCCCAGTAATTTCCAGGTGGAATTCAAATGTTGGTTTTAGCCTGCATGGTCCTAAAAGTTTTGGGGCCCAGTTTTGTGGGAAATAGATTATTTTCTTTGGACATATAGCCAAAGCTGAGATCAGCAGAGGCTCTTGAGCTGATTCTTCTTCACTCCAAACAACAAAATTGCTGTTAAGATGTTCTTTGAGAGGGGTCCTCAGACTGGAATTCACTCCCCTCATTCTGCCAGAGCTCGGATCTGTTAACATTTCAGACATATTGCAAAACCCCTTTTTTTCTTCCCAGGCATTTGGGAAGTGGGTGGGCTGAAGTTTGGAGGTATTGTCTTTGTTATTTTGCCTTCTGCAGAGACGTTTTCATTTATTACCATGTTTACTAGGGCATGTTTGTATATTTATTGCTGGAGTGGGATTTAATCCGGTCTATTAATTTTCATAATAAATATCTTAATGTAGCGGCGGCCAGAGTCTGAGATGAGTGCTTGTTTGTTTTACAAACATAAATAAATGGTTGCCTCCTCCTGTATCCCTTGTCAAAGTTCATTTCCTATTTTCTACTTAGTTTTTAACTTTTGTGCAAGAAAGGATACTCTTAACTTATTTGTATCCCTTAGAAAGACAGTATGGACTCTACCTCCGTTATATAGGAGGACTTTAGAATTAGGCAGCTACTTTGCTAGCCTAATATAGGCCCTGATCCTGCAATTTGTTCCTTGTGGTCAGACGCCTGTGTCCATACAGAACCCCTTCAAAAAGCAGCGAAGTTCTGCGTAGGTCCAGTGTTCTGGAGTTGAGTATGGACAAAAAGGAGCAGAAAGGGAAGCGGGGGGGAGGGGTCGTCAGAGGGGTGTACACACACTTTAGGCAGATAGAGAGAAAAATGTATGGAAATTGTAAATATTACAGGTGAAATCCCGGCTCCATTGAATTCAATGGAACTCTTGCCATTGGCTTAATGGGGCCAGGATTTCACCCTACGATTTCATGTGCTGTGGAACTTTCCCTTTTTACTATTCTAGAGCTAACAGAGATATTATACATTAAAAATGCTGAATGGATCGCAAAGGAACAGACCCAATAATGAATCTGGATTAATTTGTATAAAGAATAGTATAAATAATAGAATGAGATTAAATTATGTTTTCTAACTTGAAATCAGAGGTCTTGATGATCCCCATATTTGACTATATTGTGCGGGAGGAGAGGAGGACTTGCAGCTTCATGTTTTCTCAATTGTAGCAAGTTATCAGATTTTGAATGAGCTACTATATATCATGTCTGCTAAAGGTAAAAATGTATTCTTTATCAAAGGTATGTTGCAAAGCATCATGGGGTGACATTTTCCAATCACCATCTAAATCTGCCTGACAAAGCTTTAAAAGAAATAAAACACAACTAAAAGTTCCAGTGTTTAGTCTAAAAACACATATGGCTGAGGTTGCTGTTTTAGGCTATGTGAACTAACTGTAGAAGTCTTTTGTCAGCTCTTCGTCCCACTAAAGCCTTGTCAGCATGAGTAATGTGTTAATTTGCTGACTTTTTGCCTTGATGTTTTGAGTTAAGTTTCCTATAAAGAGTTTGTATTTTTTTGTTTTAATGCCTTTCCATATTTTAAAGATACATTTGGAGAACTGTATCTCCAGTGCTTGCTCTTTAGAATCACCGGGAGTAAAAGGAAATCCCTTCAAGATTGTATCTTTGTGAAGAAATCTGACCTGGTCTGCACTACAGAGTTTTGTCAACAAAAGTTATGCCGACATACAGCAACCGCTTTAATTAAACCACTGTCTACACTATGCTCCTTGTATTGGCAGAATGCATCCACATTAGCAGCTCTTACATTGACACAGAGCAGTGCACTGTGGGTAGCTATCCCACTGTGCAACTGGACACAGGGAGCTTTGGGAAGGGGTTGCAATGCTTCATGGGACAGGTTCAGCGTCACATGATGCAGGTTTCTTAATCCTGTCGTTCCATAGGCCTCCTACTATATTGCCAGGTGCTTTTCAACTGAAATGTGGGGGATGAGTGTGTATGGAGGGGGGGAGTGTATGACAGGGAGTGTGTGTGTGTGTGTGTGGGGGGGGAGACAGAGTGTGTGTTTGGGGAGAAGGAGTGTGTCAGCATGCTGACTCTTTAAATTCAGACAGCAGATGGAAGCACACACCCACACACGCAGTCTCTGCCTACCTGCCACTGTGTTCCTAGTGCTGGAGAGAGCAGGATTCCACGTTAATGATTTGCTGGTTGCTGCCGTATGGTCAGCTGTCTGAACTTCCCGAAGCTTTGAAAGGGGAGGGGCATGTGCCTGTGTAGCTGGAATGCAGGGCAGCCAAGTTCAAAATAATGAGCAGAGTGGTCACGGTGGGCATTGTGGGATACTGGGGGAAGCCAGTGATGTTGACATAACAAATGGCAGCGTCTACATTGACGGTTTGTCACTTTAACTTTGTCGCTGAAAGATTTTGCCTCTCGTCGTGGTGGGGTTTTTTGGTCAGAAAAACAGGAGAGTTTTGCCAACAAAAGTAACATTGTAGTGTGTATGCCTCCACTGTTTTGTCTCCACTGTTTTGCCGACAAAACTGTGCAGTGTAAACAAGGCCTTAGAGAGAAGAAAAGAGATGAGGGGCCCTGTAAACTGGTGAAGTGGCCAAACAGGAAAACAAAGATACAGTTGCCATCACCAGGGTCCTTTCCTTAAGGAAAATTATAAATTATAAAAAAAAATCAAGATCACATAAATAATACTTAATAACAGAAAAGCCTTACTCTCATTTCAGCTAACTACCATGATCCAGGGTGTGGAGCCCTATCTAACTATTACTATAATACCAATACTATACCAAGTATTCTCCAATTTGATCTTCCAAACCACTCTTAGGCCTGGTCTGAACTAGGAAAATTACTCATTGCTAATAATATGCCATGAAATGGTACAAGCATGGTGTATCCTGGTCTATGCATTGCAGTTGACCCATGTTCAGAATGATTCAGCTGTGCACATTGATGATACCTGTTATCAGCAAGGGGTAATGCTCCTAGAGTAGATCAGATCTTATAGATCTCCCCACTCTTCTCTTACATTAAGGAGACGATTGTGTACTGTGTACAATGCATGAATATATGAACAATGGGTGAAATCATACTGTCTTGTTCAGTGATCTCCTCAACTCACATAAGCTGAGAAAGGTCAGATCCCTTGGAGGTTTCTCTTCTGTGATGTGTTTCAGGAAATGATATGGGTGATTTAGTAAGTTGTACTCTTCCTCTGAGTCAATACTGAACCAAATGTTGTCCTAGCCAGGTGCCATGGGACACTGTGCTGCTGGACAGTGCAGTGTTATGGACAAGGTGTAAGACTAAGGAGCCCTCTGCATGTGCTCATTAAAATTCCCACCGTAATTTTCCCAAGAGTAGAAGTGTTAGCCCAGTGTCCGGGAGAGGTATTGGAGTGATTTCGGTAGCTTACTTAAATTTCCCCATATGTTTGAATGAGAGAAGTTACTTTTCACTTTGTGTCTTAAATTGCTCTTTGGCATTGCTGTATGTTGTTAAATATCAGCCAAGCGCCTTATCTAAAATGACTGCACTTCAATCATGGATGAAGTGATCCTGTAGAAAAGAACTATGCAGTCCAAACTTGCTAGTGTTAACACGCAGGGCAAAACTCCCGTTGATTGCAGTGGAATCAGGAACAGGCCCATAGGTGTGAAACTTATTTTCTGAATGAAAAGCATCGCATAAATATAATCCATCGTCATTAAAAATGTTTGTTCAGCTATTTATGATTATTCACTGTCGTGAAATGTTGGTAATATGCTCTGTTTTTCTTTTAACAGGTAGAGTCACCCCAGAACAGCTCAGTTCATACATTAAGCTTTTCAAAAACAATTCCAAAGCTCTCAGGAACCACTGTGGACTTCTACAGCTTGTGCTGGCCACAATCCAGGCTTTAAAACACCCCCAGAATGCCAAATGGGACAGCTTCTTAGCCTTTGAAAGGCTACTTTTGCAGGTACAATATTAGATAAGCTTACTTAACTTTATACTAAGTAAACAATGTAATTTTTACGTAGTTAGTTTTAAATATTTTTGCCCAATTTTATTTTTGCATAATTTGTTTGGGCTATATGATATTATTAAAAAGCTACCTCCTGAACTTATGTTTTTCATACATTTCAAGCTATTTAAAAGAATGGGAAACTACACAGTTAATATTTTTGTAGTTTTTAATTCTAATAATTTTAGACACAAAATTAAATATTACAGATGAAGGTACATAAAATAATTTGAATTGTGATTGGAACATTTGCATACTAAATTGCAAGATGACAGCATAGATTTATGTCACTGGTTAGGATCACTATTAAGCTTTAAAATAATAATGATAAATAATGGGCTTATGGAGCCAAGACACAGTCAAATTCAGAGATGACTTAAAGTGGTAAGTTCTATACCTTTATGTGAGTGTAAGCTTGTGTAATTTACATATTGAGTGGGTGAGATTTAATAGGGAAAGCCACCATTAGGAGAACGTGATATTAATTTGTTCCCTCACACATTCATACTGTCACTGACAACTTCTTACAATTTCCTGTTGGAAGTGACACTCTAACCAATATGTAATTTATATTTCTATCTATGCTACCACTGAACTTTAAGAGTAGATGGTATAGTGAACAGACTGTATCCTGCTTAGCTTGGATACAGCAGGGGTTTTCAAAAGAGTCTAAGGGAGTTAGGTGCAGGTAGTGTAAAGTGGGTGGCTTAACTCTTATAGGCCCTCTTCAAATTATCACTCTCTGGAGCACGGCAGAGTGAGCACACAATTAATGTCTTGGATAATAGAGTGGAGAGTATGCTTATACAATTTTCAGATGTGGGGCGGGGGTTGCAAGCACCTGGGAGGACAGGATTACAATTCAACATGACTTTGACAAATTGGAGAATTGATCTGAAATCAACAAGATGAAAATTAATAAAGACAAGCGCAAAATGGACAGGCAGCTAATATGGAGATATACCTATCTCATAGAGCTGGAAGGGACCCTGATAGGTCATCGAGTCCAGCCCCCTGGCTTCACTAGCAGGACCAAGTACTGATTTTGCCCCAGATCCCTAAGTGGCCCCCTCAAGGCTTGAACTCACAACCCTGGGTTTAGCAGGCCAGTGCTCAAACCACTGAGCTATCCCTCAAATGCACAGCTACAAAATGGGAATAACAGGCTAGGTGGCACTACTGCTGAAAAGGGTCTGTGTGTGTGTGGGGGGGGAGCTATGGTGGATCACAAATTGAATATGAGTCAATAATGCGATGTAGTTGCTTAAAAGGCTAATATTGTTCTGGGGTGTAATTGTCCCAGTCTGCTCGGCCCTGTTGAGACCTCAGTTGGAGTACTGTGTCCAATTCCAGGTGCTTCACTTTAGGAAAGATGTAAATAAATTGGAGAGAGTCCAGAGGAGAGTCACAAAAATGATAAAAGGTTTAGAAAACCTGACCTATGAGGAAAAGTTAACAAAGCTGGGTATGGTAGGTCTTGAGAAAAGAAGACTGAGTGAGGACCTGATAACAGTCTTCAATATGTTAAGGGCTGTTTTAAAGAGGTTGGTGATCAGTTGTTCTCCATGTCCACTGACGGCAGGACAAGAGTAATGGGCTTAATTTGCAGCAAGGGGCATTTAGGTTAGAAATTAGGACAAACTTTCTAATTATAAGGGTAGTTAAACTCTGGAACAGGCTTCCAAGAGAGGTTGTGGAATCTCCATCATTTAGGGTGACCAGGCAGGAAGTTTGAAAAATCGGGACGGGGGTGGGTGGTAATAGGAGCCTATATAAGAAAAAGACCCCAAAATCGGGACTGTCCCTATAAAATTGGGACATTTGGTCACCCTCATTGCAAGATTTTAAGAATAGGTTGAACAACCATCTGTCAGGGATGGTCTAGGATTTACTTGGTCTTGCCTCAGTGTAGGAGGCTGGACTTGTTGACTTCTCAATGTCCTTTTTAGCTCTACATTTCTTTGATTCTATTAATTTTTTCTGTGGCATGCCCCTGTGGCATGCCCCTGGGGCAGCAGAGCAAAACACTACCCCTTACTATGGGCTGTGTTCATCTGGCACAATCTAGCCCAGAAGATTCTAAAGTATGTATTAGTGGCCGGAATCTGCCACCCTTATTCACAATGACTAGCACTTTATTCCATGAGTAGTCCCATCTGTTTCAATGAGACTGTTCTAAGGGAAGGATTATTCACAATGAGTAAGGGTTGCAGAAACTTGTTCTAAAATATCATAGGTGGATAAATACATTTAGGCAGCTTAAAATATCTATTTTTTCCTGCAAAAAATACAGCCTTAGTAGCATTTAACATTTTACTGCTGTATTTAGAACAAAGTTTAGAAAAGGGCAGATGTTATTTGAACACAAATTAATATAGATTGGCTTGACAAATACATTTTGTTGAGTCATAAAAATAGTTTTACTCCTATTGGCGTAATTTCTGTCTGACAGCAGGTTAAATGCATTTAATCTACCGACACTGTATGACATATAGTTGTTCTTCACACTTTCTCCTGAGTCAAAAGTATCCAGTGCAGATTTTATTATGTAGATATATCTAGTAAATGAAGTGGATTTAAATTGCCATCTATCTCACCTATGATTGTATCCCCATATTTGGACTCATACAGTGGAAAAGACAGATTATTATCTATGATGTTTAGAAATATAATGCTTGGAAAATAATTTTAATTGGAAAAGCAAAGCTTCTTATTTCTACAATATATCACTGATATTTTTGTGTTACTCTTCAGAAGGAAACATTTTATTAGCAGGAGATTACTGAATTTTTTTTTTCAAACATGGCAGACCATAGATGCTGAAAGCAAACAGCTGTTTTCACAATTTTTTTGTTTTTTTTAAAGGGAGATCCCTCTTTAGTAGGAAGTTGTTCTTCTCTGTTATAATAGCTTTGGGATAAACTCATGGTAAGAAGTGTAAAATTCAACATAATAAAACTGTTAAACTAAAACAATATTACATTTAGAGCTAAACTGCCCAAAACCAGGAAAGGAAGTTCCCTTAACCCAGTCCTTTTGTCTAAAAATCACTACATAATACTGGGCCTTGCTATATGCTTTATTCTATTGTAAAATGGGGAACAAAATAGTTAAAAGTGCAGTAACATTGTTTTGCAAAGCACTTGGAAAGTCAACATGGATTAGTAGACTCAACCCTGGACTAGGGGGCCATTACTCCTGTGGTCTGATCTAAGTTTTGTCAGTGGTTTTGTTGTGTACTACTGTGTAAGTCATGTAATCTAAGGGTTTGTCTACACTTAAAATATGACTGTTATTTGGCTAACCTTAGGATCCATGACCAACTAAAACTCCCCCAGCTTTTGTCTACCACCTGACTTAGGCTGCAAGCTTTTTGGACTGGGATTGTGTCTTGCTGTGTTTGGACATTACATGGCACATTGTGAGTCCACCATAATTCAATAACAATTAATAATAGATTCCTGGGTGCCAGAGCTGTTGGCCTCTACCCCACCTACCATTCACTGCTGGAAGTGACATCAGGGAGCGTGGAGCTCCTTTTTCTTCAAAATCTATCAATGCCAGTTATTTAGTTGACAAGAGTGGGGCTTCAGAGAGAGGCAAGGTACCTCCAGCCTCTGAGGACTAGGAATAGCAGACCAAGACTGCAACCAGAACTCTTATTCTGTATATCTGACACTGTATTATGCGGCTGTTAAACTTCCAGGCCAGCTCAGGAATTAGGTTATTTTAGTAGAGTGTTAGGTTTTAGTGTCTCCTGGTGATGTGAGTAAGTCAAATACTGTGGTGATGGGAGCTAGAGAAGTAACTAAACAGATAAATATTGGCAGAGTACAATATTTTCATGGTCTCAGAGTCCACAACATAATTAGTTGTTTTAACCTTTGTTTTATTTACTTTGTTCTTTATCTCACAAAATGTTTTGAAAGGCAGAATAGTGGGCTTTTTGTTCTGCTAAGCTTCTTGAAAAAATAAAATTTTATGCATATATATTTGAAAAAGAGAAAAAAAAATTTAATGCCAGCTGGTCATTCCAGTGTTTTTATTCCTCTCCTAAAGGAAAGTTATGAGGTTAATAAAATGACGACATTCTCTCTCCTGTGAATGCCATAGTGCAAGCTAAGGAAAAAGGAGTGGAAAAAACTATAATACAGATGAACATTTTACATTACAGCTAGTGTTTAAATGCATTGTACACCATACTCTGTGTACCTAGCCTCCATTTTGCCAGAAGTTGGGAGTGGACGACAGGGAATAGATCACTTAATGATTGTCTGTTCTGTTGATTCCCTCTGAAGCACCTGGCATTGGCCACTGTCAGAACACAGGATACTGGGCTACATGGACATTTGGTCTAACCCAGTAGGGCTGTTCTTATTTTTCAATAACAAATATAAGTTAACATTAAAAGTAATAACTTTGAAGTGTGGGTATGCAGTGATTCCACCAGGTGCTGTGATTCTGTCCCATCTCGTCAGATGAAACAGGATCTGGCTGGCTCAGTACTTAAACAGGTGACATTATGGTTCTTAAACACTGTCCCTGTACCAAGGAATTTGCAAACTAAAGGCATGATTCTGCCTGTTGTGCTGCATGGACATAGGACTCCACCTGCGTGAAGTTTACTATAAGATTGGGACCTACATACCTTTATTACAGTACATCCTGAAGGAAGTGGTATTCATCATTCATATGGGTGACAGCATTCACTCTGAATACGAATCCGAAGCCTGAGCACAGTGTTCAGGAGCGCTATTTAGGGTGCAGAATTCTTGACATCCTTAAGGGCCCTTTGCACTGCTCATTAGTCAGTTATGGATACAAAGCTGCTGCTAACACATGAGAAAAGAGTAACACACAGTCTGCTTCCTCTGTTAGTGAATGAAGTTCTTACCTCAGCTTCTTATATCTATAATTCTTACATTGGTTTATACACCTCTACCCCGCTATAGCACGACCCGATATAACACGGGTTCGCATATAGCGCGGTAGCAGCAGGGCTCCAGCGGCGATTTAAAGGGTCCGGGGCTCCGGCGGCTGCGGGGAGCCCCAGGCCCTTTAAATCATCGCTGGAGCCCTGCCACTGCTACCCCAATATAATGGCGTTTCACCTGTAACACATTGGGGATTTTTGGCTCCCCACGACCGCATTATATCGGGGTAGAAGTGTATTGTGAATTTTGCATAGTTTTGTTAGACCTATTTAAACCATTTTGCATTCTGCCATTGCATTTCCAATGTTATTGGTATCATTAATATCTATTCTTTTTATAACTGGATTTTTTAAAAACTTGGCAGTTTATGCAAGTAGCCAATGTACAGCCCCACACAATCCTGTCACACTCTCATCTCCTGTCACAGATTTCCGCCGCTTGTTTATTACACGCACCTGTTGTATCTTATGTTAATTTAGACTGTAAGCTCTTTGGGTCAAGAATTCTTTTCTATGTGTTTATACAGCATCCAGCAAAACAGGGCCCCAAGTTAATTGTGACTACTTAAGTGCTTCTGTAATAGAGATAATAAAATAATGGCCTACATTTTCAGAAGTTACTACATACTTCGAATGCCTTTATTTTTGGGTGCCCAGCTTTGCACACCAGAGCTCATATTCAGCATTTTTTGAAAATCAAAAATTAATTAATTCAAGGGATTTCAAGCTGGACACCCAGAAATTGAGGCACCCAAAATGACTAGACACTTTTGAAAATCTAAGCCATAGGTAAAATTTTATTAGGGATGAATTAATTTCCCACCTTTAGAAGAATTTGTTTTTCTCTCTTGCTAGGTTTTTGAACTCGAAGAAAAAAAGAAATAGGAGTAGGAATTATAACTCCTCCATATTTAGTGCAAACATAGGTTCAGCTGTTTCTGTTGATAAAAGGGTTAAAGAAAACGGTTTTAAGGATTTCTAAAACCACTTGACAAAGGCTGAAAATATCTTTTATTATGCAGCATTGGAACAATCATAATGAGATGTTAGGAAGTCCTTTTATGCCCATGGAGCAGCAGCTTGTTTGTAGTCCTCCCTAGAAAATGAAAAGTACCCTGGCTGTGATTCTCTTTTAAGAGAAGAAATGTTGTGCAGCCAAATAAAATTCATACAAAGCCTTTAAAGTGAACACCTAGTGAAGAAACAACTTTGTTAAATGAACAAATGTTTACAGCAATAAAACTTAAAAAGCCTTGGGAAAAGAATGCTGACTGTACTAAGTGAATTGGAGCTGTTAAATGAATTTCCTGTGTACCAAAACAAAACACGTGCTCTAAAATATTACTGTCTTATTAAATAAATGATTGTTAGGGGAGCTAACTGTTAAGAACATATATATTATTTTATAATAAGAATAAGCATTTAACAGATTTAACAGATTTTTCTTGTCAATATTCCCATGAATAACATAAGAAAATCATATTGCAATTGGTATGGCTTGCTTTCTAGTAGTACCATATAAGATTCAGTTTTATAAGCACATTAGTCATTTGAGATTTGTTGGAGACATTCATCAGCTTCATGGGAATGTCTATTGAGAGTTACAGGTCTCTATACTCCTGTCAATCACATGTCACTCTTACTCTGTTTCCCCTACGCCCCCAGATGTATTATTAACTGTTAACTTCCTATTAAATATTTCACTAATAGGGATCAAATGCCAAGTACTGTGATTGTGCGAAGTACAGAGGTAAGGAATATGGGAATATTAGTGATACAGGGAGCTAATTGCTATGTACCTTTTAAAAACATTTGTTTTCCAAGTATATAAATTAATTTGTTTAGAATTTTTATAGAGATTAATTTACTCACAAAGACACAGATTCTGCCACCTTTACTCAGTGTCAGTAGTCTCTTACTCTGTGAGTAAATCCCACTGATGGCTCTATTTAATGAATAAGGTATTACTCAATGGGAGTAAAGGTGGAAGAATCTGGTCCAAAACCCCTACATTCTTAAACAGATTATTGTAAATTTTATTAAATAACTTCAGCACAGTTTTCCTTAGTATAAAATTAACGAATTCCACAAGTTGTAGTGAGTGATCAAAAATGCAGAAACTTTTCAGAAAACAGGAAAAATGAGTCCAATGCACCACCCAGGTTTTTTGGCTCACCAAATGTACAGAAAAAGGAATTGGACATATTTCAGAGCTAACAAAGTGATGGATTCCAAACCCCTGGCCGGCTACATCTTGTAAATGTATAATATGGAAAAGAAATGGTGTCTTTAGATGTGGCCTTTGTGGTCCCATAAAAACAAACACAACTATAAAGTATTCCCTGTTGTTCTTTTTGCCTCCTGGTAACAGAATGCCCAAAGGAAGACACCCGTTCTAATTTTCATTTTGAGTTTGTTTTCACAGTATTGAATTAACTGGAGGTAAAATCCTAGAGAAGACAAGACAGCTTGTAATTTTCACACAAGCTAGCAAGTCAAGATAAACCCTAGACTCTCCCATAGTTTTAACTCAGCCTGCTGTAGGAGAGCCTTGGGTTTACCTTGACCTGCTAACTTGTGTGAAAACAGACTGCCTTGTCTTCACTAGAATTTACCGTGTTTTAGTTACCTCAGGTTAAGAACACATCTATTTTCCTAGCGAAAACATACCTAAAAAGGACTGGAAAGGCAGCTTATGAGTGTGCTCCGGTCTACACTTTCTGTGGAACGAGTTCTCTGAAAAAGAAAAAAAAAAAAAAAAAGTCCACACAAAGCAAAGGTATAAAGAGAGTGTGACTGGGTTTTAGTCCTACTATTCCAGATTTCCATTCTTTGCAGTACTGTTCTTTGTGGACATTGAAACAGTCCTCCCAAAGATCCATCCCTTATGCTTGTGTGGTGTCTCTCTGGAGGGCAAACTCAGTCAAGTTGGATTCCTCAATTTGGCATCTCTAGACTAGGAAAAGAGGTCTTGTTTTAATGCATTTTAGCTAACATGATTTTAAACAGGGCTTAATAAAGTTAGTGTAGACAGGGCAAGTAGTGTTTGAAAATAAATTTGGCTGGTCAGGGTCCTATCTCTGGGGGAGCCAGGCTTCTACTTTCTGTTCCCCATGACAAATTACCAGAGGCTTCACTGCTTAAACAAAAGAAAACCCTCTATCTCAGAGAGGAGTAACATATGAGGATTTAAATAATCTGAAAACAATGGTGGGCAGGCACAAATGTATCTCTTGCTAGTACACGAATAATTGATATATATACACATATACACATACACATAACTAATACATAAACCAAGCCCAACAACATGCAGTGTTATGGATTGATTCTTAGATCTGCCCAAGTAGAAAATGTCTGAACTTCCTGGGGAAATGGAAAGAGTTTCTCTTTCTTTCTTTCTTTCTTTCTTGACTCTCCTGTCCTTGCAGCTTCCTTCCTTTGTTATAGTGAGTCAACACTATAAGGCATTCAGACTTTCTCTCTGAACTTTCCTGAGTTGTGCAAAGGACTCTCTGCAGCCCTCCTGCGCCTGGCTTACTCCTGAGATGCATGAGAACTACATTAAGCACACTCTAGAGGGGACAATGGTGGCTCTGTGTCTAAGGCTGACTGGGGGCCAGTGTGGTCCCAGTGCAACTTAGAACAATGTAAGGGCTGATCTAAGCTACTTGATAACAGCCCTGGAGGGCACAAAGGGGAAGACTTAGACTAGACCTGGATATGACCTCCAGTATTTAGGCTGATGCTACCGTCCTGATATTTTCTCCACCTAACTTTATTTGGCCATTGTAGCTGCTTTTGAATTTGGCCTATTACCTTTTAATGCAGTTCTTTAGTAAGAATGTTTTGGTCAAATACAAAATGAAACAAATGTGAAAGCGAAAAAAAAATCGAATTTCCTCTTTGTGAGTCTGCCTGACTTTCTCTCACTGTGGTGATTTGCCTCTGTGCAAGTTACCTCTAAAGGAATTGTCCTTAGTTTATTTTGTGCATTAGTACCTTTAGAACTAGTACAGTGTGCTTCCATGAGTGTTCAAAGATTCTGATTAGCCAGGTCGGCTCTGGAAATATAGTGACTCTCTGAGATGTAAAACTCATATATTCTAATGAAGTCTGACAGTAGTTCATTTGTGTAGCTGTATCTGTTAAATCATGAAGATAGTTGACTGGCATATATACCCTCATACTCACAGATTGGAGCGCAATGGAGTTGACAAAAGTTTAGTATCTCCTCATGGCTCTTACGCAAACTGCTTTTGTGAAAGGGTAGCTGGTTGATTACTCCTGTAATAATCTTGCTTCTTTAGAGTTAGTTTATATCCATTTCTAACTTAGACTACTAATGATAAGTCATTTTCTGAATGGTTAAAATATCTGGTTGTAGTGACAGTAGATAGATGAGTTAGTTCATAAAACACTACAATGCACCAGAAGTGTCTGGTTGATGTTTGATTTATTCTATGGGAGTAAAATTTCAGTAAATGATGGTAGTAAATAGCACATTGCCTTTTCCCATTCTCTTACTAATAGTCTACCTTGTTTCAGCTTGTCTTATTAAGAGCCTGTCTTGTTTACAGATTTGAAGGGTGTGAGTTTCTGTTTTTCCACAGGAAAAGAACAGATTTTTTAAGAGCAACTCATTGGTTCACACTTTTTTTTTATAACAAGACTCTGGGGTTTTTATTCGGTCTTGTGGTTGTGTATCGTACATTCACTTGCATTTCCTGGCCTTGATCTTCCTCAGGTAGAATTCTAGTTCCTTGCCTTCCAGAATATAGCCGTCTGCTCGGCCATACTGTCCAGGTCTGGAGGCGATGCAAGCAAGCAGCTTTCCCTGCTGGAATTGCTCCTTCAGGATGCTGCTAATGCTGAAAGGGTATCCATTACTTTTCACTACATCTATGGCAGCAACAGCCTAAGGGGGGGAAAAAGTTGCTAAATATTGAAGTGAACATCAGTGATTGAAGTAGGTAAGGAAGTTGATACCATATTATTTTTGTTTCCCCTTTTGCTTATTTCAGGAGCAGAGATTTACCATTGTATTGATGGTGTACCTGTCTAGATTTAATTGGCAGTGGGTTTAATATACACATCATCTGTGAATTTATACCCCAGAGAGCTGCCATGCATTTTGGGGGATTGGGTAGCTGAGAAAATTAATAATGGGATACTGAACCTTTGGCTTCTGGGCCATAGGTTCAGATTTCAACCAGCTTTGTAGCTGTTGTTCTGACAAAAGTCCTCTTGAACTCCATGCAAATTCAGTCCACACAGTGCTATCAAATTTGTACCACAAATATTACTACCTGAAGATGGTTTGGTGTCCAGTGTGAAATTGGGGCTTTCCTGCTGGACGGCCGTCGACACAACAAAAGCTACTTGTGTTCTGCTGGCAATTTTGGCAGAGATGCTAAGGACAGATTGGTCATGGAAACTGAACTACCTTTTCACTTCCTGGTTAGGACACATAGATGGAGCTGTGTGGGAAAGCTTGTACTACTACTTCCCAAGCTGTACTTGTTCAGTAAACCAAAGGAGAACTATAATCTCCAGATTTGTTAGTCAAGTATCCTTCGTGAGTACTAAAGGTGCCTTGCTTTTTCTTCAGTGTTATCAGTATGTGCAGCGAGAAAGGGTTCCACATGCATGAAAGTTGTTGGGGCAGATGATGGCTTTCTTTAATACAGGTTTTGCTGTATATAATGAGGAAGGAATTCAATATTTTATAAAAGAGGTACATCATCTTAAATAGCTATCTCACAGAGGGAGTAATATATTTCATGCGGATAGATTCTATAAGAAGGGTGGAAACACAAACTTATGTATGACCAGTTGACCTATTTTTCTGGCCTGAAGAACTATAAAACAATTTACATATTTTTTGTTGTTTTTAAAACACTTGCATGTCATCTTTGCGCAATTACTATTACATATTGAATTGATTAGATTAAACTACATTGTCACATTATTCTCTTGAATCCAAGTGCCATATGTGCTTCACATCTGGTGAACATTCAGGGGCCTTCTGAAAAGCTCCACCACATTTTGTGCTTGGAAATGAGTACTACAAATATAATGCTTTTTAATCTGCATCTTCTGTTGGCTGGAAGCAGAGCACACTGAAGACTAAAGCAGCTATTGCGCAATTATAATACCGCCAAGGATAACTATAATAAATTCAAGAGATTAGCTGCTTCACTATTGGTCCGCCTTTCTTGCATCTGTGTATGATAATGCTTCTTTGATGTTCCATTGAAATCACAATGGATTGTAATGACTAGACTAGTATTTCAGGCAGCATTGGAGATGCGGTCCTTCTGGCCATGTCTAGTAAGTTAGGCATGAGTTAAGAGGCTTAGAATGGAGGGAAAAAATCCTGCTGTTTATAGCAATCTGTATGCTTTTTTCCCTTCATTTCAGTTTTGTTTTGTTTGTTGTAATTACTGTATTACTGATTCTAAATGAATTCTGATGGGGGTATTCCATTAAAAATGCTAGCACAGTATGAAATATTAAAAAAGAGAGGTGGGTAAGGTGGGTAAACTAAATGAGATGCAACTATTAACCTAGAAAAATAGGAACACTTAGTAATCAGTATGTTAAACTATCAACATTAGTGCTACATGGAGTTATAAATGAAAAAAGTTTTCCAAACTGAAAGGTTCTGTTACATATCTGTGTGGTACAATTCCATGCATTTTTATAATGTGGTTACATAAACATTTACCATATTGCATGATGATGACATTGAATTTATTGTGAACTTTCTTATGGCTGTAAAATATTTCCAGAGTGAGCACCATCTGTTGAGAATATTTAGTTCCCAATATCAAATCCATTGCATGTAAGTGGGATTGCACTGTACTTTTTGCAGATTATTTATTATGTAGGGCAAAGTTCAGACTTGTGATCAGTATCTTCTTACATTTCACCTGTAGGTGCATATAAAATAAAATCTCATTTGGAGGTGCAGAATGCCAAATCAAAACCTAAAACATGTTTAGTTGGGCTTAGAATGAAGAAGGAGAAAAAATGCTCCTGACTAAATAATGAACTTCATTTCTCTTTTGAGACTTGACTTTTGACACGGAGAGAAGGCCAAAATAAAAACCAGAGTGAGGGAGGGCCCTGACATAAACCTGCTTTTAATTAGGCTTTGTAAAGGAGCTTTTCTGCTAAAACTCTCAAGTTGAAGAGTTCATGCACAAAACCTCTCTGTGGCTTATAAGGAGCCAAACTTGGGACATTCAAGCAAACATTTCTGTATAGTGAAAAGGTCTATGTTTTTCGCTAACAAGGCCATTCCCTTTCCAGTTATCATCCCCTCTTAGGATACTGTGTGTTTCAGTTTAAAACTTAATGCCAATTCAAATGCTTTGATATTAATAAACATGAAAATTTAATTACTTTGGTTTCCCTTTTTCCTATTTTTCCTAATTGTATGTGAATCTGGCCTATTTCAGCCGGACACAGTTAACATGTACCAGAAATGTATGCACATTTAAAGTCAGGCTCTTTATACCTTACTGGCAAAGGCCAAAGTACTTTTCTTGAAACAAGTGATTAAATAAAGTAATTTTACTGCATGGAAAAATGATCATGCCAGTTGCAAAATCTGAGCCTAAGTCTACATTTGTGTGGGGGAGGGGTTGGGTACATTTCAGAAGTGAAGTACACACTCTTTATATGTAACAGTGAAATCCTTGCTGATCTTAAACGCAGAAAAGAAGCTTACAAGAAGTGGAAGATTGGACAAATGACCAGGGAGGAGTATAAAAATATTGCTCAGGCATGCAGGAGTGAAATCAGGAAGGCCAAATCACACTTGGAGTTGCAGCTAGCAAGAGATGTTAAGAGTAACAAGAAGGGTTTCTTCAGGTATGTTAGCAACAAGAAGAAAGTCAAGGAAAGTGTGAGCCCCTTACTGAATGAGGGAGGCAACCTAGTGACCGAGGAAGTGGAAAAAGCTAATGTACTCAATGCTTTTTTTGCCTCTGTCTTCACAAACAAGGTCAGCTCCCAGACTGCTGCACTGGGCAGCACAATATGGGGAGAAGGTGACCAGCCCTCTGTGGAGAAAGAAGTGGTTCGGGACTATTTAGAAAAACTGGACATGCACAAGTCCATGGGGCCGGATGCGCTGCATCCGAGGGTGCTAAAGGAGTTGGCGGATGAGATTGCAGAGCCATTAGCCATTATTTTTGAAAACTCATGGCGATCGGGGGAGGTCCCAGATGACTGGAAAAAGGCTAATGTAGTGCCCATCTTTAAAAAAGGGAAGAAAGAGGATCCGGGGAACTATAGGCCAGTCAGCCTCACCTCAGTCCCTGGAAAAATCATGGAGCAGGTCCTCAAGGAATAAGTTTTGAAACACTTAGAGGAGAGGAAAGTGATCAGGAACAGTCAGCATGGATTCACCAAGGGGAAGTCGTGCCTGACTAACCTAATTGCCTTCTATGATGAGATAACTGGCTCGATGGATGAGGGGAAAGCAGTGGATGTGTTATTCCTTGACTTTAGCAAAGTTTTTGATATGGTCTCCCACAGTATTCTTGCCGCCAAGTTAAAGAAGTATGAAGAATGGACTGTAAGGTAGATAGAAAGCTGGCTAGATCATCGGGCTCAACGGGTACTGATCAACAGCTCCATGTCTAATTGGCAGCCGGTTTCAAGCGGAGTGCCCCAAGGGTCGGTCCTGGGGCCGGTTTTGTTTAATATCTTTATTAATGATCTGGAGGATGGTGTGGACTGCACTCTCAGCAAGTTTGCAGATGACACTAAACTAGGAGGCGTGGTAGATACATGAGAGGGAAGGGATTGGATACAGAAGAACCTAGACAAATTAGAGGATTGGGCCAAAAAAAACCTGATGAGGTTCAACAAGGACAAGTGCAGAGTTCTGCACTTAGGATGGAAGAATCCCATGCACTGCTACAGACTAGGGACCGAATGGCTAGGTATCAGTTCTGCAGAAAAGGACCTAGAGGTCTCAGTGGACGAGAAGCTGGATATGAGTCAACAGTGTGCTCTTGTTGCCAAGAAGGGTAACGGCATTTTGGGCTGTATAAGTAGGGGCATTGCCAGCAGATCGAGGAACGTGATTGTTCCCCTTTATTCGACTTTGGTGAGGCCTCATCTGGAATACTGTGTCCAGTTTTGGGCCCCACACTACAAGAAGGATGTGGAAAAATTGGAAAGAGTCCAGCGGAGGGCAACAAAAATGATTAGGGGTCTGGAGCACATGATTTATGAGGAGAGGCTGAGGGAACTGGGATTGTTTAGTCTGCAGAAGAGAAGAATGAGGGGGGATTTGATAGCAGCCTTCAATTACCTGAAGGGGGGGTTCCAAAGAGGATGGAGCTCGGCTGTTCTCAGTGGTGGCAGATGACAGAACAAGGAGCAATGGTCTCAAGTTGCAGTGGGGGAGGTCCAGGTTGGATATTGGGAAACACTATTTCACTAGGAGGGTGGTGAAGCACTGGAATGCGTTACCTAGGGAGGTGGTGGAGTCTCCTTCCTTGGAGGTTTTTAAGGCCCAGCTTGACAAAGCCCTGGCTGGGATGATTTAGTGGGGGATTGGTCCTGCTTTGAGCAGGGGGTTGGACTAGATGACCTCCTGAGGTCCCTTCCAACCCTGATATTCTATGATTTTATGAAGGTGACTTCCATTGTTTTTACTCAGTGTCCTCTACTGGATGATTCACAGTGACACCAGCATCAATTTCAAACAAAGTTTTATACTTCTGCAAAGTAAAGCTGTGGGTTCAGTGTCATGATGTAAAGAGAGAGGGGAAGGATAAAACTAAAACCAGCAAAATAGGGCTAAACATGAGTAAACGTGGAACTAACAAATACCCAGATTCTAAAACTTCCTTAATGATCCTACATGACTAAATGTGATCAGAAACTGAATAAGAAAAATAAACTTGAATTTAGTTTATCACAGTAAAAATCAACTTTTAACAAAAATTTTATCCAGTACATATATCTTCTTCTTAAATAACCTTTCTAATTTTCTCTTTCCACCTCCACTCCAGTACCTCTAAGAGCTGTTCGCTAGTGATAGATGTGTTCCTTTACTCTTCCTCATCTCTCCTAAAGCATGCTTTTAGTTTTTCAGGAACCAGATGTTGGCAAGTTTTGTTGAGAAGCTAATTGTTTTAGCCTTTGTCCCAAAACTTTGTTTAGTTGTACAGCCTTTATATTTAAACACCAAACATCTTTGGTATTCACAATCTTAAAACTTACAGGGTCATCAGCTGAACAATGTAGCAAACTTGCCTAGATTGTGAAAAACATATTATTTAGGCTATATACCAGGAAAACCATTCTAAAACAGAGATCTATTAGACTGTGGAATAGACTCCTGACTTCCATTTCTCAAGTCTTTTAAAAACCTGGCTAGCCCATGCACAAAATATGTGCTTTAGGGAGTAATTGAAATTCTAATTTCTATAATTTAATTTGTATCATGGGGATTCATCGTCCATTAACTGATGACTTTATATTTAGAAGATAGGTTCTTGGGAAGTTAGATGCCATGTAATGGAACTAGCATTGAACTCAAGAGTTCCGTCTACAAGTAGAAAGCTGGACACTGAAAAATCAGCTGAAGAGCTGGCAAACCTTACCAATCTATTTTTATCTTTATGTAGACCATTGTAAAAGACAAAGCTGCATATCTTGAGTAAAGAGTTGTGCTAACCGCTGGCCATTGTCTGGAAAACAGAGGTTATGATGAGTCAACAAATAGCAGTCAGAAATTTGGTTTGCTCACAGAACTCTAACTAAAAAGACCAGAGGTGTTAAAACTTCAAATATTCCAAAAAGACATGCAGCGCAGCTAACAACCATGAAGCATTTCACTTCTAGGTGACTGCTTTGAATTCCACCCAGATTGTTGTTGCTTGAAAGTCATTATCATATCCCAACTGTGCTGTGGTCTGTGAATTGCAGATATCAGTCCATTTCTTAGAGGTCTAATTGGTGCCAAATTGGCAGAGGTCAAGGTTTGAATAGGAAGAGAGTTTGAAGTATCTTCTGTCTAACCCCTAATACTTCTGCATGTTTCACAGTTATGCCAGTTTGGCTTTCATAAGCACTAAACATTTACTTCTAAAAACAGAGCCTGTACTGGAAGTGGGAGCTGATCTTCCTAGATTTATTTCTTGCCCCCCCTATCTCCCACCCCACCCCGCCCTCCAGGGTCTGTTAGCTGCAAAGGCGATGGTCCCTTTAAAGTGATCCCATAAGCTCGGAGTAGAGGTGGTGTGACTGGGATCCCAGGGGGGAGCCACGCTGAGGTTGCTTAATTAGAGAAAACTGCAAAGAATGGGGCAGACAATCCCCCAAACTGGTGGATATTTCAATACCTAGATTTACCCAGCCAACAACAAAATGGCTTCTACAAGACTTTACTGGTTACCCAGAAGCCAAAAACACAGTTCCCTTAAAGCAACCCAGCCTTGGGCTTCCACCCAGACAGCCAAGTTAAATATGATGAAGATTATTGAAAATTGTGTTCCTCATATATAAAGTTCTACCCATCCCAAAGGATAGGACACAATACCCACTAGGTCAATGAATATTTTAGATCTTACCCAAATACATGCTTACAAACAATTCTTATTAACTAAAGTAAAGTTTATTAAAAGAAGAAAAGAGAGAGTATTGGTTAAAAGATCATTATACATACAGACATGAATACAGTTCTGAGATAAGTTTCATAGTAGAGATGGTGAGCTTTGGAGTTGCAAAGATTTCTTAGAATTAGCCCATAGGTTTAGTCCAATGTCCAATACCAGGGTGATCTAAATGAATTTGGAGACCTCAATCTTTCTGCTCATTCACCCCCAGAATGAAGCATAAGCACATTTGAGATAAAAAGGATCAGGTCTCAAGAGCCCTTTATACAGTTCCTGGGCAGCATGCAGTCCTTGGGTGAACAATAGGCTTTTGAAGTAGCCTTCTATTTCCTAAACATCACTGGTAATTAACTACATGGATTAACATAAGGTAATTATTCCTTAAGCAGTTCATAAACAGTTTACCACAAACTTTTAAGAGACATATAGACAATGGTATTATTACACCCAAGTTTCATTTAAATGTTAATATCCCCTTTTGATCTCTGAATTAATAGAATATAGTGATAGGAATCGTCTGGTTACATTGTTAACCTCTAATAAGATATAGGTAATTACAGACAAATACAATTACTGTTTTTTCTAAATTCTCTAACAATACAGGTTTGCATTTCAAAGCTCTAGTGTATCTAACATTGCTACATTTTTTTGCTAGCTACTTGTAAGGAACAGCCCTAATTACTACTTACATACTTTCCTAATATGTCTTTAAAGGTAGAATTTGGGTCATTTACCCTGCTAGTTGCTTAACCCTTTCTGACTCAGCATCACACATAGATTGTGAGTTGCAGTGGGTATTAGGGGTTGAAATGGAAGATGGGTCGTGCTGATTTTTGTAAGGATATAAATGGTTGTGTTTCTGTACTATACTTCTGTGTTCATAAATTCAGCTTCAGTGGGAGAGACTGGGATGAGGCAACCTTTACTTCATGGTGAAAGTTCTTAAGGGGATGAGAGTTTGATTATGAATGAGTGTTTTTTGGAAGGCTCACTGTTCAAAGCAGTTTAGGATAAGGCAAGGAAACATTGAATTTCCCTTCTCCATTTAAACCTGTACACTTCTCTAGTGTCTGGAGAGCAGGGTTAGGTTTAAAAATACAAACCAATGGAAGGTGAGAATCACAAAGGGTTGAGAGATCTCTTGGAATAGGGAGGGAGTGATATTTGTTCCCCTAGATATGAATATGTTCACATCTTATCCGTGGAGTCGGGAAGGTTGGGCTGGCATTAGAAATGCTCTCCTCTCACCCGGGAAAGTGAGAGCCCCACAGAACTTTGAGGATTAGTCTATTTCAGGACATGGTCAATGTGGTGGGGAGAGGAATCAAAAGAGCTGAGAGATCTTGGGACGTAGGAATGTATGGAGAAGCATATGAAGAAAGGAAAGACGGGAGGATTGGGGTAGGTAAGAGTAGTTGATATGGGCATTTGAGATCCTAATTTGGGGGATGTGTAGATTATGAGGGTTTTCAGAGGCTTTTTGGAGAGGTTATAGATAATATAGACAAACAACTCAAAGTCATTGTTCAGGTGCTAGGTGTGACAGTTGCAGCACTTGGAAGGACACCTTATGGTCTTCAGGAGGATAATATGATCCTGCCATGTGTTGGGGATAGGGAGGCCTGGCAGGGCAAGAGGGTTAGCTGTGATGTTTTGGGTCCTTTGCTTTGTAGGATAGTGGGCAGCAGGTGACCAAACAGATAAGGATGAAGTGTAGAACTCAGCTGAAATGTCTAGTTTCAATTCTGTTGCCACTGGTCTGTCTTCTAATGACTTTTCAAGAGGACAGGGCACTGAGATTTGTTTTTTGTAACCCAGGTTGATGGCCAGTAAAATTAATGATTTACTGGTAATTAAGGGTGAGGCCTTAATATACACTGTGCATGTATCATGAATAATTGGTTGAATGATACTGAAGGGTTCAGTTTGGCTCAGTTTATTCAGCCCAGGAACTCACTGCAACATAAACCAAAAGGGATAGTTAAGAAAGTGGTAGTGCTGTGTTGTTACATATGATTGATTGAATGCAGCATATCCACCTGACATTTAAGTCCCAAGATGGAGTTACATAGAGCTAGTTTTGGCATCCCAATTGTCTCCCAAAGTCACTGCATGAACTGATGACATTTGTAACTGCTATGTCTTTGGAGTCACCAAGGTAGATTGTGCTGTGTGGCTTCAGTATCCAAATAGGTGTTGCTACTTCTGATTCCGCTCAGGATTTAATGGCCATCGTCATAGACATGGCTTCTTCTCAGGAGGGTTAGGGTAAATTCAGCTCATGTCAGTAAGCCATGCTCTTGCTCTGGTGTTTCCACCTACAGTGGAAGAATCTCAGGATGAATTTAATCAGGTCTGTCATAAAACTTTTAAAAATCATATGTCATGGCCATATAGGAGACAAATAAGAGGTCTTTGGCCCGCATTCTAACATCCATAAAATCAGCTGTTCCAGAGTGTGAAAGTAAAATGTCGATTTTTGTGTTTCATAGTAATGTACAGTAGTAATTTGGTAATGATCATTCCCTACGTAAATAGCTAAAAAATTAAGATCAGCTAATAGCCCAAAGAAACGTATGAAATCCGTCATTCCTTCGGTTGTTATTTATCTGTTCCCCTGTGTCCTTTCAGCCTGTTCACTTGTACCAAAAGTTTGTGAAGATAAGATTGTTACTTTAATCGTTAAATCATCAGTTATTCTCCTTCCTGCTTCTTCAGTGACCTTCAGGGCATCAGATGTGACAAAAAGATTCCATCAGCCAGATGATCAGTTACAGAAATGAAGAAGACTAAGAATGACTGTTCCCAGTGTAACATATACTTATTGTCCATTATAAAGACTCCTCAGTGGACTGATTCTAGTGCCAAGACCTCGCAAAGAATTTTATTTGGCTTACGCAAAGGAAATGAAAGCTATTGAAGGCAGTGCATATAATACAAGCAGTTTCAGTTTCCTTTCTGAACACTGCTGCCAAGGTCTTCTAAGACAAAGAAAAGTTCAGCTAAATAGAAGAAAATTGCTGCACTTGTCACAAATATTTGCCTATCCTTAATATTTGAAAACACCACTCAGTATATTCAGGTCATCTTTTCAGATATGAAGTATGCTGGGTGTTGTTTTTTTTAAGAGGAATTATATTTGTAATAAGAAACATGTGAATTGTTGTGTAAACCACTGGGAAATTCTTCATTTTAGAAGATGATTTTTGAATATTATCTATCAGTTCTGCTTTCATCATTCAGCCATATGTAATGTGAAAATGAAAATTATAATTTTTGTTCCAATTTTGTAAAACATGTCTGCTTTTCTGTGTTGAGTTTTAAAGATTTAATTGACATTTTCTTTCTATAAATTAAAAAGAACAAAATAAGTTCATACTGGTAATTCACCAGCAATTGTATGTGTGGGTAATTACTATGACATGGCTGAAATTTAATGTCAAAGGCTTTTACATCATTTCAGATGGCAGTTTGTTTTTGTGTCAACAAGTCTAGTGCAATACTGCCACCTACTGTATTGCTGTGTTTTGGGAGATCTCACTTCCTGCAGTATTGTCTGTGCACAATAAAACATACACATGCAAAGTATGATTGTAAGAAGTTAATATTAGCTAGCAATGATTGTAACCATTACATGGGGTACTTAAAGTTGCAGTATATGATTTATGTATGTATGTTTGTTTGTTTTAATTCATAAAGATAGGATAAGATACTGTGGCATCATCCTTCTTGATTTTTTTTTTTAAGTCTGAAACTGAACAGTATTATTTGGGGAAAACAATACAGGATATAATTTTGGCCTGGAAAAAGAATGATACTTTTGTCTCTCTCCTGTGCTGCTTTGATTGTTTTTAATAATAAGCATGAGTCCTATGGTATAGTCTATAGTGCATCCATGTAACAAAATATTACCTTCCTTCCAAACCAAATGTAGCAGTCTGCAATCAACTCTCATTAGCACAAAGAAAACTAGGAATTCACTTGGAAAAACTCATAATCTTGATTACTATATGGGAGTGATTTTCATGTGAAAGTTTAACTCCTTACATATTTTTTCTTTTTCTTTTCTTTGAATCAGCATTGTTTTATTAAAGTGAAGTTGGTGGCAATTCTGTTGCATGTTTTCTGATGTGGAAAAACAAATCAAAACCCACTTACCAAATGAATCATTGTTAAAGTCAGCAGTAATCCTCTGTGTCAAATCTACCCGTAAAAACTGGGAGGATTGGGGATTAAACCTGGAGCACATTAAATTAGTTCCAGTCTATCCAGAGCAGGCTGTGCATTGCTTGCTTAGGCAGGCACAACGGAAACAGGCAGTTTATAACAAGCAGTCTGGTTTAAAAACTGTGGGGTTCATTGGAAAAAGATTTATATCCCCCACTTATATAAACATTACAAATGTGGGCTGCGAGCAGCAGGCAAATCTTTATCAAAAT
The DNA here is from genome assembly GCF_027887155.1 of Malaclemys terrapin pileata. Lineage (NCBI taxonomy): Eukaryota > Metazoa > Chordata > Testudines > Emydidae > Malaclemys > Malaclemys terrapin. The sequence continues at coordinate 51,763,934 of NC_071509.1, read as the reverse complement.
CTCTTTAAGAGCTTTTTCATTGTGAATAAAATAGACCTTGTGTTTGAAGATTCGCCAATATTTGTACAATATTTTTTTTTCAATGCTCTGACTAATTAAAGTACATCTTTGTGTGGAACAACCAGACCACCAGCCAGTGATTTATTTGGATGCTGAAAATATTGCATTGATCAAGGTGAGGGAAAATATGCAGAGAAGCGGAAAAACTTATTGTTCTGAGATAAGTTTAGCTAATCGCTTTTCTGTAGAGATTACTGTAAAAATTCAGTGTACATTTTTTTAAAAGAAAAATAACTATGACCGAATTTATATAATTTCTTTGCTTTTACACATTGATATTTTTAAACACTGTTATGGAAATCCTGTTGTTGTGAACAGTAGAAGAACCTGGATCAGAGCCTGACAGCTAGTTCTGGAAATTTTGCTCCAATAAAACTATAGAAGCAGGCTAGGACGTGAAGATCACAATTTAAGACTAGAGTAGCTACTCTGATAAGACATTTTCAAGTCACTAACTAATATTATGTGCTGATGTTGATTTGAAAATTTATTTTTAGAAGCATACAATAATACATCAATCTAGCAGAATTTAATTTATTTTTCTTGTTTATTTAATATTAACAGTTAATATGCAGTCCTCTTTAGTAATGTCTAGTAGTTATTAGGTCATTTTATTTTGTTTATTTAATATAGTTGTTGAACATGTTGTCTGGGTCCTGGTTTTAATAAAGGTTTTTTTATATTTTGTTTCAATGTTAATAAACTATGGTTCCTCGAAGCACATGAATATTACTAACTTGCTTTCCCAAATACGGGCGCTAAGCACATTTCAAATAAATGCCTCAAAGTATATTGTGTGTTGTAACATATAACTGAGATCCACTGGATTCTCCCAGATACCACATAGTGTTTCTTGCCTCTTCCTTATTGATGGTAATTGATCTCCACAGGGAGTATGGTTTACCCAAAAGTTGTTGTTGTATCCTGGCATGGCACTAAAATCTGATTCTTCTGACCTTAGAATGAGTTAAAATGGCCTGTTCAGGGGTCAGAAACTGTCACTAGTATGGGGTGAACTGGGAGCTTACTAATGATTGCCAAGCAGAAGTAAATATTTAGGCAATGTTACAGTATAGCTTATGTTGGCATAATTTATGTCATTCAGGGATGTGAATAAATCACCTCCGGGAGTGACATAAATTACACCGACATAAGTGCCGGTGTGGACAGCGCTATATCGGTGGGAGAGCTTCTTCCGCCGACATAGCTACTGCCACTCGCGGGGGCTGGAGTAGTTAAGCCAATGGGAGAGCTCTCTCCCGTCAGCTTAGAGCAGCTGTCTTAGAGAGTTTACTGCGGTGCAGCTTCACCATTGTAAACTCTCTAGTGTAGCTGTGCCCTTATGCACAGTTACAGTTCTGTGGTGTCTGAGATGGAAATTACTGCACTAGTTACAGAGCATATTCATCTGGCCCTCATTGCCATATATTTGGATGCCTCACAATCCGTAGTGCATTTATCCTCACATCACTCCTAGGAGCTAAAAAAGCAGTAGTGTTCCTATTTCATAGATGGGGAACTGAGGCACAGAGAGATTAAGTGAGTTGCTGTAGGTCATTAAGTTTGCAGCACAGCAGGGAATCACACGTAGGTCTCCTGTGTCCCAGGCTAGCACCCTAAACCACTGCACCATCCTTCCTCACTTTCCCACCAAAAATACGGAAGAAATACTCTGGCATCTCAGAGTTCAGCATGTGGAAACGGAGGATAAACGTTGACTTTTTAATATGGAGTACACTGTACATGTGTGTTCACAAATGTTTGGTTATTCTTAAGTCTGAATGCATAAACCATGTGGCTTAGGGACAATTTGCACAAATCTGACACCATAAGGGGCCATAATGCTGGCTTAAGTAGTCAGCTCAGTGTGAGGAATTTCTAGGAGGCATAGAACCAGCATAATTTTTTCTGTGTCATCCCCTTTGCTTGAAAGGGCTGTTGACACAATTTAGAGAGGCCCTGAGGCTGCTCTAAAAGGAGCCGGGAGCCAGCTCAGGATCAGCAAATCCACCTTTGCTGCCATCCAATGTAGCTCAACCAGGCTAAAAAATCAGGTCTCACATCTGAGAGAACACAACTGCACTGAAATGGAAATCAAAGACTTTGACACATTTTAGCAGACATGTCAATGAAATGAAAGTATTAGACACCTGTCTTTTGGATGAAGACATGACACAAGTGCTGTACCATGTTAAATTATTTGTGGTGTGTCACAATTGAAAGGCAGACATGTGATATACCTTCAACTTATTGTCTGGCATGCCACAAATGCTACTTGGTAAACATGATTGCATGGATTACCCCACACATGAGTTGCAATCTTTTCACCACAGGTATTTCCACTGTTGAAATTAGTAATAATATTTGAAATTATTAATATTGATATGGGAAACCACCAAACACTAATTTATCCATAATCCTTTATTAAATCCAAAAGCCAAATGGTATTTTATGCAGTTGCTCTAAACATGTCTAACAGCCTAGCACTTAGTTACTAAATCCAATGCAGTAACAATATTTATAAGCATGTGGTCAGTATACTTACAAATAGGCTAAACAGAGAATGCTTAGACTCATATTGGTCGGCTCCAACGTGGTCAGGCAGGTATTAGCAATGAACCCCTTAAGAGTTTACTTTTTATACCCTTTAGCAAAAAGTAATGTCATTGGCAATAACTGACTTCAGCTAATTTTCTAGCTTTAGAATCATAGGACTGGAAGGGACCTTGATATGCCATCTAGTCCAGTCCCCTGCAATTTATTTCAGTGCTTAACCATCCTGACGGTTAGGAAGTTTTTCCTAATGTCCAACCTAAACCACCCTCACTGCAATTTAAACCCATTGCTTCTTGTCCTAGAGGTTAAGGAGAACAATTTTTCTCCCTCCTCCTTGTAATAACCTTTTATGTAGTTGAAAATTGCTATTATGTCCCCCGCCCTCCAGTATTCTCTTCTCCAGACTAAAAAAACCAATTTTTTTCAATCTTCCCTCATAGGTTATGTTTTCTAGACCTTTAATCATTTTTGTTGCTCTTCTCTGGACTTTCTCCAATTTGTCAATATCTTTCCTGAAATGTGGCCCAGAACGGGACACAATACTCCAATACTTGTGCTCCACTATGACCCCCAAATCCCTTTCTGCAGTACTCCTTCCTAGGTAGTTCTGTTTTGGAACTGATTTGTTCCTTCCTAAGTGGAGTACTTTGCATTTGTCCTTATTGAATTTCATCCTATTTACTTCAGACCATTTCTCCAGTTTTTCCAGAGTATTTTGAATTTTAATCCTATCCTCCAAAGCACTTGTAACCCCTCCTAGCTTGGTATCATCTGCAAACTTTATACGTGTGCTCTCTATGCCATTGTCTAGTTTGAAGCAGTTTCTCCTTGCTACTTTCCTTCCTTCAATGCCTTCTCTCTGCCCCCATCTTGGCTTGCACAGCAGAATAATGAGAAAGTTTGGGTTTGTTTCTTTTGAGACAATTTCCCTTTGTCTTGTTACTGCAGCTCTTTTTACTTTTACTTTTGGAACCATTCATTCTTCCATACTACCAGAAACACAATTTACTATTCTCATGGCTTTCATTTACTTGCTGATTGGGGTCTTTTCTCTCTTGGCCACAAAGTATAAGGAGAAATTGTTGTTTTCTTAACCAAATGTAGGCTAACTTTAATTTTTATTATCATTTTTATCCTGCAGCCACATATTAAAATATATGGAGGTGAGGATTTCTGCTTTGTTACACAATTAAACAGAATGTGTATTTGAACAAATTAATCTTTGCTAAGGAAAAGAGAGAATAATTACCAATCCTTGGCTAGAGAGGCTGTCACCATGAGAAGTGAGAAGTGAAGTCTCAGGAGATTTAACCCCTACCTTTAACATAAGCACCACCTTGTAAAACAATAATTATTCTTTAAATACCTACATTTGTTTATATTCATAACTCCGTAGCCTATTGTTCTTGTCATTTTCCTACTTTAATATGAAAAAAGAATAATACTGACACATTCGAAGTACCACTCTAGATTCCCTCACACTCCCATAAAGATTACTAAACTGTTCTTATTTTAGTGGCAGGGAATTTGGGTCTTTAACTGGATACAAAGTACAGGATGAAATCTGATATGGACACATACTATAGGTGGTGGTATCTTTCCTAGCCTGGGGAAAGGAGAAGGAAAATATGCTCCCTGATGAAAATCATACTGGACTGGGCATCCACCAATAAAACATGTCCCACAGATAAGGATCCTGTTGATAAAATATGAACTAGGTGCTCTTAAATTACTGACTACTGATATATACATAATCACACCGAAAGCCAAAGTTCTGTTTAAAGCATAGTGGATCTTGTACAGAGGCTATAGATGTCAGTATTCCTCTATGATAACATTTACTTTGTTAATTAACTGGCTTGGCACTACACTGTGGATTGGTAATTTTAGTGTTTGTCTACATTGCAATTAACACCTGTGGCTGGCCCGTGTCAGTTGACTCAGGCTCATAAGGCTTGGGCTACAGGGATGTTTAATTGTGAAGCAGACATTTGGGCTGGAGCCCAGTCTCTGGAATCCTCTCCCTCTTGCACGGGGAGGGTTCAACATGTCTTTGTATTGCCATTCTTGGTCCTTTCTGTGGTTTGAGCAGGGACTGTGGGGAGAATTAGCATACTTTCCTGCACACACAAATACAGTACATTCTTTCTTTGTATTTTAGAAGATACACTGTGTAGACATGTAACAGTTTCTGCAAGTATTTAAAATATTTCAAAGTTGGTTAATATTAGCCAATATTTGTAAAATGTGGACACATCTATCCCACTGGGTAGTGTTCTGTGATCATCTAATGAAAGCCCCTATCATAAAAATGCTTACTTTGAAAGGCGCAGAGACTGTGATGGTCCAGGAAATAGATCTGTGAATTTCCTGAGTTCTGTGAATTTCAGTTCCCATATGTAATAGTTCATTCTTACAGTTTCTGGTGGTGCATTTTTCTTGTTGGTTTTGTACTGAATTCCTTGGGGTATTTTTCAGAAGGGGGATGGTAAGAGCTTTAAGACAAACCTTTCTACATATTCCTCAGGATATCTGTGTACATTTACAAAATTTATAGCTTGAACTTGCAATGAGCAGTGCTAATACAATTGTCTACAGGCAGCAACCTACTTGAAGGGTCAAATTATACTGTCAGATTCTGCACAGTTGTATCTTTGAGTAGTAATTTAAGGGAGGACCATTTTGGCTTGTACCTTAACTGGTATAATTTGAGATTCCTCCATATTTCCCAAATGTGTTCTGATCCCGATATGCCTGTATGGCTGCCAAGTTTCAGGTGGTAGAACTGAAAAGGGGTATGGGTAAGTGAAAAATGGGCATTTATGGCATAATGCGAACGTGTTCGGTCGTGCCTGGAAAACTGCTGATGTTTATTTTGAAGTGTGTATTAGGCGCTGCCTTAGATGGAATGCTACTTTACACATTTCTGTGATGGGAATTGGCTAGTCACTGGTGGGTTTGTGGAAATATATAATATCTAGCAACATTAAATGTTCAGTGGTGGAAATATTAGTCTTGGGTATATTTGTTAAAAAGTCTGATAAGCAAAACATAGGTAAGTAAAACACAGCAGGCAAGCAAAACACAGCAGTTGGGTATCGCAAAGGAAAAGGAAGAATGGTGCCTTTTTTTTAGTTTGAGAAATTGGGACCAAAATAATAACAGCAAATTAAACAAGGCACCCTGTTGTTTTGGTATGATGGTGATCAAAACAGTATCCTGAGCTTCATTATGGTCCAAGCATATTTTCTGGTACAGGACAATTAGCTATTAAACAGCAGCTTACCTTCCGACAGCCCAAAAAAAATTATCCCTTACTAACAATCTCCCCTTCCCTTCCCAGATCTAACCCTCACCAAACCCTTCTCCTCTCAGCAGCCTGAACAAATAGGTAACCTGCTTTAATAAACTCAAAGACCCAAAGGGCTCAAGACCTATTTTGTCTGCAGCCTGCCTGGAGAAGATACATTTTTCCATTCCTCACTATTCTAATCAGCATCATTTTCCTGTTTGTGGTGCCTGTGCCTATGACACTAATGACTGCCACACTGCCAAAAGTCTGGAGGTATTCCTGAGAGTTTGAGAAATCCCCCAAAAGCCAGAGGTTGGACAGGTGCAGAGGAGAGAGACTGTAGACAGGGAATATTGGTGAGAGACAATGCAGTGGAGATGGCTGAGAAAGGAAGGAGGGGGAGACAGAGGGAGACAAGACAGGGTGGCAGGAGGAAGAAATACAATGTAGGGCCATAAGGTGAGGCCATTTGTATTTATGAACAGTCTCCCTTATAATTTATTAATGCATGACAGCCCTAAGAGTCATTTCCAATATTTCAAAAGTGGCCTCTCTGGTCCTTTGTGCAGTTCCTAAGTGATTTCCCTGTGCAGTCCACAATTTTTGTTTTCTTTTTCTCCCCATTGCTATTAAGCACTGCGCCAAAGAGTTTACAGTTTTATTCACCAGGTGCTTCTCTTGCTTAGTGTTGTATTGCATGTATTAGTGAGGTAATGCTCTCTTTTCTTGTTTCTGTCCTTAACCAACGGTAACCTGACATTACTGTATGCTGAATTGTATAAGCCTCTTACAGTATCTTCCCATATGATAGAAATGGGAAAACATAAGCTGAGTTCACAAGAGAGAAGCCTACATCACTACATGAGTTTGCTTGGGGAAGATTTAACTCCAAATGGCAAGTTGCCCACAACATAGTCCCATCTTATATATTAAAGGAGAATTAAAAACAAAAACAAAAAGCACAATCCACCTTAAACTGGGGAAACAGTAGTGGATTCAAGATCTACCCTAAATTAAAATACATGTATGCAGAAATTCAGGGTCAGTGATGCAAACTCACAAAAGTTTTATTAAAATCCTGCTTGTGAACTTGCAGGGCTATATTTTTTTCTTACTTATATATTTAATAAATATTTCTAAGGTCTTTACTATTGTGGTTTCACAGATTTGTAGAGTTTAAGGCCAATTGAGATCATAAGATCATCTAGTTTGATCTGTATCAGAGGGGTAGCTGTGTTAGTCTGGATCTGTAAAAAGCAACAAAGAGTCCTGTGGCAAGTTTTGTCTGACGAAGTGGGTATTCACCCACGAAAGCTTATGCTCCAATACATCTGTTAGCCTATAAGGTGCCACAGGACTCTTTGTTGCTTTCTAGTCTGATCTCTAAATCAAAGAATCATCATAGGACTGGAAGGGACCTTGAGAGTTCATCTAGTCCAGTCCCCTACACTCAAGGAAGGACTAAGTATTATCTAGACCATTCCTGACCTTCCTTAACCACCCTGACAGTTAGGAAGTTTTTCCTATGTCCAACCTAAACCTCACTCACTGCAATTTAAGCCCATTACTTCTAAATCATTGATGAAGATATTGAACAGAACGGGACCCAAAACTGATCCATGCAGACACCACTCGATATGCCCTTCCAGCTTGACTGTGAACCACTGATAACTACTCTCTGGGAATGGTTTTCTAACCAAGTACACACCCATCTTACAGTAGCTCCATCTAGGTTGTATTTCCCTAGTTTATTTATGAGAAGGTCATGCGAGACAGTATCAAAAGCCTTACTAAAGTCAAGATATACCACATCTTTTGCTTCCCCCATCCACAAGGCTTATTACCATGTCAAGAAAGGTATTAGGTTGGTTTGACAAATCCATGCTGGCTGTTACTTCTTATCTTATTATTTTCTAGGTGTTCACAAATTGCTTAATTATTTGCTTCATTATCTTTCCGGGCACTGAAGTTAAGCTGACTGGTCTGTAATTCCCTGGGTTGTACTTATTTCCCTTTTTATAGATTGGCACTATATTTGCCCTTTTCCAGTCCTCTGGATCTCTCCCGTCTTCCATGACTTATTGAGGATAATCACTAATGATGCAGATATCTGCTCAGTCAGCTCCCTGAGTGTTCTAGGATGTATTTCATCAGGCCCTGGTGACTTGAAGACATCTCACTTGTCTAAGTAATTTTTAACTTGTTCTTTCCTTAATTGAACCTCTGATCCTACCTTATTTTCAGACAGTCACTATGTTAGATGTCCAATCACTGCTAACCTTTTTGGTGAAAACTGAAACAAAAAACGTTATTTAGCATTTCTACTTTTTCTGTTATTGTTTTTTCCCCTCATTGAGTAACAGGCCTACCCTGTTCTTCATCTTCCTTTTGCTTCTAATGTATTTGTAGAATGTTTTCTTGTTATCCTTTATGTCTCTAACTAGTTTAATCTCGTTTTGTGCCTTGGCCTTTCTAATTTTGTCTTATTCATACTTATCTTATTTGTTTATATTCATCCTTTGTAATTTCCACTTTTTGTAGGACTCTTTTTTGAGTTTCAGATCATTGAAGATCTCCTGGTTAAGCCAGGGTGGTCTCTTGCCATGCTTCCTATCTTTCCTACGCAGTGGGATAGTTTGCTCTTGTGACCTTAATACTGTCTCTCTGAAAAACTGCCAACTCACTTGAACTGGTTTTCCCCTTAGACTGGCTTCCCATGGGATCTAGCTACCAACTCCCTGAGTTTGCTAAAGTCTGCCTTCTTGAAATCCATTATATTTATTGTGCTGTTTTCCCCATTACCATTCCTTAGAATCATGAACTCTTTCCAAAATATAGTCCCTCATTCTTTAAACACAGCCTGCGTTCCTTGTTCCTTGATAGATAACTTTTCATTTGGCTGTATTAAAACACATTTTGTTTAAAATGGCTGTTTACCATGCAATCCTATCTTCATGATTATCATCTTCATGAAACTCTGCCAATCTTTTTGTCATCCGCAAATTTTATCAGCAATGATAATTAGTTGAATGTCAATTGGTTGAAACTGTAGTAAAGAACAGAATTATCAGACACATAGATGAACACATTTTGTTGAGGAAGAGACTACACGCTTTTGTAAAGGGAAATCATGCCTCACTAATCTATGAGAATTTTTTGAGGGCATCAACAAGCATGTGGACAAGGGGGATCTAGTGGATATATTGCACTTTGACTTTCAGAAAGCCTTTGACATGGTCTCTCACCAAAGGCTCTTAAGCAAACTAAGCAGTCATGGAGTAAGAGAGTAGGTCCTCTCATAAATCAATATCTGGTTAAAACAGGAAACAAAGGATAGGAATAAATTGTAAGTTATCAGAATGGAGAGAGGTAAATAGCGTTGCCCCCAGGGATCTGTACTGGCGCTTGTGTTGTTCAACATAGTCATAAATAATATTGAAAAAAGGGTAAACAGTGAGATGGCAAAGTTTGCAGATGATACAAAATTACTCAAGATAGTTAAGTCTAAAGCTGGCTGCAATGAGTTACTACAGGATCTCTCAGTAAACTTGGTGACTGGACAACAAAATGGCAGATGACATTCAGTGTTGATAAGTGCAAAGTAATGCACAGTGGAAAACATAATCCCAACTATACATACCAAATGATGGGGTCTAAATTAGCTGTTATCACTCCAAAAAGAGTTCTTGGAGTCATTGTAGATAGTTTTCTGAAACCATCTGCTCACTGTACAGTGGCAGTCAAAATGTTAGGAACTATTAGGAAAGGGATAGATAATAAGACAGAAAATATGATAATACCACTATATAAATCCGTGGTACACCCACACCTTGAATACTGCATGCAGTTCTGGTCTCCCCATCTCAGAAAAGAGATATTAGAATTGGAAAAGGTACCGAGAAGGGCAACAAAAATGATAGAGGGGCATGGAACAACTGCCATATGAGAAGAGATTAAAAAGACTGGGACTGTTCATCTTACAAAAGAGACAACCAAGGGGGGAGTATAATAGAGGTCAAAAAAATCATGAATGGTGTGGAGAAAGTGAATACGGAAGTGTTATTTACCCCTTCACTTAACACAAGAACCTCCCCCCACCCCAGCCCGGGTCACCTGATGAAACTGATAGCAGGTTTAAAGCAAACAAAAGGAAGTACTTCTTGACACAATGCACAGTCAATCTGCAGAACTTGTTGCCAGGGGATGTGAAGGACAAAACTATAACTGGATTCAAGATAGAATTTGATAAGTTCATGGAGGATAGGACCATCAATGGCTATTAGCCAAGATGGTTAAGGACACAACCCCCTGCTCTGAGTGTCCCTAAGCCTCTGACTGCTAGATGCTGGGACTGGACAACACTTGATGAGTGCCCTGTTTTGTTCATTCCCTTTGAAGCATCTGGCATTGGCTACTGTCAGGAGACAAAATACTGGGCTAGATGGACCATTGGTCTGACCCAGTATGGCCATTCTTATACTCTTATATTTAATTCAGGATCATCTATGAAAATGTTAAATAGCATTGGGCCTAGTGTTGGACTGATCCCATTCAATTATAATTCTCCACTGACACCTACTTTTTGCGATCGGTCAGTTAGCCAGCTCTTAATCCATTTAATATGTGCTCTATTGATATTGTATAGTGCTATTTTTTTTAATCAGAATGCCATGAGGTACTAAGTCAAACACCTTATGCATCTTATACCCCTAAGAATGTTTCATCTACATAATTACCTTTTATCAAGTGAAAGTGTAATTTCATCAAAGAATGAAATCAGGTTTGTTAAACAAGACCTATTTCCATAAAACCATGTAGACTGCCATTAACTATACTCCTTTAATTCTTTATCAGTTGAATACTGTATCAGCTTTTTCCATTATTTTGCCAAGGATTGATGTCAGGCTTACTGGCCTATAGTTACCCGGGTCACCCCACTTAACCTTTTTGATAATGGCACAACATTAGCATTCTTCAGTCATCTGGAGTTTCCCCGGTATTCCAAGATGTATTAAAAATTAACTTTGTGGGCCAGAGATGCATCTCAGTCAAATGTTTTAGGACTCTTGGCTGCAAGTTACCTGGGGGTGATGATTTAAAAAATTATTATCCCTAGTAGATGTTGTCTACCCTCCTCCTCAGTTACTAATGGACTGGAAAGTAATTAATTGTCCTCTTGTGATACAAGTACATCATCCTGTTTTTTTCCAAATACAAAACAGAAATATTTATGTAACTCTTCTTTCTCTTTTACCATCTCTGTCTAGTAATGGGCCTATACTGTATGTAGTATCTAAGCACCCATTACTCTTAGCCTAATGTTCCTTGGCTGCAGTTCACTGTTGCTCTCATATTCCCATCACGTAAGTCTGTAGCCCCCTTGCAGCTGGTAGTTTACATGTTGCTTCCTCCCATATTTCTGACAGATTTGCTCACCTTGCTGATTCATGGTTATTCTAAGCATGCCCTATGGAAAGTCATCATGGCTAAAGGCTTTTGACCTAGCAGGGTTGGACGGAAGCCCACATTAATTGTTTCCTGGTCGATGATTCTCTTCTGTTGGACATTCAGGGTATGTCTATGCTTCAGTAAAATACCCATGGCTGGCCTCTGTCAGCCGACTTGGGCTTGTGGGGCTATAAAGTTGCAGTGTAGACATCCAAGTTCGGACTGGAGCCTGGGCTCTGGGACCCTCTCCCCTCATGGGATCCCAGAGCCCAGGCCCCAGCCCGCTCTGAGATGTCTCCACTGCAATTTTATAGCTTCACAGCCCGATCCCCACGAGCCCAAGTCAGCTGACACGGGCCAGCCGCGGGTGTTTTATTGCAGTGGAGACATACCCTCGGGGTTTTAAGTAAAATTGTTCTTATGCTAGCAGAGATTTGCCTAATAAAATCCAGGCTTCTTTTATATCTCCTTTTTTTTAGCATCCTGTTGCTATTGGGCCCCCATGAACTCATTAAAATATCTTAACACAGCTGTAAACTTATATTGTTTCCAAAGAGAGACCAAGAGAAACTGGACATTGTGATACAATAATACATTGCCAGACAGCATAACTCCCTGAGATGGATTGATTTTTGTACTGTGTCCACTAGCAGATTAGTTATTTGTAAAATGTATTATGAGCCTTTGTGTTGGACAACTAAGGGTATTTAATTTTTTATTAGAACACATGTTTAAGCCTTGCAGGTATGGTATAACAATTAACAACTGAATCTGACAGGCATATAACTAAAGAGAAACAAGAAATGATTGAAGATGATGTGAGTTTAATGAAAGCAGGAAATTGCCACTTAAGCAATTGGGGAGTTCTGGAGAGGCAGGGAGAGCAAGGTGGGAGAGAAAGGAAGTAAAGGGCAGTATTAATTATACTGTTCAAAAAGGGTTTGGTGTGGCCTCTGGAAATTAGGTAAAAAAGTAATGAAATATACTTTCATAATTGGTTATGTAGCATAACCAAATCTGAAAATAATCTTTTTCAGGGCATGAAGATCGGCTAGATCTGTCCTTAATAACTTAAAATACTGTTCCATCCTTTTGTTACAAAATGTTGTGGCTTGAGCAGCTTGTTTCAAACACTTTCATTATTATTGTGTGTTAACTATTATTTATGTGTCAACAGTGTGCTTGGAATTGTAGAAGACACACAGTCGAGAAAACCACTGGCCAGAAGTTTATAAGTTTAATGCCTTTAGCTTAGTGCAATGAGTTATAATTTCCCTTTGATTGGTCACTCTCTTATGCAGTTATTACCAACAACATAAAAGATCCGGTATTCTTTTCTGTATTTTTTTTCTGTATCAGGCCTTAAATAGCTACCCTAGCCCAGATCTTTGGTTGGTGTAAATAGGTGTAGCTCCATAGAAGTCAATAGAATTTCATTCATTTATCACTAGTTATGTCAGGTGGCAAACTTAGACAGGGCAGGGCAGGTTAAGAACAGAGTTTATTAATAAAGCTGAATTTTTTAAAACTCTTTTGTTGTTTAAATTAGATTCTGAGTGTTGTGCCTTGTAGGGCTGGCTGAAAATTTTCCACCAAAACAGTTTTTTGACAGAAAATTGGGTCTTTGACTTTTTTTTCCTAAAAGTTTTTGCTTTCCACATCATTTTTTAAAGAGAAACTAAACACTTGAAAACTGAAATATTTCAGCTGGAAACAAACTATTTGGATTTGACTATGCTGCTGCAGTGCCTCACGGGAGCTGTAATTCAGTTGCTTCATCTCCCCATTTTCCTCTATGGGCTGGGGCTCCCCAGCCAGACTGTGTGTTGCATGATGCACCATGGCTGCAGACTCACATGATGCAACTGCCTCCTCTCACCATGAAGTGTGACCGTGGTCTATAATAGGAGTAGTCCATACAAGGAGCCTAGCCTATAGAAGAGAATGGGTGCATGAGGCTCCTGAACTGTAAGCACAACAACACACTGTAGCAGCATTTCTTTATTGAAATTCTTTGCAGTTTGGCCAAAATATTTCAGTATTTGAATTTCCACAGAAAATTTCAAATAACATTTTCCAACTAGCTCTATAAATTACAAGGAGCTTTTCATTTTCCACTAGTTAAGTCTGTAAAGCATTTTCATCATCACATCACTCTTGTAAGGTATTGTAGGCAAGTATCTTGTTTTATGTGGAATCTGAAGCCTATGGGGCCAGATTTTTAAATCTTCTCAGCTTCCATTTAGGCAACTAAAGAAGTGGCTGGATTTTCAGAAGTGCTCGTTGGGAGCTGCTGGCCCCTTCTGAAAATTCTGCCCAAACTGGTTTATTGACTTGCTCAATTTCATATAGTACTGTGATTTAGTGGCACAGCTGGGAACAGATCACAGGAGTTATTGGCTCAGTGCTAAAACCTTATTTTTACAGTGTGTCAATATTTTCTTTGTGCCCCAATCAATATTTCCCCTTCTTTAATTAAACCTCCAATCGGTGTGACATTGGGAAGAAATAACAGGAGAGAGATAGGGACCAGCATCCTTTGACAGGCAAGGCCCTAAACCAGTGATCCCCAACCTTTTCCGTGGGGCAGGCACAAGACGACTAGCCGCCGAGGACCATGGCCACCGGATAAGCAGCCGCCGAAATGCCACTGTGAAGCAGCGTCATCAAGAGGCGTCGCCGCTGAAATTCGGCGGCATTTTGGCGGTAGCGCTTCTTGACGTTGCCGCTTCTTGGCGGCATTTCGGCAGCTGCTTGTCCGGCGGCCAGTAGGCAGGCGCACATGGATGTCCTGGTGGGCACCATGGCACCACAGGCACCGCGTTGGGGACCCCTGCCCTAAACTATGCTGGAATAGGCAGCCTCCAGCAAAGTTTCACCGTAGAGGAAATGATGAGAATGGGGAAATCTGAATCTCAGAAGTTTTGAGGGTATAGCTCCCGAATGCCAGCATTTAAAGGGATGAAATGACCAGTAAGCACCCAGCTTTAGGAGGAAGGCGGGATTGACAACTTAAGGAGCAGCCTCCAGGGGGAGAGGGCAAAAAAAGAGTAAAGACAGAGGAGTCAGGCCAAGCCTGAGGATCATGCTAGAACCTTTGCCCTTCACCGGGAGCAGCATTCTGTCTTTACTGGCCCCAAGAGCAGCAAGCTGATCAGGCACAACTCCAGTCATCCCCATAGCAGAATACAGAGCCATCTCTGCCTTCACTCTTAGTTATTTGTGTCTTTCTGCCTGGAAGGGGCCTTCTTCAGCAGCACCTACCACCCCTCTGCCCTCAAGCCACTGCAAGCTTGCTGGATGCCTCATCTGCTTCTTTTTTATCTCCACAACTGCTGGGATTGGGTTTTTCTCCATTCTGTCCACAAAGCTGGAGCCTGTCAATCCAACCCTTGTGTAAACCTGGGGTTGAGACAGGGAAGTTAATTGTCTTGCCTCTGTGTTAGGTTCCTTGTTCAGTACTTGGGACCCTGCCTGATTTCTTGCATTCAATCTCAGACATTATGAGAAGTGAGGGCATGGTCAGGATGTCCTTAATATCTTCTCAGATTAAACAGGTAAATTGCATTTGGGAAAGATCCCGCAGATTATGGCATAATTGAAGGGTTTCTGAAAAAAAAAAAAGTGTTGTGTTAGAGGTGGGAGTGAGTGCATACCTCTCAAATCCCCTCGCTATGAGGATAGCCTTCTGATTAGACCCAAATTTAACTCCATTCCACTCAAGCTTGGTAATATTTTGCTGTAAATTATTTATATCAGAGAGGCAGAAGCCAAATATATTTCAACTAAAGAGAAGAATCCATCCTTATTTTGAATGCCCTGTGTGAATAATTGTCTCTTTCACATTTGGATCTTGTCAAGTTAAGAGTCATCATATGGGGGAGAGCTATATTTCTAAGGTGTGTGTGTGTAATGTTTTTGCTTTCCCTTTTCTCTTTCGCTCCCCCCATGCCCTTCTCCAAGCATTTAAAATCGAACGATACAAAGAAGATACTTTTATTTATAGAATGCTACATAAATAATAAACTGCAGTGACTTCTTGTCTTATCTTGAGAAGCATAATTTACTTGATAAGATCTTATTTTGAATCTTTTGTTAGTATGTTAAGTCACACTAGACGTAACTCATTGCAGTCACTCTATAAGGGCTAAATCCTGACCTGGTTTAATGAGAGTAGGAGGCACACAGGCCCATTACTCTAACACGGGAGAGCTACATTCTAATAGGCCAATTCTCGGGGTGTTGAATAGATCTGGAGCACTTCTGGGATCATGACCTGCTGAGCAGCTGAAGAGAGTGAGCTCTTTCTTACCCTGACTGGGTCTCTATTCTTATTGACGTTACCACTGCAGGAGCTCCCATGGAACTGCCATAGGCATGGTAAAAGAGGAATGAAAAGAAGGTGTTCCTTGTGGATGAAGGGGTCTGGATGTTCTCCAAGGAGGGCAATGCCATTCCACCCCAAACTCATGTGGCTCCCTCTAAGGACCTCAGTGACACATTGTCAGTCAGCTACAGAGATCTGCCCCCTCTTTGGAGTCTGTGGGACTCTGTGTATGTGCATGTCCATGGAATTCTGCAATGCAGCCATCATTTTTAATATAAGGGTGAAGTCCTTGGAATACATGCTCAGCTCTGTCTTCATTTGATCTAAGTGCTTGGATGGAGATTGGAGAATTGCATGCTGAAATAGCAGTCTCCATGAACTGCGCTGACACATTAAAAATAAATGGAGGCAAGGTGTTCCTTTTCATGCATAGAAAATGTGGCCTTCAGGGTCATGGTAGGATGATAATGCAGTCCTCTTTTCAGTGTGTGTTTTGTTTTGTTTTTGAGGGTGGTGGGGAGGATGGATTGTAAAGCTACCTATTCTGAGAATAAGCAAAAAGAGAACAAGCAGCAGCAGAAGAGTTGCATACCACAGACTAACACAAATTTGGTTTGCTTATGACAGATTTATCATTGAGTGGTTCTGAGAAAATCCATTCTACATACATGGGACACAGACAAAAGCTGTTCATATCAGTTTTTACTGTCAAAGTCTGTTTGACATTCGCTACAAAGAGATAATAAATTAAACATTATTCAAAATTAGAATTAAAAAAATATTAACTATGCCATTTTGAAATGTGAATATGTAGATGGGATTGTTGACAATGGGTTCTATTACACAACTGCATCTTAAATTTCCCATCTAAAACTTTTTGCAAAAGCCAACTGAAATTGGGTGAGACGTTATAAATCATGTACTGTAACATTAGGAAACTGAACATATCAGATGCTCATCTGGTATACTGCACTCAACAGCATGGTACTTCAGAGCTCGTATCAGGAGAGAAATATATACCGTACTTTTGCGTTTGGAGCATACTACGTATTATAAAATATTTTTGAATGTCTTAATTTGGGGGAAAAGGTTCACTTCTTGACAATTTCTGTTCCTTCCAAAGAGGAAACAGGAAAAGCTGTCTCAGATTCTGGTCCTCCTGGCACTCACTAACATTTCCTGTCCACCTCTGCCATTGACCCAAGCAAACCTGTATTAAAGAGGTAAAACATACACATGCCATCTAATGGTATGGATTTGTAAGAGATGGGATTGGGTGGACTAATGTTTTCCTGCTCTAGCTTCTGTGATCTTATGTATTTTGTACATGTTGCAAAGATCTTATGTAACAATTTCTGCTGAAATCTCACAGTGGGGACAATACACAAAATGCCACCAGCTTTTGTGGTATTGTGGTGTGACAATAAATGAATGGAGACTTGAGCTTCTACAAAGTTTTCTGTAAGTCACTGAACCCCTCTGAACTTCAGCTTCCCAAACTAGAAAAGGTGTGTAATGATCCCTACTGGACAAGATTTACATAGGCTTAATTCATATTTACAATTATTGTTCTTGGTTGAAAGGTTCTACAGAAGGGCAAAATATTTTCTTTTTATTATTTATTATACTCCCTCTTCAATGCTGTAGATTCTTGAAGTCAGTTTTAAATGTAATTTTTGAAGCACAATATCATGTACCATCTTTGGAAACTGAAAATTATATTTTTACTTTCTCCTGTATTCTCCAATCTACCAAAAATAGACCCTTAGCAGAAGTCAGCAAACTGACATCAGTTCATTTGCCTTTAGGGAAAGTAAATTATTGCTCAGCTCAAGTTTAAAAAAAAGAAAGAAAGAGAAAGGAAGGGGTGAGGGGAAAGGGAAAAAAATCTATCACTAACTCTCCCTGGAGTCTGAAGAATGTTCAATCATAGGCTTAAGATGTCCAAACAGTGCAATTGAGGAGAGGGTGGTAGAGTCTGATTCTACGTTGGTGTGACTTGAACATTGTGAACGTTCTTATGGTGGCTTTGGAAAGTTTAGGATTGACCTGTTTTTATTGGCTCCCTTGATGATAGACAAACAGGGATGACCTGAGGCCAACATTGCCAGCAGGAAATTTGAGTCATGTGCAGTTGCATTTTTAAAACTTGTGTTTTAGGAGCTGTTCAATCAGCGTAATTGATTGATTGTAACAAGGCACAGAGAGAGCTCCTTAATCATTAGAGGTGGTTAGATAATGACAAACTGCTAAGGGTTTTGTTTGAGACAAATTTCCCATCTCCCTGTGTTATTCTGGTTGGAAAAGAGGTGGTTTGACCCTTATTTCATGGAGGTTACAGTCCAACTGGCCTGTTTACACAAAATAGCCTTGTAAATTTGGCATTTAAATTTGAAATACACTGTAACACCATTTCCCAAGAGATGAGAAAAAACATTTCAAAATAGATCATAATCCAAAAATCCAAATGCATGTTTTTAACTTAACAGTTGATTGTAGCTGTTTAAGTTATTATTTCTTTCCTTTTTCTTTGAAGACATGTTGCTGCTAAGTTTAATTTATACCCTTTCTTTAGTAAATGTTATGTAAATATAAGTGGAAAGGCTCAGGTTTTTAAATGCATTTAGTCATTGACAGTCAATGGGATTTAGACTCCTAAGTGCCTAAATCACATTTGAACATGAGACATAGGTTCCTGAATTAGTTAGCTGTTGCAATGCTGAACACCGCAATGCCTAAATACCTTTAAAAGTCCAGGCCAAAATTTCAATCAAGTTTGTGTGGAATTTTGCACATACTTATTTCAGGTTCCTGTGTGTGCTCTCAACTAGGAGGTGAGTATGCTCTATTTTGTATGTTCCCAAGCAACACATCCGTTTTAGAGGACATGTACACTTAAACAGGGTGCGTGCAAAAAAGAACTTTTTCTGTTTGAGAATTTGTGCCTGATTTTTTTTATAGGTGTTTATGGGACCAATAAAAACTTGTTGTTGTTCACTGCAGATGGCTTCCTCCATGCAGCTCTTTACAACTGTTTTTCTTCAGTTGTGTCATCTTCCATTTTAGGATCAATAGTGAGCTGAAATAATAACATCAGTGTATACATACATGTGAAATAATTTGTGTCACCAAAAACATACTGCTTTCCAAAAACACAGTGAATTATACAGAATTAAAGCTAAGCTAATAATTAAAAACCACCATGGGCTTGATTCTTTCCAGGTACACCACTATGCCTGAACAGAGTCAGGCAGATCTAGCTTCAGACTTGTCCAAGTTATAAGTCTTTGGGAAATTGTAGTTTGCGCACAGAGACTTCTTCGTATTAGAAGCTGAAGTCTCTGAAGAGTTTGTCCTTACTGAGTGTGCTCCAACTCCTCCCAGGTCATAGTGCTGACCAGATAGCACATGCATTATCCTCACAGGGCGCCTGAACATGCTCCGGGGAATGGGGAGGAAGACTATCCTAACACATTTGCAACAGGGAGTCAGATTAAAGCATCACAGGCAACTTTAATTCTGGCATTTCCTAACTTTTGAGTACTTGACTTTGCAACCTTAATAAAAGCTAATTGTTTCTGAAAGAAACTCTAATTGAAAAATTGGAAAATATTCAGATAGGGTAACACAGAAAAACTTCTAGGGCCCGAGTCCATCACCATTACTTATGCTGAGGAGTGTGTTACTCTGCAAGTACTCCCAAGAGTGTGCTAGGCTTCTCACAGTCCAGGTGAGAGGACACAATCCTTGCCCCAAGGAGCTTACAAATTTGATGCAGTGAAGGAAATAACAGAAGGAGAGGGGCAACATCAATGAGATTATGCAGTTGCTCCATAAAGGTTAGTTCATGGCATAATGGAGGAGACAGTGCTTGCATTTGTTTTAAATACATTACTTGGTTTGTTTTTTGGTGGAAGAAGTGGTCTTCAGAAGAATCTGAGAACAGTTGAGCAGCCTTGCAGAAGAACTCAGTAGCGCTGTTCCCACACATAGGCAGCAGCATCTGTCTGATGGTGACAAAAATGACCTGTTTTTATTATGGAAACCAAGATCTTTTCTTCTCTGTTTTCAGAATATTGGTGAGTCAGAGATACCCAGTGTTTTGAACCAGTTATTGCCTATGATCAAGTCTCATAATGAGAGGACAGCTAATGACTATACCCCTGAAGACTTCCTTGTCTTGCTGGTGTATATTTACTCTGTGGTTGGGGAAATCAAAGCTGGAGAAGAGCTGGATAAAGCTGAAGGAGAGGTGAAAAAGGCACTAGTCCAGACTTTTTGTGATGAACCAGAACTATCTTCCTTACTGCAAAAAATAACAGGTGAGTTTATATTTCAGTGCAATGAAAAAAACAGTAGGTATGAAATGTGTACCTAAAGAAAGCATAGAAATAGCGTGACTTGTCTGTGGTGGTTAGGGTATGAGAATAAGCATGAGGATTTCCTGTAGATTATTCCATCACTGATGTGCACAAAAGCCAAATGCTGACAGGTTATCCTGAATAGTGCTGAGTCTGGTGAAAGTTCTGTAATTTGTTCTTTTTGTTAAAGAGTAGTTAAGTTTGTATGTTTTCATAAAGTAATCTTTTCCCCAATTTTCTTACGTTGATCAGTGTAAAGTTGACCTTGGAAAGTCAAAATTAATCCTGGAAACATGTTCAGTGAACCACAGGGTTGTGAATGCTAGGAACTGCCCAGTCTGTCATAAAAAAAGAATTGTGTCTAAAACTAACATTGAATTTTTTACTGAAATAATAAGCATAGTGAGACCTTTTTGGCAAACACGATAACTTATTAGTGCCTTCTGTAGAATAGCCAAGTAATAACTTGCAGTTGTCCTTGCCACAGACTTAAAAATTGTTAAAAAAGATTGTAAACACTAGAACTGTAGCAGAAGAGGAGTTTTTCATAATGGAAGGGGGGCCGTGTTGCCCATCTACCACGGGTTCATTTGCCTGTTTGAAGGTATAATTATTATTTGTACTGCATTAGTGCTTAGGAGCCTCAATCCTAGACCATTGTGCTAGGTGACACACAGAACAAAAGGCCAGTGCATCCCCCAAAGTACAAACAGTCCAAGTTTCTGGCATAATTTTACCACTGTAGTTATATCAGTGTAATTCTCCATGTTTATGTCACTCTGGGAACAGTATAAATTAATCATAAAATGACACTCTTATTCTGGAATAAGCGTGTCCACACGGGGATTTATATTGCTATAACTATAGCAGTATAATTATACCAGTACATTTCCACATGTATAGAAGCTCTTAAGATTATTTTTGTGAGTGCTGGAATGGGAGGTGCGTGTTCCACCTTAATGTAGTTACACAAGTATCATGCACTTACACGCTGCTCCAAAGCCCAGTGAAGATGGTTAGAGCCTTTCCATTGATTTCAGTGGGACTTGGATTAGTGATATTACTGTTAGCGGCATACTGCTTGTAGTTTGCCCATTTTTCCTCTTAGTTTCTAGGGTGTGTGTGTGTGTGTGTGTGTGAGAGAGAGTGTTCTATATTTCTTGCATTCCAATTCTATGACAGTTTTTTCAGTGCATGTGGCTTGTCTTGTGCTAATATAATGTTTCCAAATGACCTCAGTGGTATTCACTGTCGGATATTGTGCAGACCGAACCCTGCTGTGCAGAACTCCATCTTCATGTTTAAGTTTTTCTTCTGTTGATCCATGTTTCCAATCACTGTTTTATAATTTTCTTTAATTGTGATTAACAAAGAAAGAAAATGGGGAGATGCTGAATTATTTAACATTTAATTTCATGAAGAATCAGCAGGGAAACTGCTTTCTGATTTGCACAGAAACTTTGTTTATTGCCCTCTACAGTCTCTCAGTCCATCAAAGTTGCTAGTACAAATAGAGACTAGATTACGTAACTCATTGGACTGGAGTAAGCTCTTCACAGTATTCACCAAGTAATGTTCAATTCTAACTATATTTCCATATTTTATACATAGATTTCATACATACTTTTTTCCAGTGCTGTGTGTGTTTGTAGGTTTGCTAAGTAGAAGCAAATGTCAGGATGTTCAAGGGAACAAGCAAATAAAAAATTATAAATGAAAGTCCAAGTACAAATAGGTTGTATTTTGAAAAAGCAATTCTTTTTTTTCACATTGCAGACATAATCTTTGAACAGTGGAGTTTGAGATGTGCTCCTAATCATCTAAATATTTTTGTACTAGTATGGAGCTGGATCTCATAATTTAGGCACATTTGAAAACTGAGCTCTCGGTCTGCATAATATACCTTGACTCATTTGGAGGGTTTTAGCTGTTTACCAAAAGTTTTGAAAAGTTCATGCTGATGTGTTATAAAGACTTTTGTTTCAGATAAAGGGTTTCATTCACAGTCAAGTTAATTGTGGATCACGAAGGCCAGTTGCCCATGCAACCTGTTGATATGTATGAAACATTACAAACACATCATTAGGAGACAAATTGTGAGTGTAAAAGGCTATTTTTTAAAGAGGTGGCTGAACTGTTTCTTAGTACACGTATTAGTTATATTATGCTCCTGCAGTTCCTTAGTTACCTGAAGAAATATGGATGAAATGCTGGTCATTCTGTGTGTGTCTGTCTGTGATTTACTATATAATGTATAGTCTGCTTGCTAGCATGTTTTTTGACCTGTTGCAAATCTCTGGTTTGCACTTTATTTAGAAGTGTCAGTTCTGCTGGCCCAATCACAAAGTAAAACAAACAAAAACAACAAGCTGTTGGTGACATTTTATTGGACTAACTAAAAAGAACAAAAATTGGCCTACAGACATCGAAGGATCTTTTGAAAGAGAATATTGGGTCTAGATTCTTAGCTGTGTAAATTGGCATCTGTCCTTGAAGTCAGTGTAGCTGAGCTGGTTTATACCAACTGAGGATCTGGAATATTCCAATTATATCTCATGATTTTTTTTTAAATTAAAAAGTATGTTTTGCTTTTGAATGGCTGCAAAACTTAATTAAACTCCAACCAGCTTTAATAAATTTGTTTTCATTAGTAGAACAATGGGAAACACGCTTTTTATCTCTTATTTGAGAATTCTATAAAAATAAATTGTTGGGAGAACATTAAAATTGCATAGTTAAATATTCAAGTCAGGAAAAGCCAAAATTAAGGTTGCATGTGCCTTATGCATACACACACATGGACCCAGCACATTGCGACATTTGTCCCTCTTGGCGGTACCAGAAGGGGCCAGAGTTCCTATGACTCCCAAAGTGGGGAGATACAACCAGACCACATTTCCCCCAACCGTCCCTTGGTCCTGTCTCCACAGTCCATCCACCTTCTGAGATAAGTCTTCTGCTGCTGCCAGCTACCAAATTTAGTTCTGAAACTCAAGTAGTAGCAGTGCTGAAGGTTCAGGGTTCAGAGCCTGCTGATGAAACATGATCAGAGGCTTTTTACAATCAACCCTCGGAAATTTCATACCAAAAGCCTGTGTTAAAATAATGTTATTGAGTTTGCTAAATCAAGCCCTTGAAAGTTAGGGAATGCCAGTATTTAGGTTGCCTGTGCAAGCTTAATTCAGCTCCCTTGCGTGGGGGGGGGGAAGGAGAGGGACACCTTGGGTGAGCAGCTGGGGGTGTCCCATTTTCTCTTTGGGAAATATGGTCACCCTGTAGCTCCCAGCTGCCCCCCTGCAGCTTTCAGCTGCTGCGGGAAGAGGGGGAACCCTACAGCTCCCAGCTACCATGGTGGCAGGGGAAACCATGGACCCGCAGCAGCAAAAGTCATAGACAGGTCACAGCTTCCGTGAATTTTTGTTTATTGCCTGTGACCTGGCTGTGACTTTTTTATTCAAAATAACCTTGACAAAATCTTAGCCTTAACTAAAAGTAAAACAGGGCCAAAATTATGAACTAGAAGAGAGGCAGCATGTTCCAGTGAACAGAACATGGCACTAGTGGTCAAGACTTATGTGTGCTCTTCCTGACTGCTACAGACCTTGGGCGAGTCACTTACTTTCTTTGTGTCTCAGCTTCCAGTGTGTAAAATGAATGGATACCAATCTTTTGTGAATCACTTTGGGAGCTACAGATGAAAACCACTATATGAAGGCTAAGATTTGTTATATATTGCATAAATCAGCCTCTGTACCAGATTACTGGAGGATAGCTAATGTGATGCCAATGTTTAAAAAAGGCTCCAAAGGTGATGCTGGCAATTACAGATCAGTTAGCCTGACTTCAGTACCAGGAAAATTGTTTGAAACTAGAAAAGAACAGAATTATCAGACACATAAATTAGCATGATATGTTGGGGAAGAGTCAACACAGCTTTTGTAAAGGGAAATTATGCCTCACCAATCTATTAGAATTCTTTGAGGCAATCAGCAAGGGTGATCCAGTTGATATTGTGTACTTGGACTTTCAGAAGGCTTTTGACAGGGTCCCACACCAAAGGCTCTTAAGCAAAGTGAGGAGTCATGAGATAAGATGGAAGGTCCTCTCATGGGCCAGTAACTGGTTAAAAGATCAGAAACAAATGGTAGGACTAAAGATAAATAGTGGGGCCTCCAATGATCTGTCCTGGCACCAGTGCTATTCAACATATTCATAAATGATCTAGAAAAGGGGGTGAACAATAAGGTGGCAAAACTTTCAGATGATACAAAATTACTCAAAATAATTAAGTCTAAAGGTGACTGCGAAGAGTTACTAAAGGACCTCACTAAACTGGGTGACTGGGCAACAAAATGGCAGATGATATTCAGTGTTGATAAGTGCAAAGTAATGCACATTGGAAAACATAATCCCAACTATTTATACAAAATGATGGGGTCTAAATTAGCTGTCACCACTCAAGAAAGAGATCTTGGATTCATTGTGGATAGTTTTCTGCAAGCATCTGTTCAATATACAGCTGCAGTCAAAAAAAAAATCTAATGGAATGTTAGGAACCATTAGGAAAGGATAGATAATAAGACAAAAAATATGATAATGCCCTATATAAATCCTTGGTACACCCACACCTTGAATATTGCATGCAGTTCTGGTCTCCCCATCTCAGAAAAGAGATATTCGAATTGGAAAAGGTACAGAGAAGAGCAACAAAAACGATTAAGGGTATGGAACAACTTCAACGTGAGAAGAGATTAAAAAGACTGAAACTGTGCAGCTTACAAAAGAGATGACTAAGAGATATGGCAGAGGTCTGTAAAAACATGACTGGTGTGGAGAAAGTGAATGAGGAAGTGTTATTTACCCCTTCATATAACACAAGAACAAGGAGTCACCCAATGAAATTAATAGGCAGCAGATTTAAAAAAAACAAAAGGAAGTACCGGTACTTCTTGACACAACACACCGTCAACCTGTGGAACTCATTGCTATGGGATGTTGTGAAGGCCAATAGTGTAACTGGATTCAAAAAATAATAAGTTCATGTAGGGTAGGTGCATCAATGGCTATTAGCCAAGATGGTCAGGAACGTAACCACATGCTCTGGCTGTCCCTAAACTTCTGACTGCTGGGACTGGATGACCAGAGTTGGATCACTCAATAATTGTCCTGTTCTGTTCATTCCCTTTGAAGCATCTGGACTGGCTACTGTCAGAAAACAGGATTCTGGGTTAGATGGACCATTGACCTAGTATGGCCATTCCTGTGTTCTTATTATTAATCAGAATCCTTTGAATTTCAGGGGCATTGTGCTGTACTCCCCAGGTACAAACCTTTACCAAGCTTATTTTCTGGTTCTAGTTTGGATGAGGCTGAAATCAAAACCTAGACCTTAATTGTGATTCTGAACCTTAGCCGATACCCCAAGTGCACCCTCTTTGGCACACCCCTTCACTTGCAGATCTTGTAAAATCTGCAAGCTGAAGAGGTCCACATTTTTCCTTTCTCTGTCTTCTCCCTGTCCTTCAAAGCACCAGGGACATTAAATACCAAAACCTAGTGTTAAAGAATTTTGTTGATGTTCTTTATTTAGATTGCAAGGTCAAGTAATCAGAAGTCAGGAATTCTCTCACAACAATAACTCTTGTCATTCTATTTTCTATTCCTGTTTTCCTTTTAAAGTGTAAATGCACATTTATTATATATTGTGAGGCTGAAATTTGTATTGGTATAACTGCACTGATGTAGTAAACCCCTAACAGATGCATTGCACTGTACCAGTGCTTTCTTTTAATATGATACTCCTGGGGGAATTCTGTGCCACTGCACAATTTGCACAGAGATTAATGTTCTGCACAGATTTTCCTCCCTCTTCCCCTCCCCCCCCAGAAATGGGCTGCAGAGTTTCTGGCTGCCACTGGGGTCCACTGGACCTGACAGAGCCCAGCTTGCAAATAGAAGACATTACTGGGAGGAGGGGTACAGAGCTGGAGGGTTCCGGGGAGCTGCAGTTCCTGGCATGCCCTGAAGGAAGGCGATGGTGTGCAGGAAATTCTGTACATGCCTGGGACCCAACATCAGACTGTTTCTCCCTCTGCATCCCTGGGCTCTGGGAAGGTACAGGGTGCATGTGAGTGTCTGGGTTGGGGCATGGCCCGCAGCTGGGCTCTGGAGGGTAGCAGATGCAGGTGTCTGGGCTGGGGGGAACCCTGTGGCTGGGCTCTGAGGGAGGAGGGAAGAGAGTGTCTGGGGTGCCCTGCAGCTGATCTCTGGGGGGTAGAGGATGCAGGTGTCTGGGATGGGGGGCACCCCGTGGCTTGGCTCTTGGGGGGGAAGTAAGGAGTGTGGGTGTCTGGGCTGGGAGGCACCCTGCCACTGGGCTCTGGGAGAAGAGGGGGTGCAAATTTATGGGCTGGGGGGGCTGCAGCTGGGCTCTGGGGGGTTGTGGGTGTGAGTGTCTAGGCTGGGGGGGGGGCACAGCTGGGCCCTGAGGGGTAGGAGATGTGGGTGTCTGGACTGGGGAGCACCCTGCAACTGGGTTCTTGGGGGGAGGGGGTAGAGAAACAGGAACTGAGTTGTCATAGGGGTTTGTTTAACTCTTTACTGCTGGGGGATATTTTTTTTTTTTTTCGGCATCTGTATTGTTACAGACATAGTAGCTGACAGGTATTTTGAAATAAATTACCAAAATAATTGAAATTGGAATGATTATATAGTGTTATTTTGGCAAATATAATATGCAGAATTTTGCAGAATTTTATAATAATTGTAGACATAATTTTTATTTTTTTGACACAGAATTCCTCCAGGAATAGTATGTTACCAAATTAAAGTGCATTGGTATAAGCCTTTCTTTGCAGTTGTGAAGCATGTTTACAATAGAGATTTGCATGGGTGTAACTGTATCCACATTGGTACATTGCAGTGAATTTCCTTAATGTGGATGAGCCTGAGTTATTAATGCATACTGTAAAATATATTAGGATGCACCACTTGCCTAAGTTTACATTGTGGGAGAAACTTCAACATTTGGAATTTCCTTACTTCTGAGTGCTTAATTTTCCACCCTTAACCTTGCATGAACACAACATTTTTCGTGTAAAAATGCATGGTAATAATATTTTGTATTTGTATAACATCCTATGTCAGTGACGCTCAAAACATGCTGAAATTATTAATTAAACTAAAAACATAATGGGATAATTGCCTACCTAAATCAAATGGCAAATCTGATATGCTTGGTACATGATATCCATTTTAAAACGTGATACAATTATAGCTTGTTTTAATGTAGCTGTTCAATAGTATGTGTGATGGTGGACTATTTTAATACCTTGAATAATAAAACGGAATGTTACAATTCCAAGATTTTTCAGGGGTGTAATTTACAACAGACATAAGTTATTCATCACTGTTTCCTACAAAAATCTTGGAAATCTGGGGGGGAAATGATTAGACCAAAACAATGATTTAAACTATAATGGAAAATGATGCTTTTCAACAAATGGATTTTCTTTGGCAGATGTAGACAAATGGGATATAAAATACACTATTTTATTTATTAATTTATTTGCTTGCTTGTTTAGGTTTTTTAGCACCCATCCAGAGTGTACACAATAAAAATGTGCAAAAAATACCAATATGCCCACAAAACAATTCCAAAATACGTCTTCCAGTTACCACAAACAACTCTTCCATCCCCCACTTCACAGTGCAATCCTGGAAGGGAAAGTCTTGGAGAACAGATGTGACTTTATGGTGTGCTCGGAAGACCAAAAGGCTGTAAGGTCTGTTGGACTGAAGGGCAAGCCAACTGAGATACACTAGTGTAGTAATTCTAAACTTGTGGGATATGATCTGTTGTTGGGTTACCAAGGGCACCTACTGCATCTTCCTCCAACAGTCACATCAGCAGTTCTATCCCACAGCACCGAAAAACTTCCCATTGTGCCTTTCTGTGACCCTTCTGTGGTGGATTGCAGGACTATTTTCTGTTTTGCTGCCTTATGTGTCATGCAACATGGGACTTACCACACTGTATCATACTCATGGTCCCTTTAGTCCAGTATCCTTGTCTCTAACCAGAAGTGTTGGAGGAAGGTAGAAGAAACCCCAAAGTAGTCAGGTATAGGATAATCTGCCCTAGGAAGGCATCATCCTAACCCCTAACAATCAGAAATGGTCATAAACCCTGAACCCATTAGCTTTTTACTATTAGCTATTTTATTCTTTTTAGCCATATAACCATCCAAGGCCTCTTTGAATCTTGATGAATTCTTGGCCTTACCACCAACCTGTAGCAATGAGCTCCAGTGTCTGATTAGGTGTTGTGTAAGACAGCATTTCCTTTTATTAGTTTTGAATTTGCTACCTTTCAATTTCATTGAATGTTCCCTCATCTTGTGTTAGGAGTAAGGCTTTGTGTTTGTCACGGAAGTCACAGATTCCGTGACTTCTGCAGCAGCTGGTGCGCCTGGCCCGGGGGCATCCTGAGCAGCTCGAGCAGTCCCTAGGTCAGGTGTACAGGCTGCTGCTGGGGCAGTCTCGGGCCCCTCCGTCCCCCAGAAGCAGGAGTTTGGGTGTGTGGGGAGGCTCAGGGTTGGGGTGCGGGGCGGTGCTTACCGGGGGAGGGCTCCCCAGAAGGGTGACAGCAACTCCCCTCCCTCAGCTCCTAGCTCCACGTGCTGCCTCCGCCTGCAGGCACTGCCCCCGCAGCTCCCATTGGCCACAGTTCCCAGCCAATGGGAGCTGCAGAACCAGGGCTTGGGGCAGAGCAGAAGCAGCATGTGGAGCTAGGAGCTGGGGTCCCCACTTCCCAGGAACCGGGTATGGAGCCTGCCCCAGCACCCACGGTGCCCCCCCCCGGCCGCAACCCCCCACCTCGAGCATCTGCGATGCTCTTGGGCCGCAACTCCGCCCCGAGCACCCATGGCGTCCCTGGGCTGCCCTCCTGAGCCGTGCCCCACCCCCCAAGTTTTAGTCAGGGGTATATAGTAAAAGACATGGACAGGTCACAAGCCGTGAATTTTTGTTTCCTGCCCGTGACCTGTCCATGACTTTTACTAAAAATACCCATAACTAAAACATATCCTTAGTTATGAGACATGGAAAACCAGCACTGCTCTAGTGGATGAAACTTTTATTTCAATGCATTACTAAGTAAGTGTCATGAAAAGGCTAAGCCATTTGGCATTGAATCTGGTTAGAGGTGAAGTATATTTTTTAAGTTTTCACATTACATAGGAAGAAATTTGGGACACTAGAACACATGTCGGTTGAAGTATTAAGTATTTAAGATTGTAAACACACATAAATCAGGACATTCAAAGTTATGATCCTTAGACTGTGCATTTGCATCTCATGGAATATCTTAACTAGATCTTCTGCCCTCAGTCCCTCCCCAAATGCTTCCACTTTGTCTGTCTACTCCTGGGGGCTTGGCTGCCCCATTCATATTGTCTGCTTGGAAAAGTGAATATAAAAATAACCCATTAGACTATTGTCAGGGCAATTTGGAGTGGCCAGGGTGCAAGAGCCTGGTATTGAGGATTGCTCCTTGATTTCAGGCATGTGTGGGTGTCTGCCTATAGATGGGGTTATTAGATACAGATCTGTTCCAGGGCAGAGCTAAGATTTATAAACTAAACTGTTTATTTTAAAAGTTCATAGCATGGTTACAGGGGGTGGGGTAATGCCTCAAAGCATCAAACAGCAAAACATTTTGAATTTCCAGGAGCACTGCTCTCTCAAATACAGATTAGCTTTCTCCAATCCCTGTTTTTAAAGTAAAAGATTACTTTCCTGTCTGATGTAAGCAAGACGACTGCACATCAATTTATATCACTAAGAAGATCTCGTTCCACTGGGTTATGCTCCAGACATGCTCAGTTGCAGGCAGTATTATTGCAGGAATCTACTCTATTGCGCAAGCCTCTTGCTATAAATGTTCCTCTGTGATGATAGCAAATCACTGAAGACTCCATTGGGCAGGATCTCTGTAGACCACCTGATGTGATTTGAATGGAAAGATGTCATTGTCATGGAGCCGTGATGTCTCTGAATGTCATAATGATTTTATTAAAATAGAAGAAGATGTTGGTTGGTGACAGACTGGCCACAATCAAATTGTAAACAGAAGCCCTTCATAGATTATAACAATTTTTTTTCAGTAGCTAACAGATTCGTTCTTGGTCAGTGTAGACCCTACTTATGTCCTATAGAGATAACAGAGTTTATTGGCATGATTTCTCTTTTTATAGTTTATGTCAAAATACAGCCTTTGCTGATCTTGCTACAGTGCCATAGTGCTGAAATCGTTACAGCAGGACCAAATAAAAACAGATCGCTATGTTCAAAGGTGCATTGAAATGCTTTTCAGGCGCAAGACACCTGTTCAGGATGCTGTTTTTCTCCTGCAGCACCAGCTGATATTACCAAAACTTAAAATGCTCCTTTCTCTGCCTTGCAATGTGTGCATATAAAACTAAACATAAAAATGATCTTCTGTTACCTTTCAATCATTTACCTGACATATTTTGGACAAAATCCAGCTGAAAATATTTGTGATCAAGTAACCGCAGAAGATGGTGAATCTGACGTAAAACAAAGCTGCTTCATGGCCAAGTTATAGTGCTACATGAGAGGTGAAGAGCTCATGCAAATTAGCTTCCTGCCATATTCAATGACTGGGTGTTCCAGTCCATCTTCTCACGGCCGTGCAGCAACTGGGAGTTCATACTGCCCCAAGTATCTCAAAACAATTGACAAGTTTTAATTTGCACCTCACAGTATATTGTAACTAGGTGTTATACCCACTGTTACAGATGGGGAAACTCAGGCAGTGAAGTGACTTGCTTCAGTCAGTGTCTTAGCCAGGAACAAAATGCAGGACTCCTGACTCCCAGTCTCCTGCCTTTTCTGCAGGAACACACAGACTTCTTAAGATCCGAATAACTTTCGCTATGGTCTTTTTAAGGGCTTGATGGAAAAATTCCTTTTGACTTGGATGGTGCAGGTTCAAACCCTATGTCAGCTGTGGTAGAATCCCTAGAACCTTGTTATACATGATAATCAGGAAATAACACTCTGCTTTTGAAAATGAGAGTTGTGGAATGTCCAATTCAGATTTCTCTGGCTTTAGAATGGGAGAGTTCCTCAGAATTAACCTCTGCTCCTGTCTAATCAGGATACCTGGAGAATTTTTGTAGGGGACCACCAGGGAGGCAATTTTATCTGTATTTTTGTTCAGCTTACCTCTAAATTAGTGTTGAGAAATAAGTAATACAGTATTTGTTTACAAACATTTTGTTGGATGTCTTATAACAAAAGACACAATTGAAAAACTGGTCAGTATCAACAGTAAAAGAATTAGACTTCTTTGTCCAGGGCAGAGATATTTTAGTTCAGATTTCAAACTGACGTTTTAAATGTAGCATAGAACATAATCCCCAGAGAAGTCCAACTTTGATTCTGCTTTCATATGTTACCTATTTATTTTCTCTTCAGCACCTGGTCAGAGTTGGCTCCAAACTGGATGGTAATTTTCATTGAAGTGTTTATAACATGAGACTTTTTAACATGAGACATATGCCTGCAGCTCTGCAGGCCCCTGAATTGCTGCCAACATAACAAGGCAGCCAACTGGAACAGGAAACTGATATGGTGCAATATTCATTAACCATTTATATTATTTTTCAGCATGCAGACGCAATACCATATAGAGGACATTCTGACATCAAGTATTCCTGTTTAAGTAAGCTGTGGAATGGAAACTAAAGCTCCTTTTTAAAATTAGGTGACATTTTCTAAAAGATACTTGTGAAAATATATGTGGTGAAGTTAAATCTTACTTTTTTTTCTCCTTTTCCATACAAGTCACTTCCTTGCAAAGGTTCCAAGTTTTGGTAGGATATAACTTATTCATTTTTAAAATATGAGTAAATTCTTGCTAGTTTGCAGTGCACACCCAGCCTAGCAAAACAAAAACAGGGAGATGTTAGATAATACGATTAAAAATATTTTCTTAGTGGTCACCACCCATATAAAATAAATCTGGCACTTGTTTTTGTTTCTCTTTTGCACATCGAAACAAATTTTAGGATATTTGCATATGATTGTAGAAGTTTGCCTCTTTGTTTAGTGTCAGTAATCATCTTTCAAGAATTTCAAGGTACTGAACTATTCAGGAAATATCTTCTTTCTTTTACATTTAATATATTTTTAGGAGCCAGAAAGCAGTGCTACCAGTATGTGCTTATAGATGGTTGTTCTGAACAATTGCACGTTGTGTTCTTGATTGTTTCAGGTTGTTCTCAGTGGAAATGCACAAGTGTAGAAAACAATGCATCATCTGAGGCAAACAGGAATAATTACTGGACAGAACTGGACATTTATAATTACTGGGTCAAATTTACCCGAGTGTTATTCCAATGCCTTCAGTGGAGTTATACCAGGGATTAACTTGATCCTTTGAATTTAGGGCAGTTTTTGAATTTAGGGCAGTTACAGCAAGGTAGCAGTCTGTACAGATTTTACTATGGATACAGTATATTGCTGGGTACATATGTAAAAAAGAGTCACAAGGGTCCATAATCACTGGGTTATGTGCAAAGCCAAATAAATGTCCTGAATTATTGATCATAACCATTTTTATTGCATAAGCCCATTGGTGCCTTTAAAGTCTAATAGTGTGTGTAGTGAAAATTTAAGAACCTGAAAATGACACAAAAGAGCATTTCTTAAAGCTGGTATATATTTTGCTTATCAGTAATGTCATATGTTTTTATTTTTATTAATAATTTAGGACTTAAATAAGTGTAGTTTTGCAGATGCAGCGAGTGTTATGTGTTCCTCCCCTCTGCGCTCTATCCACAGAAGGTGTGAGTCTGCTATAGACCCTTATGACAAAGCCTCTGGCTCTTTAGGTCAGGCTGTAGCCACTCATACTTTTAGCTCTGGAGGACTCCAGTTTAGTTCCCAGTGTTGGCCAAGATGGATTCTGTACCTCATAATTAAGGGCCAGTTTCGATTACATCCGTATACAAATACACATTTGATGAGGTGCTTCTTTATTTTAAAAAAAAGGCTGAGATCAAATTTGGCCATTGTGATGTGGCCTATAAACCTATTCAGACCTATGAGCATAAGCTAGCAGACTAGTACCTTAGCTGATCTCTGAAACTTGATGGTACAGCTCTGATATTTTACTGCCTTTATTTAAAAACTGTTTTAAAAATGCAATAAATTAACAATTATCCCACACTTTAATATGGCATATGGTGTTCTGTATATACTACACGGTGTTGCTGTTGTTTTTTAGTATCATTTAAAATGTTACTATCCATTTCCTAAGCTGTTACAAATGATCAAATAAACTACTCTTATTTGGATTTAAGCAAATACTGTTCTGTAGACATCTTCGTGTACGCTCTCTTCCCTACTCCATACCCAAGACTGCAGAGCAGGAAATGTCTATGGAGTATCTTTTGAGAGAGATACTAAATTGTCGTGTATTTTAGTTCAACATGGACTAGGTGGCTCCTGCATTCCCTCCTTCCCTAAGTATTTGTTCTGTTTAGTTTTAACTGTTGCATAAGTGTCACCTCTGGTAGTTAAAGTTCAGGTCAAGATATGTCTTGCTTTGACCCTTTTACTCTGGTTTATGGACATGTGGGCTGGTGTCTGTCGATGTAAAAGTTCACAGTCCACAGTGCAGGATTTCTTTCTTGGATTTGCTTTTGGTACTCATTGTGATGGACAGTGTTGTACAGTTAGACAGAGGCA
Source organism: Malaclemys terrapin pileata (assembly GCF_027887155.1). NCBI lineage: Eukaryota > Metazoa > Chordata > Testudines > Emydidae > Malaclemys > Malaclemys terrapin. The sequence continues at coordinate 51,730,111 of NC_071509.1, read as the reverse complement.
GTTCTGTTACATAACAGTTTCATGTGAATAACAGAGTGCAGTGTTTATATACTTCATAATTTTAGAAAGCAACATGCCTTATTTATAAGCAGATGTATGAGTCTTGTTTTAAAAATTTGTTTCCTTTTTCATGACAGTAACATTGTTTTGGAAATGCTTGTCTGATGATCAGTGGCAGCAGCAGCCAGTCATAACCAATTAAGCATGTTTATATAATGAAAAACAATACACTGATGTGGTTGACTAACGTGGAATTCTTTTAAAGTGAGAAAAAAGGGAGTAAAGATCACATAGACTCCTTGTTTTGTGCAGATCCACTCCCCTCTCCCCTCACACACTTATCTATCATGCTATCTGTATATAGTGATTCTGGTGTGTCAGGGCATGCATTAGGAAACGTTACTTTAGTTTTGTATACCTTCATTTTTAGTTTTCATAGCTTAGCAGTGTTTTGTAAGTTAGAGGTACATTTTCAATAGCAGATTTTGCAAATTATAATTAGATTGGGTTTCTGTTCAAAGTTAACATAGATTAATTTTAAACAGCTTGTGCATGGATTTAGCCACATGACCCTTAATACACTATATAGCCTTTGAGAAATACTGATAAGCACACATCTCTGCTGCCTGCTCAGCAAGCAGAGTTATCCAGGGAATAACTTCTTTTCCCAGGCCAGTGTCAAGTATCCACACTTTTGTGCCCAGAAAGGCATAGATCTGAGGCCTCTTTCAGACACCTTTCAATTCCATTGGGAAAAAAGATTCTTCCTTTCCTGTGCTGCCATAGGTGCCTTACAAGCCATGTCTGGAGATTTTCATACAGTAATGCTTCTGTGACCTCACCAGTTTTCTGGGATTCCAGTCTCTGGATTTGTCTTGATGGAGGCCTCTTTCTTCTGTCAATCATGCTTGACCTTCTCTTCCAGATGGTGAAATGTGTTACATCCAGACCTGATTTTCCTTTGGTGTAGATTCTGAATTCAGCTGGAGCAAGCTTGGAGTTATCAGAGTGAAGCTTAGTCTAGCATTTCATTGTTGATTGGCTTGGACTCCAGTTGCTGTCCAATCTTAACTTATCATGCTTTAAATGTTTATATTGCTGCTCTCCAACTTACAAAATGGGCCAAACTATAGCCAGAAGTGCGCACACAGCTTTCACTGCAGTCTACCTGAGAAAAGAATATAACCCTGTGTGATGCATATAAACAAACAACATCTAAACTCTGTGAACATATGGAAAGTGATCTGACTAATTGTAACTAGTAAAAGATTCTGAATCTAATTCTATGTTCCCAGCCACCATTAGCAATGAAGTAACAAATATTCTGCATTTAGTGTTTCAGTGTTTATTTCAGGTAAACAATGGCTCATTCTTGAAATAAAAATTATTTTAAGGGCTTTTGTTGAATTATATTGAAAAAATAATATTTGGACTATGCGTGTATTTGAAACACATTCATTAGTGAAAAAGCTAAAAACCTAAAGCAAGTGTCCAAAAGAAATATACTTACAAAAGAAAGACGAGTAGGCTGAAAGTTAATAAATCACCCGTGTTACTCCAAGGAACATCTATAGCGAGAAGAAAGGAGAAAAGATAAGTTGTTTAAAATAATGCAATAATTCTTTAATAATCTTTTATTAAGAAGATTAATATGGTAAATACTTAGTGAATGAATGTATTCAACATAACATCAATTAATAACAATGAGTGACAGGAACAAGCAACTTTCAGATTGTCTTACGAGAAAAGTTTCAAATGGCAATATTTTATCTGTTATATTACATCTTGATGGGACTGTTCTTGCCTTTTTGTAAGCATCACTAAAGAAAGTATTTCTAGAGAATGAAAAATACTGAGAAATTATTAAGAGTTTATGAGAAACTATGAAGAGTCTGAACAGAAAGATGACACAAATAAGAATGGAAAGATCTTTACCAGAAAGTTTGAAAGCGTGATAATATATAAACCCCAGCCAACCAATCAACTAACCAAAAAACCCTGCTCATTTGTGTTGTATGACAGCACAGTACCCAAACTTGTGGAAGATGGTAGTGTTTTTCCATTTGTTTGATGCTGCTTTTTAGCCATTCAGCTGGGAGTTGCACGGGCTGCTCATTTAACATTATTAATTGGTGAAATATGAGCTCTTTTGTTGAATTATCAAAAGAAAAATTTGAAACAGGAGTAGGAAACTAGAAATTGTTACTCCAGCTGTGTGTATCTGTTTTCCAGTTTTGTTTTTATAATATGCTAAAACTATTTCCTTGACAAATAGGGCATAGATTGTTATTTGTACATCAAAATTTTGCAGTTCTTCAGCTCTTATGTTTGAGTTTCAATTAATAAAAACAGAGACGCTGTTGAGGGATAGAACTAGTTGTTCTTGCTTTTAAGTGTACAGAGACTCCCACCTCTATTACATCAGTTCTCCTTTGATGTATACTGTCACAGTTTCAGGGTAACTGCGCCTGTATTTCTACCTACTCTCCTCCACCCCCACCTCCAACCCCACCCCCCCTCGTGGTCCAGTCTGGGAGTCCCCAATCTGATCTCAGACCTCCAGCCGTCACCTGTCTTTGGACAGGGACCCGTGACACACTCCCTTCTTACTAGGGATTTTTAAGGCTGCACAGCTCCCTGCCTTATACTGTGATAATCCCCAGCAAGCCACTCTGCCTAATGGCCACTTTCTCTCCAAGGGCCCTGAGCAGTGTACAGCCAGCAGTTGCATGTTATAACGTGGCTCCTTCTAAGCAATCCCATTTATTCTTAATACCTTACAGGGAAAGCACATAAAACCAATAAAAGTCCGTATATGCATGCTGAAGGCTTATCAGAGGTCGCCCATCAGTGTTATGGGGCCCTAGTAGGCCAAAGTCTTTCCACTGCTTCCTCAAGAGTTGTAGCCTCCTCTTGGATAGAAAGTCTTGTACATTTGCTGGATCAGAAAAAAGGCCCTGAGTCAGTTTAAACCTAGCCTTTTTATACCAAAAGCCCCTTCTTTGTCTATTGGTCTCTGGAAAACCCAGTTTGAACCAGTTTATACAAGCCTTTCCAGGGGGTGCTACCTCTCTGGAGCTGTTTACAGCCTGAGTGATTCATCTTAATCACCCCCCACTGTGTTTGGTTCCCGGAGGAGCTAAAAGCAATCTTCCACCCCGGAGATGCATACAGTCCCTGCCCCTCAGTGATATATATACCATTCATAACCTTGCCCAGTGTTCCCCCAAAGATACAGCTTGTGGTTGAAATATCTTGCTTTTGAGGGTACAAAGACTCCCACCTCTATTGCATCAGTTTTCCTTTGGAGTACGTCAAACACAATAAATCACAGCAGGTATAAGAGTATGAAACTGTGGGTGTGATTGATGTGGAGTGTTTGCCAATGTATTGTTTAGATGAACTCCTTTAGCTATACATTGTACAGTGCAATGACAATGACATCTATGTTAAATCACAACTTGATAGGTGATGTGTGTGAGATTAGTCTTTTAGGGTTGAATGTTCAAAAGCGCTCAGCAAATACCACCACCTTCGGTATGAGAGGAGAGTTAGGCCAATGCTGAGCACTTTGAAAATCCAGTTTTTTAATCAGTGTCATGGTTTAGACCAGAGGCTCCCAAACTTTTTTCCTCAGAGGCTTATCTGTGCAGCTGCAATAGGCATTGTGGCCCACTATTAACACTTCTTGAGGAAAATTATTAATTTTAATTGTACATACATATAAACCGCAACACTGTAAATTAACAATGTACTATACATGTTTCCTTTTAATTTTAATGTAAACCATTTTAATGATAGAAATCCCTAGCAATATGCACTCAAAGAAATGCTTCAAGATCTTTGAAACCAAACAGTTTGACTGGAGAACGCAGTTGCACTGATGGACCACCTGAGAATATGTTGTGGCCCACCTTTGTGCCACAGCTCAGTTTGGGAACTGTTGGTTTAGACAACGGAACTATTCCTCAGAAAGCTGAATGTGATACACTTGTTACAAACAAAAATCATTTAAGACTGAAGGCACTTCAATACAATGTGTAGTCCAAGTCCATTGTGTGGAAAATAGTCACATATAATCACAGTATCGGTAGAAATTGCTGCTATGAAATTTTCCATAAATATCAACAGAAAAATTTAAATCAAATTTCTGACTGCTTATTGTAATAGAACTAGGCTCAATATATGCACCATGATCTTCAAGAAAATGTAAAGCTTTGACTTTTCAAAGAGAAAAGGTAATCTGCAAGGTATGTTCTTTGCTCCTTTGTGTCTATACTGTGTGGAATGTAAGGCTCATGACTGGTGATTAAAGTGAAGAAGATGCATAAAATATAAATATCAGGTTTGCTTATCAACCCAGTTTATCAAAGAAGATGGTACTTTTTAAGAATAGTCGTTCCACCGAAGTGGGTGTTATGGGCCTGGAAGTAATTATTATCTGAATTTTTGCATGGAAGGAAGAAGGGAAGGAGAGCATTTTCTTGAGCATTCATCTCTCACCATTTCCTCCACATGGTCTATTTGAATTCTTTAAGTGTGAAGTTTATTCTTTTCTTTTTCCCACTTGAGGAATATGGAAGAAGTAGATGGCACATTTCTCTAAGTGATTCATCCTGGAACAGTTTGTTTGTTTGTTTAATTTTGTTGATTACAGGCATTTACATGGTTTCAAACAGTATGGGCCAATTTCAAGTGACCTCTGAAATTATGCATGCAGACTTACAGCACATACTCTTATGTGTTTGTACAAATATGGTCATCAGACACAGAACTGCCCAGTTTGCCCAGCCGAATATGTGCACATATACAGTTTGTAAGTGCCACTATAGAGGTCTGTTTGAAAATTAGAGCCTTCGATATTTATGAATAAATTAATGCGAAGTTCTGGCCTAATATTCTTTAACATTTTGTAACACCATATTTGGGGTCAGGAAGGTATTTTTCTCCAGCTCAGATTGACAGAAACCCTGGAGAGTTTTTACCTCTTCTGTAGAGTGGGGCACAAGTCCCTTGCTGGTTTGAACTAGAGTAAATGGTGGATTCTCTTTAACTTGGAGTCTTTAAATCAAGAGTTGAGGACTTCAGTAACTCAGCCAGTGGTTATGGGCCTACTACAGGAGTGGGTGGGTGAGGTTCTGTGGCCTGTGCTGTGCAGGAGGACAGACTAGATAACCATAATAGTCCTTTCTTTCCCTTAAAGTCTATGAATTACACAGAAAACATTTCAGTATGTAGTATCATTCAGTGGAAAAAAGCTCTTTCCAACATCACTGTAATGGTAAACAGTGAAAAACTTGCTGACTTTTGGGGCCACATTCAGAACACACCTAAGAAGTTATACTCATTTATGCCAAGTGAGAATCTGGCCCATAAGCTTTAATAACAGATGACTAGCACTTTATAAACAAGGATAGCAGATCTCATGGCTTTTCCATTTTTAAAATACATGGGCTAGGTGCATGTGGACACTTCTCTTTCTGTCTGTCCTCTCCCAAGTCATTAAACCCATTGGTGGAACAATGTATCAGGCTGCCCTCCCTGTGGCAGGGGAAATCAGTAGGGGAGCGCTGAATTTGGGGGCTTCAGTTACCCAGTTCCTGTCCTCACCACCCTGTACATTTTAACTTCTTTTAATTTCCTTATAAATGGTCAGTTATGAAATGATTAACACTAAATCCCATTCCTTTTCCCTTCTCCACCTCCACATTTTCCCATTCTCCTCTCAGTGCAATTGGTCTGCAAAAGCTCTTGATTGTATCATTTCACTCTCTGCTTTATTTCACTTTAATCTTCTCCATCTTCCTACATCATTTTCCCTTCCTGCCTGCATGAGTGCCACTATGCAGCTTTCTTGAGTGGTGGCTCTCTAGTGTACCTTTACAATAAAGTCTCGTGTTGCTTTTTATGCAGTGTTTCTAGTCTAAAAACAAATTGTGTTGTATTTTGTAATGTGAAACACTATACTGTACAATATTTACTCTCAGAAATACAGCATAGGATGACTAGTCAGCTATGGTACACAAATAGACATTCCTTACTGTACTAGGAATTTGGCCGGTATCTACAAAATGCACCGATGTGACATGATATAATGTACTTCATATTTCAGCCTCAGGAGTTGAGGTTCCAAACGTGGATCCTTCTCTATTGACTGTGCTGTGGTGTTGGTCTGCCAGGCTGAGTGCTTGCCGTATTGTCACAAGTTATTGTGACCAACAGTAGTTATTCACAGCTGAAGTACTGTCTGTAATTTCAAAGGCATCCAGGGAGTGTATTTTATGAAATGTTATAAAATGGCATTGCTTCTTCTGTGAAGCAGTGTCTATGCTGGGAGTTTCTCTTGTGAATATTTTAACTAACATCAGGATTTCTCTGTTTTATTTTTGATCTGTTGTTCTGAGGCACTGAGGTTTTGTGTTATGTTCACAAGCAGTGCTGTGTCTCGCTTGGGGTTGCTCTTTACAGGTAGTGAAGGTGAGACAGTGGTATCCATAAAAGAGTTGATAAATCAGCTGGAGAAATGCAATTGCAGTAAATCACCAGGAATGGATGGCGTACATCCAAGATTTCTGACAGGACTTAAGAATGAAGTAGAGTTACTAACAATACTATGTAACTTATCATTAAAAACAGCTACTACAGCACAGAAATGGAGTGTGGCCAATGTCACACACCCAGCTTCAAAATATGGATGGAATTATAAATGTTACTTTATTACCAGGAAGAACAATATAGGCAAGTATTGAAGACAGAAATAAAAACACTGGTCTACGTGAATATAATCTGACAGGGGCCAGCCAGCACAGCTTTCATAAGGGTTGAGCATCTTCTCAAGCTTTACTATAATTCTTTGAAAGGTTGAATAGTGTAGAAGAAAAGAAAAAAGTGTTGAATGTTGTGAGCTGCTTCGTTGTGGCCTTTAAGCCTGGCCTCATGTTGGAGGGGTGCAGAGAAACTGTGCTGCAGTTGAAAGGCCCCAAGGGAGCCTGTGGTATAACAACAACTCTGACACCCTTCCAACACATGCAGCATGCACTCCACATCTATGCCTAGACAGCTCCGCTTCTCCATGCCACTTTTTGGGGAGCTAGCTCTACTAGAGGTGCTAGCAGAGACAGAGTCCTGCTACCCCGTGGGGATGTGCTTGTTCCATGTGCAGGCACACAAGTTGGGGAAGAAATGGGCATATAGGCCTGGGCACAATTGAATCTAATGTAGGGTTTTGACAATGTCTTTTTAAAGTCCCCGGTACAAAGTTGTTAAGGAAACTTTGTATCCATGAGGTGTAAAGTTTTGTCATGGATTAAAAACTGGGGTTGACAGATGAAGCCAGAAGTATAAATAAATTGCTCCTTATTGTGGAAAAAGCTTAGGAATAGGTGCCCCAGGACTCAGTATTGGGTCATCTTAACATCCTAGAGCAGGGAATGAATAGTAGGGGTCCAAATGTAATGATTATTATTTATGTTGCCCAAGATGAGGGAGGATTGTGATGACCTCTAGAGGAATTTAATACAACTTGAACACTGGGTGACAAAATAACTGGTGAACTTCACTTTAAACAAGTGCAAAGCAATATGCATGGGAAAGAGCACTTAAAATTACTCATTTACACTGTTAAGTTTAAAAATGATCTGTAACCGCTCAGGAGGAACAACTAGAAGACAATGTGGACTGTCCATTGAAAATATCTGTTCTGTGCTTGCATATCAGCAGTTAAAAAAATGTTAGGTTATATTAAGAAGAGGATAGACAATCATGAGAGAAATATTATAGTACCTTTTTATAAACTGATATAATGTGCTTACTTAGAATACTGAATTCAGTGTTGGTCACATTGTCTCAAAGAAAACACAATGGAAATAGAAAAGATCTAGAGAAGGAGTGAAAATGATTGAAGGAATGGGGTTGAATAGGAGTCCACGTAAAGAAACCAGGCCTATTCACAATTGTATAGAAAGGAAAAAGGAGATGAAATATAAAATATGAATTGCATAGAGAAACCTGGTCAAATGTTCTTATTTATCCTTGGTATGGAGATGCTCTGTAAAATTAATGTGCTACACATTTAATATGGGTTCTTATGGCATATATCACTGAAATAACTTTTTCATCAATTTTCTGATGTCAGACCAGAATTTTAGTTTTTTAGGATATACCAAGAAGGTATAAGCATGTTTCCCGTACACTCTACCAGAGCTAGAATCTGTTTGGCATAAAGGCATGAAATAAAGTTGAACTCCTTTCTCAGGCTTTTGCCTGAGGTGCCCAAATACCCAAGGTTGCAGTGTATATGAAGCTTGTACATATTAGCTGTTCAGCCTCTCCCATTTTTAAAGACCAAGTGAAAACCAAAAGCATCATTCAAAGAGCTGAAAATTGTAAGTAAGAGTAATTGGATATGGGTGAGATATGATCTATTAGTAGTGATGATGTGATAGTGATAAACTGGAAATAAAATGCAATATATCACAATTAGACACTTCAAAGGATACCTCTGTTGTAGTAATCCTCAGTTCTGTTTTGCGTCACAGGTCACCTTAGCAGTGTTTACAAATCTCCTCGCTGAGGTACTTATTCAAGATTTAAGGTGTTGTAATTTTCAGATGTCAAAAGTTAAAGTGCACTGATATTTTACAGAACAGTATGTCATAATTAACTTTCATTTAGATGCATTTTTATAAATATGCCTCTTCAAAATTAATTTAAAATTTCATAGGATGTTCTCTGGAGACATTTTTGTTTTCAGTTCCACTCTGAACATGGTCCAGTGAATAGGGACCAAGACTGGCAGTCAAAAGACCTTGGTTTTATGCTTGGTCTGCCACTGACCTGCTGTGTGACCTTGAGCAAATCACTTCACCTCTCTGTGTCTGTTTTGCCATCTGTAAAATGGAGATAATGTTCCCCCTTTGGGAAGCACTTTGAGATCAATGGATGGAAAGCTCTGTAAAAAAGACAAGTATTATTTCCTTTAGATGTTTACTTTGCTGAAACAAACAAACCCTGTTCTTTTTAATCCTGAAAACTGTTCAAAATTAGAACCACAGCCAAGAGTTAAAAATGTCACTCACTATGTAATAATGAAATTATTTGCTCACCACAAAGGTATTTTAACATAAGACATAAGAACATTTTAATTTCTATCTTTCATGCAGAGGTGTGATATGGACAGTATTGAGCTTTCCTTTCTCTCAGCCATTCCAGGAACGTGAGATAAGGGATGGAGATTCTCTTTCCCCCACACTCAGCCTTGAAAAAGGGGGAAAGAGAGTGGAGCTATACAGACCCCCCAGCACTCATGATGGGGGAGGAATTGGGAGGGAAGCTTCTCCAAAATTTACCAGCAGACAGGAGGGAGTGATGTAGATGTTAGAGGCACTTTCTCTCTCCTAGGAGGGATGAGTGATCGGGAATCTTTATTCTCTCTATGTTATTAGCCAAAAGACTAAACCTATGGTATTCATCCAACAGTGAATTCTGACCATGGACCCCCGTTCAGGCCCATATTGAGTATTATCCTTGGCTGTAGGTAAATATGTATTTTCCAGTGTTCTATTAATAAAAAATAGGTTTGCAATCTCTTATATTGGCCAGTCCAAACCCTTGCTTTAAATAAGATGGGCCCTGTACTACTTTACTCTTTCCAGAAATCCATCAGACCTATCTGAAAGAATGATAGTTTTAACTCTCTCTGGTCCACTTACAATTTCCTGTAAACCCTTGCCATAGCAGAACCACTTTGCACAGCCTAAAACTGGGCATACTTGCAGGCACTGTAAAGAAATAATAAATGGCATGCTAAAAATTCTGCATACAGTGTTGTTGTAGCTGTTTCAGTCCTAGGATATTAGAGAGACAAGATGGGTTATTGCAGTGGCTCTCAACCTTGCCAGACTACTGTACCCCTTTCAGGAATCTGTTTTGTCTTGAGTTTCCCCAAGTTCCACCTCACTTTAAAAATTACTTGCTTACAAAATCAGACATAAAAATACAAAAATATCCCAGCACACTATTACTGAAAAATTGCTTACTTTCTCATTTCTGTCATATAATTATAAAATAAATCCATTGGTATATAAATATTGTACTTACATTTCAATGTATAGTATATAGAGTAGTATAAACAAGCCATTGTCTATATGAAATTTTAGTTTGTATTGACTTCGCTGGTGCTTTTATATAGCCTGTTGTAAAACTAGGCAAATATCTAGATGAGTTGATGTACCCCCTGGAAGACCTCTACGTATCCCCATGTGTACGTGTACCCGTGGTTGAGAACCACTGTTTTATTGAACCAACTTCTGGTGGTGAGAGAGAAGCTTGTCCCCCTCACCACCGGAAGTTGGTCCAATAGAAGATATTACTTCCCTCACCTTGTCTCTCTAAAAATTCTACATTCAGGATGAAAGGGCCAAAGTGAAATAAAACTTCTGTTTGGAAACCAGAACCGCTCAGGGCTGTATTTCAGGCACACTGTAAAGTGGGAATAATATAATCTCCGTTGCCCTGCAAGAGATTCTTCCTTGTATATCTAATTGAATGGAATGAGCTTTGTTGCAACAGAACTCATATTAAGTTTGTTATCGACATCTATCTTCTAGTTTCTCTTTTAATGACTTTAACTTAAGAAGATAACTTTCTTTCTTCTTTCTTAATAGCAGTCTGCTAGTTTATATCAGTTTCCAGAAATGTGGGTTCCTTTCTGTTTATTTTTACCATCCAGAGTACTATTGATTCTTTGGTATCTGCTAAGTAGATCTATTTTGAGGACAGTTTCTTCAAAGACATGTCTGTTCAGACTTGACTTATTTATGTGTGATTTCTGTTACACAACAAGCCAGTCAGAGAAAGGAGGTATCTGTACATGGTGTTTGAAAAAGAAAACATGGTTTTATAGAAAACCAGTATGGTTTAAAAATACATTTATTGTAATAGTATATTTTGAAGAGTTATACTAATATACATTTGATTCTTTATTTTAAGAGTTCTTATTGGGAAAATTTAGCGTGTCCTTTAGGAACTAAGGACATGGGCTAGATTTTCAAGAGACTCTGAAGGAATTAGGTGCCCGGCTCCCTTTTAACTTCAGTGGGAGTCAGGCAGCTAACTTTCTTAGGGTTTGTCTACATGCAGACACTCCGGAAAGTTAATCTGAATTAGTTTTTAAAGCAGATTAAACTACACTAAACCCCTGTGTGGACACTCTTATTCAGAATTAAAGTAACCTTAATTCAGTTTAGCTTAATTCACTTTCAAAGTGAATTCTGAACAAGAACATCCATTTAGGCAGCTTTTGAAAATCACAGCCTTTGATGTCAGAGATGATTAGTGCCCTAACTGGTAAACTGGTCTCCAGCTCTCTTGTTGAAAGCATTCCACTTTGTATTTAATAATAAAATATTAAGTGGGTTGGAAAGAGTGAGAATGCATCTCTAGTTCGGTCATTAGGGCATTCTCCTGAGAGGTGGGAGATCCCTATTCAAATTCTTTCTTCTCATCAGGCAGAGGAGGGAATTGAATCAGTCTCTCCGACATCCCGGGTGAGTTTACCCACACACTGAGTTATAAGGGAGGCTGCCTCTTCCTCCTCCTCTTCCCCATGCCAGTGCTGGCCCCCTCAGCTGTTTTTGTGTGGAGTTAGGCAGGGACCTAAACCATTCTCTCAAGAAACAGCTAAGTCACCTGACTCCAGCAGTGGATTCCCTGATGTGGATTGCAAGCAGAAATAAACATTTCCCTGTAGCCCAGACTTAGGCGTCTAAATCTGTAACAGGGGCGGGGTTTAGAACACACCCCTCTCATTGTCTTACACCTTTGGCTAGCTTAGGTGTCCCTCAACTGTTGTGCTGGCTTTTGTGAATCTCATTTGCAGGTGCCTGTCTCTCCCCATGTATTGTTTATGGAGCATGAGTGCCTAACTCAGGGTTTGTAGATTCCAGTGATTTTCTAGGCACCTAAAAGTTAGATGTGGCAACATTCAACATGACAATGCCTAAAACCCATTGTGGATCCGACCAGGGCCTTTCTGTGCCTCATTTCCCCATCTTTAAAATGTGGATAGTGGTATTTCCCTACCTCACAGAGATGTTTTGAGGATGAGTACATTAAAGATTGAGATGTGCTCACCTACTACAGTCAGAGGGCCATACAAGTACCTAAATAGATTATCTACATTAGAAATTTGGTAGGCCTTTGGTAATAAATGCTTAGTCGATTGGTCTTTTTTCTGTAGCACTAGTCACCCTATCTAGATGCAGAAATTGTCAGCAGAGATTATAGTTTAAGAGGTGTGGTTTCATGTGTTTTATTACATGCATCTTAAAGGAGTATTCAGGTACCATTTGTGACAATCCATTAGACAAAGAATGACTTGTTCTCCTGTATGATTTTCAGATAAAATAATAAATAAAAAATACTTAATGTCAAACTATTTCTCATACAGTAGTTTCTTCATATGTTATTGTATGTACAGGGTTGGTTTATTATATACAGGGTTGGTTTATTATTTTAAGTTTGATTATTATTCTGCTGGTTGCTTGTTTTTTTAGAAAGATACCATGAACGCATTGCGGGGAGGGGGAAGGCACAGATAAAGAATTATTTGAAATTTGCAAGCACATGGGACAAAAAAGGTTGGCCTGCAAACCATTTGTGAATGTGTTTGTAAGCTTGCATCATTGTAAACTGATAAGACATAATTACAATAAGCACAATAAAATGTGTTTTATGTAATAAATGAGAGGAGTAGCATGAATAAATCTTATGATAGATGTATTTGTTTTTTCCACTGAGCAGATTATCCATACAAACGTACACACTCCTAATGAATTCTCAAGTGCCCCCGGTATTGAAGATTTCTGCTAGTTGAAAAGTGTTAGAATTCAAAGCGCATCAGCTTTAGGACTCCAGAAGAGCTATGAAATCCCTCTTGCCATCTCCTTGTGGATGTCTTTTTAAAGTACTTTCTGATTGGTTTTCTTTTACAAAACTGAACTGGTCATTGAAAAAATATGATTTTGCAGTACCAAATCAAGTTTTGAAAGTGGCCATAACAACATGTTGCTTCAAAAGCCATGTTGGAGGCTACAAATTAATGTGACAAGATTTGGGAAACCATACATTCACACTTACAAAGTGACAGCACTGCATGTACATAAAAGCTCCAGCAACAGGAGGGGGGAAGTGTATCATGGATTATAAAATTCCAAAAGGCGGGATTGCGCCAATAGAAAAACACTGAGAAATTAAACACAAAAATGCATTTTCCCTTTGGGCTAGTAAAAAGGTGAGAATACATGATTGTGAATTTCTGGTGATGGCAAATATCTGTACCACAAAATATCAGAAGAAATTTTAAATCCAGAAATCTCCATCTGGACAGACCATTATTATATAAATAGGCTCTGTCCACTCCCTGCTTTAAGATAAATAGCAGTTTGAAATATTATTTCAAGTGCAGATTTAGTGGAGGGTATAATTTCTGTTTCATAGGAGGTTAAGCAGATCATAGTTCTGCATACATTATGTATCAAAGCTTTCCAATTAGTTCAGTAACAGATAGCATTTAATCAATGGACATGAAAGAACATTGCCGTAGGTATTTCCTTCAGTTACAAACATAGCTAACTCATTCATCAAGGAGGGGAAAAGGCTTTCCCAGGTCTCTTGCTTGACACAAGGCCAACGTTAATATTCTCAGGAGAAATGTTTGCATTAAAAGATCATTGCCTAGATATGCCTAATGTAAGTTCATGTAGCGTGTTTGAAAACTTGACATTGATATATCTACCGACAGAATCAAAAATAGTTTCAGACAGTTAAATGAGAGCTTCCCACATCCCTTTCCTGTTTTTTGAACATTCAATGACAGTTCCATTCCCTTTGCCTCAAGGGAAAGAGTAAGGACCATTGGGGTCCTCCTCTGTCTTGTGGTTTTAGATTCTGTTAAATAAGTGCCTGCTTTCCAGCCCACTCTGACCTAAGTTTCAGTTTGGGCTACGAGAAATGCTAGGCCACAAAAGTTGATTATGTTCTGAAGCATCCTTGCTAAATAAATGTTCCAAAGAAATATTGCTTCTGTTTAGAGGCTATTTTTCTGAGAGATGGGCAGAAGCAATGTCTGGAATGACTAGGGTCTCCTCATGTTTTCTCGCTGATTGCCACAAGAATGTCTCCGCATGAGAACAGAACAACTAAGGGGAATATGTTGTGCTTTCACAGCATAAAGAGAGATTTCCAGATATGTGGCAAACTAAGGAATTTCATTGTTAGAACTCTTGGGGCATGAAAATGCCAACTTACAAGGATAGATGCTCCTTAGTATAAATGTATAACATAATGCTGCAATTTACAGTGGCCATATCAGTGTCATAAGCAAGTGTGGAAAAAAATATCCTCTGGGCCAGTGCTGGAGATACACATGTGTTTTGAGATCCTGTAGAGAATTTGCAAACATGCCCTATGGCTATCTTAAATTCTAAGGAGATTGACCATGAGCTGCCTGTGACCTGTGCAGCAGCCTCTGTAAGCTGCTGCTCTCCCTCCTGCACAGGTGGGCAGTGTGTGGCCCCAAACTCCCTCTCCCCATGCATTGATCAGTGCAGCTGAGATGGCATGGAGTGAGGTGGAGTAAGCTACACTCACCTGGCCTACCTCACTTTCCCCCTAAAGGAAGGGGAAAGCAAGGACTGAACTGTGACACTAGTCACAGCTTAGACCCCAGTGTGCTCCTGGGGCATTGCAATGGTGCACTGCCCCTTACTTTAGAGTTCATGGTAATTTCAGTACCTAGCCCTGGAAAGTGAGAAAGTCAGCACTCTTTCCTCACTGGGGGTATTAAATACGAAACAGAGCTTTCCTGAAAGGTGCAAGGAAATGAATGTCCCTCTTTAACACCAGAAATCTCAAGGATATTTTGATATGTTTGAGCATCTTCATTTTTCAGAAACTTATAGATTTGAATTCAAAGAGTTTGTCTGCCAGTGCAGATATATCCTCTGCCTCTGTGATGGACTGCAAATTGCAAACTGTCAGTGTAAATGGTTTCAGAAAGCCATTTTCCGTTATGGACCTGAAGCAAATAAATCTATCGAAGTATCAATGCTTTATAAGTTTACCCTACCTCAGGTCATGCAACTTCCTCTGGGAAACTATTTAGTCATATTTTCATATCCTTTTGGGCAATATGCATGGGAAGTTTCTCCTGTTTGCCAAACAAGATTTGGTTTTCCACACAGATTTCTATTATTTGGGCCAAAAATATAATTTTTAGAAACTTAAACTGCATTTTAAAAGTTGATTGTGCTCTGTGCCTTGCAGTTCACTGTAGATAGCAAGGTAGTAATTGAAAAAAACTGGAGAGGAAAATTTTTCTCTCTTTCTCAAACTGAAATTACGAAGCCAATTGGCTAAATGTAGGAGATATATGTCGAACATACTGGCCTTAATTTTAAATATAGAATTACTTCTGTACTATACAAACTTAATTGTACCTAATTAGGTCGTACTGGCTGTTCCATTATGAAGCACTGTTTTCAGATACTTAGAACTTACTCAAAAGCTCTCCTTTTGGATTGAAATTTTCCTTGCTTAATCTCAGTCTAAAAGTGATTTTCACTCTGAATCCGCTTGATATTTGAGAGGAGACACACAGTAATGAAGTTCTAGTTCAGGCTCATCTAAATTTTCATGCAAATCCACTAATTGGTGTGAGTTTATGAACATTAGCACACTTATCAATCAGACAAGTTTAACACTATTTCAGGTTCTGTTGTAAACATTTTGCACACCCCTATTGCAACCCCTTAGAACCCTACAAGTGAAATAGTTTTTTTTTTCCCCAAAATCAAGATGGAGTGGTGCTTCAAGTTTGTAACATTTTTTTTGCAAATATTTATTAAAATAATTATTACAAGAATGCTAAGGTTGCAAAATGAAACAGTCAGAAGTCAGGAAGGGCCTTCTCCAGGTTCATTATCAAACCATAGAGATTTCCCTTTCCTTCAATTTACCTGTAAGACTACAAGGCAAAATGTCTTATTTAGGTGGTTCATAGCATCATTATTTGCTGGGAATACATGGCTTCAGCCAGCTGCTAATGCTCCTTCCCCAGCAACTGGAAGCAGGGCCGGTTCTGGCTTTTTGGCCGCCCCAAGCGAAAAAAAAAAAAAAAAGAACGGGGCGGCCAGAATGGCAAAGCAAAAAAACAAAAACAAAAAAACCCTGCGGGACGGCCGGAGCGCAGGTGTGTGTGTGTGGGGGGGCAGTGGGAGGGAGCGGGCAGGAGAGAGAGAGAAGGGGGCGGCCAGGGCTACAGCGGGGGCGCTGCTCCAGTCGGCAGGGAGGGAAGGAAGAGGACTGCCCTGCAGGGCACTCTGGTTCTCCGCGCCGCTGCCCCTTACGGGGCAGCCAGTGCGGAACAAAAAAAAAAAAAAAAAGAGCAGCCGTGCCGCCCTAGGATTGGGCAGAATGCCGCCTCGAACAATCTGCCGCCCCAAGCACCAGCTTGCTCAGCTGATGCCTGGAGCCGGCCCTGACTGGAAGCCCTGACTGGATTACCCCAATACATATTGCTTGCTGAAACAGCAAAGCCAAATGAACCCAAGACAGGACTTCCTGTCTGTTGGGCAGACAGACTCCCCTCCTGCAAAGCTAGATCTCTGGTAGTAGCTGTGTGGCTCAAACTTCAGTCAGTAATGGATTCTTAGAGGCAGTCTTGCAGTAAAAATCTAGCTCACTGGGACTTCCATTGTAAGTCTGACAAACAAGGATGTGCAAACCTAACAGGTCTGCTTGAGTACAGTCAGCACTCCATAGGTTGAACTGCTCATATCATAGATGGAATAATTTTGCACTATATGACACACACTTGTAACACACTGAAGGGCAGGGGGAAGGGCAGGAAGCAAGGGAAAGTAGGGTGACCAGACAGCAAATGTGAAAAACTGGGACAGGGGGTGGGAGGTAATAGAAGCCTATATAAGAAAAAGACCCAAAAATTGGGACTGTCCCTATAAAATCGGGACATCTGGTCACCCTAAGGGAAAGCGTCACATGCTTAATTCTCTTCTCCCACAGATCAGCTCACAGGAAGGGGCGGGGGGGAGGAAGGGGGAGAAAGTGCATGAGGAACTCTTTGAGTTCACACTTGTATTGTTCCAGCCAGATTCTTCTCTGAAGAGGGAAGAGTTTGACGCCCTGCCTATCTATGCATTTATCCTGCACTCATCGCTGTGTGGCTCAGAACAGGAGCACAGTCTCCAAATTCAGTGGGCTGGAGGTTCTGTAGCATAATCCTGTTAGATCCCTGGGCCTGCACACTGTATACTGGCATCTTCCACAGTTCTGCTTGGCCTGTCGCTCAGTGTAGGAGACCCATTACCTACATCTCCCCAAAATGCCCTCTCCAGCAGGGATTCCAAGAGGATGCTTTCTAGTTCCTTTGTCTCCTGTCCCGTTGGCACGCACCTTGAAATCCCGTGGAACATATACTGTCAAATGGTCTTCTGTACATGTGCAGGAAGAGGGGTAGTCAGCCATGTCAACATTACTCTCCCCCTTTTGTGCATATAGACTTCTTTGGGCCCTTATTTCCAGTCTGCTGCTCCCTTCTGCACTGCGGAGCAGAGACAAGCATGGAGACCCAAGTTTGTAAGCTTTTAGAAATATGTATATCTTTGTAATTTTCTTTTTTTCAAGTTAATTCTGTCCTCGCAGGGCTTGACTATGTGCATGTAATTTTAAATTTCCATAAGCAACAAAAATTGTAAATGCAAAACTTTGCATTCTACTTTAAGGAACAACTTCACAGGAATTCCTGTTATAATCTGTTCCCCAGATCTCTCACATTCAGGGACACATGGATGCAAAGAAGCAAATTTCTAAGAAGGCCTCTAAAATTCATCGACAAGAGTTATGAGCATTTGTGCATGCAGGCTGGCAACTGCACAGGCAAATGTACATACATCAATAAATGTAGTGTTTTGTGATTGCATGTTGATGTATACATAAATATTACAGGAGCAATGTTAGAGTCTGCTTTGAAAATTGGGCCCAGAAATTAAAAGGCAGAAGGAACCAATACATATCTGAATGTCTTTGACTGTAGGATTTGTAGATGTATGTGGTTGAAAATACATTTATAGGAGAAGAGTTGAAAATCATAAAAAGGCAATTGCACAGCAAAAACATATAGTTTTTTAATGATGTATGATGAAATACAGACCTGATAAAAACTGTTTTTATAAGGCCTAACTGTTGTCAGTTAAAACTAATATCGTAGTTAAAACTTTAATTCAGAATTCTGAATTATTTTATTTATTTATTTATATATATATATTTTAAGTCTTTTAACGTACAAAACTATTCAGGCATTTTCCTTCTGGCTAAAAAAAAAAATCAGTCTTATAAAGTAGGTGTTCTTTGCAGAATCAATGTTGATGAGAACCATACCACTGAACAGGAAGTTCTAAAGACAGAGAATGGCAGACAAGAGCTGCTCCATCTGCTCTGGAAACATATTACTGTACAGTGGAGGCCAAAACAACTGACAAGACGAAGTCATTATTAATGGAAAGACTCTGAACTCTGGCCATTTGTCAAGCTGACTCAAGTAGTCCACTGCTGGACCTGATGAGCTAGCAAGTATCCAACATAGATTTGTGCTCTAATAACTGTCACATGCAGAGGTGTTACTGAAACAAATTGCTGAAGTATTAGGAAAAAAAGGGGGAACGTATGTTGATCAGCCAGTGACCCTGTTTGCTAACTTCACTAATAAAGATTCAAAAGATTTTTTTAAAAAGCTATTGCAAAAATAGAGAGAAATGCAGGGTGAAATCCTGGCAGCATTGAAGACAATGGCAAAACTCCCATTGACTTTAGTGGGGCCAGGATTTCACCCACACTATATAACATTTCAATGCAATACTCCTGCATGATTTTATTTCATGTTACAGGAGCTGTCTTGGTTTGTATGCTAATGAAATATTTTCTTTGTCTGCCAATAGTAAAAGTTCCAGTCCTGAGGCCAGTGAAAGCACTCCTTGTTCTCTTCGAACATGTGCATCTTTTGGACCAATTAAATGTGATAAGGATGACTCTGCTTCTTTCTCATGTTAACCAATGTTGAAATCTGGGAGTCAAAAGAATCAGCTGAAATATGCATAGATGCTATTGTAGCCAAGACAGGATTTGTGTATTTTTTTCCACTGTTTGAGGGAGTCTGGAATTGTATCATCATTTTGAAATTTGTGAATCATTGCATGTTAGAAGATTTATCAAAAGCAGTGCTCTTTTCTCTCTCACCCTACAGAGTGCTGCTATGTATGCTGAGTTACCAGTAATTCATATATATTGCATAATTCATATATATTGTTATCTCACTGCTAATCTGCTGTCTGACTTTAATAGCATTGAGCAATGTGCTGCCATTTTTACAAATTATTGCGGTATTCTTCTGGTAGCTGGAGGCATTTTCCTAATTCAAAAATATATTCAAAATCTTTTATTTTCTTATTTTACTCCCTTTCCTGTGCATTTTTATGTGCATATTTTATTACAGTTTTGAATCTATCTCATTCAATTCATTTTGTTGTTCATTTAATTTATTTATCTGATACCTTTCATACTGTCTAAAACAAAAGTACCAAGGCAGCAAACAGTAATTATTAAAAACATACAGAGCTCCAAACTTACAGCCTTACTCTTCAGTAAAACACACTGAGGAGATCCAATCTACCAGAGGAAAACATAACAAAAAGAATAGAAAATAAAATATTGTTCAGCCACAGGCCTGACCGAACAAAAAAGCCTTGCATCCTGATCTGAGTCTTGCCTAAGTAAAGCGCTGCCAGGCAGTCGTGGAGGAATCAGTTCAGAAACTGAGGGTCTGCAGCTAAGAATCCTCTTCTGCTGACCTGGGAAAACTGAATTCCGGGCACTGACAGCCTAGAGGACCTCAGCGAATGTGATCGGATATAGAGAATGTGGTGATCTTTTATATAACAGGATCCTAGACCATGTCGAATTTTAAATTGAGAATAACACCTTGATTTGTAAGTGGAACTGAATAGATAGCCAGTGCAGCACATGCAATGCAAATCTTATAGGTAGAGCTCATTGAAATGTTTACGAAAAAGACTTTTCTATAAAAAAAATGCCATTTTGTCAAAATGAGAGAGAGCTTTCATTTCCTCTTCCTGCCAATAGTGGGAAAATTATCAACTGTTTGTTTAGAGTCTGATGCCGAAATTACTTTGCACAGGCTAGTAGATCCTGTGGTGCTATCAGAGGATTAGTGGCTGATATTATGAGCCTTGTTCCTATGGTATCTGGGGGTTTCTGCTCCCAGGTCAAAGGTATCTTGCATGGGGAGGCTTGCCTGGGAACTGTGGTAGGGAAGGATTCAGGATGGATGGACAGGTTTTGACTGGAGTTACTGTGGGTATCCCAGGCAGCCACATTCTTGTTTTACCCATGGTTCTACTGAGTGCTGGTTGTGGGGTGAGGAAATGTGTGCACTGTGGATCTCATGCCCAGAAGAATGAGGATGATAGGGATTTCATTAGCTGCAATGTGTATGGGAGAAATTTGGACGTGTATATAAACAGTGCCCAGAGGCATAACACAATAGGGAAAGATTTCATTCCCATTCGTACAAACGTTTCTCCTTCTCTGAGCCAGGGGATAAGAGGGTTCTGAGCATCCCTACAAGAAGTGATGAAGGCCCTGTTTTGAGTGTCATGGACTCTCTACGTGGGGGGGGGGGGAGGGAAGGGGAGGACTGATTTTTGTCCTTTCCCGGTACAGGATTCGGAAGGGGTCAGCGAAAGTAAATGAGAACCATTGAGAGACAGGATGCTACAGATATGGCATACTTTCTAGTTGGGGAGCAGGTTTTAATGTGCCCAACTTTAGGAACAGGAGTGTTTGATGAAATTGGAATGGGAAAATCAGGATCCCAGGAGAATGCTGGGGTTATGTTAACTGCAGGCAGCCCCTGTTGTCTAAACCACACAGCATGTTCACAGTTCAAACGGGTAATGGATTTTCTGTATTAGGTACTGCCTTAGGCGAGGGAGAGTAAAGAGGAGACTTTGGGTTCATGAGAAGCACATCTGTTGGGGGATGGGGATAGTGGCAGTACCAGACTTGCGCAACTTCAGAAAGAACTCTGAGAGCTGGGATCAGGATCTGGGGACTTGGGGAGCTCCCCCAGTTGAGAGTAATGAACCAGTCAACAGGAAAAAAGTGGCAAAAGGAAGGAAGGGGGGGAGTAAATTGGAGGAATTAGTAGCATCAACATGTCAGTCAAGTAGGTGAGGATCACAACTACTTGTGATCATTCAGACCTGAGCCTTTTTTAAAATGGTACTAAAAATAGCAACTTGAAACATGCTCTCCATTCTGAGTGTGCAATAGAGGCAGATGATCTTTGAGTTTTTGAAAGGGCATGAATTAGATCTAGTGGGCATCTAGGTGTAACATTTTGGGAGCTCGGTGAGATTGGAGGAAGAACATATATCTTTTTGTTCCCCTGGGCCTGATACCTATGATGAAGTAGGGGTACTGTTTAATACTTATGCAATATTGGTTCAGAGAGTAGTAGAACTGCAGACAGGAAGGGGTTTATGAATTGATTTCTGTTTGGATGTAAGGTATTGTGTCATTATCTACAACCCACCATGTCAGAAGCTGAGGAAAAATCTTTTTAAAGAGGTTGTTGCTTTCTTGATGGCTCAACAACTGTGGTTTTTTTAAAGGAGATTTTAATTGTTTAGCTCAGGGGTCGGCAACCTTTCAGAAGTGGTGTGCCAAGTCTTCATTTATTCACTCTAATGTAAGGTTTTGCGTGCCAGTAATACATTTTAACGTTTTTAGAAGGTCTCTTTCTATAAGTCTATAATATATAACTAAACTATTGTTATATGTAAAGTAAATAAGGTTTTTAAAATGTTTAAGAAGCTTCATTTAAAATTAAATTAAAATGCAGAGCCCCTGGACAGGTGGCCAGGACCTGGGCAGTGTGAGTGCCACTTAAAATCAGCTTGCGTGCCGTCTTCGGCACACGTGCCATAGGTTGCCTATCCCTGGCTTTAGCTGCAGTGACCAACAGAGCAAAACAAGCAGAAGGGTTGCAAGTTGATGAAACT
Organism: Malaclemys terrapin pileata; assembly: GCF_027887155.1. Classification (NCBI taxonomy): domain Eukaryota; kingdom Metazoa; phylum Chordata; order Testudines; family Emydidae; genus Malaclemys; species Malaclemys terrapin. Next base: position 51,707,954 of record NC_071509.1, on the reverse strand, counting down.
TACAAGCAGTATGTGATGCTACAGGGTTAAAGGATGTTTTGGGGTTCCCTTGTTTAAGAAGAGAGGGAGATTTCACATTTTTCAGAGGGCTGTTGGGTCAGTGGTTGGACAATCTGGAGAGCAACCTGTAGAGTTCTCTAACCGCTGCTTGGTCTAAATTGAAGTTGGGGAGAACAGGACATACTTTTGGCCAGAGTTATTGTAAACAGAATACTTGTTTACTTGATAATACAGTTGAAATTACAAAAGGTGAATGCATATATATGGAACAAGAAACATTTCAGGACCTTTTTGCATCCCAGGTAGAATGGTGGGAACTGTGCAAGTAGAGCCTGGTGGCCTCTCTATGTTCCTTTTCAGGGCATCTCTATATAACTGATTGCAAAGTCACTTGAGAGATCTTCATAGTCAATTGAAAGCTAGGGAATGCATGGACATTTGAAGGGTCTTAAAAGAAGTTAAGAAGGAAATGGTTCCGTATCGAAAGAGAGAGCTGGATTCAACTAAATTTGCCAAGGACTTTAGAACAAAAGGTAGGGCAGCCTTCTCTGGTATATTTTGAGGTTGCAAGGCTGAGTGTATGGGGCAGTAGACCATGTTCCCCTATCTGGATGACTGCCTGCTAAAAGCACTGCCATACAAGGAGGCAGTTCACGCCACTCACACCACTCTACCCACCCTCCTCCCCTCTGCTTCGGAGTTTCAGCTTGATCCTCTGGGGTAGAGCAGGAACTGGGTGACGGTTGGCTGCGCGCATGGGGTAGCCACTCGGAGCGGCGCAAGACAGTTGTGCGTGCATGGCCAACCAGGGCACTGCTACCACAAGTCTCCAACTAGAAGCGCAGGGCGCCAAGACACCTAAAGTGGAGCATCCACAGGGACAACCATCTTGAAAAACCTCCAGTTACCTCACAAGGTGAGTAACCTTCTCTTGTCCCTTTAGTCCACTGTTGTATTTTTTTCCCCTCTGGACCCTTAGTTGTGGATAGTATATGGTAATGGAGGATTTCAGATCTTAAAAGTATGGATTGTGGGAGAAGAATTTCACTGTGTCAGTGAAAATATTTGCTCATGCAGAGGATGTCACAGTGCTGGTGGGCAGTACAGAAGATAAGGATGTATTTTTGACACCTTAAACAATTACTCAGCTACAACCAGAGCTGTGGTCAACAGGAATAAGAGCAACGCTTTGTGGATAGGGATTTCAGGATGCTCCTTTGTTCTGCCAGAGGATTTACAGGTTTCAGAATAGCAGCCGTGTTAATTTGGTCTTGAATAGAGACTGAGAGTGGCTGGGTCATTACACAAATTGAATCTATTTCCCCATGTTAAGTATCCTCGCACCTTTTTGTCAACAGTCTGAAACGGGCCATCTTGATTATCACTACAAAAGTTTTTTTTCTCCTGCTGATAATAGCTCATCTTAATTAATTAGCCTCTTAGAGTTGGTATGGCAACTTCCATCTTTTCATGTTCTCTGTATGTATATATATCTTCTTACTATATGTTCCATTCTATGCATCTGATGAAGTGGGCTGTAGCTCAAATAAATTTGTTAGTCTCTAAGGTGCCACAAGTACTCCTGTTCTTTTAGAGGATTTACAGTTCATGATGAGCCCTCTTTTGGATATAGATATATTGATATAGATATATAGGCTATAGGGGGACATAACAGTCTTCAAATATGTAAAGGGTTGTAAAAAAGAGGGTGGTTCAAAGATTCATAGATTCTAAGGCCAGAAGGAACCATTATGCTCATCTAATCTCACCTTCTCACCACCACAGGCCACAGAACTTCTCCAAAATAATTCCTAGAGCAAGTCTTTTAGAAAAACATCCATTCTTGATTTAAACATTGTCTGTGATGTAGAATCTACCATTACACCTGGGAAATTGTTCCAGTGATTAATTACTCTCACCATTAAAGATGTAGTCTAACTTCCAGTCTGAAGTTGTCTAGCTTCAACGCCCAGTCATTGGATTGTGGTGTTCTTTTGTGTGCTAGATTGAAGAGCTGATTATCAAATATTTGTTCCCTATATAGGTACTTACAGACTGTAATCTTAACTGTAACCCCTTAATCTTTTCTTTGTTAAACTAAATAGATTGAGCTACTATCGCTATAAGGCATGTTTTCTAATCCTTTAATCGTTCTTGTGGCTCTTCTAGGAGCCCTCTCCAATTTATCAACATCCTTCTTGAATTGTAGGCACCAGAACTAGGCAGAGTGTTCCAGCAGCAAACACATCAGTACCAAATGCAGAGGTAAAATAACCTCTCTACTACTACTCCTCAAGATTCCCCTGTTTATTCAGAATCACACTAGCTCTTTTCACTACAACATCACAGTGGGCACTCATGTTCAGCTGATATCCACCATGACCTCCAAATCTTTTTCAGAGTGACTGCTTCCCAAGGTAGAGTCCTCCATTCTGTAAATATGGCCTACATTCTTTATTCCATATTAAAATGCATATGGTTTCTTGTGCCCAGTTTACCAGGCAATCTAGATCACTCTATATCAGTGACCTGTCCCCTACATTATTTACCACTGCCCCAATTTTTATGTCATCTGCAAACTTTATCAGTGATGATTTTATGTTTTCTTCCAGGTCATTGATAACGACATTAAATAGCATAGGACCAAGAACTGATTGTTGCAGGATCCACTGGAAACACTCGATGATGATTACCCATTTACAGTTATAACTTGAGACTTATCAGTTAGCCAGTTTTTAATCCATTTAATGTGTGGTTTATTAATTTTACATCATTCTTTTTTTTAAATCAAAATGGCGATCAATTGTTCTTCGTGTCCACCAATGATAGGATAAAAAGTAATCATCTTTATTTGCAGCAAGAAAGATTAGATATCAGGAAAAACTTTCTAACTGTAAGAGTGATTAAGTTCTAAGTTACCAAGGGAGCTTGTTGAATCTCCGTAATTGGAGCTTTTAAGAACAAGTTAGACAAACACCTATCAGAGATGGTCTTTAGGTATACTTGGTCCTTCCTTGTGTGGGAAGATAGAGATCCTTTGAGGTCCTTTCAGCCCCACATTTCTACAATTCTATGTTATTTTAAGACTAACCTTTGGCAGTGGTTCAGCATTGAGTTGAACTGGAAGAAGCAATTTTCTTCCTGTCAAGTAACAGTGATGAGGTGAAAGAGATGGACTCTGACACTGGTAAAAATGGTGATGTTAATTAAACCATTCCTATTACCTCTTCGCTTTTATGTGGCATATGTATATCCTCCCCCTGGAAAATTGTTGGTTAAATTGACAGAGTTATTCTTTCAGATACTCTGAGGCAATAAATGTAACTTAATGAAGACAAGTCTAGCCCATGTCAGGTAAAGAAGGGGGTTTGGGGACAGGATGCCCATAAGTTTTCTTAATGGTGGAGGTTTTGTTTTTTAATTTTCATAGGGTTCATGTGGCTGGCATTAGGGAATGGCCACTTGTTCTCCAGTATTACTGAGAAATGTAACAGAGGAAGAATTGGGGTAACTCATAGGCAAAAGTGGATTGGTGAGTCACTTTGACACAGTCAGTGCAATGCCTTGTGGCTAGGAGCAACATTGCAGGGTTTCATACTCTTTTTACTTCTGCTATCCAGGTCCATTAATGGTGCCCATTTGTCTTGTGATTCAGCTCTCTGGCCTGGTCTCCCTTGGTCTCATCCCTTTTGGAGTAAACCAGGGTTTTCACACATATTGCCAGTCCCTTACACTGGGTTGGTCCAGACCCAATATTCTTCTGGCCCTTGGGCTTCGGGTCTTCTGACTAGTCCTCTCGGAGAGGGTGTAGGGTAATCCAATCCCTTCCTCTTTCCTGGGTTCCAGCCCAGGGACTTTTGTGAACGGTGGTTAAGGACTGTCTGGTCAGACTTTTTGCTTCTTGCCTGGGCTGCTTTCTATAGTGCATCCACCTTCTCCTCAATGGGCTTATATTCTCAGCAGGGGTCTACCCCAGGGCCAAGCCCCTAATCTTGGTCCTCTAAGTAACAGAAGTAAAGAAACTCAATTAACAGTAATAAAGAGCAACTCCAGCTACTGTGTCCTACTCGGATCCTCCACTGGCAAATACAGGTAACAGCACTCCAGCATGGTGGCTCACAGTTGAGGATAGTGCAATACCAGAGATTGCTTAAGGAATGTTTTTTAGAACATCAGATGACTGTATTGAATTGTCCAGAAGATTGTTTTTATACCATTGAAATAAGAGCTCCCTTCAAGTATAGGGATATATGGTGGCAGGTATTTGATGATAAATTTTATGTCAGAGGCAACCTGCAAGGGAAGCACATAATAGACAGAAGCTGCCTGAGGAAGGCTGCTCTGGATCAGAGGAGATTATGGAACACTTTTTACTCTGCTGCTCCTTTAATGTCTGTATTAGGGATCTGCTGTCCTCAAAACTGAGAGTTCCCTTGTTGCATGGCCAGACATACGGACAATTGGCTTTTGGATTTTTTTCAGAATATTCTGAATCTGTCTTGATAAGGAAGGGTAGACTTTTGCCAAGTATTTTCTTTGAGACCCTCACAGTTCTTAGTGCAGCAGTTTTATATTACCTATGGTAGACCTGCTGCTTGGCCTGTTTTCAGGCACTGGATGACTCACCTGAAACTTTAGTTTGAACTATTTGTACAGTCATTCAGTTGCTAGTAATGACTGAGAAAAAACTGATGAGTTCAGCAAAATGGCAGTTGGCATGGGGGCTTATGATGTCAAATTGACTTTTAGTTCTCAGGACAATGTGTTTGAGGTGTGGAGGGTTTGGGTGTTTTCTTTTTGTATCTGTGTACTGTCCCTATTGTAATTTCTGGTTATAGTTTTGAAGTTGTCATTTAATAAACATGATCAGAGCGAGATACTCTGACTCATGGGCGGCATGTGAATTGCCAGCTGGGGGAGGCTAGCCCCAGCCCTACCCTGTCTACCTGAGGCCCTGCCCCTTCTGCACCACCATCCTTGCAGGAGCCCCACGACCACAGCCATGCCCCAAGCGCTGGGAGGGTGGGCGGCGCGGCCCCAGCCTCCCCAACCCCAGAGCTCTGGGATGGCAGGTGGTGCGGCCCCAGCCCGAGCTGGGGCCACTGCACAGGGGCACTGGAGCCATGCAGAACGGGAAGCAGGAGGGGGGCTGGGGGCGGAGCGTGGGTGGGGCCGCACCTAGTTGTTTGGGGAGGCCCGGCCTATGATACCCGCTGCCCATGCTCTGACTCTCTGTAACCCAGGATTGACCAGAAAGAGGGTCATACATACTCTACATTTTGTAAAATGTCCAAATATCCTTTTCTATTCAACCTAATTTACTCTACGTGCCCTTTCTGAGAGCATAATCAGTGGCTTCTCTTCTGTTGACTTCATTCTCCCTCTCCGTTTTGTGAAACTTTCAAAACATCTTGTTTTCATTATGCATTGAAACAAAAACAAAATGCTTTGTGAAACAGTACTGCTGTTTTCTAGCCAGCTTTAGTTATGGGCTTACCTTGACCTACCCCATTCAGAAAGCAGGCTGTTGTGCTCTGCCCACATGAAGCTTCTGGACTGCCCCAAAAGTTCATTCAGTAAACCGGCCTACAGGGCATGATAGAATGGATAGCTATGGTAAAGTTTGCATGTTAGAGCAGTTACAATCTGCATATCCAGAAGCAGCAGAGGCTCTAAAAGAGCCCTAGAGCTGTGAATTATTACACTGGGAAAGAATTGGAACTATGCCCCAAATTGAAAGTGCAGACACAATTCCCCTTCATTCCTATGTATCTGAGGTTCCCAGACCTTTCCCTGTCATGGCCTTCTTTTTGGCTGGCTAAATACCACCCCTTTATGGGGTCTTAACTTTATTTATAACAATACACTTCAAAACACTGTCCCAAATTCAGCAAGGCTATTACAGAGAGGAATAAAGTACATAAGTCAAATGAATGATTTTTACATCAGTATTATACAATATATTATATAAACCTGTACATGTTAATAAAATTGGGCTCGATGTTTACATTTTTCTTCCTTAATTTTAATAGGAATTAAAATTTGTTATTCTTTTTTAATGTCAGAAACATTAAAATATTTTTCCTGTGCTTCTACTTCGTTAATCATATTTTGCAGTACAGAATGTATACTGAATGTAAGACATTTGTAATAGCCAACTCATAAATTCTGCATCACAAAGAACTTTGTGCATTTTTAATATTTTGCTGCATTATATATTCCTTACATGTGATGTTCATTATACTGTAGTGTATATAATCTATTCTTCCCACAAAGAATCCTGCAGATGTAAATGCTCATGCTGTTGTTTGGATTAAATATAAATAAAGTGTCAAAGAATTTGGCACCTTTTTATTCTTAAATCAAATGACAAGTGTTAAACACACAGAGCTAAATTAATTGCTGGAGCCTCTGCATTAATTTCGGTAGAGTTACATCAGGGTGAATTTGGCCCATAATGTTAGTTTCAAACCATTTTTTTCTAACTTCTCAAATTAATGATGTCGTCTAAAACCCTTTGGTAAAGGAGAATAACTCAGGATTTAGGGAAAGTGTGTTGAGTGGACTCTACTTCTACTTCTAGAATTATTTGCAAAAGAATTTGCTAAAAGTTTGTATTTTGTTGATAGCTGAGAGTTTTGAAATCTGGCATAGGATTAATTTAAAAAGAGATTTTATGAATTGTAGATTTCATTAGCAAGAAAGAGCTTTGCAAATCACCGAGGGCTGATTCTGCAATCCTTAGCTGAGGAGAACTTATGTAAATTGTTCCATTGCATCCAATAACATAGCTTGCAGGAGTAATTACTGAGAGTGAGGGAGAACAGGACCCTTAGACTATCACATTATCAGAGAAGGTGCTATAAATAGCTGTTATAGAACTTTTGTGAAAATATTTTATCTATGATTTGGTTTGAAAAGCAGCCATTTGATTCTACTTTGGGTTAAGAGCAGTAATTGATGTTAATTTATATGTGTGTCTAACCATTTCCAAGGTGCAAAATTAGCAAATGACTTGTGGAGTGAATCAATAAAGCTATTGTGCCCTGTGAAGAAGTGAATAAACTAGCTATTTTAACCCAAGCCTGGGCTTCCCCTTCTCTGAGTTCCCTAGCAGATCCTTTGAGATGAATCTTCTCCTTAAATAAAGCCACTTTTTATGCTTTTTTAGTCCATACTGAGTATTTGCCAAAGAATTCTATGAAGTATCTGTGAATTTACACTGAGACAACACCACACTACTTCCCCTGTTTCCTGTACTGAATGGCCAACACCAATGATAAACTGTAATACTACTCAAGGTAGGAAGAATGTGCTGCCAGAACCTATTTATCACTTCACTGGCTTTGTACCATGCACATCCGTCTGAAGTTAAACGGGGCTATAAGAAGAGTTTTCTTTTCTTCAGCTTTGCCAATGATAGTATCTTGCATAAAGATTAAAATAGAAGTTCAGTGTTTACCAATTAGATTTTCCCAGCCCTCTAAAAAGAAGGTGGATGGGATATAATTTGCACTCAGATGCTTGCAACTACTGAGAGAATACTAATATCAATCTGTGTTTCAGGAGAAAAAGTGGCTTTTAACCAGTTAATTTTGACTTAAGTTAACACTTTTTATGGAAGCTTTTAAGCGGATTGTATTATAATATCCATGTAAAGTCAGTTAAGATTTATGTAGAATTTTGACCATTTTCGTACATATTCTAGGTTTATTTAAAATGTCCAAATATCCTGTTCTATTCAACCTAATTTACTCTACTTACCCTTTCTGACAGCAAGAGTAAACAGTGGCTTTCCCTCTGTCTGTGAAATCTCATTTTAAATCTTGGAAAATAAAGTGAAAATTAAAAAAAAATGGTGTGAGATATACTTGATCATGGAGCCGTGGGCAATGCTTACGAGCTAAACCCTGTAGTAATTCTGTTAACCAGGGAGCAGGATGCTCTTGAAGATATTTCCTACAGTAGAATGGGAATTTGCCCTTTCTAATGTTTATGCATTGCACAAAACTAGACATTTTACTTTTGCACTCTGCTACTTGTGATCAATGGGTTATTAAACACAATAATCAGAATAAGAAGCCAAAATCCACATCACAGCCCTAGGATTTCTCACATTGGCACAGAAAAAGTAGATGTGCATCTCATCACAGTTATCCAATATTATTATTATTATTATTATTATTATTTCTATTGTGGGAGCACCTAGAGGTCACTGTTGGCTGGAAAACAAGAATTCTGTTCAGTGAAAAATTTCAAGGTTTGAGCACGTTTTTTGTGTCTGCAAAACAAAAGCAAGAACTTTCTAAATCTTTCATGGGGAGGGAGAAGATGTATGTATGTATTCTCCTCCCCCTCCCTGAATATTCCAGTAGCCCAGTGGGGTAGAGTACTTACCTGGAGTGTGGAAGACCCAGGTTCAAGTCTTTGCTTTGAATCAGGTAGAGCACCCTTCTATTGATTTTGACAAAACTTTCATCAGGTAAGTTTCTCAGAATCAGGATGGAATTTATGGTGAAATCCAGCAACAGAGAAAGACCCCACCCCTGAATAGCCAATAGCCTGATGGTTGGGACACTCATCTGGGGTGTGGGATACCCAAATTCAAATCCCTGGTTTGAAGGCCTTGAAGCTGGGCATCCCACATCCTAGGTGAGTGCCCTAATCACCAGGCTATTCTGAGCATCTGCACTCTCTCTCTCCTTCCCTCCCCCCTGGTTTCAACCCAAAATTCTGTCCTGGGCCTCAGAAACCATCCAACTGAAGGTTTAGTCAAAACTGATAAGTTTCCCCCCAAAAGTTATGATTTTGTCAAATCATTTCCCAACAAAAAATGTGTCATCAAAAACTTCCCAGCCCGCTCTCGTCACTGCCCTATTATGCTAGGCAATGCACTGACACTTAAAAAAATGACAACCCCCTGCTACACAGAACTTGCATTCTAATTATAAGACAACTTAGATATAACATGCCTTGGTCACCATGAGGTTAGGTTACAGCAGTGTGCTCCACAGGTGGGTACACCTTGAAATAATTCATTAATTTCAGCTAGTACAAAATGCAACTGCGTGCCTGTTAAGTGATATTTCCCATAAGTAGCATATGACACCAGTGCTTTACTATTTGCCTTCACAGCCAGCTGCCCTCTGACAGAAGTTTCAGGTGTTATTTTTGGCCTATCAACTCAAAATGGTTTGGATATTGGCTGTCTCTCTCTTCAACTCTTATCAAGCCACTTGAATTGTCAGCTCCCTTGTTTAAAGTAGAAGTGCCTGGGAGCAGGGCACTGTACTCAGGAACAATCTTCCCTCCCCATCTTACCCTGTTTCTCTGCAAGAGCACATATTTAGTGACCTTCCAGTCTCTCTACAAAACTTAGCTGTTTTCCCAGGCCTTTTCCAGGGGTTGGCAATGGTGAAGAGTTGAGTGGAGGTGAGGGTATGGTGAGAGAGTCTGAATATTGGACAGGAGGATGTAGGGAGAGATTTTAGTTTTAGACACTGGAATGGTATGTGTGTTGTATGGGATTTGTATTAATATTTTGCACGTGTCCAGAGCTTTAAATGGATGCATGTTTAAATCAAAATAAATAAATATATTTATCCAGGTTCATATGTATGAGCAAAAATCCATCATACAATCAAAACTGTAAACATACATATTTTTAAGTTATGGCAACAGCACATTTATATTTATGTTCATGATCTTCTGTCCCTGTTAAATACATTTAATGTATCACTTATGGGAAAAGTTTAGCACTATAGCTGTTTTATTTTGTATCAGAATATGAAAATGTATCATAGAATTGCCATTAGGGTTACCAACTTTGGTTGGACGAATTCCTGGAGGTTTCATCACATGACATTATGACTCCAGGACAATCCTGGAGGGTTGGCAACCCTAATTGCCACGAGGAGGGGAAAATATCTATTGCCAGTTCTTACCAGAATGACTGACTGATAGGCAACATCCTCAAGTTATTAAATTGCTTGAACTGTAACAAATAACTAGGGCACATTGGTTCAATTAACATGATTTCACCCCAAAGATTCATCACTTAATTTCACCTGAAGTTAATTTTGCTGTAAACTAAAATCACAGAAGTAGTGGGTCAGAACCGCACCATAGGTTTTGGGTTTTTTTTTTAATGAAAATGAAAGTGTTGTTTTTATGCCATTGTTGTAATGCTTGAACTTAAAGAACTTCAAGACTTAAGAGTTAGTCCTGGTCAGTGCTTTGATGTGTGGTGGTTTTTCTTTTATGAAGAAATGGTGGTATTAAAGCTACTCATGTTAAAGGAAACATTTTCAGATAAAAATCCAGTTCTCTTGATTTGCTTCCTGGTCTTTCCATACAGTCTCTTTTACTTTGAATTTTCCTTTACAAGAGTAGCTAAATAAATACAGTAGCATGAAAGCAAATGAAAAACATATGTTGTTGTTACTCACGAGTTTAGTGAATCAAGTTGTGTGAACATCTGAATTTGTCAGTCTTACTCATTTATATTATTATCTATATTTTAATGGGACTCTTAGTACGAAAAACATTCAAAATAAAGGGAATATAGCAGAATCTTACAAAAAATAACCAGAGTGATCTTTATTGAGGCAAAGGTTGTACAGGAACAAAAACAAATAGTGTTTTTATATAAATTATAAGAAGATAAAATTATTCAGAATCTTATGAAGAGAATAGCAGTGTAAAGGAGGTAGAATATTTTGCAGTTCATGCTGGAAAGGGGTAAAAATAATCTGAAACAGACCAAGAGATTAGACTTTGGGACAGGACAGTGCATGAGCTGGGAAAATATTGTAATGTGGTTTAATGAATGGGCCATTGTAATATAGAAGATATGATATGGTAGTAAAGAAGAGTGATTCTAACTATTAGGAATGTTTTACTCTATAATATAGGAGATTTACAAAGCACATACAATTTTTCTTTCCAGTATGATCTACTCTCTATTATAATGGTGGTATTGTGTAGCTTCTTTTGTGGTCTCTCTGTTTCTCAGACTAAAGCTTGTATGTACTGTCCTTTTATCTTTCTCCATGTTATATGAATTCAAACTCCATTCAGGACCTTATTCTGTGCAAATGTAGTTAGCTGATAAATGTATGCGTAGGTGCCATATAAATTACCAGAGCTGGGTGTAAGTTCTTTTTCTTGAAACCCAGTGTTTCCACTCCTTCTACTCTCTCTTGATGAGAACTACTGCACAGCCACCCTGATTCAGTGAATTATCTCTTTACCATCTCCATTTTTAGAAGCCCTAAGGAGTGGAGAGGGTTATTCCCTCCTGTTTCCCCCTGTCACTGCTACAAAATGGGAAAAAAGTATTCATTTACCTTAACTTCGCTCTTCTCATAGTTTATTTAAATCAATTTTTTTAATGTCAAGCAGCTTTTTCCCCACCAAGGAAATGTTGAAGGTGCATTTTCTTCTTGCCACAGCAGAAGTTCTGTGACATAACTAGAATTTGAGTAATTTGGAGAAGAAAAGAGGGATACAACCTATGAATCTTGTTATGTGAAATTCTGTAAGCAATGTGAAAATCCCATGTAGTACAAGATTCTGTATTGCTCCAAATGACAGACTTAATGATTAGAATAAAACATTGCACCTTGGACCTCATAGATTTATGAAAGATAAACACAGAAATTTAATGGGTATCATGCACAGTCTTACGAGCATATGATAAAAGAACTCATAGCCTGGAAAGTCTAGAAAGATTGTCTCCTAACAGAAGAGGCTGTATTAAATTAGAAAATATTAAAATGTATAGATGGGTAGTATATCTAGAGGATATGGCAGAGGTGGTATATGCCCACTCTGTCAATGAGGCTTGCAGTTTCGGGGACCTCCTGGATCCCAGCTGCTCCTTGATTTTTCTGTTCGTAACTATGGCCAGAAGAGCCTTATTTCATCTGTGGTTAGGTATTAAGTTGCAACCATTCCTCTGTGATGGGTTATCAAATGCTTTTTGATCTCCAGATTGGATTGCTGCAACATGCTGTACATGGGGCTACCCGTGAAGCCCAGATGGAAGTATCATCTAGTGCAGAGCATGACTGTCCGCTTAATGGTCAGAGCTGAGTCAGAATGCACCTGTTCTACACTGGCTTCCACTTCCTTTTGGGGCACCATTCAAGATATACAATCCAATGTTTATTATCCGAGTTTCAATTATAAGAAATTCTTTTGATCGACAGCAGAGCCATGCCATCAAGCATTTATTATGCTGACAATTCCCTTCCTTGTCTAAACATGATGTCCATTCCCCCTCATGTCTTTGTGTTCCTCAAGGTTGCACTAAATATTGTATATTGATCTAGAAAGCCCTACATAGTTTTGATGCACGAAAACAAAATAAAGAGCATTTTGTAGCTTTGAACATTACAATACCAGTATTTTCAGTTTCTAAATAACAGAGTGGAGAACAATAGCAGTTTCTTTATTAGTCTATGAATATGTGTGCATGTTTTGTTAGACTCAGTTCTGTAGCTGCTCTACGCACATAACTTCCACAGATTTCAACAAGAGGCATGCATGCGTAGTGGTCATTGAATCAGGCCCACCCACAAATAGAAAGCATAATAGTTCCATAAATCATTCATAGTCCTGTTTGCATGTGCTAATTATTAGCTCAGACATGTGTGTTACTCAGTTTTTTCTAGCAACAAATGTGGAAAAGTAAAATGAAGTAATTTTGTGCTAAAAATAAATAACAGGAAGGGGCAGAGGAGAGAGGGAGTCACAGGTTATGGGTATATGCTAACATGTTTAGTCACTTTATGCAACCAAAAGTCTTGTTGGTTAAAAAAAATTAAATGTAAAAGCCACTCATATAAGTAAATGCTGCCAAAATGGATCTTTTAGGAGTGACTTGAATGAGATGAGGGTGGAGGCTTGGCAAATAGATTTTGGAAGGGCATTCCAGGCATAAAGGGAAGCATGAAAGAAAGTCTGGAGGTGTTTGTGAGCGAAAGACACATAACAGGCATTGAGGAAGGCATCACTGGCACAGTGCAGAGGCTAAGGGGAAAGTCAAAGAGAATAGGTTATAGGCATAATCCATTTCCTCCCCCCCCCCCCGTCTTTCTTTTTCTCCCCCTAATTTATTTCTTGGTCAAGCAAAACTTTCAATATGTGTCATTGTTAATGTTGTCTGAGTAAGGTCTTCACAGTTTAGTCCGCAGTGAATTGGAAGCAGCCCTGCTTTAGTGTGCTAGGTTTAATGCAGAAACGGAGTGAAATTTTGAAATCAGCTGTTGTCTAGACAGGAGAAAATAGGCCTGATGGCAGCTGGGAAAACTACAGTAAATATTTCTAGATACCTTAGGGTGTTGTATAAGAAACTAATTCTTTGTCCATTTAAAATTGTTAGGTGATATTACATCTGACCACCTGACCCTCTCAACCTGTTTATTTATCGTAGTTAGCATAGATTTTTGAAAGGTTATTTATTGAACTTCCATCAATATTCCTTTCTCCCCTAGGTACTGTACAGTAGCTGTGGAATAAATCCCTTGGAATTCTCACTACACAGTAGAGCACTATATGTAGAAATATGTGATATTTAATATAAAACGTATTCTGGCATACCTTTGTTGTTAGAACATCAGTGGAGTCTCAGATGGTACAAACTTTTATTTTGTATTATGCAAAGGCACAAGTAAACTTTTTGTTTTTTTGTTAAGAAGTGCAGTAAAGGTCCTTCACATTACCAGGACTTCAGTAAAACACAGACTAAATGGAACAGTTTAAAATGATATTTTTGCTAAAATTATAAGCTTGTTATTTCCACTTTTCTTTGGGAGGGGGAGGAAGCAAAAAAATATTAAGGCAAATTAATCCTATTTTGTACAGGTACATGTGTGCTCTCACACTAATCTTTCACTGGTACAACTTGAACAATTTCAGATTGTCTTTTTCTACTCTAGTCTCAATATCTTGAGTTACACTTTAGACACTGATTCTGCAAGCTGTTCCACCACAGCAGAACCCATTAACATTGAAGTCAGTGGGCCTCTATGTAGTTGCAGTGGGTCCACATAAAAGAGGATGCACAATTCGGACCCAAGTTAGGTAGCCTAGGCTTCCTCCATGATATACAGTACATGTTAAAGCCAGGAGCATTTTGTGGCTCTTTCCAGATCAGCATATTACTATGCCACCCTAGAGATTATTTTCTTTTGAGCTAGAAGTGCACAAGACATCATGCATCTTAATCTGTGTTTCTTTGCAATTTATGGCAAAAAATTTGAGGCAATTCAGCTGGATTGAGCAGTGATGAATTTGGCCCAGCCCCTTTGCTGTTCTTTAGGTGTATTCACATGTTGCTCCATTTCTAGAGGTCCATTGTTATAATGCTGGCCATCCTGAAATACCCCCTTGAGGTCAGGCATGGCACCATGGGTGAGACCTACCTTGATTTCCCCTCACCCAGGATATAAATTAATCCAGGAAGACCTTCAGATACTAAAGAGCACCCCATTTGGCAGTTCTCATTTAGTAACAGAAAAAGTCAACGTGTAGCATAAGCAAAACCTTCATCCCAGCATTTTAGCTAGGAGACAGTCTCATTCTTAGTTGATCCGTCTGGAGGCCACTGCTCACCTCTGTCCAGGCCCTCTATTAGCAGGATTCTCTCAACTCATGTCCCTTTCCTGGAGTCCAGTCTCTTGCTGCTATCTGGGAAGAATTCTTCCCCAGAGCTGGGGAAGACCTGCCAGCAGCTATAGCTCTTTTCAAGGAGAGCCTCGTAGTTCCTGACAGACCGGGTTTCCTGCCACTGTTGGGAGATCCCTTCGCTCCTTCCTTGTGGCCTACCAACTGTAGCTCTCCTTTTAGGGATCTCCTTCTAGGCTCAGTGAGCTCTCCTGATCAAACTCTCCTGAGAGCTCCCTGTCCCTAGGAGCATACCTTCTCTCTGTGAGAGTCTTTGCTCTAAAATCACCTTTAGCCTCAGAGTATCCTAAGCTCAGATAATTTTTTCATGAGGTCCAGGAACTTGTTTACCAATTAACCTTTAAGTTGGCATCTGGCTAGTCAGTTGCCCCCAAGTGGACCTTTAGACAGCATTCACTGGCAGACTTGGCCCTCATTCCTCTTAAAGGGGCCAGTCACTCCGAGACGTGCACCTACATTTTCTGCTTCACTTTTTGTACTTCCATATTTCTTCTTTTCTACTTCTTTGCCCTTTATTGATTATGACGTTTTCCTTCTAACCTTCCTTCCATGTTTCTGTTAATTTCTCACTTTTTGTCTTCCCCAACTCCTTCCACCTCTTCATTCCTGATTTTTCTTTTTTCTCTCTTTTGCCTTGTTTCCAAACCCCTCTATCTTACTTTTGAATTTAGCAGTAAAATGAAGCGGTCCCCTTCCTGTGACAGTAGAGAAGGAGAATATAAAGGACTTAAGGATGAATGCCTGCGTGACTAAAATTACAGTATCCTTTGCTACAGTAATCAACTATTATTAAAAGGTACACCAGCCTTTTTAGCATCGGTGCATGTAGAATGAGCTCTAGGAAATTATGAAGATTATGGGGGGGATATAGAAAATCAAGAAACCTGTAATCATTTAACAACATGATAATGAATTAATTTCTGAAAACAAGGTTCTTTTTGTAAGTTAGACCCTGGCCCTACAACTTGCATGTGACCTCTCCCCATATTCAAAATAACGTATAGAATTTGTTCCTTATTTTACATTTAAAGTGATGCTGTCAATCAATTACAATCAAATTGTAAAAAATTTGGTGAAAGTACTACATTGTTCTTCTTCACATCCCCTGCCAATTTCTTTGAATTTTACAATTATGTTTCCTATTTTCAAAATATTTTTTCTCCCACGTTGCTGTGTGAAAGACCCACACAATTAACAGAGGAAACTGACTGTACAGGGGAAGCAGTGAAGCTGACTATGCACAAAGTGCTATAAAATCCATCAAGTTGAAAAAGCAGAGAATATATATTTTTTCTTATCTTACAGTTATAGAGACTGGGTCATTTGTGAGAATAGGTAAAACATTTCAGACAGAAGTGTCTGGGTTTTTTTTAAGTTGACCATGTCTTGTTAAGTTGGTAAATATTTAGAGATAAGCTGCACTTAGAACTGAAATTTGCCAACCAACCTATTATCATCTGATGAAAATTTATGTATTACAAGCTTCTGTACGTAGACCTAATAATAAGTTCATCCTTGGTTTGGAGGAACTGTCTTCTCTATGAGTGGCAGGTAATTCAGATTACATGTTTAGCTTCTGAGAGAAGATGAGGTCCAGATGTTTTAAATAGTGCAAAAGCCAGACTGCTGGTGATATGTACACTGAATTCCCTTTGGGACTTGCCTGAGGTCACTTAATTGATTTAATCTTGCCTGAGGTCACTAAATTGATTTAATCTAAGTCCACTGGTTATGTCTGAATGCAGAGGAACAGTGAGAGTACAAGGCTTTATTGTGTTCTACACATTTTACATTGTTGTTTTCATAGTCCTGTCAGGTTTAAATTTTTTCCTTTTGGATTTGCATGCTAGAAAGTCAGCTATTTTTAAGAGTAGGAGAACACCCTGAAAATGTTGGTTTTGGAAAGTGTGTTTTGTCAAAACCTGGCAAAAGAATTTGGTGAATGTGCCAGGTTTAGAAGATGACAGACAGTAATGTTTTACGTTCTACTTGCCATTAGTTGTTCCCTTTAGTTAAGTACCAGGTCTGAAAATGGACCGCAGAAAGAGCTTGCAAGAAGGTGGTGGTTCTTCTGATGGTGGTCAGTTTTCCGCACAGCAGTCATTATCATTTATCATTGCAATCTGTTTAAAGACAGTCCAAACAGATAGGTAGGCTTTAATAAACAGAACTCTTGGCAGCTACAGAAAATACATAGCTCCCTAGTCTTACCAAAAATAAACAGGATACACTTCCACCCACCAGAATATCTAAAGTTAATCATTGTTTTTATCTGTTTTGGCTTCTATAAGTACCATACATTTCTTACAAGGACCATGTAAACCTGACTAGCTCTCATTCTGTGGATAATGCAGATATTTACTGATCTGTACTTTTCTTGTGTGGTTTCTTCACTGCCAGGCTGTTGGTTCTTACAGGTATTGGAAATGCTTGTTCCCTTCAGGGTGCAACTATGTGTGTGTTTAGTTGTATAACATACATTGGTAATGCAGAAAGCTGGGCCATATGGCATTAAAAGTGACATGCTCCTACCTTGTTCTGCTCCCGAATTTAAACTAGTAAACACAAACCTTGGAAATAGAGACTGCAGCTTTAACTATATGGTAGAAATATATAACCATTAAACCATCTCTAACTTGAGGCCTGCCCCGAAGTTTATTGATCTCAGTGAGTTTCTTTCCATTGACTTCAATGGACTTTGGGTCAGGCCTATAGTGGATACCAGTGATGCTACATAAGTAATGATAGTGTTGATGATCTTTCAAATAAATTGCATCTACCTAAATTTTATAGGAAGCAAGGACCATGGAAGCTATGTGTCTTAGTACTCTTGGCTTCACCAGTAGATAGACCTCTTTGTCTGAGAACAGTGAGCAGATTCCCAGCTGGTGTAAATCAGTGTAGTTCTATTGACTTCGAAGCAGCTATCTTGATTTACACCATTTAAGAATCTGGCCCATTATCTTTGTCTACTTTTCTAGGTACTTATGTAGAGCTGGGCAAAAGTTTTCAGTCAAGTAGTAAATTTGCTGAAAAATGCAATTCTGGGGTGAACGAACAGTACTTTTCATTTCAAAACAATGTTTTGATTAGAAATTTAGCTAGATTTGTTTAATTTTTTCTTAAAGGTAAAAAAACCACCCCAAAACATAATGGAAAACTGAAAAATCATTGTGGGTTGAATGATTTTTTTTTTTTTTTCAGTTTTTCGTTTTGGAGATTTTAAATGTCCAATCTGCAATACATCTCCCTTTAAAAGAGAAGTTTCAGACATGCTATCTACATTAGTGTCATTGGGGCATGACTTTGTAGCACCTGCTGTTGTCTCAAGTGCTCATTGTCCAACCTGGCCTGGACTACTTCCCATTCTTTCTTCCTGGTCTGTGCCAAGTGCCTCTCATGTGCAGCACGTCTCCTGTAGGTCCTTTTTTAGCTGGTCCCTTTCCAGGAGTGCCTCCTGCAACTCCCCGTGGCATCCGTCTGCTACAGAAATTGGGCCTTTCACAGGTGTGCCCTCCAGTACTGCATAGGTTCCTATCTCTGCCACAGCTTCAGAGTCTGCTCTTTCTACTGCCTTTGTGCTCAGTCTTTTATCAGAACAGTTTTTTTCTATTCACACCGCTGAACTTTTTGTCCAAACCCCCATCTGCCAGTGAAGGGTAGAAATCTGGTTCTCCAGACCCTTCCGTCTCTCAGATCAACTGTTCTTTAAGATGGTTCCTATCTGCCTCAATTGGGTCCCAAGACTCACCATCTGATCTCAATTCTTGGGGCCCCTAACTGTCCCTTTGCTACAATTCTTTTCCACAAAGTTCAAGCTCTTAATGGGACTGAGACTTTTAATGTATCCTGGCTTCCCACATGAGAAACATTCCATCTCAAGGGACTTGCCCTCTCTCCTCTTCAAGGAGCAGATCCTCCTTATGTGCTCCATCTTTCTGCACCTAAAGCATACCCGGGCTTTTCTCCCTGGTCTGTGCTGGACCACGCCATGCCAGTGCTGCTTTTGTTGGCCCTCCAACAACTTCAGGAGGATTCCCTGTGTCTGTTTTTCTTGTGCCACCAGCACATTGAGAATGTCTTCCACTCCTTTCCCTTTTGCTAGCAGGGGTTCATCAGACCCACCCTGTCCCTACATACACCAGCTTGGGAAGGTGGAGATTTCCCAGCCAAAGGAAGCATCTGTACCTCTCTGCTCCATAATCCCTCCTAGATCGGAGTGATCCCATTTCTAGTACCCACTTGTCATGGGGTGTGGCTGTCCCTTGGTGCAGCTGGCATGCCCTATCAGTTTCGAGGTTGATCTGCTCAGCTTCCCAGACACCAATCTATGCTGGAGATTGTCAAATCATAACAAACATAATCCCTTCTGGGGTACCAAGGGTCCACACTAAAAAGTCCCAACCAATAAAAGGTCCCTCTGTCGTTGGGATTTTCTTTAGTCCATCGTCTGGACCCTGTTCCCAGCCCCTTTCTGGGCTGTGTGTCCTGTGTCTTTACCAGCTCTGAAATAGAACCCTGGTTACCCTGGAGTAGTAAGTACCCCTTTGCCTTGCAGAGTTTGGCTCACGGTCTTCCAAAGGAGCCTGCCTGTTTCCTGTGGTTCCAACTCCAGACTGATCTCACTCGGTCATTTTGTAAGGCCCAGGTGTCCATTAATCTATCACCCCACCTTCCTTAGTCCTGCCCCTTGACGATTAGACACACATGCCTCCCTACTCTCCACAGCTATATTTATTGCCAGTGAAGATGGACTAGCTGAGTTTGTAAGATTTTTCCATCTCTGATTTCTGTGCTTCTGGGTCTGACAGCAAACCCCTTTCACGTATGTTAGGAAATCAGGACCATGTTTTCCAGGCCAAAGTTCTCTGCATCAATAGTAAGGTGCAGTACAAAACTTGCAGGTGCTAATGTGGTTTCAAGCTGCTGTGGCACCCTCCTTCTCCTGGGCTGATGGGATAGCAGGGGCCTCCCGGCATAATTTAGACAAGCCTGGGGCCTTGTTACAGTAAGTTACAATAGCCTGTGAGCTACTATGCTGCCCGCAATCTCCGCAGCACCATGTGATGTGGCCCTGCCCCGTCCAGCCCTGCTGCCAGCATGCCCCATAAACCAGAAATGGTGAGGGGTCCTCAGAGGGCAGCCAAACATCCCCATTTTACAGATAGGGACACAATGACTGAGAGGTTGTGATGAATTGCAGAGCCAGGAATAGCAACCAAATCTTCTGATTCCCAATCCAGTTTTCCAACCATTGGATTGTGCTTTGCCCTCTTTCACAGACTCCTTACTTAGTCCTACTCTTCTCCTCTCCTATCTCAGGCACACACAGCCACAGCATAGTTTAATCTAATCCTTTAATCATTTTATGAATATGAGTTTAAAATGTTCTTTTCAGCCTTGGGCAACTGGACACTGTCCAGGTGGGAAAACCTCCTATGTTATATTTCCTTGTTCATCTAGACATGTCAGGCCAGGCCCAGAACACCCTGTGAAAATTATTAGACTACAAGACCCTAACTCAGATTATAGCTTCAACAAATTTTAAGCAGATTTTTACCACCCAAGTTCACTGGGAGCACATCTGGATCTGATAGGTTTCCCTGTGTATGACAGTATTCCTTTCCAATTTAGTGCAGTTTGGCCATCTCTCTGACTCAAAATCCCAGCTGCAGTCTGTGGCTTCTTGAAAGTGCTATTCTTTTCCACCCATAAAGTAAAGGAATGACCTGAAATTCTGTCTCTTCCAATACTTGCTAGGGAACAGGGCTGGCTCCAGGTTTTTTGCTGCCCCAAGCAAAAAAAAAAAAAAAAATAGAACCGAAGTGCCACCCCTTGAAAAGTGCCGGCCCTGTTAGGGAGAGAACACCAGTAAATGCTAATGAGCTACATAAAAGAGTATGAGAGCGGTATGTAAAATAAATAGTGTTTTTACTTCTTGATTTATATATTGATCAGTGCATTAGTTTAATTATATTAATGTATCTAACAAAGTGTCCTCTCAAAGGGTAGTACACCTTCATGTTTCAGGGAATAAGGCAAACTCAAACTGTCTGAAGTTAGGAAGAAACTTCCCTTATGGACAGGTTATTTCATAATCATCCATCCAGGTGTTTCTTGCACCTTCCTTTAATGCATCTGATACTGAATAAGGAGACCAGTCACTGGACTATGCTGGGATTTTCAGAGGCGCTTATAGGAGTGTCCAGTGCTTAACTCCCTCAGGCTCCTCTGAAAATTCCAGTTTACGTGTCTAATTCAGTAGGGCAGTTCCTGTGTTCTGAGTTCCAAGTGCGTATCTGTAGCTTTATCTAGCTCCTGAACCTAACAAAATGAAGGCTACCAAAATGTCTGGTACTGTTATCTGGCAAGCTCAGATGTGCAGGTATGCACTAGTTGTGTCCCAGTCAAAAAGAATCGGATGCTGTTATTGATAGGGAGTATTCTTCACACTGTTTGCTCAAAGTAACATTTAGATACATTTGTCTCTTTTACACTCTCAATTTTGTGCCTCCTGTCATGCTGTCCTTATGCTTGAAACAGCCACTTCATTAATATATGCAAACTCCATCACTCTCTTGCTTCATATAACCCATCCCCGCATTCCACAGTGCAGTCCTGTTAAAATGACTCTTTTTATTATTACGTCATTCTGTATTACTTTGTACTGTTCCAGCTTGTGCTCCTAAGGCTGATAGCTCTTTGCGGGAGGGGATATCTGGTTTGTTTGGTACAGCCTTCTTACATAAATGGTGCTATACTTTATAAATAGAATAATAATAGTACTCCTTCTGCATGCACGAAGAAAAGCTTGACATTATTTCGCAGATATTTGCCAGTAACTAAATATAATTTTGACTCCATATTGTGACCTGTGAACCACATCTTTGGCATTAATAAAAAATAAGATAAATAACTCTGTGTCTTTGGCATCTAAATGTTGGGGCCATCATTATCTGAGATCCCTCCCCTTCCCCCAAAACAAATCCACAAGAAAACTAGTTTAAATAAGACTTCTTTGAAATCATTGCGGTACGTATCTTCCAGAGATGACAGAGGACTGTAAGCTTGTTTCTTGCTTGCATTGACCAGACACAGCAGCAGTTTTTTCACCACAAAAAGGGTGTATTGGATTCTGGAATCCACCCAGTTTTAGAGGGAATTACACTTCTGCCAGTTGTGGTTGTACATCTGAGAGCCAGAAAAATCTACAGCTGAGAGCAAATGTGGTGCAATAATACTAAAATGTTCCTCTCAGTTAAAGGAAAGCTAAATAATGTTTGTTCCCATTCTTCTAAAAAAGAAATGAATTAGCAAGAAGTTGGTTTGCAAATATAGGGGAAAAGTCATTGTGGGTTTTCTTTGGATTCAAATCTGACACCCTGAAATTGTGTAAATGCAAGAAGGAAAGTTTAATGACTTGCTTGCTGAACTGGGACTAAGATTAGTGTGTGGCATTTCAGCATGGTGGCCTTTTTCTGCACTTTGAAGGAAGAAAGAAAGAATTTTAATTGGGAGAGGGGAGCAAATTTGATGCAAGTAGGGAATGCGCGTTGTAAGGAATAAGTGGTAAAGGATCAGGCTGCAGCCAAAGGTAGCAGATGGTGCTTTTTTTCATCATATGGTAATATGGCAATGGAAATGTTCTGGAGTTAGGGAAATGAGGAGGCTAGACACATTTCCCAAATGCATGATGATTTATTTGTGAAACACACAGAAATGCAGGGAACAAAAGTATTGAACAGCCCCTGGAGACTTACATGATTTACATGCGGTTTATACTGCGCCCCTAGTGAATCACTTGGGATCTTCAACTATATAATCTTAGTTTGTCTGACAACAGCATCCTGTGTCCATTAGCCCTATGGTCAGTGCTTTCCTCACTCTGTCACCTATTCTGATAAGGTTTGTTTGCCTGATGTACATTAGCTTTTTCCAGGACCCTTTGACATGCTTTCTCCCTTGGTGGCAATAAAGTTGAGCTTAGCTCGCAGAAGCATGTCCAGTAAAAAGGTCCTTTTAAAGTCTCATCAATGCCTATGCACCCATAAGAGAAGACTTCCGTCTGAGTCAACCTTCCATCAAATAGATACTCATTCTAGACAAGCCATAACTCTGTCATTGCAGCAACAGGCCCCAATCTCCAGATGACACAGGTATTTGGACATTCCATTTTACCTCTGGACAGTGTTCCTTCTTGAGGAGGAACAGTGCTGTTTGTATGTATGAGACGAGAGAATCTCCTCGTGCACATTTTTTAATAAATCAAGGCTGTGAAAGATTCTGCATAAGTTATTTTCTGTAACTTAGTATTTTTAAAAGGACTTAAGCCATAAGAAAGACTCTGGTCTGCTGGCAATGATGATAATACATAGCTGGAAATGGATTTTGAAGAACTGTACAGCAAGAAAGTAATCCAATCTTTAATTAAGAATTGTAGTATACGTTTGAATTGAGTGACTACTAGGAAACTTTGTTTTTCTACTGGTTAATAGCAGTGATTTGAACGCTGAGTCTCAAACTCACTCAACCATTAGGCATTTGAATACACAGAGCCTAATTTGCACAATGATGCATAGATGGTATGTGCAGCATACAGACCCTGTTGCTTGTTAAAATATTTTTGTGGATCTCTCAGACCTGATAAAGACAAAGCAACCTTGCAGTATTGTCATGAAAATTTAGCAGCTTACTCACAAACTCTAGTTGTCTTTACCTACCATCACGATGATTATGATGATAAAACTAATGATATTTCACAAATAGATTAAAAATCACTTGTTTCAGCTGAGTGGGCAAGTAGAATTTTGCAATGTTGCAATAAGAAATGCAGTGTATGAACCTTCCAGAGTTGGAAATGTAAACAAAATCCTTTATGGAAGCATATGGACATTTAAAATCTTACTGAAAGTCTGCGAGGAAAAAAGGATGTTCAACATGTTTCACTCCACGATATTATAAAAATTAACCCTTGAAATATTAAGTTTGCAACTATTCACGGAAGGGAGAATGTTTGTTTATATATTGATGGGAATGTTGAGAATGGAGTTCTAATGATAAAATGCTTTTCAAGTGTCCCCAGAATAATTGATATTATTTGAGAATGGGGTCAAAGGATGTCCTTTCAAACTGTTTTTTCCGGTGTGTATGATGCTCCTCTCCAAAGTGTGGTATTCTTCTTTTACGCAGATGTTCCATTATAGATTTGTTTTAGAATAGTCTTTGTGATGTTCTTCATGACACCCCAAAGGTATACATAAGTGGGATTCCCTGGGACATGCAAGGACACATCCCAGTGAATGGAAAGATACTGAGGGGCACAGCTTGTTAGGAAGAATCTTCAATGGAGAAGTGACCATAAATTCTTTGAACAGGACATTCCTGTAATGCAAAATCATAGGTCTCCTTCCAAGACGTGATATGTTAGAAAAAGGGCTCTGGAGGTAGTAGTAGTGTTTGATGGTGAACATACATTTGTAATTATGGAGAGGGTTTTCCCCCCTATAAATTGGACAGCAATACATCTTCTCTAGAATTGATAGTGTGATCAGCTCTTTTTGAGTTCCTGATTAAGATCTAGGCATAGCCTTGGCTTAGAATTGACATCAGTACGGCTATGGGGCTTCAAACAAAAAAAAAAAATCTGGCTGTGTGTTGTTCATACTTAAAAAATGAAAGGAGGGGGGAAGGAAATGGTGAAATGTATGTATTAAATTGTTGTTTAAAGCCACGTTAAGACAGCAGCCAAGAATTCCCATCATAAGGAAATCCTAGTGTCCTATATTGGCTTAGATGAATGCTGAAAAGTAAATCCATGTATCTGAATCTGAAATATTGAGTTTCAATGACCTTCTCCACATTACTGGTAAAACAGCTAAAAAGAATGTTTTAACACAGTTGTTCATAGTAGTCTTCCAGTGTAAATTCCTTGATGAGTACTGACAAAGATTCTTTCTTTCTGAGAACCCTGTAATGATCATGTTACCAAACCATTCCATAGACTACCAAGCAGGGGACAATATCACACTATTTAGCTAGGGACAAAAACCCTGTCCAGATTTGTCATAGAAGCCATGACTGCAAATGTTTTCAAATATAGTTTTCAATAACACATCAAATGTAGTATGGATAGGCCCCCGTTTTATGTAGTGATATATAAACCCCAACAGCTTTTGTGGCTTGACTCAGGTAAGTGCCTCCAAAAATTTAGTTCACTTATCTAAATAAATCTGAGCCTTTATAAGGTCCTGTCTCGCTTCTCTGCTTCCCATATATCTCTCATCCTCCTACCTAGCCAACCAGACAGTTTTACAGAGCATATCTCTCCTTTGTAATACAATTAGTCCTCTGGCTTCTTTCTTCATCTTTCTTTCTCAAAGCCTGGACTACAGTTTTATGTTGCTCCTGACCCAATCCAAGGTCTCTTCTACCTCTCTTTCCATGCACATAAAATTTCTGATATTTGGTATCCATCATGGAATCTTAGTGATTCTGACAATGTGTTTGTCAAGATGCTGTATAAAAATCTCATGAACTTTTAAGCTTTCTTGCCTCAGAGGCTTCATTTAACATGTCCTTCTAAACTGTGAATTGTATTTTTGTGTCAGCACAGCTGGTGTCCATGTGTGGCTCTGAATTCACATGTTAAACTCCTTAGGAAACATTAGAAAATGTTCTGCATGTGCTGATTAGCTCATCAGTAAAGCTCAATATCTTTTTTACTCCAATGTACATAGTCCATCATAGCAGAGACTAATGATAGCACAGCTTTCTTTTTTCTTAAATCAAGACAGTTTTGAGTTATGCAAGTTCAAAACAAGATTTAAAATCAATGAACTATTTTTATCCTCATAACATTTAAAAAAACAAAAATGTACAGTTAGTTTTTTTCAGAATACCTGAAAACCGTGGGTGAAGTCCTGACCTAATTTGAAGTCATTGGCAAAACTTCTATTGAATTCAACAGGACCAAGATTTCACCTGGGTATGTTCATTCCTAGGCTGTGTTGTACACCAATCATTAGCCCCAAGTGAACTGTTACAATCACATTATAAACCCCTGAAAAGCAGGGTTTATGATGACAATGCTGGCAGACACTTGCATACAGCAGCAGTATAATTGTAGGTTATGTAGACTGAAACACTCTTAGGAGTTACACAAATTGAGTTATTAAATGCATACATGATTATGAGCAATGAACCTTGGAAGCTATAAAGCTTGAGCAATGCAAATGTAAATCACTGGACATTTTCTAACAATGTAGCAATTATTTTTTCCAAATTACCTTCAGTTAAATTCTTTGTTATGAACTCCTATATGGTGAAATTGTCCACATGGCTTCTGCTGTCTATAGTATTACAAGAAGAGAAAAATCTTTGTAATGTCTTTAAAGAAGTGCCAGATGAGGAGCTTGTTATTTTTAAAAGTACTTCTTAACATTATCCTGTGATAGAATAGTTGGTCAGTCTTGGTGGTTCCATACTCCTGCTCTCTTAAGGTTTTATCCAAGAAAGGTGCATTTCCTTAGCTGTTGGACCATCATGGGTACATCTACACTGCAATGTAAAACTAGAGTTAGTGGGACTTGAGTCAGCTGGCCTGTGTTAAAGAACCCAGTGCTTGAACATCTACGTTGATTCTGAATCCTAGGTTAAGAATTGTCTAACCTGGGCTCAAATCTGGGGCTCTGGCATCCACACTGCAGCACACAGACCCGAGTCAAACCAACCATATCTCAGGTTCCCTAGCACCCTCCTGAAATGTGATTGCTTTAGCCCTTTGCCCAGGGTGCACTGTGGGAAAACTTTACGGCTCACCCTGCATGTTACAGGAGGTTTGAACAGCCAGCCAATACAGCCTGCCGAACAACAAAGACTAAATTGGCCATCAGCACGTTTAGGCTCAAAATTAGGCGAAGGTTTCTAACCATCAGAGGAGTGAAGTTCTGAAACAGCATTCCAAGGGAAGCAGCGGGGACAAGAAACCTTAATGGCTTCAAGACTGAGCTTGATAAGTTTATGGAGGGGATGATATGACGGGCTGCCTACAATGGCCTGTGGCCCATCAGCAACTGCTAGTAACAAAAATACCCAATGGAGACGGGTCACTAGATGGGGAGGGATCTGAGTTACTACTGAGATTTCTTTCCCAGGTACCTGCCTGGTGGGTCTTGTCCGCATGCTCAGATTCTAACTTATCATCAGATTTGGGGTTGGGAAGGAATTTCCCCCCGGTCAGATCTGAAGAGACCCTCGGAGGGGTTCGCCTTCCTCTGCAACATAGGGCATGGGTCACTTGCAGGTTTAAGGTATAAATGGTTGATTCTCTGTAACTTGAAATCTTTAAACCATGATTTCAGGACTTCAGTAACTCAGCCAGAGGTTAGGGAGTGGGTGGGTGAGATTCTGTGGCCTGCAATGTGCAGGAGGTCAGACTAGATGATCATGATGGTCCCTTCTGACCTTAAAGTCTATTAGTCTTTGAGTATGGATTCATGTAAGGAACTGATTGAAGAATGGATTGCTGTCCCTGACTGTATAGGGGAGGGCAAACTACGGCCCGCAGGATGGATCCGTCCCGTCGGGGCTTTCAGTCCGGCCTGCGGGATTGCCAGCTCCTGGCGCAACAGGGCTAAAGTGGCCCCTGGGGAGGAGGGGCAGAGGGCTCCACGGCCAATGGGAGCTTCGGGGGTGGTACCCGCTGGCGAGGACAGCACGTGGCGGAGCCGTCTGCCCCACCCCACCCCCAGGAGCCACTGCCAGACATGTTGGCAACTTCCGGGAGTGGTGTGGGGCCAGGGCAGGCAGGGAGCCTGCCTTAGCCCCACTGCGTGCTGCTGCCACCCCAGAGCCGCTTAAGGTAAGCAGCGCCAGGCCAGAGCCTGCACCCCGAACCCCTTCTGCACCTGAACCCCCTGCCCTGAGCCCCCTCCTACACCCCAACCCCCTGCCACACCCCGCACTCCTCCTGCACTCCAACCCCCTGCCCTGAGCCCGCTCCTGCACACCCCACACGCCTTCCTGCACCCCAACTCCCTGCCCCAGCCCTACATTCATGGGCCTGCATACAATTTCACCACCCAGATCTGTCCCTTGGGCCAAAACATTTATCCATCTCGGTATAGAGGAATAGTGTTTGTTTACTAATTCCTAACTGTTCCTGATCATCTGTTGAGCTTTATTATTTCAAATGCTGATTGCATGATGAGATGCAATGATAGCAATAAACTTTTTCAATGACATAAAAAACTTTATTTGTAAATGTGTTAAAACAGTATAGCAGTAACCCATTGCCAAGCAGATCAGCTGTCATTACAGCACCCAAATACCAGTTACAAAAGAACATTTCCAAAACAAACAAAGTGCATGAAAAGGTGCAAACACAACAGAAACACCTACCACTGCATCTCTCCTTTCTGCCCCCCCTCCCTTTCTCCTTTCCCTTCTCCCCATTTTCTGTGCACTTGGTGCTGGGGGAGGGGAGTCAAGACAGAGGACTACATAGGGTTTAGTGCCCTGCCCAGGCGCTCAAAGCAACACTGCTGGGGGAACTGAGTCAGGAGCACAGGGGATCCCTTAAATCACTGAGACACTGGGACGTAGGCTCTCCCTACCTCCCCCATCACTTTAGTACCAATCTCACTACCATAGCCCTTGAAACCAATAAGTTGTCTGCAAATTAAGGGCCAGGTTCGCCTGTACTGGTGCTACCAAGCAACTATAAACATAGTTGAAGTGGCCAGTGCACTCTGGCTACTTTATGGTGCGTTGATGTACCACTGAATTTGCCCTTAACAGTTAATTTTAAACAAATGATTTAAGATTATTAATACCTATCTTGTTTAGTGTTTGTGTGTGAACTTAATAATTTTAAAGAATAAGGGAATTCCCAGGCTAAAACTATGGTAAAATGCACTTGAGGTTGAGTGTTCATATCAGTAATTTAAGAAGAAGAAATATTACAGGAATAGTGTAATTATCTCAAAATCAAGCATTATAAACTCAAGAAATTCAGAATTAAGTTTATGCTTTAAAGAAGTCCAGACATATTAAGGTAAGATGCACTGCTGAGGCACTTAGACAACCTTAACTCTGCCTGGTAGTGACACAGTGAGAGGTGAGGGAGGAGGGGACAAAAAATCTTTACAAAAGAATTTAAACTAATCTGGGATCACAAACATTAAATACCTTAACTCTTAACTATGTAGTTATCAATGACATCATGCAGGGCAGAATTAAGATTGTTAGAGTGCCTTAACTGTGCATTTTGTGCCTTAAGATGTTTGGATTTCTTTGAAGGGTAACCTTAACTCTTATTCCTACTGTAAATCTGCTTTCTTTCCCCAGGTTTATAACTTGTCTGTTACCTTTGTCTTTGACAAAAAAAAAAAAAAAATAGCACAACAGTTCTCAAGCAGGGACAGCGATTTTTAATACACAGTTGGGGTTGGAGAGGGAAGTCTCTCTTTTAAAATGTAGAGAAATATTAGAACTGAGTAACTTAATTTCCAAAAGTTTCAAGCTTTCCAAAAGTTTCAAAAACGTCTACTGTTTATTTAGGTGCCTAAATAAGGACTTAGAAGCCAACTATCTTGGCCATTAAATTTACTGCAGATGTACAGAATAGATAAACATCCCAACATTTTTCTTTCAGGTACTCTTACAGTACAGATTTTTTTTTTTTTTAATCTTTGAATATAATATCTGGAAGATCCTCATGAACAGCGTGGGATGTGATGAGTGCAGTAAAAGGCAGATAGTGCATATTTTTCCATGAAGAAGTAAAATGTTTTCAGTGTATAGCTATAGGTTTATTTTAAAATAAGAGATTATGTGGGTTCATATTTTCCAGAAAGTCTCTCCTATAAGAACTCTACAAAAACTCTTCAGAACAATCAAATAAAAGACTTTCATTTGAAAATACTATTTTATTAGGTGTCTTTGACATCCCCTGTGTAAACTGATCTGGCATCAACCATATCCATGAAACGTGTGATCTGATTGCAACAGTTCTTGACACAGACACAAGCAAACATTCCCAGCACTTCTTACCCTAATTTAATTTTGCTTCACAGTTAGATCATCCCCTCCACCAGGGAATTTAGCTCCCAGCTTGTACAAACATGCCAATATAAAACAATAGTGGCTGCGTAATCATTGTTTAGAATGTATAGTATTCAAGATTGTAAATACCTCCATTTCCAAAGTCTAAAATATACTATAAATCAAAGACAACTGTTGGTTACTTTGTGTCACAATGCAGCCAGAGGGAAGTGTGAATTATGTAAGTCTAAAAAAAAAAGGTAAAATAAGTCCACAGAGTAAAGAGGCCGTTTTTTTAATGGTTTTTTAAGAGGGGAAATGAAAAATTCCCCCCATTAGCAAATGACTATTTTACACAATAACTTTAATGAAAATTCCCTTGCAATGATAAAATAAAAAACAAACCGAAGTTGGAGAGAAAACTACCGTTCATCTACTTCAAATAATTTAAACTACTTGTAGTATATGATAAACTAGGCACCTGCTCCTGTTCCCATTTTTTCCTTTTACTTTTTTGGAAGCAGGATTGGTCCCTAGGGTGCTATTAGCTAAGCATCCGAGTAATCATCACATTTCATAGCTGCAGAAAACCAGGCCTTGTGATATAAATGACAAAAACAAGAGCTGTTGATATCATTTTATTGCCTTTCTTCCATCCAGGTTTTCCACTCGCTACCTGATGTGTGTGTGACCAGGTGCCATCCCAATCTGCTCTCAAACATAGTCCACACACCAGGGAGAGCCAAACTTTTCCTCCCTGGGGTTTGACTTTTTAAACTCAGCAATAAGAGATTCTGTTTGCAACTCAAAGATTGGGTGAATGTCCTTTTTGGCTCCTGTTGGAGTCCCTGAATCCCTTTGTTGGTTTCTCAGTCCTTCATGGCCATAGCTATTGCCCAGACATTGCAGTCCCTTTGGCATCTCATTGTGCATGTAGCCTTCTGTGTGTCACACAACTTCTGCTGGCATAGACAGCTGGTACTGATGTACCATGTCTGCCCTCTTAGACTGTCTAGAAACAGGTCTAGGATAACTAAATAGCTCCATTCTCTCACTGTCTGAGATTCAGACTTGAGCCAGAGAGTCATCCATTCAGTCAGCCTATGGGCAGAAATGTTCAATCATAGGCCTAAGGGGGAATGGACACTTCTATAACTGCTGCCAGTACTTTTCTCTTGAGATTCCCAACTAGTCCAAAATGGCAGCTTTGATGGCCTTGTGATTGGTGGCAGTGTCCCTACCCACAGCCCAATGTGCTGCTTGGGACTCTACTGTTAATGAAAAGATGATAAATAAATGGCCCAAGGCTTTTCTTCCCACTAAGTGGCCTTGGCTGTCCACTGAAAGGTGACAAGGAAAGACTCAGGGTCATCATCTAGTCCCTGCTTAGGGTATGTCTACACCACAAACGAAGAGTAGTGTGTGGTGTAAGCATACTCTTAGACACTCTCTTACTACTAGTCTAGATGGTATCCCCGGACTAACAAGCTCGGGAACATCTGCTCCAGTAGCTGTGTCTGCTGTTCTTGTCGAGCTGTGGTTCCTTCTTTCAAGATCTGCTGCTGATGTTGGGCCTGCCTCGGATCTCCGCCACTTGCCCTTCTGATACCTCCTTTGCAGAATGGTCTTAAAAAATTCCACCATGTGTGAACTGGTGCCATTCCGAAACTGCTCTCAAACACAGTCCACATAATATGTAGAGTCCAAACTCATCCCTTTCCTAGATTTGGTTTTACTGATACCTACATTAACAACAAGCTAACATAAAGCTTAGCTCAGATCTTCTCAGGACTGGATGTTCTTAGAATTCCTCCCTCAGGATTTCTCAGTCCACACATTATATCCCCTCTCTCTCTCTCTCTCATGAGAACTTCTCCTGCCTCCCTTATATATGGGTAGGGTATTGAGGCACCTGCAACACTGAATCAGTGGAATATATTTAATATTCCCCAACAGGATCAACACCAGTGATTAGGACTGGGTGTTTCTAATAGAGCGTAACAGGCTGGCAACGTTATCTCCAATTAATAATTTCAGTCATTATTTTAGGCCCTTTAATATGTTCCATATTGCTACACAGTATCTGCTGGACCGATAGCTTCTCATTTTTAGTCACTTGTGTTGCTTAGAGCAGTGGCTCTCAACTTTTCCAGACTACTGTACCCCTTTCAGGAGTCTGATCTGTCATGCATACCCCCCAAATTTCACCTCCCTTAAAATATTTGCTTCCAAAATCAGACATAAAAATACAACAGTATCACAGCACACTATTGAAAAGTTGCTTACTTTCTCATTTCTGCCATATAATTATAAAATAAATCAATTGGAATATAAATATTGTACTTACATTTCAGTATATAGAGCAGTATAAACAAGTCATTGTATGAAATTTTAGTTTGTACTGACTTCACTAATGCGTTTTATGTAGCCTGTTGTAAAACTAAGCAAATACCTAGGTCAGTGGTTCTCAACCAGGGGTATGCAGAGGTCTTCCAGGGGGTACATCAACTCATCTAAATATTTGGTTAATAAGAATGAGGATAAGTGTTTTTTTGTTGTTGTTGAAATGTCTAACTTCAAAACTTAGGTTCATTACAGCAGCACCAGAAATGTCCAGTAAACTGAAAATCTGTGGGATTCATGGGGATTTGGGAATATTGCCATTAGGATTGGTTTGTTTCTGGCAAGCCCTGAAAACAGAAGGTTTCCATTGCTCCGCTTGTTTTTTTTACATGTACAAAGTAGCCAGCAATGTATGTCTATCTCTGTGAGCATTTATACTGTTATATCTGATTGCCTGATAGGAATTTTATAAAGTAAACAAGCAACAAAACATGTTTCAAGTATTGGGATTTCAGCGAGTAAGATTTATATTCCTTATGGTGACTTAGTTTTGATTTTTGAAGATATCTAGGTTGAAAAGATGGGTTTTGCATTTCATCCTGACTGGGGGAGGATCTCTGGTGATTATCACCCTTAGGGTATGTCTACACTACCCGCTGGATCGGCGGGTAGCGATTGATCTATCGGGGAATCAATTTATCGCGTGTAGTGTAGACGTGATAAATCGATCCCCAATCGCTGTCCCGTCGACTGCTGAACTCCAGCTTGGCGAAAGGCGGAAGCAAAGTCGACGGGGGAGTGGCAGCCATTGATCCTGCGTCGCGAGGATGCGAAGTAAGTGATTCTAAGTCGATCTAAGATACGTTGACTTCAGCTACACTGTTCTCGTAGCTGAAGTTATGTATCTTAGATTGATCCTCCCTCCCCCAGTATAGACCAGCCTAAGAGTCCTACAGCCATTGTGGAGCTACTGAGAATGCCCTGTAGCCTGCAATGTGAGCTTCACCCAAGGAACAGCCAGTTCTTTAGCTCCTGGTGAGTGCAGTTCCACCATTTTCATGGTAATGCCTGAGCTCATAGGGAGAAGCAAGTCTTGGAGATAGCCCAGGCCCAACGCATGAAACACAGATAAAGAGCAGAATGCTGGATCAGGCAGACTGCTGCATTCTGAACCAGCTGGAGCATTTTCAGGGACTCTGCTTTCATTCCCACTGCCTGATGGGGGAGTTTGTTTCAAACCAGCTTTAGAGTAGTTTTAAATTGCTTTGAGAACATTTCAAACATTAACTTGTCATCTAAAAGTTTCCAATTGTTAAGCTCTTTATAATGTTTGGAACAAAACCTTTTTTTAAATGACTAATTTCAACTCAATAAGAAGTTGTATTACTAATCGTTACAGCAGTTAGAATCTAAATGATTGTTATTGAAGACTAATTGAAATCTGCCAGGTTAGGACCCAGCAGCAGTATGGCTTCACTCTGGGGACCTTCAAACTTGCACTTTCCTGTACAATGTCAGGACTAGAGCTATGCCAATAATGACGTTTTGGTTTTCTGGCAATTCTGAAAAAAAAAAAAAAATTCATTTCAGGTCAAACCAGAAATATTTGTTTCATATTTTTATTTTAGATTTTCAGTGAATTGAAGAGTCAAAAAAATAGTTTGGGGTCAAACATAACATTTCTCTTTATTGTTTTAATAAAATTAAAGATAATTTTGAACCAAAGTTTGAACCAAAAAAATCAAAATGTTTTGTTTACAAAATGTTGAAATGAGACACTTTGTTTTTTTCTGAAATTGTTTTAGATTTTTCTTCTTACCAGTACTATTTGATGAAATAGCTCGCATGAGCTCGCAAGACATTTCAGTGTCACGATATCTGCATTTCTCACAGAAAACAGTTTCAGCCAGAAAGTATTGTCCAGCACTTGTCAGGAGATTTTAACTAGCTTTGGTAGGAAAGTGGCTCCGACTACATTATTCTTAGGGGAAAACACACCATTCCATCCTTTCCTGCCTAAATTATGGAGCATTGCAACTTGGCTGGATGTTAGGTACTACTCCCATTCAGATCCGTTACTGGAAAGAGAAGATGAGAGATTAAATTAAATCAGAGAAATAGGATATTTGGAAAGCTTAACTATCCCTATTGGACTGATTGGGACATTAAAGCAGAGAGAGGCCATCTTTTAATGTCTGAGGCGCCTCAACAAAAAGTGAAATAAATCTAACCCCTCCTGTGGGATCTGATCTTGCCTCTGAGCATCCTCATTTGCCATTGAAATCCATAGGAGTTGGAAATGCTCATTGCAGTGCACCCAGTGATTAAATATTATCATTTAAAGTTAGTCTTTTCTGCTTCACTTTCTTTGTGAAGCACGTTAGTCCATCATTATCTTTTTCTGCAATCCACTCAGACTCCCAACATCCTTTGGAATGATCAGCAGACACCACTTTTCATATTTGTATCAAAAGAGTTAAGTGTGAGGAGGGTTTCCAACAGTCACCAAAATTGCTTTGAAATGAAAGACTCAACAGCATTTCTAGTGGCATTAGCATTCATGTTTTCTAATGCATTGTCCTTTAACCTCTCTTTATTTTGTATTCTGGGATCCTGGCATTCAATTGTTTAAACAGAATTGTCCCAGTTCTGTAATGTGTTCCATCTGCTGACTTGGCACCATTATCCAAAAGGTGTCACTTGGTTCCTATCTAATTGTTCACAGTGCCAAGACCGGAGGCCTTGCAAAAGAACAGGCTATCCATTTCATCTGCTGGCAATGTTTATTTTATTTTAGCAAAACAAGATTGTGCTGATTTATGTAAAAGGAGAGAGATTACAGTTTTGAAGTAATAAGAAGTCTATTGAAAGAGATTTCTTCTTTTACTGAAGGAGCAAGATACTATACTACAAAAATGTTTTATGTTCATTTTCATCAAAATGAGAAACATCAATTGTGCATGTGTTCTGAGTTGTGCCATACAGTGCGTGAGCATGAATTTAGCTATGATATTTGAGTCCGTTTGCATTCTTTTAAGCTTTATAACACAGCTGTCTTCCTCAAAACAAATCATTGTAGATTTACCCTCACAAGTTTGCACTGAACTTACGTGTGTGTGCGCGCGCATGCTGTGTGTTTCTGAAACTGCACCAAATGTTTGGTTAAAATCACATTCTTATCACTACATTCAAGCAATGATGCATTGTTTTGAAAAAAAAAAAAATCCCCTACTTTTTACTCCAACATATTTTACTCCATGCAGAGTACTAAAATATGATTTGAAAGAAGTACAAAGTATTATTTACCCTTTGTTTTAAATATTTTTAAAGTTAAATGCTATACTGTACTTGGGTATGTTGAAACAAAACATTCATGGCACAATATGGCACTATTTTTTAAATAATTGAAACAAGTTGAATATTTAGCACCACATGCTTAGCCTGACTTTAAAATTTGCTACAGGAAAACTGCAGTTTATTTTGCAAAAAATATGCAAACTCTGCTTGTGCAGTAATTGTAAAAATCAATACATTTTTAAAAGTATCTAGATCTTATATAGCAGTTTTCATCAGTAGATCTCAAAGCACTTTACAAAGGAGGTATCATTATCCCCATTTTGCAGATAGGAAAACTGAGGCAGGGATGGTGAAGTGATTTGCCCAAAGTCACCCAGCAGGCCATAGCAGAGCCAGGAATAGAACCTAGTTCTGGGAAGTCCAAATCCATTAAGCCACACTGCTTCCCCAAAAATAAAAATACTGAAGAGTCCAGAAACATTTGTTTTTCTGTCAGCGGATATAGTTTGTTAAAGGAAGTGCTGCTCTATTTGAATGAATGGGAAATACTGCAAACTCCCACCATTGTTTTGCAGTAATTCTAACTTATTATAAAGAGTAAGCAGGCCTTTCACTTTTGTAGAGGTGGCAATTAAGATTTATTGGTCAAGAGATAAATATTAACTCGTGAAGCACAGGGGAAGTATATTATCCTTAGGAACACAAGCATAAAATATCCATGAATGCACATGAAGTTAGTACAGTAATGCACATGTTTTGTTACATACATAGCCCTGTTGAGGGAAGTTTGACGTCCTGGTACATCATGGGCCCCCATCCCTCCTATTTCACTTTATTTACACAGATGTTACACATGTTTTGGGGGCCTTGGTACAGGTGTCCCCCCTTCCTTTGAGAGTCCTGTACTTACATTCTGAGGGTCACAATCTGCTCTCAATTACCCTTATGCAATCTCACTGAAATCAGTGGAAGTTAGAGTTGCCAACATTCTAAGTGCACAAAACCAAACTCCCTTGCCCAGCCCCTTTTCCAAGGTCCCCTGTCCCGCCCCTTCTCACTCCATCCCCCTCCCTCTGTTGCTCACTCTCCCCCACCCTCACTCACTTGCTCATTTTCACTGGGCTGGGGCAGGGGATTGGAGTGCGGGAGGGGGTGAGGGCATTGGCTGGTGGTGTGGGCTCTGTAGTGGGGCCAGGGATGAGAGGGTTGGGTATGGAAGGGGGGTCCGGGCTGAGGCCGGGAGTTGGAGTATGGGAGGGGGTCCGGGCTCTGGGCTGGGGCCAGAAATGAGGGCTTCAGGGTGCGGGAGGGGGAATCTGGGCTGGGTAAGGGGGTTGGGGTGTGGGGGGAGTGAGGGAGGTCGGGTGAGGGCTCCGGTTGGGGGTTCAAGCTATGGGGTGGGGCCAGGAATGAGGAGTTTGGGGTGCAGGAGGGAGCTCCAGGCTGGGGCTGACGGGTTCAAAGTGTGGGAGGGAGTTCCGAGCTGGGGCAGGGGGTTGGAGTGCAGGAGGGGATTCAGGGTGTGGGCTCTGGTAGGGAGTTTGGGTGTAGGAGAGGGCTGAGGCGGGGTCTCAGGAGGGTGTGCAGGCTCTGGGAGGGAGTTTGGGTGTGGAAGGGGGCTCAGGCTGGGGCAAGGGTGCAGGAGGGGGTGTGGGGGTGGAGTGAGGGAGAGGGTGTGGGCTCCGGGTGGCACTCACCTCGGGCGGCTCCCTGCAAGCAGCGACATGTCCCTCAGCTCCTTGGCCATAGTTCCCGGCCAATGAGAGCTGTGGAGCTGGTGCTCGGGGTGGGGGCAGCACATGGAGCCTCCCTGGCCATCCCTCTGTCAAGGAGTTGAGGCACGTGTCACCACCTCTGGGGAGCTGCATGGAGCCAGGTAGGGAGCCTGCCAGTCCCACCCCAACCGGACTTTTAACAGCTCGGTCAGTAGTGCTGACTACTGGCAACCCCAGTTGAAGTGTAACTAAGAGCAGAATTTGACCATGATTTTTTTCAGAGAAATATCGGAATATCTCCTCATTGTGGCAATATTGTAAGTGTGGCAGACTTTTTAAAAATGTAATGTCCTAACATAGGAAGCAGTAAAAGAACACTAGACACATTGGTCTAAATCCTGAGGTTATGTAAAGACTAGTGTAAGTTACACACTAATAAGTGTAAGTGGGCATAATGCCACGGGAACAAAAGGGTGAACTTGAACTGGGGTTGGAGCAGGGAAAGCTAGCATTAGGAGGAGATCAGAAGCTGTAAGATGAAATAGCCTCCTTCTATTTAATCTTACTCTATGTTGGATGGTTTTCAAGCCCACCCTTCCATTCCCTTCGGCATTTAAGTTATATCAATTTACTGTTGTTTAAGTTACATCACCCCCGGATTTGACCCAGTATGTCTAGTGCACTTTTACCTGTGCCCCAGTAAAGTTCTGTCTCAGTCACAAACTAAACAGAACTAAAATGAAACTGACAGAATCCTTGAGGGAGGCAGCAGCAATAGTAATACTTAGGGGCCTTTGCTGGTGCAGAGAGGTAGAATTTACACCTCCCTGCTCCAGCACTAGGAAACCTGGCCCTAACTTTGCAGGTGTTATGAAGGATTGTTTCTTACAGCCACCCAAGGCCACTTGAACATTTTTTAGAAAACATTTTGTTTCAGGCATATCTATTGAAAGCCTTTATAGTGTAATTCAAATAAGTACTTCTGGAAAAATGAGACTAATATATACCTTTGGGTTGACTTAACATTTTAACATGTGGGCACAGTACCTAGAAATCAGTCCTACTCAAAACTGAGAGGTCTGGTTCGAAATAATTGGTGGCAGCCTCTTATTAGACATGTTAGAGTGGACCATGTATAGAAGGGAGATTGCATGCTATTTCCTGGCATTGAAGATTGGGTTCAGATGGACAATGGCCCATGCTTGTCTTGTGTGACTAGAATACTTCATCTTAACTCACCAAACAGTGGGGTGACACTCCTATTCGGTTGGCAGGACAATACAAATTATAGGGAGGCTTCTGAGACTGAACTTTTAACCTTTGAACTGCACATCCCATTCAAGTAATAATTAGCAGGGGTGTGAAACCAACTGCAGAGATCTGGGCAGTGATGCTATGGCTCAGCCACCAAAGATCTACTTCATTAATCTAAATTAAATCAATGACTGGGAGAAGGTACCAAGTTCCTCTCTCCTTCCCCTCTATCCGCCCAAGTTATTCTGAGCCATTTCTTAGCAAAAGACTGAAATAATTGTTCATATTTGCAATGTAAACACAAATAATTACAGCTACACAACAGAATGTAATCACATTTCTGTTGAGTATCCAAGAATGTTGAACTAGATTTAGTAGAAGTTGAAACATTCTACTCTTATCAGCCTACTTTATTTTATAGGATAGTATTTCTGTAGTAGTAACAGCACTGAGCAGACCACAGTATATACGTTGCAGTAAATTATGTTCCAAATGCCATCAGTCCAAAGATTAATTTGATTGTACATATATAGTCTACAAGTTCTGTATGAACATATGCTATCTGTACATGCTCATGTATTAATGAGTAGGGTCAGGCTGGCATTGGTTTTGTTATATTTATATTTCCAGGATATTCTTTGAGAAGTTTATATATGATCTTAAGCATAGATAATACAGAGATCTATTTTCAGGAAATGCCTGTCTAGCTATAAGGAAAATACTGTGAATGCAAATTGTTGGCCATAGACAGGATTAAGTCTTTACTGATGCATGAACGATTTGATTGCTACCCAAGAAGGTGTCAATGACTCAGGCTGGTATCGCCTTATGAGAGCTCTGTGTGGCTGTAGAAGTCAGAGACAGAAACCTCTGAAGCATTTGTAATTTGCAGTTAGAAGTAACATTGAAAGGGATGTTTAAGAAAAAAGTGAGTGGGCCAGATTCTTGACTGCAGCTGAGTGGATCTTAAGCCCCATCCTACCCACAGACACCCCTGACATGACTTCTTCCCCATTCACCAGAGGAAGGGGATAGCCAGTGCCGGATGTGGTGGAGCTGCCTCAGCTGTTTTTGCTGGCAGATCGTTCCCCTGAAAATGGGGAGCCAAAAATCCAGCCCAATAGATTGAAAAAAGTCTACATCCTTCCCTGTGTTACCAGTAAGAGCGAACTCTACTAAAACTGGACACATTTGAAAATCTAATTTACCTTTCACGCATTTCACTGCGCTTAGACATTTCTTATTTAATATTAAGGTAGCTCCCAGAGGCCCTGATTGGGACCAGGGGCCCAATGTGCTCTACAAACTGAAACCTAGATCCTGCAAGTCACTGAACCTTATGGAGCCCCATTGACTTCGCTGGGACTCCATGTAGGCATGAGGGTCTGCCGAAATGGAACTTTCTGCAGGATTAGGGCTATCACGGTAGATGCAGTTCTGTAAATCCCCACAGCTCTTGAACCTGGGCCTGCAGAACTGGCAGGCAGTAAACCTCCATGGTGCCATCCAGCAGTTGCAGGAGACAGCTCACGCAACACTACCCGCAATCCATTGCAGACACAGACCACGGGAAGTCCTGCCTCAAGGGGGCTGACATGCAGTAGCCTCATGACTCCTGATTGGCTCGTGCCCTATATAAACCCAATGTGTGTTCCAGGAAGTGTCCAGGCAACAGTGTGGATCTTCTGTAGCTACCAGGACCATAGGCGCCGACTCTGTGGGTGGTCGAGCCCTGCGGAAAGGAATAAGCTGGCACCTGTGACCAGGACCAACTCTGCTCTTGAACTCCTGGCTTTGACCTTATCTGCTGAACCAGACCCTGAAACCCAACTCGGATTCTGATCCTTGGAATCCACCCTGACCTGGAACTTGACTACAAACTCTTCCCTATTCTCAGCCTCAGGGTTGACCCTGCTCTGACCTTTGATCCTAACTGCCTATGTCAGGATCCTGACAGGTTCCTGCCCCAAAGTTTTTACAGTCTAGGGCCCCAGTCCACAGTTGGATCTGTATAGGAGTTTGTCCATGCAAATCCAATAGCAGGATTGGAGTGCAAGAAGCAAAACTAGACTTGTTTTTTAATATTCCGTTTCACTCTTTGACTACCCATATTGCTGTAGTGTTTGAGGTACGAATGTTCCAGGTCAGGGGTGGCCAACCTGTGGCTCCAGAGCCACACGTGGCTCTTCAGAAGTTAACATGTGGCTCCTTGTATAGGCACCAACTCTGGGGATGGAACTACAGGCACCAACTTTCCAATGTGCCGGGGGGTGCTCACTGCTCAACCCCTGGCTCTGCCATAGGCCTTGCTCCCACTCCACCGCTTCCCGCCCCTCCACTGAGCCTGCCGTGCCCTCACTCTTCCCCCACCAGAGCATCCTGCACGCCACAAAACAGCTGATTGGGAGGTGCAGGGAGGGACAGAGAGGTGCTGATTGGTGGGGCTGCTGGTGGGTGGGAGACACTGGGAGCAGGTGGAGGGAGCTGCTGTGGGGCATCTGATATATTACTGTGGGTCTTTGGCAATGTACACTGGTAAATTCTGGCTCCTTCTCAGGCTCAGGTTGGCCACCCCTGTTCCAAGTGAACACTTACATACAAACATCTGTTTGTAGTAATTTTATGTGATATGCTAAGATTAGATTTTGTAATATACATTTATTATTCAGTTTACAAGACCTACATTTTGGCCTAAGCTGCTACTTGGCTGTATCTGTGTAATATTACATGAATATAAATGGTCAGATTTTATGGGGATGATTCATCATTATTTTAAAATAGACCCTCCTGGGTCCTGAAGTTAGTCTAGATTATTTTAGCAAAAGAATGTCTTAGACATGTTTTTGACTAACTGCTGCAAAACTTAGTGAGAGAATACAGTGGGTAGGTGACATCTCCCTGCGGCTAGCTTCTTGTTTTTATTTGGGACCATTGTCCACTTTCATGTTTGGATATTGAACAGGTTACAGTAGTGCTAGGTGTAGGTCCTAAATTTATGATTTTGTAGCCATTGGATGGGGACTCAGGAGACCTGGGTTCAATTCCTGGCTCTGCCAATTGGCCTGCTATGGGACATTGAGCAAGTGATTTCCCCATGCCATGACTCAGTTTTCCCATCTGTAAAATGGGGATAATGACACTGACTCTTCTTTTTAGGGTACTTTTGAGATCTATGGATGAAGTGTGCTATATAGGAGTGTAGTGGGTTAGCGGTGGCCCCTCCCCCTCTGGATCAGTGGGAGGCCACTCCGCCTCACTATGTTGCGGGGCGTTGCTCATGGTTGGGGAATCAGCTGAGTCACTCTCGGCTTGTAGCTCTGGTGGGCAGTCCAGGTACAGTAGGGGTAGGCAAACTAAGGCCCACGGTCTGGATCCGACCTGTCAGGGCTTTGGATCCGGCCCGCGGGATTGCCCCGCGTGGCGCTGTGGGCCCCGCATGGCTCTCAGAAGCGGCCAGCTCCACGTCCCTGCGGTCCCTGGGTGGGGGGGGCAGAGGGCTCTGTGCATTGCCCTTGCCTCCAGTCACCGCCTCCCACAGCTCCCATTGGCTGAGAACAGGGAACCGCGGCCAATGGGAGCTTCGGGGGAGGTACCTGGAGGTGTGGCAAGGGCAACGCACGCGGAGCCTTCTGCCCCGCCGTCCTGCAGGGGCTGCAGCGCTTCCTGGAACAGTGCGGGGCCGGGGACAGGGCAGGCGTGCAGGGAGCCTGCCCTGGCCCCGGTGCACACTGCTGCCACCCTGGAGCCACTTTAGGTAAGTGCACTGGAGCCCAAACCCCTCCTGCACCCCTGCCCTCAGCCCCCTCCTGCACTCCGCACCCCTCCTGCACCCCAACCCTTCCCTGAGCCCCCTCATACACCCTGCACCCCTCCTCTGCCCCAATCCCTTGCCCTGAGCCCCTTCCTGCACACAGTACCCCCTCCCACAGCCCTCCTGCACCCCAACCCCCTGCCCCAGCCCTGCATACAATTTCCCCACCCAGATGTCGCCCTCAGCCCAAAAAGTTTGCCCATCCCTGGAGTAGAGTGATCAGCAATCAGGGTCTCTAGCCCACATACAGGGCAGTGAAGGGTCAGTGGCTTGGATCTGTACTCGGAGGCAAGCGGCAAATAAACAGTTTGTAAGCCAAGTCCTTAGGGCTGGGCGGTACAGAGTCTGGGTCTCGGCCTGCACTCAGGGCCAAGCAGCAAACAAATAGTTCAGAGCCCAGACCCTTAGTCAGAGCGGGGCAACAAGTCCTCCAGGCTTAGGCCAGTGTAGAACACAGTCTAAGGGGCTCAGAGAAGAGTAGAGCCTAGTGTCCTCACTTGGCAGACTGTAGGCGGATGCAGGCCCTCTGGCCTACAGAGGGGGAGTACTTCCACCAGGGAGGATGAGGGCCCGCCCAACTCCAGCGCATCCCAGCCCAGGGCCCTAGCAGTGGCAGAGGGTCTGCCACTGGGTCAGCAGGGATCCTCCCACAACACACTGACCTGGTCACAGGCCATCTCTCAACAAGACAGTGTCTAATTCCCCTAGGCTACTTCCTCTCTCTCCCCTCAGGGTGTACCTGGGTCTGTACAAGAGCCTCTGCATCGTCCAGATAGAAGGCCAGTGGCAGTCCCAGTAACTCCTCCTTGGCTTGGTCAATGTGTGGCTCCGGCAGTGTTGGCCAGTCCTCAGCACTGCAGGGATCCATGGCAGTCTCCCAGTTCACAAGGAGGCATCTGGCTCCTTCAGCAGCTGCAGCCCAACTGAGCTTGCACACCCGCCTTTTGTACTTCCTGTTCCGCCCACTGACTTCCGGTGGGCGGGGTGAGCATGACCTGGCTCCGCCCACCAGGGCTCTGCGAGGGGCCCCTCCCCCTCTGGGTCAGTGGCAGGCCACTCCTCACTACAAGAAGCTAGAGATTATTTTAGCATTCATGTTTTTTCTCTAGAAATGTCTTTCTTTACAGCATTTTATCTTAGGTGCCTAGCATTAAAGTGTGTGAGAGTGAGAGATAGAGCAACTCTGACTCTTACAAAGCTGAAAGTACTGGAAAATGCTGATTTAAAAACCTCCAAAGCAGACATTTGGAAAAATATTCTGTGTAATCTCCATTTCTTTATCAATTCTGAACAGAGGGGCCTGTGCTCACATTTGCTGCACAGCACAGAGTGGATTTAAATCTGACAGTAGTATTCAAATAGGTTTGAAAATCATGGAAGGAAGGAAGCAGAGCCACCCCTCCCTCTGTGTCTGAGCCAATGGAAGTCATTTAACACGAGCAGGGTGA
This sequence comes from Malaclemys terrapin pileata, assembly GCF_027887155.1. Lineage (NCBI taxonomy): Eukaryota > Metazoa > Chordata > Testudines > Emydidae > Malaclemys > Malaclemys terrapin. The sequence continues at coordinate 51,664,353 of NC_071509.1, read as the reverse complement.
AACTGGAACTGTATGAGAGCATTGGGGTGGCGGAGGGCTTTCAATCTGGAAGAGGGAGTGCAGCTCTCTGCAGAACATCTTTTGGCTGTCTGAAGCTTGTCTGGCAGTTCCACTATCTCAATGGGTGTCCGATGCTATCTATCATGCTTCTCATGAGGTTATGACAGCAGTTTCTCCTGTCCTTTAGTAGCCTAGGTACGTTTGCTGGCACTGCATTTCCCAGTTCACCACACCATCATCCCCAGATGCAGATCTTGCAAAACTCTGCTGTCTCCATATGTGCTGTTGCTCCATGCCATCCATTTGCCCTGCTCACATGGGAATTTTAGACCATGCCATGCAGCTTCCAGCAACTTGTGATGGGCAAATGTCAGAGAGGATGGGACCACCTCTTCATATCCATATTTGTAAGGTTGCTGCTCTTTCTCGTCAATGCTTATTTATGGCCCAAGGAAAATATCACTGCCACTGTTCACATCTTCTGCTTATTAATATTTGGTCCTGTACTGGTTATAATGGTAAGTCTGTGACATCACATTTATTTCCATGACAACCAGCTGTGATGTTGTAAACAAAGGATTATAGTCTTGCTGTGGGATCAAGCAGAAGGAGAACTGGGATTACAAGGGAAGAAAGTGTCTACTCAAACACTCACATGATATATTTGCAAAGGGAATATAGAAAAGGTATAGCCAAATATATTTCTCTACCTAAATGTTCTCATTTTTCAAGTTTGCTCTAGTGCCTCTTTGAGGGGAGGTCATCCACAACAGCAACAATTAAGCTTTTTAGCCTCGTATAAGGAATTATCTCAAACATCTAAACTTGAATTGGCCAAACGTCTGCATATCAACAAAGGCAGCTGTCCTTCATGATGTTAGATAAGCCCGCACTTCTTTTGGTGAGCCCTTAGCAGAAGTCAGCAAGAATGCAAAAACTGACAATAAACTCATAAAACATGTCAGCACATCTTTTATTTATGAGCACATAGTGCCTCCTTGTGGACAAAATGTCTTACTGCTAAATGAAATCTGCTTAGTATAAATGTTGTTTTCCCTTTCTTTCTTTCTTTCTTTGGCTTGGTCTACACTACCCCCCTAATTCGAACTAAGGTACGCAACTTCAGCTACGTGAATAACGTAGCTGAAGTCGAAGTACCTTAGTTTGAACTTACCTTGGTCCACACTGGGCAGGCAGGCTCCCCCGTCGACTCCGCGGTACTCCTCTCGCCGAGCTGGAGTACCGCAGTCGACGGCAAGCACTTCCGGGTTCGACTTATCGCGTCCAGACTAGACGCGATAAGTCGAACCCAGAACTTCGATTTCCAGCCGTCGAACTAGCTGGTAAGTGTAGCCAAGGCCTTTCTTTCTCTTAGACAAAATGGCTAAAAGGCCAAGCAGTGGCAAGCACATCGAGATGCACCAAGAGGTCTCTCAAACTTTACAACTTCATATTAATAAAATTACTGTTTTGAAGTATATTTAATATGCATTTTAAAGCTCATGCATAGCATCTGATTTTTCAGAGGTGCTGAGCATCTCATTTCCTGTTTTGTTCTGGAAGACAGACTGTATCTTATTCCTCAGAAGTTGTTGTAGAAATAGCTCTTCAGGCACACTCTCCTTTTTGTTTTTCTTCTTCCCAATAAAATTTGTTTTAAATCTAAAATTAAGGCAAAACATACCTAAATGCAAACAGATGCCAGACATACCTCATTTTTAGGCTTATGAATGTGGTGCTGGGTAGATGGGGCAATGCGTAATGTTGTTTGAGGGAGACTTTTTGCTCTTCTGTTTAAAAGTTGTGCAGAGTAGGGTATGTGCCTCCTGAGACTTTAAAAATCAGTTTTATTTTACAAATTAAGGCGCCAGTCCTGCAACGTGTTGTTCACAGCTGGGACACAGACTGATTGTCCACCCATACAGAGTCAATCACAGGTTCAAGTCCCTTCCCCCCACCTAAAAATAAATAAAATTGTAAAATGAGTTAACTCCAAAGAGGGTATACAATGCAGTAGTGAAAGTTGGGTATTCTAGCAATGCTACTAAATTGAGTACTAATGACCAACTGATAATGAGGAAGCTTGGCTGTCAACACAGGTATGTGTCATTGTGAATACTGACATAAGGAGCCTGTGGAACATAGAGCAGCTTATGTTAAAGTGGGGGGAGGAATGATTACATTCTTACCATTTCATTATTGTGTTCGGCTGATGTACATATTTTGGTAAATTTGCTTAGTGGCTATAACAGCGGGATATGTCCTCTTCTAAGGATTTTGAATGTTTTTAAAACTAAACTGCAAATGTGTTTATTGCTGTGATGAGGCTTCCATTTGAAACTGATTCCTGAACTTGCAGCTTCTTTCAGACTGCTAGTATCAGTCCAAGTGTGGTGGAGTTCAGTCTAGTGAAGGCCTCTTCCTGTCATAAATAAGATTACTTTCATTTAACTTATGGAGTGTGTTATTCCTCGGAGTAATGAATTTCCTCTGTGCCTTTGAGCACATAAACATGGTTTTCATTAGGTTTCTCTAAAAAAAAAAAAAAAAGTCTGAGTAAAATTAATAAGATGACAATTAACTCCATAAATGCAGATGTGTTTTAACTGTATAACTGAAATAGACTCATGATCTATTCTGGGAAAGGACTGCTTCATCTCTGAAAACTAAAATCTAAATACAATTAAATAATTCTACAGGAGAAATTGGATTCTGCTTCATGAGAGTTAGAAAAATAGGTGGAAAATCTGAAAATCTTTTTAAAAATTAGTTTCTTAGAAAAAAGAATAAAAGGAACTTCAGATTAAATGTAGACCAGACAAATAGCCCCAGGCTTTCTACTTAATATGTAACACATGTGATAATACTAGATTCTAACCATATATTTAGACTTAGAATTGCAACTAACAGTTTCAATATTGCTTCTTTCTTCACCGGATATTTCTTTGCAATTTTATAATGAGGAATAGTGACAATTGCTAATATTTCACTGATAGACATATCCCTTGATAGTTAGACTCTGCAATTCATAAAGACTTCATGTACAGTTTGTATTTGTGGCTTGAAATCTCTGTCAAGTGGTGAATCACTACAGCATCATTGTGGTTTTCTTGTAGCTAACAGCATTTCAATTTTTTTTAAATTGCCATGCATGAATGCGTGAGAAGGTTTTGTAACATTGACCTTTAGCTGCTGCAATTTTTCCACTTCTCCAGTCAGATGAAAGTGGCAGAAGTCCATAAAGCCAATGTTAAAATACACAATGTATGATATTTTTGTGTACATATATATTTTGTTAAAGACAACTGAGTTCACTTTCACAAAATGCAAATGTATGTAGCTAGATAGCTATTCAAAAAACCAAGTAGGTTGGAACACTTACCAAATTAAGATGCTAAAACTTTACCAGATACTGAGAGCTGAAAGCAATATTACAGTAAATTAGACTATTCACATATTGTCATTCTTGAATATGTACTTGTAGTCTAAACCATTCTAAACTTTTTTTAGTTCTAGACAATCAAACTTATGAAGACTTTGTACATAGTTTCCAAATGTGCCCTTCTTTAGGCAAATCTAATGCAAACAACAGAAAGGAATCACAAAAGAATTGGTGCTTTTAATACTGACAGAAAAGAATAGCCTACAAAGATATTCTGCTTGCATGCAGAAATTGAAATGTCATCTTCATACCAAATTGATGCTTTCAAAATAAATCTTTCGCTTTTCTGATTGCTCCCTTTATTAGTTAATCCCCAGGAATTCAGTCAGGAAAACTCTGCCAGATCTACCTGAGAGACAGTTTTAGTCTGATGCTGACCTTATAAATATTGTTCCTTGTTACAATCTAAGTATTGCATTGCCTTTGGTGTAAAAGTGCAGATGGTTTCTATTAAAAATTATAAAGCTAAAGTTGTTTAAGGAGCCAGTCTCAGTTATGGGTGAAAGTTGCTGGTTGAAACCTTGACAACAGAGGAAAAGAAACCTTAAATACCATTCCCTTAGCTTTTGGGCAGGAAATTGTTTTTGGCTTATTTTTGTTGTGAAGATAGAAAGGACTACGCTTTAAAAATTCTCTATAGTTGTTTAATATTTGCTCAGTAGTGTACTGTTCCCCAGTCTAACCCCTCTAGACTGTAAATCATGTCCACTATGTCACTGTTTTGATTGGAAGCAGAGTTGCACCATCACAGATCTCTAGGGAGGGCAAACTTCTGCAGCTGCAGAAAGCTGGAACTATTTTCTGGTATTATTAAAGGAACCTGAGGATTTTTTATGTAAAGATGTAGTGAAATTCATAAAGTGCACAGAGATTTAGTATGAAGGTTTTATTACAAGCAAGGCCCATAACAATACTGCTCTGGTAATAGAAACTGAATTGTTCTAATTGTCAAAACAGCAAACATGTAAAATTATAGCCCATCTCTCCTCCCCTTTCCTCTATCTTGGGAGAAATGAAATGCAAAAAGTCACAAATTATTTCAAAATGTTAAAAATTCAGCCAGACTTCTGGTGCTGTAGTAAAATGTGTTCCTGTTGAATTACTGCATGGGTGTTTTCGTCAACACATATTCTGGAAATCTTGAGGTATAGTTTTGTTTTCCTGAAGGTATTTATGTGTATTGCTTTGATATCTGAAATGCAGTTATTAGACGTAGAACCAAAAGGATAAAATATTGACTTCACTAGAACAGGAATGTAAAGACCTGAGTTCAGAGATCCTGGAACCATGGCTGGCTCCAGCGTTTTTGCCGCTCCAAGCGGCAGGGGGAGATAAAAAAAAAAAAAGCCACGATTGGCGGCACTTCGTCGGCAGGTCCTTCCCTCCAAGAGGGAGTGAGGGACCTGCCGCTGAAGAGCCGGACGTGCCACCCCTTTCCGTTGGCCACCCCAAGTACCTGTTTGATGCGCTGGTGCCTGGAGCCAGCCCTGGCTAGAAAAATTTGTATAATGGGGGTGCTGAGGTAAATGGTAAACCCTGTATATAATGGAAACCATTTCAAGCCAGGGGGTGCAGCAGCACTTCCAGCACCCCTAATTCCAGCAGCTATGCTTGAGTTCACTTAATATATTTGCCTATTAAACATTGTCTAGAGATAGATGATAGTTTTCCAAAAGAATGGTCTTTTAAGGATGTTCTAACCTCATTCTTGTGGTTAGATATAACGGACTGTTCAGAGAAATTCATCCATGACACATGTAACTCTGCTGTCTGAATAGACAGATCTCTTGGTGGACTTATTACAGTATTTATTCTCATCTGCTTTAATAATGTTTTAGAGCTTGATTAATTAAAGTAGTAAATCATGCTGGGATTTTGCTGTCAACAAACCTGGGTATATGGTGTACTCAGTTTAAAACAGGGGAGAGTGGAATGGTAGTATGTATATTGGCACATGGCTTATACAAGCACGTAGAATAGTTATGTATTGTAATGAAATACACACAAGTTAAAAATCATTCCTGTTTCGTTGCCAGAGGGTCTGATCGTGTTTAAACATTTAAAACGAGCCTTTATATTTAGTGAAACAGCATCAGCTTTTACTACTTCCCCTAACAATAGTATATCTAATGGGCATGATGTCATATCAACAGCTAGATCTCCCAGCACCATTTCTTTTTCTTCAAATGTAACTATTTACTCTTCTGTATGACTTCAACCTCAGAACCTACCTATGTGTATCTTTTCCCTTTCCTTCTACTGTTACAAACTGTCTAAGAAAGTGTATCAGACTGGTTACAGTCATAGAATCATAGAAATGTAGGGCTGGAAGGGATCTCAAGAAGTCATCAAGTCCAGCCCACTGCATTGAGGCAGGACCAAATAAACCTAGACCATCCCTGACAGGTGTTTATCCAACCTGCTCTTAAAAGCCTCTAGTGATGGGATTCCACAGACTCCCGTGGAAGCCTATTCAAGATCTTAACAACCCATATAATTAGAAAGTTTTTCCTAATATCTAACCTGAATTGTGCTTGCTACAAGTCCATCAGTTCTTTTCCTACCATCAGTGACATGGAGAACAACTGATCACCATCCTCTTTCTAATAGTCCTTAACATATTTGAAGATTGTTATCAGATCCCCCTTCCGTCTTCTTTTCTCAAGATTAAACATGCCCAGTTTTTTAAACCTTTCCTCATAGGTCAGGTTTTCTAAACCTTTGATCATTTTTTGTTGCTCTCCTCAGAACTCTCTTCCAATTTATCAAGGTCATTTTGAATTCTCATCCTGTCCCCCAAAGTGCTAGCAACCCCTCCCAGCTTGATGTCATCTGCAAATTTTATAAGTATACTTTGCACTCCATTATCCAAGTCATTAATAAAAATATTGAATGGTACTAGACCCAGGACTGACCTCTGTGGGACCTCACTAGATATGCCTTGCCAGTTTGACAGTGAACTATAAATAAGTACTCTTTGAATACAACCAGTTATGCAATACAGTAACTTCATCTAAACCACATTTCCCAAGTTTGTTTATGAGAGGTGACTGTGGCAAAAGCCTTAATAAAATCAAGATATAGCATGTCTACAGTTTCCCTACATCCACTAGGCCAATAACCTGGTCAGAGAGGGAAAATAGGTTGGTTTGGCATGATTTGTTCTTGACAAATCCATGCTGGCTGTTCTTTGCAATTCTGTTATCCTCTAGGTACTTACAAATGTATTGTTTATTTGTTCCAGTATCTTTACAGGTATTGAAAATAGGCTGGTTGGTCTGTAATTCCCTGGGTCCTCTTTGGCAGGACTAAGTATTATCAAGACCATCCCTGATAGGTGTTTGGATAACCTACTCTTAAAAATCTCCAATGGTGGAGATTCCTCAACCTCCGTAGGCAATTTATTCCAGGCTACCCTGACGGTTAGGAAGTTTTTCAAGTTTTTCATTATCTTCTAAGTGTTTGCAAATTGATTGCTTAATTATTTGCTCCATTATCTTTCCAGAATCATAGAAGATTAGGGTTGGAAGAGACCTCAGGAGGTCATCTAGTCCAATCCCCTGCTCAAAGCAGGACCAACCCCAACTAAATCATCCCAGCCAGGGCTTTGTCAAGCCGGCCCTTAAAAACCTCAAAGGATGAAGATTCCACCACCTCCCCAGGTAACCCATTCCAGTGCTTCACCATCCTCCTAGTGAAATAGTTTTTCCTAATATCCAACCTAGGTAATGGTTGCTCCTAATGTATATGGATAGAACCCTATGCGGATATAAAATTTGTATCTGCATCTGATCCACAAACATGGTCTACGGATATCCACAGATATAAAGCAGATATCTGCAGATTTTCAGGGCTCTATATATGGAGCAATAAGTGACTGTGGTATTGATAATAATAAAAAACCCACCACATTATTCCTAACCCTTTCCACAAAGGAGTAAAAGATTATGTTTGGTAAACACCTCTCTAATATTAATGCTTAACACATAGAATCTGATTCTCATTTACACTAAGGCCTCTTTACACTGTTCTGGGTAGTATAAAGGCGTGTTGGTGTAAAGAGAGTTAGGCCTGTAATATTTTCATCTTCAAGGTGTAGTACAAACATTAGGTACTTTATGCTCATAACACTTCTGTGAGGCAGACAAATACTATCTTCATTTTACTGATGGAGACGTTGACAGAGAGGTTAATTGACTTGCCTAAGGCCACGCACAGCAAATTAATAGCACAACACAGCTGGGATTAGAGCTCAGGAATGGATTTCTTGCTGTCTTGTGGCCAATTCACTACATCACAGGATCCACTGGATGAAAAACATACATGCACTACTCTGATTATACATGCACCTACTCTGATTACAGAGTGTGCCATGGGGATTGTGGGAATAAATCCACCCCTCCAGGTTGTATGCTGGCCATGAGGCTGCAACATAGCCCTTCAGAGTCACTATTCCAGCATAAGGTCCATAATGCTGGCACAGATTCCAGGGTTCTCCCCCAGTCCATCTCAAACAGCCTTTCCTATGCTGTCCTATATTACTCTGGTGTGGAATCCCCATCTGCAGTGTGCATACGGTCATTCTCCTACTTGTGCAGTCTCACGGCAACCCTTAGTTAAGGCAGTGGACCTTAGTCCTTCTGTGCTTGAGTGAATTTTAACCAGAAGAAAAGTCTCTATTAAAACCCTGTTGACAAATGCAGTGTCATTTGCTATTATTTAAAAGATGTTTGTTTTTATAGGGTAGCAATGTAAATGTTGAACAAAAATGCCCAGAATTCAACTCATGGTTGCTATATTGTACAACCTCTAAACACGTTTGTTTTGAAAATATTATTTTCTCCCACCGTTGCTCTCCAATGCTGGAGCCCACCAGTGTTGTTCTTGAAATTTTCCCAAGCGGCCAAAGTTAAATTGCAAACTCTGATCCCCATATGGTAGTACATCCCTCTGTTTCTCTGTTTTGAACATACAATTGTGTTTTGCCTGTTTGGGTATTGCAACTGCATCTCTTATTTTATTGGAATGTGTTATGAAATGTCAGGAACCACTAGCATCCCTAGAGTGTCAGTAACACTTATATTTAGTAAGGTTTGCATGCTATTTCACTATTCAGTTAGTAAAATGTTTTAGCATTTTTCCTGCAAACTTTACTATGTTATGGTAGTCCAATAACATCACGAGCAAAACTACTTAAAGAAGCCATTGGGACTCAAAGACATCATTGTTGTTTATTTAATTGCCTTGTAAACCATCTTGAGAAATATCTAGTAGGAGAAGGCTGAGAAACATATGCTGTAGTTTTCGTTACATTAGAGCCATTTTAATTCTTCCAGAGGCTGCTCTAACATTATGTGCATCTTGCATATTGTATTTATTCATTTATTTACCTGTTTCATGAAAAAAAGAATATATTTAAGTTGCACTTCCTTCTCAGCACTACTTCCTGTTGTTTTTGTGTTTAACCATTTCTAAGGCTGTCACGCCCACCAGTGTAATTGTCAAGTTGCCTAAGATGTATATGAATTTTGTAAAGTCAGAATGGCAGTCCTCTCTAACTTGTGTGAAAGATTAATGTTACTGACCTATATTACATGGGAATCTGAGAAGTGTGCTATTTAGGATAATGCATGTCAGTTAGTATTATATAAGTTGAGTTGCTTTTCACTTTTATAAGTATATTTTCTTTCATGCCAAACTTTCAATCACAAGGGCTTTATTTACAAGAGGGAGATTGAACACTGTCTTGTTTTGGAGTTCTGAGTCAGACTCATAGTCTCCTATAGTCATTTCATCATTTACCAAGTGCCATATGCAAGTCCTGAGCATGTGCGTTGTCGCTGAATTTCATTCTGTGGCTAAAAACTAAATGTCTAAGTATGGCTTCTCTTTATAGAACACTGTAACTATCCAATTCTCTAATTAAAAGGGAACCAAAGTATTCATTTGGAAGTCCAGGATAATACTTAAGAATCAATCATGATTATTTTTGACTTGTTGAACTATGTATTTACTATAATAAATAGGATCCCCCTTCCTCTTGTTTACTTTCTTCTGATGAGAAACTTCTTAAAGATTTGAAAAATATTGCTAGATTTACCCATCTATCTTATATCACATTCCGATCCAGTATAATAAACAAATTAACATAGTGCCAGTATCCTGGTGAGTTTTTCCCTCTGAAGCTAGACTAATGGTACTTCTAATTCTAATATACTAGAGAATTATCTTTTCCTAACTTATGTTACCTTCTTTAATTTTTCCATTTTTATTCCCAAAGGAATTAGTAACAAACTCCCTTTGAGAAAAAATATACCAGTGAAGAAGAGTACTTTTTATGATTAAGGGCCTTCTGTTCACACACTTCCTGCCCAAACTATACAATCCATAGACTCTGGAGATAGACAGAAGAGGGCTAGAAGATAAATTAAGACCCCTCAGGCTTGTCAACTTATTAAAGAAGTATTGTTTGGAAATGTCTTAAGGGGGAATACATTTTGGCCCGGATCCAGCTACCACAGAAGTGAATGGCAAAACTCCCATTGATTTCAGTAGGAACAAGATCAGATCCCTTATCTAATGGACACAAGTGTATGAAAAGACAGTGTGAAAGATAAGGTGGGTGAGGTAATATCTTTTACTGGACCAACTTCTGTTGGTGAGAGAGACAAGCTTTTGAGCTACATTCTTAGCTCAAAAGTTTCTCTTTCACCAAAGAAGTTGGTCGAGTAAATATATTACCTCAGCCACCTTGTCTCTCTAATATCCTGGGACTGACATGGCTACAGCAACACTGCATACAATAGTGTGAAAGGCAGGCAACCAGGCAAATCAGGAAGGAGCAGGGCAGGTGCTTCCACTATGCGACCCTAGGCAGTCGCCTAGGGTGGCAGGATGTGGGGGGCGGCATTTTGTCACCCTCTGCAGAATTTCTGTGGTGAGGGGCTTCTTCCGCTCCGGGTCTTTGGCGGAAATTCGGCGGCGGGTCCTTCACTTGCTCCGGGACCACCGCCGAAGTGCCCCGAAGACCCAGAGCAGAAGGACCTCTGCCGCCGAGAACACAGCTTCAGAGGAGGAGCTGCCAACGATTACTGTGGAGGAGTGCTGCCGCCTAGGGCGGGAAAAACCCTGGTGCCACTCCTGGGAAGGAGATCTGGTTATAGATTCCTTACTTTGTAGAGATGAAGCGTTCATGAAGAAACATAAGTGAACTCTTTGGGGTAGGGGCATTTCATCCTATGTGGCTATATCAGGGGTAGGCAACCTATGGCACGTGTACCAAAGGCGGCACGCGAGCTGATTTTCAGTGGCACTCACACTGCCCAGGTCCTGGCCACCGGTCCGGGGGGCTCTGCATTTTAATTTAATTTTAAATGAAGCTTCTTAAACATTTTAAAAATCTTATTTACTTTACAAACACAATAGTTTAGTTATATATTATAGACTTATAGAAATGTTAAAATGTGTTACTGGCACGCAAAACCTTAAATCAGAGTGAATAAATGAAGATGCGGCACACCACTTCTGAAAGGTTGCCGACCCCTGGTCTATATAGTGCCTAGCACAATGGGTCTGCAAAACTTGATTGGGATCTTTAGGCAAATAATAGGAACAACAGATGGTGTGAACTCTGCTCCTGACAGTAATTTTGTTGTCCCCTTCCGACAACTGTAAATTAACTAATGAACAAGATATGAACTTTGACCTTGTAAAGCAGTATTTCTCAAATTGGGGGCAGGGCCCCCGTGGGGAACCATAGCTTCATGTCAAGGGGCAGATAGAATATGGGCAGAGTAAAGAAACTATATGGGCAGAGAAAGCTAAGAGATCTTGGATCTATCGTGTGCTCACTGCATCTTTGGGAGTGCATCTGCAGACAACTCCTTGAAAGACACTTGCCTTTCCTCCCTGTTCCTGCTGCCACCCTTATGTCGTTGTCTGGGGGTGCACTGCACATGTACGGGTCAGACAGAAGCCAGACAGCCCACGTTTCTCTTTTGTGCTCCCTTGGCGTTCAGCTGAGCTGAAAGGACACTTGCAGTTCAGTTCCACGGGCCACCACTGGGTGCTCTTGGTTCTAATTTGGATGAGGCCGCTGGTGAAATGAGCTTCCTGGCTGCAGTCTTGTCCCTAGTGTTTCTTATTCAGCATGGAACAGAGAGGTTCTGCAGAAATGCCTCCCTACAGAGTGGGAGCTGACAGCAGGGAGAGAGCAAAAACCAAGGAAGAGCAAAAATAGTAAAAGCAAAACGTAAAGATAAATAAAGTAGAAAACAGAGAGAGTGGGAGAGAAAATCCCAAAGGAAAAAAAGAGAGATGGTGGCAAGCATGCCAGGGCCTGGAATGAAGGGAGAAAAGAGAGAGAAATTAGCATCTGTTAATCCATGTCAAGTGAGGCACTGGCAAAACACTTTTTTGGTGGGGTTAAAGGGGAGAGTTAATATCTGTTATGGCAATGTCGCACCTGGTGAACAGGTCTGAGGTTCACAGGCTAAGCTGTCACAGCGCAAGGATTTAAAAGGTCTGGTGCTTGGTGATCCTAAGCTGTAGCCAACAACAGCTATGCTTTTCCTTACTAGTGGTCATATGGTTCATTTTATGGAGTGCAATTGAATAGCTGCAGGTTTACCACTCGCAGAGGAAAGAGATCATCTTACTTACTGTAAAAGTCTTGAAGGTTTCTTTTCTTGCAAGTACAAAAAGTACACTGAGGGCATGATGCCACGAAGCCTTGCAGAGAGCACAGTGGGGAGTGCAAGGTAGTTGTGCTCCAGCGCACGTGTGAGTGGAGGCTAGGCCTGGGTGCAAGTGAAGTTCAACACTGAGTGTAGTCCTCCTCATTGAGCAGAAACAACTCTTTATAAATCCCATAATTTTTAAGCCACTCATGTTTTCTGGAGTCTGACTCATGACTTTTGAATGGTTGGGGTTGCCAATACTCTACGTGCAACACTCCATAACTGTCTTAAGCAAACTCAAGCCCTTAACACTATTTGTCTATATACAGATCGAATGCAGAGAAACCAATAATTAAGTGAAGGGTTTCTAGTCAGTGACTGCTTGTTTCAACATAAAAAATTGAAGGTTTAGGAAAGATTCATCCTTTTTATCACAGGCAGGAATAAGCCCTTACTCTGAATAATTTTTCATTATGCTAAATAATGCCTAAGAGATTTTTGAGGCCACCTGAAAGATTAATATTGAGTTTCATGTTTATTTTAAAATAGAATAGAAATGTTACAGGAGCTAACAACCTACCATGCTCCCTTCAAAGCTGTTATATCATCTGACTCAATTTTTAGAGTCTAGTAAATACTGGTTTGCTCTCTGTTAAGGGGACACAGAATAAGACAAATTCACAAAAATGTGGTTTACCTGCCTCTCAAGCTTTTTCAGTTGAGTTTTCTCCTGTTCTCTCTGTAATTCTTATGCAATTATTTACTCCTTTTTCTTATCCTCATCTGGGTTTTCTTGTATCGATAGCTATTATATAGGCCTTATTCTGATTCATCTTATGAACTATGTTAGAAGCAAAAGAAGAGCCAGTTATCCTGAAATGAATCATAGAATTGTAGGACTGGAGGGGTCTTCGAGAGGTCATCTAGTCCAGTCCCCTGCACTGATGGCAGGACCACCCTGACAGGTGTTTGTCTAACCTACTCTTAAAAATCTCCAATGATGGAGATTCCACAGGGCAGCCAACTCAAGTGAAAAGTACCACCACACTGGAGATGAGGGGTTTTTGTGTGGATGGAACTCGCATTAGAGGTAGCACTTGAGTTATAACTCAAGGTAACTGTATGGTGAAGACAAGCACTTTGGGAGCTGTGGGTGCTCATCGCCTCTGAAAATCAGATCACTCACTCCAGGGTTATAATATGGATTTAAGTGCCCAATTTTTGATACTCACTTTTGAAAAATTAGGCTACCATTGCTAGTGCCACACGAACTGTGTTCTGTTAAGAAGGTAGCCTTCAGGAGAAAGGGGAGTTTGACCAGTTTATTTCAATCTTCTAGAAGACCTTTCAGTGTAAGCTTCAGAGAAAATTGTTTGGGCTTCCTCTTTGCATCTGTGTCAACTATTAATGTGCCAAGCTTTGTGATGCTTTTGGAAAGAAGGGAAGCATCCCAGAGTCTTTGTCCTATTGTACCTTATTCCTACACGGAGGGACAGCCAGTTGTACATGGAAATGGAAGTGATATTGGGAAGATAGCAGAGGGTTTGGGAGTCATATTTGGACTGCTACCTTCAGGGCCAGCTCTGGCTTTTTTGCCGCCCCAGGCAAAAATCCTCCTGCCGCCCCCGGCACCCTGGCGGGGAGCGCAGCAGGAGAGGGCGGTGAGCGCAGCTGCGGCCCCGCTCTCCCCAGCTGGCCGGAGCACTGGGGGAGGGCAGCGAGCCCGGCCATGGCCCCGCTCTCCCCGGCGGCCAGAGCGCCGGGGGGAGGGCGGCGAGCCCCCCGCGGCTCCGCTCTCCCCGGCAGCCAGAGCGCCGGGGGGAGGGCGGCGAGCCCCCCGCGGCTCCGCTCTCCCCGGCAGCCAGAGTGCCGGGGGGAGGGCGGCGAGCCCGCCGCGGCTCTGCTCTCCCTGGCCGGCTGGAGCACCGGGAGGAGGGCGGAGAGCCCGGCCGCGGCCCCGCTCTTCCCAGCCGGCCGGAACGCCGGGGGAGGGCAGTGAGCCCGCCGTGGCTCCGCTCTCCCCGACTGGCCGGAGTGCCGGGGGAGGGCAGTGAGCCTGGCCGTGGCCCCGCTCTTCCCAGCCGGCCGGAACGCCGGGGGAGGGCAGTGAGCCCGCCGTGGCTCCGCTCTCCCCGACTGGCCGGAGTGCCGGGGGAGGGCAGTGAGCCTGGCCGTGGCCCCGCTCTTCCCAGCCGGCCGGAGCGCTGGGGGGAGGGTGGCAAGCCCGCCGCGGCCCCGCTCTCCCCGGCCGGCCGGAGCACCGGGGGAGGCCGGCCCCGCTCTCTCTGACTGGCCAGAGCGCCGGGGGGAGGGTGGCGAGCCCGGCCGCGGCCCCGCTCTCCCCGGCCGGCCGGAGCACCGGGGGAGGGCAGAGAGCCCGGCCGCGGCCCCGTTCTCCCCAGCCGGCCGGAGCGCCGGGGGAGGCCGGCCCCGCTCTCTCCAAGCGGCCGGAGCGCTGGGAGGAGGGCGGAGAGCCTGGCCGTGGCCCCGCTCTTCCCGGCCGGCCAGAGCACCGGGGGGGAGGGTGGCGAGCCCGGCTGCGGACCCGCTCTCCCCGACCGGCCGGAGCACCGGGAGGAGGGTGGAGAGCCCGGCCGTGGCCCCGCTCTCCCCGGCCGGCCGGAGTGCCGGGGGGAGGGCGGTGAGCCCGCCGCGGCTCTGCTCTCCCTGGCCGGCCGGAGTGCTGGGGGAGGCCGGCCCCACTCTCTCCGACCGGCTGGAGCGTCGGGAGGAGGGCGGAGAGCCCGGCCGCGGCCCCGCTCTCCCTGGGTGAGCGCCGCCCCCCTCCAGGTGCCGCCCCAAGGACATGCTTGGAGGGCTGGTGCCTGGAGCCGGCCCTGGCTACCTTCCTTCAGAGCCCAAAGGGTCCCAGATGCAGGGCAGGTGGGAGCTCTTCTCACACCATGGCACTAAGGGACCACCAGGGGGCATCTGTTTGACACAAAGCTATGGACATTCAAAGCCTAGTCTTCTCAGAGGAAAATTAATGTCTTGTTTTTGCAGGTTTTTAATTCGTGTTTATTTTTTAAAATATTTGGGTCATATCATCTGTCTGAAAAATCATGAAACTCTCCAAATGAGACTTTGGAAAGGGAATCTTTAGCTTTAGTTTTTGTTGTTCTCTAGCATTGGCACAGCATCTTGTTTCTTCCATCTACAAGGAAGGATTTTTTCCTGGGGATGCGTAACAAATGCAGACAGCCTAATTTGTTCTTGGCAAGCCCCAGAATCTGCATTGCTGTGAGGGTAAGAAATGTAATAATTCATAGATCTCCTCTTGCTGAGCTGGCCTCAATTAATCAGAGTCTGTCTTTTTGTGCTATTTTTTTCCCTTTTGGGTGGCTAACAAGTTCCCTGAAAATGAGCATGAAACATGCCGTGCTGGTAAAAACCATGTAAAAACCATGGTGCAGTTATGTATATCAGGACAACTTGAGAGAACAAATGTAATAAATTGTTTCTAATACTTATTGACCGTGGATGGAAGTGAATCATGGTAGGAAGTTCTAGCAAAAGTTTTTTATTTTCTCCAGCCCATTGGCTGATGCAGGGTGAAAGGTGAATGTTGCACTGTCCACGCTAGTAGAGACTACATTTCACACTGCTCCCTCCCCTGTGGGGGAATATGTTTGGTGTTAAAATAAACCTGAAACATACTCTTTCCCCCCTTAAAACTCTATAATTAAGTAATTAAAATAAGGCTGCTAGTGTTAAATATGAGTGACCTCAGTGATGTGTCATGTTCAGAGTGAAAACAGAAAAAAGCCAGAATGAAATGAGACTGAAATTAGCAAATTGGGTACATCTAATGTCATGTCAGAGACAGCCTGTTCTTGTGGTTAAAGTAAGGGTCTGACAGCCAAGAGATCTGGGTTCTTTTCTCAGTGCTGCTGTTGACTCATCATACAAGTCACTTAAACCCTCTGTGCCTCAGTTTACCCAATCTGTATAACATAAATAATAGCCTTGTGTAAGAGCTGTGAGGTTAAATTCCCTAATTAATGTGTTAATGCACTCTGAAATCCTTGGATGGAAATTGCTATAGATGTTCAAGTTATTAATATTATTTTATTAAATAACTCTAGACTGTTAAAATTTCATAATGTACATTTTAAAAATTCAATTTTAAAATGGATTTTGACCAGGCCATGGTAAAGTATATAGCCGACCTAAGACCCAGGTTTAAACTTTCTAGCTACTACCACCTTGGTGCTGGAGCTAGTCAAAAAACAATTGCAAAAAAATGTAGAATAGCAAAAATGTATTTTTGTTCCCACAGTCTGTGTTCTCAGAAGTGGCTGAACTATTTTTGGTCCTATATT
Organism: Malaclemys terrapin pileata; assembly: GCF_027887155.1. NCBI lineage: Eukaryota > Metazoa > Chordata > Testudines > Emydidae > Malaclemys > Malaclemys terrapin. The sequence continues at coordinate 51,647,911 of NC_071509.1, read as the reverse complement.
CCAAAAACATTGACCCTTTGAGAAGAAATTAATTGTGGAACATTTCAGGCCTAACCATTTTCAGGCCAGTCAACATTTTACAGTTATGGGCAACTGGAAAAGGGCCTTTAGAATGGAAGCAGGCAGCCTTAACTGTAGCTGTTACTGCCTGCTGCAGCTACGTTGAAGTGGAACATTAAAGTAAAGAGCCACCATAAAGTAGAACCCCATTTTCCTTGCATTCAGAGTTTGATGTGTTCAGAAGGCTCGACAAAATTCAGATCGGGTGTAAGTGGGTGCCACATCATTCACTTCTGGAGGAGTTCCACCCACATACAGTATGTCTTAAATTGGTCCCCAATTTTGGTAATTTAATCTCATGGGTGGACCCAGAAGCCACATAGACCCTCTATGAAGTCAATTGGTTCCAAGTCCACCCAAATTAGCCAGATCAGGGTCTTGGTCAGTTTTCTATAGATTTTGTAAATAAATATTTAGTTGTAAAGAAGTTAGAGCAAATAATATTTAAATAAAATAATTTCCACTGTTATAATGTATGTCGAGTGAGTCTACACCTCACCAGCACCTCTCTGTTAACACCAGTAATGGCACAACTCTTTTGAACTAAACTGCATTTTTAAATCAAATTGCCAGCATAAAATTTTAAAGCATCAGGTTATATAAAATTAAATAAGGAGGCTTAAATTTTTTATACAATAACAGGTCATTTCTTATATTAATATTTCCCCTGCATTTCATACATATGTGTCTGTGTATTTGAGTTGTGAACATTTGTTTCTTTAAGGTCAGTTGATATGAAAACTGCACATCCATGAACCACGGAGCAACCCAGATTTTCAAGGAAGTCTCTCACATTTTGTCCCATGTCCAGCACTCTGATTTAAAAGATTATAAATGACCATCTTAAATGCTGCTGCTGCATTTAACTACTGTACTTGTGACATGTCCAAGGACTTTCCATGGTACTTTACTGAATGCTAAATTGTTGGATCAGCAATGAGGAAACGGGGGCAGGAAAAGGAGAGAGAGGCTGAGAAATAGAGAATAAAAGAAAGGGGGAGAGATTAAGTGAGATGGGGAGTAAGGATGAAAATGAAGACATGAGGACACAGAGGAAGACTAGCGAGGGAAACATTGAAGAAAATATTGGGGCAGGAGGAAGAAAACAAAATGCAAAAAAAGGGTGGGGATCGAGGAAAAGAGGGAGGGAGGAAAGAGATTGAGGGAGAGATAAGGAAAGAGGGAACAGTTGTTTAACGTTATGGAAAACTTAAGTCATAGCAGATTACTGACCAGCATTGAGGAAAAGCTACTGCAAGGTACACTGGAGAGGAGTAAAAGAAGGTAAAAAGGAAAGAGAAAGCACAACAAATCAAGGGAGATATTGCTGTTTGCATTCTAATTCTTTTTAAAAGCATGTTGCCAAAATATTCATAAATAATCCTGAATCGTATTTATCTATTTTTATACAAACTGATGGTTTTGGTCAACTGATGGGTATTAAGCAGTCCCTGATTTTTTTGAGCTACTCAAAAGGCATTGGCCATACTGTTTGCTGTTTCTTAGTGCATAGGAAACTAACTGAGATTCAACAATGAGGTAAGCTTTTCCTGCTTTGGGATATGGTTAAAAAGAAGAGCCAAGTCGTTCTGAATAGGATGAAGTTTAGAGAACTCGGATTTAAGGAGACTGGAAAGGAAGAAATGGCAGCAGTCAGGGTGAGATGACTGAAAGCATGAATAAGTTTTGGCAGAGGAGTTGTCTGATGCAGTTGAGGAGATAGTAAGCAGGCTGACAGAACAGGGGGAGGTGGAATATTTAACTCCCTTAGCAGCTTTTATGTAACTTAATATTCATTTACTCAAAGATGTAATGTTTGTTCCTAATGCCTTGCATTTTATCCTTTAGTTTATTTATGTTGTTTTTTGAGAGTTGCACAAAAGCATACAAGTATAACAATAACAGCAACATTACAGTGGACAAGTACAGCGAAATCAAACAAACCCAGTGAAAATGAAGGAACTGTAGAGGAAAAAAGAAAATCAATAAAAATAGGGAGAAGAAAAAGTAAGTGGAGGGGGGAGAAGAAAAGATAAAAGAAATGGCAATCTGAAATCTCCCATTCTCTAATACAATTGCAGGCAGTAAGTTCGTCCTCATGTAAATTATTTTTTTCCCCTAATTCAAAATACTTGTCTAGAATATTTTCTAGAACTAGTGTGTATCACGCCAGACAAATAATAATAATCAGAGCTCAGGCTCAGAATTGCTACACAGCAAAGTGACATTCCCTGATATGACCATTAGCATCTGCTCCATCACACCGCTGAAATCTCCCTCCATCCTTTGAATGGGAGTCCTGCAGGAAAACTGGGTGGTTAATGCACCAGGAGGCATTTGCTGCTACCTGGGGTCAGAGCTGCAATGGTTTATCAGTGATTGTATGACTCAATAATTGCAAATGTGTTGTAATTAGTTTGTCTCATTCCATGCTTTTATTTATATTTATTATTATTATTTATTATTATGGTACTACCTTATAGCCTTAGTCAGGGCCCAAAATTTGGTCTGTGTTTAATTTAATTTACAAAAGTCAAATCAAGAGATGATGAAATTTAAACTCCAACTGTTGCAGCCTAAATCTAGGAGACTCATAGAAATGTAGGGTTGGAAGGGACATAGATCATCAAGTCCAGCCCCCTGCGCTGAGGTAGGAGCAAGTAAACCTAGACCATCCTGACAGGTGTTTGTCCAGCCTGTTCTTAAAAACCTCCAATGATGGGGATTCCACGACCTCCCATGGAAACCTAGTCCAGTGCTTAACTACCCTTATAGTTAGAAAGTTTTTCATACTGTGTAACCTAAATCTCTCTTGCTGCAGATTAAGCCCTTTACTACTGAAGTGGATCATTTTCATGTTTCCTAAGTGACATTTTTGTATTGAATTAGTAGTTTTAAATCCCAGTTTTATATGATACAATATGATGGCGAATCAGTGATAGTGTCTAAAATCTGTATGTATCAGATACACCAAAATCACTGAAAGCTGCCACAGAATCCATGGTTATATTAGTTTCCCATTTATTTAGGAACTTGGCAGACACAACAATTAGCAGTCATCTCAAATTGTTTCTGATTAGTTTGGCACTTCTCTGCCATAGTATGAGTCCTATTGGCTGCAAAAGCTCTGTGGAGAAGAACTAATCAACTGTGAACTCCCCTGTGGCTGTGACCTCTGTCAACAAGCTGTTTATGATTTCCAGAGTGGATTTAAATTAAGGACCCGTTATTCCTAGGGTTCCTCTGCTGTGAGATGTGGCAGGATTGCAATCCAAGTTAAAAAAAAATCACTATGTGACGGGAAGGAGTAAATGCATCTTTGTTTTATTAGGGTTCTCTCAGATCATCACCTCATGCAGCCTATACCAGAATCACCTCACTAGGATCAAAGCACAACAAAATTGCCAGATTTCCTGCCTAAACAACATATAAATATTTGTAACAAGCATTCTTTTATTTCCTTTTTTCTTTTTATAGAAAGTGCATTTGTGTAAAATTATGCTTCTTTTTTACCGAGAAAGGGAGAAAGCCTCTAAGGGTATGTCTATACTTACCTCCGGGTTCGGCGGTAAGCAGTTGATCTTCTGGGATCGATTTATCGTGTCTTGTCTAGACACGATAAATCAATCCCGGAAGTGCTCGCCGTCGACACCGGTACTCCTGCTCTGCGAGAGGAGTACGTGCAGTTGACGGGGGAGCCTGCCTGCTGTGTCTGGACCCGGCGGTAAGTACCTTGTATTTCGAACTAAGGTACTTCGACTTCAGCTACATTATTCACGTAGCTGAAGTTGCATATCTTAGTTCGAACTCGGGGGTTAGTGTGGACCAGCCCTTTGGTGTGCTTATTACTTTTCTAAATAGTATATCTTGCACAAAACAGCAGAGGTCACTGTTCTCATTATAAAAAAGCATTGAAGGCTGTATGATACACTAGCAGTTTTGCAGTCCTTGATTTCTTAATAACAGAATATAAATAGTACACCCCAGACACAATCATTTTCCTCCCTGTAGAGTTGTGGGTGAAGTCATAATAACAGTCTAAAGCCAGATGTTTCCCTGAATGGCTATCCTAGAGGAGATACATCATACTATTATAAAATGAAGGCTGCCTAAAACAGAATTAATGACAGTCATCATTTTAACAGGTCCGTATCTTTTTTTCCATTCTGCCTCCTTTCCTATTCTCATGGGAATTTGTGTTAGAGATGCAGTCTCTTTAAACTCATAAAAGATCTTTAAGAAGTAATATCTTTCTTTGAAGTATGATAAAAGTGCATATTTACTTATTTAGCATGCAAGTAAAAGATGTCTTATTTTCTCTCTGCCCTGTAAATTTGGCTTGGGATCAGAGAATCAAGCTTAGTTCTGTATGAGTTGTGTATCTTCATTGATGACTGACTATAAAGATACTTCAGATCCACTGCTGCCTTCATTTACCTCTGTACAAACCTATTGTTACCAAATTATGCCTGAATTTCACCTGTGCCATCCACTGATGATAATAGGGTTGCACTTGCATAACAGAGGACTGAATTTAAAGGCAGGGGTTTGCAGAGATGGCTGTGCAGTTGGAACTTAGGGAACAATTCTGTTGCTAGTCATGTAAGAACTCAGTTTACTCTGCCAGAGGTATGTTGGATCTGGAGGGCTGCCAGTAGTAAAAACATACTTTTTGTCACTGAAGTGAACAGATAAAACTGAATCCATACATGGAGCAGATTGACAGAGTAAGAAGAACCAATTTTTATATTGTCCCTTTTCAAAGTGAACCACTCTTTAAATCATGTTAACTGGATTCCCAGTTTTAAAAGAGCTGTGGAGCATACTGAACCTAAGGTTACATCTGCACTGCACACCACTGGCAACAGTATGTAGTGTACGTGTAGCTACACACCACAGTGAAAAGCAGGCTGTGTCCACACGGTGGTGTGTAGCTACTTGTGTCAGTGAAAGGCTCTGGCAGAGAGGCAGCAGCAGCTCCCCAGTGCCAGAGCCTTTCACCGCAGCAAGGAAAGGTTCTGCCAAGGATGAGGCATTGTGGAAAGGCTGCCTCCCTGCTACCAGACCCTCTTCATATTGCCAGACCCTTTCCCTGTGGCCAGGGAAGGGTTCCAGCAGGGGGGAGTTGCCAGAGAGTTTCCTTGTGATGGGGGAAGATCTCCAACAGTGGGGAGCTGACAAAGTCTTTCCCCACTTCCTTTCTCCCTGCCAGAGCCTTTCCCCTGTAGGGGAAATGCTCCAGAAATGGGTAGCTGATGGAGCCTTCCCCTTCCACCAGAATCTTTTCCTGCAGCGGGGAAGGGCGGCAGTGGTGGGGAGCTTGCAGAGCCTTTCCTCCAAGCTGGAGCCTTTCCCTGCTGAGGGAGTCTTTTCCTAGAGGAGAGAGGCTCTGGTAGCAGGACACTACACTGCTGATAGTAGCAGTTAGACAGAGAGGCTTGGCTTGGGCAGATAGAGGAGGTATAGTGTATGTGCTCACATATTTACCCACACCCTTCAGGAATGTCTTTACTCTACTTGCCTAAGCTGTATCTCACCAGCTATACTGCTATTTATATCCATGCCAAGTGGACTGTGCAGATATGTACTCTACTCACTGCCAAAAGATGCGTGCAATGTAGATGTACCCTAAGGCTAAGTCTTCATTGCAGAAAAGGTGGGGGCTTTTACAGTGGTATAACTAATCACCAGGTAGCTAAGTAACATCAAAACTATCCCTGCACTTGGTTAACCTCACCATATTTACCTCATAGTAAAATGACAGTGCCTTGTCTCCAGTAGAATTTTGCAGAGGGATCGCTAATTATCCCATAGTAAAGTTAGCCTGGAGTAAAGTTAGTTATTGAGGAATCCTAATGGCAGTGTTTATACTAAGGCTCTAAACTATCCCTTGTGCAGTCAACATTAATAGCACCAAATGCAGTGGAGAGAGCCTTAAAATAGAGAGGAGGAAAGGGTGGGAAATTCAGACTGAAAATATTATCTAAATATAGGGAATACTTAATATTTATTAGGTTTTCAAGGAGTTTCTAATCACTCTTCTTACATGGGTAGCACAACTTTATAGTATGTACTTCAATATTCCAGAATATGTTTTCATGTCTGTGTTGCAGACATACTTAAATTAAACCAGATCTGAGCACAGTTTAAAAGCACATTTTAAAAGCCACTTTTTCACATAGGTAGGAAGAGATTTCACTTTCCAGCTAATTTTTGGCCTAACTGTAGCAAGTTTAGAATTGAACAGCAGAGGGCAGAATTGTTTTGAATACCAAAACTAGATACAAATCTTTAAAAAAAGATACTTAGAGATAAAATACAGGCACTTATGGAACTATGTTTTGTTTCCATCAGAAAAGCGATAGAAGCTTTTAAAACTCCATTTTGTATCATTAAATAGAGGTCTCTGCTTTATAGAAATTCTGTAATTTAAATCCAAAATTGTTTAATGGGCTAAAAGTCAAGAATGCCATTACTTATATTGATATCTTTGTTTTATTTATTTTAACTAATAGAGTTATGTTGACTTTGGGGAATGCAAAAAATGTGGTAGTAACTTCTGTTTAAATTTAGAATAATTGAATTACTTAGCATATCTATCCAGAGTAACAGTATAGTATAATACCACAAAAGGATAACAAGGCAAAAATGTGTTCTTGCGTGAAGATATATGTCTGCGTCCAGTAAACGTTGGGGCTGTATAAATATACCAGCTGCTATGTAGCTCTATGGTCAGATTGGTTTGAACATCCCTTCATAGGCAAAGTTAAATGTGGCTGGAATCATAGCACTGTACCTGAAATGGGTACTGCCTAGCTTTGACCTCAGGCACTGGGAGATAGTTGAACCTTTTAATGTGGTTCCCCTGAATTACAATGGTGTTGTAATGGTTCCATAATCACATGCCGTTGGGGGATCCCATAGATGATGATCCAGGATTTTTGTGTGACTTCCCACCATAATTAAAAGCCCATGTTCTTAAAGCCCGTGTTCTTGTCAGGGCATGTAGGAGACACTGTGCCTGCAGAGGAAGGGAATTCTGCCTCTGCTGCATGCTACGTCTCACCTCCCAGCAAATGGAAGCCCTTCCATGTTGATTCTCCAGTGTTTCAGCACCACACAAATGGAGGTGGCTGGGGTGTAAGCAAGGAAGTTCCTCTAGATTCTTCCCCTCAAAATCATGTCAGACAAGATCAAAACAGTCCAAGATCAGGTCACCCATTTTCAGTGGGATTGTGGCAGCAGCCAAAGTTGGTGGAGTGTGGAAGCTCAGTTCCTGCAGGAGACATGGTGACCAGTAATCAGTAGAACTGGACAGCATACCAGAAGCACCCACACTCAAGCTTCTTGATCTTCAAGGATCCAATAGCTAAAAGAAGAGCAGAAACTCATTTTCTTCCTTGAAACATGAGTTAAACCTCACCACCGCAAGGAAAATGAGTAAGCAAATCTGCAGGTTGTTATTAGGGGTAGTTTTATAACAGACCTCTGTGTCACAGGAGCCTTCAGTCAAGGGACAGCAAAATGGCAGTAAACCTAAGAGCACAAAGAGTTATTTGTTCATCTTCTCCCGCTCCTCCCCCTCCCCTCATATAGTGTGAAATCTCAGGGGCTGTCTGTAGTTGCAAGATTTAATACCCAAATGGCACAATGTGGGTAAAGCTTAGGGAAGGAAATTAAACCACTTTAACATCTCCAATATTCAAGTATAAAATTATGTGTATTTCTTGGAGAAAAACATTTATAGAAATGGCTTCTAAAATAGAAAGTTCTGTTGGCATAGTTTTGAAATAATTATCATTGTTTCACCTCAGTCCCTCTACATGGGTAAGATTGCTGTGCAATCTGGTTGTTATTATTGTGTTCGTGTTGTATACACACACTTGATATTAGATAATGTTTTCACCCCTCAGCTCAGAACTCAGGTCTTTGAACATTTTAAATGTGAAGGACTGGCAGAAGTCAATTAATGAGAAACACACAGGGATTTCTGATTTTAACAATGACATGTTTCTAGATTTCAGAAAGCCAGATATATTTTGAAATATCACTGGGCCATGAACTCTCCTCTGGAAAAACCTGTGTGTGTGTTTGGTGGAGAAGGACAGAAGAATCTTTGCAAAAAACTCTTCAGAGTGTCCTCCTAGAGCATCCCTCAGGGAAGTAGGGTTTGGGATGTGGAGAGCGCTGAGCTGTTTAGCCTCCAAATTTGCAGAGCCCGGATAAATGTAAAAAATGGAGCTTCTTAACCCCTGGCTTCTGGAGCCTTTCCAATGAAGGCCTGACCATCTGAGATGATCAGGAGCAGTGGGGCCCTCAGTGGTAACACTGATCCCAGAGAGTATGTCAATACTGCACACTAAGCCCCGGCTCTGACTCAGGTTTGAACCCAAGCGCCACTTGTGTCCACACACAAATCAGTCTGACTTGGGTCAGCAAGTGCTCAGAACCTGGATCCTAGGACTCTGCTATAGGATTATTACATTCTGAGGGGGCAAACCAGACCAGTAAGGGCCGGGGCTGTGTTGCCACTTGCCCTGGAACCCTGGATGCCTCCTTACAATGCTTTGCTGCTATAGCTCCTGGCTTGGGACGCTCACCATCAGCCTTCAAGCAGGCAGGTTACACCCTGAGCATCTGTGTGTTAGACAGTTCTGGTTCAGCAGCTCTCACCCCAGCAGCCTGTCTACAGCCCCACTCTGGCTTCCACCAGCCTTGGTTATAACTAGCTGGTCAGTCCTGAATCTCCCCAGAACCATGTGCCCTAAAGTGTCCAGCCCTCACCTGGACAGTTCAGAGAAATAATAAGTTTTGTTGCTGGTTTAAAGAGAAAAAATACAGCACATCTTATTCACTTAACTGGGGTAAATACACTCTTCCTTTGAAACAGCACTGAGCTTGTTTATAGTAAAAATAAAGCAACTTTATTAGCAATAGGACATAGGTTAAGTGATGCCAAGTAAAAAAAATAAAAATAGAGATGGTTGCAAGCAAATAAAAGTGAAAACACGCATCTAAAAGTCTAAAACTTGATCTAGCAAGGTACAGACTTTGTTCAAGATGATTTCTCTCACCAGTCTTCCTTCTTCCCAGTAATGGCTGACTTTCCTCAGACAGGATCTTGCACAGAATACAAGGTGCTGGCTTCCCTTGTCTTTTTAGGTGAAAGATCTTTGCATAAGCAGGTTTCTTGCCTATATTCAGTTCCAGAGACTTCACCTCCCCCTGCCTTGGTTGAAGGACCCATCTTTCTCAGCTTGCAAGAGTTCTGTTCCCTTGGGTCTGTCTAGTGTTGAATGCCAAAGGTGGCTTCTGTCTTTGCTTATATCTTCCAGAACTGTATGACTTTGTTTCAAGAGGCAGGATGACCTAATGCTTTTTTCCTCCGTCTTGTGGGCTTCCCATACCCCTGTATGTAAATAGGGCTTCCATTGTTTCTGATCACACCTTGCTTAATTTCACTGGAGACAAGTAAACAGCTGTCTAGAAGAGATCTGCTTCTCCATTCAGTTTGTCATAGACTGTAAAGCATAGTATTAATGAGTATCCATAATTCCTTATGTAATGTTAATACATACAGTTCACAATTATATTAATCACCAATGTTATAAGCTTTGATAAAAGACCTCGCTCAATGCACTTTTATAGTACAGAAATATTGTATATAATCAGTTGATTCGGTTGCTTATCACTTGAGCTTCAGCCTCCGTGGCTTTATAGACTAGTAAATCTTTGCAATATATTATTTGAAAATTAAAACCCAGTTCATGCTCCTCTTCCTTGCTGGGTGTAGATGCCAGGCTGTCTTCTCCCACCCTTATTAGCTTGATAGCTTTGTTTACCTAATATGTAAATGGACATTCATTGTCTCTGCCTGATGACCCAGCTGGTTAGAGAAGCAAACACATTCTTTTATCTAGGGCAGTAAACACATTTTAGTCATAATTCCAGCATATATTCATTAACTCTTTAAATTAAATAAATAAATAAATTTAATTAATGGAGATATCCTATCTCCTAGAACTGGAAGGGGCCTTGAAAGGTCATTAAGTCCAGCCCCCTGCCTTCCCTAGCAGGACCAAGTACTGATTTTGCCCCAGATCCCTAAGTGGCCCCCTCAAGGATCAAACTCACAACCGTGGGTTTAGCAGGCCAATGCTCAAACCACTGAGCTATCCCTCATAGCCTGGGCATATATCATGCAAGAATATTAATGATCAGTGAGTTATTAGTTTTCCAGTGACATATTACATGTCACATTTTAGATACAGTTTACTGTATAACCATAGTGAGCTGGGGTACACTGAGTTGGCCAGGCCAGCTGAAACTCATTATCTGATACCAGTGAGCTCCTTGCCCTCTGGCACTGGGATGCTCTCGGGTCACACCTCCCCCCTTACAAAGCTGCAGCAGGGTGAGCCACTGGCTGTCCCAGAGAGAGCAGATCAGAGCCCTCTTTCCTGGACAGGGCATCTGCCAGTGTATTTTCTTTCCCCTTTATGTAGAAGGAACCTGTTTTGTCACCTTTGTCCATTTACAATCTCCAGGCCATAATACCAGTGAATATCCATAATTTCAATTACTGAGTTGTTACATAAACATTTCCCAGTGACATTAATGAACAGAGTATTGTTAGATTTCAAATGATACATGTCACCTTTTAAATAAGTATCAGGACACCCATGTGTGAGGTGGAGTGAGTGTGTCAGGCCTGACAAGAGTTGCTGACACAGAGCAGTGAATTGCAAATGGGCTTCTGTGCCACAGGGCCTGAGTCAGAGCCCAAGTCTTGTTGTGATTTGGGTCCAAGCCCTGACATTTTGCAGTGTGGACTCAGCTCAAGCCACAGACCCGCATCAGAAGTGCAGCCTGGATGCGTTAGCACAGCTGTGAGACACGGTCCAGCAACTGTAAGCCCAGGTTTACAATGTAGTGTGGACGCTCAAGCACAGGCCTGGAAACACCACAGACCCGGGTTTAGAACAAGTGTATATATACCCTTATAAGCTGTACTGTCATTTGCTACCCATGCATCTGCACAGCACAAGCAGTGGAGGAACTTCTGCTGGAGTTAAAGCTTCCTGGGGCAGCATTAAATCCCATGCAAAGATACATGGGATAGCTAGCGGTGTATCCATAGGATAGCCAGTATAGTGTGGAGTGTAGCTGCTTCTCAGCCCCTCTGCCTGTCCCCTCAGGCATAACCCTACTGATCTGTGGAGCTCATAAGCCACAGAGATGAGGCAGAAAGGGACTGCGTGGTCTCAGGGTCAGAGGAACACATGCCACAAAGTAGCAGCTACTCCTGGTTTGTAACTCTGGACACGTCCACCTGATCTGGTTCCCTTCCACCAATGTTCTTGGAAGAGGACCTATGAATTCACTGAAAAAATTGTATGTCTTGTCCAGAGTGTGAACAATATCCCATTAACAATACCTCTGACAAAAGCCTTCTTTGTCATGTGTGTGCGTCCTGGCATAAAGTGAATTGGATCCATTTGTTGATTTCCAGGCTCATCCTGCTAGTAGCATCTCTATTTTCCTCCCTTCCCTACCCCCGCTAACCCTAGAGCATTTCCTTTTGATCAATTTTTGCTTTATGTACCTAGCAGTACCTGGTTATTTTCAGGCCATTTTCAAACAATTACAGGGTTCATTTCAGTCTTACGGTTATTTGCTGCCTATTACATTTACTTTTGTTTTTTATAATCATATGTCTCCTACACCAGCACTGTAGTGTGTCCTCTGGTGCCCTTTTCTGCTTTGTAATAGCTTTTTTGTTATGCATGCCACCTTCCTGTCTGCACCGTATCTATCTTGATACTGATGTTGGCTACTGGATACTGTATAATAGTTAAAAAGTTTTAAAGCATTTCTGAGTCTGAGGGTGTTTTGGTGTAGTAGTAGAGACAGATTCTGTTACTCATTTTAAGTAGCACCTTATTCCACAAGTAATCCCATTAAAATCAGTGGGTCTACTTGCAGAGCATAGAACAACTGAGTATGAGTAAGGGTATCAGAATTTGGATCTTAGGGTATGTTGACAGTACAATAAAAGCCCTTTGGAACAGCAGCAGCTGGCTCAGGTCAGCTGACTAACGCTAGTGGGGCTCAGGCTGTGGGGCTATAAAAACTGCAGTATAGATGTTCAGGTATGGGCTGGAGTCGAGTCTCTGAGACCCCACAAGGGGGATGAGTCTTAGAGCCTGGGTTCTAGCCCGAGCCTGAACATCTACACTGCTATTTTTATCCCTGAGAGCCCGAGTCAGCTCTGAGACTCGGTGCCATGGGTTTTTTAATGCAGTGTGGATGTACTCTTAGTTCTGAGGGCAACTTTTTCATGTCTTAGGATCCTTAGTTACATTTTCAGTGTGATGTGGGTATAGTTTCATGGAGTTTAAGGACAGATGGGACCATTAGATCATCTAGTCTAATCTCCTGTATATCACAGGCCATTAAATTTAACCCCAACATGCCGTTGTTGAATCCAATGACTACAGTTATACTAAAGCATTTCAGTCATCAGTAGACTAAATATTATGTGTCACAGGCAGAGAATAGCAGAGACCAAGGTGCCCCCAATGCATGAGATCCCTTCAGAAGCAGGGAATTGATTAGGTGAGACGTGACTAGAGGATCCTAGCAGGCAAACCACAATGCATGCTGCAGAGGAAGGCAAATAAACCAGAAACCCAAGGTCTCATTGACATTCAGGCTTGTCTACACTGCCGCTTAAGTCGATGTAACTTATGTTGCTCAGGGGTGTGAAAAAACCAGCCCCATAAGCAACGTAAGTTACATAGACTTAAAGCAGTGTCTGAGCTGTGCTATGTCGGTGGAAGACGCTCTCCCACCAATATAGCTTCCGCATCTCGCAGAGGTGGAGTAAGTACATCAATGGGAGAGCGCTCTCCTATCAACATAGCACATCTTCACCAGACACGCTACATTGGCGCTGCTGCAGCCCAGTAGTGAAGACAAGCCCTTAGACTTCCAAGCACTTAAATTGTTTTTGAAAACGAGACTCAGTCTCCTAAGAAACATAGACTCTTTTGAAAAACTTACCCAGGGTTATCCCTAGTGCACATTTGTTGTACAGGTTATTTTCCCAAGAGTACTTTTACAATTTATTTTAAGTGAGTCAATGCAGGTTTAACTAAGTAACAGCATAGACTAGACAGAAGGTGCCATCTCACACTGAACGTGTATTTTAATTCATTTGGTTCTGGTGTTCTTGAGCAGTTGTATAACTTGTGTACACCTGTAGATCAGAATTTGTCAGAATTGTGTGACCTAGTGTTCCAACATTTAGTGATGGTGGTTTTAAAAATAAAATAAGTATTAGAAATAAGATCTGATTATATGATACAAAGATGATACATATTTAGGAAACATTAAAAGCGATATTTCAGTTTTGTTCTTGGCCTCAGCCTGCATAAATTTACTGTCTGGATTTATTGTGCTGTAGATATGGCCTTTGATGGAGGAAGGGAGAAATAGGATGTGCCTTTCCCCCTTATAGTTATATAGAGCACCACACTGAGATCCTGATTCAGGAAAGCAGTTAAATTTGTGCTTAACTTTAAGCATGTGCTTAAATCCTGTTAACTTAAAGTTAAGCACTTCCCTCCTGACTTGGGACCTTTCTGCAAAATATTTCTCCATGTGCACCATTTGGTGGGGGGGGGGGGGAAGGGGTTTGTGTTAATTACTGAAACTCTCATGCTTCCTGAATCTCCTGTCTGTTCTGCATTTTTCCAAAACTTCTTGCTGAACCACAATTAGTAATTTATGGTACTCACTATAATAGCCAAAGCAAGTTGCCTTGCCACCCAGGTGTAGTTATAAAGCCTGGTTCTCATTAGTTCACCTCTTTTCCCTAAGGCCATGCATGGAAACATCAGACCCCACAAAAGGACACTGAGGTAAGGTATGCTCACATACAGGAGTATGTACCCCACTAAATATAAGTCAGTGTTTAATAATTGCATAGACTTCTTTCCAGGTCAGTTGAATTCCTTAAAAAAAGCCTATTCTTTTATTGGGGCATTGTGGTTTTTATTGTTGTTTTGCTTGAAAGCACTGTTTGTTTTGCACCGTGTGCTAAATATCTTTCTTGCTTGCTGTGGGGCAGTTATCTGTTATGATAATTAACATAGCAATCTCTCAGATACATTGGTGATGTCAGAGGCTTAAGTATAGCTGTTGTGATTTACTGACATACATTACTACATTAAATTACATAATGGGATTTCATCAAAGAGGTACTTTGAGACGCTATACTAGGGCCTCTGTTCTCAAACTGGTGGTCCTTGGAGCCCATGCTGGTGGTCTCTGGAAAGCTGGCTGGCCACGTGGTGCAGGTGCCTCTTCCTTGCTTGTACCTGCGATGTATCATTAAAAGTTATCTAAAAAATAAATTACATTTTTGCCTAATAGCACTTTACCAGGTAAGCAATTGTTGCAGTTACCAGAGGGATATGTGTACAACCGGGGGGGAGATCCATGAAACAACCTATCGGTTTAGATATGGTATGTGAGAGAGCACAGGGAGTGAGGGAGCTGCCTGCAGGAGACTTAAAGCCTGGAGCAGACATGATCTCAATGGTTCTCAACCAGGGGTACACATACCCCTGGGGATATACAGAGGTCTTCCAGGGGGTACATCAACTCATCTAGATATTTGCCTAGTTTTACAACAGGCTACATAAAAAGCACTAGCGAAGTCAGCACAAACTAAAATTTCATACAGACAATGACTTGTTTGTACTGCTCTATATACCATACACTGAAATGTAAGTACAATATTTATATTCCAATTGATTTATTTTATAATTATATGGTAACAAAGTAAGCAATGAGAAAGTAAGCAATTTTTCAATAATAGTGTGCTGTGACACTTTTGTATTTTTATGTCTGATTTCGTAAGCAAGTAGTTTTCAAGTGAGGTGAAACATGGGGGTACACAAGACAAATCAGACTCCTGAAAGGGGTACAGTAATCTGGAAAGGTTGAGAGGCACTGTGCTAAATGAACCAACCAGAGATACCTGGTGTGGGGAGGGAAGCTCAAGCAGCTGGTTCTTTATGAGAGAGATGAAGCAGTTGTTTGAGAGGGCTGACTCTGGGAAGGCTACAGGGAAGTCAGCTCTGAGCAAAGCAGCTGCAAACTGAACCCCAGGGTGGGTCACCCCCTAAGAATTAATTTTATAAAAAGGATCCTGAAGGAACACTTTCACTCACCCAGGCTCTGAGGTAAGAGCCTTGCCTCGAGACATATTTGTGGGCCTTTGAGTTTTACTTCTGAGTTATTTGTCTGAATAAACTCTCATTGACTTCAATGGAAGCAGAGTTAGGCCAATAATTAGAGCTTTTGAAAATTCCGTGCTAAATTACTGCCTCACTATTTTCAACGCTGAAATTTGTATTGTAGCAAATAAATGCTGTTCTCAAATGGTCTTCCTGTTGCTTTAGGTAACTTTGACGCTTATGAAAGCTTTGACAACAGACTAAAATTCTACATATCACAAAATGGATGCACAATATGCAGTGCAAACTTTACCACACTGCCCCACCAATGTGTCTGTAGGAACATTGTGCCCCTTCAGTCTTTGGCTTTTGTACTGAGCATACTGATTATGATGGTCTTTTTTGTGATGAGGACATCAGTGCACCAAGAGCTGAACAGAAATTAGCAACTCATTTCACATTGGGCATCATACAACTGTCAGGTAGGAGTGACTTTTGGTCACTAATGGGCAGGACCATATTCAGAGCAGCACTCAAAACTGACAGGTGCTGTGTCATTTACCAGTTCCCCTCAAGCATCTATTCCCCATCAATCAAGACACTTTGTTTTCCCCTACTCTCTGCAGACAAAACTACTCCTGATCCATATTTAAGTCTGTGCTTCTTAGTAGATACATTCAGTTCTTTGACACTAAATAACTTGGATGAAAGCTTTGGCTTTAGCAATCCCGGAACCTTTGGATTCTTAAAACCACTGCCCAGGTTTACTGCTAAATCTCTTGGTACAGAAACATATCCAACATGTCACTTTTAAAAAAATTGGTGTCAACTTTGTGTGGAATTTTTCTCATAAAGATATAAAAATAATATTATGATAGTAATTAAAGATTACAAGCTAATACAAATTAATATTAGCCAGTGAGGAAATAAATTCACAATATCCAATAACTATTCCCTTCTTGGCCCTCTTAGTCTGTTTTATAGCATTTAATGATTACAAGCTAATACAAATTAATACTAGCCAGTGAAGAAATAAATTCACAATATCCAATAACTATTCCCTTCTTGGCCCTCTTAGTCTGTTTTATAGCATTTAATGTGTTTTGTCTCTTTGGTAAGTATATTTCCATTGCATTGGCATGACAGGCTATCTGCTAAAATATTGCATTGAGTTCAGTAGGAGTTGAAGGCTCACCATACCTTGTAGGTTCAGGCCCTCCATCCAGTTTGGATTGTTTAGAACTCAAACAGTGCCCCTGATTATGGGCTTCCTAGGGTCTCTGCACCTCAGTGCTGTAGGCAACAAAACAAGCAGGAATGCCTGCCAAGGAATATCCCCCAATATGGGAGGGATTTCCCAGTGACATAGTGCTGGCAGACCAGCCCTATGTTGGCCCCTGGCCCTTCCTGAAACTTGACACAAGGGCATGCTGGGGGAGGCTGAAGTGCAGTGCCCTCTGGCTGTTCTGGCCTGCCACCCAGCTCCATAGGGAGTCATCTTAGATAATACAAGTTAGACCAGTGACAGGCTGCTCTACTCACACTGGGACTGACTTCTATGAGACTAGTCACGGTACTAGCGCTACGCCTGGTAGCAAGTGTTGGCAGAATCAGGCCCTTAGACTTCTACAAACCAATTGGGGGGGTATTTTACAACTAAATGAGTAATTGTGTGTGTTTTGTATGTCTGTGACTTCAACATTTTTAGAATGCTTCTATAATTTTTGCCCTTTACACTCTGCTGGGGCTGTGATTTTTCATAACAATGAGCCCTGACAAAATCACTGTCTTTACACATGTCCTATAAATGATATACATTCTTGCAGTGACTGTCCTTAAAACCCTGGCAAGAGCATAAAAATATGTGCCCGCAGGAAAAGGTGCATTCTTTGTGCATGTCTCATTTTGCTACTCTTACAATTTTTCTTCTTTCTTTTATAATTGTCTTTTATTTTTAAACACATCTATTTCTCTTGTGAACTAGTTCATTCTCTCGGCTCCACTGACCCCCTGTTCTGTAATTCTTTCCATATGTTTATTGTCCTTTGTTTGTGAAACAGTCAAGCCAATTTTCTGCTAAGGTCATGTTATTTTGTTTGCATTCCTTGTAAATGCAAAGAGTTTGATTGGAGCCATTTAGACATTTCAAGTATGAAGAGTTTGCTTGAGTCTTCTATAAAAACAAGATGTTAAATTTTGTGATGCTAACCTGGTGAGGAAAAGGTTTAATAAGGTGAACAGCAAGCTGGTTTAGTTGTAAGCATGGATTGTTCATTGACACCAGCATAAACTTGTTGATGGGTTTATTTTTAAAAAATTCCTCTATATTTTAATAAATCTCCCTACATATTGAAAAAAGTAGTACTTTTCTGCTACTCAATTTCTATATGGACTTTATCTCTTCACATGGCTTGTTTTCTTAATAGCCTACGCACACTGAGATTAGTGTTTTAATGAGTCAATCCCATGATTAGATCAGAAGTGCTTGCTGGAGGATTTAAACCTAGGATGCGACATTAACAAAAAACCCCAACCAGAATATGGCATTGGATGAACAATATCCAAAAGCCAAGACACATCAGAGCATGTGTTAGTGTTCCATTTTATATACATCCTGTAAAAGCTAGGGTAAAAAACGTTACATTTGTACATTTAAGTGTTCAAAAGATAGGAAATGACAGAATTAAGGTTGCCTGTGCAACCTTAATTCGGCCTCCTTGTGTGTTTGCATTATGACAAAGTCTTTAATTACATGATCACATAAAATTTTTCCACAGTGCCCCTGCCTCTTTCAGTGCAAGATTCTTAAAAAAACAAACCGAAAGAACAGAAGTTCCATCATGTGGCACTATATTGACACCCACATGGTTCATCAGCGGGGTTGGAAGCTTTAGATTCACATATCTCTGCCTCTTGAACTAACCGAGACTGATAGCACTAGTAGGTTGTCATTCTCTATATGGACCAGCACTAGGGGGGACAAGACATACACTTTCCCAGTGGTTTTCACAGATATCTGCTGTCAGCAGAGAAATGGTGAAACTCAGGAATATTGGGTTCCATTCCAAGCTCAGTGTGATCTAATGGTCATACACTTTTCTGTCCATTCCTCCCTAAACTTAACCACTTCTGCCCCATCTCCCTCAAACTTGTTCCTGTGCCAGTCCTGTCTTTGCTTCAGTCCCATTTTTCTTGCCTACCCAGTCCCAGTTTCTGCTCCACAGTATTCCTAGCTAGCTGGGTCAGCAGTGAAGTATGGCATTCAAGTCTTGACTCTCACATTAATTATCCTTTGGTCAGGCTGTATTACTGCCAATGTATCAGACCAGCTTGATTTATTTTTTCCTCTTCAGTCTAACTTTTTTTTGAATGCTCTGAACTGATGCATTTGCTTTTCCATGCTGTATGGGACTATCTGATGAAAACCCTTCTCTGTGAGAATATATTGCACGTCAAACAGCATCACATATTTGCCACATATTCAGACAAGGAAACTTCTTGTTTCCCTTTGTCTACTAGAAATAGAATACATGATAGGTTTTAAGCCTTATGTTTTCCTTTCAGCCTAGACTTTTTCATTACATTGCTTCATTGGTGGCTTTTTTAATGCTTCTTTATCCCTGAAGTAGTTCAGTATCTGGAGGGGAGGGATAGCTCAGTGGTTTGAGCATTGGTCTGCTAAACCCAAGGTTGGTGAGCTCAATCCTTGAGGGGGCCACTTGGGGATCTGGGGCAAAATCAGTATTTGGTCCTGCTAGTGAAGGCAGGGGGCTGGACTCAATGACCTTTCAAAGTCCCTTCCAGTTCTAGGAGATGGGATATCTCCATTAATTATATTTATTATTATTATATTATTTTAAAAAGTAAGCCAGCTATCTATCTGTGCTCTCTGATATCTTTACTGTTACTCCCAGTCTTTTCCAATGGCCAGGCAAGTTACCCAAGTGATTATTTTTATATCCTGAGAGAAGGAAGGAGACTTGAAATAACTTTTCTTGGGGAAAATATTATCATTTCTATTAGAGACCAGTTTCCAACATTCGGCGCTTTGTCACTAAAGGATTGTAAAACTTCCAGACTGCCCATCCCACGGCTGTCCATAGAATCCTTTGTCAAGATAGAAAAATGCACTTGACAAAACTGGCCAGAAGCAGCCTACAGCTAGTTTGAACTGGACTTTAACAAATGCTGCCAGGGTGTTTCTACTCCTTCTAATAATCAAAATGCTGCATTAGGACTTATAGCAATGTTTATATAGATTGAGATAGCTCAAGTTATTTGTCCTTAAATAAACTTTTTGTTTTTCAGTAACTGAGATATAAAAATTATTTTCAAGAGCTCAAGGATCTTTAACTGAATTCAGGTGGTTATGCTCAGAAAAGTGACACGCAGATAACTCTGGGGGGTTCCATGTGTATTGCCTCTATGATTCATATCAAATTTGCTCAGCTTAAAACAGCAGATATGTTTTTTCTAACTGCTAGCCCTCCAAACTCCCCTGGAGATCTGAAAGTCAAGCTGTGTCCTTCTTGGCTTGCACATCAGAGCATCAGATCATGTTGTGAGGCTTCTTTGTTCCATCAGGCTTTTGGCTGAACATTATTTCATTTTGTTTTTATTCTGGTTGCTTCTTTCTGGAAGCCTTAGGCCAGGCAAATTTTTATCGGGGGGGGGGCCTCTAACGAGTTTTATGCTCAGTTCAGTATGTAGGTATTGCTGCTAGAGGGGCTACGTAAAAGGGTAAATAAAATAAAATATTACAGATAATAAAGATTCCATAAAGATTGGTTACGTTTTTTGTAAATGATCCACAAGGCAGAACAGAATCCTGTGCAGTTCCCTTTATCTGTGTTGCTTCTGCAATGGTGGCATGAGTAAGAAATAGCACAGTTTATTTGTGTCCATAAAGCAAGTCGCTCTGATTTTCAATATACCCAGGGAGCAGAAGGTGCTATTTGTCCTAGTGACTTTTCTAATCATAACTGACGTTAAAAAGGGAAATACTTGTCTCACTTTTACTTGCTTACGCTTTTCCTAATTTATAGATTTTTTTTTCCAGTACAACAGAGCTATGTTTTGCTAGCTAATCCATAGACCCTCTTGCACCTGGGTATCCAAAATTACCAGTACAGTAGAATCCCTAATTTACAAACTAATTGGGGATTGAGGAGTTCATAAAATTGAAAAGCTCATGAAATTGAGCACCTCAAAATTACAGCAGGTAGAGTGCATAAATTTTAGTATGGTGGCACTGCATTGCTGTTGTCTTATCCTTCAAACCACTGCAGAGTGATTTCCAATGCTTTGAAGGCATCAGAATGTGAAGGGACATTTCTTCTTCATCGACATCACTTTCATTATGTGATTATATTGTATTAGTTCCCTGGTGGGAAAATTGTTTGGTATAGCTGCTCATTCATAAGATTGGTTCTGCTGTAATTAAAATAAGCCAATGTGCAGCTCTGCTCTTGACCACAAAAAAAAATAAAAAAGAGCATGCTGTAGATATTAATCTAATTAAGCCTCAGGTAGTGCGGAGTGGGTGCTGACTTGTGACATGATGCCGTATCATCAAAATGACACAAGTTTTATTGTATCATCTTGCCTCAATTTGGTTAGCATCAGCTGCTGTTTTACTACATTGTGCAAATTAGGGACAAAAATATAAACCTCGTGGGCCTGATCCAAGTGAAGTCAGTGGAAAAAGTCCCATAGAATGGGCTTCGGATCAGGCCCCCTGGGTGAGATCCTTGTCCTTTGCCTGGCCCCTTTATGCTGAGTGAAAAGGCTGTAGTGGTGTAAAGGGGCCCTAAATGTCCTGGTTTCAGCTGAGGGAGAATTCCTCCAGCACAGGCACTGTGGATACAGCTATAAGGCTGCCTTTCAAGGACCCCCTTGCAAGCCATAGCATTGGGGTATGTGCTGGCAACAGGATGGGGACATCAGTGGGAGGCTCCATTGCACAGTGTTGTGGAGATTCCTGGCAGCACTAGCACCCACAGGGAAGTTCATCGAGGCTGCTGTAACACAAACAAGCCCCCAAGACTGTCTTAGCCTCTCTGGCCCCCTGAACATCCCTGGATCTGCAGGGTGCAAAGGTGACTCAAAACCACCTATTCCCCTGCCCATTGGGCTGTGAGTCCTGCGCTGCACCTCTTACGGTGAGATTCTGGGCTGTACCTCTATGTCTTTACTATCTGTTGTGTTGTGCCCTGTGCAAAGGGCCAGCGCAAAATGCATGCAGCACTTATGTCCCACCTCAGCCTGCTGTTGAAGGCTTAAGTGGGACTTACATGGCACGAAGGCTTTGAACTGGCCCTATGCATGGGGGTAAATTTCTCCCTGAGTGAGTATGAGACCCTCTTCCATGACCTATTCTTCTCCAAGCTGTCGATTGCCTCTTGTTCTGATAGAGCAGGGGTGGGCAAACTTTTTGGCCCGAGGGCCACATCTGGGTATGGAAATTGCATGGCGGGCCATGAATGCTCACAAAATTGGGAGTTGGGGTGCAGAGGGGGTGAGGGCTCCAGCTGGGGGTGTGGGCTCAGGGGTGGGGCCAGAAATGAGGAGTTCAGGGTGCAGGAGGAGGGTGCTCTGGGCTGGGACCGAGGGGTTCGGAGGGTCAGAGGGGGATCAGGGCTGGGGTAGGGAGTTGGGGCGCGGGAGGGGGTCACAGGTGCAGGCTCCAGGCAGCAGTTACCTCAAGCAGCGGAGGTGCAGCCAGGCAGCTCTGCGTGCTGCCCTGTCCGCAGGCGTTGCCCCTGCAGCTCCCATTGGCTGCGGTTCCCAGCCAATGGGAGCTTCAGGGACAGTGCTTGGGGCGGGGGCAGCGTGCAGAGCCCCCTGGTTGCCCCTACACATAGAAGCTGGAGGGGGGACAAGCCGCTGCTTCCGGGACCCCGCTTCCCGACTGGAGCGCTGGAGTGGGGCAAGCCCCGGACACTGCTCCTCGGCTAGTGCTCAAGGGCCAGATTAAAAAGTATGGAGGGACGGATGCGGCCCCTGGGCCATGGTTTGCCCACCCCTGTGATAGGAGGCATAGGTCTGCTGTTCTCTCCCCTCGCATTTCATTTTCCTTTGCTTTGAACTGAAAATAGACAACATGAAAATGTATTTTTAATTTCCTTTAGTTGTCTTAGAATCTCTTCCAAGTAATCTACAAAGTTACAGAGTCATGCTCTGCTTTCAGCTATAACCGTTCAGCCCAACTGACGTCAATGGCGGTGCATGCGTATAAATGAGAGTAGAACCTGCCCTTATATATCATTCCAAGAAATAATGTAATATGATCGTTCTACTCCTTTTATTTGTTTAACTATAAACTTTAATTTGACAATATCTAAAAATAAAATAACTACTTGCTAAAAGCGCAGGGTTCCCCCACATGAAGACAAGACTACCCAATTACATTGAAAAACATGGAGTTAATAAACTACATTTCACATTTGAGTTAGTAAAACAGACGGATCTATTCAGTGTGCACGGGCAGAGGAGGGCGCCGTAACATTGACAGAGGCTGTGACTATGACCCAAAGAAGCAGGTGCAACTGGTAGATCATCTATTAGCTGCTTCTTTGTTGAGGAACCTGGCTGAGGCAATAGCAATAAAGGGTTGAGAGAGGCTTTGTCCATTGACTTAATGTTCCCTCTTGACTGTTCTGAAATCTTAACATCTCTCTCCCTTTTTGATAATCCATTTAGGAGATGCAATGAGGTTTATTTATTCAGGGAATTCCTGTGTTGTCCTATGCTGTGCTTTTACACCTAACCTCCCCCGCCCCATCCCCTCCCCCACCACCCTTGGGGTCATCCAGAAGAAAGCAGAATTGTTTTTGTTTGCCTTGCAGCATATATTTTAAAACTGATCATAAATTCATTTGTAGATTTTGCATCCCTACCTTAGTGTCTAAAAAAGACAGTCCAGGTGTATTTATTTCAAAAATTTGCCCAATTGCACATCTGGTTACTACAGCTGGGTTTGTTGTGGCATGCCTATGCAAGTCATGCTATCTGTCGGCTCACCTGGCTTGCTCCATGTGTGTGAGCAGGCAGATAGGGTACTGAAAATGACAAGAAATCTACTTCCAGCTGGAATGAGTAACATTCTTGTTAATGTCCATATTTTGTCTGCTGGCAAGATCAGAAGAGGCGGGCAGAGTGAATGCATGGTGCAGTGTCATTGTTTCCCCCAAAGCTCTCTATACACAGGAAATCTAGTAAGCATAAGCACCCCAGCCACACAGCCCAACTGGTAGTCTCCCACCTGCCTAGGCACATCTTCTAGAGGACAACTTGTAGCTGCCAATGAGTATTCATAGATTCCAAGGTCAGAAGGGATCATTATGGTCAGCTAATTTGACCTCCTGTATAATAAAGGCCATTAAACTTCCCAGAAATAATTCCTGTCTGAAATAGAGCATATCTTTTAGCAAATCATCCAATCTTGATTTTAAAATTGCCGGTGATGGAGAACCTACCACAGCCCTTCGTAAGTTGCCCCAATGGTTAATTACTCTCACTGTCTTATTTTCAGTCTGAATTTGTCATTATCAGTTTGTCATTGTCATCCATTCAGTATAGTGGCATGCAAGGGCAGAAGTCATTTGCATCTGCAGCTGGCTGAGTCGGAAAACTGACTAGAATTGTACAGCTCTGCAGCCAGCTCCATGTGTAAAGTGTTTCTGCTCAGGGCCGGCGCTTCCATTTAGGTGCTCTAGGCGGTCACCTAGGGCGTCAGGATTTGGGGTCTTCGGCAGCAATTCTGTGGTGGGTCCTTCACTCGCTCCGGGACCCGCCGCCGAAGTGTCCTGAAGACCGGAGCACGGAAGGATCCCCCCGCCGCAGAATTGCCGACGACAACGGGGAGTATGGAAGGACCCGCCTATGGCGCCAAAAACCGTGGCGCCGCGCCTGCTTCTGCTCATGACATTTGTGCTGTTTCTTGGCCATTGCTACTGCTGGAGAAGAGAAAAGGACAGATGGAAAGAAAGGACAGAGAAAGAGATATGGGTGTGCATGTGGGTGCATAGGGATAGAGAAAAAGTTAAATAGTGGTTTGATATTCCATATCATCGTTTTGCTGAGAACTATGTAGGACACTGAGGCTTAGAGCAGGGGTGGGCAAACTTTTTGGTCCTGAGGGCCACATCTGGGTGGGGAAATTGTATGCAGGGCCATGAATGTAGGGCTGGGGCAGGGGGTTGCGGTGTGGGAGGGAGTGTGGGGTGTGGGAGGTGGTGTGGTGTGTAGGAAGGGGGTCAGGGCAGGGGGTTGGAGTGCAGGAGGGGTGTGGAGTGCAGGAGGGGGTTCAGGGCTGGGTGGTTGGGGTGCAGGAGGGGTGTGGCAGGGGGCTCAGGGCAGGGGTTCACGGTGCGGGCTCTGGCCCGGCACCACTTACCTCGAGTGGCACCGGGCTGGCAGCAGCACACAGTGTGGCTAAGGCAGGCTCCCTGCCTACCCTGGCCCCGCGCCAGGGGCCACAGGGACGTGGTGCCGGCCCCTTCTGGGAGTGGCGCGGGGCCAGGGCAGGCAGGGAGCCTGCCTTAGCCCCGCTGCGCCACAGGTCTGGCAATCCCATGAGCTGGATTGAAAGCCCTGATGGGCTGGATCTGGCTCGGGGGCCATAGTTTGCCCTCCCCTGGCTTAGAGCCTATTAGTCTATCATGTAATGAATCAGTTTGTTCACCCCCAATAACTAAAGAGACTTGCTTCAGAGTAGCAGCCGTGTTAGTCTGTATCCGCAAAAAGAACAGGAGTACTTCTTTTGCGGATACAGACTAACACGGCTGCTACTCTGAAACCTGTCATTATGCAAGGCACTGAATTTAGCCGTATGGAGTGGAAATCCACCAACTTAATGAAAAAACTCGCACAGATACAGACAGACATCATCTTCCTTTCCAAATGCAAACAGATGGACATCATACCAAAAGGACTGAAAGTAAAAAATCCATTACAATCTACATAGCACACAGACTATGTTGACAGATTGTGCCACACACTCTCAAAGAAACTGCGGAGCCACCTGATCAACATCCTATACAGCAAACAAGGAAAGATTGCGAATGAGCTCTCAAAACTGGATACTCTCATAAAAAACCAACCTTCCAAACAAACTTCCTTGTGGCTGGACTTTACAAAAACTAGACAAGCCATTTACAACACACACTTTGCTTCTCTACAAAAGAAAAAGGACACTAAACTATCTAAATGACTACATGTCACAAGGGGCCACAACAGTGGTTCCTTTAACCCACCCAGCAATATTGTTAATCTGTCCAACTATACTCGTAGCCCAGCAGAAGAATCTGTCCTATCTCGGGGCCTCTCCTTCTGCCCCTCCACTCCCATGAACAAGATACAGTTCTGTGGTGACCTAGAATCCTATTTTCGACGTCTCCGACTCAAGGAATATTTCCAAAACACTTCTGAACAACATACTAACCCACAGAAACCTTCTTACCAACACTACAAAAAGAAGGATTCTGGATGGACTCCTCCCAAAGGTCGAAACAACCGACTGGACTTCTACATAGAGTGCTTCCGCTGACGTGCACAGGCTGAAATTGTGGAAAAACAGCATCACTTGCCCCATAACCTCAGCCGTGCAGAACACAGTGCCATCCACAGCCTCAGAAACAACTCTGATACCATAATCAAAAAGGCTGACAAAGGAGGTGCTGTTGTCATCATGAATAGGTCGGAATGTGAACAAGAGGCTGCTAGGCAGTTCTCCAACACCACATTCTACAAGCCATTACCCTCTGATCCCACTGAGGAATACCAAAAGAAACTACACCATCTACTCAAGAAACTCCCTGAAAAAGCACAAGAGCAAATCCGCAAAGACACACCCCTAGAACTCCAAGCAGGGGTATTCTATCTACTACCCAAGATCCATAAACCTGGAAATCCTGGATGCCCCATCATCTCAGGCATTGGCACCCTGACAGCAGGATTGTCTGGCTATGTAGACTCCCTCCTCAGGCCCTACGCTATCAGCACTCCTAGCTATCTTCGAGACACCACTGACTTCCTGAGGAAACTACAATCCATTAGTGATCTTCCTGAAAACGCCATCCTAGCCACTATGGATGTAGAAGCCCTCTACACCAACATTCCACACAAAGATGGACTACAAGCCATCAGGAACAGTATCCCCGATAATGTCACGGCAAACCTGATGGCTGAACTTTGTAACTTTGTCCTCACCCATAACTATTTCACATTAGGGGACAATGTGAACCTTCGAATCAGCGGCACTGCTATGGGTACCCGCATGGCCCCACAGTATGCCAACATTTTTATGACTGACTTAGAACAACGCTTCCTCAGCTCTCATCCCCTAACACTCCTACTCTACTTGTGCTACATTGATGACATCTTCATCATCTCGACCCATGGAAAAGAAGCCCTTGAGGAATTAAAATCATGATTTCAACAATTTCCATCCCACCATCAACCTCAGCCTGGACCAGTCCACACAAGAGATCCACTTCCTGGACACTACAGTACTAATAAACGATGGCCACATACATAAACACCACCCTATAGTGGAAACCTACTGACCGCTATACTTACCTACATCCCTCCAGCTTTCATCCAGACCACTCCACTCGATCCATTGTCTACAGCCAAGCTCTACGATACAATCGCATTTGCTCCAACCCCTCAGACTGATCCAAACACCTACAAGATCTCTATCAAGCATTCTTACAACTACAATACCCACCTGCTGAAGTGAAGAAACAGATTAACAGAGCCAGAAGAGTATCCAGAAGTAACCTACTACAGGATAGACCCAACAAAGAAAGTAACAGAACGCCACTAGCCATCACCTTCAGCCCCCAACTAAAACCTCTCCAGCGCATCATCCAGGATCTACAACCTATCCTGAAGGATGATCCATCACTCTCAGAAATCTTGGGAGACAGGCCAGTCCTTGCTTACAAACAGACCCCAAACCTGAAGCAAATACTCACCAGCAACCACACACTACACAACAAAAACATTAACCCAGGAACCTATCCTTGCAACAAAGCCCGTTGCCAACTTTGTCCACATATCTATTCAGGGGACACCATCATAGGACCTAATCACATCAGCCACACTATCAGAGGCTCGTTCATCTGCACATCTACCAATGTGATAAATTCCATCTTGTGCCAGCAATGCCCCTCTGCCATGTACATTGGCCAAAACGGACACTTTCTGCGTAAAAGAATAAATGGACACAAATCAGACGTCAAGAATTATAACATTCACAGACCAGTTGGAGAACACTTCAATGTCCCTGGCCACTCGATTACAGACCTAAAAGTTGCAATATTACAACAACAAAACTTCAAAAACAGACTCCAAGGAGAGACTGCTGAATTGGAATTAATTTGCAAATTGGACACCATTAAATTAGGCTTATACAAAGACTGGGAGTGGATGGGCCATTACATAAAGTAAAACTATTTCCCCATGCTTATTCCCCCATTCCCCCCCCCCCTTACAGTTCCTCATATCTTCTTGTCAATTGCTGGAAATGGGCCGTTTTCATTACCACTACAAACAGTTCTTTTTTTCTCCTACTGATAATAGCTCACCTTAACTGATCACTCTCGTTATAGTGTGTATGGTAACACCCATTGTTTCATGTTCTCTGTGTATATATGTATCTTCCTACTGTATTTTCCACTGCATGCATCCGCTGAAGTGGGCTGTAGCCCACGAAAGCTTATGCTCAAATACATTTGTTAGTCTCTAAGGTGCCACAAGTACTCCTGTTCTTTTTAAAGAGACTTGCAGTCTCGATGGTGAGAGGTGTGTCAAGCAAAAAAGTTTGTGGAGGAATGCCTCCTGCGTATTGCCTTGTGCTTTTAATTATCTCGGTCTGTAATTTTGGTGATGTTATTATGGGATGAAGAAATAGAATTTACTTTTTATTCTGAAGTTGCTGAGATTCATGGTTTTAGAAGCATGGGCCTGTTGCTGAGAGAGCACTGTCTCCTGCACACACAAGTCTCACTCTTTCGGATTACTCTTTCGTTGTTTCAGGGAAACATAGCTGTTGGAGAGATCCTAGCTGTTGTCTCTCAAATTACTTGGGGCAATCCATGGAGAATGTTGAAGATGAGGACCAATACCAAGACCTTAAATGTGACCCAGTATTCATCAAGGAGCCGTTGAAGAGAGAGAACACTGGAATGATATTCTCTTGGTAGCCTGTATTTCCAAGCAACTGCATTATGGACCAATACAGACTTGTTTGAAGTTTGCGGTTTCATACTAGGTACAGAGATTTACAATAATCACACCTGAAGGTCACAGATGTTTGGATCCCGGTGTACAAAACTGAATCCAATAGGGAAAGTCTTCTTTCCAGATATAAATGGAAAGTAGAGTTTTCTGTAGTTGTGGCTGTTTGGGTATCCGGAATCAGTAAGAGGTCCAAGTGAAACCCTGTGGGGCCATTCAACAGTCTGTAATGAGGTATGGAGCTCGTCAAAGTGCTTCCGTGTCATCATCAGGATCACCTCTCTTATTTCAAATTTCATCTTCAGCCAGCTGCTCTTCATCTATTTACTGATCTCAGCCAAGCCCTTGGAGACCTGAGAAATGGTGCTGTTTGCACTTGAGCTAAGGGAAATGTAGAGCTAGTTGTTATATGGACATTGCTCATGCTTTAATCTTTACTGATGGAGAATCTGGATCCCTGTGAGAATTCTGCAAGTAAAGGCTCTCAATGCAAAGGAGAAGGTCTCCATGACAGCTCTCTCAGAATGGTCTGAGGGGAACAACTGAAACCATCTCAGTGCAATCCTACTAACTCCAGGTATCCTCTACTCCCACCATTTCTTTTAAATCCCAGGGAGGAAGTTTTGGATATATGCTAGAATTGCATATTTGTGTGGGTTTACAAATACACTCTGCAGCTTGTGGGGGTTGTTGGTAAGTCATCTAACTGATTAAAGTTTTGGGCCCTCAGCCTTGAAAGTATCTCTTTGAAGCTTTTATCCTCTAGCTGTAAAAGTGGAAGTTTTTTTTTTTTTTTTTTACTATTCAGAATGTCAAACAGTGACCGAATAGTTGGATCACGTAACAGAAACACACAAGCAATTGTTTACGTATGACCTATGCTAAACTGTTCCCTACTGAATCACTGCAGTGTGTCAAGTAGCCGTTCACAGAAGATGCTGTAAAATATAATGTCCTTTATATGAAGTGTCAAATGTAATGATCTCTCAGGTCATTTTTCTCGTTATGTAATGTCAAAGAATGTTTTCAAGTTTGCTTAAAAAATCTAAAAACAGATTTTTTAAAAAAATTTGTCATTTTTTATCAGCACTGCAGAAATTCTGGAACAAAGCACAGGTCAGTGACTCAGAATGAGTAAGAGCAGAGCCACAGCTCAATAATATTTCTTTGGCGAAGGTCCATGCCTGGGGTTCTGAGGTGCTATTGCAATACAAATAATAAATAATAATTGTAATAATTTTGAACAGATGCTACAGTATGTCAGCATCCTGGCACTGCTTTTTTGTTTCATTTCCATTTGCCTTATAGAAGCCTAATGTATAAAGGAGCCACTTTTTCAGTGGTAAGCAATGTAATATGAATGAGTGACGCACAAAATCCTGCACAGCAAATGTACTCAAAAACCATGTGTAAGGCCTTAACAAATTCACGGTCCAGTTTGGTCAATTTCATGGTCATAAGATTTTAAAAATAGTAAATTTAATGATTTCAGCTAGTTAAATCTGAAAATTCACAGTGTTGTAATTGTAGGGGTCCTGCCCCAAAAAAGGAGTTGTGGAGGGGTTGCAAGGTTATTGTAGGGGGGTTGCGGTACTACTACCCTTACTTCTGCGCTGCTGCAGGTGGTGGCGCTACCTTCAGAGCTGGGCAACTGGAGAGTGGTGGCTACTGGCCAGGAGCCCAGCTCTGAAGGCAGAGCCACGACCAGCAGCAGCGCAGAAATAAGGATGGCATGATATGGTATTGCCACCCTTACTTCTGCGCTGCTGCTGGCAGGGCGCTGCCTTCAGAGCTGGGTGCCCAGCCAAGTGCCACTCTCCAGGCTCCCCGCTCTGAAGGCAGCGCAGAAGGGTGGCAATACCACGATCCCCCGTAAAATAACCTTGTGACCTCCCTGCAACTCCCTTTAGGGTCAGGACCCCAATTTGACAAACTCTGGTCTCCCCTGTGAAACGGTATAGTATAGTATAAAAGCACACAAAAGACCAGATTTCATGGTCCGTGATGCATTTTTCATGGCCATGAATTTGGTAGGGTCCTAACTATGTGATGGGCACAGTAAGAGAACCTAGGCTTACAGACATGGATAGATGTTACCTCTTCTCACCTGCTGCATGCTGCCAGGGGAGCAAAGTTAAAGGAAAAAGTCATGGAGGGGTGGTACAGCAAGGAAACAGGATGTCTGTATTCTTCATAGAAATATGGTTATGATATGAATATGGCATAATTAAGATATGTTTTATGCAAGATGGGTCATGTGAGATAGCATTGGAAAGGTTATGATTTACTGAATGTGATTATCCAATTTGTATGCATGTGTCATTTCTGTATCTAAAGTTAGGAATATTGACTATGTAACAATTACAACTGTGTGTGTATTTGGGAGACACCCACCAGACAACAGGCCATCAGCCTTGATGGTCCATTAGGAAGAAATAATAAGATACAATAAAACAATAAGAAACAATAATCTCTCTCCTCCTGAGAAGCATCCTGGGACGTAGCTGTGACACTAATAGGTTAGGTGGTCCTGTCACCTGGTACTAAACATCATCTTGGGCTTCTAGTAATTTTCCATTAAAAGGAGGGGAAGGTCAAGACTAGGAAACAAAAGATTCACACCTTTAGTAAATCTTATTTAAGGCTGGGGAGTAAGGCAAACAGGACTCTTCTCCATTGCCTTTCTGCCCAAGAAGAAAGACTGCTGAAAGTACCTGAAGAGACAAAGGAACTGAGTGGTGGGAAAGGCAAGGGCTGAGTCCAGACTAAAACAGGAGTCTAGTCAGTAAAAGAGAACTAACTGGAACTCTAAGCTACAGAAACTCTGCAACTTGCCTAGAACACCATTTAGGGTGAGAAATTACTTTTTGAAACCAGTCTCTTAAAGATCTTAAGCTTAGTATGCGTGTTTTGTTTCATTTGCTTAGCAATCTACTTTGTTCTGTTTGCTATCCCTTATAATCACTTAAAATCTGCCTTTTATAGTTAATACATTTGTTTTTGTTTATTATTAAACCCAGTTTGTGCAATTTATAACTGGGGGGGGGAAGAAGTTGTGCATATCTTCCTCCACATTGAGGGAGGGGGCGAATTTATGAGCTTACGTTGTATAGATTTCTCTACAGAGCGAGACAATATTATTTGGGGTGTACTCTCCAGAGGGGGCTGCACTTGAGTGCTGGGACATTTCCTAGCTGAGTCTTCTAATAGAGAGTTGTTTGCAGACTCTGAGTGATTCTACAGCTGGTGCGTCCCTACCTGTGTGTGTGTGTGCTGCCAGAGGCCGGGGAGCCTAATTCAGCAAAACAGGGAGAGGGAGCCCAAGCTAGTGGAGCAGGCAGGCTGAGTGAAATCTCAGTACATCAAGTGGCATCCCGGATGGGGGGTCCAACTCGTCAAAGTCTGCAGCAAGTCTGTGCAGCCCAGGAACAGAGGAACATGCTCAGGAAGCTGGTGAAGGGGCAGGAGAGCACCTCGTCAACAGCAGATGGCAGCTTGGCCAGGAGCTGACTGTGCTGCCATTGCTTGAGGTGGCCTCGGAGGAGCCATGACAGGAGAACATCCACATAGGCTGGAATCAGGTTTGCACATGGACACCTGGTCTCTGCTATTATCCTGGCCCTTCCCACTGCTCTCTGTGCAATTCCAGTGTTTCCTCAGATAGGGGCAAAGGTGGGAAGAATGAGGCCAAGAGCTCGGTTTCAAAACCTGCATGGAATTTTGATTTATTTGTTACCCTCTATGTGGTTTTTATGTGGGTGAAGGGGAAATTAATTAAACATTTTAGTAATGCAGTGCTAAATAATTAGGCAATAGTGAACCGTTGCAAAAACTGAAAAATTCACCCTGACTCTGGCAGCTGAATTTAAACTCTGGGGAAGACTGTCTATGTTAAATGCAATCTTGACTGTGTGTATATGCAGTACCATTGACTATAATCCTGAGATGCTTCTTCAATTATTACTCTGTCCTTACTCAGACAAATTTTCATTGACATCAGCGGGAGTGGGCATGTTAAGGACTTCAGGTTCAGAAGCAGCGAGCTATTCTGCCTTCCTTAAAAAAAAAAGAAGGCAGGGTGAAAGTGTAGGTGACGTATGGAATCGAGATAAAAGAAGAGGTTGATATTCTGGGACATATCATGAACATTAACTTTGCTACAAGAAAAGTTGACTGTGAAGGCCTGATTTTCAAAAGTGCTGAGCACCCACTGCTCCCATTGAAGTTCAATGTGGGTGCTTTGTACATCTGAATATCAGATCCAAGAGCCTCATTCTGCCATCCTGAGCATGCCCAAAGCTCACTATGATTTCAATTAATGTGGCATAAATCCATGTCAGTTTAGGGTGGCCATTCAGGTATTCCCAGAATACCGAACATTCCGGAACTTTGGGAATGGATTGGGCCTGCTCCCATCAGTGTGACCTCTCACACACGAGGAGGACGCCATTTTGAAGAGCACAACACTCCACCTCTGCTGGCATGACTGTGTGAAGTCACATCAGCAGGGGCAGGGCAGAGCACTCTTCAAAATGGTGTCCCCTGTCCAACACTGGACAAAATCATGTCCGTTTTTTTGTCAGTAGCTAACAGGGGACAGACCACCCAAAAAGAAGATTGTCCAGTTTTAAACTGGACAAATGACCTGCCTTTGTCAGTTGCTGTTTGTCCAGGGCTGGATTTAGGAGCAAGCGAGCCAGGTGTCTGCCTTGAACCTCCTAGAATGTTGTCAGCCATGCATTTGCGGGTATATGGGGGTGGGGTGCCACTCAGTCAGTGAGCTATAAGAACGAAATGAAGTGAGAGCCCATCTGCGATATTGTGAATCTTGTTTTATTGTGTAATTGTGAAAGTGTACCTGTGTTTTAAGACTTGAAGAGCTTAAGTAGTGACTAAAAAGGACATATTTAATGAGATGCCAGAGTTATCTATTGAACCCCTATCTACGCAACAATATAAAAGAAATAGCATTATTTCTTTTGCCATGCATAACATGTAATGTTTAAATACTTTCTAAGACTGCGGAATATATACTTTTGTTCTTTCTAATACTGGCTGTTTTCCCCCATAGAAAATAAAAGATGCCCCCTAAAGAAGCCTTCAGGAGCTCAGTATAGGAAGCAAAAAGCTCAATGGCAATTTAGTTTGCAGCAAGGGGCAAATCTGATGATGAAATATGTGAAACAGAACAACATAGACCAGGCTTTAGGCAGTAGTTATCGTCCCAGTGCAGAAGAAATAGAGGAGCAAAGTGTAAATGTTGGCAGTCCTATTACTAAGGAATTAGCAGATTTACCTGAACATAAGGAATGGAAATGTAAGGAAAGTGATGGAGAATTGTCCAGCTTTCCTGATGGCGTAAAGGAGAGTGATGATAAAGAAGAATGTGGCTTACGTGAAAAGGAGAATAATGACAAAGAAAAATCTGGTTTACATGAAAAGGAGAGAAACAATAAAGAAGACTCAGCCTCACATGATGAGAGAAACAACAGTGAGGAAAAAAATTGCACACCACACATCAATATATCAGATCCTGCTTTATGGCTGGCGATCCTAAACTCTGCCGATATTGATCGTACAATTTTGAACAGGCCAGACAAAATTGAGTATATAATGTTTTCAGTAAATGAGCAGAAACGAGACTTCTCAAAATCACACTGCAAAAGAGTGCTCGAGAATGGTGAGAAACTTGGATTGGCATTGGCTAGTTTACTTGAAATCAACTGACAAAGTGTTCTGTTTTTGTTGCAAAATATTTGATGATAATGCCAAATCGTTGCTTGCACTTTCTGGGTACAATTACTGGCATAATTTAGTTGATGCTCTGAAGCAACATGAAAAGTCATCTGGCCATTTTACGGCCTACTCCAGATGGATGGAGGTCGAATCCAGGCGCAAGCTGAATAAATGCATAGATGCAGAAAACCGGCACATTATTAATGTAGAAAACCAGCATTGGAGGAACATGCTCGAGCATCTAATCTCAATTACTTTCTTGCTTGCAAAGAATAATTTGGCTTTCCAGGGCTCATCGGATAAGTTGTTCGCTGAACATAACTGTAATTTCCTCAGTTTGGTAAAGCTCCTTGGGAAATACAACGATGTCCTGCATGAGCACCTACGTCGAGTAGTTTGTAAGGAAGCTATGGACCATTACTGCAGCAAAACAATTCAAAACAAACTGACTGACCTTATGGCAAGGAAGGTGCTTGATAACATATTGATGCGGCTTGGCAAAGCAAAGGACTGCATTGTAATAATGGACATGTCTCCCGACATTAGACACAGTGAAAAGATGTCATTTACAGTAAGATTTGTTAACAGCGAGTATGGCTATATCCAAGTAAAGGAACACTTTATCTGTTTCTGCTCTGTGAACGACTCTACTAGAAAAGGCCCAACAGAACTGTTTATAAAAGTTTTGAATGAGAATAAAATTAAGCTTCAACACTGCTGCGGCCAAGGCTACGACAATGGCATGGATATGAAGGGAAGAAACAGTGGCGTCCAGGCAAGGATCCTTGCACTAAATTCAAGAGCTTTCTTTGTGCCTTGTGGCTGCCATTCCCTCAACCCGATTGTGTCAGATGCAGCGTTATCTTCTTTAGATTCAATATCTCTCTTCAGAGTACTGGATATATGTCCTGTTTTCAGCAACAACTATCAGGTGGAAGATCTTCATGGACAGTATTACAAATCTGACCATGAAGCTGCTAAGTGATACTCGCTGGGAGAGCCACATTGACAGCATAAGGCCATTGAGGTACCAAGTGACTGAGGTTTATGACACCCTGATGGAACTGGCTCAGTCAAGTAAAGCCGAGGCTGGAATCTGACACAAGGCACAAAGCCTGGCAAACCAGATTACTAACTTCTAATTTCCGGTCTCAGTTGTGGTTTGGTATGATATCCTGTTCCAAGTAAACACTGTAAGCAAGGCATTACAAACTCAGTCGATGGACATCGCAACCCCTACTACTTTGATGAGAAGATGCCTTGATTTAGTTGGGGCCCACAGAGACAACAGATTTGAAGATGCCATCATTGCTGCCCAAAAAATGGCAGAAAACTTAGGAGTTGAGCCTGTCTGCAAGGAAACTCGTATTCATCGGAAGAAGAGACACTTGGGTTACGACAGCAGAGATGGGAAGCTCGGAAGAAACATTCAAGAGGGAGGGTTTTTTAGCTCGCTTGTTGACAGTGCTCGAGTGTGCATTGAAGAACAGTTTGGAAAATCAAGCACCATGAAAAGAGCTGGTGGTGGGGGAGTTGTATGACCTTAGTAAGCTGCCGGAAGACAGAAAAACACTCTTGAATAATTGTACAGACCTTCACCGGATGCTGACATATGGGGAATGTTCGGACGTCAGTGATAAAGATCTCTATGTCAGATTGGACAACATCTGTCACATTTTGCAACCCGGGAAGCACTCTCCACTCCAGGTTCTCCAATTCATTCATGATGCAGAGCTGAAGGACGCTTTTCCTAATGGGTGGATAGCTTTGAGGATTCTGCTCACACTGCCAGTCACAGTTGCGAGTGGTGAGCGCAGCTTTTTGAAGCTCAGGCTCATTAAAACATATCTTTGAATGATGGTGGCCAACGAGAGACTGACATGGCTTGCTAGTTTATTGCTTGAAAATGCCATTGGCCAGTCTTTGGATCTCTTTGATGCTGTGCTTCAGTTTACAAAGGCAAAGGTTAGAAAAGTGACTTTTTGAACTAAAGCAGTGCTTCTCAACCAGGGATACGCAGAGGTCTGCCAGAGGGTGCATCAACTCATCTAAATATTTGCCTAGTTTTACCATAGGCTATATAAAAAGCACTAGTGAAGTCAGTACAAATTAAAATTTCATACAGACAATGACTTGTTTACACTGCTCTATAAGTAAGTACAATATTTATATTCCAATTGATTATTTTATAATTATATGGTAAAAATGAGAAAGTAAGCAATGTTTCAGTAATAGTGTGCTATGACACTGTTGTATTTTTATGTCTGATTTTGTAAGCAAATAGTTTTTAAGTGAGGTGAAATTTGGGGGTACACAAGACAAATCAGACTCCTAAAGGACTAGGGTTAACATTCTAAAGCTGTCACCTACTGTAACACACTTTAATACTGGTCCACCCCGATGTTGATGCACAGTTCAATTTCTTGATGTTAGTACATTTCAGTTATTCTTAAAATTAAAAAGTTTCTATAATCTTAGAGGAAACAAATTATATGTGCTTATATATGGCATGAATAAATACAGATTTACAGATCCTAGTGTCTTATATGATAGGGCTAAATCATGCATGCAGATCGTGAATCATAGTCGTGAAATGGGCTACAAATGCAATAAAAATTAAGGTAGTCAAAAGTTTAACAAATAGGGAGGAGTGCCAAAGACACTCCTAATCTGGGGTGCCATTTGGTCTAGGCCTGGCCCTGGGTCCATCAATGATTTTTGGAATCTGCTCATTAAGATTTATTATTGCTATTGTTATTATTGTTAATTTATTTTATGCTAGGCTCTGTACAAACATATATTATAAATAATAGTCCCTGCCCCAAAGACCTTACAGTCTAGGACCGAGTTTTTCCTCTGAGTTTCACTCTTGCTGTCCCATTGAAGGCAATAGGATTGTACATGTCTAAGTCAGGGCAAAATTTGGCCTTAAAAGACCTTCGCCAGCACTTTAGGCTCTGTTATTGTTATCTTTTTCACACATAATCAGAGAAAATCCATTTTAACATTGAAACTGCACATAGCCTTTTGGAATTATGCAAGCACAATTTGATGAAAAAAAATTGTACTTTTACTACTGTAATATACTTGAAACGTAAATCATTTTTATGCATTACTCTCTCTGGCAGAACAAACAAACAGGTGTTAAAATGTGACTACAACGTTGAGTGGTTTTCATTATTACTTTTTCCTGGAAATATTAACAATTTACAGTAAATGATTATTGTGACTGGAAATCATGCACATTTTCTATATTTTTATTCTACTTGAGCATATTCAAAAAAGAGTAGTTCCACTGAGGTGTACATTATTCTGTAACTATATTTGATTATTTTATCCAGAAAATATTAATTCATAAGACCCCCCAAGAGACAATAAAATATTATAAAATGGTTTCACAGCCATCTCAGACACTAGGGAAATAGAATCAGCACTATTACTTCTGACATTATACTCCGGTTTTTGGCTCTTATTCATCAAGATACTTAAGCATGGGCCTAACTTTAATTCGCATTGACTATTCACGTATTTTAACTGCAAGTGATGAAGTACCTTGGTGAATTGGGGCCTTTACTGACACCTTTTATGTTTTTTGTACTTATTCCATTAATTCTTTTATGACCATTAAAACTTTTGGCCACTTTCTTCTCCTGCATATGTGTCTACAGCACTTACTGAAGTTTCATTTTCTTCATCAACTGAAAAAATGCTATGGAAAAATGATGTGTAATCTGTACTATGACTTCTCCACAAATTTGCAGGAAAGTCCCAAAACACTTCTGTCCCTGTCTTTGTTCTTTAATATAGACCAAAGGATCATAATTTTGTGTGTGTGGAAAAACAATTGCTATGGATATACAGGCTATTGTGTTAGCTATTGTGTATATAACCAAAGGATACAGACTTTAGAAATGGATGAGCACACAGCTAGAATGGCTATAGCACTCTCTTAGGTTAACATGTAACATAGCATGGTAATGTTTTGAGACTGAAGAAGACCATGTGACCCATCTTCCAGTCCTCCAGATCTCTCCTCAAAACCTTCTTCTTTCTTCTTGCTTTTTACCATTGCTCTCCACTCTTATGCTATCTCTGCCTTACTCTCAATTTAGAATTAACACAGAATTTAGATTAATTAACACAGAGCTTAGATTCACACATGATTTATTTGTTTTAACTATGGTCCCTCACTTCCATTCCATTTGTTTTCATTTCCTATTTGTTTGTAGATTGTTAGCTCTTAGAGGACATGGACCATGTATCATTTCAATTTCTGTAAAGTACTATGTAAAGCTATAGTTATGAATAGAGTTCATTAATACAGAAAGATTAATTTGTGTCCGATAGCTGTCTCAGAGTTATCCAAGTCTTTTATAATAACAATTATTTTTATATATAACAAAATGTTTCCATAAATGCAATTTTTATGAGATGCTTTTCTGGCTACTGATCTGAAGAATTCCCAAAAAAAGGAAGAATAGGTTATTATGTGACGCTTTTAATATTATGTGAGGGAAAAATCCAGTTATTCCAGAGTGATAAATTCAAATGAACTATCTGTACTGAAAGTGTTCTAAGAGTATAAAGGTATAGACAAAGGGTCAACAGAGGTTCATAAGACCTCTTCTTTTGTATTTCTCTGACAAAGTGTAATAAGTTTCTCAAATGGATATTTTCATGAGATTCATGATGTATGTAAATGAGAGGAAACACCCCTGCAAAAAATATTTTTGTAATATGATCAAGGTGCAGTGTTTACTCCAACTCACATTATCACGCATGCTCTTGGCAAATGTCATCTACCATTTTATCTTTTCACAAAGCTCTTTAATATTAAACTTTCCTTGAATGACAGTTCAGCTTTCCTCCACACTGGAAGCTAATTTTCATGATTCATAGCTTTAAAAAGTGACTCACACATCCGGAATCCATAGGTACAGTATTTTTCTTTTTAGGCAAGCAGTTAGTTGTAAAAATGATGACTGGTTTCCTCTGTGTACTGTGCATAGAAAGGCATGACGAACCACAGGCATTGCATTTAATCAGGTCAGATCAATGTGTTGCCTCTCTAGAGACAGAATTCTGTCTCCTATGTGTTGTATGCAGAAGATAAAGTACATTTAGTCTAATAATAGAAACTTGATGTCACTAGTACGTTAAAAATGTATGCTGTGTTTGCTTTAGCCAGCACTTTTTCTGCTATGTGACAATGTTGTAACTCTTCAAGTTATAAAGAAGACAATTTTGTTTTTCTTAGTTTGAATGAAAAACAATTTGAGAATCGCTCTTCTTCAGTATGAAATATAATAGCAAAAAGCATAGAATGCAAAGGCTCAAGAAAGCTGTATACTACTGTTGTTCCTGATCTGCATTCAGAATTCATGAGATGCAGTACACCAAATTCTGCCCTCAGTTATACTCATGCAGCATCATTGAAGCTAGTGGGTGCAACTGAGGGCCGACAGTTGTCTTGATGTAGATTCGAAGATTTGTAGTACTCAAGTTCTTGATTCAACATAGCTACAGTACACTTTGGCATGTGTCATATTGACTTGACTTATTTTGTAGTAGATGACAATTAAGCTACAGTTAAAGTTTTTAGTGTGAAAATTGTGGCTATTGAATTTATTTCCATACTGTGGGCTGCCTTAGATATAGTCTTCATTTTACACAATGCAGTCCCCTACCATAAAGCTTCCAATATTTCCCCCCAAGAGTTACTCTGTTTCGTTTAGGGTGATTTTAATTTGCAGGAAATTAGGTGCAATGTATCTCTTTTCTTTGACTTGGCTACTGTAATACTTTCAGCAATTTTTCCAACATTTTTGTTTGTGTATATATCTATATTTATGTATAAATAAAATGTAGCACTTGAAAATTCTGATAAGGCTTCTGATGGAAGCTTAGCAGGAAATAATATAAGAAGATCTGCCCATCTAGTCTATTGGCCAATACCTGATCTTTCAGAAAAAAACAAACCCTTCCTCCGCCTCCTGTATGGCACTTAGCATTGCACAGTGCAATATGTCATGAGGAAGGAATTTCCGACTTGACTTCTTCTAGCATTCAGTTTATCCCTGATAGCATGATATTTCATTATCCTTCTCATTCTCTTATCCTGTCGTTCTCTTGGGCTTTGTCCACACAGCCCCGCAGTTCGAAATACAGGGGTGTGAATTGCAATGCCTATTAGTGTGCGCTCTAACTGCCCTATGTGGATGCTGCTGATGCGAACTAAAAGGTACTTAGTTTGTGTAAACATAGTCTTATTTCAAACAGGACTACACTAACACAAACTAGGTACCTTTTAGTTTGCGTCCACAGGGTCAACACTGGGGAATTACAGCACAGCACGCCACTGCATGTTGCAGTTCACACCCCCGAAGTCTGAACTGCAGGGCCATGCAGACAAACCACTAGCCTTTCCAAAAGGTGGTATTGTTGTTGTTTACTTGGATTTCAGAGCATCTAATGGCACTATCCAAGATCAAAGCCTCACTGTGTTACTAACGCATAATGAGAGACAGCTCCTGTCCACAAGAGCTTACAGTCCAAACTGATAAGACAGCAAAGTGTGGGAAGAAGGAAGCATTAGTATCCCCACATTAGGCAACTGAGGGACAGAGAGATTAAGTCCCCAAAGCTATAATGAGATCGATGCATGCTGGCTGGTTCCTGCACCCCCATGGTACTGACTTAAAGCTATACTTGAAGTCAACAGGACGCAAGTGCAGAGTCTGCCTGCACATATCTCATTGCCCAGTGAGGGCCTGCCTGACTTACTCAAGTTCATACAAGGAATCTGTGATAGAGCTGAGAGTTGAATCTGTGGCTTCTGAGTTCTAAGCTACTGCCTTATCCACAAGACTATTCTTCCACTCAGTGGTCATCAAATTATTAAGCCTTTGGGAAATTCAGCCACAGTATATGAATAATCTGCCTCCTGTGTCAGTGAGTTCCGCAGATGGACTATACTATGAATAAAAAGATATCAGCACCATGTGTCATAAGGGAACCAGCAAACAATCTAGGAGAGGAATCCTTAGCTAAAATTTGAACCAATGTCTGTAGGAAACATTATGCTAAACTGGTTACTTAAAATAGGGGAGTATCTTTTGGTCATGATCACTAGTATGGGTCTGCTTTTGTTCATAAAAGTACTGCTGTACAGTACTTGACAGCAACAACATTGGAATAGCAAAGATTTTATTTCTTGTATAGTTAAGAATGCTACTGAAAAGTTAAAGCTATTATGGTTGGCTTTCAATGGGACTTAAATGCATGCTTAAACACCCTTCCTGAAAAGGGATGTTTTCCTGGATTGGGGCCTCAGAAATCAGAACATGCAGAGCAAACAGTAGTTTTTCCTTTGAGAACAATATTGAACTATAAAATTTTAATGTCACTAGAATAACTGTTTTAGTGTCACTTTGAAAGGTTTAGTGTTTATTAATGTCAGGCATATTTTTTGTTCTGTTTTAATCATAGCAAACTTGGCATTCATTCTTTCATTTTAGCCCTGCTTAGAAGTATGGTACTAAGAATAGCACTTAAAACATAACAAGGATACTTAACAGATTTTTCATGCACTGAATTCAAACCATTTTAATATTGTAATTTGTGATGTTTTTATTTATTTGACAGTCCAACCTCTTGATGCGATCAGGTTTGTAAACATGTTACAAAGTGTTCACTTCCATCCAGCACAGGAGAATACAATACTGTCATTGAAGTTTTGTAGCCTTTTCAGTGCTAGCTCTCCTGTAGAATGGCCTTCTAGTGTTTGGAGAATGTTGAGCTCTTTTACACTGTTTCTATATGCAGATAAAATTTTAATTTTAGAATACACATAAAATACCATTTATTCTTTAAAAAAATCTAAAACAAAAAAACAAGAAAAGCATTCTCAGCATTGCTATGGACTGGAGACAAAAAGGTATTTCAGGCATCTGTTGTAATTCCATTAATTTGAATGAGGGGAAATAAAACGTTCAAAATTACAATTATTATCTACCATTAAGTAAATCCCATTAAATGGAGCCTAGTACCTATTATCCTTGTCAGTTTGCAAATGGCTTTTCACTTATTGGATAGAATGTTGGATAGAGGCTTTTTTGAATAGGTAGTTGTGCACTGCATTAAAATATTATTTTTGCCTTCATGTTGAGAATGTTTTATCTCATTATTTTATAAATAGATTATAATTATTTATTTTTATTGTGAGAAAATGCCAATGTGATCTCATCTTTTTCATACATTTATATTATTGTGCATAGCTCTACTATTAATTAAAGGATGCTGTCAGATCAAATCTGGCTCAGAATTTAGATTTGGATAGAAAGCTTGCCTCTCTTAGGTATTTGTACACAACCATCACAACAGCAGAGTTTTTACAGAGTTTAAGGCCTGTAATTTAATGTATTTTTTAAAAATCCAAGTGGAACTGTTGTTTTAAAAAATAAATATACCCCTGTTGTGCTTGCAACCCAAACCTTGCAGCACAATGTAAAATCAAAACTGACTATGAACACAAGTGTAATTGACAGCATTAATTTTCATTGCCCACACTGAAAAAGATGCAAAAAATGAACATGAATAATAAATTAGATTAACAATTTTTGTTAGTGTTAGAGATCTGAGGTGTTGTTATTAACATAGATAAGGAAGTTAGTTTGTTTAAGATAAATGAATTTTAAGTTGACCTAAAGGGGTCCTGATTTTTAGAGGTAGTTGCTCAGCACTTTCTGAAAATCAGGCCCCTTTAAGGTGTTCTGTGTAAAGCACCTAAAATCACTAGCCTCTCTCTCTTGAAAATCTTGACATGTTTCTTTAATCGTTTTTGAGGTGAAGTGGATGGGGCTCTGTCATACATAAGTTTTTCAGAATGAAAAAATCTGTTCAAGCATCTTTCCTACTGTTCTGATTTTTTAATACAAAGACTGGGTAGGCCTATGACAGGACTTCCTTATTAAGATCTTTTTTTAACATAGTTACTAAGAAACACTTCTTTCCCTTAACATAAGGTTTTCTTCAACAGATGTCATGTGATATACTGTAATAATAATAATAATAATTTCTAGAACTGGATATTGTGGCATTTGGATGGTCTGTGGAATGCAAGGCTTTGTGCTAATACCCCAAGGGAGGATATAGTTGGAGGGGCAAAAGCAGAATTGTGGCTGTGCCCCCTCTGTGCCAGTAGAGCTGTCCCAGAGGAGAATAATTACACTTGTTGTACAGGTATATCAAGTATTCCTGTCTTGTAAATTCCAGCCAATGCCCAGGAGGCATACTGCCTCCACTGTTGCTAATTGGATGGTACACCTCTTCCCCCTCCCCAGGCATAATTTTGCCCCTACAATATTCTAGATATTGCCACCTTATTGTATGTAGGTCAGAGGCAACAAATCTCAGAGAGAACCTCAGAAATATACCATCAATACTGACTGTCACTGACAGGTTCACCCACAGTGTAGGGTCCTTGATGAAGAAAGATTAGCCTAACAATATCATACATGCACTGGGCTGCAAAAAGGCCAAAGCTTTCAACAAAATTAGGATGTTTTTATACTGCAGTAGGCTGAGAACAACCAATTGTCCAGGATCTGCATTGTGATGTTGTCATTGGGGTTTATAATCTTTTGTAGTATGAGGAATTTTACTGATATCCTTCAAGAACCTTAATAAGAAACTTTATTTAGGTACATTTACC
Organism: Malaclemys terrapin pileata; assembly: GCF_027887155.1. Lineage (NCBI taxonomy): Eukaryota > Metazoa > Chordata > Testudines > Emydidae > Malaclemys > Malaclemys terrapin. The sequence continues at coordinate 51,603,910 of NC_071509.1, read as the reverse complement.
ATAGCTACTTTTATTTATATTCTAAAAGTGTGTGCCTTTTAAATTAAGATATAGACTACTTGAGGAAACAGCTCAGTTGTTCCCTAATGAACTATTGCAATAATTTTCTTTAGAAAGACCATTTGATCATAACTTAATTCCTCCTGCAATTAGTTTATGTAATTTATTCTAATACGTACTGTAGTCTTTTCTGTAATTGTTCATTAAATTGATAGGTTTAATCTCATGTAACATAAGAGCCTCTAGTATGGAATTTGTCAATACTACATAAAAGTTAATTTTACATGGTATGTTAGACTAAAATACAGTGAATTGGGAAGGGGGTGAAACTTTGCTGTAATAAGACATAGTATTAGAAATAAATGCTAAGATCAAGATTTTTAAAAATGAGACCCGAAAGTCAGGTTCCTAAAACCATATTTAAGTACCTAAATAAATGGCCATATTTTCAAAAGTGCTGAGCACCCAACAGTTCCCACTGAATTTAAAGATCCCAAATCAGCAAAGTGCTTAGGCACATGCATATCTTTAAGCATGCAAGTAATTGCATCCAAGTAAATGGGACTACTCACAATCTTAAAGTTATGCATGTTGTTGTGTTGTTCAGTGGGAGCCAAAGAGAGCCCCTCAGTGCCTAGCACTTCTGAAAATTAGACTACTTATTTAGGTGCCTAAATACAGACTTAGATGCTTTAGTGACCCATTTTTTAAAAATCCTTGACCAAGTCTCAAATGGGAGATGTTTGTTGTGATAAAAATAAACCACATATTGCATCTTTGCTGCTCACACTGCTAGTCCAAAAAGTTGCAGTGTTTGTTTTTGCAAGGTTTCAAGTCTGCCTCATGCTCTCTCCTCTAGTCACAGAAACCACATTCATGCCTTAATTTGAATTCCTTGATACTGTTGACTGCTCCAAAGTGTTTCTGCATGCTACTTTGTTTTCATTCTCTATATGCTAGTCAGCGTGGAAATTGACATTTATAGAAGTGTAGAGTTGACCGTCTCCATTTTGTGGCTTTTCAAGTGATCCCATTTGATTTCTTCTAAAGTTGTAATTCAACTGGAGTTTTATAAATAAGCCTGTATACAGACTTCAGTTTCCAAACATGTTTATATCAAATATTCATTTGTAATCCAGAGCAGAAAGAAGTACTGTTTCGCTTCTTTCATTTCTACATCAAATCTATTGGTATTCTCAGTTTCTCTCTCTTTTCTGACATTTTTTCTCCATTGTACCCTGGTTTCCTTTCCTTTCCTTATCCACTCTGTTTACAGTATCTGTCTGCTTTCTAACATTCACAGTGTGTTATTAGTTATTATTTAAATGTCATCTATATACTTGAGAAAGGAATGGCCTGAACACAGGATTCAGAGCCAGGAACTCCTGAGCTATAATTCTGACAGTGATGCTGAGCCCTTCAGTGCCCTCGGGTAGTTTCTGCCTCACTTTGGCCATCCTGCAAAGTGGTGTTGTGATCAGTTCATGTTTATAAAATGGTTTCTAAGATGAAAAATATTACATAGGAGCAAATTATTAGTGATTTTTAACTCGTTAGATTTCTTTTCGTTATTCATGCTCAAATACTAATTACAACAGGTACTGTAATCAGTTTTGTCAGGGCACCCTCATTTGGAGTTAGACAGCGTGAAATCCTCCATTGAAGTCAATGGCAAAACTCCATTGACTTCAGTAGGATCAGGATTTCACCCCCAGTTCTCATTATTGGATATTGAGGCAGCATTGATCTATGTGTTCTCATAGATCTGGTTCTCATTTACTAAATAGCTGTGGGGGAAGAGGGAATTTAAAGTTCGCACTTGAAAGCTAAATCCTATTTTGCAAAATATCCCTCTTTTTCCACACTTTGTTGGTTTTCTTTTCCTTCTAGCCATTCTTGGCTGCTGTCGTAACAGTCTGAGTCCAGCTCATCTTGACAGTGACTCAATCTTTTCCATCTTATGGCTGTTCAGTGGCCTATGTGCAATAAGTTAGTGGGCCTCAGTTTAGTTCCTTGGGGAAAGCTGTCAAGAGCACAAAAATTACTTCCACAGCTGGCACTAAATGGCACCTTTGTGGACAGTTTCAGCAGAGAAGCCGAGGGCTGAATGAGCTTTGAGAATGAACAACATTCATCCCTAGAGGCAGGGCTGAAGTCTGTTGGTGAGCAGTGTGGAAAAGCTTACACTTGCATTGTCTAATATGTGCTCTGTAGATAAAATGGATGATTTCATTCTCCCAGGCTGTCAAGCTGATCCCTTTCCAAGCACTTAATTCACTAAGTTCTAATTTGTGTAATTAAATTCTGACTCTACATTTCTCCTATAATTTCAACTGGGATATAGTGGTATTCTTCACTCCCTGCCCTCTCCTAAACTGTCCTGCAGTGTCATTGTACAGTGTTAAACAACTTATGGGTTTGACCCCAGCGAGGAGTGAATTAATTCTTATGTATAATTTTGATTGTATAGCATGCTGGGATCCATCAGGGCTGAAGGTGATATCCCAAGACCACTTTAGTTCTGATTATTATGCCTCTTTTCTCCTAGCTGATAGGTATAAAGACCTGCATACATGTAATATGGATATTGAGATACACATTCCCTACATTTTTCTTAATAGCTTTCATGTTCTAATAAACTATTATGAAACATATGGGAGTGGAGGTGTGTGTGTATGTGTCTTTATATTAATCTGCTAGAAAATGAGAGGCATGATATTCCTCTAATACAAAATAAATGAACAAATGTGAGATTTTCATTAGTTTAAGAAATGGTGCTGTGATCAGTGTCTTGGCCCTCAAGGCCCTCTATTCTTTCTTTAAAAAAAGAACAGGAGTACTTGTGGCACCTTAGAGACTAACAAATTTATTAGAGCATAAGCTTTCGTGGACTACAGCCCACTTCTTCGGATGCATCGGATGCAGTCTCTAAGGTGCCACAAGTACTCCTGTTCTTTTTGTGGATACAGATACAGACTAACACGGCTGCTACTCTGAAACCTATTCTTTCTTTGTCTTTTGCTGATGCATAACAGTCCAAGTGAACCAACTTTGCACATGTACAAAAAAGCAACATTCATAATGAGATCCTGGTGCTGGGATTTGTTGTTGTTCTGAGTAATGACTTTTATTTCAATGCATATTTTGCTTGTACTCTTAGGACAACTTAACTTTCCCACCAACCCAGTCGCACAGTTTTCAGAGGGGTTTGTTGGTTGTTTTTTGCAGGTACTTTATATGTTCACTTGTCACAATTCTGATGATGGCTGCACTATGCCTCAGTTGTTCTGAACAATGGCCCTACATTGTGAACCTCAGTGAACTCATGAGCTTTAAAAGAGTGTTTGATCTTTCCCTGAGTTTGCAGCCTTGAAAACAGCATTATCTTTATTAAGGGAATCTGTCAGAAAGAACATCAGCGTCATGCTAAATGGCAATGATTGTGTATTATTTTAGAAGAAACAAAAGCTTACTTATAATGCCTGTACTATATACTAACAGACACAAAGTATAGTAACAATGTGTGAAGGTGATTTTCCGATGCACAATGAGTCTTCTCTAAAGTCTCAGTTGGGAGTGTATTCCCGCAGAGGAAAATAAAGCAGTGACATACTTAAAGACTCACCGACAAAGCTGATAGGTTCACAGTACAGATCTATTTTGGGTCTTCCTTTAAAGTAGGTTTTTATTGATTTTTTCAGTTTTAGAAATCTGTCAAATAACAAACATATTACAGTTTGGTTTCTATAATTACTGTAGGTTAAAGAGAAGAACATCTCCATTTTTCTCTTGTTCTAAACTTTGTGTGGAAATCCACTGGTTCTAGTTCTCATAGTTCTGCTATTCACGAAAGAAAAGCCATGATATGACTCAGAAGGCAATCTAGGGAAAATCGAAAGTAGGCCAACACAAGGGCCAACCAGTGGCTGAATCCTGTTAGTTGCTGAATGAAGACTGTGTGGTTCTGAACCCCCTCAACTCTTGTTAAAGTCAGTGGAAGTTGAGCAGGCTCAGATTAGCACAAAGTCTGAATGTCTTCTTCCTGTACAATATTAGAATTTTTACACGAATGCTACTTCTTGAAGATCTCCAATCCCATAAGCCATTAATAGGGATTTTCACAAGTGGGGTTATTTTATGTTTGCCAATAATAAGGCAATATCCAAAAATTTCCCATAGTAGACAATCCTTTAAACTCCTTCCTCTGCATGTAACAAGACTGATATGCTATTTTACCTTCCTTTTATAGTGAAAAATTAGTAACAGCTAAGGTTATTTTAATTAACACATGAGCTATACTTCAGCTAATATATTCCACTTCTGCATTATTGTAAAAAGGAACATATTTCTTGATAACATCAAAAAGCTAGAGTATAAAGGTTCTGTTCTTCTCTGCATACGCATACACAACTCCCACTGACATGAAAGGTGTGAATAGGGCACGATTTGTAGGAGCATGTCATTTGTTCAACACAACCGCCTTTGTTTTCCTGATTTTTGGCAACAGATCAGGGCAAAGTTGCTCTCATTTTACAGACATATTATAGTACAGCGAATACATAACAAGTTTCAAAGAACCTGGGATTTTTTATTAATGTCTAGTATAAGGGATTGAAAAACTAAAAATACATTTAAAAGGAGAAGAATACAACTGTCATGCTGCCAAATAGAAAAAAGGGGGACTTGATTTCCCCAGGCATTTGAGCTTTCTGGTTCAACAGAGTCCCAAAACAGCCACTTTTCTGATGGACGGGGGAGGTGGGCTTAAAAGGAGCTCTCTCCTTCCCGCACTGTGTGGGCAACTGAGAAAGGCATGACAGACAAATGTTTTCTCTGTAGGCTCTGCCCCAGAACAGTGGAACAAAATACCAAATCCTTACTGTAGATCAAGAGTACATGTACCTTCATTGTCCAACACAGGCCTGTACCCCCTCTTATCCCTGCAGCACTTCCTGCTACTCCATAATATGGTGGTCTGAGCATTTTTTATCTAGAAGACTATGGCCTGTTGGTGCCAATGTGCCCAAACCACTAACAAGGACAAAGCCAAATTCTGATTCCAAAGAGAACTATCTGAAAAAAGTCCAACTTGACTGGAGTTGTCTGATTTATTATCATGTGAATGGAGTTTTTTCCTGGTGGCACAGAAGGAATATTTACCATTTAGGATAGCTGAAGGAAAGAGATTGGAGATGGCCCTGAACTGGAACTCTGGATCCAAGCGTTCTCAGACTCCAAATTGGATCCAAAACCTGGGAAATGTGAACTTCTACTTCTGGGTATGAAAGCAGAAAACAGGCACCTCCCCCAGTACCCCTCCTTCCCAAGGCATGCTTTTCATCACTGTTGTCTTCCCAGGACCCACAGGCCTTTACTTCAGCCCTATTTCTTCAGTGGTGTCAACTGTCCATTTCGTCCCACTTCAGAGAGCTATGAGATGAGGCTACAACCCTCTCTAATCACTTCATATATCAATTTGCACATTAGTTCTCCATCTCTCTCTAATGTGTATGGTGCACTTCGACAATCCAACATGCTAATGAAAAATTTATCCTAGAGCTTTGGATGCCTGTGGATCGAGTTTATAGCAAAAGCTTCTAATGCTGATACATTGAACCCGAGGGATGGTAACGTGGAGTCTGCAGGTCTCTAAAGGTTGAAATGGTGGAATCTGAAAAACAATTATTGTAACAGTTGAAAGAATGTCAGGGAGATGATTTTCATAACTGTGTGCCTTAAAGTCATTTTAATCCAATTAGAATAATTGTTAGAATTGACTATATTCCATCTCAGGGGAGTTTACAGTAGGGTTACCATACGTCCGGATTTTTCCGGACATGTCCGGCTTTTTGGGCTCCAAATCCCCGTCCGGGGGGAAATCCTAAAAAGCCGGACATGTCCGGGAAAATCGGGACATGCGGGCGGCGGTGCTGGACCGGGGGTGCCGGGGGCCGGCGGGGCCGGGGACCGGGAGCGGCGGGGCCGAGCGCCGGGGGCACCGAGCGCCGGGGGCCGGCGGGGCCGAGCGCCGGCGGGGCCGGGGTCACTGAGCGCCGGCGGGGCCGGGGACCAGGGGGGCCGGGGCCGGCAGGGCCGAGCGCCGGCGGGGCCGGGGACCAGGGGGGCTGGGGCCGGCAGGGCTGAGCGCCGGCGGGGCCGGGGACTGGGGGTGCCGGGGGCCAGCGGGGCCGAGCGCCGGCGGGGCCGGGGACCGGCGGGGCCAAGCGCCGGAGGTGCCGGGGACTGGGGGCACCGAGCACCGGGGGCCGGCGGGGCTGAGCGCTGGCGGAGCCGGGGGGGTGCTCGGCCGGGGGTCTGGGGGCCGGGGGGGTGCTGAGCGGGCCGGGGGGCCGGCGGGGCTGGGGGGTGCTCGGCCGGGGGGTCCGGGCCGGGGGGTGCTGGGCGGGGCTGCGGGGTGCTGAGCGGGCCAGGGGTGTTCGGCCGGGGGCCGGCGGGGCCAGGGGGTGCTCGGCTGGGGGTCCGGGGTCCGGGCTGGGGACCGGCAGTGCTGGGCGGGCCGGGGGCACCCCAGGGCCCGAGCCAACCCAGTCTGGAAACGCTGGGGGGGCCAGCCTGGGCCGCGCCTCCTCCCCCCACACCCCCCCTTACCTGCTTCAGGCTTCCCACGAATCAAATGTTCGCGGGAAGCAGGGGAGGGGGCGGAGTTGGGGCGGAGACTTTGGGGAAGGGGCGGAGTTGGGGCGGGGGGGGGGCTGGGGGCGTGGCCGGGGCCCCGTGGAGTGTCCTCCTTTTGGTAACCCTAGTTTACAGTGGTTTGTAATCTATACCCAGCTGTGCAGTATGCCATGGATTTCTAAATGTGAAAGAATATAACTCTAAAATGGGAAAAGTCAGAGGAAGAAAATGATTGCTTGAAATCGAAGTACTCACTAAATACTTGTAATCAACCTGACTTAATGAAACCCTGAGCAGAATATTTATTATTAGCAAGTTTCTCTTTTTGAACTCCACAATGTAAATGTTTCTTATGTAAAGTATTTTCATAATATAAGGTTTTCTTGGTGTCTCAGATTGCACACGTATTAGGTCACTGTAAATTGTCTTGAAGATTCTTGGCTGAATTTTTGGAATCTGTTTCTAGGCTGAACAGAAGGATTCCTTATTTCCTTTCCTGGAATCAGAAGTGCAATATAAAAATTAATGCTTCCTTTTTAATTTTAAAGCCAGTGAATCCTAGAAAATGCACAGAAATTTATACGAAACAAATTAAAATAAATATTTCATAAAATAAGGTCCTTTTAAAATTCCATCTTTACAATGGGTAGAAGTTAAAGCTAGACAAATATCAAATTAGAAATATGGCATACATTTTTAACAGTGAGGATGATTAACTATTGGAACAAACTACCAGTGGAAGTGCTGGATTCTCCATTTCTTGAAGTCTTTAAATTAAGACGAGGTACCTTCCTGGAAAGCATGCATTAGTCAAAAAACAACAACAACAACAAAAAAAACACACATTAATGGGCTCAATACACAAGTAACTAGATGAAATTATAGGGTCTGTGTTATACTGGACATCAAACTAAGTGATCTAATGGCCCTAAAATCTGACTCGGTTAACATAAACTGTAAAAATAATGGGTACACGAAAAATCAATGTTTATAAATAAGATGGGTAGTTAGTCAAGTAATTAAAGGGCATGCAGTTAATCAAGAAATGCATTAACAACAGGTCGATCTCAACAAAGAAAGAAGAACAAGACAAGCTGTGATTATGTGCCAAATGCAGAGAGAACAACAACCAAACAATTGCCAGGCTCAAATCAAAATAAATAAATAAACAAAGAGAACTGTAGCTAAGAAATATGAAAATAGAAGATTCAATAAAAGCAAAAGAACACAAAATGATCATTGCTAGTGTTTGCGACTGTCTTAGTGTATCTATATGGAGTCCCTATCCTGTTGCACCATATACATACAGGGCCTGATTCTCACTGCCTTTCCCCCAGTACAGTCGTTCACACACATGCAGTGGAGCTGTAATATGCTACCAAATAAGAACTCTCCACTCACAGACACTTGTGGTAGCATTTCATGCCCACTTTGCACAGGCATAAATGACTGCACAGAATGCAAGGCAATGGGCCTCAGTGACTGGTCATTACATTTCAGAAGAAGTGGAGGGTGGAACGTTTAAAAATTCTGATCTGAAGACGTTTTTGAAGTAAAAAAGCTGTCAATGGAAGAAAGAAGAAATTATATACAGAGCAGTCTCTGCTAATGAGAAAAATAACTATAAGAACACGACAATGGACTTTGAAATGACAAAAAATAAAATCTTAAAAAAAAAAAAAAAAAAAAAAGGAAAATGTCCAAAGCAAAAGCAACAAACTTTGCCTCATGTGGTTTTGCTTTACCTGACCTTGCTTAACAAAGAGTGCTGAGGTTCACTAGCAAAAGAAAACATTCCAGATGTGTTTTGGCCAAAAGCGATGACTTTCTTCTCATAAAGGATTGAAGAAAGCACTTTATACAAAGGAAAAATAACTTGTGCTAGTCAGAAAAAGCTTCCTTCTAGTGTTTACATAACAGGAGAAAGCTTGGCTCTTATGGAATTTAATATAGCGGAGAGAGGGAGACCACCCCATCAAGGCAGATACATTTTGAGTACCCCACTGAAGTATTAGGACCCTCATTTTACTCACTGGGAAAACAAGACAGAGATTAAAAGGACATTGTCAATTTAAAATCTATCTGAATTTTTTTAGCTACTATTGTTAGAAATAATATTAAAACTTACTACAGCTGACAGATATTAGAGAAAAAAAATTTTCCCCACAGTTTATTTACTTTGTGCATTCAGTAGCACAAATTTGTGTATTTGGTAGTTTCACTATAGAATAAGTTAGGCTCCATTCCTACAAACACACACATGCTTAACTTTACCCACAGGAGTAGACTGATGTCTATAGGACTGCTCATGTGAGTAAAGATGTGGACATATATAACTGTCTGAAGGATTAGGGCCCCTGGCCTGTCATTGGTAGGAAGCAGGTGCACTTGTCAATGAAGGATTAGGGCCTAAATTAGTTTCCGTGGCTGTGCAGATTGTTCACACAACAACAAGAGAGAGAGAAGCATGTTTTTAAAACAGGAAATGATTATGGTAGAATCACAACAGTTTGCAGGGGGACTTGAACAAACACAGTACCTGAAACAGCTTTTCACTCACTTTTTAAAAATTGACTAGATTTCAAGTGACTTGCCCAAGGACATCTGAGTGAGTGTCAGTGTTGGGGTTAGAATGCAGGAGTTTCTGGCTCCCAGTCCCAGTGCATTACTAGACCACACAATGGCTATGAATAGTTAGAAAGCCAGATCCTCAGCTGTAGCACAAATGAAAATCCAATGGAGTGTTGCCCTGATATATCAGCTGTGAATCTGACCCAGATTCTTTTTCACCTAGTATTTGGACAAAGAACCTGTTCCTTCAGTCCCAATACCTAATAATAATCTTGTAGGAATATTTTCAGCACTATAAAGTTCTTAGTGTTTGCTGTGCAGAATACAGAGATTTGTGTGTCATTGGTGGTTTGACAGGTGATGATTCCAAAGGCCTTAATGTTAGGCATCTCTTTAAATCTACACAGTTTTGCTTTTCTTGTTATCTGTCTTTGCTCCATAGAAACATTTGGCCATTATTCCATTCATGGAAAACCAAAGTCTTTAGTATTGATTAAGCATTCTTACAAGACACCATCCCAAGGATGCAAGACACAATCCCAAGACACTATTCCTGCATACTGATGCATGTAGGCAATCTTTCATGCCTAGAGGGAGCCCACTTATGCCAGTGGGATTGTAGGCAGATGTAAGAGCCGGCCCATGTGGATCATATTGCAGAATCGGGATGTAAACCAGCAAAACAGAATGCACCCTGAGTCCCCAGTGATAAATTATTTGTGAGGATGAGAGTGAGGGTTTTCTTACACTCTCTGTATCCTTTACTATTAGAGGCAGTGGGGAGAATGATGAAGAAATGAGAGCAGAAAACTAGGCAGGGAGAGTTGTGCAGATAGTTGGCAGGAACAACAAGCATCTCAATATAAACAATGAATTGTCCAGTAATTCTCTAACTTGAGCCATTTAAGTTTAGGAAGCGCTGTTTCCATTCTTTTTTGTGATATGGGTCAGATGGTGTGGTGATTAGAGCCAAGGACTAGAATCCTTCCTTACTAAGTCCTGGGCTTACAACTGGATATGGCTTGGGGAAATCATTTGACCATCCACTCCTTTGTGCCTCCACCTGGTGGAGAGAATTGGGTTAAAAAGTAAGGCCTCAATGAAAATTAACGTTCACATCTTAGGTTGAGCTGCTTTAAGCAAATAAATTTAAAAAAATTATAGTAATTATGAATTAGTGAGGAACATATCTCCTTTTGGATAATACTGCATCTTCCTTGGCAATTCAGAATACTTGTCACTAAGTCATCCAGTTAGTTCTACACAGCTAAGAAATGGCTTCTTGGTCACTGGACTGCAGGCAAAGGGTCAGGTACTATGTTGTGAGTAAACTTCCTTGCACGATTGTATCACAATGAGCAGACTGAAAAATGAAGGTGCTCCCTTTAACAGGGATCTATCCCTTAAAGATCTAATGACATAACTACCTTTTCTGCCTACTGTAGCAAACAGAATTTATGGTATTGATGTTAAATTGTTTCATAATCCAAGATGCACATGTAACTCATCCACTATTGGCTTTGTTTACTCTCTAGGATTTGTGATTGCTTTACCAAGCTGTTCTATGCTGGGAGCATGTTGTATATACATGTTGATTTCTAAAGTCTAAAAATATTAAACTAATTTAAAATTTCTTCCTCCTCATCCTTTTCCCACTGCTCATTATCAAAAAATGGAAAGACCTTTGTTCACACGGCCATGTGTTTCTGTATTGTTTCAGGCTGTGAATCATCTCTTCAACTGACATTTCAGAAGGCTACGGTTGCAGTGGACAATATCTTTAAGTCCCTCAGGGATATTACAAGAGCTCGAATGCACATGAAACAGTTTAATTCTGTGTATGTCCCAGGAAGCAATACCTGTCAGGTAAGTAGATAATCCTTTTTCCATCTGCGTTATATTGTTCTAGCATATAGTCAAAATTAGTTTCACAGATGTGACTAATTTACTTGTGTATGAATACAAAACATATTCTGCAACCCCACAGAATGTTTTTGGAAATAGGTTTTAGAACTGATCTAATCAGCAGCAGCCTCCTGAAGTCCTTAGTCAGTCCCGAATCAAGCAAACTCCCCTTGACTTCATTGGATTTCAGTGGGAATTTGCCTGAGTAAGGACTTCAAGATTTGGGTAACAATGATGTAGTGATATTGTATACATTTCATATGAGTGGCAGGGCTAGATCAAGACTACACAGGGCCAGAATCCACTTCTGTATATTGAAATTATGTCTAGGTACGTACATGGGACTGTGTTTCAAAGTATTTTTTCTCAGATTTCCACAATTGCTGTAAAAATTGCCTGATAATATAGCTTCTGTTTAGTGGAAGTAGTGTGATTTTCTTTTAGCACAGGTCATCCTGACCAAAGCCAGTTCCCTCCCACCCCCCTAAATTACATAACTTCTTCAGTTGGAAATGGACATTTGCCACATGGAAAGCACATGTAGTAATTTAAGATTTTAAAAGACCATTAAGCTTGTCCCTGGTCTTTAGCCAGAAAGATTCCTTTGAAACTTCAGTGTACTGCAGACCAACAAATGGATAAAATTACTCTAGTGGTAAGTCAAACAATGCTGTGTAGCAATGGAACTTTGGCTATTACACAACATTGCTGAAGAGACTGTGCAGTGGAAGAACTGTAGGAGAGGCAGGTGAAAAAGTGACAGGGATCAAGCTGTAATTCCAATGGCTGTCAAAACAGAAAACCTAATCCTGACATCTTCTGGCACTTATGACCAGAATGATGGCTGATATAGAGAATATAATCAAAATATTCATTAGGTAGCTCTGTGCAGAATACTCAGCATGATAAAAAAAAAAGTACTTCTGAAAGTTTCCTAGAAATGTAGTTAGCATAAGTATGTTCTTTGGTTTTAACCCACTCTACTCATTTAGGGCCAAGTCTTGGAACGCCTTTTATGGAGGTAAAGGATCCATTAATTCCTTACAGCTGCCCAACCTAGCTCTGTACTGCGCTAGCTGATCATGCAGAAGGAGATTAGGAAGAGAGATGTAGATTCACTGTGGTCAGGATCTGTGGGGTGGCTGGGACATATACAAACAAGCTCTCCTTTTCTGTCAAGCATCTGTGGATGGATCTCAAATCCTCTCCCCCCGTGTTTAGTCGGTTTACTGCCATGCTACAGCTGCTACAAAGAGAGAGAGCTGGAGGGACCCAGGGTCTCTCTCCTTTTAAATGAAAAAGAACTAAAGTTACCATTTTATGAGTTAGAGCGCTGTGGGTTTTCTGAGTAGAGGGATTTTTCAGAGTTACCACCAAGGAGTGACGTAATAGGGGTGCACACTTCTGTAAATGTTGCTCCCAGTGCCTGTCAGTCGGAGAGGAGACACCCACTGCAGGGAATCAGGAGGCACTGCATTTCCAGGTGGGACAAAAACATGAACTGGTGGGAGGAGTTGAGTGGTTACTTGAGCATTATGCTCTTCTCTGGGTAAGACTATTGTTTACCGCCTCAGGTTTGATTAAGCCACCAAACAGAGCCCAGCCTATGGCTCCTTGGGCCAGGAGCCTAGCCTTAAAAACTCTAGTTTAATCTCTATTATGTACAGATAAAGTCCCCAGTCTTCAGCTCATCCTGCCAGGGGCCATGTCCATACTGAGATTTGAAACTGTGTTAGCACTTATGCAGGGTTCTTGATATTTCATAGACATTTTATCAGCATTGATATGTTTTGGGGCAGTTATTCTGATTGAGTTCATATCCCAAAATATACTGATGCTAACTGAGTTACTAGGAAACTTTAAAGAGGACTTTTCTTATCATCACAAATGTCCTGTATTAAACAAGCTAATGAATGTTTATGTAAAGTTAACCAATCAGTTATTCTCATGGTTACATGTGTCACAGGATTCCACAACGAATGTTTCTGCTCTGCCTGCTCTTGTAATTGCTGCTCTGGTCCTGTCATTTCTCATCCTGGTTACATACACAATTTTTGGTAACCTGGTCTGTCTATATGGGACAGGTCCACTTGTTAGCAACTTCCTAGCAAAAACTGTGTTTAAATACAGTTTTATACAAAAATGTTAGCAGTGTCAAATCTCCAGACAGGATCTTAATGCAGGCATTAGGATATAAGTTCTTTGTTATTGTCAGTCTAATGTAGGAATTGAAAGAGATTACATTATTTTTTGAAAAGCATTGTAATTATTGTGGCCAAGATTTTAAAAAATGACTAGTGATTTCATGGCTCTCATTTTTTGGGTGGCCAGCCTGAGACACTCGAAGGGCCCCGATTTTCAGAGCATGGGTATGTATCCAGGCACCCAAAATTAGGGCTGGCTAGAAAACAAGAATTCTGTTTTGCAAAAAAATATTGAGGTTTTGACATTTGTTTTTGTTTCAGTGTGGAACAAAAATGTGACCTTTTGAAATTTTTCACAAAACAACATAAGGGAAAGAAAGGAAACCTGTCCCAGGAATAGCCGGTGTCTTGGTAGCTAGGGTCCTCATCTGGGAAGTGGGAGACCTAGGTTCAAGTCCCTGCTCTAGATCAGGCAGAGTGGGATCTTGAACCTGTGTATCCCACATTCCAGGTAAGTGCCCTCTCCTCTCCATTGGCAATTCAGGGGTGGATCTCTTTAGTAGTGCCATCCTGAACCTGAGATACCTTCACAGGGAAATTTTCCTGTAAGCTGATATGCTCCATGAAACATTTTGGTTTTCACAAAATGACATTTTTGGCTGGAAAGAAGTTTCAAAAATATTTTTACCAGCTCTTCCCAAACTCATTAGTCACTTTTGAAAATCTTAGCTGGTAAGTATTCATCTATGATGGCATTCAGATGATATCTATCCTCTATTTCATATAATAGGTTTCTGGTTAACTTTGGTTTTGATCTCTGCTCCAAATGTTTCATTTTTAATGCATTTCTATTGCTCATATGTGGCTTTAAGTGGATATTACATAGAGTTTTACACTGGAATGGCTCATTGGTAATGGAATATAGACCCTTTCATCTCTAGATCACCAGTTCAAATTCAGTCCAGGTTGATAGACACTGAAAGTTATCACCTGATAGCTATTTGGTGTACTATGAAAAGAATTTGTGGTCTCAGTCCATTCACTAATTGACAACTGTCCATGTCACAAAAAATACCACTCCTCTCATCTATGTTGGTGTAAGGAAAATCAGACCCAATGTCTCAAAATTATTGAGGGCATGTTTACAGAGTGTGGGTGGTATTTGTGTTTTAATGTTTGGATGATATTCATATTCAGAGGGCTCTGATACTCTCATACTGAGACCTCTAAATATCAGATCTGAGTCTGAGCACTTCCCCCACCACCTCTGCTGAAGATCACTTCTCTTCCTTCTAGAGGAGGATCCCTCTAATCTTAGATCATCAGGGGTAGTTTGCTGGACTTTTCCTGGATCTTCAAAGGCAGCTGGCAGACCCCTTCCTCTTTCTGTCTTTTTCAAGGGATGACCAATAGGCTCACTGCACCCTAAATTTAAATTAGTATCTTCGGGGGAACAGGAAATGATTTACATCTTTAAATACTCCACTTGTACTGACCCCTTAACACTTGGAAGTTCAGACCATCCCAGAGTGTGCTAGAAACTCAGCCAACAGACAAGGTTTCCCATTGGTCCAATGTCACCTTGTGTGTCCTAGACCATATGAGTTAAAGGTGTAGCTTAGCAGGAGCAAGAGGAGTGCTTCCATGTACTGCAGGGGGCAGGGACAGGCAGCACAGACCAGCTTTCAGTGAGGACATGCCACTCAACTAACCCTGAAGTTCTGGGAAGGGAACCAGCTGGCCACATCCTGAAGACAACAGAGATGAAGGGGTCTTTCCCTTCTTTTCCCCACATGGGAAACTACATCAGAATCTCAGCTTTCATTTAGAAAAACAAAACTAGGTTTTTTGCGATCATGTTTGTGAAGAAAACCAGTGAGTTTGCAGACAGCCTGAAATAATAGCTCTGAGGGATGTGAACAGCTTTAAGATCTCAGCAGAGTGTTCACTCCAAGACTCACTAACTCCAGGGGGTTCTGCCAACACCACACAGACAGAAGACTCTGGGTAAGTCTACACTAGAAACACTGCAGCAGTGCAGCTGCGCCGCTGTAGTGTAGCCACTTACTACAGTGATGAAAGAGGTTGTCCTGTCAATGTAATAAATCTACCTCTCCGAGAGGCAGTAGCTAGGTCAATGGAAGAATTTTTCCACAACCTAGCAATGTCCACACTGGGGCTTAGGTCAGCTTAACTATGTCTCTCATGGGTGTGAATTTCACATGAACAACATAGCTAGGTTGATCTACGATTTAGGTGTCGAGCAGGCCTTTGTGTGTGGCAAACATGCCCACCTAAGTAACAGACTGCCAGGGGAAGTACCTGGGTTCCCTCTACTGCCCCCTGACTCTGTGTGGGACAAGTGACTCATGCTGACATCCCTGCTGCATCCAAAGGGATGGGGGCTCCTACTGCAACACCTGCAGGGGAAAGGGGCCCCTGGCCCTGCCAGCATCACTCCAAATGGAGGGTTGGGTTGGGAGGACAGAACCACAGGAGGCTGCATGTCATTATGTTATTATGAACCTAGGGCCCCAGATTGTCTTAATCTGTCCCCGTTCTCCTATGTAGCTAGGAGGCAGGAGTGGCTGGCTCTGCAGGGAGGGAGAGCTAGAGGTGCATGATCGTTCCTCCAATAGCTCTTCCTGGTCTAGGAGTAGGGGATGAATTATTATTTCACATTTTACTTGATATGCCCTTCTCTAGCTACCAGGACAACCTGTTTCAAACACACTAAATTCTCTTAAAATAAACAAATCATAGTACTCATTTCTGTTTAAGTGTTCAACAAAGCCACATGTCTCCTTGAAATTATGCCTTCTGGATTCGAGATAACTTACAGGTATGGTGACAGTTCGCTGCCTTCTCTGTATGACCCTAGAGGAGCTTTGGGTTGGAGAGAAGCCTAAGCCCATACGCTCTACTCTGCTAATAACAACAGCCTCGACTGGCCGCTTGACCTCTTCTCCCACAAGAATCTTCACACTTTTTTCCTTGCCTCCCTTTACACATGGAGTACACACAGCACCTGGGTAAATATTGCATTTTCAGTTAGATGAGAATCCTATGCATATCATTGCTATGTAGTGTTGCAAATACAGTTGTTGCTTCAACCTTGTAAATGTGTCCAATCAATTTCCATTCTGTGACAAAAGTTTTTGTTTCCTTTAATGGAAATGAAACACTAAGAAAAGCAACTAGCCACAAGTACAGGCAATTTTATTTTCAGCACATGTTTTACTTTTGCAGGCCACTTACAAGCCATTACTGAAGCAAGTGGTAGAGGAGATATTCAGTTCTGATCGACCTGACCCTGTTGATATTGAGCACCTATCTGCAGGCCTCACTGATCTCCTGAAAACTGGATTCAGCATGTTCATGAAGGTAAAGCAACCATCCCAAGTTCATATATAAAATCTGCATCTGTCCATAGTTCAACATCTCAGCCATTGCTATTATATATGGTTGTGTATCACTTCCACTAGCTGCCCAGGAAGTGGTACGCAACTGTGTTTGCCTTCATCATTGTAATAACTGGATGAGATGAATGCTCAAGAAAATGAAGACCTAATTATTCCAGTAATACATATACATATGTGTGTACATAGGTGTATATATCTATATGGAGAGATATAAATGTGTGTCTATTTATATTATTACACATGTGTATTTATTTCAGTTTTTAAAAACTATGTCAGAAAAGCAGCTCCTGAATTATGAACTTCCTGTATGTATCTTGACCAAGCTGTAACAACTCCATTTTGAAGGTGCAGCCTTTTGCCTTCTCCGTTGTCTGTTGCTTCCATGTTGGGCTGAAATTCAAAAGGCTGGGAGCAAAAGAATAACAAGAGAGGACCATTGACTTTAAGTGCTCTCCTATCAAAATGGAATAACTGTAAATAATAGACTGGCTCCCAACCCAGAGAACTATTTAGCCAGGGAGAGGTCATCTTGGCAACTAAGGCAGCAGGCAGGAGGCTGTGATCAGTCGGGGAAGCTGAGGAGGATGTCACCTGACTAGGGTGACCAGACAGCAAGTGTAAAAAATCGGGACAGGGATGGGGGGGTAATAGGCACCTATACATGCCAAAGTTCCAAATATCTGGACTGTCCCTATAAAATCAGGACATCTCATAGACTCATAGACTTTAAGGTCAGAAGGGACCATTATGATCATCTGGTCTGACCCCCTGCATGCTGCAGGCCATAAAACCGTCCCTACCCCTTCCCTGGACTCTGCTGTTGAAGTCCCCAATCCTGTTTTTAGTGACTTCAATCGGCAGAGACCCTCCTGCTAGAGATCCCTGCCCCATGCTGCGGAGGAAGGCGAAAAACCTCCAAAGGCTCAGCCAATCTGCCCTGGAGGAAAATTCCTTCCCGACCCCAAATGTGGCGATCAGTAAGACCCCGAGCATATAGGCAAGAGTCTCCAGCCCGACCCCGTTAGCCATTATACTATTTACCCACCATTGCTTGGCTTTCCTTGACTACTATGTTTTACCATTAAACCATTCCCTCCATAAACTTATCTAACTTTATCTTAAAACCAGACAGGTCCGTCGCCCCCACCGTTTCCCTCGGTAGGCCGTTCCAATATTTCACCCCTCTGACGGTCAGAAACCTTCGTCTAATTTCAAGTCTGAACTTCCCCACGGCCAGTTTGTATCCATTCGTTCTGGTATCCACGTTAGTACTAAGCTGGAATAATTCTTCTCCCTCCCTTGTATTAATCCCTCTAATATATTTAAAGATAGCAATCATATCCCCTCTCAGCCTTCGCTTTGTCAGACTAAACAACCCAAGCTCCTCTAGTCTCCTTTCGTACGACAGCTTTTCCATTCCTCTGATCATCCTAGTGGCCCTTCTCTGCACCCGTTCCAGTTTGAGTTCATCTTTTTTAAACATGGGAGACCAGAACTGCACACAGTACTCCAAATGAGGTCTCACCAGCGCCTTGTACAACGGAAGCAGGACCTCCTTATCCCTACTAGATATACCTCGCCTAATGCATCCCAAGACCGCATTGGCTTTTTTCACCGCCACGTCACATTGTCGACTCATAGTCATCCTGCGGTCTACAAGAACCCCTAGGTCCTTCTCCTCTTCCGTAACTTCTAACCAATGCGTCCCCATCTTGTAACTAAAATTGTTATTAGTCATCCCCAAATGCATCACCTTACACTTTTCACTATTAAATTTCATCTTATTTCTGATACTCCAATTCACAAGCTCATTCAAGTCTCCCTGCAGGATATCCCTATCCTCCTCCGAATTTACAACGCCTCCCACCTTCGTATCATCCGCAAATTTTATCAGCCCACTCCTGCAATCGGTTCCGAGGTCAGTTATAAATAGATTAAATAAAATGGGTCCCAAAACCGAACCTTGAGGCACTCCACTAGTAACCTCCCTCCAACCTGACAGTTCACCCTTTAATACAACCCGCTGCATTCTCCCCAGTAACCAATTCCTTATCCACTTCTGGATTTTCATATCGATCCCCATGTTTTTCAGTTTAACCAATAATTCCTCATGGGGTACAGTATCAAACGCTTTACTGAAATCCAGGTATATTAGGTCCACCGCATTTCCCTTATCTAATAAATCCGTTACTTTCTCAAAGAAGGAGATCAGATTCGTTTGGCACGATCTGCCCTTCGTAAAACCATGTTGTAATTTATCGCAATTGCCACTACCCTCCAGGTCCTCCACTAGTTTCTCTTTCAGAATTTTCTCTAACACCTTGCACACTACAGATGTTAGACTAACAGGCCTGTAGTTACCCGGATCACTTTTTTTCCCTTTCTTGAAAATAGGAACCACATTAGCTATTCTCCAGTCTAACGGGACCACCCCCGAGTTTACAGATTCATTAAATATTATCGCTAACGGGCCTGCTATTTCCCGCGCCAATTCCTTCAATATTCTCGGATGTAGATCGTCCGGTCCTCCCGACTTAGCCCCATTAAGGCTTTCAAGTTTTGTTTCTACCTCGGATACGGTAATCCCCCATCCCGAGTGCCCCTCTATAGTGGTGCTAGTATCCCTAATACCTTCATTGGCCTCATTAAACACCGATGCAAAATATTCATTAAGATATTGCGCCATGCCTAGATTGTCTTTAATCTCCTCTCCGGCAATAGACTTCAGCGGTCCCACTTCTTCTTTCTTTGCTTTCTTCCTATTTATGTGGCTGTAAAACCTCTTACTATTGCTTTTAATTCCCCTCGCTAGGTCCAACTCTACACGGCCTTTGGCCTTTCTCACTCTATCTCTACATTCTCTGACTTCACTTAGGTACATTTCCTTACTGATCCCTCCCCTCTTCCACTCTTTAAACGCTTTCTGTTTTTTCCTAATCACCCCTTTGAGTCGGTCGCTCATCCAGCTCGGTCTAAATCTCTTGCTTAGTAATCTTTTTTCCTTTTTTGGAATACAGGCCTCCGACAGCTCCTGCATCTTTAACTTAAAGTAATCCCAGGCTTCTTCTGCTTTTAAATCCATTAATACGTTTGCCCAATCCACTTCCCTTACCAGTCCCCTTAGTTTGTTAAAATTGGCCTTTTTAAAATTATAAACCCTAGTCTTTGATTTAATTCTGTTACTCCTTCCATGTATTTTAAACCGAATTAGCTCATGATCACTGGAGCCCAAATTATCCCCTACTACCACTTCCTCAACAAGGTCCTCACTACTTGCTAGAATCAAATCTAAAATGGCCTCCCCCCTCGTCGGTTCAGTTACCACTTGATGGAGGAATTGATCAGCAAGCACTTCTAGGAACATCTGAGCCCTGTTATTGCTACTAGCGTTTGTTCCCCAATCTATATCCGGGAAGTTAAAGTCCCCCATAATTACACAGTTTCTGTTAGTAATTACTTCTCTAAACACATTAAATAGTTCCTTATCCATATCCTGGGTCGATCCCGGCGGTCTATAGCACACTCCAAGCACTATCCCCGGAGAGGCTCTAGTAGTCCTATTACCCAGTGTGAGTATTGCCCAGACAGACTCTGTGTTATCTAATCCATCTACTATTATTTCTTTACAGTTTATTTCACTATTGACATACAAGGCCACCCCCCCACCTTTACCCTTGTTCCGGTCTTTCCTAAACAGCGCATACCCCTCCATACCTGTGTTCCAGTCGTGACTGCCATTCCACCACGTTTCCGTTATTCCTACGATATCCGGTTTCAGTTCCTGGACCAAGAGCTCCAATTCCTCCATTTTGTTACCTAGGCTTCTGGCATTGGTGTATAAACACCCTAATGTATGTCGTTTAGCCCGTCTCCCATTAGCAGCACTATATGTTGCGGGCCTCCTTGTGTCCGTCCCCCCTGTCCTTCCTATGTCCAATCTCATCTCCCCGGCTATGTCTCCTCTCCTTTTACTCACCTTTTCCATACTGGAATCTGGCGTGGAGATTAACTGTGCATCTCCCAACCGTCTCCCCAAACTTCCTAGTTTAAAGCTCTTTTGATTAGATGAGCCAGCCTCCCTCCCAGAAGTCTATTTCCTTCCCTACTCAGGTGAAGCCCATCCCGCGAGAACAGGTGTCTGTCCCCGAAAGCCTCCCAGTGGCCATACATCCCAAAGCCCTCCTTATAGCACCACTCCCTTAGCCAACTATTTATTCTCACAATCCTATCAGCCCTTTGCTGCCCTTCCCTCGGAATGGGCAGAATCCCACTAAAGATAATCTGAGCCTCTATCTCCTTGAGCGTCTTCCCCAGCCTGGCATAATCTCCCCTGATCCTCTCTAACGAGAACCTAGCCGTGTCATTCGTTCCCACATGAAGGATTATCAAGGGGTTCTTACCTGCTCCTTTTAGGATCCTTTTCAACCGCAGGTCCACATCGCGTATCTTTGCGCCCGGGAGACAGCACACCCTTCTGTTTTCTGGGTCCGCCCTGGTCACCCTACTCCTGACAAAGGGGGCAAAAAGTTATAAAAGGGGCAAGAGCTGCTCTTCTGGGGGCCATGTTTCTCCAGCTCAAGATGAGGGAGGGGTAACCCAACCTTCAGAAGCCTGGGGGGTTCAGAAGCAGGGGGGACCCTGCCTACCCTCCTAAACGCAGATAGTCTCCAAGGACTCCCAAAGGAAGGGGGCGCTAGTGAGGTGTATTGCGGTTAGGGAAGTTGTGTTCTATATGATCTGTTCTCTCTCTTAGGCATGTATGATTAAGTACAAGAAAGCGGTGGTATTAGAGTTTGTGCAGAGTGCCTGTGTGTGTGTGTGTGTGTGTGTGTGTGTGTGTGTGTGTGTTACATGCTTCGCTACTGCCATGTGCCTCCTGAGAGAGTTAAATGGTAAACCAGAAGGCTCACACTTTCGGGGTAGTCCTGGAAGAGTGTGTATTTAAGCAATAGGGGAAGCTGAAAGGTCAGCATTGAGCCCAGGAGCTAGGCAGCTGGACAAGGGGTTCCAACTGTCAGGAGGGAGTGTTAGACACAGGGTCTGCAATCCAACAGTGTGCCTAGGGACCCCAGAGACAGTAGCGTAGCTGGGGGGGAGCAGGGTGCTTCAGTTGCTCCGGGTCTTCGGCGGCAATTCGGCGGTGGGTAATTCGGCGTGGCGGGTTCTTCGGCAAGACTTTGTTTTTTCTTTTTTTTTCCTTTTTTTTCTTTGCTGCTCCGCAGCGGGTGGTGCCTTTTTTTCTGTGTTCACTCCCCCTGCTCTTAGAACCTGGCTACGCCGCTGCCCAGAGACTGCCCATTCAGGCTCCAGGAGTCTTAAACCACCAATGATCTAGAGGCTTGGATTCCCCTCTCAGCCATCTGATGGGCAGCTGCCAGGGGGTGCCTAACCAGATCTGTGACAGGAGGATGAGCATGGGTATTATTATGCTGGGAGGTATTAATGGGTTCCATCAACCAGCTGTTTGATCTATACACAGTTGCAGAAGCAGTTAATCTGTGGTTCTGCTAACCAAATGCCAGGGCTACGTGTGTTTCCATTTTCCCGTCATTCAGTTTTCCAATGTTCCCCAAAATCAAGAGGTTCGGCTCTGCCTGGAACATTCCCTGAAATTTTGGAATTGGTTGGATGTGACATTCAAAAGGTATTGTTTTAAATACAGACAAACAAATAGAAATGTCAGAGTTGAGTGTAAGACCTCACAAGCTCTGCCAAAAATGCTTCGTACTTGCTATCAGTATATAAGAGGATTCTTGTTGTGTTAGTTTAGAGTAAATTATTATCAGCCACGAAGTGTAACATGCCTTTATTTTTTTGCCTGATTTTCATGTCTCTATCCCACAATTGTATCTACATTTACAAAAGAGCCAGTTGCCTATTTAGGTGCCTAAATGAAGTGGCCAGATTTTCAAAAGCGCTTAGCACCCAGCAGCTTCCATTGTACTCAGATCCCTGATACTAATGTCACTATGTATAAAATAGGGCTGTCAAGCTATTAAAAAAATTAATCACAATTAATCACGCAATTAAAAAAATTAATCTCGATTAATAGTGCCATTAATTGCACTGTTAAAAAATAATAGAATACCATTTATTTAAATATTTTTGAATGTTTTCTACATTTTCAAATATATTGATTTCAACAACAACATAGAATACAAAGTGTACAATGCTCTCTTTATATTTATTTTTTATTACAAATATTTGCACTGTAAAAAACAAAAGAAATAGTATTTTTCAATTCACCTCATACAAGTACTGTGGTGCAATCTCTTTATCACGAAAGTTGAACTTACAAATGGAGAATTATGTACAAAAAAATAACTGCATTCATAAATAATACAATATAAAACTTTAGAGCCTACAAGTCCACTCAGTCCTACTTCAGCCAATGGCTCAGACAAACAAGTTTGGTTACAATTTTCAGGAGATAATGCTCTCCGCTTCTTGTTTACAATGTCACCTGAAACTGAGAACAGGCGTTCACATAGCACTGTTGTAGCTGGTGTTGCAAGATATTTACATGCCAGATGCGCTAATGATTCATATGTCCCTTCCTCTTCAACCACCATTCCATAGGACATGCGTCCATGCTGATGATGGGTTCTGCTCGATAACAATCCAAAGCAGGGCGGATTGACGCATGTTCATTTTCATCATGTGAGTCAGATGCCAGAGGGTTGATTTTCTTTTTTGGTGGTTTGGGTTCTGTAGTTTCCGCATGGGAGTGTTGCTCTTTTAAGACTTCTGAAAGCATGTTCCACACCTCGTCCCTCTCAGACTTTGGACAGCACTTCAGATTCTTAAACCTTGGGTCGAGTGCTGGAGCTATTTTTAGAAATCTCACATTGGTACCTTCTTTGTGTTTTGTCAAATCTGAAGTGAAAGTGTTCTTAAAATGAACATGTGATGGGTCATCATCCGAGACTCCTATAACATGAAATATATGGAAGAATGTGGGTAAAACAGGATGTGGGAGACATACAGTTCTCCCCAAGGAGTTCAGTCACAAATCTAATTAACACATTATTTTTTTAACAAACATCATCAGCATGGAAGCATGTGCTCTGGAATGGTGGCCGAAGCATGAAGGGGCATAAAAATGTTTAGCATATCTGGCACATAAAGACCTTGCAACGTCGGCTACAAAAGTGCCATGCGAATACCTGTTCTCACTTTCAGGTGACATTGTAAATAAGAAGCAGGCAGCATTATCTCCCGTAAATGTAAACAAACTTGTTTGTTTTAGTGACTGGCTGTACAAGAAGTAGGACTGAGCGGACTTGTAGGCTCTAAAGTTTTAAAATGTTTTGGTTTTGAGTGCAGTTATGAAACAAAAAAAAAATCTACATTTGTAAGTTTCACTTTCACGATAAAGAGATTGCACTGTACTTGTATGAGGGGAATTGAAAAATACTATTTCTTTTATTTATAATTTTTACAGTGCAAATATTTTTAATAAAAATAATATAAAGTGAGCACTGTACACTTTGTATTCTGTATTGTAATAGAAATCAATATATTTGAAAATGTAGAAGAACATCCAAAAATATTTAATAAATTGCAATTTGTATTCTATTGTTTAACAGTGCGATTAATCATGATTAATTTTTTTAATTGCGATTAATTTTTTTTAGTTAAACATGTGAGTTAACTGTGATTAATCGACAGCCCTACTATAAAGATATACTGTCAGGGTTGGAAGACCTAAAACTGACCCACAGTTCTTTGCCTCTGGAAGATCTTTCCACACCTGTGTGATTTCTGAAAAACAATCCAAGAAAGAAAGAAAGAAAGAGAACAGACATTCCACTATCAAAGTGTATAAATGAGCTGGTGCACACATGATGTTTGAAATGACTGGTTTTATTTACTGGAGATTTCCCTGTAATTCATACCTGCATTTATTTGATTTTATTTGCTTGTTTACTTTTTTTATTTTTGAGGCAGGAACATAAATTACAGGTTTCAAAGTGGTAGCCGTGTTAGTCTGTATCAGCAAAAAGAACGAGGAGTACTTGTGGCACCTTAGAGACTAACAAATTAATTTGAGCATAATACATTTATTAGTCTCTAAGGTGCCACAAGTTCCCCTCATTTTTTTTTAACATAAATTTGCTTTTTCTAAAAACATATGTGTGGTCTCCAGAAAGTATAACATTCAGATAGAGCCATTTTCAACATTGACCAGTTGCTAGGTCTACCCAATTGTTGTTGTTATTACACTAGCACCTATATGCCATCTAAGTCGAGGTCCCATTGTGCTAGGTGCTGTACAGTCATATATCAAAATTGGTCTCTTCTCCAGAGAGTGGACAATCTCAGGCCACACTCCTGCAGCTGGACCTGTGCAGGCAAACCCTGAAGCCTGCGCAGAGCCCCATTGCTCCATACTGACATAATGGTGAATTCCCATGGATTGCTTAAGGCAAGATGTAACTTGTTGAGGGGGCACTAACTAATGGGGTTGGGGAGGGAAAAGAGTAGATGAAATCCTTGAGAAACGGCAGAAAAGGAAGGGAGTTATGGGCATAGCCAGTGACTGAGCTGTAAGTTGACATCTCCTGAAATATGTTTTTTTTTTTTTTTCTGGAAAATGTGAGATACTAAAAGAGATTTGTAATCATACATGTGTTCTTTCTTTCAGTAGTTGTCATGAATCATTCTCTGTTGTTCTGCCAAGGGTCTCTTCTGCTGGTTGCTCTGGACATTTTTTATCTGTCTGCTCAACGTTTTAAGAATCAGTACCCAGCCACCAGTTAGTCTTTCAAAATGCACTGTATCAACAAAGCTCTCTTCATGCCGGAATCACCCATGTCAGTAGGACAAGCAGTTGCATTGACTCCAAGATATTATTGTTAGTTACACAACACCAAGATATGCCTGGCATTTTACAGGCAAATAAGACAGTGTAATCAATATGCTCCCCTGCAAGACTCACCAAGTTCTGTTACAGTTCAGCATTTATGATATCACACTTTCTTCCATCATAAATTATGATGTCACAGACACTTTACTGAGACATCACTGAATGAAGCAAGTGAATTATAAAGGAGAGCACTTTTTATGTGCACCCAGATATGGGAACCAGCTATGATGAGTAAGGAAATACTTCTATACATGTTAGTTAGATTGGATTTTGTTAAAATTATGTTTTTCTAAAATTTACTTGACTGTGTCATGGTTCTTAAAATGATGAAGACATTAAATTACCTATCAGCATATAATTGGTCAATATAATTACCAGGCTAACTCTCCAGTCTCCAGATTGCACTCTTGTCAAACGGGGGGGAAAGGGGAGAGACACTTTCACGAAGTGTGGAAAAAGAAGAAAGAGGCAAGGATATGTGAAAAGAAGATCTTACCACTTTTTTCTGTCTTCTCTCATGTTTATCTCCTTTCTTCTATTTCTGTCTCCTCTGCTTTTCTTTTTCTTCTCCACCCCTCACTTTTTGCCCCTTCCTTTTGGGGAAGCCCAATTAGTGGAATTCAGATCAAGGTTTGGGTACCCTCCTCTTCCATCTAAGTATGGGACTGTTCTGATTTGTGTTTCCAGATCAGAGAGAGATCCTTAGTTCAAACCCCTCCAATTTCAGGGATATTGGAAATGTGTTGATCTGTTAAGTGGGATGAACAAAAATGTATCGATGTACAAAAGTAAAAGTGGAGCATTTCTGGGGAACGTAAAAAGTGCTGCCTTTTGGGACCTCAGTGTAAATATAACAAAACTGTGGCCTTATTCTTCTGCTGCAGGTTGTGAGTTATGGGAGTTGCTCAGACCTTGCAATGAGAGACTCAGAACCCCCGAGAATATATTCCATCACATAATATATGAGTTTGGTAGCAATAGCCTTGCAAGAAATGCTTGCCATTTGCAAGAGTGAGCCTCCAAAAAGCAGGTGTATTTGGGGTAGCAAAAATAGTATCGAGTGGACAATTAAACAGACAAATGGACACACCAAAATAAACATACATTCGTTAATTTTCTCTCTTCCCTCCCCCTCCATACTCCCCCCCGCCCAAAACTCTCCCCTTGTCTGTGAGAAAGATTATGAAGGCTTTAAAAGTTGTCTATGTCACTGTTTTCTCTTGTCTTTGAGTCATTCTAGGCTTTTAAGTTTTCTTTTTATGGTCTTTCAGCAACATACACTTATCACCTTAAATGCCTGTAAATCTGCTAGTAATATAAAGCAAATATAAATGCATAACAGATGTGCAGGTATGAATATTTCATGGACACAAAACTGTCTTCGCTTCCCTCACATTTTCTCCTCTGCATGTTGTTTAGACCTGTGGCTGGGTGCTGCATTACAATGTGAGAGATTCTGAGCCGCCAGTGATCTGTATTCATCACATAGGAGATGTTTCACAGATTTCCCCCTTTTTGCATGATTATCACGTTCTGTGATTATTTCACAAGCAGCCTGAAATTTGTTGTCCCTTAAATGTGTGACAACTCAAACAAATTAAACAAGTGGAGTTTGATCATTAAAGTTACATTTGGTGAGTTGTTATGTGTTAAGAGTCCAGCCAAAAGCAGCCTCTCCTAGCTCATGTCCAGTAGAATACACCACCCTCCTGGACTCTACAGCCACGCTCAAAGGGACTAGTTCTTCATTCAGTTCACATCTGCCTAGGACAGTTACTTTCCATAGAGGAATGTGTGACCTTGCTTTCTCAATTGCGTTCATTAGGAACATAATATCTGGGAACATGCCGAGCATGCTGGATGACTCAACAGTAGTCAGCCAGGGAAGGACCCAACTACATATTACCACGCTCAGTGTATTCCCTTGCCTGGCTGAATATTTGTTCAATCAGAGAAGATTAAAGATGCCACTCACCCAATAGTTGTGTCTCTGGCTGACATGTGTGTTCTGGAGCTCAGCCAAGGAGATAGGGAAGGGCTCCTTTAATGTCCAAGATTCCTCCTTCTCTAGTGGTACTCCAAACCAAATGGTGATTTAAAGAGGACACATTTCATTTATATCAATTGCTTTATACAAGAGTGCTCAGCTACGTCCCTACTTCATTCATGGGCAGGAGAGATTCCCCTAATAAATGGATGCTGTCTTTATTCTAACTTGTACTCCCAAGGCCTGGAACTTGGGAATATCTTCCCAGAGAGCTTTGCAAGTGGGTTACTCCGATGGGTTGTGTGGCCCCAGTGAGGTGGTTAAAGACAGGTATGAGGGAGTGTGAGATGGAAAAAGCTCAGTTCTTTACATTCTCTTAACCACCAAACCACTCCACAACTTCCTACAGAGGAGCTTTTCCCTTTTAGCCATTCAGGGTGGGTTTTTCTCTCCATTGCATTGACAATCCCACATCACTATCCACCTCTGCTCGTGTTCTGCCCAGAAGGCTACAGAATTGAGCTCCTCGTGCATCTTTTTTTCCTATTAGGGATATTCAAAACTATTTTCCCTCCCTCCATCTTATGAGTCACAGCTTCAAGGGAAGGTCCTATCCCTAGTGTCCAGCCCAGTTACTCAGCTGGGTGTTGAGCATCTTTTTGGGAAAGGAGGGAGAAGGACTTCTCCTAGACCAAAGGACAGTGGTTGGAGTAGCCTCCATGGTGTTAGAGGCCCCCGTCTGAATGGTCGGGGGGAATGTCTGGGGGATCTGTGCTGTGATGGATCCTCCCACCCATCTCTGCCCCCTCTGTGGACAGCTGCACACTGGGATCCCCTTTGGAATTGGGCTCACAAATCTCATCTCCCACACACCCAGCAGAACCGTACCAGTTCGGCTACAGGATGTACCTCCACACCACAAAGAAGGGCAGGGATTTGCCCCTTTGCACAGATGCCTGAGTGAGTTTTTTTGATTTAGCTCTAAAACTTACCTCTGTGCTTACTGAAAGAAAAGCCTTGCAGGACTATTCAAGACTATTAGATCAACAGAATAACAGGTTTGTTTTGCGGCAGAGTGCAGCAGAGGCCTATACCGCTAGAGCCACCTTTTCTGCATTTATATGTCTTGGTGTTAAATTATTGCCTCTGAGAGTTGCTTTTTTTTCAGCAGTTGATTCAAAGAACTTTGTATCCTGCCAGAGCATGAGGTCTGTTCTCATTTGAACAGTAATGGTGTGTTGTGTAAAACTATTTAATTTATTAATGATATTTTCTTACCTTGAAATGTTGTTTGGTATAGTAGCTGCTGTTTATGGATAGATATGTAATCAGGGTCAATAACTTCACTTTAATCAGTTCTTAATGGCACTTCAATTTTGCTCATTCTGTATGAAGAACCATATCATTGGACACAATAAAATGGCTCTTGGCTTACACATATCCCAGAATATCTCTTAGTGGGCCTGCCCCATATGTTTTATATCAATAGAAAATGGGCATGCATGATAACTCTCAGCCTTCTGTTTTTCCTGACCAGAGGCTCAGCTATTCAGATATCCAGATCCCAAATTAACTCTTCCACCATGCTAGCCGATGCATAACTATCAGTGCAAGCCAAGGTACTGGGCCAGATCCTCATCTGAAATTCATTGGAGTCAATGGAGCTGCACTGATTCACACTGGTTGAGTATCTGATGACAAATACTGTATAGCCCAGTGAAGAAAAAAAAAGAATAAATTATTAGAAATGCTTATATAGAGAGCTGGATAAAATGTTTATAATTAAAATTCATTTAATGGAAAATCATCTGTTAGATGGATGTTTTGCAAAGTTGATAACAAGCGATTTTACTTAGTCTTAAATTTTCTGACAAATTCAATGCAAACTTTTTTTTTAATTTTAAAGTGATTATGACACATTTCCATTTTACTTTTTCCAATTTTGATCTGGGTTGGTTGGTTGGTTGTGATTGGTCACAGAAATGATATATTAGGTCTAGTTTCCTAGTTGCCTGAGCTCTGACCCTTCTGGGTTAGAAGAGTTATTTTGACTGATTTTTCTTAGAGGAAATGGCTGCATTTTTGTGATCTCTAAATTAGTAAAAACAAACCTGTCAACTGAGCCACTCCCTGCTGGAGTTGGGAACCTGCTTTGCCTCCCCATTTCATGTGGTCCATACAGTGTTGTCAAGGGGCATTGGCCCTTCCTGATGATCCCCAAAACACACCAAAGGGAAAGCACACCAACCACTTAAGTCCCTAGGAGAAAATACCAGGACTGGCAATTGTAGGGACAAAGGTCCTCATGACCAGCTAGGTTCAGATAAGTATCCAAACTCCAAGATTCCTCCTTCACTAGATTTATTTGATAGCTTAGCTATGTTGATGTAGTTTTACAATATGCTTGTATATGTAGTCTGGCTTCAGTGAAGTTGATTCACCCTGCATCTTTACCTGTGATTTGGTTACATTAATGCTGGGATTTTCATGTTTATTTTATTCTCCTCGTAGTTATAGTATACTAGTCTTAGGAGTATTGGGTACACTATAGAATCCTGGTGGCACATAGGGTGGCTTCTCTGCTGCCATGCTATATCAATAATGCCAGCAACCATAACCATCATGCTTGCAGTGTCAATCTCACTTCTCATACTTTATCTGCCCAAACTTGTGATGTAAAGTTATATGTCTTGTCCATGATATTTGCAAGGCCTGGGCCTGGTATGTATTCCTGCGTTACTTCTGGAGGTGGAGCCAAAGTGCATGTGTCCCTCGCCACTTCTGTCACTATCTCACTAAATACGCATCTCTGCATGTGCCTCTGAGAGGAGACTTTCTGTGCATTACCTTGTCTTCTCCTGTCTTCTCTCCACCAATCTAAATTACCAAAGACGGTTGCCATGGTAATTTCTAATGATTTTTAGACTGGGGCAAAATTTCTAAATCAAGATGTTTTGAAGTGAATTTCTATAGGTGATTTGCAAAACATTTTGAGATCACTGACAATTCATATTAAAAATGAGATTTTGAGGACTTGAAAACCTTGTGAAACAAACTGGTGAAAAGTGTGTGCTATTTTGGGAAAGGAAAAAAACCTCCAATTTTAACTAGGCATAGTTTGTAGAAGCATGACAAAATGTGTGTTGCTTTTTGTTACAGTTCATTTTTATTCTTCTTCTGTAACACAGAGTAGAGTTGTGTTTAGCCACATGGAGCTAGCCTCTTCAAAAGAGAGAGCCTTGGGTGGTTGTATTATCAAATGGAAATATGTTGGCAGAAACCCACATTCTTAACAAGCCAAATATTTTGTACCCAAAGTATTGTCCTCCTCCAAAACACTTGTGCATAGCATAATAAAATTACAGGTTCCAAACCCTTTTCATGGCAACTTTAATTTAATTTAGAGCTTGCATGCCTAATAGTTGGTATTTTTTAATATGCATTTCTGGAATTTGTGGTTTGAATTTCAGTTTTCTGAAAAATAATACATTTTATATATGAACCATGTGTTTGGATAGAGGCTTATTTTGACGGATGGAAATGATTTGTCAAATATTTTTTCCCTTTCTATATCCATGAAAGGTTACGTTAGGTAATAAGTTATAATAAGTTTCCAGATTTATACGTACATGTTTACAATGAGTTTCTTAGTCCCATGATAAAGTTCTTAAGGAGGACATTCTGATGTGAATATCTAAATTTTAAATTCTTCAAATCTAACTCTTTGCTCACCCCCTTTGTTCTGTGTGGCAACTAAAATAACACTAGGAATTGGGAAGCAGACATGCACAGTTTGTTCACAGCTAGCCTTTGGACTGACATCTTAAAGCTAATAGTTCTTATACTGCATAGGAGTACCCTAGCACAAGCACGTTGGCCAACATTCATGTTTACCATCTTTGTGAACAGTTTGTTCTTCAGTGTTGTGGCAGTTGCCCATGCAGTTTGCTGTAAACTCCCTGTAATACTCCAGCACCTAAGCTATTTTATAATCCTCCCTGGCCTACTTTTTACTGGACTGTTTAGACCTTACTTGAACTCCTCACAGTATTTGTAATAAGAATGGATTTGGTATTTTAATTAAGATAACAATACATTTTATGCAGCCATTGTTCAGCATTGGGAAAGTAGGGAAAGCCTGTGTACAGGTTGAAAATGAGTTATATTGACTTAATGGTGGTTTGTGGATTTCATTGGAAAGGAGCTGCATGCAGTTCTTGAATTGGGGGTATGCAGGACTATGTGATAACCATACTTGTCCCTGCTGCCAGCAGAATAAAGATGAATGAGGGAAGGCTAGGATTGCAAACAACATACATACACACAGTGTTCAGGCACTGGCTGTATGTAAATTATCTGCCCTAATTTTAAACTCCTGAAGAGCCAGCCCAAGAGCTCTGCACCTGGTAGCAGCACTTGATCAAGACCACTGCTTTATCAAAGGCAGTTTGCTTGGAAAGCTTGGAAACCTCCTGCTAGTTTCAAAGGGAAAAGCTACAGAGGGAACCTCCTCTTCCAAAGACTGCCAGTCAGCTCCAGAAGGGAAATCATGAACTGGACTGCTGGCCAAGAAACTGCCCAAGGACTAAATATAGGACAGGCACAATAAAGATCAGAGGAGAAGCTGTACTCCAGGGAGCTGGAGCCACCAGGATCAAAGAGAGATGCCGTGTGTGGTAAAAGGAAATGGAACCATGCTCCACCCAAACATAGATTGCTACTTTCATTTTATAGAATGATGCTGGCAAAAACAATAACGAAAAGAACAAATTAAGCTGTTCTCAGTCCTCAGAGCCAAACGTTTTGAGCATCATGCATAGGGACGTGGAGTTATAACAAGAGGGATTGTGATGGTTCCCCTGGCATCATGTCCAAAGCAGGGGTGGCTCTCGCTTTTTTGCTGCCCCAAGCACGGCAGTCAGGCAGCCTTCGTCGGCATGCCTGCGGGCTGTCCACCGGTCCCGCGGATTCGGCGGGATGCCTGCCGGAGGTCCGCCGGTTCCGCCTCCGAATTGTTGCCGAAGCCGCGGGACCGGCGGACCTCCCACAGGCATGCCGCCCTTGACTGCCACCCTTGGAGCAAACGGCAAGCCGCCCCTCCACGGCTTGCCGCCCCAGGCACATGCTTGGTACACTGGTGCCTGGAGTCGCTGCTGGTCCAAAGGATCTGCTGAGTCTGACCCAGGACAATATCAATGGAACTGTCCTATCAATACATAACTCTAGAAAACAGCAAAATAAGCAAGTTAATTGAGCCAGTAGAATTTGTTAAATGAAAACAATGAAAATGATGATGAATATTTGCCTTGTTTTATTTATTTATTTATTTTAAATGAAAACAGTATTTTGTTTGGTCTTAAACATCCCATACAGAGGTTGCAACCCAAACATTGCAGCATTGTTCTACTGCAGGAGAGCACCAACATGAAACTGTCTAGAGACTGATTTGAAATTAAAGTAGACCTGACTAATCTAGTTACGTTGGATGAATTGCAAAGAGTAGTTAGTCTACAAAGCACATTAGACGTTTGTAATTCAGATTTCACAAATAGTAAAAGCTGTGTTATCTGGCACTTTATATTGGTTATTGAAAAAGGTTCAGAAAAGGGCAACAGAAATTATTAGAGGTATGGAATGGCTTCTGTAGGAGGAGAGATTAATAAAACTGAGACTTTTCAGCTTGGAAAAGAGACGACGAAGGGGGGGATATGCTCGAGGTCTATAAAATCATGACTGGTGTGGAGAAAGTAAATAAGGAAGTGTTATTTACTCCTTCTCATAACACAAGAACTAGGGGTCACCAAATGAAATTAATAGGCAGCAGGTTTAAAACAAACACAAGGAAGTATTTCTTCACACAACACACAGTCAGCCTCTGGAACTCTTTTCCAGAGGATGTTGTGAAGGCTAATACTATAACAGAGTTCAAAAAAGGACTAGATAAATTCATGGAAGATAGGTCCATTAATGGATATTAGCCAGGATGGGCAGGGATGGTGTCCCTAGCCTCTGTTTGTGAGAAGCTGGGAATGAGTGACAGGAAATGAATCACTAGATGATTACCTGTTCATTCCCTCTGGGGCACCTGGCATTGGCCACTGTCGGAACACAGGATACTGGGCTAAATGGATCTTTGGTCTGACCCACTATGGCCGTTCTTATGTTTGCCAACTAGAAAGCTCTATAAAACGGCATTTCTGATATCTCTGATTTCTGATCCAGGCAGTGCTCACCTCAGGCAGCTCCCCGCAAGTGGTGACATGTCCCTGCTGCTCCTAGGCGGAGGAAAGGCCACGGGGGCTCTGTGCACTGCCCCCGCCCCACCCCGACCACTGGCTCTGCAGCTCCCATTGGCCTAGAACCGCAGCCAATGGGAGCTGTGGGGGCAGCGCCTGCGGACAGAGGCAGTGCGCAGAGCTGCCTGGCCGCGCCTCTACCTAGGAGCAGCAACGGCATGTTGCCGCTTGCGGGGAGCTGCCCGAGGTGAGCGTCTCCCAGATCTGGCACCCCAAAACCCCTCCCATGTCCCAACCCCCTGCCCCGAGTCCCCTCCCACACCCAAACTCCCTCCCAGAGCCCACACCCCCTCCCGCGCCCCAAGCCCCAGCCCGGAGCCCCCTCCCGCACCCAAACTCCCTCTCTCCATTGATAAGTATAACTCTTTAGTGAACTCAAATTTTTGACTAACCAGAACCCCCATTCCCCCAATATGCTGAATAACAATGCTTTTCCTGTATATGGTAATATATGTAAACACACTTAATTCATTGACAATCATTGGCCTGATTCTCAGGTCTGCTGAGCACAACTCCCTTTGACCTCAATGGGACCTGTGAATATGCCACACCTGAATATCATTCCAATGATTTTTAACCTGCCAGCATCTCTTTAATTTTCTATCCAACTTCCATAGAAACCAGCATTTTAAAAAATCATTTCTGAGTTTCCTCTTAATCCTTCAATACTCTGTCTTGACCAGTCATAAATAGCCATTGCATTATGTTATTGATCGTATGCCCCATGTGGCTTTGTAGTCAAGAGTACTTGTGTTTCAGAATAAATTGAAGCAATGTAAATAATGCTTTCTATTGTTTTATAGGTGAGTCGTCCTCACCCCAGTGATCATCCTCTCCTGATCTTCTATATGGTTGGTGGAGTGACAGTCTCTGAGGTCAGAATGGTGAGGGACCTAATATCAGCACACAAACCCGGTATCCAGGTACGAAACCTTAAGTACTGTGATTTCTGTCTGAGCCAGGACAAATTAAGAGTAACAAAGAAAATGCTTTTTATAGTGCTGAATACTGCCCTGGTATTGAACATGTCCCATAACATATAAATAAGGCTAATAATGGTGTCAGGTCTCTGTTGTGAAACATCTGCAGGCAAGCAGCTTTCAGATGCAAGTTATTTAAAGTTTGTTGTGTGCAGTAGATTCAGTGAGGCCCAGATCATTCCATAGAACCTCAGAATTTGCACATGCAGTTTTCTGTGAATGAGCATTTGCTTGGGAATCTGCATACGTAAATTGAACTGCAAGCAGCGATGCCATTAAGCGGAACAGAAATGACTGTCCAAAATGTTCAGTTCTCCTCAGCCAGAAAGGAAATGGCTCGGCTTAGGGGCCTCCGAGGTGGAAAGGGGATGGTGTTAGAGACTTACGTGTCAATGTCACAGGGTGATGGTGGCCCTTTAAAAGGGAAAAGGCCAGTGCACCTGTGACTGCTCAGCTGCCTCCTAACTGGGCTTAAAAGAGGGCACCTGGGCCCTATGGGAGAGAGACTTAGTGAGGCAGAGCTGTCTGAGACAGGCAGAGAAGAGCAGATGAGAGCTGCCTGAGGAGGAAAGGAGAGTTCCTGGTAGCGGCGGCAGCAACAGCAGCGAGCTGTTACAGAGAGCCATGAGGTAGAGCAAAAGGTTGTTGGTGGGGACTGGCCAAAGCTGGGGAACCCTTGATGAGTTAGAGGAGAACTTGTGCAGAAGGCCCTAGGAAGAAGGGAAGGTTAGGGGAAAGTAAGCCCAAAAGGAGAGCGTTGATCCTGGAGTGTGGATCCCAGGAGCAGGGGCAGGACTAGGGTGCCCAGACAGCAAGTATGAAAAATCGGGACAGAGTGTGGGGGGGTAATAGGCACCTATATAAGAAAAAACCCCGAATATCAGGCCTGTTGCTATAAAATCGGGACATCTGGTCACCCTAGGCAGGACTCCTAGGCAGAGTCTGGCTGAATGGAACACTGTGGGAAGTCCTCTAACAGTGAGCCTGGGAGGCTGCAGGAAGTTGATCCCAGAACAAGGGGTTGGTCCTGGAGGGACATGCCCTGAGCAGAGGTAGGATTGTCAGGCAGGGACGCCTGGCTGAATGGAACACTGAGCAGAATTCTGTCATGGGAGACCTGACTTAGGGCTACAGGAGAAAACTCGTGGTAGAGAAGCGGGTCTAGGAACTATCGGGTAGAAGATCTGGAGAATGGAGCGCCCTGTAATGGGCTAAAAGGACTGGGGCAGAGTGGTTAATGACTCTCTGGTGGGTGACCTGGGAGCGGTGACCCAGGGATTGAAGAGCTGCTGTATTGTAACCTTGTTTTACTTTGAGGTTTTGAGAACAACTATCTCTACAACGAGGGGACTGTGGCACTTTATGTGAATAAAGGGGTTTGAGTTTGTTGCTGAGAGAGACAACATGCCTTAATCTGGGTGCATTCTCATGGAAAACTGAAGCAGACACACTTGTCATGCCATGACCTGCTGCGGGAGGGTGCTCCAAGCAGGGCCACCTTCTCACAGTCAGGTCTGAGTTACTGTGACTCCCTAGAGCAACAGGGTTAAATTCTTGCAGGGCTGTCTTAGCCTTTCATCCTTCTGTACTGGATAAATTATTTATTTTCTGTTACTGAGTGAGAGTCAGGATGAGACCTTAAAAATCAAGATCCTAGCTGCTTGTATGGACCTCAGATCCCTGGACGTTTTCTGTAAGAGTTTGCTCCAACCTCCTAGGTTAAAATGTCCCCCCTCCCACCTACAGTTCAGTGTGCTATGCTCAAGTTGACAACCTGGCTGCCATCCTATCCCTCAGAGTAAAAGATGCCCATCTCAAAGAGTTTACAGCTGAATAAACAAGACAGACAAAGTTTATAAACAACCACACAGGCAACCTGTCAAATAGAACTTACATTCCCTCCAGGTTTGTCTCTCC
Organism: Malaclemys terrapin pileata; assembly: GCF_027887155.1. Classification (NCBI taxonomy): domain Eukaryota; kingdom Metazoa; phylum Chordata; order Testudines; family Emydidae; genus Malaclemys; species Malaclemys terrapin. The sequence continues at coordinate 51,567,183 of NC_071509.1, read as the reverse complement.
AAACCAACCTCCTCCCCTGTCCCATCCCTTCTCTTCTGTCCACATGCCCCTGGCACTAAGGTGCCATTCATTGACCCTGCCCAACCTCCAAAATAACTTTGGGCTCAGTCAGTTAAGGGGAAGGGAATATTATTGGCAAACATCTGAAGGGCTGCTGCTCCTGGGCACAGTGTCTGCCTCTGAGGGGGGTGGGGGGGTAGCTCTGTGTGGTGGGGTTTCTTGGGAGCGGGGACAAAAAGTCCATCTGACTGGTCCCTGCCCCATTCATTCTCTGGCAGCAGTTCCTGGCTGCATTCACTGTCATTCCAATGGAGTGGGGAGGGCAAGGGTTACTTCTGGCAGGGTCTAAGATATTGATAATTGTTAATTTGGAGGAAGGTGTATGGGAGCAGCTGGATTTCTCCTGGGTGGAGCAGGCACAGAAGGTGATCTTTATAGCTGCAAGAGAGATGCAAAGAAACACTTCATAACCAGATGCCTGTGTCATTAAACATGTCTTGTTCCAAAGGCTGAATGTAAACTCTCTTGTTTTAATTCCTGCGAATACAGCTCTAACTAATGAAAAGTCTGTAGCAAAATGGAGCCAACCAAGGCAGAGCAGCCTCTGATTGATAGCATGTTTTCTGCACTTTAACAGCATCTTTGAGTTGAGAACTCAATATTTTTATAAGATAAAATGCCCTTTCCAAGAGCACTTTTTCATCTGATAACATGTTTCTCTCCAATTAGCTTCTCACTTATCTCCTTAACACAGTGAGTCAAATTCTTTGCTATCCAGAACAGGGACTGAATTGTGATGTACTGATGGACAAGTTAATCCAGACTCTAAATGTTTTAATATAGCTTGAAAGATAAGCACCGAGTTAATGAGGGAGATGGTGTAAAACTATGCAGGAATTCTTTTGGCTAACTTTCTAAAAGGGATTGAGGTTTGACAGTGGTGACATGGAATCTGGTGCTGCTTTGCTTTGGTTGACCCTGGTGGCAGGTCACCCTTTGAGGCAGAGTCCCAAAGAATTTAGAGTTGACACAGCTTTTACTGCCCCTTGCCTTTGTATGAAATTGTTACATTAGGGGCTAAAGGGCTTTAGGGGAGAGTCCTGAGGGGGGTAAAAGGAAGAAAAGAATTGGTTGTTCGAGTCTCGCATATAAAAGTGTCTGAGTTAGTTGGATTTACCTGGATTTCTAGAGTTCAGATGTGAATATGTGCCACCTGTTTGGGATTATTCTCTTTTCAAAGAGCCAGGCATTCATCTACCACAAGCCAGTGTTTAACAGAGCTGTTTTTGTGATGTTCAGGCGATCAGTTTCAGACATCAGGGCAAGATGAAAACATTGGCCTCCCTGTTCCGTTGCACTTAAACAAAACACTGACATTTGCACTAATTATTGGCTCTTCTTTTAAACTGGAGTTGCACTGTAGATGTGAAAGTAAAGAAATTTATAAAACAACAACAGAAAACCTGTCAGCAGATCGGTTTCCCTACCAATTGCGTCAGCAGTTGTTTGGAGTTTAGGCAAATGAGAATTAAGTCAGGAGATTGGAAACATATGTTTTTATCCACATAAGCAAATATATATTTTAGTGTGGATAGGGGACATTTGGTTCATCTCTTCTCATTGTGAGACACAAAAGAGAACAGTGTGTTTCAGGCATCATTTGTTTTCAGATGAAGCTGAATAGCTCTGCCTACTGCTTCTTCGCAGATACCACCTCATAGGTGTAATGAATTGGTACCCCTCGAGGCATCTAACTTGGGAAGAGGCAGAAACAACTGAACTAGCAAGAGAGGAGAATGACTTTAAAAAAAATAAGAAACTAAATAGGAGGAAAGAGGAAAAAGTGGATGTTTTAATCCCTTCCCTGTGTCACATCACTAACTTCCACCAATGTTTGAACACGTACCAATATTGGTTCGTGTTCACATGCACACAGACTCCAGAGATCTGCTCTGCAGCAGAGCATGGTGACATGTGACAATCCATGTGTCCTGCACCTTGTTTACTGTATTCCCACTGTATGCTGATGCAACAATGACACAGATGAGAACAGAAATATAAAGACATGCCCAGTTTATACAGATTCAGTTTCAATAATTTACTTCTGCTGGCCCAGATTATTTCTGTGAGGTCTCAAACATGCCTTATATCAAATGCTATAAAAGAGCATGGTTATTTATGAAGTGTAATTATCACCCCTGGCAACCATGATTATTATTTGGGTGTGACTGGTTTGTGTTCTTTAGCTGCTCTGAAATATTGGGTGAAATCTTGGCCCCACTGAAGTCAAAGGAAGTTTTGCTCAGGGGATTACCAGTGTTGTACTGCATTGTCATTAGTATTGCTGCTTGCATCATATTGTCTGAGCCGTGTAGTCTGAAACTTCACAGCATGTGCATTCAGCCTCCTGTGCCTCCTTGCGAGCCAGATATCTGGTGATATCCAAGATTACCAGCTACCATCTCATGGGATGTTTGCATTGTGGGATGATTAATTTCCCAAATTAGTTTCTGTTTCACAATTCCTTCTTTTTTACACAAACCTTCTCCTCACCTTCTCTTTGTTTACCCTGGTGCTACTCATTACAGTGTAGTGGATCATGGAGTGACCCTCTGGCCACTTTATGGTGGCTGTCATGACAAAATGTAGCCCTCAATTAAAGTGTCACAGACAAGGACACAAATGTTAAGATGGGTGAGGATCTGCAAAGGAAATTTATCCTCCTAAAGAGACTTGCTTGGACATTTATGGGCAATTGTACAAAAGATTGGATCATCTGCTTTCCATAGAAACAGGGCCATATGCTGTCCTCCATCCACATCTGAAACCATTATTGATATCCATGTGCATGGATGGGAGACAGCAAGACTGTGTCTTAACATCAGAATAAGTTACAATCATCACTCATTTGTTTGTGTGGACTCATTTTATCAATTGCACATCTACCCTGTTAGTTTAGTGATAATACTATGAAGATGAAATTGCTTTTAGCTGTGAGTGGTGGTGGTTTGGCCTGTAGATTCATAGACACAAAACATTAGTAATATGTCACCTCATATTTCTTAGAATTAAGCTGAGTACATAGGAAGAGGAGTGCACAGACTGTACTCTGATTCCTCCACAACATAAATAGGAAAGTGCAGTCTTTGTCACCAGCAAATTACAGAGATGGTCTTAAGCAATGGGAAATAGAAGAGATAATCTGTGTCATTTCGCTGTAGTTTGTGTGGGAAAGCACACGAGGTTGTTAGCACAAAAGAAAGTGTAGTAATTTAACTCCAGATTCTTTTCATTATTTAAAGAGAGGATGAAAGAAAAGAAAAGAATGTGGAACGGGGAGGCTTAAGTGTAGTACTACTGAGATCTGGGGTATTTGGTATTTAATATCTTTTTTTTTTTTTAAATCACCTGCAATGTTTGAATATTCAGATAACAACATATTCATGCGTGTTGATTTTTACCTCAGATGAAGAGTGTGCACAATTTGATCAATTACTAAAAGAAAATAGGTACATGTACACTCAATGTTGTTGGCATTTAAATTACAGTTGCCATAATTTATGCCTCCTCATTTTGGATTTTTCTAAATTAGATACCCTTAATCTTACATTGAGAAAGCAAATTCATTTTTAAGTCTGGTACAACGCTCCTCCAGTTTGTCCTGTTCTTAATCTGTAGGCCTGATCTTACAAACACTGCTGTGAGTAGTGCTTGTTATACTCAGTAGTTGGCTCTAATGGTAGGAAAGCCCGACACTCCATTAGAGCTGCAGGACTGAGAATTTAGTAGCTAATAAAATCTAGTTAGGGACCCAGGGGAGAAAAAACATATATAAATATATATTGTGTACAAAAATCCATCTATAATGGTCTGCTGCTTGAAGGATGAAAACAACAATTCTGCTCTGTGAAAAATATTAGTTTTTGAAGTGTTCCAATGCTGGATGTTGGCATTGATCTGTGTAAAGAATTAAATATTCATTGAGCCAGAGAGAGAGAGGCTGACTCTAAAGCCTGGTGGTTCGGGTGTTTGTCTGAGATTTGGGAGGACTCAGGTTGAAGTCCCTGCTCTGAATCAGGCAAAAAACAGGCTTCAATCTGGGTTGCCCACACCTCTGTCCCTTACTAGAAATTCCCTCTTTGACCTGAGAAACCTTCCCAATGAATATTGTGTCAGAACCAAGACGTTTCTGCAGAACACTTTTGGTTTTGACAAAACAGTATTTTTCAATGGAAAAAAGATTTGATCAAAACCAGGGCTTTGGAGCGGAGCCCGGAGCTGGAGCGCGGAGCAGCTCTGGAGCAGTGGAGCTGCAGGTTTTTGCCTGCAGCTGGAGCAGAGCCGGAGCATAGCTTCAAAGCCCTGTTTTGACCAGCTCTAGTAATGGGTGATGCTGCCTTTCACTAGGAATGTATTTTCTTCTTATGAAAAGAGTAACAAAGATAATCCAAACTGTGTCTGTGCTTGAACCGTGATCCTGCTGGCTGGAACACCAGGCTCCTGGTCTCAAGTGGCAAGTTTCTGACAGTTGACTGTATTTCATTGACTAGCCATAGCAGGCAGACAATGCTTTCTGTAATTTTCACCTCAGCGTAAACAAAGAAGAAACAGCTGCAATTTTGAGTCACTTGTTGACAAAATTCAGTGCTGTGGCAAGGGAAACTGCTCGTTGAGCAACTCATTTTTCACAAGTAACACAGTGGGAGTCATAACAAATCACTGTGCTACCCTAGTAGTGGAACTGTGTGGGGTGAATGAGTCACACTACAAATGCATTAGGAGTGGGATAGTAATCACTGTTCTCCCACTGGTGGGTTCAGCTATAATGATTAGCTGAGCAGGTGGTAGCATTGGACAAGCTGTATTGCCACCTCATAGTGAGCATAAGACATCAATGATTCCTCTGCTGTTCTGTAAATGAACAGTACAAGTTTAGAGATCTTGTTCTGATTGCAGACAAGATTAGTCTCCTGAATTGCATTTTTTTTATTTCTGTCTTCAGGTAATTGTGCTCTCCTCAATGCTCCTGACACCACTTAACATTCCTGAGTTGTTGTTTGCAACAGACCATCTACAACCAGACATAGGCATCTGAAGAGTGCAGATCTGCGGAGAAGATAAGTGATTTGCCTTCGCTGGAAATACCACCCTCTTGTCTGTCATCCTTTCCGATATTCTTCCAAAAATGAATTTGTCTAAAAACTAATTGTGGTTGTAATTGAAAACTGAGTCGAGTGATTTGATAGCTGGCTGCAAGGGGACTTGAATGGATTGTGGGAGCACTTAAAAATCATTCATTTGTTCAGTGACGTCAGGCTGACACTCGGCTCCTCCCTGCTGAATGATATTGCTAACATGGGCCCTCACTACCACATTGCCAGAGAAGATGGCTGTCTGTAGTAATTCCCCAGAAAGGGGGTAATTCTGGAACAGCTGCAAAGGGCTAGATTCTGCCACCTTATCTTCATGGAGTAATACTTTCCACTGGAAGTAGTCCCAAAATGGGATTCCTTGTAGTGTAAAGTGGGAGTAAAGGTAGCAAAACCTAGCCCTGGCCTGTTTTGTTCCCCTGCAAAACACATGTGCCTTAGTTACACGTTTAACTCCTTCTGCGCAGTCTGTGGCCCTAACCCCAGGGAGAGGCTATGAAGCACAGCAGTGAACTGAGTTGTCGGTAGTAGAATAGCTACAAGTCCACTGATGGCTTTACTGCTGATAGGGTAGAGGTGGAGGGAAACATGGATGGAGAATCCCACCATAATCAAACTGGTGAGCCATATACTGGCTTTCTCACAGGTCCCTGGTTTCCTCTCTTGTTTGCCTCAGTCATAGTCTCATGAGAAAAGTCACTTTATTTGATGACATTCTCCTCTGCATGATTTTGCACAGGAAAACATGTGGGCTAAGATGATTAGATGTTTCACTTTATTAATCCTAGAGGAATGCTTCTCTCAGGCACATCAAATAAATAACATATTCCCATTTGCAAAAGCATTAGGGGTTCCAAAAGTAGAACGCTCGTTTAAAGTTGTATTTCTGAATAACAAGGGTAGGAAGAGCTTTTGATTTTAATTTATGATTAGGCAACAGCCTTTAACGAGACAAGCTGTCTGAGTTATGTAACTTTTCTTTTTTTAATTTTGCTTTAATCTTTGGAGGAGAAAAACATAAGTGGTTGAGGATTCCAACTGTATTCAGCACTGAGGTTAATAAAAATGCAGCATAAAATAATGGTGCCACAAAGATGCAGCGTATTGTCTCAGTTTGTTCATCCCAGGGATGTACGACTACATTCTATGCTGGGAGATCATTTACGGTTACATTTTAAAGGGGCACATTTTTAGGCCGTCTTTCTATATACAGCGAAGTTCCCCTATTTTAGCATTCTTTATTACCCCTAGAGACTAGGTTAAATAGAAACTAATTCTTTAACCTTTGCTCACTAGCTAGTTTAAGTTCTGTTAAATGTAACCTTTTTTCTGAAAACTCTTCATTTTGTTTTAATGGTGCACTTCGGTGGCCAGAAGGAACAAAAGCCTGATTATAGAGGTTAGACTGAAGCATGGACAAAGTTGCCTTTATGAAAACCGATTTAGACGATGAATATAGAACGTTACGTTCCACTGTACTTGATGGGAAAGTAAAATCAAACCACATGCAATGCTAAAAACTTATGAAGTCTTTTTGACTGAGCAAGTTAGAAGAATGACAGCAAACAGCCTGTCTCTGTGGTTACATCATTTCTTCTTCGTCTGCACTGTTTACATAATCAGAATATAGATGTTTTGGAAGTTACTTAACAATAAAGCAAACATTACAGAATCTGCTCATCTTCCTGGCTTTTTCATACACACTAACCCCTCATTTATTAGATACATTCTGTTGCTCTTCCCCCACCCCATAAACACAGGCAGCATAACCAGAAAGGGGAACTTGGTTATGTGTCCATTCTTCTGTGTGGCTGTCAATTCCTCCACATCGTATGGCTCTTCCCCTGTCTTTCAGCCGCCCCAAGGGATTCTAGACAAGAGCTCCTGGCACAGGGAAGTGGTCACCAGTCCTAAGAAGCTGTTGCAGCCGTGACAGTTTCTGTCTCCTTCCTCTCCCCACCCCCCTTAGCTGAACACTCTCAGACCCCTGACTTGGTAATCTGAGGACATGCTGCATGAGTTATTGGGCAGGGCAAACCAGTGAGGGTTGGGGCCTAAATAGACTTTGGTGTTGGAGGTTCCCACAGCTCTTGTGGTTCCACAGATCCCTGTATAGGGGGGATGCCTAATCTTCTATGCCCACCTTGGGGGAACTTTCATAGCCAGTTTGCCATGGTGGAATACAACAGCAGGCTAGAGCATTGTACTTCAGCAACAGTGAGAGCAGTCAGGCAGTCAGAGGCTGAAAGGAGACAAAGATGATTGGCTGCTGTTCAAGGACAACAAGGCAGACCTTGGGCCTTTGGGGATGTATTTTGGAAAGGAGGGTGGGGGCTGTGTCCCCTAGTTTGGGGGAGGTGGGTGGGGCAGGGTGAGTGTGGTTTTTGGTTATATTAGCAACAGAAGTTTTGAGGGAGGGCGAGATGGAGAACTAAGGCAGGGAACTGGCCCCTACCTGGGGGTCAACATGAGCACTGCATGCTGTGAACTGGCAGGACGATACTTGCTGTCCCAAAGTGAGATCATGGCTAGCACCCAAATTTTCTGTAGAAGCCAAGCAGATATCCAGGTGTCTGTTGCTTATCCCTTGGTGGACTCCTTCTCGTGTTCCTCCAGCCACACATACACAACAGGATTCAAGGGCCTTCGAGTTCCCTCCAGTCATCCACAAGCAGGAACAGCTCAGCAGATGCCACTGCTTCATCAGGCAAACCTCATCTACATAGTACGGGACACGGCCATTCTCCGCTGTGGTAGAGGATTGAATTTTGCGTTTGGAGGTGTAGGATGCTGGCCAAAGTGGGGAGGTCAAAGGATATTATACCAGATTTTGGAAGGCTTCCCTATCTTAGTAGTTGTAGTGAAATGGGTGGAGGGGAGAGGGTCTTTAAAAATAAGAAAGCAGTGGTCTGGTTAGACGTAATGTATCGTGTTCTCCTGCAGTGCTCATCCTTCTCCAACCCCCACCCCCCTTTTGCCATACCAGCACCATGCCAGGAACCTGCTCCAGGGGAAAGGTGGGATGCTTGCAACTCTCTGTCACCTGCCCTGGTTTTGGCTTGTATGTGGCACTTTGGCCAGTCTGACGTGGACATTAGTCACTTGGATGACAATGAGTTAGTTGACACATCTGCATTAAAGCTCAAATGAGACTGTAACTTAATCTAGTCTATGATCCTTCTGGTCAGGCTGGTATAATTGCACATTACTGCAGCAGATCGTGGTGAAGCAACTGCCCTATTGCAAGTGATGAGTGGAAGATATTCTAGCTAAGCTTGGCATTAGATGGGGATGCCCTAGATCAGGAGCGGAGTTGGGAGCCTGACTCCCAGGGGTTGGCTTTTGACTTTGCCTGCGGCCAATCTTCCAACCAGAAGGAAACACTTTGTCCAGGTGACCACCAAGCAATGACTAGTAGCATCTTGGGGCAGGCTAGTCTTGCAGGTGACATTTTTGTAAGCAATTGGAAGTTAATTTGGGGTAAATGGTTACTGTCTCCTACTTGGGTGATAGAGAAGAAGAGAATTTTGATGTTTCAGGACAATGAAACCCAGTGCTAGAAGCTCTTAGGGGTTGGCCTAGGAAAACTAGTCCTTTTTAAGAAGGCAGAATGGTTGTTGGCTTCTTGTCTAAGCCAGCTGGCTGGGTCTGCGGGGTGATCTGTGGTTAGGTAAGTCATAGCCGCCTCTTTTCTCAAGAATGAGTTTGTGTTTCCCCATGATTATTATTACTGTGTGATAAAGTTGGGGCCTAGGTGCCATTTGTTCCAATCAGTATGTCTCAGCTGTCTAGTTCTCTCTGTGAATGGAATGAAGTCAGAGGTTTGTGCCAATTTACTTTACCCACTAATCAACCTCACTTTCATTCTTCAAGGCATCGTATTTATCACTAAGCAAAATTGTAGTGTAGGTTGTGCTAATACTGCCAGTTTCTAACAGAAGAGTTGAAAGTGGCAGAGGCTGGTGTTTAGCTCACGAATAAGTTCGTATCTAAGTAACATCAAGCCTCACCCCCACAACCCCATTATTAGGATTTTTTGCCAGAAGAGGGAGGGATGGATCCTGAACCCTAGTCTGAAAGGCCTTGTTTTCTGAATAATTGCATCAAAGGACAATATATGGTACATAAAAGGTTCTGAGTACTTTCCACAATACCTAAGGTGCTTGTGCCTGTAAGACTTGAATACATAAAACTATGCAAAGGAGGAAGATTTAATTTATATTTCTACCTATTGATTTTTAAAGAGTAGTTAGTATATACCATACAGGAAATTGTGAGAAAATTAGATATTTGTAAAGCAATGCTTTGTCCCCAAGGTTCACAGGTTGTTTCCAATTCTGTTTAAAACAAAAAACACTACAGGAGAAAATGTGTAGTTCAAAAAAATTTAATGCTGAAACAGACTGCAGGAGTGAAAAGTCTGTTCCACATAAGGAGTTATTGTACACAAAATAAATAAGTTACAGTTTAAGCAAAAGCACAAGTGGCTTTTTAAAGTGCATTTGTATAAGGCCTTTAGCCTATATTCTCAAACTCCATTGGCTCAATGTAAAAATGCATACGGCTGCTAGGTGTGGTTAAAGATGAATATTCCACTAAACTCGGAGAGAAAGGGCTCAGCTAAGAAAAATCCAACCAGCTTCACTGCCTAGAGCCAACAGTATATATCATTACAATACTGAATTGACAAAGTGAGTTCCTTCCATGCTTACTACACACAATGGGGCTGGGGGGAAATGGAAAAGATTTTGCACTGAGCAGTTACCACGGATCATCATTCCAACTCGGGACTTGCCTCTGAAAAGTAGCAGTAGTGTAACATTTTAAAATTAATCTCGACAATATTTTTCAGACAGAAAAAAAAAAAACAAGTGATTTGTAATGATAAAATACACTTAGACCCTGTGCACAATATTTGTGTGTACAAAAATTCTGGTCAAACCCTCAGTAATAATGTAGCGAGTAAAAATAGTGTAGCATTGTTTTTACAATCATGAAACCCAGCCACAGCCACTCATTTTACACTGACTTTTCAAAATAAGCTCATTTGTGCTTTAGAATACATGGGTAAAATCAAGCTCTACTGAGCATAAAAATACATACATGCTGTCCTTCATCCAATACCAAAAACAAGCATACAACCGTAAGACTCAAATGGTTATTTCCAATAAGTAAGCTGCAGTTCGGGGCATTTTTTTTGGTCACCAAACTTCGTAAATGATGTGGTTGTACATCAAGCCAACTGTGTCCCATCCTAGGAAAGCAAGACTGAAGTTTTGTGGGTTGTTTTTTTTTTTTTTTCAATTACTAAAAGTTTGGTTTTAAAATTAAGATGTTCTACCATTCACTTGCTAGAATCACTTAAGGAGTTTATTCAAGCCTCACGCTTGTTTCTCCTTTAAGCAATGGTTTATTTCTACAGCAGTTCAAAAGAACCTCTGAACCATCCTTCTGTCACACGGCCTTGGACTCCATAGTGCCAGTGTTTAACATTCCAAAGTTGGAACTTTATGACAACAGGTTGAGAAGATAAAACCCCCACTTAGCTTTGCTTTCAGACAGAAGTGACAGTCCTAACTTTAGCAGACAAAGCTTGCTTAAACCTTCTCTTCAGATCCTGCATGTTTGGCGACTTTGGCCTTGGGATAAGAGAGGTTCTTCTCTTCTCAGGGGTGCTAGTTATTTGTTGTTTACTAACTTCTTTACACAGGACATGGAAGGCATTGAAGACATCGTTGTAGTTCTCACTGACAGACACTTCATAAAAAGTACAACCTAGCACGTTTGCCAGTTGAAGTCCATTCTGTGGCTCCACCTCTTTAATATGTAGGAGATCAGCTTTGTTTGCTACAACGACAACAGGGACTCTGTTTCCTGGGTGTAACTGTCGAACTTGCTGGTGAAGGTGACTAAGTAGTTCATAGCTCTTATAATCTGTGATGGAAAAAACAATCACAACAGCATCCGCCCATCGAATGCATCTGTTCAACTGTTCATTACAGTCCAGATTATGTTCATGGATCTGAGAAAGAAGAATTGTTTTAAATTAGATGGTTATGACAGAAAAAAATTAAAGTAACCTGACTTTCCTTTAGAGCTTGTAATTCTAAATGCATTTTATATTTTGATAGATTTGTATTTTGTATTGTAAATTAAGCTATATATATTTTTTGTGCACCTTCATAAAGTATGTTGATCCAGCTGCAGAAATCTGGAATAAATAACACTGGAGTTTGCCACACTCCAGTGGAAAATTGACCTGAGTAGTTCTGCACGCAGAGAAAAGCTTTGTAGTTCCACAGAATGGGAAATTAACTGGCTAGACAGTAAGTCTAGGGAAGCAAAGATATGAGCTGGAAGCATTTAAACCTGGAGAGTTGCCCAGTGCAAAAAGGCAAAATCCAGCATTACTCTTGTCTACACACTCAAACTTTCCATAATACAAGATTAAGTCATAACAAATCTTAATGAATGCAGCCACAATACTATGGTTTTTAGTTTCTATTGTGCACGTTTGTGAAACTTTAGAGTTTATCAGGCTGTAGTAATGAAATTTTTCCTTCCAAGTTTTTTCCAATGCATTTCTTGTTGGCACAAAAATAAAATGTTCCTAACACATTAGAATGTAAATCTGTATTGGATAAATCAGCCTTCCCATACAAGACGGCTTGTCTCTCCAAGAGTACAAAAGATTAACTGAAATAGAAGGTTGTTTACTTACTGTCAATGCACTATATACATACAGTACATAGAGCTTTCACTGTTTATAAACAAGGTTACCAGTTCTGCCATTCAAAACACTTGATACTAAAATGGACAGTGAACCATTTTCCAGAACGATTGATAAGTGGCTGAACAGCTCATCTAGCAAAAGATATAAAGATTAAAGCTTATTTTACTATTTTAAGAGACTCACCTGAATGCCTGGTGTATCTTGCACTTGAATAGCAAGCATCTCTCCATCTATTTGGATCTGTCTGCTATAAAGGTTACCTAACAACAACAACATTCTGTTACAAATACACTCACAGCTATATGAACAGACCCAAAAATTGCCTGGAGGGGGGACATGAATGGCAGCACTTAAAAGCCCAGGACAATAGAAGCGTTTTATTACTAACCACTCAATTTATAAACTGTAAGCAACTGCGGTAAGAGACTGATAACTTTAACATAATGACAGAGGGAAGGTTGTAGTGGTTTGTGGTTATCAGAACCCAGAGGGGTTAGTTTTGCATTGACTTGCTTACAAATTTTCAGTTTTTTAATTGTATAAAAGACTTGGAGCTGATTACACCTTTCAAGAGAACTGGACAATTTTAATTATCAACAAAGGCAAACCAACTTTTATTATAGGACATCGGTTGCTTTGACAATTAGGGGTTCTGCACTTGAGCAAATATTTTCTCTTTAAAGTGTTTTTGGATTGGATGCATTTCGAGTCTATATGGCCTTGAGATGTTTAAAGGCGTGTGTCCCTACAATAGCAGCAATGTCTTGATTGGTTTGTGATGTCACTAGAAACACTCCTTTCTTGGATATATTTATTGCCTTATTTCTATAGTATAGCTGATTTCTAATCTTATCATCTTTATCTACACACACTTTTTTTTTTTAAATGATTCTGTCCAACACTAGTACCTCTTATCTAGTTTGGCTAAGCTTGTTTGCTTGTCTGTCTTCCCTGGATCATTAACTTTTTAAATTCAAAAGAAAAAATGAGAACAGGTTCAGTGGTGTTGGAACAGTTTTTAATAGTGGGGGTGCTGAGAACTATTGAACAAAACTGTAAACCCTGTATATAATGGAAACCACTTCAAGCCAGGGCGGGGGTGGGGGCAGCAACCCCCCCTTCCAGCACCCCTGAAAGGGGCAAGGAATGAGGCTGGGTTTCCCCCAACATCACTCATCTGGGAGCACAACTCTGAACAACAAGCTAAAGTGGAGTACCTTAGGGATTTAACAAGTCAAATTTCAGATTAAACACTCCCCATCACAATAGCAGGAATAGATGCCCCTTGTCTGCTTTTAGCCAGAATTCAGCATACTACAGTACAAGAATACTGTTTGCTTCCCTGATAAACTGGTGAATGGCCCCTGAACGTTAGTTAACCAGGCAGAGGTCGGTGATTATTGGGAGCAGGGGTATTAGATTTTCACTGTTTAAGGCACAAATTAAATTTTCTAAGTGGAATCTAGCTCCCGACGTGCTCGGGGGAGAGTGCAAGGGGGTATTTATCCTTTATCAATGTAGCACCGCGCAGCACGAGGCTGTGCCCTAGACTCAAGCCGCCCAGCCACTTCCCCCTTACCCGCGTTTCTCTCGTAGTCTCCGATGAAGCGTTTTGTGAGGAATCGCACCACCAGGGCTGCAATGAACACAAGAAAAGCCGGTTACAACCTCTCCTCCTGGGATGCGGGCGCACAAAGCCCCCTCCCGCAGCCCAGGGGCTCGGAGAGGGTCAGTGACTGCAGCACCCCAGTTAGCGGGAGGGGGGTGAAAGGGGAGTGGGGCAGGCGAGGCAGGGTCTCTGGCTACGCCGGCAGCACGGAGCCCGGCGCCTGGCCTCTCGCCACGCGGAGCTCCCCCAAGCGATCGAGGCGCGCCGGGCGGGCAGCACTCACCGGTTTTGCCCACGCCGCTGGCTCCCACCACCGCGATCTTGATGAGGCGGGGGTGGCCGGAGGAACCCCCGCTGCAGCCGTCTCCGCTGGCGCTGCCGGCCTGGGGGTACTCGGCGATGGTGCACATGTTCTGGACAAGGCGCATCGCAGCTGCCCCGGGAGCAGAGCAGCAGGCGTCGGGGAGCGGGCGCTGCAGCGGCTCGGAGGGAGGATGCCGGGGGATCGCTGCTGCTGGCGGCACAGCGGGGCGTGGGGGCGGCAGGACCCGATGTGTCTCTCTGTCCCTCTACTTTCTGAGCTGCCGGCGCTGTCCCGGCTCTTTTCTCTCCCCTCCTACAAACCCCGCCCCTCCTCCTCCGGCGGCCACTCACCGCTCCCGAGAGCCGCCCGCCCCGCGCCGCCAGCTGGCTCCCCCCGGCAGCCGCGCTGCGGGCTCGGGCTGGGGCAGCAGCAAACGGGTCAGAGAAGCAGAAGCGTCGAAGGCTCGGGCATTCTGCTGAAATAGACACGGGCCGGAGCGTGCCGGGGGAGCAAGGCAACAACGCATCCTGGCCTGGGCTGGTCCCAGTGCGGGATTACTGCGTTAGTGGGCGAGTCCGCTTGAGTCACAACAAGTCAGGGTAAAGAAGTAAACAAAGGCGAACCAAATCCAGCCAGATTCACCCCTGAAATATTAAACCCCGCTTAGGTGGCTGAATAGTTCCAAGGATGGAGCCCCAAACAGCTTCCAAGTCCCCTCCTGTAACAGACCTAGGAATTGCCACACAGCAGCAGACTCATGGTCTAGCCAGTCCAGTATCCTGCTCCAGCAGTGGTCTATACCAGATGGTGCAGCAGAAAGGGCAAGACCCTGCCATATTAGGCAGATCAAGCGTGATCTCCCCCCACCACCAGGACTCATCCCGATGATTTCTAATACAGACTGGCTTAGTGCCTGAAGCATGAGGTTTAATATCCTTTCCAAGAATAATTTATCATTAATATAACTCAGCCTAGTCTTCTTATCCATATCAATGTATAAACCACCACCATAACTTGAAAGTAAGGGTGTTAACGGTCATGCAGTCAGTTGCTATGCCACCAATTTTTCCCCGTGGGTGCTCCAGCCCCTCTGAGGAGAATATGACAAGCAGCAGGAGAACAGCACAATGAAGCCAATCTACCTCACCAGAACTGAAGGAAGTACCTCTACAGGTGAGAAAGCAGTGCTCTCCATGCCCATTCAATTCTTGGCCTGTCTGCAGAGACTACCAACAACACATGTGGCAATGATAGCTGGCTTTGTGATACAGACCATCAGTCCACTGGGCACTGGACTAAGACTATACAACTGATTTCACATAGGGAAAGGCAAAAAAAGCCAGCATAGTGCACAATTTCCCTCAGACATTTTTTGTTTGTTAATGTCATTGGCTGCTGCTGTGTGAAATACTGAGCTGGTTACAGTATCAGCCAGTAGCTCGGTGTTCTTTACATTATGTTTCTGCTGGAGGTTCATGATAAGAAGGCAACTCCCACAAAATAACTATAACTGGAATAGGAGCCAGTTGGGAGGTAGGGGCGCATAGGATTTGATGAAGGACTGACAAGAAAGAGGAAAGAAAAAAAATGAGGCAGGAGGATAAATGGGAGCTGAGGTTTATAGAACTGGGGGGCTTACATCATGGGCTGTGTCCAAGATGCACTTTGCACCATTCCAGAGAGCAGGGTTGTAAAAGTGGCTTTAAACCAGTTTTATGCATCTCCTCTTCTTGTTGGGCTGCCTAGAGAGGAGGCTGGTCCCTGGTGTAAAAGTGGTCTTAGGGAGCCTTTATGCCCAACTGCTCATGGTCCTAGCAGGCCATTATGCCTGCTCTGTGTCAATGGAATATATAGCAATCCTGTCATAGATGTCTCATGCCTCCCCATACCAGGCCCAGAGAAGACTTGAACCAAGGGCTTCCACATTACAGGTGTTTACCTGAGCCCCTGTACTAGTGAAAGCCTCTTGTACTTAACTTTTGCTTTGGCCCAATAGTTAAAGTGGAACAGCTTCAACAGGCAAGCAGACAGCACTCCCCGTTCAAATCCTTTTGCCCCAGCTGGCAGACAGGGGAATTGAACCAGAATATCTAACATCCCAGATGAGTAGCCTAACCCTATACCTGGCTTCCCACACTGGAATTTTGCTTTGGCCCAAATAATGGATAATTAAAGTGGAACATTTTCAACATGAAAGCCTCAGTGTTGTCACTGTTCAAATCCCATCTCAGGAAGGAATGGAACCAAGGTCTCTACTAGGGCAGGTGCTTGTTCCTGCCACTGTACTCTCAAGCTTTCCAGACTATGGGCTCCCTTTCCAGAGTCTGAGCTGACTTGTGTATCCCCAAGTTTCACCTCACTTAAAAAGTTACAAAATCGGACATAAAAATACAATAGCATCCAGCAAACTTACTGAAAAATTGCTGACTTTCTCATTGTTACCATAGAATTATAAAATAAAGCAATTGGAATATAAATATACATTTGGGTGCAATATTTGAGCTTGTTTTTCACTTGTGAGCCTTGTCTGTAGCCTGAGCCCCACCACCTAGGGCTGAAGCAGGTACCTTAGGTTTGCGCAGCCCCCAGTGGCGTGGGGCCCTGAGCAGCTGCCCTGCTTGCCACCCCCTACTGCTGGTCCTGCACTTGCAACCCTCCTGAACCTATCCTGTGACCCCCCCCCCCCAGGGCTGCAACCCCCCAGGTTGAGAAACACTGATCCAGATTCACTGAGTACCTTCTGGAAGACCTTTGAGTATCCTCAGGGGTACACATACCCCTGGTTGAGAACCACTGCTATAGGGCACTTAACCTCAGCCCACACCCGCTGCCCCCCAGGAATGTACACTTTCTCCTCCTTAGGACCTAAGCCAACTCCCACTGCAGTCAACAGACTTTGCTTTTGCTGCCTTTTCGAAAATTCCATGACTACATCAGTTCCCCTTACACATGTAGTTAGGTGCAAACCTCCATATTACATACCTAACCAACCTTGAAAATCCTGGTCCCACTGACTCCAACTGGTGCAAGAACAGACTCAGGGGTTGTACAACATTTTTTTTTTTTGGGGGGAGGGGGGACTTAAGCAATCTGCCACTCCTCTACTATCTGATGCATCTTACAGAATTCTGTATCATCTCTGAAAAGGGATATCTCTAGTACTGTATCATCTCCGAAAAGGAACCTGGACATGATTGTGGCCAGCTAACTTGAGACCTCTATTGTATGCAGTGGTGGTCAAAAAAGGGAAATAGAATGTTAGGGTGCATCAGGAATGGAATGGAGAATAATATAATGCCATTATATAAACCAGTGCATTACCTCATCTAGAAGAAGGTGTGCAGTACTGGTGACCCCTTCTCAAAAAGGGTATTGCAGACTCAGGCCTGGTCTACACTATGGGTTTAGGTCGACTTTAGCAGCGTTAAATCGAATTAAGCCTGGACACGTTCACACGACGAAGCCCTTTCTTTCGACTTAAAGGGCCCTTTAAACCGGTTTCTTTACACCACCTTCGACGAGGGGATTAGTGATAAAATCGGCCTTTGCGGGTCAGAATTGGGGTAGTGTGGACGGAATTCGACGTTATTGGCCTCCGGGAGCTATTCCACAGTGCTTCATTGTGACCGCGCTGGACAGCACTCTCAACTCAGATGCACTGACCAGGTAGACAGGAAAAGACCCGTGAACGTTTGAATTTCATTTCCTGTTTGCCCAGCGTGGAGAGCACAGGTAACCACGCAGAGCTAATCAACACAGGTAACCATGATGGAGTCCCAGGATCGCAAAAGAGCTCCAGCATGGACCGAACGGGAGGTACGGGATCTGCTCGCCATATGGGGAGATGAATCAGTGCTAGCTGAACTCTGTAGCAGTAAAAGAAATGGCAAAGTATTAGAAAAGGTCTCCAAGGCCATGAAGGACCGAGGCCATAACAGGGACACACAGCAGTGCCGCGTGAAAATTAAGGAGCTACGGCAAGCCTACCACAAAGCCAGAGAAGCAAATGGAAGGTCCGGGGCAGAGACGCAAACTTGCCGCTTCTACGCGGAGCTGCATGCCATTCTAGGGGGTGCAGCCATCACTACCCCAACCGTGTGCTATGACTCCGTCAATGGAGAAATACGCAACAGGGAAGAGGATGGAGGTAATGTAGGTAGCTCACAGCAGCAAGGAAGCGGAGAAACCGGTTTCCCCAACAGCCAGGATATGTTTGTCACCCTGGACCTGGAACCAGTAACCCCCGAACTCACCCAAGACCCTGAGGGCACACAGGAGACCTCTGGTGAGTGTACCTTTGTAAATATTACACATGGTTTAAAAGCAAGCGTGTTTAATGATTAATTTGCCCTGGCAATCGCGGCCAGTACAGCTACTGGAAAAGTCTGTTAACGTGTATGGGGATGGAGCGGAAATCCTCCAGGGACATCTCCAGAAAGCTCTCCTTCATGTACTCCCAAAGCCTTTGCAAAAGGTTTCTGGGGAGGGCTGCCTTATCCCGTCCGCCATGGTAGGACACTTTACCACGCCAGGCCAGTAGCACGTAGTCTGGAATCATTGCATAACAAAGTATGGCAGCGTATGGTCCCGGTGTTTGCTGGCATGCAGACAACATCCATTCCTTATCTCTCTTTGTTATCCTCAGGAGAGTGATATAATTCACGGTCACCTGGTTGAAATGGGGTGATTTTATTAAGGGGACATTCAGAGGTGCCCGTTCCTGCTCTTCTGAACAGAAATGTTCCCCGCTGTTAACCACGCGGTGGGGGGAGGGGTGAAGTGATTATCCCAGAGAATCGTGTGTGTGTGTGGGGGGGGGGGGGTTTACTTGGGTTTGTGCTGCATGTTAACCCGGAAACCACAGCCCCTCCTTTTACATTGAAAACCCATTTTAAATGGCCAACCCAATTCATCCTTGATATGGGAAATGAGGGTGCTGCTGTTTGAAACCATTCCCACATGTTAAGAAGGTTAAAAAAGCCAAAAGACTGTGGCTTACCATGGCTGCCTGCAAGCCAAAATCTGTTGCCTGGCACTGTGTGAGTGATCTCTCATACCAAACCGGCAGGCCCTCACTATAAGAGGAAAAATGCGACCTTGTAACGAAAGAGTGTACCCATTGTTCTCTAAAATGTGTCTTTTTTAACCACCTCTCCCTTCTCCTCCACCAGCTGCAAATGTTTCTCCTTCGCAGAGGCTAGTGAACATTAGAAAGAGAAAACGGAGGACGCGGGACAATATGTTCACGGAGCTCCAGATGTCCTCCCACGCTGATAGAGCACAGCAGAATGCATGGAGGCAGTCAATGTCAGACATGAGAAAAGCACAATATGAACGAGAGGAGAGGTGGCGGGCTGAATGGCGGGATGAAAAGAGCAAGTGGCGGGCTGAAGATGATAGGTGGCGTCAGCTTGCAGACAGAAGGCAAGAGTCAATGCTCCGTCTGCTGGAGCATCAAACTGATATGCTCCAGCGTATGGTTGAGCTGCAGGAAAGGCAGCAGGAGCAGAGACCGCCGCTACAGCCCCTGTGTAACCAACAGCCCTCTTCCCAAAGTTCCATAGCCTCCTCACCCAGACGCCCAAGAACACGGTGGGGGGGGGGCCTCCGGCCACCCAGTCACTCCACCCCAGACGATTGCCCAAGCATCAGAAGGCTGGCCTTCAATAAGAGTTAAAGTTTTAAAATGCAGCATGTCCTTTTCCATCCCTCCTCCCCCACCCATCCCAGGCTACCTTGGCAATTATCCCCCTACTTGTGTGAGGAATTAATAAAGAATGCATGAATGTGAAATAACAATGACTTTATTGCCTCTGCCATCGGTGCTCGAAGTGGGGAGGGGAGGGTGGAGTGGTTGGTTTACAGGGAAGTAGAGTGAACCGGGTGGGGGGGTTGGAGGGTTCATCAAGGAGAAACAAACAGAAGTTTCACACCGTAGCCTGGCCAGTCACAAAACTCGTTTTCAAAGCTTCTCTGATGCGCACCGTGCCCTGCTGTGCTCCTCTAACCGCCCTGGTGTCTGGCTGCGCGTAATCAGCGGCCAGGCGAGTTGCCTCAACCTCCCACCCCACCATAAATGTCTCCCCCTTACTCTCACAGATATTGTGGAGCGCACAGCAAGCAGCAATAACAATGGGGATATTCTTTTCGCTGAGATCTGAGCGAGTCAGTAAGCTGCGCCAGCGCGCTTTTAAACGTCCAAATGCACATTCCACCATCATTCGGCACTTGCTCAGCCTATAGTTGAACAGGTCCTGACTCCTGTCCAGCCTGCCTGTGTGCGGCTTCATGAGCCATGGCATTAAGGGGTAGGCTGGGTCCCCAAGGATCACGATAGGCATTTCAACATCCCCAACGGTTACTTTCTGGTCTGGGAAGAAAGTCCCTTCCTCCAGCTTTCGAAACAGACCAGAGTGCCTGAAGACGCGAGCATCATGTACCTTTCCTGGCCATCCCACGTTGATGTTGGTGAAACGTCCCTTGTGATCCACCAGGGCTTGCAGCAGCATTGAAAAGTACCCCTTGCGGTTTATGTACTCGGTGGCTTGGTGCTCCGGTGCCAAGATAGGGATATGGGTTCCGTCTATCGCCCCACCACAGTTTGGGAATCCCATTTCAGCGAAATCATCCACTATTGCCTGCATGTTGCCCAGAGTCACTACCCTTGATATCACCAGGTCTTTCATTGCCCTGGCAACTTGGATCACAGCAGCCCCCACAGTAGATTTGCCCACTCCAAATTGATTCCCGACTGACCGGTAGCTGTCTGGCGTTGCAAGCTTCCACAGGGCTATCGCCATTCGCTTCTCAACTGTGAGGGCTGCTCTCATCCTGGTATTCTGGCGCTTCAGGGCAGGGGAAAGCAAGTCACAAAGTTCCATGAAAGTGCCCTTACGCATGCGAAAGTTTCGCAGCCACTGGGAATCGTCCCACACCTGCAGCACGATGCGGTCCCACCAGTCTGTGCTTGTTTCCCGGGCCCAGGATCAGCGTTCAACGCCATGAACCTGCCCCAGTAACACCATGATTTCCACATTGCTGGGGCCTGAGCCTTGTGAGAGGTCTATGTCCATGTCAATTTCCTCATCACTCTCTTCGCCGCGCTGCAATCGCCTCCTCGGCTGGTCCGGGTTTCTCCTTGGCATGTCCTGGCTCTGCATATACCCCAGGACAATGCGCGTGGTGTTCATAGTGCTCATAATTGCCGCGGTGATCTGAGCGGGCTCCATGATCCCAGTGCTAGCTATGGCGCCTGGTCTGAAAAAAAGGCGCGAAACTAGTATCTGACGGATCAGGAGAAGGGCCGAGTGACGACATGGTGTACAGGTACAGGGAATTAAAATCAAGAAAGGTGGCTGTGCATCAGGGAGAAACACAAACAACTGTCACATAGAATGGTCCCCCCAAAGATTAAACTGAAAACCCTGGGTTTAGCAGGCCGTTGATTTCACGGAGGGAGGGGAAGCAAATGAATACAGAACAAATCTATTTTTTACATCTTAAGATGACGGTGCAGCATGACTGATAGCCCTCGGCATCTTCTGGGTGCTTGGCAGCAAATACTGGGTGCTTGGCAGTTAGTGTACTACGATGGCCTTCAGGCCTATTGCACGATCTGCTGCTCGGGGAAGACTCTGCTAATGTGCGATGATCCAACTTGTAATAGGACGGTTACCAGTCGTAATACACCATCTACTGCCAAAAGGCAAAAGGCAAGGGGCTGGTGCAATGCAGCCCTACGGCTGCCTGCCCCACAGCTGCCAGCACCCAGATCGCCGATGAAGGCTACCAGTCATGCTGCACCGTCTACCGCCAAAAGGCAGTTAGCTGCTGCTGCTGTGTCGCAATGCAGTCCCACGTCTGCCGGCACCCAGATGACATATGGTGACGGTGAGCTGAGCGGGCTCCATGCTTGCCGTGGTATGTTGTCTGCACAGGTAACCCAGGTAAAAAGGCGTGAATCTATTGTCTGCCGTTGCTCTGATGGAGCGGGGAGGGGCCTGACGACATGTACCCAGAACCTCCCGCGACACTGTTTTGCATCATCCGGGCATTGGGATCTCAACCCAGAATTCCAATGGGCGGCAGAGACTGCGGGAACTGTGGGATAGCCACCCATAGTGCAATGCTCCGGAAGTCGACGCTAGCCTCGGTACTGTGGACGTGGTCTGCCGACTAGAGCACTTAGAGCATTTTATGTGGGGACACACACAATCGGCTGTATACAACCGATTTCTATAAAACCGGCTTCTATTAATTCGACCTAATTTCGTAGTGTAGACATACCCTCAGAGAGGGTTTGGAGAAGGGTTCAGAGACTGAGAAGGGACTGGGACAACTCCTAAGAAGTGAAAGTGAAAGACACACACCCACCCCGCAAGAGATTGGGATTGTTTACCTTTAGGAAGGGGATGATTAAAAAGGGAAGTGACCAGAGGGTTCTGGAATTGGGTGCTGGGGATGCAGCAGCACCACTGGCTTGAAGTGGTTTCCATCCTATATGGGGGTTATGGTTTTAGCCAATGGCGCTCAGCTTCCCCACTATACAAATTGCTCCAACGCCACTGGATAGGACAAAAGTCACAATAATGATTGATCTAGAGAAGGCAGATCAGGAGCTGCAGTTCTCCCTGGCTCCATGGGACAGTCAATGAAACTGAACAGTAGAAAATTCAAACCTGGTGAAAGGAAATACTTTTTCACAGAACATGATTCAACTCTGGAACTTGTTGCCACAGACAGTCACTGAGGCCAAATACTTCGGCAGACTGGAAAGGGATCAGACATTTCTATGGATAACAAGGATACCAGTTTTATAACAGTTAATGCTAACATGATTTTTGGAAGAGCTATGAAACCTCATGCTTCAAGGTTTAAACCAAGTATTAGGGAGGCAGATTATCCCAGCTATTAACCAGTCTAATGTGAGTTTCTTTCACCTTCCTCTGCAGCATCTGGTACTGGCTACCATCAGAGGGTGAGGAGCCCCGGTGGGCCAGCCTTTATTCTACCTTAGTCCCACGGCCCACCGGGGACATCGGTTGGCGGCTCCTTCACGGAGCCGTGAGCACGGGCATGTACCTGGCGCGGTTCACCCCTATTCCCGAGGCCTGCCCATTCTGCGGCGTGAGGGAGACCCTGGCGCATGCCTACCTCAAGTGCGCCAGGTTGCAGCCCCTGTTCCAGCTCCTCCAGAACCTCTTGTTGAGGTTCTGGCTGCACTTTTCCCCACACCTGTTCATTTACGCACACCCCATCCGTGGCCCCACCAAGTCGCGAGACCTCCTCGTCAACCTCCTCCTGGCTTTAGCCAAACTCACCATCTACAATACCAGGAAGAGGATGTTGGACGAGGGGGTGCTCTGCAACTATGGGGCCTATTTCCATACCTCCCTGGTCTCACGTCTCTGGGCAGCATTCCACAGGGCAGCGTCTGCTGGCTCCCTTGACACCTTTGAGGAGCAGTAGCCGCTGTCCAGGGTTCTCTGCTCGGTGTCCCCATACGGCACCCTGATTTTGAACCTTTGACCGTCACTCCACTCCCTGTTTTTTCATTAGTTGTCCCAAGAGATTAGTTCGTTCCTGGGTCCAGTGGTCCCTTCTGCTAGGCTGGGGGAGGGGCCTTTAGACACCTCCCAGTTGTTTCCAATAAGGCTACCGTCAGAGCCAAGACACTGGACTAGATGGACTTTGGGTCTAATCCAGTGTGGCAGCTCCTATGTTCCTGTGAACGCTTCCCATTTTAGGGTCTTTTAAATACAATTTTGTGCTGTTATTCAGAGAGAAACAGTTCATGCACAATTCTCTGCAGTTTCATAAAGAAGATAATTTATTGGCAATGCAGACAATGAGGCAGAGTTTAATTTTATAACTCAGATTCTGTCTCTCTTTTTTTCTAATGCGTGTGGCATTTAACATCTAACATAAAGCAAAGAAAGCTGTGTGGACAGAGTGTTCAGAAACATAGACAATGTGTGTTCCTTCCAGGTCAGTGTTTACTTTCCAAAGCATCCTTGACCATGTGTACAGTTATAGAGAGTAACCATCTTCCAACCACTGGGGAAGACAGCTAAACCATGGAGACTAGTTTAACTGCTCTTCTGGAACAGAAATGCATCGTTGTCAATAACAGAACAAAAGAGGGAAAGAGCAGAGATTTTAAGAGAAATTAAATAAATAGGAGAACAACTTTTCTTTGTACTGGGAACGATCATCTGGGCAACAAAGCACAAAGCTTATTGAGTAAGATAAGATCTTCATTCCAAGAAAGAGGGAGGCGGGAGGAGAGAAACATACTCACACCCTCACCCACCCACATACCCTACTTGGTTTCTATAGCAGCATAATCACAGACATTTTTCTCTTTCCACAAGGAAGACTGACTAATGTTCTGCAGTTATATTAATCTGCATTTTAATCAGATTTTATCTTCTCTTATGCTTTTGGGTCCCATCCCCCTGCCCATTGCCCCTTCCCTTTTCCTCCTTATGTAACATGCAAATTCTGGGCCAAGTAGTGAAACGGAAGGTTTTTTCTTTACCATCCAGAACAGTCCATGTGCCTCTCTCATTTTATTGCATTTGTTTGTGTTTTCACGGTATATGTAATTCTCAGCTTTTTTGAGAAGGAAGCTGATGACAGACTCTTCTAAATAAACCCAGACTCTAACCCTCAAGCAAAACTTACTAGTGAGCAGTAAGCAGATTTTTCTTAGAAATAAGTACATTCTATTGTTCATTTCTGTGGGTATTGTGGGAAGGGGCTGATTTGTTAACAGTGGGGAAGAGGCTGGCATTAAACAGCTCAAACCAAAACATTTAGAAATCTTGACCCCATAACTTCACCAATTCCAATATTCCCAGGCCCAGCAGGTACAGTGATGGAAAACACAAACCTGGGTGTAGCGCTCCAGAAGAAATCAGCTGCTGCCCACTCACATATGGAAGGCCCACTGATGTGAGAAAAGACTACACGTGTGAGGAAGGGTTTGCAGAGTTGAGCTCATGGATTGTGAGCTCTTTAGGGCAGGGCTGTGTCCTTTGGTTGTAAAACAACAGTACATCAATGGCTCTGTGAGCGAGACTTTTGAAAGTGAATCAGGAATTAGGCGCCCGATTCCTATTCAGTTTCAATGGGACCAGGATACCTACCCTCACCTCTGTAGGAACCTTTGAAAATCTCACCCTGTATCAAAAATAAATATTAGTAAAATTACCACTAATTGGCTTTAATTAATGGCTGGAAAATGCCCACTTATTTTGCTTCCAGAAATCAGATCACAAAGCATTTCAAGGCTAATCAAAAACAGCCAAATAAACAGGAGTTAAGCCAACCTGGGGAGTAATGGGGTAAGCAATTCCCACTAGGGAGACATAACTACATTCCAGATAGAGTTAAATGAGTCTGGATAAATGTGGCTGTGCTTTATATGAATATGAACCATTTTCCTTCAGTAACTCTCTTCATCCCCTTTCATCTAAGGCAAGAGCCTCATTGTTATAATTTGTGAGGGATGCGGTTTACAGTATGTAAATGAGCCAGCACTGCTGCCTACAAGGTTGTATAACAGCCTCAAATAGTTTCTATTCATCAAAGATAGTCATTAGTATTCATACAATTATTATTCAGGCAGTTGACTACAGATATGCAGCCAAAAGTTGACAAAAAAAAAAAAAAAAAACACCCACTATTCAGGTTTATTGGCAAAAATAAGAAATTGGAGCTACTGCAGCATCCAGCACACTAAAACAAGCCACTTTTGAACAACATACTGTGAAGATGGTTAAACATGAACAGGAATTAAACACAGGAAGCTTGAGACTGGACTCTGTTAAAAATGTTGGTATTCCATAAATCCTTCTGTGATTATGATGAAGTGTACCATAACAGAGAAGGGTAATTCAGTGCTATAGTATAGAGACATGACTCAAATAGTCTCATATGGTCTGAAAAGAGCACTCTTTTTCTGTATAAAGCATGGAGTCGGTCCAAAAAATAGAAGTAACACTTAGAAGAATGCAGCTCCTGGACAAATTACAAATTCCAAGTACCAAAAAACACAAAGGTTGGTATGCTAGGGCATCTCTGCTGAGAATATTGTATAAGAGCCATTAATATTTCATCTGGAATGTAAAGCTATTGAATCCCACTTGGGACTTAAGTGTCTCAATGTATAACTTCAGTTGTTTGCTAGAACCAGTTTTAACTGGTTATACTACTTTCATGAACATTATTATCTTCATTTTCTTGTTCAGAACTCACACTTTTTTGCCCCATGATAGCACCAGTATATTAATTTCCAGATTTTTAAAGATGTAGGCATTCAAATAAAATATAACCACCTTACTAACATTTACAGAGATGAGAGAGACAAGGTGAGTGCGATCCTAACTCTGTAAGCTCAAAAGTTTGTCCCTTTCTCCAACAGCAGTTGTTCCAATAAAAAATATTACCTAACCTCCTTGTCTCTCTAATATCCTGGGACCAACACAGCCACAACTCCACATTTAAAGAGATTAGTCATTTTCTTTTTTAAGATGGTCTTTATCTCTTTTAGGAAGCAGAGTATAACCTTATTGGATGGACACCCAATTTGTGGACATCTTCCCATCTGCTCCATTGCCAGCACGTAGTAAATAGGGCAAAGAAAAAAGGACAAGACTTAACCATTTGTTTTCCATGTAGTTCTCCTCTTCTTGTCTTTCTCCTCCCCCAAATACTCAACATCTTTGAAAACAAGTGTTCCCCTTTTCCCATATTCCTAGGAGGGATCAAAGCAAAGGCTACTGTCACTTGTTGGGGTGGTTTAATTATGCCAGCAGGAGAGCTCTCTCCCACCGGCATACAGCAGCTACACAGGAGACTGTACAGTGGCACAGCTGCAACGGTACAACTGTGCCACTAAGGTCTGTAGTGTAGACATAGCCTAAAAGTTATACAAAAAAGAAATTCCAGCCATTCACAGTCCAAAAACCCAAATAGTATTTTCACAAATGACACGGAAACCCCTAAGTACATTAACTGTGTTTGATTCTGGTCTCATTTACACCAATGTAAATTAGGACTGACTCTCCCAAAATCACTAAATTTACACCACTGTAAAACTGGTGAGAATGCAATCCAAGTAAGGCCCATTGTGTCCATTCACATTACCTCTTTTCCACATAGGCAGCTCCCATTAAAAATTCTTCCCTTTTCAACCTACTCTCAAACAATTATTCATTTCAGTTACACCCCCTTGACGGATCTGAGCAAAGGACAGTACAGAATAACTCTCCCCTTTCCCCCAGTTACTTCCTTCCCCTCCTCCCTATGACTGGAGGGGTGTTAATGGGCCACTTCACCTTGAATGGTCTCATAAAATATATAAACTACTTATGCTAAACAATCTGTTCCACCTTGTAGTTAGCTGTGACACACTGATTAAGTTCCCTAGACCCGAAGAAGAGCTCTATGTAAGCTTGAAAGTTTGCCTCTCTCACCAGGAGAAGTTGATCCAATAAAAGATACGTCCTCACCCACCTGGTCACTCTAACATTTATCCTAGTTTATTATTCAGTTCCATGGTTTGTTAGCACGCAACTCCTACATCACACTTTTCATCCATATATGTCAATGAACTATGCCAAAGAAAATAAGTATCATTACCCCTATTTGCAAGGAGGAAACTGAAGCACAGAGTAGTGAAGTGACTTATCACAGGTCTCAAAGCAGATCATTAGCAGAGGCAAGAATAGACCACCAGACCAGCACCCTATTCACTGAACTATAGGAGTAACCTCAGTTGCTCTGCAGAACTCTCTTTAAGTAAATACCTCAATTTTACTTTACAACCTCAATTCCCATTTTTTGCTTAATATACTGCATAGCAACAAAGGCTGTTACATAATAAGAAAAAAAAATAACTTTGTAGTTAACCAACAGTTCACAGGAAACAAATCCTGGCTTGTGAATGGCTGAAAAATCATGTGGCAAGTCAGGAAATTTCTGTTTACTTTTTCAGAGGTCAACAACAGACCAACATTTACCATTCAAATTCCACATGTAAGTGACTTCACTGTCATTAGCTGAAACTGAATTCAGTAAAAACTATTATTCACTGTTGAGCCAAGAAGGTGTATAAGTACATTTCTGCTTTCTGATTGGCTCAGAGATAAAGATTTTTTCCTTTCCTTTTGACTTCATTATCTCTTTAGAATGTTAGTTTAAAACAAAAACAAAAAATGCTTACACTTAATATCTTGTAGAGATTTATAGACATATTAAAATATTCAGAATATATAAACACTATTAATGTACTGACTTCACGCTTCAATGATCATCAAAACACTTTTTCTCATGTAATATTTACCTTCAGGTTGAAGTGAACATCTGTTTACTATTGCTTGATTATCTGCCAGGTAGAATATTTTAGCCAGTCATAACCCAGAAAGTCAATATCATTCCCAACAATCAAGACTAAAACTTGTATAAGCTTTGTGTTTCCAATCAGATTACATATTTTATGTGCAGGCCACTCTTTCAGACAACCATTCACTTGTTGCCCCCACCCATGAACAAGTTATTCATCCTACCCCCAAGGTAACATTGCTAGAGAAACCAACAATATAGAACTTTCAAACCTGGATGAGAGAATTAAAATATTTTTGTTTTAAATTGTTTGGGGTTTGATTGATTAGCTTCATTCACCTTGCTGTGTAATAAAAATATTCAATGCCCTGGAGTACAATCAGAATGATGAAGTTAGCAAATGTCACAGCTTCATTTCAGCATCTATTGATCCATGAAAGCAAATTACTACATTGAATGCTCTGCCACCGCAATTATTGTGTACATTGAAATGGTTAGAGCAGATTGTAACGTGGCTGTGGGAGTCAGAACTCCTACATTCTAATAATGTCTTTGTTACTAACTCACTATTTGTCCTTGGGCAAATAACTTAACTTCTGTGTCTCCTTTTAGTCCTCTGTAAAATGGGGATGCATACTTTACAGTAGAGTTTTGATCTTAATTAAATGTAATCTTGAAATATAAAGGGTTTTGAGTTCAAGATGAAAGGTCAACAGAAGTGCAAAGTACTATCTTTACTACATTAAAGTATTATGTAGTAAAATACATTATGTATTGATATTTCAATATAGCATATATCTCTTTATGACCTTGATCCTACTCCAATTGAAGTCTGTAACAAAATTCCATTGATTTCAATGATGTATGATCAGACCCTGGTCATTAGTCTTTCATTATGGATTTATTTCCTACTTTGGTTTGAAGCTGGGCAAAAAAGTTATCTGTATAGCTTGAGAAATGTATAGTATATGACACTTGTACATTTAAAATGAATTAATATATTTTTCATTAAAAATACGGTAATTCTGATCCAGACTGATTTGTATCTCAAGTTTGAGCCTGCTATGATTTTAAACCATTTAAAATCGTATTAACTACTGAAAATCAAGGTCATATTAAGTGCACTATAAAATAAAAGCTTGATGAGATTATGTAGCAGGAATTCTTACAATAAGTCAGTTATAAGAGCAATTCCAATTACAACTCTTAGGTGACAATACTTGCAAAGTAGACAGTATTGAAATTGAACAAATATAACCATCCCTTTACTATTTCCTGTTTTCTGTTTGCTAGCTAGCTAAAGAGCCACCAGCTATGGACTCCTCTAGCTATATGAAATTATCCGTTCAGATATTCTCAGTAGCCTCGTTGAATGATTTTAGGAGCAAATGAGAACAGATTTTGCATTAAAATAATTGGATGGTCAATGGAATGAGATGTTGTCCATTCCACACTACTCAGCTAGAGAACCTAGACAGCAGCTGGCTCACTGTTTAAAGTCACATACAATCTCTCACTCCAAGGAAGCTATTTCTAAAATAGCTTAAACATCATAAACTGATAATTGGCTTTCTAAATGAGAAGTAAAAATATTTTGCATTAATATTGCACGCAGTCATGAATAAAACATTAAAAAGTTGCTAGAATGCTTTTTCATTGTATATTTGAACAGTAAGTGCTATCTCCAGGGCCGGCACTTCCATTTAGGTGACCTAGGCGGTTGCTTAGGGCACCAGGATTTGGGGGCATGGCATTTTGCTGCCCTTGGCGGCAATTCGGCGGCGGGGGGTCCTTCCGCACTCCGGGTCTTCGGCGGCAATTCTGTGGCGGGTCCTTCACTCGCTCCTGGACCCGCCGCCAAAGTGCCCCGAAGACCGGGAGCGCGGAAGGACCCCCCCGCTGCAGAATTGCCGACGACGACTGGGAGCGTGGAAGGACCCCCGCCTATGGTGCCAAAAACCCTGGCGCCGCTCCTGGCTATCTCAGTGGTTTCAAAATATCAAATGGCACCAAATACATAAAAGACATACAGTCTCTTGTGGTGTATGATACACCCAGAAAAGGGTCCAAGTTACACTTCATTCCCTGGCCTGCTCATGGGGCAATGCAGCTACCTGCTTCCCCCTGTTCGTGGAAGATTATAAGGTTAAAAGTATAGCCCTAAAATAAAAACTTCTGCAAAATCAGGGTCTAGCATGAAAGTACTCACAAAAGTATTGGGCATGATTATAAAATGGTATGATTGGTTTTAATTCCTATGTAGTATTCTCTAAATTAGCATTTGAATTGTTTATAATCATTGTCCTTTGTTCCTTGGTTAGCATATCATCTGACTGGCCAAATGGAAAGATTTGTTGTGAGTTATATTAAGCAACCGTGGAGTTTTAACAAGAGCACCTGGCAAATATTCAGCAAAGTTCTGATGTCTTCACTTATGAACTTTCCTTACACAGGAACAGACTGTCCTGTAGTTAGCAAGGAAGTTTAAAAATTAAGCAAGATATTTTATCTATCATGTTTTATAGTTTTAAATCAAATACAAACTCAAAAATACATCAAGATGATGCAAGCCTTGATTTGTTTTGGGGCTTGTAGCCCCACTGTATTTGAAAAAGTGCTCGAAAATACTTCCAAGGATAAGCTTTTCAAACACTGGGAAAGAGGAAGGCAACAAATCTAATTTGGGGAATGGAAAGAAAATTCTTCAATAAAAACAAACCAGGACCAGCATGGGCTTAGACTTAGAATCTCCTGTGTCTAGTAGCACATGAGGAAACCCATTTTTCCCTACTGCTTTCTGTCCAAAGCAAGATGTTTGATTCCATCATACATTGTCTCCAGGATGGCAGCATCCTTGTCGATCATCCTACGATAGGTCAATCTTTGTCCTCCACACCACCTCCTCCCTCCACATTCCTTGTGCTTCTGCCAGCGGGTAGCCTGATGACATGGGCAAACCACTGTAGCTGTCTCTGTCTAATTATTGAGTCTCCTGACCTGTGTGCCACAACACTTCCACACTGGTAACACAATCTCTCCCATGAATTCCAAGAGTCATCTTCAACTATGTTGGTGCATGCAGCTTCCTGTTCTGTACCCACATCAAATGCCACATTGCCAAAGTGTACAGTCCTAGTGAGAGGACAATAGCATTATAGTGTGTAGATGTAGCTTCCTACTCTTCCCAATGTTTGACAAATGGAAGAATGATCCACTTGCTGTAACAATTTGACAGGGGAGGGGGAAAGACCACAATGAGGTGTTCGAATTATATAGCATACATAAAAATAAGGAGTCCTGAAAAAGACAGTTCCAATCTACAGTTGTTTGCATTTTATAATCTGAAGGTTTCTTACATAGATTAATATTGTACTAGGAAAATAATAATACTTAATGTTTGCTCCAGGCATTACATCCTCAAAGCACTACCAATTAATTGTTGTGACATCATTGAGGTACATAAGTATAATTTTCACATTGTATTATTTCTAAGATACAGTGATTATTATCTCAGCAAAGGACCTAATCCAAAGTCCACTGACATCATTAGAAGTAGAGCTGGGCAGGAAATGGTTTTCCTGTACCACTAAAATTTTCACAGCTGCGTCAGGGTGAAACCGAGACCTTTTGACTTTTTTCCCAAGGAGAAAACAGAGAGAACACCCCTCCCCCAAGAACAGCCAATAGCCGAGTAATTGGACACTCATCTGTAAGGTGGGAGACCTTGGTTTAAGCCCCTAGATACACACCTGGGACTGGAACCAAGGTCTCTACCCTTCCAAATGAGTACCCTAACCACTGGGCTATTGGCTATTCTAGGAGGGCTTGGTCTCCCTCGCCTTTTGACTGAAATTCTGTACTGGACCTGAGAAATCCTTCCCAACTCAGGATTTAGTCAAATATGATATATTCCTGCAAAAAAGTTTCAGTTTTGATTAAGAGGCATTTTCTAATGAAAAACTATTTCATCAAAAAATTCCCCAACCATCTCTAATTAGGAATCTTCTCACTAACTTCAATGGGCTTTGGATCAGGCCCACAAGGAGGTTAAATGACCTGCTAAAGGCTACACAGCAAGTCAGTGGTAGAATCTGGATCTGAACTGAAAAATGCCTAGTTCCCGGCACTATGTTTTAGTCCACTAGCCCAGTGGTTCTCAACCTTTTCCCCCTTGGGACACAAAAGCCACTCCTGGTTTTGTGACACACAGGATTACGGCATTGTGATTACTGCAAGAAACTTCAAATGGTTTGTGTATACTAGGGCTGGATTTAAGTGAGGCTGTTGCTGGGATATGGGGTTATGCTGGAAAATTGGAATAGCAGGGGTGCAGAGCTCGTGTCTCCTGCATAGAGATGCTACCATGCTGCTTTGTATCAGAGGGTGTCAAGATTTAATATAAAATATAGTACAAATTAAATTTCTTCACAGGTCTTAAAGGCCCAACACTTGAGGCCAAATACTTCATTTTTAGAAAATTAATTTGTTACAATATTACACTCCACATACTGTAACATTTATTTTTGGCTTTGGCATTAGATTTTGCTCTCAAAAGAAGAGAGCTGTTGTGAAATTGTAAGGGACATGTAGTGAATCACAGTGTGCATTCCAAAAGGGGC
Organism: Malaclemys terrapin pileata; assembly: GCF_027887155.1. Taxonomy (NCBI): domain Eukaryota; kingdom Metazoa; phylum Chordata; order Testudines; family Emydidae; genus Malaclemys; species Malaclemys terrapin. Next base: position 51,534,419 of record NC_071509.1, on the reverse strand, counting down.
TTTTAAGCTGTGTAGCAGTTGTGTTCCTTATCGTTTCCAAATAGCTTTTGTTTGCCTGCCAATTCAGCTGACTTGTCCTGCCTTGCAATCCTTTGGGAAGAAAGAGCAGACTTAACTGGCGTCCTTTGGAGGCAGAACTAATGCAAGCTCCTGTGACTTCTGAAGTATTTCAGAATATGTAAAAAGACAAGACAAATTGCAGGTAAAGATATACAAGATCCTTTATGTAGGCAAATAGAAACAGCATGTGCTGTATCACTAAGTTCTAGTGTACAGGGTTTTTTCCCCCCATGACATATATTTGTTTTTCAAGAAAACCACAATGGGATTAGTGAGACAATGAAAGGAATTCCAAACAGGACCAATAATACAAGAACCATATGAATGCTGGGATCAGTTTCAGTACCCTGGAACATACTTTATATACTCCATTAGTGTCTTTGCTAGACGCTGGTCTTTTTGTGAGGCTTGAATACCCAATATTCAGTCAGCTCTTCCTAGAGGAAGCTCACTAAACAAGAACATAATATTAGAAATAAAGCATTTGGAACAACCAGGGGATTTCCTTGTCTCAGGAAAATCAGAAACACATTATTCACTGTTCCAGAGGCTCCTTTCTTCCCTCGTATAATTTTGCAGTTGGATTTTAAAAAGCACATGTGGATTGTGGCCATAGCAAAAGGTGCATTTCAAACACTCCATCTTTTGTTCATTTAGCTTTAAAACATTTTTTGTGACTTCTTCAGCTGCTCTGAAGTATGAAAACATTCATATTATTTTATTCCATAATCCTGTAGTATTTCCAATAATCAATTATAACAAAAGCAAGCTTAACTGCTTCGGGCCTCAGTTTCTCCATGTGCAAACTGAGGATACTAATCCTGACCCATCTTTACAAAGTGGGAGACTGCACTATTAAGTGTAATGTATTGTTATGATTAAAATGGTGGATTTTTAAAAGTTAATAAGTGGTTTTCAGTGTATGCTTTGGATCAGATCAGTCTGTCCAGGAGTAAAAGTTTCAGGGGGGCTTTTTGCAAGGGAAATTCCATGATTTCCTTACAGAGATCCTCCTGCCTTATCCCACTGGGGAGGCAGGATTTGCCCCCTGTGGAAAAGCCACAGCTCACATCTGCTGGAGCCCAGGGGATCCATGGGAGGACAAGGCAATCTTCATGGACCAAGCGTGAAGTGGTTCTGGTCCCCAACAGCACCATCCTCCAGTGGAGCCACTCTCTTGCTGCAATTTCCCCCCTTAGTTAGGAGGATCCACAGGAAAGTGAATACATCCTATAGCTGCAGTAACTTTTTGGACACATATTTTTGGGGCCAGAGTGTGTGGGGAAGATGTGCAATCCCTTCCCACCCACCCCACCCTCCGGACAGCCTCCCTCCCCTCCCCCCACCTCCTGACTTCACCCCTTTTGCCCTCATAGTCCTTGGACTCCATGGAGATCCCTCTGCAGGTTCTATGGGGTGAGGGAGGATGGTGCCACAGAGAAACCTAAGTCTCCTTTATATGTGTGGAGGACCCATCCACATGCGGATCTCAGTGGGCATTATCTGGCCTTTTAAAATGAACCTTATTCCACGAAGAAAAGATTTTTCCTCAATGTACAGGTAATGCAGTGTTTTGTAACAGAAAGGAGCATCTATTACCACAGAGAAATGCAAAATAGACTCCATGTGCAGAGTTGCTGTAGGAGGTAGAGGGATATTTATTATGATGCACTGAGGAGCATTGCTACAGGAAGTTACAAACCAGAATTCCAGCCAAAGTTCTAAGGGGGCAAGTGACAGAAGCTGTGAAATCAGATAAGCTCATGCAAATTCACTTATCTAGCACTAAAAAAACCAGAGCCAAAGCTAACATAGATTTTATGCTAATTTGCAGACCACCACAGACTAACGGGTTAATGGAGGAGCTTACCCATACCTTGCTAACAGTGGTGATAAAATACCCTAAACACCTTCCTGGGAGATTTTGACATTCATTTTGACAAGGCCACAGATGCAAAAACCCCATAATTCATGTCCTCACTTGCCTCTTTAGAGCTCTCCCAGTCCTGGGTCATCTCTGGGCCACCCCACAAAACCAGTGACACCCTGGACCTGGTCTTCAGATTAGATGTCAATATCAAGGACATCCCAAAACAACCACGGCTTGGACAGATCATCCCCTCACTGAGGCTCGCCCAGCTCCCAGACAACAACAACAACAACAACAAACCAATGACCCTGATAGGATTATGAAAAAATTCTTATATACCATCAAAGTCCAAAGCATGTTAAAAGACAGCAGCACTCCAGCCACTGGAAAAGGAACCAAGGATCTGTTGAATTATCATCGTACACTAGCCTTGACCAACAGTACACTGGCCCCCAAGGGTATGTCTACACAACCTGCAGCTGCAAGCTTCCCAGCCTGAGTTAACAGACTTGGGTTAGCAGGACTCATGCTACCACGCTAAAAATAGGTGTGTGGACATTGCAGCTTGGGCTCTGAAGCCTAGCGAGGAGGGTGCCACAACTTCAAAGTGCTGTCTACACAGGTATTTTTAGGGTGCTAGCATAAGCCCTGCTAAACCAAGTCTGCCAACCTGGGTGAGAGGCTTGCTGACACTGGCTATGTAGTCTTACCCGAAATGCCCCCTTCCTCCCCATCACCCACACAGATCTCTTTGATGGTCTGACACCCGGTTTCAGATGAAGCAATAGGGGCAGAAATTTGAGTGCCAATAGGTGGAAACAAAGAACATCTCTGAGCCCTATATTGAGGCTGTATTACAGGCCAAGAGAACCTTCCCATCAGCCTTCATTGAATCTGCCAATCGCTTATTATATCACCCACCTTGTTTGTCTAACCCCGATCTGAAGGAGCTACCCAGGGTAGTAAGCCACTTTATCAATCCTTAGTGCCTGCAGCCCATAACAGAACCCATAACTATGAAGAACTATCATCCTACTTGCTGAAAAGATCATGCACAATTGGAAAGGCTTCTCAGACAGCATGAACCTTTGGGTAGCTCTTCTGTGAGATTGCTCAGGAACAGAAGGTTGGATACTGGGTGATAGTTAGACAGAACCAGCGTATTCAGGGTAGATTTCTTTAGTCTCAGGTCTCTAATATGTGTCTGAGGGAGGAAGGGAAGATTCCTTCTCTGAATGAGGCACTGGCTATTTCAGTCAGGAGTGGCTCCAGTTGTTCATGACTCTCTTTCACAAGCCAGCAAGGGCCTGGGCTAGATTCACAGGTCTATGGTTGAGATTTCTTGTGGGTATCTACTACTTCTTGATGAGTGAATGTGAACTGTGGGAATGCAGATGCCTGGGCTGCTTGTTGGCTGATATAGAGGGAGCACAACAGAACTGTAGGCTGGTCGACCTATCCACCAGCCTGGGAGAACAGTCAGCCACCCCCAGTTCAGTTTGTAGACCTTACCTCAGGGCTTTGCACACACTTGTGCATACACACCAGGGGGAAGGAAGGGAGAAATGTGAAACAATAACAAAAAGCAACGTCCTGTTGTCAATTGAGGCTGTAGGGCCCTCTGGCCTCTGGTAGCTTAATGGTCCAGACCTTCACCAGACTAAGGGACTCTTGCAGTCTTCTGCTGCAGCCTCAGGAGAGTCTACTTCCAGCCCTCTCCTGGTCCCAGGCTCCCCGATGGCGCTGGGGCTCTCTTTTATATCCCCTAGCTAGGAATCATCAGACCCAATCACTTGATACTGTCCAGCTGGATCAGATGATTCCCAGCACCTGGCTACTGAGCTCTTTTCCAGAACTGCTACTTGTCCTGGCTGCTCCCCAGCCTCCCTGGCCCTTAAAGGGGCAACCTGCCCTGTTACAGGAACTTTCTTCCATAAGGGTTAAGTTCATCTGTGCAGGAGACAGAGTTTTCTAAGGACTGTCACAAATCTCATCACATTCCAGGTGCCAGACGCACCTCTTTCATCTGCCTTCTTTAACATAAAAACGAAGCAGCTTGTACATGTAAACAACAAAAATCCCCCCCAAAAAACCCTACCAAACAAAGCATTACTCCACTCGCTCAATTTTCCTCATCCTCATCCTGAAGTGAGGCTGAGAGAGATAACAAACCACATGTGAAGGATGTTAGTCAAGCCACTTAATGCACTGCTGGAAGGTGCTCAGATGAGGGAAGTGATGAGGGCAGGATAAGAACTTATATAGAATAGACTTTATCAATCTTTTACTGAAGTTGCAGTTTCCATTTTGAGATAGGTAAAATATTAAATATCGAGCAAAGAAAAATCCATCTGTACACCGTGTTTTACGAAGTTGTTTTTTACGCCTTTAAATCTAAACCCAGATCACAACCATTGGCACTTGCCAATTCCTAACTTTAAGAGAAGAGGAGTTTGATTACTGTAATCTCTCATCCCAGCTGTGAGGGTAATAGCATGAGCAGAATCCTGCCTTACTGCAAAATACAAGATTTTCTCTAAATATAACAATTCCGTAAATGCTGCTAGTCTGAAATCTAGTCTGAACAGAAACAAGCCAATGACGCATTTATATTCATAACTTGAAAGATATCCGCCTTGTATGCTGTTGATGAATTCAGCCTCTTCTCTCTTTTTATAGCAATGATTCTACACTTAAGGCTGAGTCAGCTTTTATCATTATAATATTATGATTTATTTGTATAGTGATGGTGTCCAGGCACCCCAATCAAGACCAGAGCCCTACTGTTCTGGGTACTATACAAACACATAGAAGATATGGTCCCTGACCTAAGGAACTTACAGGATGGAGGAGAGGAATACTGCCAAATACATATACACACACACATAGGGCTTTTATAGATCAGTTTTGTGCTCTAAAATATTATAATTTCACTCTTCCAAACTAGGGCCACCCACCAATAACCCATCCAGGGGACCAAATTTATTAGGTTATGGGCATGTACATGCATTTTGCACCATTCATTTTCTCTCCCCTACTGGCTCCGTTCTCAGGATCCAGCCTGGGGTTGAAAGTGGTAATGCTATGAACCTTTGAAATTCTTGGAGAGCAGGATTAAGGTCAAGGTCAATTCCCTTCTCAGTGACGAAAATGGAGCCAACAGAGAGCACTGGGACAGGGCAACATGCTTAATATGTGTCCCTGACCCTGGATTTGTCATTGTGGGTATCAGCTTGCCAAACTAAGGAGCTGGACTTGTAATGCTGTTGCAGCCCTTATATTGAAGGCTGATCATTTTTTCATTATCAGTGTTCTTGCTAAAGCAAAGAATCAAATTCTACGCTTGAATGTACCTTCTGGGCTCCTAGAGAAGTCTCCAGAGTTTATTAATCTCATATAAACCAAGACAATTAATTATATCTAGTGGAGGGGAACATTAATACAAAAACTGAACATTACTTTCCATTTAGTTTTGTGGGACATGGGACCGGTTGGTGGCTGCTATTTAATAGCAGGGGAAAAAAAACACTCCAAGACCCACTGCCTATTACTGTGAGAAGACATAAGGGAAACAAAGCCACTGAAGCTAGAAGATCAACAGGAGTTTTATCACTGAGCTCAAGGGGAGCAAAGTTAGGTCAATATTGAGAATCTCACGCACTTTATTGGGACTTTCTATTTAATCAAAGGCAATCAAGCACGTTAGAAAAAAAGTCAGTGAATATCTCAAAAAACTCATGACAGAAATAGGCAGGTTAATTATGGATTTTGTTGATGCTCAGATGTGTGGAGCAGCCCCAGTTCCCATGGAGTTCACCATTTCTCAAGATCAAGCCCATTATCAGTGATAAGTCACAGCACTATCGTATGATAAAGACTCTCCACTGTGTTTATAAGTCAGATAATCACCCTCAGACAGCTACAATGCCCATAAGAACTGGTAGGCCAAGGAACTTAAAAGATGAATTCTTGCCTGACAGTTAATAGAATTTGAACCGCAAGAAGCAAAATTAGAGAATGAGGTCAGATCACCCAGATTGGTTTGGGGAGGGCAGGGAAGGCAATTGGCAATACATTAGTTAAGGGGCAGGATAAGAATAGGAAGCCTTAGAACTTATTAAAACTTTACATATCTTCATGTATATGAGAAAGTGTCTGTGAGAAACAATGAAAACTTTGATGTAATACCAATATTTTAAGGCACAGAGGGAAGGAATTTTCGGTGATGTGTGACCCTGGACTCTCAAAAACTGCTCTCAGCTAAAAAAAATGAGGTAAAATAGCAAAGTAACCATGTAACTAGCTATCAAATGGAGGGAAGAAAATTACAGGCAATCTTGTTCCCATCACCATTTTCTTTAAATTTATGAGGGAATGCATTATATTACCTGAATTAGAGTGGAGTGCTGTGAAAATGATCCTCTTTTCACTATGTGCTTGAAAAAGTTTAACGTTTAAATATGGGAATTGATCAAACAATGTTTAGAAATAAATCACTTGCTAACTTCTTAACTGAGCTCCCCCCTGAGGAAGAGAAATCTGAGCAGAGACATTTCAGGGCGTGATATAGACAGAACTGATTTCTCTCAAGATCTAATAGTATGTCAAGCACTCAGTTGTAAACATCCCTCTTCGCATACAGAAAGCATCTTAACAGTGTTGCCAAAAGGATGGAACCTGACAAGGACAAATTGCAAAGTAGAGATGCAAAAACCCTTCCACATCCCTGATCAATACATATTGTAGGATTAGTGTCAGTTTGAGTCTTTATGATTGATATCTACCAGGAAATCAAAACCATTACAGAGTAGACTGGATGGGAGCGAGGAATAGTAATGGTAAATGGAACTTTTCACCTATGGCCACTGTGACGAACTGGGCCTGTTCTCACTGTGGTCTGTGAATGCTGACAGGGGAGTGTGACTAGGATGGTCTGCATTGCAGGATGGGATCTGCCCGAGGGCGCATACCTGAGTGTGTAACATGAGAACCCAGGAAGGGGTTGAAGGGGAGGCGACTCCTTAGCCCGGGAAACTGAACAAAGGCTGTGGGAGGGGTCGCTGAAGGCAGAGTGCTGGAAGCAGGCAGGGAGAGAGGGCTGGGGGGCAGAGATGGCTCTGACCTCCCAAGGGGGGCTGGGCTGGGATGCCCGGGGACCCCAAGATGGACCTAACTGAGGGGGTCCCTGTTGTCTGTGCCTGCAAGACCTGTCTTGGACTGTATTCCTGTCATCCAAATAAACCTTCTGCTTTACTGGCTGGCTGAGAGTCATGGTGAATCGCAGGAAGCCGGGGGTGCAGGGCCCTGAGTCCCCCAATACTCCATGACAACTGGTGGTAGCGGTGGGATCTACTGCACCCCGTGGACGGCGCTTCCTGCAGTAAGTGACTGGGGAGCAGTAAAACGAAGGGGGATTGACGGGGACCAGGCGTGCTGAAGAGTGAGAGAGAGACGGTTATTACCCCTGGGAGTGTGTGACCAGCGAGAAGGACTTTTGCAGTAACAGGGTCCCCCGGGGGGATCGCAGCGAGTGGTCCCAGGGGCGGAGGAGTCTGCAGCTCGACCCTGGCAGAGAGGCGGTGACCTCGAGAAGGGCTGGCACACTAGGGGGCCCCCTGGGAACTGTGGGGAGCTGTGAGCACACAGGCCGGTGAGTGGCCAGCAGGAAGATGTATGCCAAGCGGCTTAAGAGCGACCTGGTGGAGCTGTGCAAGCAGAGGCGGCTGCGCATTGGGAGGCTCACCAAAGAACAGCTCATTGCCCAGCTGGAGGCGGAAGATCGCGCGAATGAACTGATCCCTGTGTCTCAGGGAAGCAGCCTGGCAAATGCAGCGCAGGCACCAGTGTCTGTCCCAGCTGGGAGTGGTCAGCCGGCTGCTGAGGGCTTCCCAAGACCCCTCCTTCCTATGCCTGGGGGAAGGGTGGGGAGGAGCCCAGCAAATACCGAGGGCGCCGTGACCCCCCCGGCTAGCAGGGGGTCCCCCCGGCGAAGCTCGCCGGCCAGCAGAGGATCCTCCCGGCGGCGTTCGGCATCCGGGGAGCGGAATTGGCTGGAATGGGAGAAAGAGCTAAAACTGAGGGAGCTGGAGGATCGTGAACAACAGAGACAGCATGAAGAGAGACAGCGTCAGCATGAACGGGAGGAGAAAGAGAGACAGCATCAGCGTGAACGGGAGGAGAAAGAGAGACAGCATCAGCGTGAAGAGAGACAGAGACAGCATGAACGGGAGGAGAAAGAGAGACAGAGACAGGAGAATGAGAGACAGCATCAGCGTGAACTGGAACTGGCGAGACTGAGGGGCAGCGAACCCCCGGCTGCGGTGAGTGAGGGGGGACCCAGGACTGCACGGAGCTTTGATAAGTGCATCATGGCCCCATACAAGGAGGGGGAGGACATGGATGACTTCCTGGAGGCCTTTGAGACGGCCTGCGAGCTGCACCAGGTTGATCCTGCGGACAGACTCCGGGTCCTTACCCCCTTACTGGACCCCAAAGCCGTGGCATTGTACCGCCAACTGGAAGAGGCAGAGAAAGGGGACTACGAGCTATTCAAAAAGGCCCTGCTACGGGAGTTTGGGCTGACTCCTGAGATGTACCGGGAAAGGTTCCGGAATCAGGATAAAACCCCTGAGATCTCATATCTGCAACTAGCCGCCCGCATGGAAGGATACGCCAGCAAGTGGGCTGATGGGGCCCAGACGAAGGAGGACCTGGTCAAACTGCTGGTACTGGAGCAACTGTATGAGCGGTGCCCATCTGACCTGAGGCTGTGGTTGGTGGACAGAAAGCCAGAGAACCCGCGACAGGCAGGCCGGCTGGCCGATGAGTTCGTAAAGAGCCGGTCAGGAGATAAAAGGGAGGAGTCCCAAAGGAGCAATCCCACCACAACGCAGAGAGAGAGTCACCATGGGACCTCCCCGTGGGAAAATACAGAAAAACCCCATCAGAGGGGAACATCCGGCATCAGGACCATCCGACCCACTCAAGGGGACCCATGGGACATGGGCTGCTACCACTGTGGCCAAAAGGGCCACATACGGGCCCAGTGCCCCAGGCTCAGGGACAGACTGAGCAGGCCGAACCCACAGAGGGTTGACTGGGTAGAGACCCAGCCCGGCGAGAGGCAGCATTCCCAGGGAAGGGGGGCTGGCAGAGTACCACCTGCTAAGGAGGGAGGAGAGCCCCAGGCTAGCTTCTCTGGGGGGCCAGATGCTCCGGATTCAAAGTTCTCCGTTTACAGGGTTGGCGCGGGGCTGTCCCTGCGGAGCGAGTGCCTTGTTCCCCTGGAGGTGGAGGGGAAGAAAGTTTATGGTTACTGGGACACGGGTGCAGAGGTGACACTGGCCCGGCCCGAGGTGGTGGCCCCAGATCGGGTGGTGCCCAACACCTTCCTGACCCTGACCGGGGTGGGCGGGACCCCATTCAAGGTTCCCGTAGCGAGGGTACACCTGAAATGGGGGGCCAAGGAGGGCCCCAAGGATGTGGGAGTGCACCACCATTTGCCCACCGAGGTGTTGATGGGGGGGGACCTAGAGGACTGGCCAAGCAGCCCCCAGACCGCCTTAGTTGTGACCCGCGGTCAGAGCCGGCAAGGGGCACTGCCCCCTGGCCTTGGGGGGAGGTGCTTTGCCTGAGGCGCGGGACCCTAAGCTGGTGGGGAGGGAACGCCCAGGGACGCGGCTCAGGGAGGCTGCAGCTTCGGACCCAGCGGGCGAGAAAGAGCAGGTGGCCATCCCTGTCCCAGCTGCTGAGTTCCAGGCCGAGTTGCAGAGAGATCCCTCCTTGCGGAAGATAAGGGACCTGGCCGACCTCAATGCGGTACAGACCATGGGACGAGGTGGCCGGAAAAGGTTCCTGTGGGAGAAAGGGTTCCTGTACCGAGAATGGGCTCCCCCAGGGAAAATGGAGTCAGGGGGGATCAGGAGGCAGCTGGTGGTACCCCAGAAGTATCGCCGCCAGCTGCTGTGCCGGGCCCATGACATTCCCCTCTCAGGGCACCAGGGAACCTGGCGTACCCAGCAGAGGCTGCTACGGAGCTTTTACTGGCCTGGGGTCTTTGTTACTGTCCAACAGTACTGCGGATCCTGTGACCCCTGTCAGAGGGGGAGGAAGGCCTGGGACAAGGGGAAAACAGCTTTAGGACCCTTGCCCAGCATAAAGGATCCTTTCCAGAGGGTGGCCAAGGTTAAAAGGGCGGCTCTGGACCAAGAGAGCCCAAAGCACAGACCTCCAGACTGGAGCGCTGGGAGAAGACCACAGCCCAGTTGGAACCCCAGAGGTATGGGGGTGGGAAAAGGGCGCAGGCCGCATAAACCTTCCCACATGCGAACTGCGAGTGCCATCAAGCACCCCCGACCTAAGGGGGGGCGTGAAACTGGAGGGGCCTGGTGTAATTCTCACCAAGGAATGGGAGGGATGCGGGGGCATCCATGGGAACGGGGGTAGGTTCGAACTTCCCCGGGTCACTGGCTAAAGTGACCCTGCTCAGTTCGGTCTCGAAGGGGGGAGAGATGTGACGAACTGGGCCTGTTCTCACTGTGGTCTGTGAATGCTGACAGGAGAGTGTGACTAGGATGGTCTGCATTGCAGGATGGGATCTGCCCGAGGGCGCATACCTGAGTGTGTAACATGAGAACCCAGGAAGGGGTTGAAGGGGAGGCGACTCCTTAGCCCGGGAAACTGAACAAAGGCTGTGGGAGGGGTCGCTGAAGGCAGAGTGCTGGAAGCAGGCAGGGAGAGAGGGCTGGGGGGCAGAGATGGCTCTGACCTCCCAAGGGGGGCTGGGCTGGGATGCCCGGGGACCCCAAGATGGACCTAACTGAGGGGGTCCCTGTTGTCTGTGCCTGCAAGACCTGTCTTGGACTGTATTCCTGTCATCCAAATAAACCTTCTGCTTTACTGGCTGGCTGAGAGTCATGGTGAATCGCAGGAAGCCGGGGGTGCAGGGCCCTGAGTCCCCCAATACTCCGTGACAGCCACCTAGTTCAAATCGGGTCCAAGTCAATAATGACCAAAAATTGTGACTATCTGATAGCTGCTGAGTAGCCTATTAATGATGATGATGTATTATTTGCATTACTGTCATGACTAGAAGCCCCAGTCACGGACCAAAACCCCACTGTGCTTGATACTGTGCAAACACAGAACAAAAAGATGGTCCATGCCCCACAGAGCTTACATCTAAGTATAAGATGAGAGAGAACATGGCCACCACAAGTTTGCACTAATTGGCATCCATACAGACAGTCTCAGCAAAGAAATCAAGGCTTGCAAGTGAATGGAGACTTATTCATAGACCAGTTCAGAAGCACATATGGAGGACTGGAAGGGAAATCTCACACTCTTCTCACAGTTTGAAGTGGGCCAGTTCAGAGGACTATCAGGCCTGTCCTAAAAAGTCCATTTATATATAAAAGCTAATTCACAGGTTAGAACACTCTTCAGATACCCCCATCACAAAACTGCACCACCACATTCCCAGTCATATCATCAAACTCAAATGGACAACCTTAGCTCTGACACATAATTTTCCTTTAAGAGCCAAGAGTCTTTTAATACTACTTTAATACAATACTAAGCAGAGCTGGTTAGAAACTGGTCCCCTCTGCTCCCAGTGGAAAATTTCAACTTTCCATTGAAAAAAACAAAGCCCATTTTTTCTGGTTTCTGTGGTTTTGGTTTTCCAGTGAAAAAATTGAGGAAAGCAGTCACCAAAAATGTCATGTAGATTATGTCTATACATACAGTGCTGTGGCAGCACAGCTGCAGCACGTCTGGTGAAGATGCTCTATGCTGATGGAAGAGAGCTCTCCTGTCAGCAGAAACAAATACCTCCATGAGCAGCAGAAGCTATGTTAGCGGAAGAAGCTTTCCCACTAACATAGCGCTTTGCACACAAACACTTCTGTTGGTGTAATTTATGTTGCTCAGGGGGTGGAATATTCACACCCCTGAGCGACATAATTTTGCCAACATAGGCTATAGAGACATAGCCTTAATCAAAAACAAGTTTCTGTGGAAATTTTTCAGCCAGCCCTATCTACTACTAAAACCCTGTTTACATAAAAGGAATTTGTACTAAGGTAACTATCAATGTGCAAATCCCTAATGGGGTTGTGCTACACCCGTGTAAAAAGAGGCTTATAGTAATATGGCTTACTACAGTAATTTACCTGAGGGCTGGTCTACACTAACCCCCCAGTTCGAACTAAGATACACAACTTCAGCTACGTGAATAACGTAGCTGAAGTCAAAGTATCTTAGTTCGAACTACAAGGTACTACAAGGTCCACACAGGCAGGCTCCCCCGTCGACTCCGCGTACTCCTCTCACGGAGCAGGAGTACTGGTGTCGACGGTGAGCACTTCCGGGATCGATTTATTGCGTCTAGACAAGACGCGATAAATTGATCCCAGAAGATCGATTGCTTACCGCCAAACCCGGAGGTAAGTATAGACGTACCCTGAGTCACATCAGTGTAAGCCTCACTTTACATTGGGCTACTTTAAGGGCTTTACAACTGTAACTCACACAGCTCCTGGTGTGATGTTCTGTCCCCCCTAGTGGCACCGAGACCACTTAGAGATTAATGAGTCTGCTACAGGCTTAGCGAAGGGCCACATGGCTTTTAACTCATGCAGTAGAGGCTCATGCATTTAGCTCTAGAGGTCCACCGGGGTCTGTTGGTGTTACACAGTCGAAAAAGTTATGCCAGCACAGATCTGTCTAATGTAGCCAGGGTCTGACATGTTCTCTCTCCACCACTGAAATAGCTGAATCATACTACACTTTTTCTTGTCTGTTCACACATTCACTGTAAACCAATTTTAACTTTTTTTTTAATTAAAACAGAATTTATTATAGCTTTTCTGTTCAAAAGATTTCCTGCTATTTTTTAATTTGTAGTTCAAAATAGATATTTTTCAAAATCAAATGTCTTTCCTAGAAATGTGAGCACTTTGTGTTGGAGTTAAGATTGTGAGCTTGATTCTGATATTGATGATTAGATGTGTATAGTTTGCATGTTGGGGTCATTTGTATAGGAAGGGAATATGCTGTGTAGGATGGGCGTGGGCATATGTATTCTCTCGGGGGTGAAGATAGATAGCTGGTGGTTGGCTTGAATGTTTTCCTAGCTAGTAATTTCCTTGGTTTTTAGGGCCCAATTCTCAGCTAGTGTAAAAATTATATCAACTTCAATGGAGCTGTGCCAATTTATACCAGCTGAGACCTGGTCCTTAGAGATTGTGTTGGTGGGAAATGCACTTGAGCAATCTTGACTGTAATTTAACTGAGTTTTCTGTGGGGCTCACGCTGCATTCACCACCATGGTGTCTAGCACTCCATAAATATCAGTTTAAATGGGAACCTGGCAGATGAACACAGAAATATTGATAATATAAGGAACTGAGAAAATATGAAATATCCCTTCATCATCCGTAGGATTGAGAGCGTCCTTAAGGAAACTTCCTCCTCAACACAGGCATTACTGCCAAAATGTTCTGCTCATAGGAAACATTGGAAAGCACGGACAAGCAGGAAGATAACATTGATCAGCTAATGTGGCACAAATGTATTTATCACCATGGTCCCTCTTTGGAATCTTCTGCTATAAGGTATGCATGATGCCAGGAAAGGGTTGAATCGGTAGCCCTAAGTCCCAAAATGCAAAAAAGCCATGTTCTTAGGATCCAGAATGAAACAACATTCTGTCCATTTTCAGTCTGCAGGCTTTTTAGGGCTCTGTGCAGGGCACGGATGGTAAACACTTAATAAAAAGGGGAAAATAGGAAGTCTCCTGCCTATTTTCTCATCATGTGTATTAAACTAATTACTCTGTTTTAACAAGGGGGACTTTGTTCTCATAATTTCCAAGTTTCATTCCAAGCCCTGCAGCTAATCATGACTATGGTCACTGATAATGAGTAGTAAATTGTTATAGTCCTTAGAGTCTGATAGGTACATTCCAGTCTGCATCATGCAGCCTTGCTTTTCTATACGTTATTGTTCACAGATGGTAGCTGTCAAATGCGGTCAACTTCATATACACATTGAGAGAGTCACATCCGCATTCCTGGAATTTATGACTGCACAGACCTCACCTTCTAGGGCCCTCAATTCAATAACATGTCATGTCCCTTCAGTCTCACCCTGCTCTAAAATACTTTCACCCACTTATGGGCTTTCCATTTAGAAAAAAAACCTCACTGAGTTATTACAATGTAAATATTTTAATAGAATAGGAAAAAAAGTCTAGCTGGCTTAAAACAGCCTCCATTAATACACTAAGATTAATAGTCAGGAGCTAATGGAGCATTTGTTTTTAAAAGTTTATTTAACTTCACGGTACAGGAAAGTGGATATATATTGGGTGTCATATCATCAGGTCCCTGGGTAACAGTACGTAATGTATGAGATATGTGCTGTAGTTTGATCTTTTAAAAGAATTTATCAACTTAACTTTGGCCCAAGATTCAGAACCTAAGCCCAATAGAAATGTTTTCATGATTGGTTTTAAATTACATTTTAAAAGCATTTGTTTTAAAACAAATATTCCCCTGCAGTGTTTGAAGCTCCAAAATTGCAGCACTAAGAACATGAAAGAGAAACAGACTACAAATAAAATGGAAACTGACTCCCTTAAATGTTCATTGTCCAAACTGAGAGAACTGTGACAACTAAAGAGCATGATGATTGGTGACTAGTAAATTTTAAATTATAAATTTTTATGGTTAATAACCCAAAATGTAATTAATAACCCAGGTAAAGGAATGTGCTTGTTTACAAGTTATGGGTCCCAAATGTCTGTGCCAACCAAGCTAAGGTTTGTGCAGGAAAAGAAGTGTGCAAAGGTGAGTTTCCATTTACTCATAGTCCAGGGTCAACCTCTGGCATAAATTAGAGCAGCCTCAGAGCCCTACAGCTGCTCTAATTTATGTAAATTATTATTTGTATTGCAAAGGCCCTAGTCAAGGCTCAGGGTCCTATTTGTACAGTAGTTAGCACAACACATATAAAGATGGCCCCTGCCCTGAAGAATTTACAATCTAAACCAACAGAAAGCTATAAACAGACAGAGGAAGCAGAAGGTACCAATGAAACAATTAAGAACAGCACAAGAAGCAGTAGTCACTGCACACCAGTTGCCAAATTTTTGTAGTCATCATGACAGAGGGAAATTTGAAAGAGGAAAAATGAGGTGGCTTTTTTGGATGTTTGCAGGGAGCTCTTTCCCAGTATAGAGAGTGGTATGGGAAAAAAAACCCACAAAGGTGCTTGTTGGAAAATTTGACAAATGGGCATTCAAGACAGGCATGATTGGCAGATCAGGTGGCTGTTGACAATACCATAATACACAAGATTTGATTGGTAGAGTGGGAATAGACCACAAAGTGCCCTAAAAGTGAAGAGAAATAGGTTTATTGCTTGTTTTTTGATGTTGTAGAAAAGAAGAAGCCAGTGAGGGACACAAGAGGTCAAAGCAACAAGTTAGGAACATGATCTTTACAGAAGCGTTTTGCATGAATATATGCACAGCTTATTTAGGCTCAGTTATAATGGCCTTCGGTGGCCACTGTTGCAGCTGAAAATAGCCAGAGCACAGCAGCATTCTGGCTATGCCCTGACTGTCTTTTTGTTCTGTATTTGTACAGCATCTGGCATAATGGAGTCCTGGTTCATGACTAGGGCTCCTTGGTGCTATGGTAATACAAAAAATCTGAGCAGTCACACATGCCGTACCTCATTATTCAAAGGGTATGTCTACACTTACCATGGATTGACACTGCGGCAATCAATCCACTGGGGGTCGATTTAGCGGGTCTAGTGAAGACCCACTAAATCAACTGCAGACACTCTCCCATCGACACCGGTACTCCACCAGAACAAGAAGCATAAGACAAGTCAATGGGAGAATTTCTCCTGTAGACCCAGTGTGGTGTAGACACCGCAATAAGTCAACCTAAGTTACATCGACTCCAGCTACATTATTCAACTAGCTGGAGTTGCATAACTTAGGTCAACTTAACCCCATAGCGTAGACCTGCCCAAAGTTAGTATAGCTTCATGCCACAAGCTTATTGGGCCCAATTCTTCTCTCAGGGTTTTACACCAATTAACTCTATTTGCTTCAGTGGAGCTATTCCTGAATTTCACCAGTGTAGCTGGGCACAGTGGAGAATATCTGGCCTGTGAGAAACAGTTTAGCCATCCCATCATAATAAAAGAAAATGACTGGTATGGGCTACTCTTCAGGGGACCTGTAATTCTAGGAATTCCCTCCCTCACTTTTTTTTAAATGACCCCAAGATTTCTTCCAATCTCCCTTGTAAACTGATTTTGAGCTGAAATTTTCTGGAGGGCTTACGGGTCACATATGAATGCAAGTTTTGCTGTGATTTCCTCCATCACTTATATCTCTTTGAACTCTCATAACCATAGAGATGTGTACGTTGGACAAGAAGTTTGTGGGGGCTGGATTGATCCAATTCAGTGTTATACATTTTGAGGCCACAAAGGTTGTGACCTAGACAGCATTTCACAGCAGGACTCCTTTAAAGTCACTTTCAAACAAGAGTTCATCCTGCCCCTTTAAAAAACGTAGCCTGGGACAGCTGGTTGTGGTTGCATAATGGGGGGAATAACATTCTGTAAAACAATGTGTTCTATTGTCTTGCTTCACCTCTCATCTCTTGAGCATCGTGTTACTTAAAAGGGGTGATAACATATCTTGCAAAAGCCAGAATAGAAATAACTGGAAATGTTGCTGTTTTTGTTTTGAGTAAGTGTGCTAAATAATTTCATAATGTTGCTGCTGGATTACTGGCATTCATTTTGGGGGGAAAAGAGAGAGAGAGATGCATTATGAGCTTTAATAATTAGGCTAGGAAATACATACTTAGCCATGTTGCAACATACCACTATAAATAAATACAATACATATAAACATTGTACATTTGTTCTTATTAAATGACAGTTTTCTAATTCCTGGTGACCAAAATTAAATCACAACTCTTCTAACCCTGCCCTGTTCTCTGTTAAAAACCCAAAAGATATGCCATCCTTTTCCACTATTTTCAAAGATCTTTTTAAAGATAAACTTGTATTGTGAAAGTTTTTTGGTTTTGACACACAGAAGGATATTATTTCCAAAAGAGAAGCAGGGAACCCGCCCTTCCTCCCACACATACACACACACACACAATTTTATATAGACAGTAGTATAAGTGGTAAGAAAGTCAATTAGAACCAATTTGACTATATAGCATTTTTTTAGGGAATTTAGTGCTTGTGAAAGGTGACAAATTGACAGCCCTGGAAACTAAACGAGCTCTCTTTCTCCATAGACCATAGGTAAAAGCAGTGCAAGCCTCCCCACAGAGCCAATGGACTATTTTTGGCAAAGCTAAGAGAGAACCCAGGTTTCTTAGGGTATGTCTACACTGCAATTCGATACCCGCGGCTGGCCCATGCCAGCTGACTTGGTCTTGGGGGCTCGGGCTGCAGGGCTGTTTCATTGCTGTGTAGACTTCTGGGCTTGGGAAGTGAGGTGAAAGAGTCCCAGAGCTCAGGCTTCATCCCAAGCCTGAAAGCCTACCCTGCAATTAAACAGCCCCACAGCCTGAGCCCTGAGACTCGAGTCAGTTGGAACAGGCCAACTGTGGGGTTTTTTTTTTGTTTTTTTTGCAGTGTAGACATATCCTGTGATGGAAGACTCAAGTCTTATCTGCATATCCAGCCTCTCAGAATGAATACTCCAAATCTATGTGCTTGCCTATGGCATCTGTAAAATGGGGCTACTCCTGCACATCCACTGACATTTTGTTTTGAGACACACATATGAATGAGCACTATTCAACTGCAAAGCATCATTAAACAAACAAATAGCACACAGGAGTCCTAACAAACAAATGTTATTCAGGAGGCCTCACACTCAGTCCCGTTTTAATCACTAGACAACATTCCACTATCAGAGCCAGGAACAGACATGGAATTCTGATTCCTATCTTTCTAATGCTTCCCAGCAAATAGTTATGTAACCCAACAGCAAAATATCTGTCGTGCCCCTCTCTAATAGGTGGTTCAAACAAAGGATAACAGCCTACTACTGCTACCTGCTAATAGAGTTGCTTCCTTAGCTTAAGTGGTAGAGGTCTGTGCTGTGGATCCGAAGGGTCTTGTAAACACTTTGCTGATGATCCACAGGGGAAGGGGAGGGATGTTACAGTGCCATATGATGGAACTTTTTTTCTTCAGATTTTTTTGGAATGGAATTCTCTAGGTTCAAAAAAATCTTTAAAAGAACATTGTTAAAGTTGCAAAGTCAAGCACTCAATAGCTAAGAAATGCCAGAATTAAGTTCTCCTACAACTTTATTTCTCTGGCCTTGTGCATTATGATACAGTCACTAGTTATATGAACGTACATCATTTTGTCCACAGGACCCTGGGCTCATTTAGTGCAGAGTTTGGACAGTGCTCAGTGAATGAGGCAGCACCTAACAGAATGGGGCTTTAATCCTGTTTGGAGCTTCTGGATGCTACTGTAAGACTAATAAAAAATCAATTATGATTTTCTTAAAGATAAAACATTATGTAAGTACTAAGTATCCTTCTTACTACTGGCTCAAGGACTATAAAGTGATATTTGGGCAGTACACAGATTCCTTCAAGAACAAACAGAAGCATTTAAATCTTTTTTTAGTGTCTGCCATAAAGAGCACCTGAGACATTCACAAAGGGAGCATGCAAATACCTGCAATTCAAACGATGAGTTATTCTAGATGGCCACTCAGAAGAACAAATCATTAATAAAAGAGTCTTGAATTGTACTCCAGCACTAACAACAAGACAAGCTAAAAATGTCCAAGGGACAGGGCTGGCTCCAGGCACCAGCAAACCAAGCATGTGGTTGGGGCAGCACATTTTCAGGGGCGGCATTCCAGCCAGCCTTTTTTTTTTTTTTTTTTTTGCGCTTGGGGAGGCAAAAGCCTAGAGCTGGCCATGGCAGCAGCAGCGGATCCTGCACGGGGGGCCCCTGGGGCTGCTGCGGTTCGCGTCGGGGACCAGTGCCCGCACCTTATGGCCGGGTGGGCTCTGAGCATGGGACACTCGGGCTGGAGGCCACTCCGTGGGGTGCACGGAGCCGCCTGCAGGTGCCGCAGGGTGGCCGCTCCCCAGCGCCACAGCCGGGGCTGGGTGAAGTGGCCTGAGCCACCCAGGGACTGCGGCAGGGCAGCCAGGAGCAGCAGCAGCGGGGCCATAGTGGGGCCTGAGGCGCTGCCGTGTGGGGCTGCGTGCTGCTCTCTGGGGCTCCGCTCCCTATGGGGCTGCCCTGCCCCGGCTCCTCAGCCCCCTGCCGGGTGGTTCCCCAGCTCTGCCCTCCCGGGTCCCGGCCAGTCCTGGAGGCGGGAGCCCTGGCTGGAGGGACCCTGAGCTGAGGCGCGGCTTGGGAGCCCCGCTGCTTACCCCAACCCTGGCAGTACCGGACCGGCTGGAGGCGAGGGGGGAGCAGGCAGAGTCAGCACTGGTGGGGGGAAGTCCAGCACTGGGGTGGCAGGGGGTGCGGGTGGGGGGGGAGCCCAGGGCTGGGGTGGGGGGGCGGCAAAAAACCTAGAGCCAGCCCTGCCAAGGGACTCAATTCTAACTGTGAAAAACCTTTTACAAACATATTTTAAACACCAAAGACACGTCAAAATATAAAAATGTCAGAAGTCCACACAGCCCCTTAGGAAAATGCTGATAAACAAGATTAAAAATGTATTAGCTGTTGCCTACTTTTAAAAGGAAATATGGTCTAATGACATTAGCCTGGGAGACGCAAGTTCCCTGATTTGTCACAGGCTTTCTGCCTGACTTTGGGCAAATCATTTTGGTTTCTCTATGCCTCAATGGGAATAATAGTACCTCCCTGCCTCCCAGAGGTGTTGTGAGGATAAATACATTAAAGATTGTGAGGTGCTCAGATATTATAGTAATAAGGGGCCTTATAAGAACCTTAGATAAATTAGAGACTAGATAGCCTTTTTCAGACTCTTTTCACTCTGACTGTGACAAAACTCTCCACCCTTGCAGGGATAGATTCACCTCTTCTGCTAGCAGCGGCATCCTCAGCTACAGAGGAATCTGTGGTTGAAAGGAGACCCAACAGAGAACCAAGCAGCGGCAGCATGGCTCTGAGCCTGACTCAAGAAAGCATCTCTATTCAGGAAAGCACTTAAGGTCAGGACTGGGTTTAGTGAATTTGCACTAAATGCTAATAATTGTACTTTTATTTGCTCTTATTAAGATGTATGAAGGACCAAAAGCAGATCTGAGGCCCTGATTCAGGAAAACACTTAGGCATGTGTTTCATAGAATCATAGAATATCAGGTTTGGAAGGGACCTCAGGAGGTCATCTAGTCCAACCCCCTGCTCAAAGCAGGACCAATTCCCAACTAAATCATCCCACTCAGGGCTTTGTCAAGCCTGACCTTAAAAACCTCTAAGGAAAGAGATTCCACCACCACCCCAGGGAACCCATTCCAGTGCTTCACCATCCTCCTAGTGAAAAAGATTTTCCTAATATCGAACCTAAACCTCCACCATTGCAACTTGAGACCATTACTCCTTGTTCTGTCATCAGGTATCACTGAGAACAGTCTAGATCCATCCTCTTTGGAACTCCCTTTCAGGTAGCTGAAAGCAGCTATCAAATCCCCCCTCATTCTTCTTTTCTGCAGACTAAACAATCCCAGTTCCCTCAGCCTCTCCTCATAAGTCATGTGCTCCAGCCCCCTAATCATTTTTGTTGCTTTCTGCTGGATTCTTTCCAATTTTTCCACATCCTTCTTGTAGTGTGGGGCCCAAAACTGGACACAGTACTCCAGATGAGGCCCCACCAATGTCGAATGGAGGGGAATGATCACGTCCCTCGATCTGCTGGCAATGCCCCTACTTATACAGCCCAAAATATCGTTAGCCTTCTTGGCAACAAGGGCACACTGTTGACTCATATCCAGCTTCTCATCCACTGTAACCTCTAGGTACTTTTCTGCAGAACTGCTTCCTAGCCGTTAGGTCCCTAGTCTGTAACAGTGAATGGGATTCTTCGGTCCTAAGTGCAGGACTCTGCACTTGTCCTTGTTGAACCTCATCAGGTTTTTTTGGCCCAATCCTCTAATTTGTCTAGGTCCCTCTGTATCCTATCCCTACCCTCCAGCGTATCTACCACTCCTCCCAGTTTAGTGTCATCTGCAAACTTGCTGAGAGTGCAGTCCACGCCATCCTCCAGATCATTAATGAAAATATTCAACAAAACCGGCCCCAGGACCGACCCTTGGGGCACTCCGCTTGAAACCGGCCGCCAACTAGACATGGAGCCGTTTATCACTACCCGTTGAGCCCGACGATCTAGCCAGCTTTCTATCCACCTTATAGTCCATTCATCCAGCCCATACTTCTTTAACTTGCTGGCAAGAATACTGTGGGACACCGTATCAAAAGCTTTGCTAAAGTCAAGGAATAACACATCCACTGCTTTCCCCTCATCCACAGACCCAGTTATCTCCTCATAGAAGGCAATTAGGTTAGTCAGGCATGACTTGCCCTTGGTGAATCCATGCTGACTGTTCCTGATCACTTTCCTCTCCTCTAAGTGCTTCAGAATTGATTCTTTGAGGACCTGCTCCATGATTTTTCCAGGGACTGGGGTGAGGCTGACTGGCCTGTAGTTCCCCGGATCCTCCTTCTTCCCTTTTTTAAAGATGGGCACTACATTAGCTTTTTTCCAGTCATCCAGGGCCTCCCCCGATCGCCATGAGTTTTCAAAGATAGAATCATAGAATATCAGGGTTGGAAGGGACCTCAAGAGGTCATCTAGTCCAACCCTCTGCTCAAAGCAGGACCAATTCCCAACTAAATCATCCCAGCCAGGGCTTTGTCAAGCCGGGCCTTAAAAATCTCCAAGGAAGGAGACTCCACCACCTCCCTAGGTAACGCATTCCAGTGCTTCACCACCCTCCTAGTGAAATAGTGTTTCCTAATATCCAACCTGGACCTCCCCAACTGCAACTTGAGACCATTGCTCCTTGTTCTGTCATCTGCCACCACTGAGAACAGCCGAGCTCCATCCTCTTTGGAACCCCCCTTCAGGTAGTTGAAGGCTGCTATCAAATCCCCCCTCATTCTTCTCTTCTGGAGACTAAGCAATCCCAGTTCCCTCAGCCTCTCCTCATAAGTCATGTGCTCCAGACCCCTAATCATTTTTGTTGCCCTCCGCTGGACTTTTTCCAATTTTTCCACATCCTTCTTGTAGTGTGGGGCCCAAAACTGGACACAGTATTCTAGATGAGGCCTCACCAATGTCGAATAAAGGGGAACGATCACGTTCCTTGATCTGCTGGCAATGCCCCTACTTATACAGCCCAAAATGCCGTTAGCCTTCTTGGCAACAAGGGCACACTGTTGGCTGCAGAAAGGGTGGCCAGCACATCCTTCTGCCTGCACCACTTCCTGCAGCCCCCATTGGCCTGGATCAGCGAACTGTGGCCAGTAGGAATCGCGATCGGCTGAACCTGCGGACACAGCGGGTAAACAAACCGGCCTGGCGCACCAGGGGCTTTCCCTGAGCAAGCGGCGGGCCTAGTTTGAGAACCACTGGTCTAAAGGGTGCTCTGCGACTATCTTCCTCTTCACTGATCTCCCAGGCACAGCAGTCTTCCCCCGAGTTACAGCCCTTTTCCTTCCTTCCTCTTTTCATGGTACAGCAGTCTCAGCATGTGAGGCTATGACCGCTACTTATTGCAGTTTTTGCATAAGTAAATACCTATGTCCTGTCAGCCAGTCCTGTGTCGTTAAAAAAGTGAAGTAATGCTTTTTAATGCTACCCCTCTTTCCTGGTGCTCTCACCAATCCTTTAAGACTACATTCTTTCAGCTGGAGTGGTCTCAGTTCTTCATAAAGAGTCTTTCTTTCTGTGTAATTCTCCCTGCATTTATCACAGCAGATGATCAAATGTTTCTTGGATTTTGCACGTGTTGCAAAACCCGTCCTTGTGCTTGTTTAGTAAATGTAAATTACCATTCAGATTACAGTGGCCTGTTAGCACTTTAAGTACAATTATGTCACTTCTTCTAGCATAGCTATGGAGTATACCATTAGCCTCATGTTTAGGACATATTTCATAGAACCTTTGTCCTCTTTGGTCCATAGTTTTTTGCCATTCCTTCTTAAATTCTCTCTTAACCAAACCTTTGAAGTCCTCTTTATTCAGCAGGATCTTTATATCGACCTCCTCATTTTTTAAGGCCTGTGTTGTCATCTCTAGAGCTGTCAGTATAGATTTGGCAATGCTGATCCCATTTGCCATATATAAACTCACAAATCATAGACATCATATTTGAAAATCCTGCTCATCTCTTTGTTTTATCATATAATTCCAAATCCACAGCTGGAGAGACAGCCATCCAGCTATGGTTTGATTTCCCATGACTAAAGATTTTAATTTCTTCCAGACCTGCCTTTTCACCTAAGTCTTTTACCCACCTTTTGACCCTGTTAGCACGTAGGAGTTTGTGGCTCCCAGTTACTTCTTGTCTATTTAATTCCCAACAGTCCTCATATATTCGGTTAATACTCTTATCTTCACTATTTCCATTAACCTTAGCCCAAAAGGTTAAATCTAACAAGTTCATCCTGACATGTATAGGCATTTCTCCAGTTGCTACCGACAGCACACACAATGGAGTCAAAATACTCGCACCACATGTGATTTACAGAGCTTGGGCCTGGATCAGCTCTAATTTTTTTAGTGTTAATTAAGAAGCTGAATTAAAGGCGTGGCATCCATAATGTATAACTGGTTTTATTAATTCCCTCTACAGTATCAACAATTTGTTCTTATTGGCATCCCACTTGTTCCCAGCAAAACTTTTAAACAGAATCTTTACATTTAGTCTTGACCGTTCCAAGTTGGTTTGTTACTGAAAATAACTCCTCAGAATGTAAAATTTTGAACTACCTGTATTTTTTCTGTATAGAGATATAAGTTCCATTCTCCCCAATCTTCCTTTTTGTGAAGATTGTTCCCTTTGTTTTAGCAGGTGAGCACTTAAATCCCCAAGTATCTTCCCATTCTGAAATCCCGAAGTGCCTCATTGGTTCTCTCCACAGCTATCTTAAATCTTCTGTGTTTGACCCAAACAGCACAGTCATCTGCAAATACAGTAATACCTATTCCTGCTCTTGTACTCTCTGGGAGATCATTAATTGTAATGTTAAACAAGGTGGGCTGATAACATTCCCCCGTGGAGTGCCATTAGTAAGTTTACAAATATTTGACAAGCCGTCCCCACTCTGACTTGTATGGTTCTATCATTTAAGATGTCTTTTATCAACCAGAATATTTTTCCTCTTATTCCAATTGTGACCAGTTTATACAGCAAGCCTTCCCTCCATAGCATGTCATACACTTTTTCAATGTCCTAAAAGACAGCTGTCAAACTCTGTTCCTCATGGTTTTTGCATTTCTAATCTTACCATATGATCAGCTGTGCATCTTTCTTTCCTGAAGCCACTTTGTACACAGTTTATAATTTAATTTTTTTCCAGCCATGCTACTAATCTCTCATTTATCATTCTTTCCATAATTTTGCCCACACACAGTGGGACAGCAATAGGTCTATATGCATCAGGTCTTGTTCATAATTTGCCAGGTTTTCCTATCAGTATAACCATCACTTGCTTCCATTTTGCCAGTAATATTCTTTTCCCCCATATCTTATTACATAATTTCAATAAACTCCCTTCCGGTAAACTGCTAAACTCCCTTCCAGCAGGTGCTTAAGCATTGCATTACATATGCTATCTTTACCTGGGGCTGTATTTTTACTTTTGTCTATAGCTTTTTTGAGTTCCTATATGCTGAAATTTTCATTCAGTACATCATCTTTATATTCTACCCAGCCATGTAAGAACGCACAGTTTTCTTCAACAAGTGTTAGTTTTTGTTCACAAAACTCTTTCCTTTGAATTTTATCACTACTAACTTTTTGGAACTCTTTTGATAAAATGTTCACTTTTCCTAAATTAGAACTTTCCAATTTATCATTTACCATAAGACCAGGTATAAACTGGATTTCTGAGTTTGTGGCAATTTAATGTTGTCCATATAGCTAGGATGGCTGCTGCTACAATTCCCTTTATTAAATTATCATGAAATTTGTCTAGACTATCACTTATACAATTGGTGCTTTGCTACTCAGCACAGTTACTCTTAAAGAGCCCCCAGTTTGCTTTTCTAAGATTCCAGGTAGGAATTTCTTAAGTGTTCTCAATGTTACTTAGGTCTTGATATGTAATTAGCATAGGGAAGTGATCACTTTCCATTCCATCTTCTTTATAGATTTCCAAGCTGCATTTACTTGCTGTATTGCTTGTTGCAATTCCCAGATCAAAAAACGAAAAGGTTTCATCCACCAGATCAATACCAAGTTGTGCTTGTCAATGAACTGTTCCAGGTATTTGCCATTATAATCAGTTTTTCTGCTTCCTGATATTTTGTCATGGCTGTTAAGATCTCCACAAATAATATACGGGCCTTTGGCACCCTTAAGTAACTCTTCTAATTCTAGATGGTCTATTTTTATTTACATGGATTGTAAACATTATAGATTTGTATAAAGGTGCTATTATTCTGCAGAGGAATCTCAACAGCTTTGTACTCAAAACTTAAGTTTGTACATCTATGACAATGTAACTAAGACCTTCCTTAATAAATATATAGACCCCTCCCTCCTCTGCTTGTTATTTCTCTGTCACATCTGGTTACATCATATCCTGGAAGTCTAAACATCAGTTTTCTTGCTAACCATGTTTTTTGTACACATATCACAACAGGTTTGTTTTCCATTTCAAAAATAGTTTTGTGTAATTCCGGACCATATCTTGTTAAACTATGTGCGTTCCAGGAAAACAAGCTAGAACCATGTTGTTTAAACTACCTTATTACTTTCGTTTAAAATTGCATGAATGTGGTCTCTTGAAAGATTGCCTATGTGCAAATACTTTTAAGACCATAAGAATGGCCATACTGGGTCAGACCAAAGGTCCATCTAGCCCAGTATCCTGTCTTCCAACAGTGGCCGGTGCCAGGTGCCCCAGAGGGAATGAACAGAACAGGTAATCATCAAGTGATCCATCCCGTCGCCCATTCCCAGATTCTGGAAGAGGCTAGCCATCCTGGCTAATAACCATTGATGGACCTATTCTCCAGGAACTTATCTAGTTCTTTTTCGAACCCTGTTATAGTCATGGCCTTCACAACATCCTCTGACAAAGAGTTTCATAAACTGACTGTGCATTGTGTGAAAAATACTTTTCTACTGCTTTTGTTATAATTTTTATTCTTTCAGTCTTCTGCCTAGTCTGTAAATTGCAATTAATCACTTCTATCATAAATGCTATAAATTACCTACAAGCAGTATGTCTTCATCTATGTTGTACAGTACATCCCCTATATTATCTTTCCTGCCCCGAGCTGAGTGTTGTTGTACCAGTAGTTCTTTTCCCTCACGGGCATTTCCCTCCCAGGGCCGGCTCCAGGGTTTTGGCCGCCCCAAGCAGCCAAAACCAAAAAAAAAAAAAAAAAAAAAAGCCGCGGCCGCGATCACGATCTGCGGCGGCAATTCGGCAGGAGGTCCTTCACTCCGAGCCGGAGTGAGGGACCGTCCTCCGAATTGCCACCGAACACCTGGACCTGCCGCCCCTCTCCCGACCGGCCGCCCCAAGCACCTGCTTGAGAAGCTGGTGCCTGGAGCCGGCCCTGTTCCCTCCTTCTCCACTTCCTGTTGTGAATATCCTTTGGTGGCTTCTGCATTGGATATTTTATGAATAGTTTTAATTTTCTGTATCTCTCTAGCTCATTCTGCTGCCACACACGCTCTGTATGCTGCACTGTGCTTATCCCCACAATTGTTGCGGTTTAGTTCTATTCCTTCCATACAGTTCTCATACTAGTTTTCTCCTACACATTTACCACACCTCATTTTCCCCTGACAGACAGCTGCCATATGCACTAATCTTTGACATTTACAACATCTCAATGGGGTCGGCATATATGGTTTAACCCAGAAGAGTTGATATCCTATAGTAACCGTATCGGGTAGTGTTACATCTTTAAATGTTATTTGGATGGCTGTGGATGGTTTTACTCTCCCCCTCTCCTGCTAATCTGTCGCTTAACAAGCAGCACTAAGCTTTACTTATACCCCTTTTCATTTCACCCTCGTCATGCCTAGTGGAACCTCATACATTACCCCTCTTGCTTCTGTCAAGAATTTAGGTAGCTGACAAATTACTTTTATTTTCCCTATATTGTAGTTTTAAGAAGTTTCTTAACCAGTTCCTTACGTGTATATTCCACTAATAAATCTCTGCCCTGCATTTTTATAGCTCTTAATATATTTCTGATACTTTACCTAATCCATTCTGCTGTTTCTGAGGGATTAACATCACTTATCTTTACATCTTCAGCCAGTGATTTGATAATTATAAGCCATTGTTCCTTTTCCTTACTTTTTTTTCATCCCCGCCTGCTCCCTCTTCTTCAGATACAGATACTTCTATTCTTTTTTTCCTTCTTCCTAATCTGAAGCCATTCCTTACATCTTCTTCCTCATTTTCCAACATAACTTCTAGCCTGTCCCTCTCTGCCTGTATTTCCAGCTCTGTTCAGCCAATCAGCCACCAGCCCAAACTGCCCCTGACTTCCACACCCCAGCTTACAGCCAGCCAAGCCAGTAGGTGTCCCAAGCCCAACCAGTTAGCCCATCACTTCCTGTAGGGGCTTTCCCCTTTTAAGCTTCCTCCCTCCAGGCAGAGCAAGCCTTGCAGGTGTGTCTGGTTAGTGCTGGCTGAGCCCAAAGGAGCTTGTTAGCATCCTTTCTACTAGGGCAGGGGCAGGCCCACTCACAGGACTGCAGAGAGAAAATATGGCACTCAGGAAACCTGAGCTCAATTCCAGCTCTGTCTTGGATTTCCTGTGTGATCTTCAGTATGTCACTTAATTTCCTTGGCCCCAGTTCAGCAAGGTAGTTAAGCATGTGAGTAATCCCATTAATGTAACAGAGCTCCTGCAGTGCTTAAAGTTACCCATGTGCTCAAGTCCTTTATAGACTCAGGGTCTTTGTGCCTCAGTTCCTCACCTGTAAAATGCTCCTACCTTTTGTATGTCTGTTCTATTTAAAACTCTAAACTTCTCAAGGTGAAGACTGTCTCTGACTGCAAGTATTTACAGACTCTAGCACCCTGGGGCCCTGATCTCAGTCGATGCTAGTATATTACAAATAATAATAAATAATTATTTTTAGTATGCATAACAAAGGTGATAAGATTTTAGAATACTGGCTTCAGTGTTTCCTAAATGGAAACACAGGGAAAGCTCCCTGTCACTCTGAGTCGTATTAAAATTCAATATGATATTTTCTCAGCATGAAGAGGCATGGAAAAATTTAAAGAATAAGGCTCTGAGTTGAAAAATTAAAACAGCTTTTTATAGAAGAGGCAAAATATTGCTGTGTCTTAATCACAGAAGAATGTTTGCTTTATATCTTTAATAGCTCTAATGATTACTGGTATTATGGACTGTGGAGACAAAACGTCTAAAATAATTATTAGAATTGGGCCTCCACTATATCCCAAATCTAAACAACCATGAATGCAAAGGGTTCTCAAATTCTGGACCCAGATGTGTATCAAAACTTTGCCAGTGGTCCCTGTCTTTATAAAGTCTGAACCAAACCCCAGGATCTGAACATTCCTGACATTTCAAAATCTAAATCCAGACTTTTCAACCTGTGTGCATCTCTAAATTGGATTATTTCACCCTAAACATGCATTGATTATGCTTGTTACAAACAGAAAAGGCAAAGCAGTTTTTCCTGTTTATATACTGGTTACAGCTTAATTCTAGTGCTACAGTGGAACCATTGTACTGCAGATTTCATGCTGACATGCACATTCCTTCAGGTGTGATAGGGTAAAGGAATTAAGACCAAGCTTATCAAGAAGAATTGTGGAGGTGCACAACAGAACATGTTGCTCTTACAGCGATGATGGGGCAGCATTCTTCTCACATATCATGGCCCAATTTACACAGCAATTGCTGAGAAACACACACAGAGTCTATTTTCTGATCCAAAGTGCATAAATAAAAGCATTTTCTAAGGTGAACAGAAATGATTTTCAGCTCAGACTGCATCTCTTCCCCCTGCCAAGAGACTTGAATAGGAACATTCCACTGCTGAACAATCCATGGCGAAAAGGATTTATAATTAGATGCAAAGGCAACAGAGTAAAACAAAATTTAAAATTTATTCACAAAACCTGCCAAAGATTAGTTTGGAAAAACACCTGTTAATTCTTAGCACAGTCATGATTTCCCAGGTGACATTTAACTCCAGGAGATTTAGCCAGTTTCCCATTATTTCAGATGGGTTGCTGGGTGTGGGCAATGGGTGTTGTGATAGGAAGAATTTCTGTTTGGGAGGTGGGGCAATGTTGGGACTCTTGGAAGGAGAGCGTTCAACCCAATCCAACCCTCTAACTCTCTCCTCCCCTGCATGCCTATTGAGACTGGCATCCCCACCTGCTGGCACAGCTCAGGCTGGGAACAAAGAAGGCCAAAGAAAGATCACATTGTAAGGTCAGGCCAAGAGCAGAGAAGACGCCTCATGCTGATAGCTTAGGAGAGACAGAAAGCAGGCAGGCAGCATGAGGTTATTGGCCTGCTCAGAGGGAATATGTGCACCAGCACTCAACAGAGTCTGTAAGGTCTCATATGGTAGCAAGAAGGCCCAAGAAGCTGGGCCCGATAGTGATAGATAATGAGTAGGACTGGATTCGAGTGTACTCGTTTCCATTCCTTCAGTAAAGCACATCTAGTGCTCTAATTGCCTGTCTAAACTAGGTAAATGATCTCAGCAACACTCCATTCCCAAACTGATGCTGAACAGAGTTTGGCCCTGCCTATATGTAAGGGGACTGTTATCCCCTTACTAACATTCAGTGGGGGTGTTTTGGTTGGCTAGCTCCCAGTACCAAAAGGGGAAGGGTGGATGAGAAATCAGGACCCTGAGACTGACAGTCCCCAGGGGCAATGGGGAAAGGCCAGCGCTCCAGGTCAGCCTGATTGACAGGACGGGCAGGCTAATCAAGGAGGCAGGAGGCCAGGGGGTCCCATCCTCTGTGTGAGCTGAAATTGCCTGGGTCAGACAGAGTGGGGCCGAGCTAAGGAGAGAGCAGGGGCCCAAGCTAAGCTGCTGGGAGCAGAGCTGCAGCCCCAAAGCCAGAGTACAGCCCAGAGAGAGCAGACCTGCCCTGGGGGCAGAGCTGTAGCAACCGGAGCCAGAGAGGCCAGAGAAGCAGCTCAGGGAGCTGGAGGCAGAGCAGCAGCAGCAGCCGTGCTGAGGCAGAGTGGTAGAGCCGGAGCTGGGGCTGGAGCAGTCCAGAGCTGGGTGCGGTGAGCAGCTGGGGAGAGCGTGGGAGACCCTGGGCAGTGGGCCCAGCACAGGGAGACACCTCAGCCAAGAGGCTCTGTAGGCCAGACTTGGAGGGGGATTGTAACCCTGACGGGGCACGGGCGACGCTGGGAAGAAGGGTCCTGCCACCTAGAGCCTGAGAGCATATGGCCACCACTAGAGCAAGTGTCTGAACCACAGCATCCCTGCAGCACAGCCAGAGGCTGAGAAGGAGCCTGGGACCTACAAGGAACAGACTGTGAACTGCCCTGACGTTCCAGAGACACTGTTTGTGACGTTCCCTGCCACAGAGCAGGGTGATGTATTTCCTTCAACCTTTCCCATTTTTCCTTATTCCTTTTTAAACTAATTGTTAATTAAATAAACTGTATTGCTTTAAATCGTATGTAATAATCAGTGAGTCAGGAAAGCATCTAGTGCAGAGAGAGTACCCCGGAGTGGGGACACCCTAGCCCCTGACCTAGGTGACCACAGCAAGGTTGGGGGTTGAGCCCCTCAGGAATATTGGGCCCAGCCTTGTTGGGTTACAAGGACTCTGCCAGACAGGAGAGTCAAGGGGAGTCCTCGAGGTCAGGGAGGCCTCTGGGTAAAGGAAGTGGGAGCGAGGACTCAGATCCTTTCGCTAGTCCATTTCACTGGGATAGTGCAGAAGCCAGGAAAGTTCCTCACAATAGCGGGACCATTCCCCTGCTTACATAACTCTATTCTGGATAATAATATATTTTCATTCACTGAGACCAAAAGCATACAAGAGCCTCAGTAGAACATGGTGTCCAGCATGCTTCCTGGGAAGTCGTTGAAAACATCTCCCTTAGCAGTCAACTTCTATAGTGCCTTCCCCCTCTGGTTTTCTTTCAAACAAACCTTTGTAGCCAAAGGCAGGGCCAAGTAGCAGGTAAAAAGCTTACTTTACAGATGCAGAGATCAAAATCTTAATCATTTTAAAATTAACTTTATTTTCCCACCATACCTCATTGCTACTTCTGACAGACACTTGAATTTGGGGTATATATCATGTCCACTTTTAAGTCCCTCTTAAAGACCCCCTTATACTGTTTTCAGTGAATCATATTAACTTGTACATAAATTGCCATCTGCTGTTCCTCTCTCCTTAACATCTGTCTACTTGTCTGTCTGTCCATCCAGCTTTAGACTGTAAGATCCTCAGAGCAGGGTTCATCCTTCTTGAAAGTTTGGAAAGTCATAACACATACCATGAACCAATAACAACGCATTAGTAATTGCTATAATTAATATTAAGCGTATCACACTGTGCATCAAAGTGGTATGTTTTATAACTAAGTTAGATCTGATTTACACTGTCATGCTGTTGTATTTTTATACTTAATTATTGCCCCAACTCCCCAAAGCTAATTTTCTTTCATTAACAGCAAATGTGTATTTTTTCCCCTGCAGCTGACTATTAGCAGTAGAGATTGGGCACAGCATGCGAGTGCCCTCTTCTGTGAAGGGACAGTCTCTGGGCACATGCACAGTTCTCCAGCAGGCCAGGACCATGAATAACCAAGTAAATTATTTTGATGACTGAATTAGAGTTAATCATGACAAACACAGTATAAATCAAAGTCTTCCAGTTCCAGTTGCTTGAGCCCAAAAGTTGTTACCAGTGGATGACTGATAGGCTAAGTGATATTAATTTGGTGATCAGTCTAGTCTCCAGCAGATGTTCACATCAGGACTAATGCTCATTGTGCTAGAAAGTGTTCATTTTTGCATTTCCTCTTCCTCCATCTGTTTCCCTCCACCATCCTATTTGTTTGTTTCATGCATCTGTTGTGTTCTGTAATAACCTAGCTCTTTGGGACTGGGTTGGTCTTTTTACTAAGAATTTGTACATTACCTAGTGCAATCCTTGAATCAGTCCCTATGGCACTACTGTAGTACGGTTAATAGCAATAGAAATCACTACAGTAGACATACTGGTCAGCAGCTTGAATAGACACACTTTAGACAAACTGGCTCCTCCTTATTTTCATCCCAGTCAAGGTTTTAGGCACATACCCTTGTGGAACAGTAGGAGAAGGGTCACACTGTTCTAGTTCTATGGACAAACAGAAGGCTTCGAACACCAGCACTGACAACCTGACATCATTCACAAGAACTGAACATTTAAATAAAAAGAAATGTAAAAAGTACAAGATGTCTAAGAAGCTTCACTGGAATGGAATGTGTGTTGAATTGGGCCTTTGGAGCATTTAATTTGTACACAACAACCAGAAGAGTTGCTCAAACAGAAAAATAGATCACCAAGAGCTACAGTCACAAAGGGACTTAGGTGCCTAAGTCCAACATTTTAGGCTCCACTGGGATTCACAACCCCCAACTACTGCCTAACCCTATAGGCACTTAAATACCTCAGGCACCTAAATTTCCACCATTAAAGTTCCTGAGGTGCCTAAATTTCAGTAGCTGAACATCCGCGCAGCCCTTAAGTCCTGATGCCACTCAGCAACTCAGCATCTAGCTCATATTCAAGCTCCAGCAGGATTTACAAATTAGGCATTCTCCTGCCCTTCTTGCCTTTGGGACCCGGTAACCAGGTGTACTCAGCACATATGAATCCACACAAAATGGCGGAGAAGGAAGCGGTGCTGCCTTCCACCCCTTATGATCTTCAGCCCTGTGTAGCAGGGACTGAAACCTGGGCATCCTGTGTCCCAGGGAAGTGACCTAACCACTAGAGTCTCTCTCTGGCTCAGTGTATGTTTGTTTATTCCAAGTGGCACAGCTTCAACAGGAGAGAGGGAGGGCGCCCCACACTAGAATATCCTATAGCTTAGGGGTCAGGACACTCGCTTGAGAGGCAAAAGATGTAAGCTCAAATCTCTTCTCTCCATCAGGTAGAAGGGGGAACTGAATGTGTGTCCCACATCCTGGGTGAGTGCCATAACCATTGCGCTAAAGGTATAAGAGTGGGAGGGGCACCTCCACTGCCTCCTCCAGTGTTTACTGCAAACAGCTTAGGTGCCCTACTCCAGGAGAGGGTTCATGGCTGTGAATCCCAAGTGGAGATAGTAGGCACCTAAGTCCAGGGCAGAGAGAGGCACCTAACTACCTTTGAGGGGCTGGCCTTAGACCACACCTATCTCCTCAGCATTTCCTGCTGGATAGTTTAGGCCGCTCCCCACTCAGCAGTTTGGCTTTTGTGAATCCCATTCTTAGGCGACTAACTCTTCCTAAGAATTGCATAGGAAACCTGAGTGCCTAACTCAGGTTTGTGAACATCAGGGCCCCTAAAAAGGTTGGGTGCCGTGACACTCCCATTGCAGGGCCTAAGTCCCCTTTGTGAAGGTAGCCCCAAGAACACAAATGGGAGCTTGACCTCTGCTGTATCCTTCACCTTAATGTTCAAATGAGATTTCTCTTATAGAGGAGTTGCATCCGAAGAAGTGAGGTTTTTACTCACGAAAGCTTATGCCCAAATAAATCTGTTAGTCTTTAAGGTGCCACCAGACTCCTTGTTGTTTTTTTAGAGGAGTCTATAAGCACTCTAGTCCAAATATAAGTAGACATCACTTTAAAATGGAAACCTAATTTGAACTTTACTGAGCCAGTAAGAAGTATACTTGGAAAGTCATCAGAAATTTTGAAAACAGGTCGACTTGGGTGTCTGATTTATTGGCACCCTGCAGTCAGTTCTTACTTTCATTGTTCAATACTTCAACATGTCAACTGAAAAATAATCATAAGTGGTACAGTGTGATGGTGTTGAGGTCCCTGTCCTCATGCCACAGCAGGAAGGAAAGCAGACTGACCGTTTTTTTTCATCCATTAGTGATATGTGTTATGGATGGGAAAAAACAGTTCTCGAGTTGGCTCAGGGTAGACCCTTGAATTCAGGCAGTGAAAGGTTCAGGCATAGAGACCTTGTGGCCTCTTTTTTAAAAAGGACTCTGAGAATGAAGATGTAACTTCTTTCCCTGGGTTATTTTAAGGGTTTGCAGAACACAGAGAGTGGAAAACAGCACCCGTGTACTCAGGCAGCCTGTCCACAGAGGGCAGCAACATATAATAAAAGGGATGGTCTAATTAACCACAAAACTGTAGGGGAAATATTGACTGGTTCTAAAACGGGGCTGATAAGATTGTTATTAGTGACTATTTAGCATGCTGACCAAGTACCTCAGTCACCAAGCTCTTGCAGTTATGGGCTATAAACAAAGGCAAAAGAGGTGAAACTCAGCCCTGATGACAACAGACGCAAGAGCAAAATTTATATTTAATCAGAGGTGGTACTAGATCCCCCAGATATGTTTTTAAGTTAAAATCAGATGCCTAAATGGGGGAGGCATTAGGAGTCCTCCCCATAAAAGTCTCTAGTAGCAGCAATGCTCACCAAGAGGAACTAGACCATAGTAAAGTGGGGATGTCAGCATGCAGCAAGGCCCAGACAGAACAGGTAGAGATGTGAGGGAGGAAGAGTCCAAACCCAAATGATAGAGCATACAAAATAGGATTCTAGGAAGCATATTTCATAAAGAAAGAATGGAGGTCAATCTCCCATTTGTGTCCTAGGAGCTAGATTCACAAAGGGACTCAGGCACTGCAGTGCGGAGTGTTGCAGTACCCAGCCTGTTTAGGTGCCCTGATGTTCACAACCCTGAGTTAGGTATAGAAATTAGATATGGACATGACTACTTGGGCCAAGTTTAAACCTAATCTAAGCAGCTGCAACTCCATTAACTTCACTGAAGCTGCATCTGCTTAGATCAGGTCTGAATTTGGGCCATTAAGTCCTTTCCTTTGTGAGTTTTCTAGTACTCTATCTAGACTAATAATTGTAGTACTCTGTCTAGTCTTGACAAAGCTTCTCTATGTCCCTTAGAAAACTATTCCACAGTCCAATGGCTATGAAGAGCTATTGAGCCTAAATTTTCCTTTCCTTTATATCATCTTATTACCATTGTGCCAATAGAAACAATTCTCCTCCCTTCATGGTGGTTATTCCCTTCAAGTATTTATAGCTAGTTACATAACTTGGGTAAATGATGACTTTGGGGGGAACATAGAATTCTCTTATTCTTTTTTCATGAATCAACCCCTCAAGTACTTTTTATCACTGCCATTGTTCTTCTCTGTATTCCTTCCAATTAATCTGTGTCTTTCAGTGCTGAGGTCCCTAAACTTTAACACAGTTACATGCAGCCTTACCAGGGCTAGCGTGAAGGGCCATCACCTCGCTTCCTCTTGCATATACATGCATACAGCAAAATGAGTGGGGTACGGGTTTTGTTGTTGTTCTTATTTCCTGCCATATCACATTGCAAACTCTGAGCTAATCTACTATTAATCCTAGATTTCTTTTAATGTTGGGTTTGGATTCTCTAGCTTACTTTCAGCTTTATGGCCACCGAGGGATCTCCCTAGATTCCAAAATATCCCCGCTGCTATGTGTACTTTGGCTTGTGTACTTCTCAACAAAAGATTTTAAATACTAAAAATTCAGGTGTTATTCTAAAAGTTTAATTTTCCAAAGAAAATATTCCCCTTTTAAAACTGATGTTATAGTAAGTTAAAGCAATCAATATTATGCTATTTATTTTTCTTGGTTGGTAAACTAATCAGTACAACATTTTTGCTTCCTTCTTGTACCCTTTTTAGTCATTATTATTCCAATATTTAAGGGCAAAAATCATTGATTTTCATAAGCTTTTTTTTTTTCGCCACTTATTCCCCCTTTTCTTCCCTTCCCATCCCACTACTTTTCATCCTCCTTTTCAGTCAACAATGGTGAAAAAAAGGGGCATGACACAACTACTTAGGCCTTTCCAAACATTCCAGCACAGCAACATGCAGTTCCAGCAAGTGTAAGCTTATGTAAACTGAATAAGACTTTTAGATTTGCTTGTAATAGTACAAAATATGCTGTTTTACACGGTGTCTTTTAAATTAGGCCATCCTCTAAGAACAAGGTCATAGATGAGGCACATCTGGAATTCATATCCACTGGCTTGGCATAAGCTTCATAACCAATCTCTTAACCCTATGATAAGACCCCCCCCCGGCACAAAGTTCTTTAAATACCTGGCACTTTTTGCTGCCATAAATTTTGGCACAAATGTCTTTCAAGTGAACTGCTGAATGTTCTTCAGGGATGTACAACTTAATTCTTATTTTTGTTAAGTCATCACAACAGCAGAAATATATTAATGTTAGGAAAATCTTGGAGCCTGTGATTTAAGTGTTACAGTTTATTTAGGGATGGCAATGGCAATATAATGAATATGGTGGATTAGATATACTAAATATATTTTTCAGAGGATAAAAAGCTTTTATGTTCCAGTTCATTAAGTCTTGAAATCCACGATTTTACATTCCTTGAACCCGATGAGGATTCTTTGATGTTGCTTCAAATCATAATAAACCAGTTATAAAAACTCTCTGGGTAAGAAGCAGCTTATTATCATACTCAGAGAAGCGCATACTTAAGATGTCCTATATAAATGGAACACAGTGCATCTAGAAATAAACAGGTACATTCCTCTCTTGGTAGCCACGACAGTTGCACAGTGGTGTTCATGTAACAACAATAATAAATTGAATTGCTCATCATGATAAAATCTACTTCTTCTTAGTGGCAGGATGATAAGGAGACACATTTGCACATATTGCATTATAGACAACTTTAGCCACTAAAAATAATTGTGGTGCTGTTTAGGATTGAAGTCTCCACTACAGCGCAGTTGTTGTATCTCCCTGCTACTGAGTGTTCAGCACTTTTGAAATTCAAGTCACTTAGGGCTATCAAGGGCCGCGCAAGGGGGAAGAGGTACCCCTCCCCCGGTTGGGCCCCACTGGAAGCTGTTGTGGCTGGGGAGAGGCACCCCTTCCCCAGCCCAGCTCAGCCCAGTCGGAGCTGCCACAGCCGGAGCTGCCACAGCCGGAGAAAGCCGCTCTCCTCCGGCCCCGAGCTGCTGCGGCGAGAGAGGGCTGTGGGAGTCCTCTTTCCCCAGGGCAACCTGCACCCCAAACCCCTCATCCCCAGCCCCATCCTGGACCCTTCATCCTCAGCTGGAGCCCTCACCCTCCACACCCCAACCCTCTGCCCCAGCCCTGAGCCCCCTCCCGCACCCATAACCCCTCATTCCAGACCCCACTCCAGAGGCCGCACCTCCAGCCAGAGCCCTCATCCCCCTGCACCCCAATCCTCTGCCCCAGCCCTGAGACCCCCTCCCACACTCTGAACCCCTCCATCCCACCCCCACATTGATGCACATAACAAAATTCATTCCCATCTGGACATAAAAAATTAGAAGGAACACTGCTCAGGACCCAATCCTGCAAATCAGCAGGGCTCCACTCATGCAGAGCTCATTACAGATCCAGTTCAAGTTATTTCAGGGAAATTGATGCAAGGGGGGGAAAAAAGTCTGTTCCTGCATTCTTAATTGTGGTAAAATCCCTATCATGTTCAAAAGGAGTTGTAGCTGAGTAAGGAGTGGGGGATCAGGACCTGTGATCTCAACTGTTTCTGAGTAATGAGACAAGGACACAACACAGTCAGCCAGAAAAATAATCTTATTGAAAACTCAAAGACATTGTTCTTCCTTCCCAAGAACAGATAAAAAAATTAATGAATTAGGTGAAAATGGCTTATGTAAGATGCAGCGATTGTGCTATCTTGGCTGCTGGCTGGAAAATTGAGAGTAATAACTTTAAATGATCAAAATGTATTTCCTGGGAGTAGCTGACTGTAAACAATTGGGGGTGGGGGGAGGGAAATCCATGATCAAAAAGACCAAATGAACTTAGGAAAGGACTTATGGGCTAATAACTGAGATGTTCATTCAGTCATACCTCAAATTACAGGAGAGCCTGAAAAATACATTTATGATCTGCTGTAACTGTGAGGTTACTAGACCTTTGACATACTATGTGAATAAAAAGATGTAATGCCTTAAAGAAGTTCAAAGAGGAATATATATGCACAAACTGATGCATATAGATTGTATTTTTTAATATATTTCTTTGTTGGATTGTGGCTGTGAACAAAGCAGGATTCTCCATTTCTGTACTTTAACACACTCCTGGAAAGGGGATGATCACCTGTATCTCTTGCAGTTACTGAATTTACCATCTACTGTAAACTGGGGCTCAGTAGTGTAAAGAAGACTGTGATTTTGTATGTTTAATTTGTTTTTTTATACATGAAACACTTGTAGTAAGAAAAATAAAGAAGATTCAGAGACTAGTCCACATTCTAAGATGTAATACATGGTTTTGTTATTTGAAAACATAACTTTAAATTAGTCCTGGATAAATTTTGATTATCCACATCAGTTCTTAAGATGAATTTGACATTATAATTCACATTGTATGATTAGCTTGTGAGTGGACTAGACGGTGCAATTTGAATTATCACAGACAATACCTCTCTCCAACTGACTGCCTATAAATTGTGGGCTATAGTCAGTTGGAAAAGCATGGGAATTTACTAGCTACTGTGGATTGTGTATTCCCATTTCCAGGTAATTTTTTTAGGGGGGGCGGAGAAATCAAACATTCTGTTTGCAGTAGTCAGTGAAGTCCTTTATTTTGAAGTCAGGAACAACTATGCTTGTAAACTATGTGAAGTCGCTGCTTTGTTGCTTTCTGGTTTCATTCTTTGGCATCATTCACACAATCCTATGAACATCTTTTATCAGTTCATGCCAAAAATATTTGAATTAAATAAGTTGGAGTTTTCCAGCTTCAGAAATGTGTAGAACTACAGAACTAATACTGTAATAGCAGCATCTCCCGCTACAGTGACTGTGCATTATCAGGTAAGATTTTTTTTTTCCTTCTCTTCCTCAGAACTTTCTTAGAGTTTCTTCAGGACATCATCTTGTAACTGAGCTGCTTTCATTATTCTTAACTTTAAAAAGGTCTGCCTGCTTTTTACTTACAGTTAAAGGGTTTGATTCAAGGACCATTCTTTATTTTTTCTCTAATGACACTAAACACACACGGTATTTTGAAAGTGGCTATACACCTTGCTTCAGCCTTTCCGTACATTTCACTGAGCAAAACCAATCTTAAATACTCCATACAGTGTGTTCTCATCAGTGATCACTTTGATTCTCAATTTGGCCATGAAATGTTATGCTTTGCCTGTTTGTGTGGGCATAACCTGCAGGCAGCAGCTCTAGGCCTAAGAAAGTTATTTAGAAAGAGAAATCCAAGCAGGAAACAAGCTTTACAGGGAATATACTCAGCTTCTTAAAAGAACTGCACCCCAGGTAACAATAAGCAATTACCCAAGATCTAATGCCTATACATTCACATAAATGCTAGTAGCAGCAAGACCATCTGCAACAGCATCATCTGATGACTCCCCAAAAATAAAAGAGTACATGAATTAAGCCTTCTTGAAAGACAGTCACACTTTTAACCTTATCTCTAAATGTCCTCATTTTATAATGCTTGCTTTGGGGATAATTACAACATCCGCAGAGTGTTTTCTACCCTAAGTTACTGATACATACGCTCAGCCTCAATTCCATCTGACCATAGCTTTTTGTCTGGTAATAAATGAGTGGTTTGGTATTTCTGAGGCTAAGTGGTAACCATGAGATTCTAATAATGCTGCGTATTCATAGGTCAGTTAAAGGGAAGATCGTTCCAGGGCAATTGGAAGGATGGCTGATGAGGAGTGAGTCAAGGATTCTGAGGGGCCTTGGACTGGAGTGTGATCTCTGGAGGCAGTTCAAGTGCTTATTGGGACCTACTAGCTGAAGTACCTTTAACCTGAGTCATGGTATACCTGGCATACTATGAAGTACTGGGTCTGAAAACAAGC
The DNA here is from genome assembly GCF_027887155.1 of Malaclemys terrapin pileata. Lineage (NCBI taxonomy): Eukaryota > Metazoa > Chordata > Testudines > Emydidae > Malaclemys > Malaclemys terrapin. The sequence goes on along the minus strand of NC_071509.1, from coordinate 51,494,173 downwards.
TGATGTATCACTCTGGCAACCCAACCGAAGGGAAGATGATTACACGAAGTTACCAATATGTCTCATTAGGGGTGCAATTCCTTTAGTTAGCATTCCTGGTAAAACATAGCAGGGAAATGATGGTGGTGCCATTTCCAATGGTCTATCCACCCTGTCCACTGATCCCTGTGACTTTAGAGCAGACATTTTTCTAAAGCACCATGATTTGCTAGGGTGAATGATTATCATTTCTTTGCCACATTGCCACCTCAATCCTGTAGCTGGCTAAGGGGCTTGTAGCACGGACAAACCACCAAGAATTCTACATACATGTGTCACATGACCTTCTGGGGCTAGTGGTTCCTGGGATATCTTCATCAGCAAAATGCCAAGGGAATTTGACTTGTGTCACGGCAGTGACGCTAACCTCAAGCTGCCCTAGGCTCCATACCCACCTGGGAAGGACCCTGGAGCCCATGCTGGGTCACTCAGAAGAAAGGAGGAGGAAAAAGGTCCATCAGCCTTACAAGCAAACAAACCAAGCTACCTTCTTCCCTGGCCCCTGCTCCAGAGGGCGAGTGCACTGGCAGCTGAGTGAAGGGGAACTCTGTTCTTGAAAAAGCAGCTCACTGAGATCCAGTATCACAATTCCTATGTTCTGATCTCTCTGCTTAGTGCTGACTGAATATATGCACAGCATTCATCTGTCACTTCCCAATGTGGGGAAGGGTATACACACAGTGCATAGAGAGAGGAAGGAAAGCTCCCCAAATCCATTTCCACGATGAAGCTCAGAGCCACAATGGGGAATTTGAATCTTACAAGAGCCACTTATCCCAGAGATGTCTGGTTGGGGACAGGAGAACTCTTGAGACAGAGATGGCAAGAGAAGACAAAGCACTCAGCCCCTGTTCCAGAAGTCATGATCATGCAGCCAAGTAAAGGCCAGCAGAGGGTGTCAATTCTCTATGCCATCCTTTCAATACAGAGTCAGACTTGTGAGCTGGGACAAGGAAATGATTACTTCTGCAACTTCCCATTCCATAGTGCTCATTGGAATGAGCTCTCTGAACAGAGAGCTGAAGGTGGATTTGATGGCATCTAGGGGCTCTCATCTTTAAGAGCCATACCTCTCGTGTCACCAGACGGAAGATGTTCCAGCCCTTCCTGTCTTGGTATAGATTTGGGATTGCAGAAAACTGAGAGGAGCTCACCCTGCACCAGAAAATCTTAGAGGCATGAGAGTTGCTGGCTGGCTACCTCCTTATTCTCCCCATCCCTCAGTTAGCAGTTCCAGGGGCAGCACAGCCTGTAGCTGGCACTGACAGGAATGGAAGATTCCTCTGGACAGGGAGAAGCCCCTGAACTGCTGAGGTACACTCATCATTATCAGCAAAGCCCCAGCATAGCCAGCAAAGGCTGCCTACCACCCAGAATCCATGAAGACATTGGATCATAGGATACAAAGGGTTAAGCAGAGAAACAACTAGGACACAGAAATAGGTGAGATTCCTCCCACTGCAGGATGGGAAGATGAGAAGGGGAGCAACATTCTTCTCTTGTGGAAGCGGAGGCCACTGTACAGGAGGGGCACCTGCCATAACTGGTTGGGGAGGATCAGAGGGTGAAGTGCCTGCAGCCACAGGTCCATAAGGCTACCAGGTGCTGGGAAGCATGCACCTAGAATCACTCAGGCCACTGGATGGGGTGGAGCATACACCAACACTGGGTGGCAAAGCCACCAGAAGGCATGGTACTGCAGGATGGGGATGTTGGTGTTTGGGTGAGAATCCACTGTGAGTTGGGAAGCATCTAGGAGGGTTGTAGGTTTGCAAACACAGATCAGAGAAATCACCAAGCAAGAGAAGGTGTCCAGGTGTTTTAGAACCTGTCCATGCTGGGGCTTGTAACCATATTTGAAACAATTTTCAAACATAGTTATAGCCAAATATGCTCGTAACATGGCTTGAGTTCCCACCCAACACACTTACAAATCAGGTTCCAACAGTGTTTTTGCGACATACTTAAGTGTTTTTATGCTCATACACATATATATACACACACAAACACACACACACTCATTGGAGAAGAAACTGCTAGAAACATGCGATCTACCCTTACATTGAGAAATAAGCATTATTTAGATCTGGGTGCAGCTAGGTGGGAGATATGCATCCAGAGGCCTACAGACAAATGCCATCAAGTTAAGTCTAGGACCTCGCTTTTCTTGTCCAGTAAAATGTAACACTTGAGAGCATTCAGTCTTTGAGATGAACCCTAGCTGGCTCTTTGAATTTTAGAGATGCTCCCAGAGGCCTTGGTAGAGTGATGGGCAGGGGAAGCCTTAACACTGAGCAACCATTTTGTCTCACTGAATCCCACAGAAAGCAAGGCAGATTACATAAGAGCTGACCCATACCTCTATCCAGTTCCCCCACCTCTATTATGGAAGTAAATGGTGGACCAAGAGGTCCCTTACCATCTGCTTGTTTCTCCAGATCTGGGCTGCTCTCACTCTCCTCTCTCCATGGCCAACTATGGGGTGTAGTGGCTTGTAGTGTGTGGAGGCTGGATGGCTCCCTCAGCAGGGTACAGTGGGCTTGTTCAGTGGATAGCTCAGTCAGAAGGGCATCGTGGCTTACAGGATGAGCAGAGGCCAGGTAGTCTTAGAGTGATCACATGTCCTGATTTTATAGGGACAATCCTGATTTTGGGGTCTTTTTCTTATATAGGCTCCTCTTACCTCCCACCCCATCCTGATTTTTCACATTTGCTGTCTGGTCACCCTAGGTAGTCTAGCTGGCAGTCAATGGGATGTGGTGGCTTGTGGGGTGAGCAGTTGAGGTGGAAGGGGGTAGCATGGTGGGTGAGCATGGTGGCTTGTGTGGGTTAGATAATCTGGTAATCGGCAGGCTGAAGGTAGCCTGGGTGTTTCTAGGGCCTTTCCTGATTACTTCTCTATTCCTCTGATTTCCTGGCTGATGTCAGAGAGGTTTGCCTAGATATGCTGTGCTAGAAACTGCTACAGCCTGCAACCTTAGTAGCTGAAGAGGGGTTTCCAATAAACTTGCTGCACAACCCCAAACTTGGAATCCAATGAGCTGAAATTTAGGAACAAGATCTCCTTTTGGGGATGCTCTGAGCAGCAGGGTGAATTAGGCCTGCCTACAGTTGCTGGAGGCAGACTGAACTGATAAGGGCTTCAGGGGTGTGGCTAGTCCCACTCTGCATTGATTTACAAGTCTGGTTCTGCTTCTAAGGAACTGCAAGCAGGTGAAAAACCCCTTGTAATGGATCTGCAGACTTTCATTGCCAAGAATGTCAATTACTCTTAAATTATTAATATGTACTCTCATTCTTAACATAGACTTTTGGCTAGTATATATAACTATTGTTAATTTCACTTAAATTAAGTTACTTCAGGATTTGAGTAACAGTTTCCATAAATTGCATTTTCAATAATTATGTTACCTTCAACTATAGCGGGGCAAGGTGGGCTTGCACTCGCTAGCCTCACAGCTTTTCAATAGGTACAGCAGGGCAAGTTCTTTATGAGCTGCATTTTGAACAGGTTAAAATTGTTGGTATTTATTAGGATCAATGCCATGAGTTACAGCTAATTAACCTTGTGGTGAGTTTTACAATACATTTATAGACACATAATTAATCTGGAAGTAGCAAATCATTCTGTTCATTCTTCAGATTTCTCATTTAATTAGATAATGCTGAAAACAATCATACTTTTTATGTTCAGTGTTTATATATGTTGTATCAGAGCAATACCACTTGAAAACATTAGAAGCATATGTGTGTGAGAGAATAATTTCTGATCTTTACTTCAAAGACCTCTAAACAGAAAAAGCTTCATGGCAGTACATTTCAGTTAATGTCACTCAGCCTCTAGCCTTTGCTTGTCAATACAAAGAAAAGTGAAGGACTGATTTGTTAAAGCATCAACTGTTAGCTGCTTCTGAAATGAAATGTAAAAAGATGTAGAACAAACCATTATATATATTTTTTATCTAATATATATATGCAAAAGGGACATTTTCCTACCACAGAAACAGTGGTTCTATGGGCATTGCCATGGTACAGGCCAGACAAGTGGACAAGTCTTGCGCAACTGCCTATGTCTTTACAGCCCAAACACCACTCTGTTCCTTCTACAAACTCAAGCATCTCTTGAAAGATTATTAAATAGTGGGGAAGCATGGCAGGTAGGGTGAATCAATGCAACCAATCATCTCAAAGAACAAGAGTTACTATGGTAAGTAACCACGCATTCTTCAAGCATTCCCTGCAAGGCTCCCTGCTTTAAGTGATTAATAAGTAGTCCCCAGACCTAAAGTCTGAGGAATCTTACTTTAATAAAGACTGCAGGACTCAGGTATAGGCTAAATTTTCAGAAGTGACTTAGAAGCAACGGGAGTTAGGCACTTTTGAAAATTTTACCAATAGAATGCAGAAACACAAGAGGTTCCTCTACTCAGGCCCAAGGAAGAATAGGACTAAGAAGAGGTACAAAAAGAGAAACTTCTAATGGGGCTCAATCCATGGCCAGTGCTTATCTTAATGGTAGAGATGACATAGGTAGTAGTCAACACTTGGACCCAACTACTCAATGCCTGAGGCTCACATATCCGATGCCACAGCAATAACATAGAAAAGCTCACTGCCGACACACCCAATGCCAAAGCATCTAGTGTGCAGGCATCAGATTCTGAAAACATCCAGAATAACTTGACATCAGGGTCAGGAGCAAAAGTCAGTCAACATAGGCACTTGACATCAAGATGCCAACACCCCCCCAAAACACTGGCTTTGAAGAGGGTTTATATGCTGATACTGAGATACCCAAATGAGCATAGTGTCAACAACAATCATAAGCCTCATGGCTTTGTATCTTTTTCCTTAGTGCGAAAGAGAAGCCAAGAAGCAGAGTCTGGACTGAGATGTGTGGAATGATTTGAAATATTGTGGAACTAGTTCCCTATTATATCCATTATCTGGAATTCAAAAAGTATCCAATGTGAATAAAACTAACTGGTGGACTAATTTAAGTATTACTGTAATGACTAAATCACAGAAATGCCATAACATGCGGTATGTAGGGGTATACTTTCCTTTTGGAAACATGCCTACAAATTTGTATATTACAAGTCTAAAAAAGACAATTCACACTCATGCAACATTCATCCATCTGTAGGAGGAACTGGACCATCCTCAGTAGGTTATAAAAGTTTAAAACTAAACTGACTGAATATATTATTCAAAATATTTTATTACTTTCATACAGTCATTAAAAATCAACACTAATGACAGACTTGAACCAAAAAAAGAAGAACAGGAGTACTTGTGGCACCTTAGAGACTAACAAATTTATTAGAGCATAAGCTTTCGTGGACTACAGCCCACTTCTTCGGATGCATCCGAAGAAGTGGGCTGTAGTCCACGAAAGCTTATGCTCTAATAAATTTGTTAGTCTCTAAGGTGCCACAAGTACTCCTGTTCTTCTTTTTGCGGATACAGACTAACACGGCTGTTACTCTGAGACTTGAACCAGGACACCATACCTAAGACAGCTCACACTTCTCAGCTCTGGCCATCCCTAATAAAAACAGCAGGTTGAGCCCCGTTATGGAACTGAGTTGTCAATACAGTATTTGTCAGAGCTCAGAACTAAATGGTTGCCTGATTGATTAGTCTGATGAATAAGTTGCTCAAAAGTTTTGTATTTTTCTTGTTGATCAAAAGGCAGTATCAAGTATACTGCCAGATTAAGCAAAAACCTCTGGCATGCATGAACTACCATTTAGGGTACCTCCTTTAAAAAGTTCTTTTTTTAAAGATTAAGAGCATTGTTAATGAGGCTAAAGAAATGCAATTCCTTAATCTACCCTTTTTGTTTTTTATCAGTGATTCTCAAACTGGTGGTAACCACCACTGATTTAAAGAAAGTGGGCCAGCTGACAGTGGCTTTCATTCATTAGTGGGCTGCCAGCACACACAATGGATGTTAAACTATCATTTTCTCAATGTCTATTTGATTGACAATTAGCTCCTAAAACTGGACTTGGAGAAACACCTGCTAAATAAATTTCACAGCAATCTTGTATGTTTAGTCAATTCCACTCAAAGCAGGAGCTGATGCTTGAGCAGTCAGTGCTAACCTAAATTTGCAGTCACCAACCAGATTCAAAACAGGAGACAAGCAGAGTGCAGAGGAAAGAGGGGGAGGTGCAGTAATGACTTCAGGTGCACAAACTATACTTACTGGCTGTTTTCAAAATCTGATACCTGCACATCTAGTCACTGGTGCACTATACAGCTGCAAGGATCTGCCTGCAGAATCACAGCCTACATAGTCCAACAATTTTTATGTTTCCTCTCATTGATTGCATTTGCTCCAGCTACTTATTCCTGGATGTCACAATATCTGTATAATATAATACTTTGTTGCGCTACATGTTAAAGGTGTCATAAAAATATAATTAATCCCACTTAGTTAATCACAGTGGGGGTTATAATTTTTTTTTAATAGGAATAAGTGATGGACTCCTTTTGTTTGTGTAAATGTACCAAAAAAAAGTGTGTTTATTCCATTATTTTTAATACAATATTTTTGCCAGCTTTCCATGAATCTCAATTACTCCAAGATTAAATGAGTAAATTGTCTAAGATACTGGATGTTCACTGCAGTCATCTGTTTTTTCCAATCAATTTTTATTATACTTTTAAACATCACCACTTCAAAACCTCAATCTATGCAGAGCACTTCTTACAAAATATAAACCTTATGGATGTAACATGGAAGGGTCTAACTACTTTATACCATAATTCTATTAATTTATTGTAAAGTAATTTTCCAGAACACTAAAAGTGCTCACTATATAATTGACATTTCTATTTGATGTTTAAAATCTAAAACTAATTTTGGTTTTACTTCAAAATACTGTACAACTTGTCAACCATTTCTAAAAGCTGTGAATTAAAAAACTAGTTTCCATGTAAATTAATGTATTGCAGTTGGCAGATATTTTCTGTGTATATAGAAAGTAGCCAGTTTCATTTAACTTACATGTGCATTAGTTCCAAGAATAGGTAGTCAATACTACATTTGCACTTATGATTTTGGAGCAACAAACAAAGTTGTAGGTGACTACATTCTCTGAATAGTTCTCTGGGTTAGAAAGGAATATTTGTCTACTCTTATCCTTACAATCCCCTGTAGAAGGAATATGCTTTGAAACAAAGGTTTGCCTTGAATCTGCAATATTACTATTCCTCTACACACCCTTCTCATGCCACATCATCTACATTTGACATTAGTCATTACAGAAAAGTTAAGGGTTAGCTAGCAATAGAGTGGAGCTTACTGAGAAACACTGGTTATAAGTATTCCATTAGTGTATAGAAATTTGTACATTAGTGCAGTAGCAATAAAGTCCTGTAGCGAGAGCAGAAAAGGTTCAAAGGAGGCAGATAACTGGGGGGGGGAAATGCTTTCACCACAGTAAAAGAATAAACATTTGTAAAAGGTGAAGACTGTGGTCTTGGTAGGTAAATAAAGGGAGAGGAATATATGTTTTAAAATACTTGCATTTTAAATCTATATACATTCAGTTAGTATCTTAGAGTTTAACATTTAAAGGCATTTTTTCCAAAGTCCAACTCCTTGCATGATTATTGGATCTTATGCTATAAAACACACTAATCCAAGCTGGTAAAACCCAATATTAGTTCTTCTAGAGCTCCTTTTTTAGTTCTCATTATAGCACACTATGACAGCACTAGCTAACATGCTGAAGACTTGCTCCAAAAAGCTGCCAGCAATGCTGTAGGGAAGAGGTCTGGATTTTGAGCCCACAAACTTAAGAATTAAACTTATTTTTTGAGCATTCAGGTCTTAATTCTCAAGAATTAGTTTGGTGATTCTACTCCACTGCTTTCAACAGTTTAGATCTTTTTCTAGTATGGTCTCCATCTACTAATTGTCCTATTTTTCACATGAAAAAACATTTTATGTACTATTCAAGATAATTTCATCTTTTCTTTTTGCATATAATCTAGGATGTAATGTAGACTTGACAAAAAGATGCATTATCCCCTCTTTAAGAGTTTATTCATCAGGTGCTCAGACTCATCTCAAACAAATACCATATAAGTTAAAGTGAAACACATGCCCAATAGAAAAAAGTATATAATCTAGCCAAGTCCTCCAAAACTGTACTGCACACAACACATGAGAGATGAATTTTTTTATGCATCATTGTCCACTGAATTACCTAGATTGGGTAGTATAATTGCAAGGCCCTGAGATGAAGGAAGGCAGAATACAATCACATGCTCCACCCACTTCTTCATACAGTGGGAGAGTAGGCTTGTAACACACTGTTCTATTGCCTGCCACTACAAAGAACAGCTGGATTGAAGTAAGGAAGTTCTTCAGCTGGTAATTGGAATAAGTTTAAGGATAGCACTATGCAAATATTTCTCTATTTTTGACTTCAATTATTTCTGTAATCTAACTATGTACAAGTCTGTACGAAACCACTCTTATGAAAACATTATGGTGGCTTCAGTTTTAGAAAACTAACTGCACAGAAGGCAACTAAGGTCTGTGTGTCTTTCTACCCTGAAAAGAAGTGTAGTTTTATTGTCTTATGGTAAATTAGGCTTTTTTGTTAATTGTTTTATGTTGACTACATGGGATCTCCCAAGTCATTAATTGGTGGAGTCTGCCCCACCTGATAAATGACTCCTGCTTAATCTGTAGACCACAAGTGACCTGTTTGTCTCAGTGTGTAAGCAGCCTATTGACTGGATTGTGACCCAGATATGCAAGGCATAAGCAGAAGTACTCATGCCTCAGAAGGTCTGTCATCTGCAATGACGTGTAGGGATAGGAATTGTATCTCCTAATGTTTCAGCTTCATCCACTTCCTCCTCTTCATGCTTCAAATCCTCTGCTGCATTTGCATGCAAAAAAAAGGGCCAGGTACATTGTACTACAAAATTCTTTATTAGTTGAATATAGTATAAAAATTCCCCAAATATGTTATTCAAAGTAAATTCAAAGATGAAGGACACTAGTTGTATTCCATTTCAGAACTGAAACATAAGCTGGGTCAAAATTTTAACCATGCAAACTGAAGCTACCAACTGTTGTGCTGTCCTAGCCATTACTTATCTTATTGTTTTTTGAGACATGATACATTACAGAAAACAATTAAATGACCATGGATGAAGTCAGTAATCACTACTACACTTTCATCAAAGCAGGAGCTGCAAGTTTGAATCTTATGTTTTGTTCATTTTTTCCCCCTGTTAAAAAAAAAAAAAAGAAGAGTTTCATCACCAGCAAAATAATTAATAAATGCAATATATTTGTCATGCCTCCAATATGCCTCAAGCTTTCCTCAGCCATTTCCTCAGCCATTTCCAATTAAAGTTGGTCAGCTAAATCACTGTAAGCCAGGTTTCAATTTTAGAGTGTCCACACTAGGATTTAAACTATAAAAGGCATGTTAAAGTTGAGCTAAATCAGCAAAACTTAGAGAGCCAAGAATGAAAGTCAAGCTATTAAGTTTATAGCTTATTTTATGCCAATAAATTGAATTGAGTAGTCATGTGTCACTAATTCACTTCAGACCTATAATTCCACTATCAGCTATTACTAGTAAACATTCATTGCAGAAGAAAGTTATTATGCAGAGGACTCCCAGACAATTTTACACTGAAGTGTTTATTCTCTTGACACAGTTAAGTTTCCATGGAAGCGCCTTGGAAGGTCAGCTAGGTACACAAATTTAGAATTTACTTCAACTGGTGAAAAATATGTACCCACCCACCCACCTCAATCTGATGCTCCTATTTATATTACATACCTGGGAATTTGTCACTCTTCAAGGAGATTCATGTCAAAGTGTCTTGCAAGTTCTATGAAGTACATCTAGGCATCTGATAATTATAAATACATTCTTGAGGACTCTGAAACCAGGAAAAGCTTCATGTGATCACAAGTAATTCCCTAACACCATAAAGTAAAACTAAGTATGGTAATCTGATGTTAGCACCAATGGTTCAAGTCAATGAACCTGAAGAAAACACACAAATTGATTCAAAAAGGGAATTGTAACACATTAAATTGATTTCCTCACGAGTTTGTTCCTCCCGACAGGATCCAGAGAAGAGTTTTAATCTCACCTCTGGGTTTGAGAGAGAATTACTATACCCCTCTGTGTTGGCCACTTAAAGCACAGTCTGCCTTAAGAGGGCAAAGCAAAAAAGGGGAAATATTACTAATCACAAAATTCCTTTAACATTTTATTATTCTCAAACTCACTGTAATTTAGTGATTTGTAGGTAATTCATAAAAATTCCTCTAATTTATCATCCAACTACCACAAAGTTGGAATCAAGGCAAACTAACTTTCATTCAATTAGAATTGCTTACTTTTCAGCAGAGGCACTTCTTCATTCCTGAGGTGTCTTCATGAGCATTTCAGTCAGGTGTGACCATTTATCTGCACAATATTTTAACAAGGACATGTTACTATGCAATGTTTAAAAAAATACTTAAAATTCAACATTTTCAATAGACAAGCAACATAAGATCACTTAAATTAGTGAGATCAAATGGCCATAATTTGGGGTTTTATTCTATAAAATCCCTTGTATACAATCCAACTACTAATAATCAAGTCAGATTCTAAAGCAAAAAAGTCAATGGTTCAAGTTTAGGGAAATAAATATTTGCTTTCCTAAACTGGCAGCCATTTAAGCCATGGTCAGCCCTAGTAAGTTAAATAAATATAATATAAAAAGCCATGTTTCTGCAATAATTATTAAAAAATACTAATAAAATAAGCAAAGATGATAGTTTTGTATTTATCTCACTTAATATGGCTATTTAATATCTAAAAAGTGAAAGTTCACATTTAAAAAACATAGTAACTTTTCACTGGAATCTTAAGACACATATTGTAACAGTATACATGAGGTACTCAAGCAGTGTAAAGATGAAAGCACATGGCAATAGTTACACACAATCAACACTATTAAACGTGACACGATTTTAAACTAGTAAAAAAAATCTAGTAGAAGTGTTTCCAACTTTTAAAAAAGTTCCAATAGCGAGCTTTGCCTAAGAATTTCTCTGCAGTGGGATGTTTAAGACACAGCCTTTGGGCAAATGGACAAGAACCAGTAAATGAAATGGGTTACTCAATTTTCATTGTCCACATGGAGAAAAATGCCATTTGTTAAACAAACATTAATTGTGCAAGTTGATTGCACCTGATTTTCGAGTATTTACAACACAGTAATTTAACGCACGTGGAGCAATTTATGGATCAAGAGAGACAGGATTAGACCTCATTAAAAATGCCAAATACTTTGCCAACGCAGTTGCTCCGCAACGTGTTAAATGAATTGTTCGAGGAGCCAAGTGCGGGGCTAGATCAGTCTATGAAGATTTTGAGTTGGTTACGTTACTATCGCCAGTGCTGACGAAGCGAAGAGAGCGGACCTGCGCTGCCGAGCAGGGCCGTTAACCCGCCCCACCCCCCCCGTGAGCGATCAGAGGCGCGCGCAGGTACAGCCCGGAGCGGAGCCCTCTAGGTAACGGCCGTGTCACCCGTCAGCCCCTCACGCGAGCGGCCCCGCCTCTACCTGCACAAAGCTCCTTATTTCTGCCGCCACGTCGGACATGCCCCCGGAGCGGCCACCCGCGGGGCCAGCCTCACCCGGCTCCCGTATCTACGGGCGATCCGGGGCCGCGGCGGGGCGCAGCAGAAGGGCACAGCGGGAGAGGCGCGAGAGCCGCCGCCCCACACCCTGCGCGGGCCCAGCTCCCCATGGAGGAGTCAGGCCGCACCGTCCCTGCTGCCCACGCGGCCCGCCGCAGCCAGGGAGGCAGGACTGAGGAACCACCTCGCCCGCCAGGGAGGGAAGAGAGGCTAGAGACCGAGCCCCGGCCTCCTGGGAGCTTAAATACCGGCGGGCAGTTACCGCGAGATCTCGCACGCGCACTCTGCACGCTAGTCCTCGCTCTAGCCTCTCCGCGCGTTGGGGGCGGGGCAACCTTTAGGGGAACAGTGGCGCGGGGCGACTCCCTGTCCGCGAGTGCGCAATTATTGGTGGGGAGGAGGCACGTGACCTAAGCCAACCAGCGGGGTGATGGGGAGCTGGCGAGCGTTGTTCCCCCTCCCCGCCCAGGCTGCTGCGGGTGCGGGGCTGGCTGAGCCTGAGCGGCTGGGACGGGGGAGCGGGGCGTTTCCTAGCCTCTCGGCCAGGGGCTGGGGCGCTGCCCCCCGGGCACTAACCGCCGAGTGATGGGCTGGGCTAGGCCGTTCGCTGATGCTGCCCGGGGCTGGCTGTAGCCGGGCCTCGGCCTGGGACGCGCCAGATCATCAATGGCGTGACACAAACGACGGGCCGGGAGCCGGCGTAGGGGGATCGCCAGGGGCGGGAAAACAGGACTGCCCTGTTCCCTGCCGAGAGAGATTGCAGCAAACAGCCCGGGGGTAGCCGCTGTGTAACTCAGACCCGCCGTGCTCACAGCTGCCGCCACTCGCCCCTCAGCTTACGTATGATTTCCCATTGCTGCAGGAGGCTCCCAATGAATTTATCCTCAGACCACCCATGTGGGTAGGAAGGGGTAGTTACCATTACCTCTTCTCCCAAACACACACTCTCACTCACTCCACATGGGGATCTGAGGCCCAGATCCACTGAGGCATTTTGGTACCTAAATATCTTTTAAGATCTGGGTTTAAGTGACTCATGCAAAGTCACTCGGGGAGCATATGGGAGAGCAGAGAATTGAACCCTGTCTCCCAACTTAAGACCCAGGCTAGTGCCCTAACTACTGGAGGAGCCTTCCTCTCCTAGCGGAGCACAGTGACTTTCACCTTGATTTGAGCTGAATAGTACTGAAGGAAGTGATGTTGGTCATCAGAGGAAAGTATTTTGAGGCGTCTGCAGCCATGGTGCAGTCTCTTGTGATTGAAGTTTTCACATCCACAATTGCTCAGTTTAGTCCATGGTCAGGTGTATTCGTGGATTTGCTGAAGCTGAGCTCTCACGTTGCAACAGCCACAAGTTACACTTTCTACCATCTCCAGTTAGCTAGGAGACTCCATCTCCTCCTGGCGGACAAGGATCTGGCCTCTGTTGTTCATGCTGTCACTTCTCAGCTGGACTACCACAATGCAATAGATGTGGGCATGAAACCTTTAGCACTTAGAAAACTCAAATGTGCACAACTACGACTAGCCCAAAATGCTGCAGCGCATCTCTTCAGCAACACAGGCTACCATGAGCATATCACACCTGTCCTCCACTCTCTACATAGGCTTCCCATAGAATTTTGAATCAACTTTAAGGTCTCAGTCCTTATCTTCAAAGCACTCTGTGGCCTGGGCCCAGGATGCCTCAAAGGTTATTTAAAGCTCTGAGATGAAGACGGTTGAAAACTTTGTTCCTCTGGCACAAAAGAACAATAATAAGTAAAGATATGATTTAGGCACAGAGGTCAGGGATTCCATAACTAACGAACCTCCATGACTTCTTTGGCTTCGGCCCCCATCGCAATGGCAGGGCTGGAGCTGTTAGTGGCTGCAGTGGGGGCTGGAGTCCCCTGCGGGTGGTGGGGCTCGGGCTGTCAGTCCTATCCCCCCTGCAGGGCTCGGGCTTCAGTCCTGTCCCCCGGGCGGCAGTCCCTCCCCTGTTATTTTTAGTAAAAGTCATGGACAGGTTGTGGGCTTCCATGAATTTTTGTTTATTGCCCATGACCTGTCCATGACTTTTACTAAACAACTATGACAAAAATCTTAACCTTAGTAATAAGAGTAAAGCTTTTCTGTGGGAAACAACCTTCTTCCCTGGGAATTAAGGACTATCATAAAGTGCATCACTTTCTGCTCCATGTGCAAAGCACATTTCTTTGACCTCTAATATAAACACATAGAAACAGGTGTATTAAAAAAAAAAATGACACTCTACTCCACACACTTCTCCCTCTGAGGAGAGGATAAGAGAACAAACAACGTGACAGATTTGCAGTCATGTAGCTTAATGCAGTACTGGAAGGCACTCAGATATTACAGTGCTGGTATAAAAACCTAGATAGATTAGAAAGTTACCCATATATGTCCTAATTGCTGACATGAAATGATGACTAGAAAGTGCTGCAGAGTTTTATGTATTTAAAAAAAAAGTCTTTCAGGTGAGTTGGAACCACCAAGTTGTGCAAGAACTATGTCACTATTTGATATTATTTTCATTATCTCTCCACTTCCTTACTTTGTGATGGTCATTTGTTGCATCTTTTTCAAATTAGGCCTAGTCTTGGCAGGTGCACCATGTGAGCAAACCTTATGCCCAGATAGATGACTGCTCCCACATGGATTTACCCACATGGAATAATTTGTAGGACTGGGACATTCAGTTGTAGGAACCTAGTCTATTACATATGTTTGTACAGTATCTAGCACAATGGGACCTGATTTTGATTTGAACCCTTAGATGCTACTGTAATAAAAATATTTCATGAATTTATATCACAATTTGCATGCAACTACAGGGTTATTTTAAAATCATGCTGAAAATAGATCAGGTTCCATTTACAGCCCACATACTGTCAATATATCCTCTTAATTTTGTTTCCAGAATTTATATTCCCTATAATTAGCACATGTAGATTAGAGTTTAAAAAAAAAAAACTCTGGAGGAGGAGAAGAGTGCAAACAACATTAGTATGTCCTTTCCAGAGACAAACAGCATTTTGCAGTTTTGTTACAAACTTTAATTTTATGTTTTTTTGTTCTTTTCTTGTTTGGTAAATTGCATATTTTGGACTTTGAAGGTGTAGTAGTTCCGGGGTGGGGCTCGTGCCTTCCTGGGGCGCCTGAAAGCCAGGCCGCCCCGCTACAAAGCGAATAACAGTTCAGGGACCCGACCTTTGGGTAGGGGCTAAGCACCCAATTCACAGTTCTGAGCTCAGGCCCTTTGTGCAGGGGCTGAGCAGACAATTAACAGTTCTGGGCTCAGGCCCTTTGTGCAGGGGCTGAGCGGCCAATTAACAGTTCTGGGCTCAGGCCCTTTGTGCAGGGGCTGAGCGGCCAATTAACAGTTCTGGGCTCAGGCCCTTTGTGCAGGGGCTGAGCGGCCAATTAACAGTTCTGGGCTCAGGCCCTTTGTGCAGGGGCTGAGCGGCCAATTAACAGTTCTGGGCTCAGGCCCTTTGTGCAGGGGCTGAGCGGCCAATTAACAGTTCTGGGCTCAGGCCCTTTGTGCAGGGACTGAGCACACAATCAGCAGCTCCGGCCCTGGGTCAGGGCGGGGCAGCACACCAATAGTCAGTCAGTGGCCCAGGCCTTGTAGCAGGGGCTGGGTCAGTTTGGGTTAGCCCAGGCCCTAGGTCAGGGCAGGGCAGCCAACGGATAGTCTGTCAGGGGCCCAGGCCCCTTGGACAAGGGGGAGGAGAGACTGCCACCCGGCGCGGGGTGGCAGGGGGGAACACAGGCCCACCCACTCCACTGTGTTCCAGCCCGGGGCCCTATCCGCAGCAGTCCATCTGCCGCGCAGTCAGTGGGGATCCTGACCGCAACACACTGACATGGGTTCGGGGTCTGCTATCCCCGGGCCACTTCCCATCTCCTCCTCCATGGGTACCTGCTCCTCCTGAGTTCCGTCTGCTGGGTCACAGATCATGGGCTCCTCTGGGCCCCGAGCACCAGGTAGGTCTGTCGCTCCCTCTGGACCCTCGGCGGGGGGAAGCTCAGACTGCTCCTCAGGATACCGGGCTCTCGGCAGGCTCGGCCAGTCCTCCTCAGGGTACCGGGCTCTCGGCCGGCTCGGCCAGTCCTCCTCAGGGTACCGGGCTCTCGGCCGGCTCGGCCAGTCCTCCTCAGGGTACCGGGCTCTCGGCAGGCTCAGGTCCGCGGGAGCTCTGGCACCAGCATCTGTCCTCTCCCGCTGCCGGCCAGCTACTGAGCGCTGGGGCCTGGCCTTTATACTTCCTGTCCCGCCCCTTGACTTCCGGGGGGCGGGGACAGGCCGTGGTGGCTCCGCCCACTCTGGCGGCTTTTCTGGCTCATCGCTTCCTGGGGCGCCTGGAAGCCAGGCCGCCCCGCTACAGAAGGGTTTGGCTCATCTTTTTGTGCAAAATGTCTAATAATTAGCACTTATAAAGCACATTTTGCATATCTAAGAAACAAACTTGTAAAATTCACCAGTGCTTTTTCTTGCTGAATAAACTACCTGGTGAAGAGACTGTTTTTGCAACAATATGCAAGCTTCCACCTGGTAGAAGCCAGGGAATATTTTTAACTGAGTAGAGGATCACTAAAGATAAATATTATGTAAACAGATGAAGCTGTAGTTCCATATGCAAAAGCTGCCTTGTTGTTATGTTTTGTACAAAATTACTAATTTACATAAGGAACAAAGCTTTATGAAATGTAATTAAGCAGAAAGGTAGAAGCAGAAGTAGGTATATTATGAGATAATCACACCCCTAGGGTATTGCATCAAACTGATTGCAAAGGCTGTTCAAAACAGAATAAACCCAATAACTGCTACTGCCATAAAAATATAAACCCACTTTATTGATTTAGCCAGGCCTGGTTATATTTGACGTTAATATATATGCATCTATTTCATTTTGTAGTATTTCATTTTTTTAAAATCTTGTTATATTTTAACTACAAAAAACTAAGGTGCTTCAGCTTTGTTTTGTTTTCTTACTGAAATATCAGTCTCAACGGGAAAGAATAAAAAGAACAGTTATTTCAAAAGGCTGTCAATATTTCCTAACTACCAGCCAGTTTAATTTTTACGGCACCAGTTAGCCAAGGTGGCCATATTCAGAGATGAATTTGGGCCAATATTTCTAACAGTAGAGTTTAATTCCCTGTGCATCATATTCAGCTGTAACTTAGAGATGGTGGTAAGACTTGCTAATTTTTTGTAGCAGTAGCTGGAGAGACATTAGCAGATAACCACCTTTTGTATCTATTCTCTTTTCAGAAAGGCAGTTGAGATTAGGGACTGTCATAAAGTTGACCCTATCTTCCACTGGATTCCCCGGTCTGCTCCATGGTGGGACTAAACTCCCAAAAACAATCTGTTGGAAATATCTGATATTTTTCTATCTGCTGTGCCTTTTCTCTTTGTTTTGTCACGGGTGAGGGCAGTTCCTCTGTTTTTATATTAGCCTTTACTCAAATTCCCACTGACTTCAGGAGGACTCAGAACTGAGTAGTATGAGCTATATTATACCAATGATTTTTAAGTAGTCTTTCCCATTGAAATTAACGATGAAATGTATTTAAAAACTGATGGCATAATACAGCCCTGAATAAGGGGCAGTAAAGGATTTGGTCCAGTATTTATATAACATATAAGTTTTCATTTTGATTGTTTTAATTTGGACTAGTAAGAGACTATTAGATACTTCTCTATTTCAAGACAAAAATCTAGTTTTGAGGAAATAAGTGAATGGCTTGTGTTGCTGAAGTGTGCCTCTCCCCCTTCCCTCAACTGATGCTCTGAGTGGTAGGAGCCACACCCAACTTTGGCACAAATTTTGTGAACATTAGTGGTAAAATAATAGGTGGATTTTGGAAAAATCTCACCGAGCAAAAAAAGTCAGCCTCCAATATAAATAACCTTTGTATTCCAAAGAATTCATCTTATGTATGTATTCTTAGTCCTTCTGGTACTTCAGTTAGTATACGTTTCTACGAGGCACTGCATTCCATTCTAGGTGCGGCCGCCACCATTACCCCACCACTGACCGTGGACTCTAAGGATGAGATATTGTCGATGGCCGCTTCCTCGGAGATGTTAGCGGACGGGGAAGATGAGGAAGGAGATGAGGAGGACGAGGCAGTCGACAGCGCTTACAACGCTGATTTCCCTGACAGCCAGGATCTCTTCATCACCCTCACAGAGATCCCCCAAAAAACCCTGACTATTTTAACTGAAATTACATTGATGTGCCATGCAAGATATGAAACCTGAAAACTTTAAAAAATCCAAACACACATTCAGTGTTGTTAGTGTACTGAGTCAACATCCACTTTCTCTGATTCTTAAATTTGTAAATATTGTACATCATTTTGGCTGCTAACTCCCAATGAAATGCTCTTTTAACAGCTTGAAAAACAAATCCTTTAGTATGAAAGGGGCTAATTTTGCTTCTTGTTTAGCACACATTTTTAGCCAGGCCAGCTGACCCATTTCTGAACCATGTTTTGTTGTAATAAAAATAAAAAAAATCATTCTGTGGAAGATTCTACTACTTCTAGAGAAATTATTTTCAACCTGTGGTCCATGGACCACTGTGGGGGTCTGCAGACTATGTCCAAGGGGTCCACAAAAGGATGTCGTTACCATGGAACCGTGGTTTTCAACCTGTGGTCTGCAGACCCCTGGGACTATGTCTGAGATTTCCAAAGGTTGAAAACCACTGTTCCAGAGGATAAAGATAGTCTTGTGACTGTAGCACAGGATGAAATCTGGATTCTTTTCCTGCCATCATCACAGACTTTACTGTGTGATCTTGGACAAGTCATAATCTCTCTGTTCCACACTTTCCCTTGTTGTAAAATAGACTAATATTTGCTATACATGGGTGTTGTGAGATTAATGTAATGTTTGTAAAACACACCTTCCAAATGTCATCTGGAAAGTGTTACATTAGTCCAAAGCATTGTTAGCCCAGTGGGATATTTGCTATTGGCATTTATTTTTATACAGAAAAGAGGCTTCAAGTAGCATTTTTGTTAGTAGTTTTATAACCAAATGACCAAGATTGATCTAAAGGAAATGCAGAGGTTCATAAATTATATAAGCACTATTGGGTTATAAATAGTTCTTTGTTTTACTACAGAAAGGAAACACAGTTAGTTGTTCGTTATGAAGAGATAGAGCAGTTTGTACTTTGATTTTTAATACAGTGGAAACAATTGTTCACTGTTCTTTATTTGTACTGTTCCTATACTGTTAAGGAACTAGTTTTGGCTGCTTTCCACATCACTTTTTTATCATTAAAAAGCCACAAGAATAAATTTTTCTAGATCTGCCAGAAAAAGACCATTCTAACTGCTATATTGTCTTGCTTTTTTCTTGTTTAAAATTATCTCTAGTCGAAAAGCAATAAAGTCAATGATACCCTGCAGCTAAAGTGGAGCAAGAGCATCTGCATTATTCTCTTATTTTCTTAAATCCACCAATAAATAAATAAATGCCCTACACTCTGAAATGAATGTGGGCTGAAATGTCTGTTTAAAATTTTTGAGATAGTCAACTAAATCACAATTCTCTCTGAATCATATTCCACATGTTGCTATTTAATTTGTCTGCTTATATCTTGTCCATAGGACTCCCTTTGATGTCACTGCAAGTTTGGTGCACAGAATGATTATAGAATATCCAATAGAGATGTGCAATGCAGATAAAAATATACCTTGTAGATTGGAAAGGGGAATTTGATTGGAAGCCTTGGTTTGAGAGGAATTTACAGATATAATGAGAACTTCCATTTTGTGGTATCACTTCTTAGTAAATGATAAACATTTCACTAATTCCCTTCACAGTCGTGCCACCCCATGATTTTTTCTCTGGTACCATCTACAGTCCTATAAATCATTTTTAGATTATCTTTTCATATTTCATTCAAGCCTTCTAGTCCCCTCACCCCATTATTTCTGTTATATAAAGTTTTAAAGGTTGACTTCTTTCATGTTTCTTGCTTTACCTTCGGATAAAACTGGCCCTATCTCAATATAATATCTTTTATTTTGAAATGTTTCATATTAATTTCCATCTTAATTCCTGTTCCTGAAAAGCACCCCTCAGCTGAACACTTCTGATTGGGACGGGAGAAACATGAGGCAGGCTTTGGATTTTTCTTTTGAATGTTAAAAGCTAAACCAAGAGTTGTGCAATGCTGTTTTTCAGGTTTTGCTTTGTTTTTTTAAAGTAGAAAATAGGAGTAAACTAAGGGTATGTCTACACTACGAGAGTAGTTTGATTTTACTTAAATCGAATTCGTGGAACCGATATTACAAAGTCGAACGTGTGTATCCACACTAAGGACAGTAATTCAACTGTGTGAGTCCACACTAACGGGGTAAGCGTTGACATTGGAAGCGGTGCACTGTGGGTAGCTATCCCACAGTTCCCGCAGTCCCTGCTGCCCATTGGAATTCTGGGTTGAGCCCCCAAGGCCTGCTGGGGCAAAAAATGTGTCAAGGGTGGTTTTGGGTAACTGTCGTCATCCAACCGTCAGTCCCGCCCTCCCTCCCTGAAAGTGCCTGCGGGAAATCAGTTCGCGCACTTTTCTGGTGAGTGACAGCGCGGACGCCACAGCACTGCAAGCATGGAGCCCGCTGCGACCATCGCTGCAGTTATGGCCGTTGTCAACACCTCACACCTTATCATCCACCTTTTCCAGAGGCAGATGCTGAGAAATCGGGAGAAGAGGCTACGGCAGCATGGTGAGGACATTAAGTCTGAGAGGGGCATAGACCTCTCACAAAGCACGGGACCCCGCGCCTTGAACATCATGGTGGCAATGGGTCATGTTGATGCTGTGGAACGGTGATTCTGGGCCCGGGAAACAAGCACGGACTGGTGGGACCGCATAATGCTGCAGGTCTGGGATGAATCACAGTGGCTGCGAAACTTTCAGATGCGGAAGGGAACTTTCCTGGAACTTTGTGAGTTGCTGTCCCCTGCCCTGAAGCGCAAGGACACCCGGGTGCGAGCAGCCCTGACTGTCCAGAAGCGAGTGGCCATAGCCCTCTGGAAGCTTGCAACGCCAGACAGCTACCGGTCAGTCGCGAACCACTTTGGCGTGGGCAAATCTACCGTGGGGGTTGCTGTGATGCAAGTAGCCAATGCAATCGTTGAGCTACTGTTGTCAAAGGTAGTGACCCTTGGAAACGTGCATGGCCTTAATAGATGGCTTCGCCACGATAGAATTCCCAAACTGCGGTGGGGCTACAGATGGAACTCACATCCCTATCCTGGTACCGGACCACCAGGCCAGCCAGTACATTAACAGAAAGGGCTACTTTTCAATGGTGCTGAAAGCACTGGTGGACCATAGGGGACGTTTTACCAACATCAATGTCGGATGGCCGGGCAAGGTTCATGACGCTTGTGTTTTCAGGAACTCTGGTCTGTTTAGATGGCTGCAGGAAGGTATTTACTTCCCGGACCAGAAAATAACTGTTGGGGATGTGGAGATGCCTATAGTGATCCTCAGGGACCCAGCCTACCCGCTAATGCCCTGGCTCATGAAGCCCTATACAGACGCCCTGGACACTGAAAAACAACTCTTCAACTACTGGCTGAGCAAGTGCAGAATGGTGGTGGAGTGTGCTTTTGGACATCTCAAGGGGAGATGAAGAAGCTTACTGACTCACTCTGATCTCAGCAAAACCAATATCCTCATTGTTATTGCAGCTTGCTGTGTGCTCCACAATCTCTGTGAGAGCAAGGGGGAGATCTTTATGGCAGGATGGGAGGTTGAGGCAAATAGCCTGGCTGCTGATTACGCCCAGCCAGACAGCCGTGCGATTAGAAGAGCCCAGCGGGACGCGCTGTGCATCCGGGAAGCTTTGAAAGCTAGGTTCCTCAGTGAGCAGGGTAACCTGTGACTATTAAGTTTGTTTAAAGAGAAGCTGAACCTGCCCCTGTTTCTTTACCCAGTTAATGTTGACTATCCTCTCCAGTTACATATTCCATTCACCCCGTTTCCCCCCTTTCAACACACGTTTAAAAATAAAATAAATGGAACTCTGTTAATGAACACCATTTTCTTTATTACTTTTCGGGACTCTGTGTGTGGGGGCTATGTGACTTTGTGGCGGGGGAGGACGGTTACAGATCCCCTGCTGCGTGGCTCTGTGATCCAGGCTAAGGACCGCTGCATAAGATCTCTAACCGCCCTCCCACGCCACAAAGTCACATAGGTGCCCCCCGCACAGAACTTGAAAACCACCTCCCAGAATGACCAGGGTGCCTACAAAAACAACAAGGAGTCTGGTGGCACCTTAAAGACTAGTGACTGCAATGTGTGTGTGACCTTCTGCTGAACCTGCCCCTGTGTCTGTACCCTTGTAAAGGTGACTGTCCTCTCCAATTACCAATCCCCTTCTCCCCCTTCAAACACACTTTCCTCTAAAAGAACATGACGGAAACAGTAATTAACAGAAACGTATTTTTTATTAGCAACTACACAGTTAGGGGATGACACTGGGACGGGGGCTTGGGTGAGGTGCTTTTGGAGTGAAGGAAAGGACTTATCAAAACGTTGGGAATGAGAGCCTTCTGGTACTTGAGTGGTCTGCAGGGGTGAGGTGACAGTTTTCACGGCCCTTGCCGCCCCTCCTTCTTGGGACTTTGGGTGAGGGGGGTATGGGACTTTGTGGCAGGGGAGGGCGGTTAGAGATAGACTGCAGCGGGGCTCTGTCCTCCTGCCTCCGGTCATGCAGAACATCCACAAGGCACCGGAGCATGTCCGTTTGCTCCCTCATTAGTCCAAGCAGCGTTTGAGTCGCCTGCTGGTCTTCCTGCCGCCACCTCTCCTCCCGTTTGCTGTGTGATCGCTGGTATTGCGACATGTTCTCCCTCCACTGGGTCTGCTGGGCCGCCTCGGCTTGGGAGCAGCCCATAAGTTCTGAGAACATGTCCCTTGTCCTTTTCTTTCTCCGCCTAATCTGCGCCAGCCTCTGGGAGGGGGATGCCGGGGTAGGTCGGGAGACAGTCGCAGCTGTGGGATGGGAAAAAGGGAGTGAATTCCTCACAAAGATAAATTTTTGTGAACAATGTACATAGTCTTTCTCTGTGAACAAGACCATGCACAGCACCTATCACATGCGCACTCAGGACAAGGTCCAATTTTCGGCCTTCACATTCAGTGCCTGGGGTCTTGCAGTGGAGATCAGACAAGCGGGGCAGGTCAGCGGAATTCAGGTAGCAAGCTGACTTGGTAAGCCATAGACTTTTGGCTGCTTAAAACTTAAATTATAGAAGTGCCCTCCTTTCACGTTCAAAGCAATGCTCCTAGCGTTGGCCAGTTCCTGCTGCCGGCAATCCAGCAAGCATGAACTCTGCCCCTGTCGCACCCCCTCGCGGCTGTCCCCGGGAAAGATTCCTGTATGCTGCCGCTCTCCCGTCTCCACCGCGTGGCTGTAAACCGCCGGTTACAGTTATGTAAAGGAGCAGGCAAGCAGTCCCAATACTAACATTCCCCTAATTCAAAGCAGGTCACCATGAGCGACATCACTCTGCTGAGGATTTCTGAAACAGAGAAAGAGCGCATGCTGCATGAAAGCCAGCAAAAAACAGGGCCATATGCCACCATGCTCTGCAAGGCAATGATCCCAGAGTACTTGATGATAGCCTGGCGTGGAAAAGTTTCCTACCACGGAGGACACAATAAGGCAGCTCTCCCCAGGAACCTCATGCAAAGGCTTTCCAATTACCTATAGGACAGCTTCGTGGAGATGTTCCATGAGGATTTCAGCTCTATCCCCGGACATATAGACCTTATTTTCCAGTAGCTGCACTGCTAAGGACTAAAACGTTAAGCGCCTAGGGCAAACTAATCATGAAAAACCCATTGTTAATAATGTTCCTGTTCTGTTCAAAATAAATGTTTACATGTTTAACACACTTACCGACTGATCTTTCCCCTGACTCAGGGTCCGGGTTAACGCATGGGGAGGTTTGGTAGGGGATCTCTGTGAGGGTGATGAAGAGATCCTGGCTGTCGGGGAAATCAACGTTGTAAGCGCTGTCGACTGCCTCGTCCTCCTCATCTCCTTCCTCATCTTCCCTGTCTGCTAACATCTCCAAGGAAGCGGCCGTCGACAATATCCCATCCTCAGAGTCCACGGACAGTGGTGGGGTAGTGGTGGCGGCCGCACCTAGAATGGAATGCAGTGCCTCGTAGAAACGGCATGTCTGGGGCTGGGATCCGGAGTGTCCGTTTGACTCTTTGGTCTTCTGGTACCCTTGTCTCAGCTCCTTGATTTTCACACGGCACTGCGTTGCATCCCGGCTGTATCCTCTCTCTGTCATGGCTTTTGAGATCTTCTCGTAGATCTTCGCATTCCGTTTCTTGGAGCGCAGCTCCGAAAGCACAGACTCATCGCCCCACACAGCGATCAGATCCAAGACTTGCCGATCAGTCCATGCTGGGGCCCTCTTTCTATTCTCAGATTGCATGGTCACCTCTGCTGGAGAGCTCTGCATCGTTGCCAGTGCTGCTGAGCTCGCCACGATGTCTAAACAGGAAATGAGATTCAAACTGGCCAGACAGGAAAAGGAGTTCAAATTTTCCCAGGGCTTTTCCTGTGTGGCTGGTCAGAGCATCCGAGCTCAGACTGCTGTCCAGAGCGTCAACAGAGTGGTGCACTGTGGGATAGCTCCCGGAGCTATTAGTGTCGAATTCCATCCACACCTACCCTAATTCGACATAGCCATGTTGAATTTAGCGCTACTCCCCTTGTCGGGGACGAGTACAGAAATCGAATGTAAGAGACCTCTATGTCGAACTAAATAGCTACGTTGTGAGGACAGGTGCAGGGTTAATTCGATTTAACGCTGCTAAATTCGACATAACCTCCTAGTGTAGACCAGGCCTAAGCTCAATATGACTGTAATTGCACAGTATCTAGTAGTTTCTGTTCTTAAAGATGTTTGTGGCAATCAGCACTTTATTTGCATGGGTGTGTGTAATAGGGTGCTCCTTTGCTCCTGTCATCTTGCCCCACAGAAATTGCACAGACTCCACTGATTGTGCATTCACAGTACCACTTATTTGAGTTCCCTCCACCAACACCACTACACCATACAACAGTGTATTTATAATAGCCTATGTGCTTTTGGCCCACACATCAGGACTTGAGACTAGCTAGCCCTGTTCCTCTCACTCAGCACTCCCTTCCTGTGTCTCTTGATCCTTCTGAGAGGATGGGCTAATTATTCTTTGTATCACCCTGCTTTCAAGCCTGACTATCTAATTACCTCAGTCAGCTTGGGGGCAGAGGGGGTTGGGGGAGGAAGGCATGGCCAAAGCATAGAGCATGCAAATGATCCTGGGCTGCTGAAATGACCCCTAGGTAGTTAGTATGTATTAGAACAGGGGTCGGCAACCTTTCAGAAGTGGTGTGCCGAGTCTTCATTTATTCACTCTAATTTAAGGTTTTGCGTGCCAGTAATACACTTTAACATTTTTAGAAGGTCTCTTTCTATAAGTCTATAATATATAACTAAACTATTGTTGTATGTAAAGTAAATAAGGTTTTTAAAATGTTTAGGAAGCTTCATTTAAAATTAAATTAAAATGCAGAGCCCCCCGGACCGGTGGCCAGGACCCGAACAGTGTGAGTGCCACTGAAAATCAGCTTGTATGCTGCCTTCGGCACATGTGCCATAGGCTGCCTACCCCTGTATTAGAACTTCCCACTGGCTGCTCCAATGTGAGTTGGAGGCTAACTCAGGCCTCAACTGCCCTAGGATTGAGGTGTGGGTGTAGAATGCTACCTCTGCTTCTCCTCCACTTCCCCGTAGCTGTGCCAAGCAGAGCCTGGTGCAACTGAGAATCCAGCCCTCAAAGTTTAATAGACTTCAAGACATGGGGCCAAATTCATCAGTAGTGTAACTCCATGAAGTCAATGGAATTACACTTAATATGAGTTTGTTTCAGTGTTTCTTTATGGGACGTTCTTTTATAAGGTTAATTTAGTGCTTGTGGAAGGAGGTGGCCTGAAAACCTTGGCCCTTTATCCACAGAGTGGACATTAGAAGCGCAGGTTTCCTCACGCTCACGGATGAAAGGTAGTTCTGTCTCCACAATAACTCAATCCTTGGCCTGGGCTAAGACTGCCAATTTGTGCCAGTTTTGATGGTGACATTTGTAATGTGGGCCCTGTCCAATAGGAACTGGACTAAGGCCAACAACTTATTTTACTTAGGCCACCTAACGGCATTCTGATGGCAAGATTTCATCTTTCAGTCACTATTGACTGGTATCAGATTTTAATTACAGTACAGACCCATTTACGCGCGGATGTCGGGAGTCAAGCCATCACGACCGCGGGTTAACGGACTGTGGGTTAAGAGGGCCATGCTGAAATATCTTAAGATATCTATATATACATTTATAATTATCTAGGATTACATATGTATGCACAACATCCCAAATACTGCAGGCCTATCTGTTAACGGTGCTTTGCAAGAATATAAATTCAAATGTGTAATCTAATAAAAACATTATTATTAGTACACAGGGGTGAAAGTAACTCAGGACACTTACGGGGTGGAGGCGGCTCTGGTCCCTGGAAGGGGCGGGGCCTCAGACAGAAGGGGTGGGGCTAGGGGTCAGCATCCCCCAGCCAGCCCTTGCAGGCCACCTGGTCCATGCCGCCCGGGGTTCCCGTGATTTAAAGTGTCCGGGGCTCTGGACGCCGCTGCTGTGGTAGCGGCATCCAGAGCCCCGGGCCCTTTTAAATTGCTGGCCCTGGGGCAGCTGATCCCTTTGCCCACCCTGCCCGTCGGTGGCCGGGGGGGGGGCAAAAGAGGCAGGGACCTTAAAGCGCTGCAGGGTCCTTTGCCACGGCAGTGCTTTAACGTTGCTGCCCCCTTCTCCTCCCTCCCCCCCATCGGCGGTAAAGATGTACAACACATTTCTGATCCGCACTTCCTGTTGATTTCTATGTCAGTGAGTTAGTGAGCAAATCTGTAGCACTACATAGCAAGTACCTGTACCATGTGTTAATGAGTCTCGCGTGTTAAATAGGTGGCACTGAGAGGCATGGCACTACCATGCATTAAACGGATTCACATGTAAATGGGTCACAAATAAACAGGTCTGTACTGTAATGATCTAAGGTCTGATCTTGCTATGCTTGCAAAGCAAGATCTGGAAAAACTCCTTTTGACTTCAGGGTGTTTTGCCTAAGCAAAGTCTGCAGGGTTTAGGCCTCTACAGATTGAAGGTGCGATACTCCAGTATCAAGCTGTGGTCGAAAAGGCACCCAAATTTGCCATATTTAACTTCCTGATTTTTATTTATTTATCATTGAGGATGAGGTCATAGGAAAAAACATGTCCTCACATCTGCACAGTGATGTTTGCAGTGTATGGTTTCTTTTTTAAAGTTCTCTTTCTTCATTTGAACTACTCCCTCAACAGAGAGGAGGAACAATAAGTTGGCAATAAATTTCTGGTGATAGTTTATACAGTGTGTGTTAATTTAAAAAATGGAGAGGAAGGACTATCAGAGTTAAAGCCGAAGATGTGGAATCTGTATAACTGAATTCCATTCTTGCTTCTCCTACAGACTTAATGTGCGGACTTAGGCAAGTAATTTAGCATCCTGTACCTGTTATCTCATCTGCAATGTTGTTATACCAGTGCTAATCTCCCTCACAGCGTGTTGTGAGCCTTAATTTATTGATGCTTGTAAAGTGATCTGAGATCCTTGGATAGAAGGTGCTATAAAGCATGTGAGTCTGTATATTAGTATTCATATATATATGAATGTGCGTATACATACATGCTCACCAAATGTTAAAATTTGTAAAAGTAAATGTTATAAAAATAGTACAATGAATGTATAATTATTAGGGCTGTCAAGAGAATTAAAAAATCGATCGCGATAAATCGCACGATTAAAAAAATTAATCATGATTAATTGCACTGTTAAACAATAATAGAATACCATTTATTTAAATATTTTTGGATGTTTTCTACATTTTCAAATATATTGATTTCAGTTACAGCACAGAACACAAAGTGTACAGTGCTCATTTTATATTTATTTTTCATTACAAATATTTGTGCTATAAAAAACAAAAGAAATGGTATTTTTCAATTCACCTCATACAAGTACTGTAATACAATCTCTTTATCATGAAAATTGAACTTATTCTTCTAACAGTGGCCAGTGCTAGGTGCCTCAGAGGGAATGAACAGAACAGGTAATCATTAAGTGATCCATCCTCTGTTGCTCATTCCCAGCTTCTGGGAAACAGAGGCTAGGGACACCATTCCTGCCCATCATGGCTAATAGCCATGGATGGACCTATCCTCCATGAATTTATCTAGTTCTTTTTTGAACCCTATTATGGTCTTGGCCTTCACAACATCCTCTGGCAAGGAGTTCCACAGGTTGACTGTACATTGTATATAGAATTCTGTACAAAAAAACCTGCATTCAAAAATAAAACAATGTAAAACATTAGAGCTTACAAGTCTACTCAGTCCTACTTCTTGTTCAGTCAGTCACTCAAACAAGTTTGTTTACATTTGCAGGAGATAATGCTGCCCGCTTTGTTTACAATGTCACCTGAAACTGAGAATGGGTGTTCACATGGCATTGTTGTAGCCTGCATTGCAAGATATTTATGTGCCAGATGCGTTAAAGATTCATATGTCCCTTCATGCTTCAACCATCATTCTAGAGGACATACATCCATGCTAATGAAGGGCTCTGCTCGATAACGATCCAAAGCAGTGCAGACCGACACATGTTCACTTTCATCATCTGAGTCAGATGCCACCAGCAGAGAGGTTGATTTTCTTTTTTGGTGATTCAGGTTCTGTAGTTTCCACATTGGAGTGTTGCTCTTTTAAAACTTCTGAAAGCATGCTCCACACCTCATCCCTCTCAGATTTTGGAAGGCACTTCAGATTCGTAAACCTTGTGTCGAGTGCTGTAGCTATCTTTAGAAATTTCACATTGGTACCTTCTTTGCATTTTGTGAAATCTGCAATTAAAGTGTTCTTAAAACGAACTACCTGTGCTGAGTCATCATCCGAGACTGCTATAACATGAAATATATGGCAGAATGTGGGTAAAACAGAAGACATACTATTGTCCCCCCAAGGAGTTCAGTCACAAATTTAATTAATGCATTGTTTTTTAATGAGCATCATCAGCATGGAAGCATGTGTTCTGGAATGGTGGCCGAAGCATGAAGGGGCATACGGATGTTTAGCATATCTGGCATGTAAATACCTTGCAATGCTGGCTACGAAAGTGCCCTGTAAATGCCTGTTCTCACTTTTAGGTGACATTGTAAGTAAGAAGCCAGCAGCATTATCTCCCATAAATGTAAACAAACTTGTTTGGCTTAGCGATTGGCTGAACAAGAGGGAGGACTGAGTGGACTTGTAGGCTCTAAAGTTTTACATTGTTTTGTTTTTGAGTGCAGTTATGTAACAAAAAAAATCTACATTTGTATATTGCACTTTCATGATAAAGCGATTGCATTACGGTATTGTATGAGATGAATTGAAAAATACTATTTCTTTTGTTTATAATTCTTACAGTTCAAATATTTGCAATAAAAATAATAATATAAAGTGAGCACTGTACACTTTGCATTCTGTGTTGCAATTGAAATCAATATATTAAAAAATGTAGAAAATATCCAACAATATGTAATACATTTCAACTGGTATTCTATTGTTTAGCAGTGCGATTAAAACTACGATTAATATTTTTGCGTTAATGGCGTGAGTTAACTGCGATTGACAGCCCTAATAATTATCATTATACATCTATATATTGCAATCTGTACATTTCCTCCCAATCCTTCAAAACATCAGTACATATTACTGTCTTTCACACAAATATCTGTGGACTTTATAGGTCAGCTAAATAGGCTTGGATTGTATTTTCTAAATAGACAGCCAACCTAATTCTCAATTACTGAGGGACAATCTCCACTCATTGATATATTTTGCTTTCCACAACCAAATCTCTGTACAACTTTTCATGAGTGATGTACCAGAGTATTCAGATTCTAATATCTAAACTGTATTGTTAAATATATTCACCTAACGTTGCATTATTGCTGATTATGTACTCTATGTATCATATGACTTTTAAAAACTAACTTTATATTTGTAGATAATCTAAACACTATACCCAGATGTACAGACACTCTTTTCCCAACCTATGTATTACATATTTTTTTAACATTAGCTTTAATAACATTTTTATTTCTCTTAGCACACATCACAGACAACTCAACTGAAGCAGCAAATAAATCTAAAAAAACCCGATCTTTCCCCAACTATCACCCCTCAGCAGATCTGCCTTGTGCTTTTATGTTGTTACATCATAGATACAAATGGGGACTGGGGCGCTCTTCCCTTTCCTGGGGCTACCAGCTAGATCCTTTAAATCCAGGGGGAGTTTTGTTTTGCATTTGTCAGAACTAAAGGATCTGGGCAGGGGCGCTGGAACAGTTTGTATAGTGGGGTTGCTGTGAGTCATTGAACCAAACTGTAAATTCTGTATGTGATGGAAACCCCCTCAGGCAGGGGGTGCTGCAGCATCCCTAGTTCCAGCACCTATGGATCTGGGCTCAGGTCCCCTTCAGCCTGTGGCGTGCAGAACGCCCGGAAGCCCCACCTGACCCGCGGACACCCAGCACACAACCGGCGAGGGTAGCCGAGAAGGGAGCGGGGAGCGTGGAGCGATCGCCTTCTCCCATGCACCGCATTGGCTGCGGCACCAGCAGCCTCCGCGGGACAAGCGCTGCCGGTTGGTGCCGGTGCACGCCAATTACCAGCGCTGACCTGCCCTTCCCCGGCGCTGTCAAAGTTGATCACAGGGCGCTGCGCTGCAATGGAGCGAAGAGCAGCGGCAGCGGCCGCCAGGGAAGGCGGAGGAAGGGGGAGATTAACACGGCCCTGGCTGGCACAGCGGCGCGGCTGATCTCCCCATGCAGTAAAGGGGGAGCGAGCGGGGAGAGGCGGGAGAGGGGGAGGGAGGGATGCTGCTGCAGCAGCTGCCAGTGCAGCGCTGTTAAATCTGCTGGTCAGCCCTTCCGAGGAGCAGCCGCCGCCCGCCGGCGGCTCTTGGGCTTTGAGGCAGGAGCGGGAGGAGTCGAGGCGGTTTCTGCTGCAGAGGGGGATTTAGTGGCTGTTTACCCCCCTCCGCGGACTTTTCTCCCAGCATAACCTCGGACCCTCCTCCTCCTCCCCTCCCCGCGATCTTCCAACCATGAGCATGTCTGTTTTTACCTTATAAAGATGGCGGTGTGGGATCACTGCAACCTTTAGACTAATGACTGTCAGAAACATCGCCTCCATCTGTAATATGGTAAGTACTTGCTGACCTGCAGGCTGGCTTCAGGGGCGGGGGACACAACTCAACAACCCCCAATGGTGCAACATCAGAATGGGTGGAGGGGAGGGGAGGAGACTCCTTTCCAGGTGCACCGGGGAGTAAAGTTATGGCTATTCCTGTCTAATCCCCTCGCTGGAGGCTGGTGAGATCTGGAAGTGGGTGAAGGTCATGTAAAGATAAGCAGGAGATTTAATTCAAAACAGGGCAGTCGATGGCTTGAAGAGCTTCTACTGACTCCTTGCATTGAATGTAGACATTCATTGTCTCTCCGAGAAGGGAGAGTTCAGAGCTCAGCTGTCCAACCACCGGGCTGCATCTAGGTATGGGAAGGAGTTCAGAACAGTGGAGGGTCTCATCCTTTGTAGGTGACACTTAAGCAGGCTGACAAGTTTGCTGTTTGTGTCCCCACCTTGTGGCCCCAATTAAACACTTGAGCCAATATTTCTAAAACTGGATTCCTAAAAGTAGGTTCCTAAATCCATACTGAGGCTCCAAAATAAGTGGCCTGATTTTAAAAGCCACTGAGCACCCAAAGACTCCGACTGAAGTTAGTAGGAGCAGTTGGTGCTCATCTGTATTGAAAATCAAGCCACTTATTTAGGCTTATAACTGTTGACTTAGGAGCCTAGCCTTAGGCACCCATTTTTGAAAATGGCCAGAGGATCAGAATCTGTGCTGATGGGTATTGTAAGGGATATCCAGTAAATGAGAACTGGCTTTAACCCAAGATGTTTCTATTATATTTTTGAAACACCTAACTCCCCTCCTCCCCAGGATAGTCTAAAAGTTTAGAAAAATAAATTTAAAACATTAATGTTTCATTTCAGTTTGTGTTGGGTCTTGCTGTTTTCAGCCCCAATAAGATATGACAGGAAGATTTCTTTACACATTTGAATATGGTTTTCATTTTGACTCTACAGACTTTGGGGTTTTCTTATTAGACCACATTGCCTTTGGATTTTTAAGATTTGTTTGGTTATAGTTTAAGGGCTCAAAGGTTTTAATGGACCTGCTGCAAAAGAAAGCAATTTATGGGGTAGGTTATAAATGCCCAAAATAAATAGGGTAAGAACACATTTCAACACCCTTTGTTGTTGTAGTTTATGTTTTCCCCCCTTGTTTTCAGGTTCTGCAAGAACAGTTACATGCAGTTGCCAGCTTCCTTCCATGTGGTGCCCCAGCATGCCCTTTGCAGGTGATGTCACACCCACCATTCATCAGCACTGGAGAATGGAGCCTGCCTATAGGGTAAGGCAGTGGTTCTCAACCTGTGACTCATGATTCCCTTGGGGATCACAAGCAGTTGTCCAAGGGGGTGAGGGTTGTGAGTCTGCTCCCATTCAATGTCTCCAGTCTTATGCTTGCAACCACTCATTCTCGGATGCTAGGAATGCCCCCCCCCCCCACTTGTTCCAAGGTCCTCATTGCCACCTTTGAAACATCTGTTCTGAGGTGCATTACTGGAGGATTGAATTTAGGTGTCACATTATGAAAAAAGGTTGAGAATCCCTAGGGTAAAATAATCTGAGTTCTTGCCTCCCCTCCCCAATGTGGTTTCCTAAAGTTTTCATTGTTCTTATTTTTTTAACCCTGTGGAATAGGAGGCAAGTATACTGCAAAGACATATATAGGAAACAATACAGTATTTGGGGAGAAAACCTGGAGTTACTTACCTTACCCTATAGGCGGGCTTCAGTTTTCAGTGTTTGATGAATGGTGGGTGCGATCACGCCTAGATTGCATGCTACAGCACCGCATGAAATAAAGCTGGAGATTGTTAGATGGCTACAAGAGTTTAACATTGACATGATGTCTTAAGAATCCTATGTTTCCCCCCACACCACCTATCCCAATTATTTTAGAGGGATGTATTTGTGCTTTCCCCAAGGTCCAGAAGAACCACAGAGCAAAACCAACTAGGCTTGCATCAGTTTTACTTTTCTATTCCCGCTCTTGTCACTATCAATAGGCAGCTGCACAAGTAACATCTTACGAATGTAGAACTTAAGAGGAAAGGGACACAAGAACAGAAGAAGGGAATGGTCTAGTGAAGCCTCATGTTCAGGACCAAGTTTGGTTTCTTGCTCCCTTCATGATACTGGGGTGGCAACAATGCTTTGTTTCTCTAAGGCAACTTTCAGCTGAACAAAGGAGCTCTATCAATGGACTCCAGAGGAAGCTATGTCAACCCCATATGGGAGGGCTGCTGCAATGCGTGGCCTGTTGCAGGGGGAGGCACGTGGATCATAAAAGGCTTCCGAAAAGGAGGGACAAGAGAAGCAAGAAGTAGGGAGGAGAGAGACTGACACAAATAAAATGGGGGGAAGACAAGAACAAAATGCATTAAATCCAAAGGAGAGAAAAAGGCACTAAGAGTGGGATTGAAGAAGGGTGAATGAAGATTGATTTAAGTCGACCCTAGAAATAGGTTATTATAAATTCCAGCCAGAACTATTAATCCCAGACCATATCTCAGTGCTTGACACCAAATGGCTCAATTCTTCTTTGGCCTAAGAATTAACCAGTTAAAAGGAGAAATATATATGGAGTTCATTTCCTAGTTGAAATGAATTTTAAAAGCTCACTCTGTTCTTTTCCTTTTATCCTTCTAGTTCCCCTTCCATTTGAAGGTATGTGCACGGACTGCACGGAATGATTACATAAAAACCCTTGCTTAGTTGGTGTTTGCTCACCTACACTGCTATAAATATTTGTCATGTAATGATGGATTATAGGTTTTGGATTGTAGTCCTCTATTGAACAAGGATTTTTTGTTTGGAAATTCATATGTGCTCATCTCTAGATTAAATGAATACAGTGAGAATTAACAGGTTGAAATTGGCCTGATCTAACTGGATTAGTCAGAGTCACAGGAAGAATGCTTGTTATGATTTAGTTGACTGCCTGAGGGTATAGTACAGGGGTCGGCAATGTTCGGCATGCGGCTCGCCAGGGTAAGCACCCTGGCGGGCCGGGCCAGTTTTATTTACCTGCTGACGTGGCAGGTTCGGCCGATCGCGGCCCCCACTGGCCGCAGTTTGCTGTCCCGGGCCAATGGGGGCGGCGAGAAGCCGCAGCCAGCACATCGCTCGCCCGCGCCGCTTCTCGCCGCCCCCATTGGCCTGGGACAGTGAACCGCGGCCAGTGGGGGCCGCGATCGGCCGAACCTGCCGCATCAGCAGATAAATAAAACTGGCCTGGCCCGCCAGGGTGCTTACCCTGGCGAGGCGCGTGCCAACGTTGCCGACCCCTGGTATAGTATGTCAAATTGTAAGTCTGGTCTCCTAGTTATGGCGAGGCATTGTGCTCTTCCAGGAAGGCCAAAACAGGTGTAGGGAAACAAGTGTGTGAAGGAAAATGTTTTAACTTGTTTGAAAAAAATCAAAATCTAGTACTGCATATTCAATAGACAGATGAATCCTCATTTACTGAGCCCAAAGCAAAAGAGTTAGCAACAGTAACTGAGCAGAAGTGACCCAGTGAAAGAACTTAGCAGATATCCCTGTCCACGTGTTAAACAAATAAACCCACAATTTCCAAAACAGACCAGTCAAGGCCATGTCCTTTCTCTTTGTCCTGTCCCCACAATTAGAAAAAAAAATGGTAGGTGAGGTCTAACACCCTGATTTTGCAACTTGTTCTGCACAGGTATACCCCTGCATTCATGTGGGGCTCCAGTGAAGTGAATGGGACTCTTGTGTGACTGGTGGGATCCACCTGCTCAGCTCAGTTGTATTGTAGGGGAGTCCAACTCTCTCTTCTTACATGCCTGACAGATGCTGTGAGAAGTTTAGTCAAATATGTGTACAATGCTCTAATCATGTTAGGTGATATAAAAGTGTTTATTAGCTATATTGCTTGAGGAAAAATGGTATGATATATTTGAAAAACTCGGTTCTAGGGAATGTCCATGCCTTAATGTTACCCCAGCTGAAGGGAGTCCAGGTAAAATTAGGGACTTTTATTTTTAGTACCTGTATTTACTCATATTGTACCCATATTAAACTTGCATTGTAATCCTCTTCTGTAAAGCTCCTTGAAGGCATCCAGTGTGACTACAGCATAGAATGTTTGGTCCAAAGGTGAATAAGCATGTTGTAATTTTTAGACTGTTACTGAAATCCACTGCAGTGCGTTTCTCTGTTGATGGCCTTCTGATTCAGCCTGGGACTCTTGAGTTAAGCTCAGACTGCAGTGTAGAGAATGTTACTGTCTTGTGTAAGAACTACATCTAATCATTTATTAAATGTATATATTTATTTATTTTTGTATAGAGTGACCTGACAAGCTCTCTTGTGCTCTGAACAAGAGAAATACACCTTTGTGTTGTCCTGCTAAAAGCAGGTTTTATATTTCCTTC
Source organism: Malaclemys terrapin pileata (assembly GCF_027887155.1). NCBI lineage: Eukaryota > Metazoa > Chordata > Testudines > Emydidae > Malaclemys > Malaclemys terrapin. Next base: position 51,458,660 of record NC_071509.1, on the reverse strand, counting down.
CCAACATTTTTCAATAGTGTTTGAAATCACCTGATCTCCATTGAAAGATGATATGTGTCAGTTTAATGCACAGTGATAACATGACACAACTTGTGAGGATCTCTTGTTATACAACGTATCACAGACATCACATACATTGTAGTTACAGTAGACTCTGACATGTTTGTTTGGTAATCCTATACAATGTATACATATGACTTCAATAACAAGTTACAGTACAAAAAAACCCTTCAAGTTAATTTGGTTCTCTACTCTATATAAGCATGGCTTTAGTTTTTCCAACTCAAGATTTTATCAAGTCTCACAATAACTGGTGTTTTTCTTAAAGTTCCAGGCCAGCTCCAGGAGTTATGTGAACGCATGAGAATCTCAGTTTTCATTAAAAAACTAAGCTTCTAGCCCTTGTGGTTGTAGAGAAAAGCTTGAAAACATGAAAAGTTCAAAACCCAGAAGTCAGATTAAAAAAAGAACTCAACATTTTATTATTTTTAAAAGTCTCAGGATTGTTTGAGTGATGGGAGTTAGCAATATCAGGATCTTAGCTACAGAGACAAATTTGAAAAATGTTAGATGCTGGGACTATGTACATTCTAGTTATTTCTATAAACACAGGTTCTGAGACAGATTCTGCTCTTTGCAACACAAGTATACTTGAGGTGCAGAAGTTAGCACCATGAGTTTTAAATTGACATCATACTTGATAGTGGTTAAAATTATTATAAAACAAATTATATGATCATTTTAATTTTGGAAATTTCTTCTAACAAGAAAAACTTTGGGCAGTCTGTCACTGTCTAGGCAATAAACTAGCCATCTGAAATTATTTATGGGTAGATTAATGAAGCACTGTAAATATTTAGGTGTGAAAATATAGTTGCAGGCACAATTTAGATTCCAATCTTTAGAAATGTGGTCTCAAATGTGCATAATTTTTATACATATGACTTGTTTCTTCTGATGATCTTTGATCAGCCAAAAGAAATTACATTATTTTTGGTTAGTTGTTTTGCTGCTGCAACTATTATCATACATGCATTTTTATGGCACTTATTATAACATTAGAAAAAAGCAGGATGATATACTTTTAAGGTTGATTAACTTCTTTTCACTATCAGCTATATTCTTTTCTGGATTGTAAATAATATAGTCCACTTTACTCTGTCAGGAATTCTGATTCTGAGATAGAAAAACTCCTCATATACTTCTACTGCCACTATTCTGAATTCCATCTCTGTAAATGAGAGTACAAATAATTAAGCATCTTTTCTTTCATGCCCAGTTTTCTGGTCTCTCTCATTCTCTCTCTCTCTTTCTCTCTCACACACACCTTTAAATACAATCTGCAATTATTACTTTAAAAGTTTTAATTAATTGAAATATGTATTGACTTCAATAAGAGCTGCATCTGTTCATCATCTATGAGAAATCAAACCACATATAGTAGGTGCCTAATTTTAGGCAACCACATTTAGAAACTTTGGCCTCAATCTTGACACAACTTCATTTTAAAAACTTACTTTTCCCTCTCCAGCCCCTTCATTTTAGGTAGAGATGTAGTTTGGAGATACTGAAAGGAAAAAAATTGGTAAGTTTTTGAAGGATGCTGGTGAGGAAAAAATAAGAGACCTTGTATAATTCCATGTTAATAATTTTCACTATCCATACTGGGGGACATGGATCAGCGTTTATGTCACACTCCTTGTCAGTACCCAGCCCAGGCTGGGAACGCTAATGATCCAACCAGTGGATCAAATTTGGTGATGAATCCTTGGTCATGTGCCACCTGAGGCACATTGCACATATGCTAAGACTGTCCATACTTTTCCTGTGCAGTAGTTCTATGTTGTTCCTGATCAGTTAGTTTAAAATAGGGGTGTTAAACTCATTGGGTGACAAGGGCTGAATTACCTTGTCAGTCAGTCTGTCCATTAACTTACCTTTCTGTGCAAGTGCATTCCCACTATGACCACCTTCCCTCCCTGCCCTGTCTTTTGTGAATTTCTTGCCTTTTCCTTATGGACACTTACACTCCTCTTCTTTCTCCACCCCTTTTCCCCACCCAGTTTTGGGGAAGTTGGCTTTCCTCTCTGAGCTTGCTTGCTAACTATCCTCTAGGGTGCTGATGCTGCAGGCTCAGCAGTGGCAGTCCGCAGTGGAGAAGGAGACTCTCCTCTGATCTCAGAGCAGCAGGAAGCAGTGATTGGTAGCTGAGCTCTGATTTTACACATAATCGCTTTCTCCTCCCTATTACATTGCACTGCCATTAGCTGGCAAGGCTGGCTAGCTACACACAGAAAGAAAGGTCTACATCTCTTTCTTTCTTTTTCTTTCTCCTCCCCTTTTATAGGCTACTGTTTTCAAAATTCTGGGATGAGGGCTGCCTGACCCTGCAGCCATTTCTAGTTTTATTCTCATTTCTCTTTTACCAGTTCTAGTGTCACCCTTCATTTGTTTTAAGCTTTCATGTTCTTCCCCAGGGAAATTCTTGACTTCTAACATGTTTTGCTCACTTTCCCTAGTGAACACTAAGACAAAAAAGTGTCGTTTAGTTCCCAGCCATGTCTGACCCTTAGTTCCTCTCAGTGGCAGTTTCTTTTCACGAATCTCTTGCTCCTTATATATTTATTTGTTAAATGTTTGTTTTCACAGTTCACTTTCATCTGTGTCTTTCATGATCATTTTCTTTTACTTTTCATTTCTCTTGCAGTAGCAACCCTATTACTATTTCTCGTCTTTTCTTTTATTTCTCCATGGTCATTAATATTGAGTTTACAGTTCTAATGTATTATTTTCTCAGAAGAATATCTATTTGTTGGGCTCCCTGAAGTTAACATTAAAAAAAACTTCTAATTTTCCTCTGGATTGACTTCGGTAGAACTATTCATGTACTTCCAGCAAACATGCATGTGCTTAACTTTATCACACTGCAATATCATATCTAATTTGCATCCTCTGTTATCCCTAGTTTCTTTCAGATTCACTGGTTTCCATTTTTTATTTCCCAAAAATATCTGGGTTTTAATTATTTTACCCAAGATATATTAGTTTATATTTTTCAAAAACAAATATTTTGTTATATTTTTAATATGAGATTCTTTATATCATTTTTCTGTCATGACTGGTATTACTCTATTTTAAATGATTCATGAAGGAATCAGACCAGACATAACACAGATCTTACAGTATCTCAGTAGACAGCTGTTCTTTGCCATTTAAGTCAGTGGGAGCTCTGCACATACTTCCATGAGCAGAATTCAGTTTTTAGTCTTATTCTTGAGATTCTCAACTAATTAGCCTCTTGTACTTATGTACAGTAATCACCTAGACTACATTGTCCAAAAGGCTGTATTTTGTGCCTTGGAGGTATCTGATAAAGGTACCCAAAGAGTACATATCCAAAATTTGCCATACTTGGATAGTGTTCCATGGTTGTCTATAAAATAAGGAGTAGAATGAGAAGACTCATAATCAAAATAGGAGGCAAAGTAATTACAACTAAATAACTATACAGTTATCAAAACTATGCTAGGTATTTGCAAACAAATAAGAAGATTCTCTCTTTGCCTTGCAGAGTTTATAGTCTAATCTGATTTAATCATGATAATCTCTTTGGGTTTTTTGGGGCTGTTGGTTAATGTATGCAATAAACTAAATATTGGTCTTTGCTTCATTATTTCCACAATAATTTTGAGAATGAACAATCATAATTTAGTTAATCTGCTATTCTTTCTTGTTTCACGTGGCCCTCCAGTGCAAAAATCATTATCAGCCATTTGAGTTGAGATGATGATCAGCAAATTCAAGTGCAATAGGGCCAGGGAGAACAACAAACAAGAGAAAAGATTATCAGAAGCTCAGGTTTGAACCAAAAGCACAGTCATTGGCTATGGTTCTATTGCAGAAGTCTTGGTTTATACCAAACTGACACAAACTTGGCAAAAGTCTCTAGCTGTGTTCCTTCCATGCTGGTTAATGAGCAGTACATTTCAAAATGCTAAAGGTGAACTCCTGACTCTAGTAAAGTCAATGGCAAAACTCCTATTGACTTCAGTGGGGCCAGGATTTCACCCAGACTACAAACTATAAGGGTACTTCCTCTGTTTCCCAAGAGCTCCACAGCCTGTGTTCTGGTCACCACAGCCCCCTTTAGCATTTCCTTTTGTAACATACTCTTCTTTTAAGCTGTTGAGCCTAAATAGGCTCTGCTCACCAAATCTGTTGCCTCTGAATCCTGTCTGGGAATTAACATCCTAAAATCCAAGTCCAGTGTCTGTCTCTGTAGGGCCTCCTCAGTGCAGGACCCTTGTCTATAATTAGGACTCCCACCATTGCTACTTCTGATGGAACTGAATTAGCATTAGCAATGTTAGGAAAACTTTGTCAAAATTCCTGGTGGAGATACAGCATAGGATTATGTTTACAATGGGAAAATGTATTAGGCATTTTAATTAGTATATTAATAAATATGCTTTTGCTTTGATTATAACCATAGGGTTGCCAACCCTCCCGGATTTTCCTGGAGTCTCCAAGAATTAAAGATAAATCTTTAATTAAAGAAATCTCCATGAATTTGTCCAACCAAAGTTGACAACCCTATGTAACCAGGACAGTAATGTTTTAAAAACTTATTAATTGGTCATGGATAACTCTAGGGTAGGTTAAGCACAATGGCTAACATGTTTTTTTAAACATGACTTGTCTATTTCTACACTGGGGTGAAATTATGTTTAACATCATGTTAGTTAAAACATTGGTTAAATGCTTGTAACCTGATACATGTTCCTAGTGTAGACATGGCCTAGGTGGGATATGTCAAAACTTTTCCCTTCTTCTCTGAGCTCCATTGATTATTGGGGAGCCTTCCTATACTAAACATTTACAATGTAAAGTCAGTGTTTTTTTTTTTTTTTTTTAAAGTATACTGTTTAGATCTTTCTTCCTCTGTGTGGGAAATGCATCTGCTGTTAAAAATCAACTCTCTAGACTTTTCAGCAGTTTACAGCCTCCAATCTCTCCATGTAATTTTGATAGTACCTTCTTTGACACTGTAAAGTAATAGCTACCAAGCTGAATTCACCCTTGATGTAAGCTGGCACAACTCTCTGTGAAATCAGTGGATGTTGTGTCAGCTTACCTAACCACTGAATTTGGCCCTCCCTGTTCTATTTTCTCCAAAGATGATATAGAGTATAGTGTATAATTGCTATGTCCAAGGCCTACTTTTGAAATAGAAGGGGGAGCTCCATGATGAGTGACAAGCTATTACTAAGCCTATGTTGTTTTTGTGAAGTGTGCTTCAGCAACTTCAGTGCAAAGAGTTGACATTCGCATCACTCCCCATATTGAAAAGCAATTAGAGTCCAGAGTTTTAAATACAGATTGCACGATACACAGATGGATAGTGCACATTATGGACTTCTTTGGTTTTCAGTGGTGGTTCATCTATTAAATCCTGATTCTTGCAGTTTCTCACAATGTTTAGGAGATATTTTAAATAATAGAAAAGATCTGTCCAAGCCTTTTGGCATTCTCTCAAATAAGAAACCATGGAGTCAGGTCTTTGAGAATTCACAAGTGGTCACTGCACAAGTAATTTATAAGCATAGCATTGGCCCTCCACAGGTTTAATGACACACCCACCATCTTTACACAGTGGGTTACAAAAAAGTGGAATATTACAGGTCATTATTTCCTAAGGCCTTTAGATTTTTTTTTATAGTTCAAGAAACTTCCTACAAAGCTAAAAAAATGCCCAGAACTGTCTTTGTCCAGGGGTGATTCGAATGCTAGTCACATAACAAAAGAAAGTCTATTGGACAATTAGCTGAACTTAAACTGCCATTTTTTCCTGAGTCCTTATACCTGTGCTTTGATCTGAGTAACTTATCAACCCAAAGACAGTTTAGTTCCGAAAGAAACAACATTACACTTCTGTATTTGCTCATGAGAACTTTTTTTTTAAAATCAGGCAAAGTTTTAAGACCAACAATGATGGCAGTTTACTTTCCTACTAGCCTTTTGAATATCTTAGGCCTGGTCTACACTACGACTTTAATTCGGATTTATCAGCTTTAATTCGAATTAACCCTGTAACCGTCCACACAACGACGCCATTTAATTCGATGTAAAGGGCCCTTTAAATCGATTTCTGTACTCCACCCCAACGAGCGGAGTAGCGCCAAAATCGATTTTAGCAATTCGAATTAGGGTTAGTGTGGCCGCAATTCGATGGTATTGGCCTCCAGGAGCTATCCCACAGTGCATCATTGTGACCGCTCTGGACAGCAATCCGAACTCGGATGCACTGGCCAGGTAGACAGGAAAAGCCCCGCGAACATTTGAACTTCATTTCCTGTTTGCCCAGCGTGGAGAGCACAGGTGACCACAGATACCTCATCAGCACAGGTAACCATGCAGGCTGATAATCGAAAAAGAGCACCAGCATGGACCGTGAGGGAGGTACTGGATCTGATCGCTGTATGGGGAGAGGATTCAGTGCTTGCAGAACTTCGTTCTAAAAGACGAAATGCAAAAACTTTTGAAAAAATTTCCAAGGGCATGATGGAGAGAGGCCACAATAGGGACTCTGAGCAGTGCCGCGTGAAGGTCAAGGAGCTCAGACAAGCCTATCAAAAAACAAAGGAGGCAAACGGTCGCTCCGGGTCAGAGCCGCGGACATGCCGCTACTACGCCGAGCTGCATGCAATTCTAGGGGGGGCTGCCACCACTACCCCACCTTTGTTCGTGGATTCTGGGTCGGGGATAGTCTCGACGCCTGAGGATTCTGCCGATGGGGTAGAGGAGGAGGAGGAGGAGGAGGATGAGCTTGCAGAGAGCACACAGCACTCCATTCTCCCCAACAGCCAGGATCTTTTTATCACCCTGACTGAAGTACCCTCCCAAGCCTCCCAAGCCAGTACCCAAGACTCTGACCCCATGGAAGGGACCTCAGGTGAGTTTACCTTTTAAAATATAAAACTTGTTTTAAAAGCAAACGGTTTTTAATGATTACTTTGCCTGACTTTGCATTCGCGGTCAGTTCAGCTACTGGAAAAGTCTGTAGCTACTGGAAAAGTCTGTTAACGTGTATGGGGATGGAGCGGAAATCCTCCAGGGACATCTCCATGAAGCTCTCCTGGAGGTACTCCGAAAGCCTTGCCAGAAGGTTTCTGGGCAGTGCATCCTTATTCCCTCCTCCATGGTAGGACACTTGACCACGCCATGCTTGCAGCAAGTAATCTGGTATCATTGCCTGACAAAGCCTGGCAGCGTATGGTCCCGGTGTTTGCTGGCATTCAAGCAACATCCGTTCTTTATCTTGTTGTGTAATCCTCAGGAGAGTGATATCACTCCTGGTAACCTGGTTGAAATACGGGAACTTAATTAAGGGGACAGAGGTGGCCGTTCCTACTGGGCTGTTTGCCTGTGGCGGAAAATAAATCCTTCCCTGCAGTTAGCCAAGCGCAGATGGGAAATTGGCCCTGAAGTTTTCCGCGTTTGGCTAGCAGGGATCTTCCCTGTTACCAGCCACGCGGTGGGGGGAGGGTACCGTGATCATCCCAGAGAATTCATGGCGAGGGGGGGGGGGTCGGCGGCGGGGGGGGGTAGTTTGGTGCCTGCAGGGATCTTCCCTGATACCAGCCACGCGGTGGGGGGAGGGGTACCGTGATCATCCCAGAGAATTCATGGCGGGGGGGGGGTTAGTTTGTTTTCTGGTGCTGCTGAATGTTAACAGAAAAACCGCAGCACTCTACTTGCCTGAAGGGGCCCAGACAAGCCCCCCCACACTGCCCCCCCCCAACTGGCTGAGATTGGCCAGGCTTCTGCAGCACTCTACAGGCTATGCTTGGTATGTGGGAAAGGAGGGTGCAGAAGCTGTAAAACAATGGCTTACCATGGCCGCATGCAAGCCGAATTCTGTTGCCCAGACCTGTGATCTCTAGCAGCAAAGCCACAAGCACTCAGCATTAAGAGGCAAAATGCGACCTTGCACAGAAATCACATGTGCTATGTAATGTGAACAGTGTTGGTCACCGTGAAAGAGTATAAGCATTGTTCTGCAAAATGTAGCTTTTAAAACAATTCTCTCTTTTTTCCCCTCCCTACAGCAGCTGCAAATTCCTCAAGCCTCCCTCCTCCATCCCGAAGGTTATCACAGATAAGGCGTCGTAAGAAGAAGACGCGGGAGGACATGTTTTCTGAAATTATGCAATCCAGCAGGAGTGACAGAGCTCATCTGAATGAGTGGAAGGAAACAGTTTCAAAGTATAGGAAAGAAGTCAGTGAACGTGAGGAGAGGAGGGACCAACGTGAGGAGAGGAGGGACCAACGTGAGGAGAGGAGAGACGATCGAGATGAGAGATGGCGGCAGGAAGACCAGAGGATGAAGGATGCAACGCTGGGGCTGCTCCGGCGTCTGGTGGAGGTTCAGGAACGACTGCTGGAAAACAGACTGCCGCTTCAGCCCCTGTTCCACCCTCCCCCCTCCCCATGTTCCGTATCCTCCTCCACCCAGACGTGTAAGAACGCGGGGGGGGAGGCTCCGTACACCTTCCCATTCCACCCCAGTAGACAGCCCAAGCAAAAGGCTGTCATTTTTTTAACCTTTTCTTTGTGGCTTTTTCCTTCCCAGCAATCCTCCTCCCAAATACCACCCGGGTTCCCTCCCTCTTTTTCTAATCTATTAATAAAGAATAAATGATTTTTAAATGATAGTGACTTTATTTGGTTTGAAAGAAAGCTGGGGGAAGGGGCAGGGTGGGTTCCTTACAGAAAATCAGTCAGTAAAGGGGGAGGGTTTTCATGAAGGAGAAACAAACAGATATTTCACACGGTAGCCTGGCCAGCCATGAAACTGGTTTTCAAAGCTTCTCTGATGCACAGCGCTTCATGGTGTGATCTTCTAATCGCCCTGGTGTCTGGCTGCGCGTAATCAGCAGCCAGGCGATTTGCCTCAGCCTCCCACCCCGCCATAAAGGTCTCCCCCTTACTTTCACAGAGATTGTGGAGCACACAGCAAGCAGAAATAACAATGGGGAGATTTCTTTGGCTGAGGTCAGAGCGAGTCAATAATGAACGCCAGCGACCTTTTAAACGGCCAAATGCACATTCTACCACCATTCTGCACTTGCTTAGCCTGTAGTTAAACAGCTCCTGACTCCTGTCCAGGCTGCCTGTGTATGGCTTCATAAGCCATGGCATTAAGGGGTAGGCTGGGTCCCCAAGAATAACTATGGGCATTTCAACATCCCCAACGGTTATTTTCTGGTCCGGAAAGTAAGTCCCTTGCTGCAGCCCTTTAAACAGAGTAGTGTTCCTGAAGACGCGAGCGTCATGAACCCTTCCCGCCCAGCCCGCGTTGATGTTGGTGAAACGTCCCTTGTGATCCACAAGTGCTTGCAGCACCATTGAAAAGTACCCCTTGCGGTTTATGTACTCGGTGGCTTGGTGCTCCGGTGCCAAGATAGGGATATGGGTTCCGTCTATTGCCCCACCACAGTTAGGGAATCCCATTGCAGCAAAACCATCCACTATAGCCTGCACATTTCCCAGAGTCACTAACTTTCGTAGCAGCACCTGAGTGATTGCTTTGGCTACTTGCATCACAGCAGCCCCCACAGTAGATTTGCCCACTCCAAATTGATTCCCGACTGACCGGTAGCTGTCTGGCGTTGCAAGCTTCCACAGGGCTATCGCCACGCGCTTCTCAACTGTGAGGGCTGCTCTCATCTTGGTATTCTGGCGTTTCAGGGCAGGAGACAGCAAGTCACAAAGTTCCATGAAAGTGCCCTTACGCATGCGAAAGTTCCGCAGCCACTGGGAATCGTCCCAGACCTGCAACACTATGCGGTCCCACCAGTCTGTGCTTGTTTCCCTTGCCCAGAATCGGCGTTCCATGGATAGAATCTGCCCCATTAACAACATGATCTCCAAAGCACCGGGGCCTGTGGTTTCACTGAATTCTGTGTCCGTGTCCGTGTCCATGTCCTCATCATGCTTGTCGCTGCGCTGCCGCCGCCGCTGCCTCCTCGCCTCGTTTTTCTGGTCCTGGCTGAGCATAAACTCCACGAGAACGCGCGAGGTGTTTGCAATATTCATGAGTGCTGTCTTGACCTCAGCGGGCTCCATGCTTGCCGTGGTATGGAGTCTGCAGTGTTCACCCACCCAGGAAAAAAGGCGCGAAAATGGTTGTCTGCCGTCCGTTGCTTTCATGCAGGGAGGGAGGGAGGGAGGAAGTGAGGCTGTACCCAGAACCACCTGCGACGATGTTTTTTGTCCCATCAGGCACTGGGATCTTAACCCACAATCCCAATGGGCGCGGGAGACTGCGGGAACTATGGGATAGCTATGGAATTGCTACCCACAGTGCAACGGTGCAGAAATCGACGCTAGCCCCGGTACTTGGACGCACACCACCGAATTACTGTGCTAGTGTGGCCGCACTCATTTCGGCTTTATACAACCTGTTTCTCAAATCCGAATTATCTAAATTCGGATTAATCCCGTAGTGTAGACATACCCTTAGATGAATACCTTTTCCTCCCTCTCAGCAACAGCTGTTTTGTGCTTTGCTGAATCAGTGTGTCTTTGGTGAGTAATAGCTCAGAAATGGAGGCTGTCATTCCCAGCAAATACATTAATCCTCACATGGAGTTTGTAATGTATGCAGCATGTCATATTTTCATCTGCCTTGAGATGCAGCCAATAACAATTTCATATGGATGCTTCTTTTGTGTGTGTGTGTGTGTGTGTGTGGTTAAATGTGAGTTTCTGATAGGAGCCTGTCTCAACAGTGAATACGCTACAGCTACTTCATTCATTTTGATATTTCCTCTGCCAGCTTCTCTTAACACCCCCCAGTATAGGGGGAATACAAAAGCATGTGTGGAATGGGGGGTGGACAAAAGGGGGCCACTTCTCTTGGTCCTCTACTGGTTTAATGTGACTGCATGCTAGTGGCAGAAGTTGGAGTACACCCCCTATTGCTCTAACTTCTGCTGGGACAAGGTGGCTGAAAATCAAGGAACGACAATTGGCTCCCTGTTCCCCCACCCACACACCCTCTACATCTGAGCTCTGCTAGAACGAACTGGAGAACTGAGCCCTATTGTGGCTTGACAAAAATGAAGTAAAGTACTTGGTTTACAGGTGACACATTTGGGAAATATTTACATACTCAAACATGTACTTGCCCCCCCGGGAGTTAAGATGAACGGTGTGGGGGGTGGAAGGGTCTGAAAAAGGGATATGAAATGCAAGATATTTGAAACTGTATTGGAAGCTACTAACTTCAAGCAAGTCATTTTACTTGGAAGGTTTCAGGGTCACCAACAGCATCTGTGTCAATTTTAAGACAGCTGATTCATCTGAAAAGAAACAGCTTCTTTCAGTGAATGACAGGAGATGATAATCTAGCATGACAAGGAATTGGCTGATGATGGGAGTAGTAAGAAAATTTAAATCAGACTTAGAAAAAAAAAAGTAACGTTAAAAAAATCACTGAAACCTATAACCAGCATATTTAAAAATATTGGCTGAAGAGCTCTCTGAGGCAGTAATATTTATATTGAACAAATCTTGGAACCCTGGGGAAGTTCCAGAGGCCTGGAAAAAAGCTAATGTTGTGCCAGCATTTAAAAAGGGTAAAAGGAATGACCCGGATAAATATAGGCTGATTAGCCTGACACTGATCCCAGGCAAAATAAATCCATGTATGTCAGCCTTACAGAATCAGGGACTGTACTTTGCAAAGCAGTGACTCTGAAAGTAACTTGGGAACCATGGTGGATAACTAGTTGAACATGAGCTCCAAATGCCATGCAGTGGTTAAGAGACCTAACATAATCCTTGGATTTATAAACCTGGGAATATCGAATAGAAAAAGGGAGATGGCATTAATAAGATCACTGCTGGAATAACTGTGTCCAGTTCTGGTGTCCACACTTTCAAAAAAGATGGTGACAAATTAGAAAGGGTTCAGAAAAGAACTACAATCTTAATTAAAAAAATCTGCCTTATAGAGAGACTAGTTTAACTATGAGAAGGTTGAGAAGTGACTGATCAGAATCTTTAAGTGCCTGATATTAGAGGACTGTAATAAAGGATGCTTAATCTAGCAGAAAAAGACACAGTGAGATCTAATGGCTGGAAGCTGAAACTAGACAAATTCAAACTAGAAATAAGGTGCAATTTTTAAACAGTGAGGGTTATGATGTGTTGCAGCAGGTTGCCTAGGGATGGGGTGGATTCTCCATCACTTGAAGTCTAGATGTCAAGACTGGATGTCTTTCTTAAGGATATGCTGTAGTTATGGGCTTGATGCGGATTCACTTGGCGAAATTCCATGGCCTGTGCTATGCAGATAGAAGAGGTGGTTATAGTGGTTCCTCCTGGCCTTAAAATATTGGCATGTTGTATACAGCAGGGAAACAGACTGGGCTTTTTGGATGATAGAATTATCAGTAGATAATGGTAGAGTAGGGTTACCATATTTCAGCGAGCAAAAAAGAGGACGGGAGGAGCCCCGCCCTAGCCCCGCCCCTGCCCCTCCCACTTCCCACCCCCCCTGACCTCCCAACCCTCCCCCCGTTCCTTGTCCCCTGACTACCCCCTCCTGGGACCCCTGCCCCTAACTGCCCCCCAGGACTATCTAAGCCTCCCTGCCTCTTGTCCCCTGACTGCCCCAACCTTTATCCACACCCCCACCCCCAGACAGACCCCTGGGACTCCCACGCCCCATCCAACCACTCCCCACCCCCTGACAGCCCCCCCCAGAACTCCCAACCCATCTAAACCCCTCTGCTCCCTGTCCCCTGACTGCTCCGATCCCTCTCCGCACTCCTGCCCCCTGACAGCCCCCCCCCAGAACTCCCAACCCATCTAAACCCCTCTGCTCCCTGTCCCCTGACTGCTCCGATCCCTCTCCCCACCCCTGCCCCCTGACAGCTCCCCCCCAGAACTCCCAGCCCCTTACCCCCCCCCGCTCCTTGTCCCCTGACTGCCCCCTCCTGGGACCCCTGCTCCTAACTGCCCTCCAGAACCCCACCCCCTACCTAAGACTCCCTGTTCCTTGTCCCCTAACTGCCCCCTCCTAAGACCCCCCCCCAACTGCCCACCAGGACCCTACCCCCTACCTGTACCCTGACTGCCCAAAACTTTCTCCACTCCCCCCAAAAAGCCCCCCCCCCCGTTTCTTGACTGCCCCCTCCAGAACCTCCCTGCCCCTTCTCCTGCCCCCCCTTACCCTGCTGCTCAGAACAGGGTGTTGGGCTCTGTGCGAGCCGGACACGTGGCTGAGCTCCCCAGCACAACAAAACCCGGTCCTTGGCCCTGCACAACAAAACCCGGTCCCTGGTCCGGACCGGGTTGCAGGGGAGAGCTGCCCTTGTATCAGCACAAAGTGCTCTCGCTCCCGTTTTGCTACCCTGCATGGCAGAAACCGCTCCCAGTTGCAAAAGGGGAGGGCTGCACTTTGTGCTGAGACACTTGCTCAGAATGCAGGGCGGAGCTCCTCTCCAGCTGCTCCGGAGTCCAGCCCGGGACTTTCCTGCAGCCCTCCCAGCCGCTCGCTCTGCTGTGCCGGGGGAGGGGGAAATCCCGGACATTGTGAGTGCTTTACAAATTCCCCCCGGATGCTATTTTTAGCACAAAAAGGAGGACATGTCCGGGTAAATCCGGACGAATGGTAACCCTATGGTAGAGGGAACTATGTGGTTGTCAGTTCCAACTCCCTGTCTCAGAAAGGAAGGATCCTGCACTCTGCTTTTCATTTCAGTTGGAATACAACTAATGAACACTGTTTCCTCTGCCTCTCCCCAAACCACATGAACTCCTTTATGCAGGGAAGGTATGGTGGGGAGGCTATCAATAGAGTGTCCTGCTCACCTTAAATCAACCATTACTTGAGACTACCGGATCAGGCCAGCCAGGCAATTATCTAGAAATGCAAATATCTTTATTGGCCTAAGCAGCTCCCAGGTTGTCCATTCCTAAGGCCAGCTTTAGCTTGATTAATTTTTCCCAAGAAAGGGGAAATGGTTTCCATCTGATGATTATTCAAGACTTTATTTTGGAATCTGAAATGGAGGATAATTGGCTTTTTTCCCCCCCTTTTAGGGCACCAATGCCTCTGCTCTGGAAAAAGACATTGGTCCAGAGCAGTTTCCAATCAATGAACACTACTTTGGGTTGGTCAATGTAAGTACCATTTCTGTAAGGTGAATCGTATACTATTTTATATTGAGCAGTTGTAATGAGAACCATATAGACTCTTTTATGGTTTGATGCTGCTTTAATTTCAATGACCTCCAGTGCAACACTGATTTAAGGCTAGAATTTGGGAGGGTGCTCCTAGTGTTCCAGGGGACATTTTAGGTAATATGTTGAAAGTTGGTTGCAGCTAAGTCAAACATTTTAGGATATCTACCATTTGAGGAGAACAGCTTAGTGAAATCTGAGTAGTTTTAACATTTTATAAACCACTTCTTTCCCTGACCCCAAGTAAAATTAAATAATATATTTTTCTAGCTATAAAAACCCCACTTTGATATTTACCTTTTTAAATCAGGATGCATGAAGTCAATGGGAATGGAGTAGTTACATGGTTAAAATTTGGCATATGCTTAGATGTATCTGTCAAAAAGTGTTATTCACCTTATGGAGAGCAGATGAGCGAAAGCATCCAGTCTAAAGGGTGTTTTTCATGTCCCGAATGAAACCAATTTAAGTTCTGCTCCTATTGCAGTCAACGGGAGTTCTACCATTGATTTCAGTGGGATCAGGAGTGGGCCATTCCAGAGCATATTCGTTTATAGGAACTCTTATCAAAGATACTCTCATTGCAGTGAACACCTTTTAAATAATGCCCTACATTTGGAGCTTTTATTTTTAGTCAGTTAAGAAATTTTAATATTTATACTTTTTTTTTTTTTTTGCTGTGTGACAATCAGTAAATGGCACTGAACCTATATTCAGTCAACAGCTGTGTGGTAATTGATGTGGTATTTTACTGGGGATGCAGATTGCAGAGGCTGGATGAAGTGATTAGTTTATATTACCTTGCACAGTGATTCAGGGCATTTTTGCTTTTACATTTGCAGTTTGGGAACACCTGCTACTGTAACTCTGTGCTGCAGGCATTGTATTTTTGCCGGCCATTTCGGGAGAATGTGTTGGCATACAAGGCCCAACAGAAAAAGAAGGAAAACCTCTTGACATGCCTGGCAGACCTTTTCCACAGTATTGCTACTCAGAAGAAAAAAGTTGGAGTGATTCCACCAAAGAAGTTCATTTCAAGGTTACGAAAGGAGAATGGTGAGTGCAAACTCTGATTCCTTTCAGAGACTCATGTAATGCCTAGGCAAGTAAAAACATTGAACAGTGTGGTCAAATTAATCAAACAATCAGGTTAGATTTGTAATAAGCTTTTAATGCTTTGTTTCCTAAATATTAATTATTTAGTGTATACATATATACGTGTGTGTGTGTGTGTGTTGTAGTTGGCAATAACTATACTAGGATTTGCAGTTAAGGGACAAATCTTCCAAAGGTGCACAGCGGCTCTATTGATATTTCCACTGCATGGAGGGGCAGGCTGTAGAAAGCCAGCAGCAGGCAGTTGGGTCTGGATGAAGGGCTCTGCACATTGCAGAGGAGTGCTCTGCAGTGGCTTTCTATACAGTACCATGGAGATGGATATTTTGGGCAGCTGGAAGAGTGAATGAGGTGTGACCAGTAGGTTTGTGGATAGTACAGATCCATTAGCCCAAAACATCCTGGGGCTCAGTATGTGCATGCATGCAGTGAGCTACATCTGCTGCTCCTCCCATTCCCAGAAATAGTGACTTCACAGGAGCAATGGTGCCCACTCCATCTGGGGAGATTCCCCTCTAAGGGCATCAGAGGAGGAGGCAGTCTTGGTAACACAGTTTCATTCTGCATGGGAGCCATATCAGTGGGTGTGGCCCAAGAGACAATGCAAAGGGTCTACATACAGATAGCCCTGTGCCTCTGATGGAACCCCCTGGGAAGGGATTCACATGTATCTTGGCTGGAGGGGGTTGTAGGAGATAAAAATACATGTATTTGGGGAACAGAAGTTCCTGCTTCTTTGACAGAGAGCGGGATAGGGGCAAACCAAGCTGCTAATGGAAAAATTCAAAGGATATTTTGAAATGGGAGCATCTCATATAACATCACCACAGAGATGCCTCCCATGAGTTTCCTTCTGGTTTGTGACTGTGCATGTGTGCGCACCATCTGGCCCATTATTTATTGAGCTTTATTGACAGAAACAAAAATTCAGGAAATGTTTTCAGGAGCAATGCACTTACCAAATTACTGTGGGAAAACAATATCTCTTTGAAAAAAAAAACACATCTTTTTGTGTCAGACTCTCCCACCCTCGATCCTCACCCATGTTTTTTATTTCCCCAATTGAGCACATTCTTAACATAGTGCACATAGTCAGTGGGATTACTCACAAGCTTAAATTAGGCAGGTTTTAAAGTATGTTCCTGAATTGGGGCTTGTAATTGTATTTGAGAGCAAAACCTGAATTTAGATATATCCTTTCCTGCATGGAGCAAAGGAACTTTAGAAAGAGACAATTCTTCTTCTCTCCTATGCAGATCTCTTTGACAACTACATGCAGCAAGATGCACATGAATTTTTAAATTACTTGCTAAACACCATTGCAGACATCCTGCAGGAAGAGAAGAAGCAGGAAAAGCAAAATGGGAAACTAAAAAATGGCAACATGAATGAAGCTGAAGAAAACAATAAACAAGAACTCACCTGGGTGCATGAGATTTTTCAGGGAACACTGACTAACGAAACTAGATGTTTGAACTGTGAAACCGTAAGCATTGGGGTGGTTGATATTTTTACACACTAATAGATATGTATAAACTATCGGTGGTTTGAGCATTGGCCTGCTAAACCCAGGGTTGTGAGTTCAATCCTTGAGGGGGCCACTTGGGGATCTGGGGCAAAATCAGTACTTGGTTCTGCTAGTGAAGGCAGGGGGCTGGACTTGATGACCTTTCAAGGTCCCTTCCAGTTCTAGGAGATGGGATATCTCCATTAATTTAATTTAATTTAATTAATTTAATTTAATTTAAATATGTGAATCTATTCTGCCACCTGAGAAATGTGGATATTCCTGTATAACTTCACTTCTTGAAGTGAGTATATTATTTTCCAAAATACATTTTTGTAAACATAACTTGACTGACCTGTCCCAAACTTTGCAGTTATAATATATGGTTAGACACCTCATTAACTAATCTGATATACCCTTTTCATTCAAGCCAACAGTTAAGTATATATAGATGCTGCTGCAACTGTGGACAACGAATTTGCCTCATTATTCCATGAGTTAGGGATAACTACATAACTCACAAGTGGCAAAGTTAAGATCAAATTGTGCTAATTCATCCCTAAGAATGTCATTAACATTCAAAGTATTTGCTAACAACACACTGTACATTATCAGGTTCTTTTTCAGTATTTTAAAAGAATGTCAACTTGAAAACTATTCATTTTGAAAAATGAGTACGAGTAGTTCCACCTAGTATACCTGAGAGAGTTCCCTGCCAATTTTTGTTGTTTTTCAATCACACTTTCCTATTTAAAAAATGTTTTTCTCTCCCTTGTTGCTGTGTGAAAGACCCCTGCAAACAACAGGGAAACTGGCCATTCTGGGAGAACAGTTGAAATTGATATAAAGTGCTGTCAAATGCATAGAGGACCAGATTCAGTTGCCCCTGCTCATGTAGAGTAGCATTGTACTCCACAAAAAGTCTCCTTGATCTAAATAAGACTACTTGCAGAGTAACAATATCAGAATCTTGCCCAAAGTGAAAAAACAATGGGAAAAATTGAAAAGCAGTGTTTTGTCTAATGTATTTCAGTTATAATAACCCTTGTAACAAACAATAGTAGGTTAAAAAATACCAAAGGCTGGTTTTTAAATTGACAATGTCCCTTTAAACTTTTGAGATGAAATCCTAAATTTATATTCAGTGTTTGTTTACTCAGGGAAATTCCCACCGAAGCCAGGATTTTGCCCTAGCTAGCTGAGCAGAACTACTAAATACCTTATTTGTAAAATCTTACAGTGGGTCAGGCCATTGAGAGAAATTTGGGGCCCTGGAACATCATGTTCACTGGGGTCCCACCCCCTCCCATTTCATTTTATTTACACAGATGTTACAGATGTTTTGAAGGGCCCCCTGAGCTTGGGATCCTGGTACAATTGTCCCCCTTACCCTCATCCCTGTTGTCAGCCCTGCAGATAGTTCAAGGTTTGGTGGAAAAATTAACTTCTGAAGATTCCTGTTGTTGTTATAGGAAGGTTGATCTTATAGCTTCCTATGACTACAGGAAAAATATATTCATACACTTTTCTAGTTTGTATTATGTAATTTTTTTTTAATTTATTGTTTCTCATACTTTTTGGAAAGCAATAGAATGGATTAAAAGATGTGGTACAAGTATACAATCTACAAAGAGTTATTCAGATACAGGCATTCTTATTCTTATTTATGAATGCAGATGTAATCCACTCTTCCAGTTAATTTTAGTACAGTATACATCACTCTACTTCCAGATCAACAGGTTCCGTCCAGTCTCTCTGATGGTTTGAAACTGTACCCATTGAAACCAATGGCAAAATTCCCAGTGACTTCAGTGGTAACAGAATCAAGCCAAAAGACTGAGTATCTACGTGCATTTTTAAAATTTGATAAGCCAGACAGAATTTAGTTTGTTCTTAGTTCCAGCAGCAGAGACAAAATGTTCTCTGAAATTTTGTTCCTCTGTCTTTTGAATTCTAGCTCCGTGTTTATACTACAGGCAATTGTTGAAAAGTCCTGTGGTTTCCTGTCATTTTGCATGGAGTTATGTCACAGAGGGGATTTTTGTTTGAAGAGTTGCTGTTAGTTTTATTTGGACATATTTTATGGCTACCCACATCTTTGAGAATATCAAAATTCATCCCCAAACAGTTTCCTATGGGTTCAGGGCTGGCATCAACTGGATTCACCATGTCAGCTGGGTTGGTGGTTACTTTAAAGATGGGCCCAAACCAGAACATTGATTCCAGAACCCCTTGAATTTTGTGGATCTGAATCCGAGCTCAGATCCAACTCTGTGATATGGCTCCACAGCAGAATACAAGCTCCAACCCTCTCCAACTTTGGAGAAGTTTGGATCCAGATCTAGATTTGAACTTTGCTTCTCAGCCCCATCTCAAGGTATTCTAATGAGATGCAGACACACATGGAGTTATTAACAGTTTAGAGAGAGTATTTAATCAGTGTGCACTACTTTTTTTTTTTTTAAATAAACAGGATTTGATTTTCATGAAGTTGGCCAAAATCAGTTCATGTGGCAATCTTGCTTCAAACTCAGTTTCTTTCAGAGCTGCCTAAGACATGGCTGCATTTCTGGATTTTGAAGATTTCCCTCAGCCACCAGCCTAAACCTTTTGTACTTATAATGAAATAAGAGGCTAAAGTATGAATATTGGAGACCAATTGAAAAGAGCATATTTTCAATCTTAAACATGTGATATGTGTTTACATACAGAAGAACCTCTGTGGTTGCTGATCTAGGATAAATCAAAGTCCGGGGGGGGGGGGTCTTTTTCTTATTGCAATAAACTTAGATCCTAGGAAGATTTATTCATGTCTGTCATTCTCAAGACTCTTCTAAGACATATTCTGTGTTAATTAGTGATGGGTCCCAATTAAAACCTAAGGCCTGAACATTCCTGAATTTTGGAGAAGTCTGGGATCTCAATTCAGATTTCTCAGCTGGCAATTCTAAAATAGGCTAAACTAAAACTATGGCCCTAAACGCCTCCCACTCCAACAATTTCCCCAAATTTGAATCCTGTAATTGACTGAAATCTTTTAAGGTGGCCTATATGGGACATGAGTAGAGCAGGGCAGAGAACAGAAATTCCATTTTGCAGAGCATTGTGAGATTTCAATTTTTGTTTTCATTTGGCTGGAATGAAAACTGAACATGTAAAATTAAGTGTGAAAGAAAATTACAGGGGGAAAATTGTTTGAGCTTGATCAAAAATGTTAGAGCAATTACAGGATTAATTTCATTTTAATTTTAATTTCACTGTATGGTATAATGCAACATTTAAAAAATTCAAAACAAAGTTGTTTTAAAGGAAAAATTGAAATTTTTCATTAAAAATATTGAAATTAAATGGGACATTTCAATATTATTAGAGCTCCCTCCCTCCCCTTTTTTGTCTGAAATAAAATTTTGATGATATGGACATGATTTTGCAAAGCATTTCACTTTCTACGGAACTGCATTCTCTGAGGGAAAACTATTCTATTGCATTTTTTCCAACCAGATCTAGATTCAAGGCTAAAGATAAAAAATTTGGTACAAAACTAAAAATTTGGTACAAAAGTGCTATGTTTACCTCCCTGATTGTCCGTGAAGATGAAAGAACACAAAACCAAATGGTATCCATTTTGGCGAATATGATATTTCTCCATGCATGCCCATTCTTGATTTATACCAACCACTGCACTTTCATTGCAGTCCTGTCCACAGGGGTGAATATAATTATGTAGATCTTTAGCTGTGTGCATATAATGCAGTATATTATATGTAAAAGACGCAAGTAAACTCTGGTACAATGTGCACTTAAAAAATTTAAAACGGGAAAAACTATTTTCATATTGTTTTAAAATTCACCATAGAACAATGTGTATAAATTATAGGTGCATCTCAAGGGGAAAGGTGCATCGGGCTGGTCTACACTACACAATTAGGTTGAAGTAAGGCACTTATGTCGACCTAATTATGTCAGTGTCTACACTGCAACCTTGCTCTCACCAATGTAAGTGCCCTACTACACTGATATCATAACTCCACCTCCACAAGAGGCATAAGGCTTATGTCAATGTAGTTAGAGCAACACAATGTCTGCGTAGACACTGTGTCCCTTACATGGGCTTGTCAATTTCACGGCAGGAAAACCCCAGGTGGCTTCCCTCAGCTCCCAGTGGAGAATGAGGGTGGGGGGGAGGGGCGGGGCGAGAAGTCCTGGGCAGCTTCCCCCATGCTCTGTGCAGGGAACGGGGGGCAGGATGGGATCCCAGTGGGAGCCTGTGGGGGTGGTCTCTCAGCTCCCGACACTGCCCCTCTTAGATTGGTGAAAGCGCGCCTGGTGAGCATGCATACCACTGACCCAAGGAGGGTAGTGTAGACATGCACCACCACAGTAATTACTAATATAGGTCGACTTAGGCCTTGGCTACACTTGCAGCTGTACAGCGCTGTGAGATAAACCTGTCTTCGTACAGCTGAGTAGGGAAAAGCGCTGCAGTCTGTCCACACTGACAGCTGCCAGCGCAGTGGTGTGGCCACACTTGCAACATTTGCAGCTGTGTTGGGAGCGATGCATTATGGGCAGCTATCCCAGCATTCATGTGACTGCAATGTGCTTTTCAAAACGGGGGTGGGGGTGGGGGTGGGGGTGGGGTGGATCAGGAAGTGTGGAGGGAGAGAGAGTGCTTTTTGGAGAACGTCAGCTCTCTATTTTGCAAGTTCTGAACTCCCAGCCCCCTGCTCATTCATTTACTCACTCAAAGCAAGCTGCAAACTGTTTGCTTTTCTCTGTGGTACGAGCTTTGAAACCGGCACTTCTGCATTCCTGCAGCCGGTCACAACAATGGAGAGGATTGGCCACTTGACAAGGTGATTAGTACAGCGCTGCAAGCGTTTACACTCACACCCGTGAGTCATAGCCACTCCGCTGCAGCTGTTATTCCTCTTGGAGATGTGGAGTACCTGCAGCGGTGTACCCAGGGAGATACAGCGCTGTAAGTGCCCTGCCAGTGTGGACGGGGAGTGAGTTACAGCACTGGGGGAGGCTTTACAGCGCTGTAACTTGCAAGTGTAGCCAAGGCCTTAGGTTTGTCGTGTAGACATCCCCTTATTCTTTATATTTACATCAGTTATTTTTCACTCTCCTGCTTCTATCACAAGCATCTGAAAACCACAAATGAATTAAAATTTGGCTGCTCCAAAAATATGGTGGTGAAAAGCCAGGCCATTTTAAGGACTAGAGATAGATGGTCACTTGGTCATGGTCAGTGAGTTGGGATAAGTGCCAGAAACAGAATTGAAATGGTGTGAAAGGTTGATTAATGTACTTGCTGACTGACACGGGAACCTATTTATACAAAGCCAGAAATCTGTCTAGAAAATATTAAAAGTAGTTATTTTGTACAATTTGTATTTGTAGTAATTGTTTCAAGTGCAAAATTTGTATATGGGTTTCAGGTGCATTTAGACGTGTGTTTATCTTTTACATATGTATTTTTTGCTACAGGTTAGTAGCAAAGATGAGGATTTTCTTGACCTTTCTGTTGACGTGGAGCAGAACACATCCATTACGCACTGTCTGAGGTAAATGAATGGAAGATTCATAAATGCATCTGTTTGGGAAACATTTCTACCCCACTCTCCTAAATCATGTTTTCTTTCTGATTCTCTCAGTCCAGTAAAGGTTGAAAGTAAAGGTTCTAGGAACATCCCTGAGTGATGAGATGCAAGACAAACTGTGCAGTGTTAACTGAGGTTTTGCTGAGCAAAAGAAAAAAGGGAATAATTTGGATGTTCATGATGCAATGGAACCTTTAATAAGAAATTTACTTTAAATTCATTTTGTTCGTGTGTGTGTGTGTGTGTGTGTGTGTGTGTGTGTGTGTGTGTGTGTGAGAGAGAGAGAGAGAGAGAGAGAATACGGTTCCCTATTGGGGTAAGAAATTGATCATCTAGTTCACCTGGAAGAGTTGTTGCTGAATATGAGTTTGCTTCAGTGGGATTTAAGTATGTGTTTAACTTTAAGCCATGCTCAAGTGCTTTGCTGATTAGGACTTATATACATACTAAAAGTTAAGCATATGGTTTGCTGAATTGGACCCAGAGACCTTAGAAACAAGGGATTTTAAAAATCTAATTTTCTGCTTTGTAAATTACAATCTGCTCCTCTGCTTGTAATCCTAACATTATAGCGGGAGAGGAATCTTGACTTATTTTGCAAGTTCCAATTGTGTAGGGAAGCTGCAGTGCAGCAGAAACTGACAACTTTTTAACCATTATCCCTGAAAGATTTTTTTAAAGAATACCGTTTCCAGGTTCACATAGACTGACTGCACTGGATGGATTTAAAATATCGTGAGTCCTGGCACTGACTACTGTAGATAGGTATCTATGTTCAAAACAATATGTTATTTTAATTAAATAATATCAGAAGGCCAAAATAGTCTTTCAAGGTCCAAAGTTACTTAGAAGTTTTAAAAATACATTTTAAATGAAGCTTCAGAATCTCAGAGAGACCTCCTTACATAGCACACTACACCTAAAAACACACAGAAAGAGCAGCAACTAGGATATAAACAGCTTCCTGAATCAGATGCAAGTGAACCATTCCACAGAGTACTGGAGATGGGGGATTATTATTGCATTTTGGAATGTTACTTATGCTGTATGTCAGGGTTTTGCTCAGTAACTACCATTTCATTTCAAAACTCTGGATTCAGGAGAATTCTCCTTTTCAGTTTCAGGCCAGTTTATTTTAGGATTTTGTACTGATGCTCACCAACATAATATGTCTGTATCAGTGGAGCTAGTTTGTGACCATAAAGGACTTTGCCTTGGAACACAGGATGTCTTTTTTTCTATTCTTTTAGAACAGTGTTCTTGACCATGAGTAATCACACTGGTATTGGTACTTCAGTCTTTTGTCACTGATACTTTAGGCTCCTGACTTTAGTCACTGGTTTGGGCCCAAATGTGCCACCATTGATCATCTCTCTTTCAGCTGTATGCTTTCAAATTCCAATGGCACTTAGGATTCTCCAAACAGAAGGGTATACAAAGACTGTAAATAGGAGGCAGGCAGCATTGACTTTTGCAGCCAAAATCTGGAAAACTTGTTAGGAACTGTTGTTCTAGAAAACTATCTAATACCTGTATGTGAAAGTACCCTAAACTATACTTCTGAGTGCCAGCCTGTTAGATTTAAACAGAAAATTGTATCACAATCAACCATATGTAAAAAACAAATTGCACAAATAAGTTATACTAGATATTCTAAACAGAGCTTAATATTTTATCTAACCTCTTGGTTATTAAACTCATAAGAAATGTATTGTTTAAAAGGACCCCTCTTCTTCAAGGCTACATAGTTCTTCAATAAAAGGTACAGTGTGGAACGGAGAGCCTTCCTAATACTGCGATTTGAATCTGTGCAATCCATTCCTTTCCTCCTACACTTTGCCAGTATCATATGTCTTTCAGCTAGAACAGAAGCTAGGAAGTTTAGTAGCCTGGCTGGACAACCTCCCATACACATACAGTACTGACATAACTAAAACCTTGGCAGCGTACAGTATAACAGCCACATGCTTTAAGTAGCCTTTCCATCCTCCATTGCAGGAACATAATAGGATGAAAATACTCCAAATCTTTTTTGAGAAGGTGGCTACAGATTGTTACCTACAAAACACACAAGGCAGAGAATCCACAATTGTCATCCTTTGTGATGGCCTTTTAGAAGGAGCACAACTCCCTCCTTGAGAATAAGAAATAAGAGAAACTCTCTTTTAATTAAACATTTGTAAAGCTAGAACACGGGCCTTCCATAGCTGCATTATTATTCTGTATCACTCATGATAAAATGGACAAATGCCTCTGCAGCCTTTTTCAGCAGGGAACATCAAATTATATTACTAAATTTCACTGCCTGTTTTCTATGACAATAATTGCTTTTGCTGCATCTTCATGATGTAAATACTGTAATGTTGAAAAGAGGAACAAGTAAATAAGAATTGTTCAGTATTTCAATAAAATGTATTTCTTCACCAGTATAGATGAAACTTTACTAGTTATTTCTGTCTTTGGTCAGATGAAAAGGTCTTTATGGGTTTAAGTGCTCCAAAAAATACATGCCTCCAGCATAATCTTTCTCTCCTGAGTATGAGGTCTGGCAAAGAGCAGGAGAGGAATTCATCTAAGAACAAAATGAATTATGAATCAATTATTTTTATTTCCATTCCAAGTTATAAAGGCCCGTTGACTCAGTCCATTTGATCCCAACTTTCAACTCCAGTCTCTGTTATATATTTTTATCCCATTAAAAGATATTATTAATATTGGTTACATGACTAAATAACACCAACACACTTTCTATTTTAGAAGGCACCTTTCTGACCATTGGGTAAATCTTGCAGAGAGACCTATAGGTTTTTTTTTTAAATAATCCAGATGGGCTAATCCAGAAATAGTTTGGGGTGGGGTGTGTGTAAGTATCTAAAAATTCCCCTCTGCTCCCAATTAAAACCACACAAACAGAATTCAAAGTCTTTTTTGGATCAGTGACACGGGGGAGAATTAGGAGTGTCTTGAGTGCTGCAGCTGTTGGGAATACCTTACCCAGTCCTGAAGCTCTTTACTCCTGGGGGAATTCTGCACCACTGTGCACATGCAGAATTCATGTCCCCTGCAGATTTATTTGCTTTCCTGCAGAAAAATGACTTTCTGATGGGGAAGCAAAGGAAAGCCACAAGAGCGGTCACATATCCCTCCCCAGCGGTGTGGGTGCATCGTTTTGGGCACCCAGAGTAGTCAGTAGAGAGGTAAATCACCAGGCGGGGGGCGGGGGGACGGGACTGGGGATGCCCTGGCTTGTGGCTCCTACCCTGCACCAGGCTCAGCTACTAGTCCCAGCTGGGTTGGGAGTGTGGGAGGACAGGACTTCCC
This sequence comes from Malaclemys terrapin pileata, assembly GCF_027887155.1. Taxonomy (NCBI): domain Eukaryota; kingdom Metazoa; phylum Chordata; order Testudines; family Emydidae; genus Malaclemys; species Malaclemys terrapin. The sequence continues at coordinate 51,432,854 of NC_071509.1, read as the reverse complement.
CTTTCCCTGCAAGGAGCAGCCTGGCTGGGTCAAACCCACCCCTAGAAACCTCCCCCGGCTGCAGGAAGTTCTGCCTACCCACTTCCTGCCCCCATCTCTCCTCCGCAGAAGGAGGGGTCACTGTATGGGGAGTTGCTCCCCCATCCACCCAATCCCCCCCCTGACCACCTGCATTGGAACCTTCCTGCACCCAGACCTTCCCACTGAGACCCACCCTCCTACATCTGGACCCCCACACCCAATCTACCATCCACTGAGCCCCCTGCACTGAGCCCCCACCCCGATGAGCCCCCCACACTTGGACCCCCATCACACAGCCCCACTTTCCCAGATGCCCCCCACCAAGCCCCATCCCCCCACACCCATCCCCTTGCCCTGCTGAACCACCTTCACCTGGACCCCCCGGCAACCTGAAACCCCCACAACAAACTCCTGTGCATCCAGATGCCCCCGCACTCGGACCCCCCACTGAGCTGCCCACACCCAGATTGCCCCACACAGAACCTTTTCAGCCAATACCTGGATCCCCCCACACATTAAGCCCCTCCACAGTTAGATCCTTCCTGCCCACACCTGGTACGCCTGGTGCAGAGGGGCAGTGCCCTGGGGTGTTTCTGGGGCAGGTCCAGCCCTTGCGCTGTCTCAGGGTCCTTGTCCATGTTCCAGGGTGGGGGGAGAGGCAGAGGGTGATCTCCCACCTTGCACAGCCACTGGCCTGTGCTCCCCATTGCCATGCTGTAGCCTCCACATTTATTTATTGACAAATAAAATTTGTGTGCAGAATTTTTACTTTTTTTTGGAAGAGAATTCCCTCAGGAGTACCTTATGCACACACATCTTGCATGAACTTCAGTGTGAATTATATGCACGGGATGGAAGCATGCATGTTGAATTTAATACTGTTGAAAAGTCTTGCTTGGTGAAGCAATTGCCAGAGTGAAGCAAGTAGCAGCACAAAACTCTTGGTACTCACAAAGAAAAGTAATTCTTAACATTCCCCCAGCAAAGCACTTCAACACATGCTCAAGTTTAAGCATCAGTTGTCACACTGAAGTCAATGGGACTACTCAGGTATTTAAGTGCTTTGCTGGGTCAGGGCCTTTATAAGTCTAAGCTGTGATGTAAATAGCATGTTTTAGAAATTGGATGAAACTCCTGTTGATTTCAGTGGGGCCAGTTTCACCCATTGTGTCTTATTGGCTTTTCAGTTCATCAGTCCAAGTGTGATATTGGGGGAAGTTTCAAGGAACATTAAGAATTGATAATTATATTTATTTACAGAGACTTCAGCAACACAGAAACATTATGTAGTGAACAGAAGTACTACTGTGAAACTTGCTGCAGTAAACAAGAGGCACAGAAAAGGTGGGTAAAGAACAGTGCAATTCAATCCCTGTTCAGGTAAATTGAGCTCTTAAGGTACGTCTACCCTGCAATAAAAGACCTGTGGCATGGACACAGCTGGCCCAGGTCAGCTGACTTGGGCTCAGAGGGCTATAAAATTGCAATGTAGCCATTTGGGCTTGGGCTGGAGCCTGGGCTCTGAAATCCCACAAGGGGGAGGGTCTGAGACTTTGGGGCATGTTTTTTTTTAATCATAGTGTAGACATATCGTTAGTAGAAATTTAAATCACTGCTGAAGTGTAGCGTCACTCACTCTGTTACTGATACGTTAAACTACGGTCCAGTCCTCCAACTTCTGTGTTTGTACAACGTTCCCAGTCTCCTGCCTGTGATACCTTTGTGGCTACAGTGAACCCCCTCCTGAACTTGTTTGCAGCTTCTTGGCCTCTAGTGGCTGCAAGCCTCTCCAACACACGTACACTCCACATGGCCCTTGAAACCAAGAGGTAGAGCCACAGCTGCTGCACACGTCTTTTAGGTCTCCAGTTACTGCTGATGGAATACCTCTATTTACAAAGTGCATTTATAATGTGCAGGCATAGGATTGCAAGAAAAGAATAACACTGACCTGAGCAGTGCTTCATAATATACACCCTTATTAATGATTTCACAGGATGAGAGTAAAAAAGCTGCCAATGATCCTTGCATTGCACCTCAAGAGATTCAAGTACATGGAGCAGTTACACAGGTACACCAAACTCTCTTATCGTGTGGTATTTCCTCTGGAGCTACGTCTCTTCAACACATCCAGTGATGCAGTCAACTTGGATCGCATGTATGACTTGGTGGCTGTTGTCGTTCACTGTGGCAGGTAAAGTGCGTTCAGGTGTACCCAACCTATTATTAGATCAGTAGTATTGCCAGTTCCAAACATTCAAAAATCATGTGTCAGGCCTCAAAATATATTGAGATTGGTTTAAAAATCATAAGATTTTAAAAATGTATTTTGGGTTCTTTTGTCTTTGGAGCTTTTTTCCCAGGCTCCTCAGTAGCCAGTCTGCCTGGTGAAGAGTTTACAAACTACTCTCACCAGGCAGACTGGTGGGGCCCCCGGGAGCCAGGAAGTATATTTGTTTGAGAAACACCAAAAAGGTTCCTGGGAAAATTTCATTGTTTCTAAAACAAGATTTAACAGAATTTCAATTCTGCAAAAAAATTTCAACATTTTTACTTTTTGCCCTAATTTAAGACCAAACAATTTCCGAAAACCTCAAATTGTTCATGGATGTCAAATTCCGTTTCCTGACCAGCTCTACTTGAAACAGGTATCATAGGACTACAGAAATGAGACATGGAAAAGGATCAATCAAACTGTCTAATTCAGCTATCTGCCAATACATGTAGATCTAGAATGCTGACTCTGGGCCTGATCTTGCAACAAATTTGAACAAACAGACCTTTACTACTGTGCAAAGTCACATTGAAGTCAATGGGATAGCATATGAAAGCCAGGGTCTGCCTGTGCCAAGTTGTTTACATAGTTGAGACCAACTTTAGGTTACCTAAAATTGGATTATTCTAAAATATTTCGGACAAAAAATATATATAATTATAGGCCAGCTCAGAATCACAGCAGGAATATCCTGCATTGCCATATGAAATACCTATATCTCAGTCAGATTTTTGTAAATGAAGATGGTGTAAATCCAAGTAATTTAAATTGAGTTACTCTGTTTATATACCAGTGTAACAAAGATTAGAATCTGGCCCTCTGGGGTCTTACTTCTGTTGGGCTGGAAATATGTGGAGACAGCATATTCAGACTCTAGCAGCAGGCAGTGGTTGTATTTTCTTTTCTTACTAAATGGCGATTGCTTCAGCTGGCTGATTTTAAGGACTGGTAATGATTGGTTAGAATGAAGAATCGTAGCTATAATAGGAGTTCTTGGATGTGATGGATTGTCAAGCATGGAAAAAACTGGAAGAATTCTTAAAGCTCAAAAGGAATGTGAACTAATTGTTCTCCCCACCCAGAAGAAGATACATAATTGCATTTCCACGTTTAATATCAGCCTGTTTTCTTCCTATTTAAATTCCATTGAGCAATTTTGAAAATATTTGTCATAGTTTATGTCTGCCACCAACTAATTGTCAATTACTTTTTAGCTAGATTTATAAACTACCATAATGCAGATAATGAGAGGGCATTCAATTTTCAGTTGACCAACTCATTTTAGATAACCCAGTATAGGAGAAAGAAGAATGCACATGTCTACTTAACACTGCAAGCTGGCTTACAAGGGCTTCAGTGGAAATATAATATCCATTTAACATATGACTTATCAAAACCAGCCCATTTATATCTCTGATACTTTTTAATTACTTTTTTTTTCTAGTGGACCTAATCGTGGGCATTATATTACCATTGTGAAAAGTCATGGATTTTGGCTTTTGTTTGATGATGACATTGTAGAGGTCAGTATGCGGACGATCATGAAAAGGTTACTGGTGTGTAAGTTCCTATGTCCATTTGGTGTGGCATACCATTCAGAGACCATCAGCTTTTGATGGTGACTTGATTTCCCCCTTCCCTTTCCCCTCAATTTAAGAAAAGATAAACAAGCCAATCTCTTTGTCTCCTCTCATAAGCTAGGCCCTTCAGTCCCCTATCATCCTAATAGCTTTCTCTGCACCTGTTCCAGTTCGAATTAATCTTTCTTGAACGTGGCTTACCAGACCTGGGTACAGTATTCCAAATGAGGTCTGACCAGTGCCTTGTACAATGGCATTAATACTTCTGCAAAAAGAACAGGAGTACTTGTGGCACCTTAGAGACTAACAAATTGTTAGTCTCTAAGGTGCCACAAGTACTCCTGTTCTTTTTGTGGATACAGACTAACACAGCTGCTACTTTGAAACCTGTCATTAATACTTCTCTATCTCTATTGGAAATGCCTTGCCGATGCATCCTAGAATCATATTTGCCCTTTTTCACAGCTGCATCACATTGGTGGCTAATAGTTATCCAATGATTGACCTGCACATCCAGTTCTCTCTCATCCTCTGTCACTTCCAACTGATGAACCCCTGGTTTGTAGCAGAAATTCTTATTATTAGACCCTAATTGTATGACTTTGCTCTTTGTACTATTGAATTTTATCCCATTTGTTATTCCAATCTTCAGGGTCATCCAGATCCTCCTGTACAATATTTTGATCCCCCTCTGTGTTAACAGTGACTCACAACTCCATTAGTAACCTCCCTCCAGTCTGATAGTTCACCTTTCAGCACAGCCTCTATAAATCAGAGCAGAATCTGGCCTACAGTTGGTGCAGATGCAGTCTGTTCATAGTGCAGTAGTGTCTCAAGCAGACACTAAAAATCGCTGCAGTATGTTGCCAAGACTAGGAGCTCGTTCTGGTCTCACTCTAGTGCAAGTCAGGAGCAAATTCATTGCAGTTACAGTAGAGTAAAACTGGTGCGAGATCAGAATCAGGCCCATTGTTTGGAAGGAGATTGCGTGGTACTGTACTACTTAAATATAAGGGTAGCAGAATCTGTCCCAAAAGATGCAGTGATGAGGAAAATAAAAGGAGGAAAGTAGAGGACCTCTCGGGGAAGGCAAAAGTTAAATGCAGTATCTACCATTACATTTGTAGAAACCTTAAATCACAATTTACCTGTTTGCTATTATGTAACAGAGAAAAGATTCTCTCCATTTAGCTATGGCAAATCCTGCTTGGATTACTCAGAGTAGTAGTCCCATTGATCTCAATGAGCGAAGCAAGCAGGATTTGGCTCCTAAACTATTAAACTGTCCATTCACTTCTTGAATCGCTAACAAAACTTGCTAATCATTACCCTGAGGCAAATAACTACATACATGTTTTTGCATTTTTATATTCATTTAATCCAAGTTTTTTTTTTTTAAGCAAACATTTTAAACAACTCTGTTTATTTTTGCAGAAAATAGATGCTCAAGCTATTGAAGAATTCTATGGTCTGACCTCTGATATATCAAAAAATTCAGAATCTGGTTATATTTTATTCTATCAGTCAAGAGAATGACTTGGAGAACTGTGAAATGCTGCAAGTGGAGAAAACTGATCAGCACTGTCGACTGACTTTTACAGAGCACATTCTGAATAGTCGAACAATGATCTATCTTATCTTCTACTAAATGGTTTATGTGTTCTTGACTATAACCCTTCATTTCTGACATGCAGCACTTTTTTTTTTTTTTTTAGTATGACTCAGAATGAATTGCAGTCAGCACTTAGTAAAATTTATATGGACTAACATTTACAGATAATAGGATTTGGGGTCATCTGTTAAATCCAGCTGAGCTAGAATAGTATTTTCTATGGAAGTGTGCATTACATTTAGGGCAAATTGTTTAAACTTTCTAAATAGCTTTGGGATATCATTTTATGAAGCATTCCTTTAAATATGTACTAATATGTATTGTTATCCATTTTAAGTGTAGAAAAAAGTATATTTCATAACCATTGGAATTGTGGTTGCATAGGGGATTTTGTCACATGTTACTCTCCATCAGTAGAAAGATATTCTTCCCAAATCCTTTGAGCTTTGGGTTATTAAAAACTTTAAATGGGTAACTTCAAGACTACAATTCACATAAAGAGATTTAAATGACATTGGAGCAAAATGATACAATGTGTCCAGTCTTCCTGTTTATCCTGATGAGAGAGCACAGATAAGCTGAGCTTGTCATTTTGATTCTAAAACAACAGAGGCACTGAGGGTTTTGTGGGGAAAAGTGGAGGGAGAGGTTCCTCATATGAAGTACTTTTCTAAGGAATGATCTTATGTTTCTGCCAAAAAGAATAACAGAACGTGTGTGTGCTTATTGAGTTCGCAGATATTCCAATATTGAGCATACAAAACATCTCCTTCATCAGGCTAGTATTACACAGTCTAGTTAAGTAATGTTATTGATACAATATCTCACATTGGGCTCAATCTCACAATGTGCTGAGCACCCACAGCTCCAAATGACATCAGTGGCAACTGTAGGTACTCGGCACCTAGGACAAGGCCCATTGCTTATCAATGTAGAACACCTGTTATGTAATAATCCGTTGTTTACACCTGCAGTATGTATTGACCATAATCCCAATCAGTAGTCATGTTTGTCAACATCTCAATCACTGTGGTATCAGAAAGGTTCAAGAGTACATGGTTCTAGAGATATCAAAAGGCATAATGTGACTGTTCATGTTTTACTTTTCAAACCTGGTTGGCACTGGTCATGTTCTAGCTAATAAATTGCTATACAAGTAATACTGGAAGTACTTGGCAAGAAAGGAGGGTAGGAGGAAGTATCAATAGGGCATGAGAAGGGATTGATTGTGTGTTGAGAGTAATTTTCTGTCTGACAGCTAACTTGGTAGATTTAACAATAATATTTCACCATTTAGTGTATGGACTTTAAGAATCGAATCCTGATCTCACTGAAGACAATTGGTAAAACTACCATTATCTTCAATAAAACCATGATTTGGCCCTATTAGGGGGGAGAGAAGAGAAAGAGAGGGGGAGGAATTCTAGAAAGAAGCATCATCATCTCACAGTATTTACTGTTATGTGTTTTTAACTTTGTATATTTATTAGAAAATGTCACCTTCAGTACTTTTTTAGAAGTTCAACTGTAGTTTTGTCGCTGAGCTTTTTATTTCAACAAATATTATTTAAAACCAGTGTTGAATCTGATAGCTCCGTTTCTCTTGGGAGAGTGGGAAAAAAAACTTACTTGTGTTACAATCTGCTGTGAAAGTGAAATTGTTTTTGTTACATTTTAGTGAGCGTGCAATGTTAGCCTCTGGTATAACATGGTTTGAAGTTTATTTGGAATTATAAGTGGCCATTTTATACCAGTGGCCATATACTAAGAAGTATAGCACTTTAACTTGGAAGAAAAACAAAACTGGATTTTTCATCTTCAAAGATTTGTGAATTATTTATTATGCTGGTGTATTGATCCAACAGATCAGACACAGGATCTAATCCTACAACTCTTCTTATGCAAGTAGTCCAAGTGTTCTAATGGGACCATTCACATGAGTAAAAGTTGGAGGATTGAGTCCAAATAAGGGCACTTTTTTCTTTTACTCACAGTGGGATGGAAGTTTTACCATAGAGGACTATGATGTTTCTTAATTTTAGACTGGCCTAATAAGAGGCTTCAACGATCTCTGAAGTCCATTGACTTTAATGGAACTGGATCAGGCCCTAAATTCAGTAAAATCACTTGTCTTCTTTAATGGAGTATTTCTGAACATTCACATCTTTCCATTTAATAAATGTGGCCATCTTTTGCCTGGCAAGTGAGACTGTATTCTGGTTGTGAATAAATGCACTTTTTAGATCAAAGTTACCCAAGGTCAGACAAACATTCTGTACTTTGCAATTTGCTGCCATATATTTTTAGGATGTGTGTGAAACTTTACAACAAAACAAAAAGAAATAGCAATGTATGTGTTGTGTTCGGGACTGATGTTTGTATAAAGAACAATTGTACATAAAGAAATTATTTTAAAATGTGTCGGATTCTAGGAAATGGTTTTTGTGTTAATAAGGTTTGGGTATTGCAGCAATAGTTAAACACTAACATCTAAGATTCAGCATATGCAAATTTTTGTTTTTCCCAGGCTGCAAGACAAGACTTTACGTTGGATAATAAATTCAGATAATTACAGTTTGTTCCTTGATACTTTATGGGTTAAAAAAAAATGTCCATCAACATTTCTGTGATACATTAGGGGGACCCAGAGGAGTTATATGAAAGTGCTGCAGGGTTGTTAAATAAGAGGGTTTTGCTAACTCAAGAAAAGATTTACAGGAATGATGTAACACGAGTAGAAAATCAGTGGCTAGATTTCAACTTTGAAGAAATCATGGAAATACTACAAAGTAATATCAGCATGAACTTTATTTTAGCACCAGTTAAATTACTCTGTATTTGTTTGGTCTGTCAATCAAAAAAATTTTAATCGTGATACAGTCCTAATCATCAGTTAAGGCTCCATCCACCAACCTGTCTCCAGGCCAGCAAAACTCAATCATGTGCTCAACTTTAAAATGTGAGTTGCCCCATTGAAGTCCATAAAGCTATACACTTGGTTAAAGTTAAGCTCATTTGTAAGTGCTTTGCTAGATTGAGGCCAGGGTGATCAGCGCCTTGCAAGATGATGTACATTTATTTACCTGGATTTTTAATATATGCATGGTACATTTTTCAGACATTTTATATACTTATATTTTTCACTTCCAGTGCATCATGAAAAGAGTGGAGAAAATCTGGGACAATCAAAACTTTTCTAGCCAGCAATTTTAGAAAAAAATTGCAGTAGATTGTCTGTGCTCTTGTATAATGTGATTTTTAGTTTATAGAGATAACTGGATTAGTCCCAAGAATAATTTAAGTTCATTAGTTGTTTTGTGTGCCATTGCATGAGATGTATTTTCTGTATAACGTTGTTACTTGTTCAACTCCACATTTTATTACATGCTCTTATTTATAGAAAAGAGCATTTTTATTCTCTGTTGGTATTCCGCTAAACCCAAGGAAGTGTTACCGTGCACTGTGTAAATTAGCTATCTTGGAGGACAAGTTCAGACCCAAATTTTATGTATCACAAAACAAACTGTCAGCATATTATACATTTTCTATTTTTGGAACATAGTAGATGGGGACAAAAGAAGGGATCAGTGAAGAAGGAGGATCAATGAAAGCAGAAAATCTAGTTGAAAATAAGATGTGCACAACCACCCCAATACTCATCCAATTTCAATAGGGTACAGATGTGGTTCAATAGACTAACATTTTAAAGTCTGACTCCTTTAGCAGTTAAAATTAAAAAGCAGCAGATGTTTCCTATGCATTGAATTTAGCGAAGACATTAAGGGCTTGTCTATGCTGCTGCGCTGCAGTGCAGCCTACAGGGGTGTGAATTGCAGAGTGCACCAAAATGTTACAGTCTAACTGCCCTGTGTGGACTCTGTAGGCACAAACTAAAAGGCTAGTTTGCATGAATGTAGTCCTGTTTGAAAGAGGACTAAGTTTATGCAAACTCGGTACCTTTTAGTTTGCGTCAGCAGTGTCCACATGGACCAGTTGATTGCATCAAAATGCCATGCTCTTACAATTCATATCCTCATAGACCATTCTCCGGTGTGGTGTAGCCATAGCCTAAGACTTGAACGAAGATGTAACTGGAATTTATGCAACGTTACCATGGATTCTAGCATTTTATTACACATGGCTTTTATCTTCAAATAGTACATTTCATATACATTTGCACCCATATGTGTTATACTGTGCACTGGGGGCCTGATCCTGAGCAGCGCGGACTACTTGCAACTTCCAGCTACTCGGCACCACTTGGCAACTGGTCCTTAATGTTTTGTCTCTTGTTTTCTGTTTTATGGACAAGGAGTTTGAGCACTCCCTTTTACAGTTTCATGTGTATTAGAATGTTAGGGGTTCTTTATTTATACCTATTTTACTCTAGTACCTTTTATCAGTGTTGTTTTAATTTATTTGTCTTCTATTTCTCAGTAACTGTACTATTTACTGTATTTCTATAATTATTTAATTGTATAGCTAATATTGCTTAGCCTTATGTTTTAATTATGTACTTTGATTTTTTAATTGATTCATGCACTTTTAGCAATAATGTTAATCTTGTGAAATTTCAATCAGTTTAACACTTTGCCTCTAAAATAAAGTTTTCAGAACAAACACACACAAAAACCTATCTAGAGAATTGTCTATGGAATATTGTATACAAAGAGACACGGTGGGTGAGGTAATATCTGTTGTTGGACCAACATCTCTTGGGGAGGGCAAGTCTACACTATGGCAGGGATCAATGCTCTGAGATCGATCTACTGGCGGCTGATTTAGCAGGTCTAATAAAGACCTGCCAAATCGACTGCAGATTGCTCTCCAGTCAACCCCTGTACTCTACCCCCGATGAGAAGAGTAAGGTAAGTCGACGGGAGAAAATCAGTGTAGACCCACCCCGCAGTAACTCAACCTAAGGTACGTCGACTCCAGCTATGTTATTCATGTAGCTGGAGTTGCATAGCGTAGGTTGACTTACCACGGTAGTGTAGACATGGCTCAAAAGCTTGTCTTTCTGAGGCTACACACAGCTCTTCTTCAGGTCTGGGAAAGGTACTCCCAGCATCACAGCAAAATGCAAAGTGGAAAAGATTGTTTAGCATAAGCACTGAGCACATATTGTAAGGGAGCATTCAAGGTAGAGTGGCCTGTTAACCTCTCTGCAGTCACAGGACAAAAAGAGGGAGTCGGTAGGTTACAAATTATAGTAATAAACCAAAATCCACTGTTTCTGTTCAATCCATAATTTGACTAGCAGAGTAACAAATTTTAGGTCCTAGGCTTGTCTTTTGAAAGTGTGCAGGTTTCCTTTGAGTAAGAGGACTGAGAGGTCAGATATAGAATGATCGCTTTGTGAAAACAGTTCACCCACAGGTGATAGGTTTTTTTTGGTCTTTTATCATTTTCCTGTGTGAGTTCATTTGAGAGCATAGTGATTGCCTAGTTTCAGCCACATAGTTGTTATTGGGGCATTTAGTGCACCAGATGAGTACACCATATGTTGTGACAGGCATGAGTAGGACCCATGGATCTTGAAAGGTGTGTTGTGGGGGATGGTGATCATTGTAGCAGTGGAGATACGTCTGCAGGTTTTGCATCTGTTGTTCTGGCAGGATCTGGTGCTGCTTTGAGTTGATGTGCCCTAGGTCAGCTGTGTAGTTCAAAAGCTTGTTTCGCTCACCAATAGAAGTTGGTCCAATAAAAGCTATTCCTCACTCAACTTGTCTCTCTAATCGCCTGGGCTGAACACAGCTACAACTACACTGCAAAGAGATTTGAGTTTTTGAGATATGGCTTACTCTAGTTTGCTTAGCCAATCAAAAACTGATTTCATGTCTAAAATTTAAATTAATAATACATACAATAGAAATCACATATGTGGTGGTAGCATCTACACAAAAAATTTTATTTGTCATACACATTTGACAGCTTCTTCTGCTTACTGGTCCATCTGGGAGTAAAAATGACCACCATATAAAAATACACCTGCTACAGAAACGTTTCCTTCTTTTCCCCAAATGGAGGATTCCCTCTTCCCTCTGCCATGTCCACTCCCCCAATTACACTGGTCCCTGTACTCCCCTATCAGTCAGTCATACTTCCAAGCACTTCACAATCTTTAATGTACTCAAGCTCAGGAGCTACAATTATCCCTGGCCCTTATGTTGGGGGGAGGGGAGGAGAATAAGTCCCTTTGCTCCTTCCTTCCCAACCCCTGTGCCCATATAAAGGGAAGCGATAACTGGGTAGGATAAGTCTTGTAATCACCTTACATTTCTTCTAGGTCAGTGCCCATGGCATCTCTGGGTTATTGTAACATGCCCCTACCGAGCTTGTCAAGAAAGTTCTTCTTGTATGGGCATGCACTTATTGTATATACCAGTGCTGAGAATAACCTTGTCATCATTTTAGACAGTCCTCTTTGTGGTCAGTAAAAAAACCAGGCTATTTCTCAATTGCAAAAGATTTAAGTAAATTCTTCTTGTGATGTTTTTTCTTCACAATTTAAGGGCATGGCTACACTTGCAGATGTAGAGCGCTTTGAGTTAAACCGTAGAGTGCAGTAGGGAAAGCACTGCAGTCTGTCCACACTGACAGCTTCAAGCGCACTGGCGTGGCTACATTTGTGGTACTTGCAGTGGCATTGGGAACGGTGCATTATGAGCAGCTATCCCAGCATGCAAGTGACTGCAACATGCTTTTCAAATGAGGGGTGGGGTGGAATATGACAGGGAGTGTGTTGTGTGTATGTGGGGGGAGAGAGTGGGTTTTGGGGGGGGGGCTGAGAGCATATCAGCATGCTGTCTTGTAAGTTCAGACAGCAGCAGACCTCCCCCTCTTCCCCGCCTCTCTCTCTCACACACACAGCATTCCATACTAATGATTGGTTTGTCTCAGAGCAGCTAAGCAGCCAGCTCTCAGAAATGGAGCTTTCAAAGGGCATATCTGCATTCCTACAGTGATTCAAACAATGACAAGAGTGGCCACTTGACTTAAGGGGATTATGGGACATTTCCGGAGGCTGATCAGAGCGCAGTAATGCAACACCTTGTCCACACTGATGCCCGGGCATTGTAGCCAAGGCACAGCAAACGTTATTCATCTTGCCGAGGTGGAGTACCAGGAGCGTTCTCGCTGCGTTGTCAGAGTGCTCTACGTGCCTTGCCAGCATGGACAGGAAGTGAGCTAGTGCGCCCGGAGCTGCTTTAATGCACACTAACTCGCAAGTGTAGCCAAGCCCGAAGATAGCAGTCAATATCTAAATGATGCTCAGAAAGCTTTGACAAACAGACTTTTAATATCCTTCCTATTAACAAGTGGTACTTCAAAGGAATTATTTGAACTTGGCTACAGGAACCAGTTAGATAAACATATCCCTTTTGCATATAAGGTCAGATAATTCCTATTAGAAGGCGTTCACCTGCCTGGTATGGCCATCTGGGCTAATCTTGAGTCTTCTTACAAGTTAGTGATTCTTTTCCCCCAGGAGGTTTGCTTGCTGGCTTTGCCTGAGTGCTTACACATGAGACCAAACTGGACTTCCTTTTTTAACAGTCTTAGTTACTATAATTCTTTAATCATTCCACTTCATTGGACTATCAGGACTTAGATGATCACACACAGTGTAAAATAACATCTGTGGGCCAATCACAGTTGTCAGTTTAATAGCCTAACACTTCTTTTCAGATGAAGGATTCTTGGAGGTGGCCACTCCAGGACATGTAATAATGTTAAAAAGAGAGTAAGTGATTTATCCATGGTAACTCAGCATGTCTGGGGCAGGACCTGGAACTCAGTGCTCTGACCCAAAACTTCTACCCCCGAATAAGACCTATACTCTAACCAATAGGCAATGCGTCCTATGTATTCCATTAGGGGACTCCCAAGAGGTAGAAGCAAGTTCTTTAGGAAGGTACCTGCAGTCCTCCAATGAACAACTTGTCAGCTACAATAAAGAATTTAGAAGTACTTTCAAAATTCCTAAGTGCAGTGCCCTGTCAACACTACTACTTTGTTATAGTTTGCTCTAAATATGGTTTGTGTTCACACACCATACAGCTTACTAGTATTCTCCTAGTAATAGGTGATGGCTTCTCTTCCCCAATAGTCAGGGGTGAAAGTAAGGTGGTATGGGCCGGTACGGCGTACCGATAAAAAGTGGCCACTGGTACCAGCCCCTAAAGCACTGTCACAGCAGCCCTTTAAGCGCTTTATCATTGCTGCCCCTTTCCCCCCTCCCCAGGTTGCCAATGGGGGGAAGGGGCTGACTAAAAGAAACAGCTGCCCTGGGCCAGCTATTTAAAAGGGCCTGGGGCTCTGGCTGCTGCTGCGATAGCAGCAGCGACGGCCGGAGCCCCGGGTCCTTTAAATCACCGCTGGAGCTCCGGGCGGTGTGGGCCAGGCAGCCTGGAAGGGCAGGCTAGGGGACGCTGACCCCCCCCAGCCCCGCCTCTTCTGCCCGAGGCCCCACCCCTTCTGGGGGGGGGGCGGAGTCGGCCCCCATACCTGTAAGTTTTCAATTTTACTTTCATCCCTGCCAATAGTGCATCAGTATGAGGTCTGCATATTGTAGCCCCAAGTGATTTTTCTCATGGAGTCACTCTTTCAGTTCTAGTGGCTTTCATTAGAGAATACTGACCAATGGAAATTACATAACTCAAACTTGCTTTGTTAGCTGGCCTTGAGAGTTCAGTCACTGTATGTATACAGAGAGAGAAGGGAGGTAGGACAAGGGTATTGGTGACTGAAGGCTATAAAATGGTATGTGTATACTGCCCCCTACCCCAAAATCATTCACATAGGTGGGGCATGAGGAAAATGAGTTTAAAATGTTGGAAACCTCTAGTCAAATCTTCCGTGGTGAACATGAGCATTACTATGTGTTAAACTATAAAGACAAACTAAAAAATGTTAACAATGGAAATATACCAAACTTAGAGTGTACAGTAGAAAACTGTACACTCTGGGGCATTGAACATATTTGTGATATGTTAGGATTAATTATAAAATTCAGCTTCTCAAACTTAATTCTGAAAAGTATTTTTTCTCTTTAACTATTTCAAGGATGTGGAACGTTTAGTTTTTATAATCAAGATGAATCTTTAATGGAGATACACAACAATAGATAATTTCCCTCATGAGAATATTCACTGCTGCTTCAAAGACTGATCTTGCTTCACTTCTTTATGTTTCATAATTGTCTTTGTTTTATTAATTATATTTTCCACAAAAGGGAAGTATTAATTTGGGAATGATCCAGACTGGCCAAAGACAAGAAAGTAGCAGGGATGAAACTGTGTTATTTACCTCTGGGGCTTTTCCTTTCTTTTAAAAAGAAAAGTAACCATAATGAGTTATTACAATATTTTTGATGTGCTATAGCTTTCTTATTGACTAATTTATAAATGGACTATGAAGGATTAAAGTACTATCATGTAGTCAAGATCCACTTTAAAAATAGTATGGTGAGATCTCGTGTATGGGTATATCATCTATAGAGCATCCATAACACAAACATGGCCTACTCGATAGAGCACTAGACTGGGACTCAGAACAGGCAGGTTCTATTTCTGGCTCTTTGCTGGGTGACCATGGGCAAGTCACTTTACCTCTCTGTGTCTTTTCAATAAAGCACGTTGAGATCTACTGATAAAAAGTGCTATATAAGAGGTAGGTATTATTAGGAGGAGGATGTGACCCAGGGACTTCTTGATGTCAAATGTCAAAAAGTACAGGGGTGCATAGGGTTTTACAGGGATCCCTGGGACGGATATCTGCATAATAGTTCACTGAAGGGTGACATGTGAGGTCTCTACTGAGAGCAAGTAGCCTACTGATTGTCATAATCCCTGCAAAATCTATATATGGATAATATTTGAGGAGTTATGTATCTATTCTGAAAATTATGCTCTTAAGGTCTTGGAATTAAGGCAGGTCACCAGAAGGTGACATACTTTAGAGATGTTCCTTTCAGGCAGGCAGTAACTGACACCTAACTCCCAGTCTGGCCATTTGTGTATTGTCCACCTCATGCTGTATGCCTATTTGCACACTGAGCCAGGTGCAAATTGAGAGATTGCAAAAATCTATAAGAGAGGAAATCCACAGGCTGAAACAAAGGGCGGCGGGGGGAGGTGATGTCCTGTTTATGAATAAAAATGAAGAATTGGTCCCATGTATATGGAGTGCAAAGACACACATTGAATCCTTCACCTTGGAGACTAGCTAACAACATGCATGTGTCATGAAAGAAGAAGCTGTAGAGTGCTGCAAGGATTCTGAGTGAGCAATACCCTACTAGACATGAGTGTATCATGTTAATTAAATCCAGGCTCTAGAACGTGTTATGATTTTTTTATATCCATTTGTTGCCAATATTTCTACTTGCTGTCACTTGAATCTCTGTGCTTTGTTAAATAAACTTATATTTGATTCACTATAAACAAATCTAAGTGCTGTGAGTTACCCGGCGCGGCGGTCTGAGGTGGAGCCAGTAAGCTGGGTTGTCCTGTTCCTCTGGACTATGAGTTTCCAGTGGACAAGAGGGTGGACACCCCAGGGGGACACTTGGAGAGCTTGAGAGCTGATGGGTGCCTATCGTTAACCTGCAGAGTAACAGCAGGGCCTGCAAGGCCTAGAGGGGAGCGCTTGTGTTGCCAGTGGGGTTGGGGAGCTGATGCATGGCAGACACAGACAAAGCTTTCTCACACTAAGGGCAGGTGGCAGCAAGGTGTACCCCTCAACTCAGGGTAATCCTGGGAAGCATTACAGGGAGTAACAATTAGAGTTATAATTCTGATGTAACATTTATGTTTTGTATCTGTTCGGTCTAGTTATTCACATGTGTCACAAACCTGCAATATCCCTAGAGGTGTGATGTACTTGTCGGTTTGATATCAAAATAGTAACACAGGAAAACAGGCTTTTTCTGTTTGCTAACTGCTTTTACATTTGTAAATAAAAAGAACGCCCTAAATTGATTATCTTGGCTTGTTTTGCTTGGACTTTTGCATGTATGTTTAAACAGGAGACCTGATCCTGCTTCAATTTGAGACAGTGGCAAAGCTTGCATTGAATTCAAGAGGTGTAGAATTGTGTCTGTAGATGCATTTTATTCAAGATGTAACATGCTTCTCAAATCTCAATATAGATTGTTTATGGACTGTTATGAATATGAAAGCACCTGATTTAAAAAAAAAAAAAAAGTATTTCCTTCAGCAGTACTGTTGACTTTTAAATGGCTCTCCTTGCGAGAGACTATAACTTCACTTGGGTTAACTACCTGTGAAGTGTCTGTAGTGAACAATTTTTGTATGCAGCCCTTCGGTCGTTTTGGTGGAACACAAACACAGTTCCATCACCCAGCAGTACCTGTTCAAGTTACATGACTGACCTTGCCAACAGGAACATTTGCTGCTGAGAACAGCTGAAACTGAACAGAATGAAAACCAGGCAGAATGAAGCTACCCATCTCATCAGGGGAGCAACTAGAATCCAAATACCTTCATTTCCCTGCGACTGCTAGTGTGGGAAAGTGATTGCTAATGAAGTCTGAAATCATGTCAGAGAAGTGGAAGATTCTCTCAGTCGGCTCGTATCCTTGAAACTATTCATTAGCAAACACTATTTACTTTCTATAGTGGCAGGCAAATTTCCTTGTCTACACGGGTTCTTTTTACTCCCCTAGAGAACCAAATTCAAACATTGCTGTAAGACTGTATGTTAAAATTATAGCAAAGATGCAACAAGATTTATGAATTATCAAAGTATCAAAGGATGGAGAGTGAAACACTGCACAGCTAAGGTACAGAATTCCTGTGAAGACAAAAACCTGGAATCAGACTCAGATTTCTTTAGATTATTAGAAAGAAAACTTTTAACTGAGTGAGCCAAGGAGATTTTGAAGTTTAATGATGAAAGATGACTGAAATCAATCTCAACAATATAGAGAAAAACACTTCCAACAAGCCAAATGTGTTGTATAAATCATAAATTAGCCAAGCAATTCACACAAGATGACCTGGGACCAAGTTCACTGGTGTTGTATGTAGGCACAATTTTGTTGAGATAAATAGAATTGCTCTCACTTACACCAGGAGGGAATTTGGCCCCTTGGTTATGATGTGATGCTTAACCAATTGTTTTTTGGAGCCCCCCCCCCCCCCAGATGTGAGCTAGATTAATCTTTTAGATTATGGTGTCTATTTCATGCATATTAGCAAAATTTAAAAAAATGCTGAAAAAATGCTTTTTTTAGCAAAATAACAAATGCTGGTGAAAGTATTAGTATTGTCAGTTAAATGTACACATGTGACTTAAAATATCACACATCAGGACTGGCCAAACATTTGAAATGATGTTGCCATGGGCTGTTGGCAAATGTAAGCATCTCATTTCCTTGCAAATCTACATGCATTTGAAAAAAAAAATCATAATAATATTCTCAGGCAGTAGAACCACAAAGACACTAACTAAACAAAGTTACATTTCACTCCCATAGCAACTATACATAACAACTAAACACTGCCCAGTCAGGCGGGACACTTATTACCTTCCTGACAAAGTGTATGTTAGTTGCCTTTATTTTAACAACATCCCCAGTTTTCTTCAGACTTCTCAAGCTTGGAACTTAAAAATAAGGTAAAATGTATATTTCACACTTCTGTTTGCACAGGTGGCAATATCCCATCATCACTGCTTCTTTTTGATATGTTTAGGTCTTGTTTCAACACAGGGTGGGATTTTATAATTTGGGGAGTCTTTTATGATGTGATAATGCAAAATACTTGTTAGAGAAAAACCTAGTCATCAGATGTTGAGCTAAATAATTAAATAAACCACTACGAACTTTTCGGATGCCTATTTACTTTCAGTTGAAGGAGATAGTTTGTGTGGAAAGATTGCGAAGTATCTAACTATTAAAGAGTAAATATCCAAACTAGTAGATCTGGATGGAAATTTTCTGATGTAAAAATATTTTATTGGAAAAAGCTAATTAATCAAAAGTGAAATATTTTGTGACACTGTGTTAATTTTGAGTAAATTTTGTTTTGAAAATTATGGACTGGAGCGTTCTGATAAGGTCAAAATATTCTGTTCTGACATTTTCAGAATGTAACATTTTTGTTTTCCATTGTGAAATTACTTTCCTTTAAAAAATGTATAATAGAATTAATATAATATAAAATGAATAAATTAGAATAAAACATTTTGATGTTATTAAAACAAAACATTCTGACCTTAATTTTTAAAATTTTGGGAAATTTTGACATTTTTGGTTTTCATTTCATTGAAATTGTGTTACTTTCCATGAAATAGAAAATCAACTCAGCTCTACAAACTAGACATCACTTGCTTTAGCAATCAATCACCAGGAGAGAATGGATTTGCAGATCGGGACCAAATTCTGTTCTCAGTTACATCACTGTAAACCTGGACTAACTCCATACAAGCTTATACATTTGTACCAGGGTAAATGAGAGTAGATATTAGCACATGGTTTCTTACAAAACCTACAGGAAGCTTTAGGTCCGAAGAGTTCTAACTCGTATGTAATTATAAGTTACACTATGTGTAACATCGTAAGGACTGGAATAGATTTCAAACTGAAACTAGGAGTTAGCCCTGCAGTTTGAAAATGCAACTCAAGACTCAGAGTTTATACAGAACCTTACACTTAATTAAATCACTGGTTGAGTTAATGATTATACTTGGCTTTTATGCAGCATTTTTCAGCTTCAAAGTAGCCTACAAAGTAATTAATTAAATTAAATGTACCATAGAAACCATATCATTGTATTAAAAGTAACGTCTTAATATATCTACAGCTAGTGCAGAATGTGGCTGCCTGTCAGTTAGCCAAGAGAGACATATTTCAGCAGTTCTTCAACAGCTTCATTGGTGTCCTATTCACTTCTGGATATAGTTCAAGGTGTTGATTGTGTTTCTATTTAGCATTATGTGACTTGATCCCTGGCTATCCAAGAAACCGCCTCTCTTCCCTGGAATCTGCCATGGCAGTTGAGGTCAGCTGGGGAGTTTACACTAACAATCCCTTACTTTCTGAAGCCTGAATTCAAAATTCTGTATCAACTGAAATAACCAATCACATCACAGGCATCTACATGGACATTTTAGATTGAGCTAGGCCATCTCATTTATTTGGTTTCTTTATATTTTTCAGTTCTAGATGTTTCTTTTTCTATTTTTAGATCTGCAAAAGTATTCTGAGGTCTTGTAAAGTGACGTTAATAGGAACCACTCTAATTCCTGCTAGATGAGTGACCCGGCCAGAGAGTTAGACCAACCACAACCACCAGACCATGCTGGAGTCCAAGCCATCTATCAGAAGCTGGTCTTGTTGACAAAGCACAACCTAAAAGTAACTATCCTTTACAGCAAGGATTTTTTTTTTAAGTGTTTAAGCGCTGGTTGGCAATTCATTTTGTTACATAAAGGAGGTTCTCTCTGAACAAAACCACATGTCCACATTGCAGCCCTAAGCTTAGGGCTTCAACCAGCTCTGTAATAACATACGTTACACCCAGCCCTGCAGTATTTTACTCTAGAGTAAGCTGAAAGTTTTTAGTTGTTTCCACTGTAGATCACTGTATATTTGCAGTATTTTATCATCAGAGGCCATAACCCAGTCCCAAACAGTCTTTGTAGCAGATGTCCCATGAGTCATGGGCCATTTTCCATGAGTTTCCACTCACGAGGGCCAAAGGTGCTGCCTGTTCTTAAGGGGAAAGATTTACTTATTCAGCCGGGGAGACCTTGCCCCGGTCATTTCAGGATCCTATCTTTGAAGCATAGGAGGAGGCCAGCCACACAGAGAAGCACACACCAGAATACAGTGCAGAGGCAACTAGATTGAAGTTAACCTTTAAAAGGTCTGGAGGCAGCTAGAGAAAAAAAAAGAGGGGTTGTAGTGTCTGAGGAAAAAGTGATTTAAGAGGACCTGGAGAGTAGAGGCTGAAAGGTTAGAGAAAGCAGAAAACGTCTATGCAGGCTGGATGGGTGGGGAGCATCATCTTCTGATTATGGTCTATAACAGGAGTGGCCAACCTGTGGCTCTGGAGCCACATGCGGCTCTTCAGAAGTTAATATGCGGCTGCTTGTATAGGCACCAACTCCAGGGCTGGAGCTACAGGCGCCAACTTTCCGGTGTGCCGTGGGTGCTCACTGCTCAACTCCTGGCTCTGTCACAGGCCCTGCCCTTAATCCTGAGCCTGCCATGCCCTCGCTCCTTCCCCCGCCCCCCCAGAGCCTCCTGCATGCCATGAAACAGCTGATTGGGAGGTGCGGGGAAGGAGGGGGAGGCACTGATCGGCGGGGCTGCTGGTGAGTGGGAGGTGTTGGGAGTGGGGTGTGGGAGATGATGGGAGGTTGCTGATGTATTACTGTGGCTCTTTGGCAATGTACATTGGTAAATTCCAGCTCCTTCTCAGGCTCAGATTGGCCACCCTGATCTATAACCTCCTCCTTTCCAGCCTCCTTGACACCGACAGGGCATTCTGCCATCAACAGAAAACATCTGCTATGATCTTTCTTGCCCATCGTCCTGATTATGTCACCCCAGTCTTTGAATGCCTCCGCTAACTCCTTCTCCACCACCTGAAGTTGAAGCTTCTTCTCATCACTTTCCAAGCCCCTCACACCTTTGCCCCTCACTACTTATCCACTTGGGTTTTTATTGAGTCACCTCTGCTCCCTTTTCTCTGCCATTGAATCTTGACTGCTAAAAGGATTGTTTTATGTGGCACAGACTACAGTCAACTGTGCCACCAATGTCTGTACTCTTGTGTTTATTACCATGGTCCAGAGAAGACAGCAAACAAAAAAGATGACAGTTTTACTTGACAGCAATATTATACATGCATTTAGCTAGAAAAGTTAATGTGCATTCTCACTCAATTAGCTTTCACTGATGCAATTACAGAATGGTCCTGGATGAGGAAGGCCAATTGAAGTATCAAAAGAGTAGGCAGCATCCCACAATCCCTCACTTCTGCAGGAGAACCTGGTCTATGTGCAAGTGGAAGAATGAAATAGACAAGCTTGGCTTCCTGTGTTAATTTAGTAGTGACTATATTGGGAAGAGATCCACCAAGAGCATACATTTCCCTATTACACTGGGTTAGTTGCTCTGTTTCTCCTGAGCTAACACCCATCCCTCACTCTGCAGTGACATGGAGGATGAAACAAGCATTCCACTGCACACTATTTATTACATATGTGGTAATACATTTGTTTATCCAAACACATCTTATCCAAAAAGCACTACTATCTGAAAATGTGCTGCATCCCCAGCCATGAATCATTTCCACTGAAAATTCCTCATTTATCAGAAATGTCATTAATCTGAATAAGTTCTATGTATCCATTCTATTTTAATCTACAGTTGTATATATGGTAGTTTATAAATTATTTAGGGATTCTTCAGGATGGAAAGTATTATCCAAGTGGAAGATAATATTGTTAAGGTAGAATTACCTTAGGCCAAGTGATTAGCCAATATTTGGGGACTTCCAGGTTGTTTCTGTGGGGAGGAGAAATCTAAAAGTCTGGTAATACAAGGGGAAAAGTAAATAGGGATTTTCAGATTACTGATATTTTTTCTTTTCAGATACCCTCTTTTCATAAATACAACACACCTTTCAGTGATGGGGATTTACAGCCTGCAAAGATAGTTGACCATTACCTGACAGGAAAAGAACTTTATAAAGAGATCAAAAAGTACTATGGACTGTCAGGAGTGGACTTAGTGAGGCAAATATATTCTGAGAATTTGCTAGAAGGTTAGTGGTACTGAAATTTGTTTCTAAGCACCATAGTCTAATCTTGATTCCAAACAAAGTCCAATGAGAAAGGATCAGGCCCAAAGTGAGGAATAATAGGCAATCCAACAGAGGAATTGTCCTATCAGATCAGACCACTGGTCCATCAAATCCAGCATACTGTTTCCTACAGTGGTCAGCTCACATGCTTCAGAGAGAATGGGTAAGAAACCCCATTATGTAGGGAAATTTCTTCCCAAGCCTAGGCAGTTAATCGTTGCTGTATCCACAAGTACAGGTATAAACTCACTGGGCTAGTCTTGTGGTAACTTCTGATCCATTATGTTTTCTACTTAGCTCATGTCCTTTTTAGAAGTTGTCTGTAGAATTTAATTTAAACAACAATCTTCAGTGGTCACCTTTAAAAGCATTCTGGTTTTGCTTTAGATAATGAGATGTTACCATGTTATTTACAGTATTGTCTTTAATATTTTCTTACACAGTAGACAAGATTTCAACGGCAATCATTGTAACAACAACAGAGTCAGCTGAACGAGGACAAGATAATACATTACAATATTGCATAGCTTTTCCCTCTGAGGCTTTGTACAGTTCACTTAATCTTTCTATTTCACTTTCCATAGCTGTAAAATTAGAGCTATTATCTAATTTATGGGGGTGTTCTGAGGAACAAATGGTTAATTTTTAGGAAGGGTTTGGAGGATGAGAAGTGCTAACTTCTGTTTTATGTTCTTCAGTTTTGCACTTATTCTCTATAGAGTTATAGTATCTGATTATGATCTCATCTGTGCTGATTTTACACCAGTGTAACTCCACTGACTTCTCTACAGAGTTACGCCTGGTTTACACCTAAGAATGCAAGATCAGAATAAATTGTTTTGTCTTTTTCATATAAATGTGTAAACAAACCAATGGGGCCAGATCCTGCATTGTTTGTGCATAAAACAGTCCCAGCAAAATCAACAGGAGTTTTGCATGCACAAGGAATATAATAGCATCATGCCCACTACTAACTTGAAGTTACTTAGTATATATTTTCCCTTTAGGGAACCAGTCCAATGCAGCAGTTTCACTCCCTAGCCAGAGGATGATTGATAACATCTTGGCCAGGAGAAGTATTCAACGGCTTGAAAAGAAAAGACAAACGGTCAAAATGATCAAGTAATAACATTTCTGCTTTGGTCAAGCTTTCTGTAAAGTTACTTATGACACTTTATATTATTGATATCTCCATGATTAATTCTCTATGAGCTCTACAGACATCTTATGTAACTTTGATACACTAGATATTATCTATTTAGCCTAGTCTTTTCTTGAAAGGATGAAAAGAAATTGAGTTTCCCTTTTTGCAAGCAAGCACCGTTTTGGAGGCCCAAAGAGAAATTTTAAACTTTCCCCACATACCAAGTAAGTATAGAAATGGATCACATGTTAATCAGAAAAAATAGTTTGATCCCATAATAAACTTGTGTAGTCTGTTACTGGCATCCTGATTGAGGAGCTCTGAAGTCATTTAAGACAAAGTTTCACTGCTCTTAATCTAGTTTTTACCCTTTGAAATATTCTCTGAAGGGGCTAGAAGACTAACAGCAGATTCCGACAGTATGTGTATTGCGTGCACTTTTTCATTTTAATCTCTTCCATCAGAATGTTTCTATTTTTGTATTATGGGAGCAATGGCTTTTGATTAATAGTAGTCTTGTCACAAATACTACCAAAGTAAAACTAAAGAACAGTCTAGAAACCGGGGAAAATAAAACAACCCAACACAGTGGAAGTATTCAGTCAAAAATCTAAGAAGGAATCAGAATGCAACCTTTTAAGAAAATGTCATCTGTTTTGGTTTTCCAGAAAGCTGAATGAAGAAAAAGTGTGTTTGGAGAAAATGCTCCAGGAGTTACAATTAGAAAAGAAATCCTTTAGGCATGGTATGGTATCACTCAATTTACATGACTGTAACCAGGTGGAGCCAGCAGCAACAAGGGCCGGGTTCAGTATCTAGGGGTTCCTTTTCAACAATACAACACAAAACCGGCTTGAGTCCCCACCCAATGACCTGGAACAATTACACACCACCCTATAAGAGGCAATACTTCCCCTCTTGCAAGCACAGATTCTGAGTGTAGCAAAAACTTTTAATAAAAGGAGGGAAGTAACTCAGAATTAATTTGGGAAAACACTGCAGCTAGGGTTCATAAACTCAAACCATGAGCAAAAGACCCACCCCCAAGTAAGTTGGGCAGTGTCCTTTTCCCCTCAGGTTCTTAAGTGCCCATCCCTTCTCTGTACCCCACTCACAGTTGCTGTCCTTGGCCAGTGCAGCCCCAGAGTTCAGAGGTTCATCTGCAGAGTTCACCTCCCATCCTATGTGGAGGGGCGGGGGTCAGGAGGCACCTTACACGCTCTGCTGCTCGGGCATTCACTTGTCGCCCCAATGGCCAATTGTCACGCCTCTGCGGGGCTCTGCTCTAGACCTCTCCACCAGCCTCCCTGCTGGCTCCTTGCTGCACCTCTCTGCCAGCCACCCTGCTAGCCACTTGCCACGCCTCTCCACCAGCCACCCTGCTGACTGCTTGTCGTGCCTCTCCACCAGCCACCCTGCTGACTGCTCACCAAGATGTCTTCAGGACACACACCCCCCCAATTAACACAGCACTCAGTGATTTCAGCTGTTAGTGTGGGAGGCAGAGTCTCACTGCTGGTGCACACTGGGCAGTCTCTTGCAATAGAGACACTGTCCCAAAGTAGGTCTAATACTTAGACATATGTATCAGCAATTTCAGCTCTGCAACATGTAACAATACTCTCAATCAAATCTAAATTAGCTCTTATTATGCCAGGAAGAAAGAAAGGCTCAAATGGTGTCTAGGACCATTAAACAGGGCCTACCCTCTCTCAACTCATTGGGTTTTGGAACCCATGTCTCCTGCCTAGTGAGTGCCATGTAGTTGAGGGTGAGTTCCTCCATCGGGGTATGCCAGGTACAGTTCTGCTGCTATTGGTTCACACAACAAGGATAACAACCCTTTATTACTCCTGCCCCAATAATAAGGAGACTGGGGATCCAACACAAGCCACAAATGATCATTTGGGCAAGCAATCCCATCATGCTGAGCACCTAGGCAGGGTGGGTGTGTCCATGCAAATGAGATCAGCTTTTGAAGTCTTCTTCCACAGCTCACCACTAGATGTCAGGGGAGAGCTCATTCAGACTCTGCTTACGTTACATTTATATAGAGCCTTTAATACCAAATATGATTACCCTGATCTAGATTTCTGAGTTAATAGGTTCCTTCTGTTGTATATTCTGCCTAAGTTCAAAACTTTTTCTGATTGCATTTTGATGTGCTAATATATGAGCTCCCTATGGTCCTGCTCCTGCAAACATTTATGCAGGTTGTCACAGTCCCAGAGTAACTACACCTCTGACCTCTTCCTGGCCTCATTGAGAGCACCCCTACTTAGGCCTCTGGCCACCACCTTTCTCTGGGAGGGAACTCGCATCCCTCTTCCTGCAGATTGGGGATTTAGGTTGCAATTCCTTCTCTTCTTCATAGTGATCACTTTAGTAGGTTACTTCAGCACTGTTATCTCCTAAGAGCTATGACAGGGAGATGAGTCACTAGCCAGCTTTCACAAAGCATAGTACATTTATTTAGGACAAAGCATTACAGAGAAAACATATCGTGAAAACAATAAACAGTTTAGATACATGCTTTTCCCACCTGGTGTCACCCATCTTCCACGTGGAGAACCTGGTAGGTTTCAAAGTCCTTCACACCTTTCCAACAGGGTTTTGACCTTGTGGTTAATGTCTTGTGTCAGTTCTTGCATCAAGTGAAGGTCATCACTCCTCTGTAGTAGGCTACCCACTTTATACAATGCTCAGTTCTTTATCTGTTGGGCTTCCTGAACCAAGTCAAAACCAGGGGCAGTACTCTGCAAACTAGTTAACCTATCTAAAGATTTGCAGTAATCACCCTTATTCCCCTGCATGGGCATGCAGCAGGACTCACAGCTGGGCCCACTCTGATTATACATTTAGTCAAAGGTTATTGCAATCAAGTTGTTAGTTTGTGTAGGGACTGGATGGCTCCAGGGATTTGTAATGGGTTAGAGAGCTTTCAGCTCTAGACTGCCAGTTGAAATCAAGAGCTGGTCAATAGTTTCCACATGTTGCTATCATCTCATGGCTGTATGATAGTCTGGATGAAATAATTTGGTAGTCACACTCCAATTTCCCAGTAGACAAGTTTATACCCTTCAGGAAATCCTACTAGAAGCGATACTAACTGTCAGGCTTGTTTGCTGCTTCATTAGAGAGGCCAAAGACTGAAGAGCCTAGAGAGAGATCCTCTTGCATTGTAGAAATGGTTCCTTTGGGGCAGGCCTGAAGCATATTTGTCAACAGGGAAATTTGGATAGCTGCATAGTGCTGTACCTGTTCTATGAGTAAAGAACATTAGCCTTAAGGGCTGTTAAATTGTCACCTTTCACAAATATTGACTTCAAATAATTTTTTGTAAATCTCATGGTTGAATTTTATTTTATTATTATTATTATTATTATTATTTACACAGAATGCTGTAGAGATCTTATAGTCTGTGATGTCCATGTTTATGAAATTTCTGGAAAATGTGTATGGTTAATGGATCCTGCACAAGATTAAGCCCCCTCTACTAATTTATGTTGTGCTTTTAGATTTCAAAGTGTCTCCTCGAGACATGGAAAATAAACGTACTCTACAGAATCGAATCCACTCTACAATGGAGTGTTTGCCTGAACTAGAGGCCAGAGTCCAGAACCTCAGGTAGCTTTCTACTTGATTTTCTCCACTGACGTAAAATAAGAATTGGGGCAAACATGCAGTATTTCTAAGACTACATCTCCATGGAAAGCGTTACTTTACTAAGAACTTCCCTAAAAGTTGTTATGAGGGTTTCTGATTAATTATTAATTCAAGTTCCAAATTTATGGCCCAATACTGTGCACAATGGCTATCTCTGTGCATAGACCTTGAATTGAAGTAAACAGCCCTTCCCCAAGTCAAGCGGCTACAGGATCCGGTCTTGGGGCCATTTCTTTGTTATATGTTGCCTCTTGAAGAAATATTCGCTGTAAGCCTTTGCTCCATTTCATTTGAGAAATAACTGATGTTTGCTATATTGTGCATCTGCCTTCAGACTCTCTGGATCTGTGATTTCACATCATATCTTAATTTTACCATTTCACCGCATAGTCATGTCACAATTGACTTAGTAGCTTAGGATATGCACATATTTCTCAAAATGATAAATCTCAGTTGTATTCTTTATATTATAACACATAAAATATACACTAAGTCACAATGTGTGTAAGACTGTAAATATGTGAAAGATGATAACATCAGGGCGAGAGATGTGGTATATGGCAGTATAACGCTAATCCAATCCTAATCTTCTATGATTCTATAATGAGGAACTATGGAATGAAATTTACAAAGAAAAATTTAGGCTGAATATTAGGAAGTTACCTTGGCAATGAAAGAATTAAAGTCTCAGAGAGATGGATAGTGAAATATATCAATTAGGCCATAGAATACTAAAGATGGTCAGGAATTATTCAAACAAAACGGTTTGTCAAAACCGTAACTAGTCAAAACCAATCCTTTTCCATGAAAAATCTCTCTACTGGAAATATTTTTAAAAAGTTTCTAAATTGTTGAAACTTTCTGTTTCAATATTTTTTACATTAAAAATTCTGGTTTTCCAGTTCAAAATGACTTTTTGTATAGAATTTGTAGCTAATTATAGAGGAAAAAAAAGTCAAAATCAAAATGAAACATTTTGAAGTTATTGAAATGAAACATGTCAATTGACCTAGACCAATTTTTGAGGGTTGAGGAGAATCAAACCCCCTCCCCCCGCAAATTTTGACTTTTTGTTCCAATTCAGGAAAATTTTCATGCGACAAGAGAACCATTGCCCACCCAGCTCTGTAGAATAGCCTCCCAAAAGAAGCCCCATTGTTTGGGACTGGACAAAATGCTAGCAAATGTATTGTGGTGACACATCCTAATTGGCAGGGGAATGGGCTTCCAATAGCTGGTAATAGATATTTTAGCCAGAACAAGTTTTTGGTTCTAGAGGGCAATTGGTTCTTTATTTAAAAAGACAGAAAGGGCCATTTAACATGAGTAGCAAGAACTTTTTTTTTTTAACCTTTTTGATTATGCAAAATAAGCTTAAACGATGATATGTTACTGTACAGAGAGGAGCTTCATAGAGAAGATGAGAAGAAGCTAAGGCCTTACATTGGAGAGTCCTTGTCAGTTGCTGCTGAGCCCTATCAGCTACAAGATATGAAAATGGTTTGTGCTTTGAATTTCTTATAACTTTTTTCATACTGTTAGAAAACCCAGCCTTTGATTCCATTTGAGAAACTAAGAATTAGAGTTGGTCCTGAACCAAAATATTCATCTGAGCACTCCTGAATTTTGGAAAAGTTCATATCCACATCCAAATTTTGTGGCTTTAGCTAATCGTTAGTAAGGCTGTTGCATGTGTCTTTAAGCCAAAACTGTAGAATGAATCTAACTGAAGGCTCTTATTGGCCTTCTAGATCAAACTTAGAAAAGACAGCTTTTGTTTATCTACAAAATGGTGTTATAATGGGTAAATTTAGAAGAATAATTAAATCATATAACACAAGAGCCTCTGAATTAAAACGATGTTTTCTAACAATGTGGTTAGCAATTTTACAAATAAGAAATATCCTGTCTCTAAGGTTCAAGAACTACTTGGTGAAATGGTGGAAAATCTGATGGATGACTACATAATACATGTGCCTCAAGACATGTATCCTTGCACCGTAGAATATTCTTTAGAGCTAATCAAAGTAATACTCGGCATTCTACTGTCACTTTCAAAATTTCAGTAGATTACTTTCAAAGCCTATTGTATGTCCAATTGTGTTTTAATGGTAGCTTCCCGCACTGTTTTGGTTTCCTCTGGATTGTACAATTGAATATCAATCAAATGAGAACAATAATTGTAGGAAAAACTGCAGACCTATCTATCCAATGCAACATATTTCCTTAGTGGGAGATAGACCAAAGTCAAAACCTAATTCACATTGTTAATGTATTTTCATCATCTCAGAGGTTGTTTTCAATGTTTCTTCCCCCCATCCAAGAGCCAGCTTGCCCTGGCTTTGTAATCTGAATTTCACAAAATCAAGAGATAAAATATATCTGGAAGTCTTGATGAGCACATGATGATTAAAGAAGGGCCCAAACCAGAACCTCAAATCCAAATACCCCCAAAATTACATTAGTCAGTTAGGCCCCTACACTCATGTGATGTTTATTTGACACAAGTGAACAGACATTGGGCCAAAACCACAGTACAACCCCACTGTCTTCAATGGTGCAAATGTGGGCAGAATTTATCCCATTGTGGTGCCGGAACTGGCTATGTGAGCTCATAACTGGGTATACGGCAGTAAACTGAAACACACAATGCAATCAGAATTTTTGGAACCTCAGCAAAACATGGCTTTTGGCAGGTTGTAAACGTTTTATCATTTCTGCCTGCTTATTCCATGACAACTTCCAGACAACCAGAGTGTGAAAAGGATAAACGAGTCAAGATACTTGAGGAAATGTCATTTGAAAGAGCAGTTCAGCTCATCATGGAGCAGTTGGTTTTGGAGGTCAGTATTTTTGGATCATTTTGTGCCTTGCTCTCACCTATCTTATGTAAGCAAAGCAGCTTGTCTTTTAGTCAAGAATCTGCTTATTGAAGGGATCACCTTTGGTCCTGGGGATGGGGAGGGCTGAAGAGAGTTTAGTAGAAATCAGCATTAAACTTTCACAAAATATACAAAGCTCTCTTTCTGTTCTGAGACAGTATGTTTATTTTCCACTGCCATAAATGCATACACAAATAATTCCTTCTTAGTCTGACTCTTCTATTTTATTGGCCTGTATTTTCCCCCCCTGTTTCTTAACTTTCCAGTTTTCATTACTGTGGTATCTGAAAGCCAAATACAGTAGTTAAACTGAAATTGATGTCTATTCTTTAACCCCTGGTTGTTTTATAACTATTTTCACATTACCAAGTATATCACAAGCCTATAAACTAACCACTACAAAGGTCTTCTGCAAGGGTCTCTTGTATGCACCTCTATAGAAACATACAAAGGAGCAAAACCTTTAGTTTTGACTGTGTATATTCAGTATAAACCTATGTTTTTACACGCTAGCACATTAGGTAGGTCACTTTCATTAGTTATCTTTTTAACAAAAGCAGCAGCTGTTGCAGGTTCTGCAACTAGAAGAAAAGCAGTGAGGGCCAAATCCTGAACCCCACATTAAACTCAAGTGAAGGGGATTAAGGCAACAGGGTTCCAAGGCAGTTGGGCTGGATGTAATCCTTGGATTCAGACCATTGAGGTGCAGGAATGGTACCTCTAAAAGTACATTGCATTAGCATGTCTTCTTACAAGAACATCAATATTACATGTATTAATTCATTCCACCTCAGATCTGGGAGGTAGGTGAGTATTTGATAGATGATGAAACTGGAGCAGGCAGAATAAATAACTTGCCCAGGGTCACAGAATGAGTTAGTGACAGACAGCAATAGAACCCAGAACTCCTATATTCCAGAACTATTTATTTTTAAACTATTTCTTTATTTAGAAAGTTTTAACAGGCTTAGAAATCCTAGTCACATAAATATTATAGAGAAGAGTGAACTTTTGTACAGAGAAACATTATACAGTAATATAATCATTGGATCTTCCTATTTCACAGTATTACCATGTTAAACAGAGAGCATCTTTACACTGCCCACATCATTTCTAGTGATTTTATTAAATTACCAAGACCATGGACCTGATCTTGCTCCCACTGAAGCCAATGACAAACTTTCAATTGATTTCAGTGGGAGCAGCATTGAGTTCAAGACACTAACAAAAATGTGGGCTTCACCAAAATGCTGGTTTGGTTTAAAATATTAGAGAATCACAGGTTAACATGCAATTATAGTCAGAAAGGCAATTCTTTAGAAAATATTTTGGATTCTATATTTATTCTATCTCAATTATTTTCATGTCAAATTTTGCAGAGTTTAAAAGTCAAAAGATTTTTTTTTCTTAAGTGCAAACTCAACCTTGGATCTTTTTTGTCTCTTGCAAATGAAACCTGACTGCAGACAATTCCTTGTTTATTCTAGTGATGACTTGATAATAGAATGAAAACTATTAAACTAAAGGATATCTTTTTAGATTCTCATTGTATCTCAGTTGAGTGCAGGCAAAATCAAATAGTTTTTCAAGGAAAATTGAGTGAGGGAAATAAAAGAGTGTCTTAATAGTATAGGTAAGAGAAGTTTTAATCTCTGCAATGAAATAATTATGTTGGAAGCCTATAAGAAGATATAATATTTTGTGCCAGCACTTTCATTATAAACTCCTAAAATCAGAAGTGTATAACCTGAACACAAACTAAAACGCTTTTGTTGAAACTTGCTATAGAAAGTCTCAACCAAGATTAAATGTTTAACAAACATTGGCAATGCCATCTAGTGGTTAGAGTAAGGAATTGGTAAAGCCCTACCAAATGTGCGGCCGTAAAAGTATACAAAAGAACACAGCATTTCTCAAACTGGGGATCACAACCCGAAAGGAGATTGCAAGCCTATTGTAGGGGGGTTGCGGTATTGCCACCCTTACTTCTGCGCTGCCTTCAGAACTGGGTGCCTGGCTAGCAGCTGCCACTGTCCGGCTGCCCAGCTCTGAAGGCAGCACAGAAGTAAGGGCAGCTTGGTATGAACACATCCATGAAATTTGCTATTTATGCTATGACCAACCCACGAAAAATGTATGATTTCTCCACGACTTAAGTAGACCTCTAGGAATTAGGAGTCGAGACTTCAGTTCTATTCCCAGAACTGAGACTGAGTTACTGTGTGCTATAAAGCTGATCACTTAAGTGCCTTGTGTCTCCATTTTCTATCTGTAAAATGAGAACCAAATGCTTAAGTGCCTTTGTAAAGTGGTTTGAGATCCTCAGATGAAAGGCTTTGTGTAAAGTGTCAAGTATTATTGTTATATCATCAAAATGTACTGGTGCTCTAGCAAAACAGAACCTCACTTGGTTTCCAATACCTTTACTGGCTCTGGAGTAGTAAGAACTTATTTTTGTCCATCAAGTAAGCAGCAAAGACACAGGGAACAATATACAGTATGTATTGAAGCATAAGCTTCCATGGGTGAATACCCACTTCGTCAGATGCGTCTGACAAAGTGGGTATTCACTCATGAAAGCTTATGCTCCAACACGTCTGTTAATCTATAAGGTGCCACAGGACTCTTTGTTGCTTTTTACAGATCCAGACTAACACAGCTACCCCTCTGATACATAACATACAGTATGTTGATTATGAGACTATTCCTCTTACCAAGTTGGTTTTCAGGTCATAACTATATTTTACATAAAATAAAATAGTCTAATATAAATGTGTATATTGTTGAGAAGGACGTCTCATTGTTTAAAAAAGTTTAAAATTACGGCTGAACTTGGATTAAACCTGTCTTTGTACAATCCAGGAAGGACACTGCAAAATGAATGAATAAATAAAAATAGTTATAAAAATTATTCAGTTTGCTTAAATCTGAATGCTGTAT
Source organism: Malaclemys terrapin pileata (assembly GCF_027887155.1). NCBI lineage: Eukaryota > Metazoa > Chordata > Testudines > Emydidae > Malaclemys > Malaclemys terrapin. The sequence continues at coordinate 51,399,890 of NC_071509.1, read as the reverse complement.
TAGGAAGATTGCTGTTAGCAGTGATAGTTGAGATGATGTCAGTACATGCACCCTCTTATTTTATCATTAGTATATTTTTTCATACAATCCTAAATGTTGCTGTCCTACGAAAATACACAGCACCGTCATCTATGCTGTTGTAGCACCCATAGTGCAAACACGGCCTCTGTTTGTTGGCAATTCTGTATATGTATCCTGGTTTTTCTGTCAGACACATCTTATGGCATCTACAGTAATAGCTTAATGCAGTATCTTGTTAAAAATAACTTTGTTTCATTCCGACGCACAAGCATTGCATTCACATACCATAGGTATTACCAGGTAATAACGTTTTGGCTTTTAAAATACTGTTTCTGAGTTTGTCATCCCACTCCAAAGCATGTAATTCTTCTGGATAAATATGTTTCTGATTTGTGATGGTATCCCTGGTGACAGTTGCTATAGTGCTTCCCAGGATTTCATTTCTGCTCATTCTTCAAAAGTAAATCTTTGGATATCTCTGTGGGAGGCTCTGAGTTCCACTAACCTCAGATTTTATTGACTTTACTATTCTGCCCCCACTCAGGAATAATCTTCCTATATATGTCATTATCATCTCTTTCATCTTGTTGCCATCTAGTTTATCCAAAATGCTTTTACCATAACAGTCTCTCTCTCTCCTGATCTAGGACCATATCACATGCCCGTTCAAATTCCTTTACTGGTCCCTGCTTGCTTTATCTCATGTTCAGGCTACTCTCCCTTAAAACACCATAAGGCCTTTCCAGTCAAGTCCCACCAAATACTGAATTTGAAATTTATTTAATCGATATTAAATAAAACATTTAAAAATACCAAGTAACCAACAAAAAATGTGATATTAATTTCCTCAAGTGATCTGCTCTATGCCCCCTGCAAGACCAGTTCACCGCTCACCGTGTATACAGATGGCAAGCAGGTGCTTGGGGCGGCCACTCCGGAGAGGGGCGGCAGGTCTAGCTATTCGGCGGCAATTCGGCGGACGGTCCCTCACTCCCGCTCGGAGCAAAGGACCTTCCGCCGAATTGCCACTGCAGATCGCGATCTCAGCTTTTTTTATTTTTTTTTTCTGGCTGCTTGGGGCGGACAAAACCCTGGAGCCGGCCCTGTTCCCAACCCTCTTTACCTTTTCCTACTCAACAAGGTCTTTTCTAATTTTTGTTGTTGTGCTCTTGATCTAACTCCTGCAGCCCAATTGCTGATGGAACTACTGGTATAAGGTCTAACCACACAGAGCCAAGTCTGCCACACTTACTCATGTTGAGTATGAATAGTACCTTGCCCCATGACTTAGTCCCACTGAAATTAAAGTTGCAGAATCACTGCAACCGTGGCAGAATCTGGCCCATAAGAGTTTGTAGGATCAGGGTCATGTTAACTCTCTAATCTATATAAAATGCTTATTACCAGCATTTTAGGGCCAGGACAGGATTCCTCTACTCACAGTGAATATACCATACTCCACAGAGTAGTCTTTTTATCTGAGTGTAATAGTCAATGCACCCCTGGTGCGCTATATAAATTATCCTCTTGTTCAGGGCAAGGTTTGAATATTTGAAGTGATTGAAAAAGAGACAAAAATTATTCCCATAATTTCACAACTGAATTTCTGAAACTGTTTAACCAAGAGCAAAGAACAAATCTACAGTACTATGAAAAAAGGGGCAGTGAAAGAACATTAAGGTTGGGATAGAAGTTAATGAAGATGAGGAAACTCTCAGTCACGGTTGGGCACAGCAGGAGAAGCCTATATGTGGAAAAGCTACGCAATAACAGTTTACAACTACTTTTGGGAAAGACACTGACTTTAGGCACAGCCCTGAGCAAGGGTGGTGCACAAATTGCACCACTTTAGGAGCAGCCCTGGGAAGCATTGTGCCTCAACTGATTCACTATATCTCCCCTGGTTCCTCCTTTCTCAAAGGAGGCAAGATGAAACAGCAGTGGGGTTTACTGCTGGTATCTATACCAGCATGCTTAGGTGTGTTGCCCAGCAACTACAGACGTTGCCTATTTCCCACCACCTCATCCACCTGCTTAAGTGGTGGATGGTGCTAGCTATCTGAATTGAGAGCCCCTGTCATTGTAATTTAAACTGAGACTATCTGTCAACCACTGCACCAAACAACTTTTCAGAACATTATTCAAAATATATATCAGTATAGAGGCAAAAAGGAATTGGGTAAAACTGTCTGTTTTAAAATTTTCTAGGAATGGGTGTATTTTTAGGCTTGCAGACTAAAAATTAGAGACAGGCATATGCTAACTCCCTATTCTGAACCCCTGAAGCTTTATGGTCAGGGTGGTATGGGATTCAGGATCCAGATGTGAATCTTGAGGCATTGGCCTACCTAGATGAAAAAAAATGGAAACCAAGCAATCAGGCGCATGTTTATCAATAAGTTTCTGCCTAGGTTACAGTTTGAATCAAAAGGGAAAACATTGTGTTAGCAATCCTTTCCTAATTAAACCACTCCGTGTTTAGTTTATTTCAAGCCAAAATAGAACTTCTTGCATAACTGGCTTCTTCTTTTATTTTGTATTTCTACCTCAATATAAACTCCTGTCATCCAAGAGGAAATTTCCAGAGAAGCTAAAGTCAACATTTATAAACATATTGTAGCAGATTTATTTTAAGACCAATTATATAATGTGTGTCTCTTGGAAACACCCAATAAAGATTTATAAATACTTTAAAAGAGGTTTTAAGTGCTAATGAAATAAATGGACCCGGGGCACTAGAAAGAGCCAGACATGGTACAGACAGGCGCCATGTAACCTTCCTCACATAGTTCTACCAATGCTCCTAAAACCTGACCTGCAACAACTCTTCTTTTCCAGTGATAGGACTCATGTGATTCAAGATCACCAGGGAGATTGTTTGCAACCTACACACCAGCTTTGAAATGTCTAGATTCCAAGCATGGTCCAAGCAGTGAGTGAGGAAGATTATTACATTAGCTGCAACATTTTTGATACACTGGAGGGGTGCGGTGGATAGGGCAAGTAAAGATAAAGGAAAGGATACAGAGACAAGAGCACAATGTACGGACAGGCTAGGTGGCTGTTAAAGATGACTGTTAAGGCTGGTATTCTGGAGTGAGAACAGAAAGATTAGAATATGATGATAGGAGCAGTTGAAGAGAAAGACCGTCTAATTTGTGCTACAATTTCACTAACTATCAAGGCAGCAGATGGCAGGGTTAAAAAATAGATGGCAAAATCAGTTCATTGACAAAAGTGATCAAATGGCAATAATCAACGTATAAAGTGGTTAAACACAATACAAGATAAATGACAGATCTGTCATATGGAGGAGGATCAGTTAATATGGCAGAATCAGTTACACAGCAAGAAATAATCAGATTCAAGATCAGTCAGTCAGCTGATAAAGGTCTCACTTAGATGCTAAAGTCTGTCAAATGAAAAATCAGTCAGCTATATCTCTAAATCAGGTAAGTGGCAAATGTAAGGGCAGAATTATTTACGTATCAAATCAATAAATCGGTCAAATGGTAAAATCCTTTTAACTGCTCAGGTTGTTGCTCACTTCCAGAATCATCACAAAATATTTATTGTGAGACACAACACAGCAATTTTTGTGGTTTTACAGCCACTCACTCATGTGTAGTAGGGTTCATTTGTTTTTTAAATGCTATGTAACAACTCAAATGGGAACCAAGTCCCAGACCCTCAAAAGCATCTAGGTACTAAATCCCCACTGAAATCAATGGGAATTAGGTGCTTAAATACCTTTGAGGATCTGGGGCCAAAGGACTGGCACTTGGCTTTGCAAGACCCTCAACTAAACCATGTGCATGAAGCTCAGATGGATTCCTCTACCCAATACATCTGAGGATTGGGTGAGAGTTTCCCAGCAGAGCAGGTTGGGGATGTAGATATTGCTATTTTGTTGTGTCAGAGAGAGGGGGAAAAGGATTTGAGTTCCAGTGCTCCTGAAAAAGAAGCCTGAGTATATGACAGCGCAACTGTCTGGACTAATCTTTTGAGAGAGAGAGAGAGCTTCTTTGTAGAAACCCTTTTCTCTTTGACTTCTGTTGTTGTTGTTAATGGAATTGTACATTCTTTTGAAGATGAAATAATTTTAGTCTTCCTGTTTTTTTCTTTTTTACCTCCCTGTTGCATTCACAATGTAAGTTAATTAAAAGCATATTTGAGTCGATAAAAGCTCTTTTATGTAACATGTTAAAAAGAAACATCCAGTATAGCCTAAGTAATTTAAAGTTGGAGAAACTGAGGGTTGTGTATTTATCTTTCCTAGTGTTGCAAAGTTTCACTATTAATGTGGCTGGTTTTAAATGACTATCAAGGTATCCTGATAGCATAAATTTCACCCAGTGTTTTAAATTCTTTCTTTAAGAAAGAGCCATTTGTCTTTTGGCCTCTGCTCCCATTGAAATTCACTTTTTTCCACGTGATAGCAGACAGTTGGGTTTTTTTGAGCTACTGGTATTTTTCTCTTAAAATCCTTGGTACAGCAGGGGTTCCACAGCTTCACTGTTCTTGGGATTCTTCCCCATCCAAGTCTGTTCTGAATTGTTTCTTTTGAACTTCTGTGTGTAGCCCGATTATATTGTCTGTGTTGAAAGTAGTTATCCTTGCTGATCTTATCTTAAACCATTTAACATTTTCATATACTTCAATTAAATCCTCCTTGAAACCCACCCCTTTACATTCTTTCTCTAGGTGGTATAAATGAAAGGTCTTTCATTTACCCGCCTTGCTCCTTCCCTCTAATCCAGACTATCCTTCTTGGTATGTTTTCCACTGGAATGTGTTGGGTTTTATTAAACAAGGTCAGCAATACTTTTGTTGTTGTTTTCAGTTTAATGTGGTTTTGCAAGAATAATAAGTTTTGCCTTTTCACAGAGTTTAGAAAGAAAGTTTTAACTGTTTTGACCTGGCAGCAAGGAAGCACTGTTGTTCTGATACCTTATTTTAACTAACCTAGAAGACAAATAGTTTCTGTTTCAAAACCCCAAATGTATACTGCCCCAGAAGGGAGTTGGTGCTTTATTAGAGACAGATGGAAATTTCATTGGAAAGTCTGCAGGTCAAACCTTTTTGATAAATAACAAAGAGTTAGAATCAGAAATTAAATGAGGAATGGCTCTATGGGGAAAGTAATTCACTTCCAGAGAGTTGTGTTTAATTTAGAGATGGGCTCAAGGGACAAAATTCTGATTCAAGCCCAGATTTAAAATACCCCCCAGTTTGAGATGTTCGGATTGGTGTGATGGTGCAATCCAATGTCAACATAAGAGGGCATTTTAAAATTCAGATCCTTGCCTCTACTAGAGCTATGCCAATTTACACCAGCAGCAGAGAATCTGGTCGAAGAAGCCAATTGACCTACGCCCGTTTACATCAGCTGAAGAGCTGAGCCCAACAAAGTTAATAAAGCTGCACTGATGAACAGCAGCTGAGGATCTAGCCCATTTTGGCTCAGAGAAAGAAAATCAAAAACCCTCAAAAAATAATGAAAAAGGGGAGTATCCTAAGTTGCTTTGGTGTGCAAAACTCCCAGTGATTCCAGTACTGCATCTCAGGAGCAGACCTATGACCAATCAAAATCTTGCTCTAGCTGTGCTGGGAAATGATACCTGTTTTTCCCATTTACTACTTGAACCCTTATTTTATATTTGTTCTTAAAACAGTGGACAAGATCAGGAGACATTGCAATTAAAAACTAAAATAAGTGCATTAGAAATTCATTGATATTTGCTTTTCTTCTTGTAACAAGTACTGAACAATTATGGTTTTTTTTTTAAATAAGAAAGAAAGATTAAAGCTTCACCTGGAATCAGAAGCAGAACATTTCTCGGAGTTCAGAGTTCAATCAAGGTCAGAGCTACAGTGAGTCGGAAGGGGAAAATGACTGCCCTCTGCATACACATGCAGAAGCCACACTTCCTGCTAAAGCCATTATCTGATCAGAGATTACTAAATTATTAACCAACTCAATCATAGGAAGGAGATTGTTAAAAGCTGTGAATGCTACTTTGTGGATGGCAAAGTTGAGGTAGTCATTATAAAGGTAGGACTTTGTACTGAGGATCAAATTTCATAAAAGCCTAGCTGGCACTTGCTAACAAGAGACCAATAGCCTAACCAGGCTATTTCTAACTATTGATTTGTGTCCTAAAAGCCTAAATTCTGGCCAAGGATCCTTCAGATGTCCCAACACCTTTAATATCTGCGCACATACTATAATGGATTAACCATCCATCAGGGTGTTCTCCACTGATACTTCATGTCCTTAGATTGCCTGCTTCCTGCCATCCATCCCCACCCTTCACCTGTAAATATACTGCATCACTCTCTTCCATTCTTCAGATTAAAATGGGCAATTTTTAGCCCGCAAAAGTATGTTTTTAAGAGTTAATTTAGTTCTATCTATTCAGAAGAAGTTACTTACCAGCCAGGTGGTTCTTTGAGAATCACCTCTGTGCATGCACATTTGCAGGCGACATTGCTAGGGGGCAACTCATAGCAGTGGGAATTCACACAGGCCCCCAAAGAACACCTGTTCTCTTCTTATACTATGTCCTTATGTCACTGTGGATCCCCACAGAAATGGCAGAATGCGAAATCAGCCACCAACCTAGATCTTTAGCAGGGTTAGAGCTGGTCAGAACATAGAATTTCCAACATTTCAAATTTTGCTCTCATTTCAAATTCGAACAAAAACAAAAAAAATTCCTGTGAAATGAAAATATGTTAAAGATTAGTTTTTGGTCAATTGGCATGTTTTGTTTTAATAATAATCTAAACTTTTTGTTCCTCTTTTGACTTTTGAAAATAATTTTAAATTGTTTTTAAATTAAAAAAATGTTTTTAAAAGTTGTTTTGAAATGAGAAATCAAAATGTTCCATATGAAAAATGTCAAACCAGAATGTTTCAGCATTATTAAAAACACTTTGCTTTGATTTTTTTTTTCAAAAGGAAATTTATGTGAAATAGCCGTGTTTCCACAAACATTTCAATTTGGACAAAATGGCATTTTCTGATGTCAGAAAATTTCCAAGCAGCTCTAAGAATGATACTGATGATGGGCTATGACTGGTGTGCACCTATTCCATTTTTTTGTATTCAGGTGACATGGACGTCTGTACACTCCACTTTATATGGAGAGATGACTGGCATAAAGAGGCTCCCAAGAGGCTAAGCCTGCCACACCATTACTTGATTTTTCTGTTTCTAAGTGTCTGTTTTGTAGGCAGTTCTTGCCTAAGTTTACCAACAGGCCAAACTATTTCACTGTTCCAGAATGAGACCTTCTAGGGGAAAGCACACACTTCCCACCCTCTTTAAAGTGGTGGCTGCCATGCAGAGTGTCCAGCTAGAATGTCAGTATGGGTGATCAGAATGAGAAGAAAAACAATCCACATACCATGCAGCACTTTGTAACAGGTTTAATTCATGCTGGGTGATTAATACTGTCTGGGGATTAGACCCGTCACACACAACTTGACAATTTTGTTTTGTTTTATGCCTGGAAATTTTTAGAATAAATGACATTCCACCTCACCCTCTGCTCCCCTTTCAGCACTATTCTGTCAAACAGCTTTCAAGTGGTTTATTTTAGACTTCTAGGAACATTTTGTGGAGTTGAAAGGCATTTTGTAACATACTGTATAAACAAAGAAATTTCTCAAAAAAGATCTACAAGAGGTATATTCCAAATAATTTAATTCAAGTTTTTATTGCTTGGTATTGTTAAAAAAGTATGTTTTAGATTAAAGGGTACATTGAGAAAAATTAGATAAACTAGCAAATATAATAGCAAAAATTAAGGCCCCAATTCAGCTAAGCATTTGAGTGCATGTTAACTTTAAGTATCTAAATAGTTCCACTGAGATCCATAGGAATTTTGCTGGAGTACAGACTTCAAGATTAGACATCTTTATAAACTTAAAATTTCATAAAAATCCAGCTGTTTGGGGGTTAAGAAAAAGAAATATACATGTTAATCCCAATCTCATCCTTCTTTCTTATACAGTGAAACCTCTACAAGTCATCATGGTTATTAGGCACTCTTCTGTTTTAGTTGACCGCATCAGCGTATCCCAAATTTTTCTGCGTACAATTTTGTTTCACATCTAATAGAAGGACATCTCCTTTAAGCACATTTTAGTCTGAGTAGTTGTTTAAGACAGGTTTCATTGTATTTTGTGTTCATAGGTAGCTGGACTAGGGACTTCTTCATGAAAGTTTTAAAAAATGATAGTTAAATGAGTCTTTTGTTGTATTTTAAAAAGGGGGGTTGTGTGTGTGTGTGTGTGTAAAACTGTTTTATAAATAAAGCTGTTATAAATGAAAAAAAAAAAAGTGGCCCAGACCCTCAGCTTCATCCAAAGAATGCACAGAGCAATTTAAGAGAAGGATGAGGAGCAATGGTGGCTTCTGCAAGACTTTCATTAGACACGTCATTTAGAGACTAGTAATTAAGAGTATTGTGTTGCAGGTAACGTTTGAGATGGCAAAGCAGCTGGGTCAGGAGACATTCACTGACAAGAGCCCAATGTGGACTTTAGGTTTTGACATAATCTTCAGAGCCACAGAAGTAAGCAATGAAGATCAGAAGTAAATGTACTTCATAGAATACAATATGTCGTGTTTTATGTGATGGCATGTATATAATACTAGCACTGTTCACTTTTTCTAGAGAATGTATGTACCATATCTTAGGTATTTCTAGATGATATCTAGAATTCACTCATATAACTTTACTTTTTCAAAGAGTTGTAGAAGCTTTACATAAACGGCACTTTTTGGGTTGGGGGGAAGGGTAAAGGGAAATATGTTTTATTGAAACTGTACAGTGGTGTATATGACTCACAATTCAGGATACAGTCAGATATAGTGTATCAAGCTATTTTATTCTGAAGAATTAACTTTTTGTGGTAAGTGGCCTCAGGCATCAATCTTAGTCTTATCGTGAACTGTCTTTTCAATTAATATTACCTAATGGACCCCGGATCCTTGAGGCAGTGACTAGAGGCACTAGACAGTGTTCAGTCTGGTCACAGTTTGTTCTTTTAATCCTTCATTACAGCTCTCATTCCATCCTACAACGAAGCTTTATGGGGCCTGATTGCTAGGTCACAAGATTAGCTTTTAGAAACCACTGTATTGTACATACCTGTCTTCCTGGTAATTTGGGAGACTTGAATTAATATTATGAGTTACATTATTATTCTGACTACTTGTAGCTGCCACAAATAGGCATAATTTTACCATCCTATACCCCCCAAAAAGTGAGTATGTTTTTGTACTTTCTACTACACCCTGGTTCTCAGGTGACTTCATATGCCTGGATATCCATTCCCTCACACCATGTGTAGGACTTTGCCAGACCTGTTGTCCCTGTCATCTTCTATATGATCTGATGGTAGAAGTGCCCTCCATCTGCTCATCAAAGTCTATCATTTGCCTTTGGTACTTTCCTGTACTGAGCCATGAAGCACAGAATGAAATGTCCCAGCTGTAGGAAATGCTCATTTGAGAATTAACAGATAATGGGAAGCTACCACTGGAAAGGAAAACAAAGCTGCATTTTTCACCCCACTCCTTGATTTTGTGCAGACCTGGATAGATGAACTGTTAGAGAAGAACTTTAATCCCGCCCATACATTTCTTTCACTCTGCTTTCAGCGACCACCATGCTCTGTTTTTCCTATGCCATTTAAAAATGCGTCTTTGGCAGCTTGTCAGAGACAGTCCATGTGTTCTAGAAAGCTGCTGCTGTGTTGTTCACAAGGGTAGTAAACAGTTGTGTAAAAGCAGGTTCTTGGACACATAATGTTACATGAAGAATATAAAATGGGGCCCACTCTGCTGAGCACTGCCAACTTGAGCATTGGCCAACACGCATCCCAGATTCATTCAATCACAAAGACCTTCACATCAGAATTGCAAAAAAGGGTCAGTTCTCTCTCTCTCTTTGTTTATTCATCTCTGAGTGAATGAGTGTTTCATGTATGAAACTCTCCACACTTTGAGAACGGTATGTCTGCAAGGCAAAAGTATAATTATCCATGGGGTAGGTAGACTAAGGTAAACGCCAGCTCCAGGTGCTCTGCTTTTGTGCTTATATTGGTGTGTGCTGGGAATGAATGAGTCTCTGTTTAAATGTTGCAACACGGGTGTCATGTTCTGGTTTTCTCTTTCATAATTAATTCCATGTTAAGCTGTTCCCCATCTCTCTATCATTACTAAATTAGCTGCCTCCAGTGCTGTCTTTGATGCTACTGGTCCCTGGGAAGTAATCTGGATTCTGCTTCCCTTCCCCGACCCTCCCTCCTACCCCATATGTTGAGTTTATCACCTTACTGATGCTCAGAATTGCTTGCATCCCCACAGAGAGCCCTATGATTATTCATTCTAATTTATACATTTTTCTGAAATGGTTCTTAAATTAAATCTTATTACTTTATCCAAAAAACAAGATCTGATTTTTATATGCCCTCTTTTTTATAGTTTGGAAATTTGAAACCCCATCTGCATAACAGAACTGTTCAAATAACTATTTTAGATTTAAAAAAAATTAAATAGGAAGAAATCAAATATGCAAAAGGAAAATTAGTGGAACTTTTATAATAAAGGTTGATAATGCATAAGAAATAAATACAGTCCTATCCAAAGTGTAAGTGATTAATCTGAGAATAATTTTGGAACACTAGAATGACTAACCTTCATGGTTGTAAATGTGAAAGGATGGGCAATAAGCAGTGTTATTTTTCTCATTAGGAAGCAAGTAACACCAAGAAACAGAGAGAGAAAAATCAAGATGATGTTCAAACCCATTTTATCCTACAACAAATCAAAGTCCGAGATCACCACAGGTACACAGCAATGTAAAATGAGAAAAAAAAATGGTTATTACAGGGCATTCATAGGTAATGCCTATGAATTTCCATGGTGAGAATTAGTATTTTGCTTTGGCATGTGAAGAGAATCCACTAATGTACACATTTTGTTTTCCTCCTTAATTAACAGGAAAGAAATGTGGAAACACACACTGGAGGAGCATACTAAGGATGCAAATGTGCAGAGAATTGGCTATATTGATGGTGGGTTGGCATAACTTTAACACGTTTATCTATAATGGCCCAATTCTACTCCCATTGAAGTCAGTAAGTATTTTCCTTTGCCTTTACTGGGAATAGGATCATGCCATAAATTAATTAGTTAATGCCAAAATGCTATCTTAAAGACAGTAATTTCATATTAAATACATATGAACATTCAGTGGTATCCAAAATATTGCCTGAAGCATCTAAATAATCTTTAAAAGTCATTCATATACCTACATTAAATGTATTCTATTATTCATTTTCATTCATGACTCAGAGCTTGATGGAAGGATCTTTCAAAAATCGTATGGGGACAGGCTTGCTTCGTAGATTGATTCTACCTTACTAACCAGCTATCTGTTCCCCCCACATTATGTGTGCATTCCAAACTCTGGCCCAGATCCTGCAAACACTTATGCATGTGCTTAATTTTGCTCACAAGCAGTTCTGTTAATTTCAGTAGGACTACACACACAGACACATAACGTTACTCATATGCTTAAGTGTTTACAGTAATGGGCCTTTTTCTCTCTCTAAGAAAAATAAACTGGACCATGCTCTCTTACTACAATGGATGCATTAGGATGTTTTATAACTGATGTAAAGACAATGCACCGGCCAGGAGATTTCTAGACAACTGTAAAATATTTAGTCTTTTTTTTTTTTTTTTTTTTTGGAGTCCAGACATTTCCTGTGCTTCAACCCAAAGCATAAACCAAGGTACAGTGAATGATTTCCAGACAAATAGCAAAAGTAAACTTCCAGTGAAAAGCAACAGAAAACTGGCCTAACTAAAGTAACAGATATAGGAAATGAACACATTTTCTTTACATACAAAGGTAGCAGAATCTTCATAAGCCAAAGAAGAGGACTTGTTAGAAACTTCTGGGCCAAGCAGGTAATTCATTTACTAGGTTCCAGCTATTGTAGTTAAATTAAAATCTGCAAGACAGAGATTTTCAAACTAGAGTGCTCTGGTGTAGAAGATCCTGCTGTTGGTGCAACACAGCATTAGGTATTTCAGAAACCTCTCACCTGGGGATGATTTGAGGAAAGCTGCCAACTCCTATGGGCTCGAAGGTGGGAAATGCAGACAGTCCAATATTAGAACGAGGCCCATGTAAATGACGTCTGAATAGTGGCTCCCTGTTGTCATGGTGTTTTTTTTTCAGGTCATTGATGGACAAAGTGCTCTGTGCTGGGTTCAGACTTGGCGTTAAGCATCTATTTGAGTCAGCTATCTGAATCCTATGGCAGTGCACCTAGTTGCTTAGTCATATGAAAAAATACACCTATCTGATCCCTACTTCCTTTCCTCATAGGAGATTCAGTCCTGCAGTTTTGTCATTGAAATCAATGGGAGCAGAACTGGACCTGGAGCAGTAGGCATTATAAAGGCAGCATTTCCTAACAGTTACTGCATGATGCATCTGACATACCTCAGTTTTTCAACAGGGAGCCACTATTCAGACCTCATAGAACAGGAAATGGTAACTGTGCTGTGCCTTTTGTGAGACATGTTTTTAACGGTGACTGCTGAATGGTGCACAGTATCCCTGTACATATGCTTTTAACAACTATTAAACTTCTTGATGACAACATTCATAGATCCAGTCCATAGTTTTGCTTTTGTGTTATGCAAAGGGCCAGAATGTAATTTATTGCGATATCAGCACTTGATGGGGAAGGTGACTATGCTACCATGGAGGCAGCTTTATCCCACTTTCCATGCTAGGTGTCCCTTTCACAAACCAACCTGATGGGACCCAGGAGTAGTTAAATTAAAATCTGCAACAAAAGGCTTAAAAGCTAAAGTACAATGCATTCCCGTTTTATTGTAAGAGGACACTTTTACAGGCAGCCAGGCAGACTCGTATCAGCCTCCTTCCTGACACTGCAGAGTGGTAAGGTCTGCTGTTAGCAGTGATATTATCATCAACCGGTGGGACCAGGAGAGAGGCATGTTTCAGTTCAACCCCATTTCTACTATATTAATTCAAAAATACATATCTTAAGTCAAGACGTCTTTGGACTGACCAAACATTAGTAGACTTGGTTAGTTCTGCAGCTGTGAACACTATGTAAGTGCATCATTTCAGAGAAATCCTTCAGCTTTAATCTACAACAGATGTTGTGGCAAGAGAGGCCATGTCAGTCCAGTCTAAAAACATGAATAAAAAAGTAATTATTTCCCTCTGTACATTTTGCATTTTGCAATTTCATTTCATTTGAAATTTTTTACTGTATTTATTGGTTGTCTCCCTTAATGTCTAGTATGGGGTCCCCAGTGATCGTGGTCATTGAAGCATTTTTTCCCATTGCTAATGGATCTGTGCCTCAAGGAAATGCGGTGGCGACTAGTGGTGGTTGGGATTTGAAGAATTACCCTCTTCTTTCATCATGTGGGTGGAGGAAAAACAGTGGCATTTGCAATGGAAACATACCATTGCTGTTCAACTAGTGCTTTGTTAAGCAAGACAGCAAAAGCATCTGGTTCTCCAGAGACCACTGTTGTTCAAACCCTGGAAAATGGTGCTGATTGAGAAGCTTATAAGATAGAGAGGAATGAAGTCAAATTACAAAGAGAAGCAACAGAAAAGCAAAATATGACATCAAGTAGTAATTAGGTAAGGCCAACTACAAACATACAAACCAACCTTAATCATGAATAGTCCATAATAGTGCAACCTAAACTGAATATTGGGAACTCTTTCCTGTCAGTGAGATCTGTTAGTCTGTGGAAGACTCAAGGGGAGTGATTATGTTAGACATTTAAATCCAGGCTAGCCAAAGTAATAGAAAATATATTGTAGGATATAATCCTGGAGTAGTAAAGGTTGGATTGAATACCCGGAGCAGGCCTGTTTCATCTCTAATACCTTTGAACCATGCCAAGTGTACCTAAGGAGACTATAATTTCATTGAGGGATTCTGATGACATTTATGATGCACCAATGTACTCAAGAGAGTCCTCTTCTAGGCTTGTTACTGCCTAGTTTTGATTACGTACAGTACATACTGCAATGTGAAGGGTAGACCTTGGTGAAGAGAAGAAAAGAGCCAGGTATCAAAGTCAGGATGAAAGAGAATGGGGAGATGTCAGCTAGGTGGCGGTAGTTAGCAACATGGAGGGAGAGGGGAGAACCATGTGTAATGAAACATTGTTCCAAAGAGAAGAACAAATGAGGACTGTCTGGAAGCGGCATGAGTGGAAGCCACGGCAAGGAGTGTGTGAGGAGAGGCACCAGGAGAGAGAACAGCTCAAAGGCAGTGCCAGAGAAGGAGCCAGGTTTCAGTGAGCCCCTAGCAATGGAGAACAGAGGAGATGGAGGACCTGGATGCTAGAAATGGGATAAGCATTCCAGAGGGATCAGGAGAAAGGGAGGGACAAGGCTGGTAAAGAAAGGCAAGGGCTGGAGGGAGGGTGAAAGGCTATGTTGGAGAAGGTTGAGAGAGATGATGGAGGGAGGGCTGGGGTGGAGGTGGGATGCGGATCTGTGGGGAAGTAAGGGAATGAAAAAGAGAGGGAGAGAGAACAGGTGATAAAGGTGGTGAGACCAGTATAAAAGAGAGGCTAAAAGAAGTGAAGCTGGAAAAGAAAACACTAAAACCCAGAATTGGTACAGTGAGAATCAAGGGTGAGTATTTGCAGGTTATGGTTAGTAACAGAAAATCAATTAACAAGTCTAGTTTGTAAGAGCTTTGGGAAAGGATCATGTCTATGTGTTTATACAATGCATAGCACAATGGGGCACTTGGGCACTACTATAATAGAAATACATCACTAATCAGATAAGGAGTCAAATTAAGGGGTAAATACATGTTTGAGGACAAATCCTACTGTCACATTCTCTCTCAGCTTAGAATAAATTTCATCTCAGTATAAATATTTAGCTTGAAAGTGTCCTTGTGGTCCGTGTTGTTCATTTCAGAATTTCTAGAGCATGTATTATTGTTTATAACGCTGGGATATCTGCAAAGAAATTAAAACATTGCTCATTTCCACACTCAGATGCTTATTTGAATCAAAGTGGAAAATCCTTAGCATTGAACAGGAACATGAGGGTTGTCATGTTGTAATAGACAAGACACTGTTTATCTAGTCTGGCTTGCCTCTAGTTGTGGCCATACTTAACATTTAAAGGGAAAGTGAACCTGAATCATACATCTGTTCAGCTGAGCAGCAAAAAATTCCAGCAAGGAGGGAAGGCTCCTCTCTGACCTCAGCTATAGGAATGCAATATGTGTTTGATTTTATAATAGCTACACACACTTTATGAATTACAAGGAAGCCATTATCAGTGAGAATCAAAAAACATGAAGTTCATCTACAAGAAAATGGAATCTGTTCTACTTTCTACACAAGATTTTTATTCTAGATTTAATTCTTTGTATTGCCATTTACCCTTAACGCTTATATGTATTGGGTGCATAGTATGTAGAGTATGGGACAGTATAATGGAGGCTATAGTTCTGAATGTCAATGTATATGAGATACAGCATGATGTCTATGCATAATTCAAATGGAGGATATCAAGAATTGAGGTTGCTCGGATACTGTAAGTCTGAATTTTTAAATTTTCTAACCTTTGGGCTTTTAAAAAAAACAAACAATCTTAATGTAGGATTTTCTGGTTTCCCCAATAACTATTTCATGGAAATGACCATGTTCAACTAAGAAAAAATAGTGGGCCAAATTATTCTCCAGTGCTATTCGTATAGCTATGGTTACACCAAGGATGAATTTAGTACTTAAGTTCTTCTTACAAACTTGCCAGTTTAACTCCAACCTAAATCTTGTCTGGAAATATTTTCTAGTTAGCTGCCCTTTTAGTAAAAACCTATCAATGCCCCAAGTTTGACCCATTTAAACATCTGTTTGCAATTGCAAATTCAATGCAATTTTAATGTTTTTTTCCCAAAAAAACCCAAACGAGTCAGAGCTATTTTTTCTTCCTGGTTAGTGCCTGCAGCCTTGCAGTTGTGACAAGCCCCAAATATTTCCTTCTGGGAGGGCGGGGGGTCGAGAAGGAAATCACCCAAACCTATATTAGCTATGGGGGAAAATAGCACCACAAAAGGAGAAGACTTGAATTTCTCTTTATTTTCAAGGTATGACGCACAGACTTAGGCCCTGGTCCTTCAAGCTGATTTATGCTGGCAGACTCCTGCTCCCACAAGGAGCAGGATCAAGGCCTTAGTACAGCATGAAACATGCACTGTCTCCTAGACTATATTTACTGGCCACAGATTGTCTTCTCTGCTTCTGCTGTTACCGCTTTCATATAGTCCTTAAAGATACAACTTTATCCATGTTTATAATCTTAAAAAATTCTGTAATTATCTCCCTTTCCTCATACACAATACCTTTTCATGCCACTGTTATGTCACCAGTAACTGCTGTATGTATGTAGTATATTGTAACTTCAACTGCAGTGCTACTTTAAGGATTTCTTAGATTATCACAAAGGCATAGCCAACCAGATGCTGTTGATTCAGCAAAGATGATAACATTATAGAAGCCCTGTTCTGAACTCCTTACTCAGACAGCTCTTCCATTGAAATCAGGTAGTGAAAGCTATCTGAGTAAATACAGAATAAGGAATGTTGAACAACTATCAAGTGCAGCAGACGTGAAGTTTGAGGACAGAGTGTTTACCAACAGGATGTCCTAAAATTTGCTATGATATTATTTTTTTGTTTTTAGAGTATGGTAGAAACATTGGAACAAATAATGTTCGTCAAAAGAGTTAGACAATGGAGTGAGCAGTAATTTCGGAGAAAAATGAAGATGGAATTTAAAGCAAATTTTTTCTTTTCTTTGGGAACAATCATGATTTCTACAAGATTATGAGGTCAGATAAACAGCAAAGTGAAAAATCACAAGAGAATTGGCCAGTGATTCAAGGAGCACTGAGGATGTGCATTAGAAGATAACACTCAGATATGAATCAAGAGCTCTAATCGTTAACTATTTAGTGTTGTCATCATTTTAAAAATGTAAAACATATTTCAAAGTGGATTCACTGTTTCATGTAGACAGTGTGGATGGGCTTTTCAAAAAGGCTAAACACTCACCTTACTGACTGCAACAGAGCAGAGTCTGGTCAATGCTGAACGCTTTTGAAAGTCCCACTCTATGTGTTTACTCTATGTGTTTATAAAGCAGAAGTGGGAGAGGAAGAATTGTCTAGTGATTAGAGCAGGGCACTAAGAACCAGAAGTCCTGGGTTTGAGTCTCGGCTTTGCCACTAAATCAGTGTGTGACCTTGGGCAAGACACTTAACCTCTCAGTGCCACAGTAGAACTGTGTACTATAATACTTGCCTACATGACAGGTGTGTCTGTAAAGTGCATTGAACTATTTGCTATAAGAGCAAAAAGTTGTATAGAGGGTTTTTGAACGATGAACTGAAATTATTGTACTACTTAACAATAAACAATTTTACTTTTTCTTTAGCACTGTTTTGTGTTTACAGTAGGGATTTTTTGTTTATTAAATGCTATAGTTCACTACTACAAATATGTACTCCCTTTTGTCCAAAACAGTCTGAAACTGATCCCATTGCCATTGTCTTCAATGGGAAGAAGATTAGACCCTTTACTGTCACAGTGACAGGTTTCAGAGTAGCAGCCGTGTTAGTCTGTATCCACAAAAAGAACAGAAGTACTTGTGGCACCTTAGAGACTAACAAATTTATTTGAGCATAAGCTTTCGTGGGCTACAGCCCACTTCTTCGGATGCATAGAATGGAACATATATTGAGGATATATATATACACACATACAGAGAGCATGAACAGGTGGGAGTTGTCTTACCAACTCTGAGAGGCCAATTAAGTAAGTGAAAAAAAACTTTTGAAGTGATAATCAAGCTAGCCGAGTACAGACAGTTTGATAAGAAGTGTGAGAATACTTACAAGGGGAGATAGATTCAATGTTTGTAATGGCTCAGCCATTTCCAGTCCTTATTCAATCCTAAATTGATTGTTTCTAGTTTGCATATCAATTCCAGCTCAGCAGTCTCTCGTTGGAGTCTGTTTTTGAAGTTTTTCTATTGTAAGATAGCCACCCGCAGGTCTGTCATTGAATGACCAGACAGGTTAAAGTGTTCTCCCACTGGTTTTTGAGTATTATGATTCCTGATGCCAGATTTGTGTCCGTTAATTCTTTTGCGGAGGGACTGTCCAGTTTGGCCAATGTACATGGCAGAAGGGCATTGCTGGCCATCTCAACCCACACCTGGATCCCCCCACACTAAGCCTCTCCACACCAGGATCCTGCCTTGCTGAGCCTGCCTGCCCACACCTGGTGCACCTGGCACAGAGGGGCAGGGCCCTGGGTTGTTCTGGGGCAGGCCCGGTTCTTGTCTTGTGTCAGGGTTGGGTGCTGCCTCACTGCTGAGTCCATGTTTGGGCGGGGATTGCACAGTGATCTCCCACCTCTATACAGCCAGTGGCCTGTGCTCCCCAATGACATGGTGGAGCCTCCACATTAATTTGACAAATAAAATTTGCAGAATTTTAAAATATTGTGTGCAGAATTCTTGATTTTTTGGTGCAGAATGCCCTCAGGTGTAACTCTAATGACACGTGATAACAGTGTGATAGACCTCAATGATGAAGTGGAGGTTTTGCCATACTGTGGCTGCTATTTGGGATTCCTCCTCTGCAGAGTTTGTTCTTCAGAAGCTTTTAAAAGCTTTGTATTAGATTTAGGCCTTGTCTACACTACGAGAGTAGTTCGATTTTACTTAAATCGAATTTTTGGAATCGATATTGCAAAGTCGAACGTGTGTGTCCACACTAAGGACAGTAATTCGACTTTGTGAGTCCACACTAACGGGGAAAGCGTCGACATTGGAAGTGGTGCACTGTGGTCAGCTATCCCACAGTTCCCGGAGTCCCCGCTGCCCATTGGAATTCTGGGTGGAGCCGCAAATGCCTTCTGGGTAAAAAAAATGTGTCCAGGGTGCTTTTGGGTAACTGTCGTCATCCGTCCATCACTCCCGCCCTCCCTCCCTGAAAGCGCCGGCGGGAAATCAGTTCGCGCACTTTTCTAGTCAGTGACAGCGCGGACGCCACAGCACTGCGAGCATGGAGCCTGCTGCAACCATCACTGCAGTTGTGGCCGCTCTCAACGCCTCGCAACTTATCATACACCTTTCCCTGAGGCAGATGCAGATAAGTCAGGCGAGGAGGCTACGTCAACGCGGTGATGGCCTGAAGTCTGAGAGTAGCACAGACCTCTCAGAAAGCAGGGGACCCAGCGCCGAGAACATCACGGTGGCAATGGGTCATGTTGATGCCGTGGAACGGCGATTCTGGGCACGGGAAACAAGCACTGAGTGGTGGGACCGCTTAGTGCTGCAGGTCTGGGATGAATCCCAGTGGCTGCGAAACTTTCGCATGCGGAAGGGAACTTTCCTGGAACTTTGTGAGTTGCTGTCCCCTGCCCTGAAGCGCAATGACACCCGGATGCGAGCAGCCCTGACTGTCCAGAAGCGAGTGGCCATAGCCCTGTGGAAGCTTGCAACGCCAGACAGCTACCGGTCAGTCGCGAACCAGTTTGGGGTGGGCAAATCTACCGTGGGGGTTGTTGTGATGCAAGTAGCCAAGGCAATCGTTGATGTACTGCTGCCAAAGGTAGTGACCCTGGGAAACGTGGAGGCGATCATAGATGGCTTCGCAGCGATGGGATTCCCAAACTGCGGTGGGGCCATAGATGGAACTCACATCCCTATCCTGGCACCGGAACACCAGGCCAGCCAGTACATTAACAGAAAGGGCTACTTTTCCATGGTGCTGCAAGCACTGGTGGACCACAGGGGACGTTTTACCAACATCTACGTGGGATGGCCGGGCAAGGTTCATGACGCTCGTGTTTTCAGGAACTCTGGTCTGTTTAGACGGCTGCAGCAAGGTATTTACTTCCCGGACCACAAAATAACTCTTGGGGATGTGGAGATGCCTATAGTCATCCTCGGGGACCCAGCCTACCCGCTAATGCCCTGGCTCATGAAGCCCTATACTGGCGCCCTGGACACTGAAAAAGAACTCTTCAACTACCGGCTGAGCAAGTGCAGAATGGTGGTGGAGTGTGCTTTTGGCCGTCTCAAGGGGAGATGGAGAAGCTTACTGACTCGCTGTGATCTCAGCGAAACCAATATCCCCATTGTTATTGCAGCTTGCTGTGTGCTCCACAATCTCTGTGAGAGCAAGGGGGAGACCTTTATGGCGGGGTGGGAGGTTGAGGAAAATAGCCTGGCTGCTGATTACTCACAGCCAGACAGCCGGGCGATTAGAAGAGACCAGCGGGAAGCGCTGTGCATCCGGAAGGCTTTGAAAGCAAAGTTCCTGAGTGAGCAGGGTAACCTGTGACTTTAAAGTTTGTGTATTGAGAAGCTAAACCTGCCCCCGTTTCTTTGCCCAGTTAATGTTGACTATCCTATCCAGTTACATACCCCCTTCACCCCACTTCCAACACACGTTTCAAAATAAAAATAGTTCTACTTTGTTAAAGCACACCGTTTTCTTTAATACTGTATTCGCGGGAATTTTTTAAAACTGGGACGCAGACTGTGGTGCGGAGCGGGTGTACTGTAGTGGCGCGAATGCAGCTTCTAAACTCAAGGATTGACAGGCTCCGCTGCGGTGGGATGGTTGTTTCAACGGAGCCTGTCACCCCTCCTGATAGGGACTGTGTGTATGGGGGGGTCTATGTGACTTTGTGGCAGGGGGAGGACGGTTACAGATCCCCTGCTGTGTGGCTCTGTGATCCTGCCTAAGGACCGCCGCTTAAGATCTGTAACTGCCCTCCCCTGCCACAAAGTCACAGAGCAACCCACCCCCCACCACATAACATGAAAACAACCTCCCAGACTAACCAGGGTAACTAGTCACTGCATCACTGCACTATGTATGTGCCCTGCTGCTGTGCCTGCCCCCGACTATATACCCTGCCAAAGGTGACTGTCCTGTCGAATTACCAACCCCCTATCCCCCCCTCCTCCAAAAGAACATGATGGAAACAGTAGTTAACAGAAACGTATTTTTTATTATCAACCAAACATGGAACTGGGAAAGTGAAACTTGGACGGGGGCTTGTGTCAGGCGGGAAGGAAAGAACTTGTCAAATTTTGGGGAATGAGAGCCTTCTGCTGCTCGAGCTCTCTGCAGGGGTGGAGTGAGAGTTAGCAGGGACTCTGCCGCCTCTCCTTCTGTGCACTTTGGGTGAGGGGAGTATGGGACTTGGTGGCGGGGGAGGGCGGTTAGAGATGGACTGCAGCGGGGCTCTGTCCTCCTGCCTCCGTTCCTGCAGAACATCCACAAGGCGCCGGAGCGTGTCCGTTTGCTCCCTCATTAGTCCAAGCAGGGTTTGAGTCGCCTGCTGGTCTTCCTGACGCCACCTCTCCTCCCGATCCATGTTGGCTTGGTGCATTCGGGTCAATTTCTCCCGCCACTGGGTCTGCTGTGCTGCCTGGGCTCTGGAGCAGGCTATAAGCTCCGAGAACATGTCCTCCCGTGTCCTCTTCTTCTTATGCCTAATCCGCGCTAGCCTCTGGGAGTGTGATGACAGGCTAGGTTGTGAGACAGTCGCAGATGGGGCTGTGGGAATGGGAAAAAGGGAGTGAATTCCTCAGAAAGATAAATGTAGTTGTGAACAAAGAACATAGTCTTTCTCTGTTAACAAGACCATGCACAGCACCTATCACATGCGCACTCAGCACAAGGTCGAATTCTCGGCCTTCGCATTCAGTGCCTGGGGTCTTCTACAGCACATTTGAGAAGCCTCTCAGGAGAACGGAATTTCTGTTGCAGGCAGACATGGTAAGCCGTAGACTTGTGGCAGCTTAAAACTTTAATATTAGCAATGGCCTCATTTCACATTGAAATCAATGTCGGTCCCTGCTGCCAGCAATTCGGCAAGCAGGAAGTCTGCTCCTGTCCCACACCCTCGCGGCTGTCCCCGGGAACGATCCCTTTCGGCTGCCCCTCTCCCGCCTCCACCGCGTGGCTGCAAACCAGCGGTTACAGTTCTGTAAAGGAACGGCAAAGCAGTCCCAACACTAACATTCCCCTACCTCATTCAAAGCAGGTCATCATGAGCGACATCACCCTCATGAGGATCTCTGACAGCGAGAAAGAGCGAATGCTCCGGGAAAGCCTGCAAAGACCAGGGCCGTATGCCGCCATGCTGTGCAGAGCAATGATTCCAGAGTACTTGATAGTCTCGTGGCGTGGCAACGTGTCCTACTACGGAGGACCCAATAAGGCCGCTCTCCCCAAGAACCTAATGCAGCGGATTTCCAATTACCTCCAGGAGAGCTTCCTCGAGATGTCACAGGAGGATTTCTGCTCCATCCCCGGACATATAGACCGCATTTTACTGTAGCTGCTGTAGCAGTGACTAACCAGTAGAGCGGCTTGGGCAGGACAATCATGCAAAACCGGACATTGCTAGATTTTTTTTCAATAGTTGCACTGCCCATGACTGAACCGTTAAGCTAATCAAACTAATCATGAGAAACCCATTTTTTAAATTGTTAATATTCCTGTTCTGTTACAAATAAATGTTTAGATTTTTACAACACTTACTGGCTGATCCTTCCCCAGATTCTGTGTCCGGGGTAACGGCTGGGGAGGGTTGGTAGGGGATCTCTGTAAGGGTGATGAAGAGATCCTGGCTGTCGGGGAAATCAGCGTTGTGAGCGCTGTCGACTGCCTCGTCCTCCTCATCTCCTTCCTCATCTTCCCCGTCCGCTAACATGTCCGGGGATCCAGCCGTGGACACTATCCCATCCTCAGAGTCCACGGTCACTGGTGGGGTAGTGGTGGCGGCCGCACCAAGGATGGAATGCAGTGCCTCGTAGAAACGGGATGTCTGGGGATGGGATCCGGAGCGTCCGTTTGCCTCTTTGGTCTTCTGGTAGCCTTGTCTCAGCTCCTTGATTTTCACGCGGCACTGCGTTACATCCCGGCTGTATCCTCTCTCTGCCATGTCTTTAGAGATCTTCTCGTAGATCTTTGCATTCCGTCTTTTGGATCGCAGCTCGGAAAGCACGGACTCATCGCCCCACACAGCGATGAGATCCAAGACTTCCCGATCAGTCCATGCTGGGGCCCCCTTTCTATTCTGAGATTGCACGGCCATCACTGCTGGAGAGCTCTGCATCGTTGCCAGTGCTGCTGAGCTCGCCACGATGTCCAGACAGGAAATGAGATTCAAACTGGCCAGACAGGAAAAGGAATTCAAATTCAAATTTTCCCGGGGCTTTTCCTGTGTGGCAGTTCAGAGCATCCGAGCTCGTACTGCTATCCAGAGCGTCAACAGAGTGGTGCACTGTGGGATAGCTCCCGGAGCTATTAGCGTCGATTTCCATCCACACCTAGCCTAATTCGACATGGCCATGTCGAATTTAGCGCTACTCCCCTCGTCGGGGAGGAGTACAGAAGTCAAATTAAAGAGACCTCTATGTCGAACTAAATACCTTCGCGGTGTGGACGGGTGCAGGGTTAATTCGATGTAACGGCGCTAACTTCGACATAAACGCCTAGTGTAGACCAGGCCTTAGTGTCTAGGAAACGGATCTTCAGCAGGTGTAAACTGTCATAGCTCCATTGACTTCAGAGAAGTGATGACAGTTTACGCTACCTTGAGATCTGCTCCTAGATATTTACTATAGAAACAAGAAGACTCTTTCAGTCAGATTTTGTCATTTTTCAAGTAGTTCAGTGATGGGACTGTAAAACCCTGACAAGGTCACTTAAAAACAAAAACATTTTCCTTGTTTTGTTTGCAAAAGTTTAAGAACTCTGTTCTCTACAGCCCTCTAGGCACAACACGATCATTCAGCAAGTTCAGTACTTGGATATATCATGTGAAAATTGTTTGAATATAAAAATAATCTCTTCTGCCTGCAGCAGAAGCCAGCCAAGGACAGGTATATCCAATTTTACCTCTGTTTCCTTTGCAAATCTAAACTGAGCCAGGGAACACCAGAGGAACTGTAATTATTTTGTTGCATTATTAAAACAAAATATTCAGAAAAACTGCTAACATTTCAATGTCACCTGTGTGAGTCCTCAGAAGAAAACCAACCATCTCGATCATGCTGAGAGTTTAATGTAAATTAAAACGATCACCTGTTTCAGAGATCACTAACTTTTGCTGCTTTATTAAATGAGCCAACACATTTCCATATGTTTCTCTTATTAGTAACTGAAGTTGTTTGCCTGGTAGCAATTATCTCAAAGATTTTTCTTAAAAATAGATTATCATAAGGACTATAGCTTACAACTTACATGATTTTCATTTGTTCGCCTCTATTTAAAGACTTTACCGTATTTACTTGTGGAGTTCTGTTTTATGGCCCGGTCTTACAAACTACTGAGTGGACTACATGCTCATCTCAAAAACTGGCACAAAAGTAAAACCACTGGGTCTGATTCTCATGAAGAGCAAATTCCCTTTACACCATTCTAGCAATGCAAAGGGACAGTAGCGTAAATGAGAATCAAGTCTATTGTTTGGACAAACTGTGGTAGCACAACACTCTACACTGAAAAAAGCAGAGCAACACCTCAGGTTTAATAATGGAATAAATCAGAAGTAGTGGGTCAAATTCTCTGTTGGAGTAAATTGCAAAGGTCCTCAAGCAAAAATGAAGATGTGAAGAGCTGATCTTTCAAATATAAAAAAAACAAACAGAACATTATAAAATAAATTTGAGCCAATTCTTTGAAGCAAGAAAAAAACCAATAAAAGACAAAAATAAATGCTATGGTGTATTTGCTTGGCTGTTCACCTTTTAACATTCATGTACTGAGTAACAACAGCTCTATGCCTGCCAATAATAAAATCTTCATAAGAACAAAAAGGATAAGAATTAAGCTTGGAGATTCTTGCATTGTTATTTGAAGTGGTCATAGACATACAGCAAAGCAAACCAAACCAGAAGGCTCTTTTGCCATGTAATTATGAAGACAGTAAGGAAGCAAGGCCAGGTCACTATAATTTGCCTCTGCTATTTACAATTATGCATTGGTGTAATGTCAAGGTAAATTTAGCTGCAGTAATCGGCTGTACATATTGCATTATATAAACAATCCAGCAGCTTCTTGTTTCTGTGTTTAATTAAGAGAGTCCCTCTGTGCTTTAAAATTAAATACTCAAATAATCAACAATGATTTGTATGTCAGAGTTTCTACAGTTTACTCCTGAGAGAATTCTGTGCCAAACAATTAAAAATTCTGCACAACATTTTTTAAAAATTTTGCAAAATTTTATTTGTCAATAAATAAATGTGGAGGTTTCTGCACGGCATTGGGGAGCACGAGCCACTAGCTACATGGAGGTGGAAAATCATCCTGCAGCACTTTCCGCCCCCCCACCCCCACTCCCAGGCCAGAACCTCAGCAGTGAGGACCCTGACACAGTGCAAGAGCCCTGCCATTCCACGCCAGGCAAGCTCAGCCCAACAGGATCCAAGTGTGGAGGGGCTCAGTGTGTGGGGGGCTCCAGGTATGAGGTAAGAGGGTTTGGTGTGAGGCAATCTGGGTGCAGGCAGCTCAGTGGGGGTCTGTGTGCAGGGGGGATCTGGATACACAGGGTCTCGTTGTGGGGGGGGTCTGGGTGTAGGGGCAATGGGACTCTGCAGGGGGGGTCCAGGTAAAGGTGGTTGCGGCTCAGGAGAAAGTGTCTGGGTGTGGTGGGCTGTGGCTCAGCAGGATGGTCCAGGTGCAAGGGGGTGAGGCTTGGTAGGGGGTCTGGGTGCAGGGGGGGTCTGGATGAAGGGGGGTGAGGCTCAGTGGGGTGGGGATTCCAGTGCAGGGGGTCTGGTGGTGGGGGTTCTGGGTGCAGGCAGGGGTTGGACAGGGGACCCCCTCCCTCCATGGCTGAGGAAAGCGGGCAGGGGGAGCACCGAGCTTCTTGCAGCCGGGGGAGGTTTCTGGAGGTGGGTCTGATTCAGATGCGGCCACTCCTTGCAGGGGAAGAGGAAGTCCCCTCCTCTTGCTCCCCCAGCCCAGCCAGAACTAGCAGCTGAGCCCCATGCAGGATAGGAACCACAGGCCAGGACTTCCCTAGCCCCACCCCACCCCCTGCAATGATTTACCTCTCCACTGGTTGCTCCAAGTGCCCGAAATGGTGCTCCTGCACTGCTGGGGAGGGGCACATCACCGCTCTTGCGGCTTCCCTTTGCTTTCTCATCAGAAAGTCATTTTTCTGCAGGGAAGCAAATAAATCTGTGGGGGACATGAATTCTGTGCATGCAGCAGTAGCACAGAATTCCCCTAGATGTAACAGTTGACCTCCTTATGGTAATACAGTCTCTTCTGAGCCATGGATGATTGTGCTAAAAATACATATACTGCATATACCATTTATTGGTTTAAGCTCATGGACTGATGGTTATCACTAAGACCAATGTTTACAGTCCAGTGTTTCATTCCAGTTCCCTTAATCAAAGCTGATCTCAGAAGAGCAGCTACAATGAAAGAAATGGAGAGTTTAGGACTATTTTGGATTGCATATGATGCAATTTTAAATTTTGTATATGGCACTTTGATATGAATGTGGCAGCATTAGAAATGCAGCTAAATAGATAAAATAGACAAATAATTGTGTCAACATTTACAGAATGCTGGGTGGCCCTTCAATAAAGCCAGCTCAAAGCGAAGATGCAGCATTCAAAAGAAGGTTCCATGCACACATGTAAAGTGTCTCATGAATTCCCTTAGGGTTTTTTCAGTGCCAAGCTTTGCACAAATTTTACACCCAGCTGGTTACCAAGGAGAGGGAAGGAGCAGATAACTAAAGTGAAGTCAATCGTGGTCATCAAACACTCATCACTTTCCCTGCGTGAGAATGTGCCCTTTTTAAAAAAAAATTAAAGAAAGTTTTAGTGAAATCCCCATATTTTACTGCTTGAACTTTGCCTGGTGGGAATGGGGAATTTCCACACAGGTGCTAGCTGCACACTCGATTTGGCAAAATTTCTCCTCTCTGTTGCACTTGCATAAAACAAGGGCAACTCCAATGCAATCAGCAGAAACACACCAGCATAAAATGGGTGTACGGAGTAGAGAATCAGGCTTTCACTTCTGAACAGATTTAAGGCCTACATACCACCCACATAATGTCCGGGGCCAAACGTTGGCCCTCTGTGTGAAGTCTGAGTAAATGAGCTTTGAAAAGGAGATCTTTACAGGCTCAGAAGGGGGAAAGAATCCTCCATACACGGATGCCTCTACAGTTCTCCATATGGAGGTTTTTGATTAAGGATCTCTGTAGTCACGAACCCACTAGTCCCTCCCTAGTATATTACTATCTCTAGCCCCTCCTTTGTGGTGCCATGGAGCAAACCGTCACAGAGCACTTCTCTGCAGCACAGAATAGTGCAGAGTTTTCTTTGTATCCTCTCCACAGCAGCAGAATTGCTGTCCTTATGCACTCATCCGAGGTGGATTCAGATTTTCCCCAGAGTTCTGTTGGAAGGTGATGCTATGCTTTTCCCAACAAGGAAAGGCATCCAGAAATATTTTTAATACTAGTATTATAATCTCCCTAACCCCACCTCGGCCATCCGAAGTAAACAAGTAACTATACAACAAAAGAAAACCTTCTGTGCCAACTCACAGTTCTGAGTGCAATTAAAGGGTTTGTATAGGAGCAATCTCCAAAGGAGTGGGAATAGGCAGGGACCTAGCACAGAAGCAGGCTTTTACACCAGCAGGCCAAAAACCAAAATAAATGTCAATCTCAGTAGATGCTTGTAGTTTTTCTTGCAGTCTAGCTGTAGAAAAAACTCCATCTGCAGCATTTGTAATTCACAACTAAAGATCAACTACACATTTTGGTCCCATTTTAGAAACTTGTTAAGGTTTTGATGCGTAGGGTGCAAACCTGAGGTAATTCTTGACAACTAAGGCCCAGATACTCAACAGGTATTTAGGCACTTTTAACTCCTATTAATTTCAATAGAAGTTAGATGCCTAAATACCTTTGAGGATGTGGGCCCAATGGCTCAATCTTGCAAGGTGCTGAGGCAGAGATGACGAACAATTAGCATCTTAAAGGGTCAAGCCCAAAATCTCCTAAGTCTATGACAAATCAGACCTGTGAAAATTTGATTACACAGCAATAAATACTCCCAAATTTTCGATTCATTGGGGATAGCAAGCCCTGTCAGTACAGTATGTTGTAAGTGGAGAGAAAGATGAACTTCGCTAATGGTGCGCTAGCCCCATCAATACTTAGGCCCTCATCCAGGAAAGCATTTAAGCACATGCATAACTTTAAACTCTTTTAGATAGTTCCTTTGACACAAATGGGTTTATTCACATTTAAAGTTATGCACATGCTTGAGTGCTTCGGAGGCCATGCAGAGCAAGTATGGTGAGAATTTGTTCAAATACCCCACAAGGGTGTGTGGAAAGGTCTTCGTCCTGCAACGTACTACAAATGGCTATCCTGGATGAATTAAGTAGTCCAGGGGCCTCAAAGTTCAACCTGCAAAGTCATACATAACATGTGGCCTGTATAAATTGGCCCTTTGTTTGTAATTGCAGAAACATTACTGCCTGAAGTTGTTGGTTGCTAGTGAACTCAAACAAGAAGCAATTTATTAGTTTTTTAGCCAGACTTAAGTATAAGCAAATAGTCTGATTGCATGCCTTGTTTTCCCTCTCCCCCCTTCCCTAACACTGTAGGTAAGCTTATAATTTCAACTTGCCCTGGGGCTCTTGGGTGATTGCCAATGTATAGTCTTCATTGTCAGGAAGTTTTAAATGCCTTATGATAAATTTCTGAATTTTGTTATGAAAGGGGAAGGCCAAAATGCATTCCAGAAGGTAGCCTAAAGTAAAAATTGTGGCGCCACCTGTAGATTACAGGAGATATTAAACTAGCAGAACTATTTTTCCTTTCTAGTGTGTATGTTAACTGTGAAAAAAATATTGAACAACATGTTCAGAACTATTTTGGTGGTCTTTTAAAATATTTAAAAAACACCGCCCTGTAGATTTTACATGTAGTTATTTTATGCTATTTGGTCATTTGGGCCAAATTACAGTTCAAATAGTATGTTCTAATCCATAAGCATACTTAAAGATCGTTCTAAGTAAAAGCAAATCTAAGCCTTTGTTCAGGGTCGGCTCCAGGGTTTTGGCCGCCCCAAGCAGCCAAACAAAAACAAAACAAAAAAAGCTGCAATCGCCATCTGTGGCGGCAATTCAGCGGGGAGGTCCTTCGCTCCGAGCAGGAGCGTGGGACCTTCCGCCGAATTGCCGCCAAACAGCTGGACGTGCCGCCCCTCTCCGGAGTGGCCGCCCCAAGCACTTGCTTGGTAAGCTGGTGCCTGGAGCCGGCCCTGCCTTTGTTATTGCTGTTTGAAAAATCCCCATGGAAACTGTATAAAACTAGCTTTCTGACATGCTTTGTATTGCTTAAATAATAAGTGGATGTGAACTTAATTTGGATATTTTTATGGTTAACTATGGTAGAGCAAGTCCCTTGGAACATGCCATAATGGAGTTAATTGCTATACTTATTATGTCTAAGATACAAATTAATACTAGCTTTGCTGAGAAAGGCGGAAAGGAGGCATAACTTTTAAAGCACAAGTTGATGATCAAGTTTATTTATATCTCAACCCATTGTAAAGTTTTAAAATTTGAACACAACATTTGGCATGTAAACTGGTGCATTATTTCATACAGATTTGGCTGAATCCAATTAAATCAATGTAGTCACACTATGAGTGAATTTGGCTCACTAACTTCTGGGCTGAGGCATGCTTTCCTGAAGGCCCTGTGCCTATTTAATATTCAACTTTCTGATAATAGCCAAAGGGACATAGCCATCATTATAAGTTGGATCAAACTGTAACACAGGTGACACCTTCCCCCTTCCCCCTCCCCCACAAGTTCCCTGAGATAACTCAGGTAAGTAGAACTATACAACTTTGCTTGGTATAGAGTCTTTCACATAAACAATCCCAAGATATTTTATGGAGTTAAATACTGTAACGTTAAATGCTGTTGATACACAATGAAGTCAGGTAAGCAATGATTATGCCTGTGAAATTAAGGTAGCAGCACTCTCTTATTTATACACACTTACATTCAAGAATTAACTTTTAACAACAATTCCTCCCTTGTAAATTTAACTCAATTACCTTGTCTTTTTCCAGGCTTAATTCTCTCACTAACCATCTACTTCAATAGGAGCTCTGTTTAAATAAGATCTGGCCCCTAGAGAGGACATGGATTTGATGTAGCCATGAATCTGCTCCTTGAGTACAGTCTTTTTTGTTACAATGTCTCCACACAGTACAAGCTCTTCACAATCTTTATTACAAGCAATTCAATAGCCTTCGCCTTTCCATAATATTCCATGGCTTTTACCATTTAAAAAAACCAAACAAAACTGTTAGGGCTTGTTTCCTTGTAACAGACGGCACTGATCCTCTATTGACCCAACCTCTTAAGAAGTGTAAGGTACCCTGCTGGAAAATGCTAATTGATTCCGGATTCCTCACTGTGGCAGGTGTGGCTTGTTAACCCCATCCTGGATATGATATAAGGGAGATAGGCATGGCTCTGGAGGCAGAGGGAAGAGTCCTACAAGAACAACCAGGCCTGGGGAAAAAGCTTTGGTTAGAATTCAAGTTTTACATTGTTTTGTTTTTGAGTGTAGTTATGTAACCAAAAAAACCCTACATTCATAAGTTGTACTTTTTCAATAAAGAGATTGCACTACAGTACTTGTATGAGGTGAATCAAAAAATACTATTTCTTTTATCATTTTAGAGCACAAATATTAGTACTAAAAATAATATAAAGTGAGCACTGTACACTTTGTATTCTGTGTTGTAACTGAAATCAATACATTTGAAAATGTAGAAAAACATCCAAAAATATTTAATACGTTTCACATGGTATTCTATTGCTTAACTATGATTAAAATTGTGATTAATCGCAATTAATTTTTTAAGTTAATCGCATGACTTAATTGCGATCAATTAACAGCCCTAAAAATTATCTTTAAAAGTAGCTAGATGAAAGCTTGGTGTAATGGACTGTAAGAAGATTTGAGGTTTTTGTGTGGATTTTGTGGCATAGGCATTTGAGACTGCCCAGATAAGATTTGTTTCCATAAATGACAAAGAGAGACCTTCCTCTTCCCTGGATGGTGATTAATGGCTAGTCTTCATGGAGATCCTTTTGAGTTTCTTTTGTACCAGTTAGACATAATGGAGCTCAGTATACAAGGCCAAGAAAATCTAGAATTGTCTTTACTAGAGATGGTCCAAAATTGGTCCTGAACAGCCCCAAAATTTAGATCCAGATCCAAATTTTATAGCTAGCTCTTCTTTCTATTATGGGCTGAACTTAAATCCAGACCAAACATCAGCTAAAGTTTGGGGAAGCATGGGTCTATCTGAACTCTGTGGCCAGGGGTCAAAGTCTAGTCTTTTCCCCTCATCATGACGAGACTGTTCTAATTGACTGCTCTCTTCTGAGAAATTCTTAATTCTATTACCCCAAAATAAATACACAGAATCTCATCTTACTCCTTAGCCTCTCTCCTGACCCATTCACGATGTGCCTTTTACTGATGTTTCTTTTTTTATTTCATTTGAGATGGTTTTCTGCTTATTTTACATTTGAGCACAGTTTCAGATGCCTCAAAGAAAAACATTTTCACACTCCTTCCTAAAACATGGTGGAAAACAGGTTTTTCCATGGATAACAGTAGACTTAAGGAGCTCCTCCCCACAGCTGATGCTGATTCCTGTTTGTGGAGAGGAGACTGGCTCAAAACATGCCCCAGTCAGTGTTGTGTTTGGCAGCGAGAAAGCAAGGGAGAGAGGTGACAAATCCCTCCTATTCCCAACCAGCCAGGTGTAGAACAATATACACTTTATGCTTTCAAGCATCCTGTTCTAAACTCTGTCTCATTTTACCTATATGTAGTTTATCAGCTAATAAGTACACATTAGACTGTAATAACTGGATAATTTATCTGGGGCCTTATAAACAGAGTTTTGACTTCAGTAGGAACAGGATCAGACCCCTTTTTTGGAACCTGTCAGGATTGTCTTTTGTCACTCTAAAATTTTAACAGTGTTACAGACTGGCCCACTACTGAAGTGTATGGTCACAGGTCTGTTGCAAGTTGACCCAGTCACTGGCTTCTACATGCTTCCAAGCCACATGGGGAGAATCTAGTCACTGTTTCTAGTTCTGGGACTATAGGATACATTCCCAGACTCAGATCTTCTGAGACCCCTTTTTTGGGATGTGGGACATCACCAACTAGCCATCCTGCACCCCATAAATCAGTGTCAGACCTCCCTAGCCACCCCAGTCACTTACACATGGTCCCTCACTGCTCCATCTAGGCTCAGGGCTCTCTGGGCTTATTAGTTTAACTTCTTTGGGAACAATGTGGCAGAAAAAGCAAGGACCGTTTGCTTAGCAAAGAATTTCGTAACCACCATGACTTCACTTTTAAAGCACTTGAGAGTTACAGATGTGTGAAAATAACAAAAGTCCTGAGGACCCCCCCCCCCCCCACCAGTCTGATTTCACTGCTGCTGTGAGCCTGAAGTTTGTCAGCATTTCTGGCTGGACAGATTCCCTCCTACGCTCTGTCTCCTGCACATCCTTCTGACATATAGGATGTGGCCCCTTGCACAGAGCAGAACTGCACTCTTAAATTGGGCCTCGGGCTATGTAAACATTACAGCTTACATTGGTATAAGTTATGTCGCATAGGGTGCGAATAAGCCACCCTCTCAGTGACGTAAGTTACACCAACCTACGTGCCGGTGTGGACAGCACTATGTTGATGGGAGAGCATCTCCTGCCAACTTGGCTACAGCCTCTTGCGTAGTAATGAAGTCGATGGGAGATGCAGCTGCACCACTGTAAGCTCTGTAGTGTAGCCATAACTCAGTCTCTGTGCCGTGTGCTCGCACTGAGAAACCTCCAGATCCACCGCTTTTCCCCCTACCTCCCGCAGTGTAGGAAAATCACTGATTGTCTATCAATTGCTGGCCACTCCCATGAAACAAAGTCAATGGCCTTCGACTGCAGTGTTTGGGCTGGTCCACACTAACCCCCCACTTCGAACTAAGATACGCAACTTCAGCTACGTGAATAACATAGCTGAAGTTGAAGTATCTTAGTTCGAACTTACCGCGGGTCTACATGTGGCAGGCAGGCTCCCCCATCGACTACACGTACTCCTCTTGTGGAGCAGGAGTATCGGCATTGACGGCGAGCACTTCCAGGATCGATCCCAGAAGATCGATTGCTTACTGCCGGACCTGAAGGTAAGTATAGACATACCCTTTATGGCTCTCTGTGAGGCAAGTGGAATTCATTTACCGCTGGTACAGCCCCGCCCGGGGGCACATGACCTCCTCACATGACCCTCCATGTTTCTCCACCCCACCCTCAGCCTGGGGCCCCCATGCTCTCCGCGTCTCCTCCCCATGATCCACCCCCCTTACCTGGGGAGGGGGGGCTCTGTCCTTCTGCTGCTGGACACTTTGGTACCACAGCAGCAAAAGGAGCGGAATCACCCCCAGCCCTTCCACGCAGGGTCTCTTCCATCTGTATAGCAGCCAGCCCCACAGAGGACAGCCCTGGGGGCGGTACAGCAGCCATACCAGAGGAGCTGCCGGCGTGGGGACTGCTAAAGTTCTGCTCCTTTCCTGGCTGCGGTTCCTGGGAAAGGAGCAGAAACATCAGCAGCTCCTCCGGCAACCGTACTGCCCCCAGTCCTGCCCCCCCCCCCAGCCCTGTCCACTGGTGGGGCTGCTGTTGGGAGCTGGAGAGATGCAGCTCAGTGGAAGGGCAGAGCTGGGGTTCTGCTCCTTTTCCCACTGGGAGGGGCAGTGAGGAAAGGAGCAGAATGCCAGCAGCTCCTCCAGCAGCTGTACTGCTCCAGCCTTGCCCCCCCAGCCCAGTCCGCCCGTGGGGCTGCTGTACAGAGGGAGGAGACCCTGTGTAGAAGGGCTGGGGGCAGTATAGTGCACAGGAGGAGTTGCCAGTGTGGGGCTATCCAGTGGCCCCATGTTCTGCTCCTCCTCTTTCTGGTACACCGTACCAGCTATAAATATCTTGCTGGTACGGTGTACCAGACTGTACTACCCTACTTGCATTGCTGTCAGTGATAGCCCTTCAGCCACATGTCAAAACACTGTTCCCCAGACAGGGCAACTGTCTGGAATTCTGTACAACTGGGCAAGTCCAGACTTGTGCAGTCACGGTACCTAATTGCACACAAAGTACAATGGAGTCAATAATCTGATACTATGCCAGAGTGAGATGTGTCTGTAAGTGTAATACTGCTAGAAATGAGAAACTAGTAGCAGTGGCTTGATCCCATTATGCTAGGTATAAACACATTGTAAGAAACAGTTTCTGGCCTGAAGAGCCTAAGTGTAAACAGGCAAGGCAGACAAAGGGCTGTGAGAAGGGATACCACACAGAAGCAGGCTGACCAATTTTTTTTTTTTATAAACAAAATTGTGTGGGGTTTTGTTGGGAAGGAACTAGAAAAATGGAAATGGGACACTGACAGGAAAGGAACAGAGAAGGCAGGTGGCGTGAGGCTGAAGTGAAGAGACCATGAGGGAAAAAATTGGACTGACTTGCATTGAATTGGATTGAAATGATTTATAACACCTATGCTAGTCCAGGTCTGCATCTAGGGAGCAGAGCGACAATCTTTCAGTAAGGAACACATGAAGAGTGAGAGGGAATCACCAAATTCATTTTCATGCATGGTCTAAGGCAAGATGTGAACCCATCTCTCCAGAGGTGGAAGCTCTAAGCTACTGCACCACCCTATTGTTAGGTGTAGAAGCACCTGATTAACTACAGCCAGGATAACTGTACACACATTCTAAACATTCAATTTTCAAAAGAGAAAAAAAATGTTTTTAAAGGAATTAACTTTATTTCCCCCAATCTGCTAAACTGGTTTCTGTTTTTAAGAGGGAACAAATGTTATCTGCCTGAAGGCTTTTGATGATTATTGAAATTCCAGGGATTTACATAAAACTTTCCCACATCTGTATTTTTGCCACCATCCAACTTTTTTTATTTTGAATGGAGCTCCTGTGTCCCTGTGCAGCAAAGTTTAAGTAAGAGCCACATTCTATTTCATGTCAGTAGCTCATTATTTAACATAGTCTTGAATGACAGGATGATAGATACAGCATTGCTAACCCTTAGTGGTATCATCTCGATGTAGACAATACATAGAATAATAAAATACTCCAGTTCTATGCAACACACACAAAATGTGGCAATCCTCACAACCCTCTTCTTCCTAAACTAATTAGGATATTAAGTAAGCAACAGGTATTCTAATCAGGCAATGCTGATGTGCACTTAGGCAAGAATAAATAAAAATGGTAAAGTCTGCGGTGGTTGATCTATAGCAGAGGTAGGCAACCTATGGCACGTGTGCCAAAGGCGGCATGCAAGCTGATTTTCAGTGGCACTCACGCTGCCTGGGTCCTGGCCACTGGTCCGGGGGGCTCTGCATTTTAAATTAATTTACTTTACCTACAACAATAGTTTAGTTATATATTATAGAAAGAGACCTTCTAAAAACATTAAAATGTATTACTGGCACGCAAAACCTTAAATTAGAGTGAATAAATGAAGACTGGGCACACCCCTTGTGAAAGGTTGCCGACCCCGATCTATAGTGTGTAAAATACAAAAAGGTAACCAAGGGCCATATGCTGCCAATGTGTCATGTGCAGAATTTCTATTACAGTCAATGGAAGCTTCATGTAGGCCTGTCAATTAATCACAATTAACTAAAAAAAAAAATAATTGCGATTAATCACAGTTTTAATTGCACTGTTAATAGAATACGAATTGAAATTTATTAAATATTTTTGGATGTTTTTCTACATTTTTAAATATATTGATTTCAATTACAACACAGAATATAAAGTAGACAGTGCTCACTTTATACTGTTATTTTTATTACAAATGTTTGCACTGTAAAAATGGCAAACAAAAGAAATAGTATTTTTCAATTCACCACAGACAAGTACCATAGTGCAATCTTTTTATGGTGAAAGTGCAGTTTACAAATGTAGATTATTTTTGTTACACAACTGCACTCAAAACCAAAACAATGTAAAACTTTAGAGCCTGTAAGTCCACTCAGTCCTACTTCTTGTTCAGTCAATTGCTAAGACAAACAAGTTTGTTTACATTTATGGGACATAATGCTGCCCACTTCTTATTTACAATGTCACCTGAAAGTGAGAACAGGCGTTCGCATGGCATTTTTGTAGCCGGCATTGCAAGGTATTTAGGTGCCAGATATGCTAAACGTTCGTATGCCCCTTCATGTTTCGGCCACCATTCCAGAGGACATGCTTCCATGCTGATGATGCTCACTAAAAAAATAATGCATTAATTAAATTTGTGACTGAACTCCTTGGGGAGTGTATCTCCTGCTCTGTTTTACCCGCATTCTGCCATATATTTCATGTTATGGCAGTCTCAGATGATGACCCAGCACACGTTATTCATTTTAAGAACATTTTCACTGCAGATTTGACAAAACACAAAGAAGGTACCAATGTGAGATTTCTAAAGATAGCCACAGCTCTCGACCCAAGGTTTAAGAATCTGAAGTGCCTTCCAAAATCTGAGAGGGACGAACAAAAAGAGCAACACTCCAACATGGAAACGATAGAACCCGAATCACCAAAAAAGAAAATCAGCCTTCTGCTGGTGGCATCTGACTCAGATGATGAAAATGAACATGCATCGGTCTTCACTGCTTTGGACGGTTATCAAGCAGAACCCATTATCAGCATGGAAGCCTGTCCTCTGGAATGGTGGTTGAAGCATGAAGGGATCCATGAATCTTTAGTGTATCTGGCACGGAAAAATCTTGCGGCTACAACAGTGCCATGAGAATGCCTGTTCTCACTTTCAGGTGACATTGTAAACAGGAAGCAGGCAGCATTATCTCCTACAGTTGTAAACAAACTTGTTTGAGTGATTGGCCGAATAAGAAGTAGGACTGAGTGGACTTGTATGCTCTAAAGTTTTACATTGTTTTATTTTCGAATGCAGGTTTTTTTGGTACATAATTCTACATTTGTAAGTTCAACTTTCATGATAAAGAGATTGCAATACAATACTTGTATTAGGTGCACTGAAAAATACTATTACTTTTGTTTTTACAGGGCAAATATTTATGAAAAATAAATATAAGGTGAGCACTGTACACTGTGTATTCTCTGTTGTAAACGAAATGAATATATTTGAAAATATAGAAAATATCCCAAACTATTTAAATAGATGGTATTCTATTATTAATAGTGCAATTAATTGCAATTGTTTTTAATCGCTTGACAGCCCTAGCTTTATGCAAAAATCAATGTCAAGGATTTGTTATTGTTATTATTACTATAGTAGTTTAAAGCACAAATGCAAGTATCAGAAAAATAGTTGTATAAAAACAGTTAATGTTGCAATGATCTATGTGAAATATATTAAGTAATAATCAGCCATTTTCCTGTCTTTGCACTCTGGTTGCAAAACGTGCACCTGATCTCTTCATATGGGAACATAGATGGAGTAGTATAATGAAATGAAACTGCAACAAGGGCCCTTGTGCTAGTGCTTTTCCTAACAAGTATCTCTTGTCTTATGCAGCCAGTTGAGTAAATCCAAGGTTTCTCTTGCACAACTGGAGCCAATCTAACACACAGTGAAGTCAGCAACAGAGAGTCCTGTGGCACCTTTAAGGCTAACAGATGTATTGGAGCATAAGCTTTCGAGGGTGAATACCCACTTCGTCAGATGCATGTAATGGAAATTTCCAGAGGCAGGTATAAATATGCAGCCAAGAATCAGTCTGGAGATAACGAGGTTAGTTCAATCAGGGAGGGTGAGGTCCTCTGCTAGCAGTTGAGGTGTGAACACCCAGGGAGGAGAAACTGCTTTTGTAGTTGGCTAGCCATTCACGGTGAAGTCAGTGGAAGGAGTCCCATTGACTTCAATGGAGCCAGTTCAGAACTCTGCTGAATTGACTTGACTACACACAGTTAAATGAATTATATCTTGTTATTTCTGAAAAAAGAGGAACAGCACAGACAATAGCTCAGAGGCATCTCTATCAGTCTATGGCCTGGTCTACACTAGGCGTTTATGTCGAAGTTAGCGCCATTACATCGAATTAACCCTGCACCCGTCCACACTGCGATGCTATTTAGTTCGACATAGAGGTCTCTTTAATTCGACTTCTGTACTCCTCCCCGACGAGGGGAGTAGCGCTAAATTCGACATGGCCATGTCGAATTAGGCTAGGTGTGGATGGAAATTGACGCTAATAGCTCCGGGAGCTATCCCACAGTGCACCACTCTGTTGACGCTCTGGACAGCAGTACGAGCTCGGATGCTCTGACCAGCCACACAGGAAAAGCCCTGGGAAAATTTGAATTTGAATTCCTTTTCCTGTCTGGCCAGTTTGAATCTCATTTCCTGTCTGGACACCGTGGCGATCACAGCAGCACTGGCAACGATGCAGAGCTCTCCAGCAGTGATGGCCGTGCAGTCTGTGAATAGAAAGAGGGCCCCAGCATGGACTGATCGGGAAGTCTTGGATCTCATCGCTGTGTGGGGCGATGAGTCCGTGCTTTCTGAGCTGCGCTCCAAGAAACGGAATGCAAAGATCTATGAGAAGATCTCAAAAGACATGTCAGAGAGAGGATACAGCCGGGATGCAACGCAGTGCCGCGTGAAAATCAAGGATCTGAGACAAGGCTACCAGAAGACCAAAGAGGCAAATGGACGCTCCGGATCCCATCCCCAGACATCCCGTTTCTACGAGGCACTGCATTCCATCCTCGGTGCGGCCGCCACCACTACCCCACCACTGACCGTGGACTCTGAGGATGGGATATTGTCCACGGCCGGTTCCTCGGACATGTTAGCGGATGGGGAAGATGAGGAAGGAGATGAGGAGGGCGAGGCAGTCGGCAGCGCTCACAACGCTGATTTCCCCAACAGCCAGGATCTCTTCATCACCCTTACAGAGATCCCCTACGAAGCGTCCCCAGCCGTTACCCCGGACACAGAATCTGGGGAAGGATCAGCCAGTAAGTGTTGTAAACATCTAAACATTTATTTTTAACAGAACAGGAATATTAACAATTAAAAGAATGGGTTGTTCATGATTACTTTGCCCTAGGCACTTAACGGTTCAGTCATGGGCAGTGCAAGTTTTGAAAAAAAATCTAGCAATGTCCGGTTTTCCGTGATTGTCCTGCCCAAGCCGCTCTACTGTTTAGTCCCTGCTACTGCAGCTAGAGTAAAATGCGGTCTATATGTGCAGGGATAGAGCAGTAATCCTCCCGGGACATCTCGATGAAGCTCTCCTGGAGGTAATTGGAAAGCCGTTGCATGAGGTTCCTGGGGAGAGCGGCCTTATTGGGTCCTCCGAAGTACGAGACGTTGCCGCGCCACGAGACTATCAAGTACTCGGGAATCATTGCTCTGCACAGCAGGGCGGCATACGGCCCTGGTCTTTGGAGGCTTTCCCGGAGCATTCTCTCTCTCTCGCTGTCAGAGATCCTCATCAGGGTGATGTCGCCCATGGTGACCTGCTTTGAATTAGGTAGGGGAATGTTAGTGTTGGGACTGCTTGCTCGTTCCTTTACAGAACTGTAACTGCTGGTTTGCAGCCACGCGGTGGAGGCGGGAGAGGGGCTGCCGAAAGGGATCGTTCCTGGGGACAGCCGCGAGGGGGTGGGACAGGGGCAGAGTTCCCGCTTGCCGGATTGCTGGCAGCAGGGACTGACATTGCTTTAAATGTGAAATGAGGCCAGTGGTAATATAAAAGTTTTAAACTGCCACAAGTCTACGGCTTACCATGTCTACCTGCAACAGAAATTCCGTTGTGCTGCCCCGCTTCTCAAATGTGCTGTGGAAGACCCCAGGCACTGAATGCGAAGGCCGAGAATTCGACCTTGTGCTGAGTGCGCATGTGATAGGTGCTGTGCATGGTCTTGTTCACAGAGAAAGACTATGTTCTTTGTTCACAACTACATTTATCTTTCTGAGGAATTCACTCCCTTTTTCCCATTCCCACAGCCACATCTGCGACTGTCTCACAACGTAGCCTGGCATCACACTCCCAGAGGCTAGCGAAGATTAGGCATAGGAAGAAGAGGACACGGGAGGACATGTTCTCTGAACTTATGGCCTGTTCCCAAGCCCAGGCAGCACAGCAGACCCAGTGGCGGGAGAAATTGACCCAAATGCAGCAAGCAAACATGGATCGGGAGGAGAGGTGGCGGCAGGAAGACCAGCAGGCGACTCAAACGCTGCTTGGACTACTGAGGGAGCAAACAGACACGCTCCGGCGCCTTGTGGATGTTCTGCAGGAACGGAGGCAGGAGGACAGAGCCCCGCTGCAGTCCATCTCTAACCGCCCTCCCCCGCCACCAAGTCCCATACCCATCTCACCCAAAGTGCAAAGAAGGAGAGGCGGCAGAGTCCCTGCTAACTCTCACTCCACCCCTGCAGAGAGCTCTAGTAGCAGAAGGCTCTCATTCCCCAAAACTTGAAAAGTTCTTTCCTTCCCGCCTGACACAAGCCCCCGTCCAAGTTTCACCTCCCACTTCCATGTGTAGTTGATAATAAAAAATACGTTTCTGTTAACTACTGTTTCAATCATGTTCTTTTGGAGGAGGAGGGGAAAGGGGGTTGGTAATTGGACAGGACAGTC
This sequence comes from Malaclemys terrapin pileata, assembly GCF_027887155.1. Classification (NCBI taxonomy): domain Eukaryota; kingdom Metazoa; phylum Chordata; order Testudines; family Emydidae; genus Malaclemys; species Malaclemys terrapin. Next base: position 51,358,979 of record NC_071509.1, on the reverse strand, counting down.
ACCTTTGGCAGGGTACATAGGCGGGGGCAGGCACAGCAGCAGGGCACATACACAGTGCAGTGATGCAGTGACTAGTTACCCTGGTTAGTCTGGGAGGTTGTTTTCATGTTATGTGGTGGGGGGTGTGTTGCTCTGTGACTTTGTGGCGGGGGAGGGCAGTTACAGATCTTAAGCGGCGGTCCTTATGCAGGATCACAGAGCCACGCAGCAGGGGATCTGTAACCGTCCTCACCCTGCCACAAAGTCACATAGCCCCCCCATACACACAGTCCCGATCAGGAGGGGTGACAGGCTCCGTTGAAACAACCATCCCACCGCAGCGGAGCCTGTCAATCCTTGAGTTTAGAAGCTTCATTCGCGTCACTACACTACACCCGCTCCGCACCACAGTCTGCGTCCCAGTTTTAAAAAATTCCCGCGAAAACAGTATTAAAGAAAACGGTGTGCATTAACAAAGTAGAACTATTTTTATTTCGAAACGTGTGTTGGAAGGGGGTGAAGGGGGTATGTAACTGGAGAGGTTAGTCAACATTAACTGGGTAAAGAAACGGGGGCAGGTTCAGCTTCTCTGTACACAAACTTAAAAGTCACAGGTTACCCTGCTCACTCAGGAACCTAGCTTTCAAAGCCTCCCGGATGCACAGCGCTTCCCGCTGTTCTCTTCTAATCGCCCGGCTGTCTGGCTGTGCGTAATCAGCAGCCAGGCTATTTTCCTCAACCTCCCACCCCGCCATAAAGGTCTCCCCCTTGCTCTCACAGAGATTGTGGAGCACACAGCAAGCTGCTATAACAATGGGGATATTGGTTTCGCTGAGATCACAGCGAGTCAGTAAGCTTCTCCATCTCCCCTTGAGACGGCCAAAAGCACACTCCACCACCATTCTGCACTTGCTCAGCCGGTAGTTGAAGAGTTCTTTTTCAGTGTCCAGGGCGCCAGTATAGGGCTTCATGAGCCAGGGCATTAGCGGGTAGGCTGGGTCCCCGAGGATGACTATAGGCATCTCCACATCCCCAACAGTTATTTTGTGGTCCGGGAAGTAAATACCTTGTTGCAGCCGTCTAAACAGACCAGAGTTCCTAAAAACACGAGCGTCATGAACCTTGCCCGGCCATCCCACGTAGATGTTGGTAAAACGTCCCCTGTGGTCCACCAGTGCTTGCAGCACCATGGAAAAATAGCCCTTTCGGTTAATGTACTGGGTGGCCTGGTGGTCCGGTGCCAGGATAGGGATGTGAGTTCCATCTATGGCCCCACCGCAGTTTGGGAATCCCATCGCTGCGAAGCCATCTATGATCGCCTCCACGTTTCCCAGGGTCACTACCTTTGGCAGCAGTACATCAACGATTGCCTTGGCTACTTGCATCACAACAACCCCCACGGTAGATTTGCCCACCCCAAACTGGTTCGCGACTGACCGGTAGCTGTCTGGCGTTGCAAGCTTCCAGAGGGCTATGGCCACTCGCTTCTGTACACTCAGTGCAGCTCGCAACCGGGTGTCATTGCACTTCAGGGCAGGGGACAGCAACTCACAAAGTTCCAGGAAAGTTCCCTTCCGCATGCGAAAGTTTCGCAGCCACTGGGATTCATCCCAGACCTGCAGCACTATGCGGTCCCACCACTCAGTGCTTGTTTCCCGTGCCCAGAATCGCCGTTCCACGGCATCAACATGACCCATTGCCATCGTGATGTCCTCGGCGCTGGGTCCCCTGCTTTCTGAGAGGTCTGTGCTACTCTCAGACTTCAGGACATCACCGCGGTAACGTAGCCTCCTCGCCTGACTTTTCTGCATCTGCCTCAGGGAAACCTGTATGATAAGCTGCGAGGCGTTGAGAGCGGCCACAACTGCAGCGATGGTCGCAGCGTGCTCCATGCTCGCAGTGCTGTGGCATCCGCGCTGTCAATGACTGGAAAAGTGCGCGAACTGATTTCCCGCCGGCGCTTTCAGGGAGGGAGGGCGGGAGTGATGGACGGATGACGACAGTTACCCAAAAGCACCCTCGACACATTTTCTTACCCAGAAGGCATTGCCGGCTACACCCAGAATTCCAATGGGCAGAGGGGACTGCGGGAACTGTGGGATAGCTGACCACAGTGCACCGCTTCGAATGTCGACGCTTTCACCGTTAGTGTGGACTCACAAAGTCGAATTACTGTCCTTAGTGTGGACACAGACGTTCGACTTTGCAATATCGATTCCAAAAATTCGATGCAAGTAAATTCGAACTACTCTCGTAGTGTAGACAAGGCCTATTTAAAGTTTCTCTACTCTCTTTAAGAGACCCCTTGTTGTAGCAGCACTGCCACCTACTGCCCAACGTATTAAGAAAACTCATTAACTTTTGTGGCTCTATCTTAACTTATAAGGCAGTTGCTTTCTCTCTTGCTATATCCCCAGCACAATTTTGTTTAACCAAATTCACCTCTTCTAAGCAATCAATTTTTGCTGATAGTTTGTGTGGTCGCTGAAAGTAAGTTTCACTGTACCATTACTTTTTATAAATTTTGCACCAAATAATAAATACATAAAACAAAAGTTAGACTTTAGTCTTCCTTGATCTGCAAAATCTTCACTACAGTCATCTCACATACCCTTTACTGTGTAATAACAGGTACCAAGTAAATGATACATTTGCAAATATGATCTGTCTTGATAAATACTTGGAATCTGAATACTTAAGCATGTCTCAGATCTGTGCCTGCATCAACTCCCATCCAAATTAATGTATCAATCCAAAATATAATATATCTGAATAATCAAACTCCAGAAAAAACACATTGACAGGCAATTAAAACTTTCAGTTTGTCGGAGAGTATAATAAAAAAAAAAAATCAAAGCACATCACCTTTCCTACAAACTATCTTATCCTAAAACTCCCTTACTTCTTTTGTATTTTAACTAGAATTTCTGTTATCTTTCACTATTAACACTAATTTTCTGTAGGCTATCTGAAAGAAAGTCAACAATTAGCACGCAACAGATTTTTCCTGTTCGTAAGAAGAGGAGAGTTCTCCCGTATATGTCAATCATATCTCTGTCTCTGCCATATCAAGTTGATTTTTTAGGGACGATCTGATTGATGAACAGTTGGGGATAGAGAAAAAGAAGCCATTTAGTAAGGCAAAAAATACTTACTAAAGGCAAAAAATATCAGCTTCTCCCACTCTGTGGGTATGAATCTGAAACACATGAATAAATACTCAAAGACTTTCTCTGTGCTCTTTGAAGTTTGCAGTTCAGGATAGCAAGGCTTGCACTTCAGCTTTACATCTCAGATAGTCTAAGGTGGTCTCCTACAAGATGAGAATGTATAAAACACTCAGTTTCCATGGCAAAACAGTAGATTAGCAATGCGGGTGGCCATCATAATTTATTTCAATCATTTTAAACTTTCTTTATAGTGTACTTGTTTCAAGATGGCAAACCTCTGATTATAGCAATCCTGCTATTAAGCTGAGGATTATAGGTCAAGGCAATAAGCGATATTATTTTCAGACATTATTTTTTAAAAATGTTATCACATCTCCTGGGACCAGATATGACTCTCTCAATAGGAGGCCATGGCACATGAAAGAAATAAAACTGGAGAACAAGAGCTGGATTAGTTTACACTTGTTCTCATCTATGAGGGACGTCTATATCTTGAAATCTAGCATGAAATAATACATAATCAAACATCACTAGCCATGAGCCAAAGCAAGCTCTCTTGCATGCTAGTCATACACTGTGGTCCATTATGGGATTATAGATTTCACCTGTCTAAAGTGCATCAAAACTAAAAGGCTACTTTTTATTACAGATGGAAATGCCTGGGGTAGATCATCAGCTGGTTAAATGGTTAGAACTCGTTTGGAGCTATGACGACAACTTATACCAGTGGAGAATCTGCCTCTTGCTGTACAGTAGCTTACCATTTTACTTGAACTTTTTTCTTTTTTAATTCAAAAAAAAGTAATTACACTGAACTTATTGCTCATGAAAGCGACACAGGTAATGGCACAGGAAAATGAAGTTGTCTAATTAGCCACAGAAAAGGAACAGCAATGCACCTCAATCCTAACATAAAAAGACCACCTCTTGGGGTAAAGGAGATTTCATACCCATATCTTTACACTTATCCACCCCGGCCTATTTGCGGAGACTTGCCACAACAATGGTGCTAGATGCGCTAGTAATTTTTGTGACGTGGATTCTTATCCACTAAAAATTAGAGTTGGAAAAAAAAAGCCACACAAAAAAGCCACAAACTTCTTTTGCAATTGGCTTCTAAATATGAAAGAAAACATCAATCAAATGGTAACAATTTTCAGTTTCCAACCACCTGGGAGAACATTTGAACCATTGACCTACTGGTTTAAAAAAAAAATCGCTATACAATTTATATTCTCCCATAATTTAGCAGAATGTCTGAGGTAATCATGACCTGTTTTCTACAGACTTGTAATCAAATTCAGGAAGTATACAAAACAGAACAAACAATTATTTTTCATCATGTATGTCACATAACACATTGGTTCTATTATCAGAGCTTGTCAAGCCGGGCTACTGGAGCTTGCTCAAGTAGGTAAATATGGTGTCTGTTACCTTTTTCTTTCTCAAGTTACTTACTTTTGTTTCAGCTGAAGAATGTATATACTGCCTTCTAGGGACAGTAATACCAGTGTAAGTTAAGTGCTATGAAAAGCCATTTGGGTGAACAGGATACATTTGAATCCTGAATTAAAAGGGTGCAAACTATCATATCTGAAAAATGCCTGAATCCCATTGAGTTTCATTGGATATTGGGCACCTAACTATCTTAGGTTCCTTTGAAAAATCTCAGATGTAATGTTCAAAAAAAATGTATAAAGATCGTTCGGTCTATAAAAGCTTCTAGCTCCAGCACTAAGGGATTAAGAGGAACAGGTCAATGAAACATCAACACATTGTGCAACCCAGTTCTAAGTAAACTTCTTGTTATTGTGGAAGCAGAAAAAGAACTGACAGGAAGGAACTGTTATGCATTGCAGTTCCTTCCTGTCAGTTCTTTTTCTGCTTCCACATTATGTAAATGTTTTTCACACAATCTGAAGCCTTTGTTAACATTTTAAATATGTCCTCAAAGGAACATTTATGCAATCCTGCAATTTATTTTAACCAGTACTGGATAAAGAAGGGAACAAACCTCAATTTCCTATTTCATCCACCAGCATGTATTGGTTTTGCTGTTTACATAGCTGCTTGTATTTACTCCCCATAGTTGTTGGGGTTTTTTGGTTTTTTTAAAGTGTAGAATATTTTATTCCTGGATGTGATATAGGCATGCTGTTTGCCCACTAAATTATAAGATTTGCTTTTCAAGGGGACTTAGGATCTCTGAGCCTGATTCTGATTCTTGCAACCAGGCAAAATCCTATTGATGTGGAGTTATTTTTGATTTATAATAATAAGGGATCAGAATCAGGCTAAAAAATGTTAACTACAAAAAAATGAATACACTAATAATAATAATAAAAAAATAACAAAACCTGTAACCCTTAAGATAGGTGCATTATTCTCTTAAGGTACCACATTCCCACACTAACACTGATTCAGCAAAACACATACATAACTGTAAGCATGTGAGTGGGCCTATTGAAATCAATTGGGTCACATATTAAAGTGCTTTGATGGGGAGGGGTATTTCCATAATTCTCTATCCGTATTGTTATTTTCTCTTGTTCTTTGCTTGTCAGTTCTTTGAAACAGGAATTCAGAGTTTAACTTGCTTTGTAAAGCACCATGATCTGTTAGGAGGCTGTATATGTAAAAAGTAAAAATAATAATACTTTTGTACAAAGCACAACACTGTACAACCCAAGCGGACTGTAGCCCTTTCTGATATGGATCCCTCTATCTAATTTTTTGTAAAAAACCAACAGCTTATGCAACGTGTTTAAAATCCCTTCTGGCACGCCAAGCTATCCCATACGGTGACACTTGTATAAAGGTGTCCTATTTGCCCTTATGAATGGTTGTGTTTTATAAAGATGAATGAGCAAGAGGAATGTGCTCAGCTAGTTATTTGTAACTGTTTTGCAAAATACAAAAAGAACACTTTGAAACTTACTGGTATCTGTAAAAGACAAGTCACCTTCTATCTTTTGATCAGGACATGCAGGTGAATAAATGACAGACCTGTGGAATGGATTTAAGCAGCAGGCTGCAACATTATTAACTTAGCTCCCCTCCCCAGTGTTATGTGCCCTTGCCCTCTCTCACATACCTGGCATTTAACTAGGTCCAGAGTGGGGTTACCAGGCTCCCACTGTATAACCAAGAACACTCTGTGCGGACCTGTGTAGGCCCACCCCTACAATTCATAGATCTGAAAGGGACCTCAAGAGGTCATCTAGTCCAGTCCCCTGCACTCATGGTAGGACTAAGTATTATCTAGACCATTCCTGACAGGTGTTTGTCTAACCTGCTCTTAAAAATCTCCAATGATGGAGATTCCACAACCTCCCCTAGGTAATTTATTCCAGTGCTTAACCAGCCTGACAGTTAGGAAGTTTTTCCTAATGTCCAACCTAAACCTCCCTTGCTGCAATTTAAGCCTTGTTTCTTGTCCTATCCTCAGAGGTTAATAAGAACAATTCTTCTTCCTCCTTGTAACAATCTTTTATGTTCTTGAAAACTGTTACATCCCCTCTCAGTCTTCTCTTTTCCAGACGAAACACACCCAATTTTTTCAATCTTCCGTCATAGGTCATGTTTTCTAGACCTTTAATCATTTTTGTTGCTCTTCTCTGAACTTTCTCCAATTTGTCCACATCTTTCCTGAAATGTGTTGCCCAGAACTGGACACAATACACCAGTTAAAGCCCAATCAATGCAAAGTAGAGCGGAAAAATTACTCCTTCTGTCTTGCTTACAACACTCCTAATACATCTCAGAATGATGTTCGCTTTTTTTGCAACAGTGTTACACTGTTGACTCATATTTAGCTTGTGATCCACTATGATCCCCAGATCCCTTTCTGCATTACTCCTTCCTAAACAGTAATTTCCCATTTTGTATGTATGCCACTGATTGTTCCTTCCTAAGTGGAGTACTTTGCATTTGTCCTTACTGTATTTCATCCTATCTACTTCAGACCATTTCTCCAGTTTGTCCAGATCATTTTGAATTTTAATCCTATCCTCCGAGCTTGGTATCGTCCACAAACTTTATAAGTGTACTCTCTATGCCTTTATCTAAATCATTGATAAAGATATTAAACAGAACTGGACCCAGAACTGATCCCTGCGGGACCCCACTTGTTATGCCCTTCCAGTGTGACTGTGAACCACTGATAACTAATCTCTGGGAATGGTTTCCAACCAGTTTTGCACCCACCTTATAGTAGCTCCATCTAGGTTTCAATTGCCTACTTTGTTTATGAGAAGGTCATGCGAGACAGTATCAAAAGCTTTACTAAAGTCAAGATATACCATGTCTACTGCTCCCCCCCATCCACTGGGCTTGTTACCCTGTCAAAGATAGCTATCAGGTTGGTTTGACATGATTTGTTTTTGAGAAATCCATGCTGACTGTTACTTATCACCTTATTATCTTCTAGATGTTTGCAAATTGATTGCTTAATTATTTGCTACTTTATCTTTCCAGGTACAGAAGTTAAGCTGACTGGTCTGTAATTCCCCAGGTTGTCTGCATTTCCCTTTTTATAGATTGGCACTATATTTGTCCTTTTCCAGTCTTCTGGAATCTCTCCCGTCTTCCATGACTTTTCAAAGAAAATTGCTAATGGCTCAGATATCTCCTCAGTCAGCTCCTTGAGTATTCTAGGATGCATTTCATCAGGCCCTGGTGACTTGAAGACATCTAATTTGTCCAAGTAATTTTTAACTTGTTCTTTCTCTATTTTAGCCTCTTCTGATCCTACCTCATTTTCACTGGCATTCACTACATTAGACATCCAATCACCACCAACCTTCTTGGTGAAAACCGAAACAAAGAAGTCATTAAGCACCTCTACCATTTCCACATTTTCTGTGATTATTTCCCACCTCCACATTGAGTAACAGGCCTACCCTGTCCTTGGTCTTCCTCTTGCTTCTAATGTATTTGTAGAATGTTTTCTTGTTACCCTTTATGTTTCTAGCTAGTTTGATCTCATTTTGTGCCTTGGCATTTCTAATTTTGTATCTACAAACTTGTGTTATTTGTTTATATTCATCCTTTGTAATTTGACCTAGTTTCCACTTTTTGTAGGATTTTTTTTTTTATTTTTAGATCATTGAAGATCTCCTGGTTAAGCCAGGGTTGTCTCTTGCCATACTTCCCATCTTTCCTATGCAGTGGGATAGTTTACTCTTGTGCCCTTAATAATGTCTCTTTGAAAAACTGCCAACTGTCTATTGTTTTTCCCCTTAGACTTGTTTCCCAGGGGAACTTACCTACCAACTCCCTGAGTTTGCTAAAGTCTGCCTTCTTGAAATCCATTGTCTTTATTTTGCTGTTCTCCCTCCTACCATTCCTTAGAATCATGAACTCTATCATTTCATGATCACTTTCACCCAAGCTGCTTTCCACTTTCAAATTCCCAACCAGTTCCTCCCTATTTGTCAAAAATCAAATCTAGAACAGCCTCTACCCTAGTAGCTCCACCTTCTGAAATAAAAAATTGTCTCCAATACATTCCAAGAACTTGTTGGATAATCTGTGCTTTCCTGTGTTATTTTCCCAACAGATGTCAGACTAGTTGAAGTCCCTCATCACCACCAAGTCCTGTGCTTTGGATGATTTTGTTAGTTGTTTAAAAAAAGCCTCATCCACCTCTTCTTTCTGGTTAGGTGGTCTGTAGTAGACCCCTATCATGACATCACCCTTGTTTTTTACCCCTTTGATCCTTACCCAGAGACTTCCAACAAGTCTGTCTCCTATTTCCATCTCAACCTCAGTCCAAGTGTCTACATTTTTAATATATAAGGCAACGCCTCCTTCCTTTTTTCCCCTGCCTATTCCTCCCATTCTCTTATAGGCACGTGTTCTAAAAGTTAAATTCCAGGTCTCATTTTCCTCTGGGAGTGGCCTTTTTAGCTTTTATCCACACTGGATACAAGTTGCAACAAGCTAAACATTCTTATCTTTCTGAATATTCAACTTTCGAGTCCTATTGCATGCAACCCAATTGTGCCTCAGTGATACTGTGAGGTGTGACGGTGCCCCCATAAAGCTTTATGGAATATGCTTATGATTGTATATATGACTTAATTAGAATAGGTTTTATGCTACATATGCCATGTAACATATCTCTGTAAAGGTTATGATCTACTGAATCTATTAATCCAATTTGTATGCATGTATCATTTTTGTACTTGAAGTTAGGAATATTGGCTGTATACTTGCTTGATTTTAACTAGCTTAGTAGAGCATTTGGTCAGCTTCTTGAGAAAAGTGCAAATTAAGTGCCCAGTCAAAAACCACTTAAGCCAACAATGAACTTGAGATGCCAATCCACATCTGAGTTTTCACAGGAATGTGGCTTGGCTGGTAAAAACTGAGTCATGCATGGATATGTAGCTCACCCATGTGACTCCAAAACTCCATCTTGGAGCTGGACTCTGCATAGGGGAGAGGAGGGGGTCTCCACCCACAAGAGAAAGTCTATTTAAACCCCCAGGAGACCCCTCCATTTTGTCTTCAGCTGGCTAAAGAGAGCCTCTCCACCCCCCAAGGATACCTGAAAGAAACTGGAACAAAGGACAGTAACTACAGGGGGTGTGAGTGATTCCTGGACCCAGACTAGCAGGAGGCTAGTCTATAAAAGGAAGCTTACTGGAACTGGTGAGGTTTTATTTTTATTCAGTTTCTTAGACATAGACTTGCGTGTTCTATTTTATTTTACATGGTAATTCACTTTGTTCTGTGTTACTACTTGGAACCACTTAAATCCTACTTTCTGTATTTAATAAAATCACTTTTACTTATTAATTAACCCAGAGTATGCATTAATATTGGTGGGAGAAGCAAATAGCTGTGCATATCTCTATCAGTGTTATAGAGGGTGAACAATTTATGTGTTTCCCCTGTATAAGCTTTATACAGGGTAAAATGGATTTATTTGGGGTTTGTACCCCATTGGGAGTTGGGCATCTGAGTGTTAAAGACAGGAACACTTCTGTAAGTTGCTTTCAGTTAAGTCTGAAGCTTTGGGGGCATGTGGTTCAGACCCTGGGTCTGTGTTGGAGTAGACTGGCGTGTCTGGCTCAATAAGACAGGGTGCTGGAGTCCTAAGCTGCCAGGGCAGGAAGTAGTCTTGACACATCAGTTGGCAGTTCTCAAGGGGGTTTCTGTGATCCAACCCGTCACATGAGGAATGCAGAAAAAACCTCACTAGACCTCTACCAGTTTGGTCCAACTGGAAAAATTCCTTCCTGATCCCACAACAGGCAATCAGTCGGAGCTGCAATATCCTAAAAATACAGCTCCTGTGCTACACCTAAGAGGAAGGAGGGCAGGGGAGCTAGAAGGAGCACGAGGCTTTTGAAAAGCCCAGGATAGTTTAAATATGCAGGGTTTTGAGGAGTCGCATGCAAGAACCTATTGGCTAACCTGGTCCCACATCCCCAACCGATGAGAAGACAGCAGACCTGTGGTGGGGGCAGCACGTTCTAGCCATGCTGCGTGTTTGTGTCTGTAGAAGGGCTCGTCTGAGGCTCGTCCCTCAGCAGGGCTGTGGGGTACCCCACCGCCTCACAATAGTTCGCTATGGGCCCAGGCCCTGGGTCAGGGCGGGGCAGCAAACAAACAGTCAGGGGCTCAGGCCCTTAGGCAGGGGCTGAGCCAATAGTTCAATAGAAACCCAGGCCCTGGGTCAGGGCAGGGCAGCAAATAAACAGTCAGGAGCTCAGGTTCTGAGCGTTTGGTGCGAGGGGGAGACTGCCACCCGTGAGTGGGGTGGCAGGGGAGACGCAGGCCCACCCACTCCACTGCGTCCCAGCCCGGGGCCCTAGCAGCAGCAGAAGACTCACTGCTATGTCAGTGGGGATCCTGACCGCAACACACTGACATTGGCTCTGGCAGTGCTGCGGCCGGACCAGGGTCGGCTGCCCCCGGGCTACTTCCGGACTCCCCGTCGTAAGATACATGGATTAGGGCAGTGTCCTCGGAGGTTTCCAACACCATCGGTTCCTCCGGGTAGCTAGTGAGGGGTAGACTCAGCTGCTCCTCAGGGTAGTTGGCGAGGGGTAGGCTTGGCTGCTCTTCGGGGTAGCTGGCGAGGGGTAGGCTTGGCTGCTCCTCCGGGTAGCGGGCACAGGGCAGGCCCAGCCAGTCCTGTCGGCCACCTTGGGCTGTGGGGTTTTCCCAGTCGTGGTCTAGGCTAGAGGCATTTGGGCTCTCCGGCGGCTGGCTTTCAAGTGAGCTCTGCAGTTGGGCTTTTCTACTTCTGGTCCCGTGCCGTGACCTCTGAGGGCAGGCGCAGGATCCACTGGCTCCACCCACGTTGGTGCTAGGGGAGGCTCGTCCCTCAGCGGGGCTGTGGGGTATCCCACCGCCTCGCTACAGTGTCCCTCACCAACCACCATTTTCCAGGTACTGTGCTACATCGCCATCTGTTCAAGGTCCCCCTCGCCAGCCACTGACTGTGGGGGAGGGGACATTTAAAGCCTCATCTCTTCTTCTTCCCCCTCTTCATTAGTGCCACAAGAAGTTTGCCATGCCAGTAAGGGCTCTACTTATGTATGGCACAATGTCCTAAGTCAAGGGGAAAAGCTTTAAGGGACAAAAACAGGCCTCTCCATTCAAACCTTGTCTACTCAAGCAAAGTTACCCATGGTTGACCCATAGTCAATGTGTGTAAATCAGTCATCATTCTGAACACAATGGCCTCTCAGAACTTCATGGCAGCAGTGACCATAGCCACCAAACCCGCCAGATTCATAAACATGGCCCCCCAGCACTTGAGGATCTCCATTAGCTATTAGCAGTATAGGGCCTGTGAAACACTGTTGAGCAGTTTTGATTCCATTCAGTAGAGAGCGGTGATGCACACTCACTCCAGCCAGTTCATTACAACATACACACAATTTTAATAGTGTTTGCTGAATAAAAGAAAAAAATACTTACCCCTAAAAGATTGCTTTCAAATATAAAAGTGGCAATGGAGAAATTTCTGGATCATTTATCCAAGCTTCTCCAATCTCAGACTTTTTGATTCAGAGAAATGGGACCAGAATCCCCTGCTTTTTGCTTTGCAAACTAAAATCCCAACCTATTGGAACAGATATGGGACAAAGCTGTAACCATTTACCCAAACTACTCAAAATCTGGGCAGTTCAGGTAAATGGGTTCTGGATCCGATCAACACCTAGCATTGGTTATGCAGAACAACTACTGGTCTGCTCCATCTTGAATTTCAATGTGATATTAGCTTCCATTTGACCTCTCTTTGATCCAGTTTTAGCTCACTGTGTTGCCTCTATTTAAGGTATTGGTTAGGGTATGACTAAATGGTAATGTAATACAAGAGTAGAATATAACATCATCTGTTTTATATCTCCTGTGCTAAAATCTTCAGATCTTCTCAGGATAAAAGCTTATTCTAATTGCAAAGAAAGGCTTTCCTTTGAGAAAAATACTCAGTAATGTGTTATAGCCACAGCCTTAGAAATAAGATTCCACTGTTTTGCTGGAATTTTAATGGATGATTGGGTAACGTTCCAAACTACTGAGTATCCAGGAGCCAGTGTCATGCAATTTTAATTCAGCTGTACTGAATCTATAGTGAAATCTGTTGTATACTACATTGAAATGTACTTATACTTGTGCATTAAGCAGCAATCAAATTGCCTCTGTATTGGAGTCTTGGAACACTTAGTACTAAAAACAGAATCCAAAACAACAAGACACCAATGTACAAAGAACAAATATTTTGAAATAACCCTCTAAACATTCCCTGACTTCAGATTCGTCATCTCTTGAAGGAAAAAGACATCTAAACATAAATGATTGACAGTGGCCAAGTGAACGTAGCCGACAGCTGAAGTGTCCTAGATTTCATCTTCATTGGTCCCTTTTTTGACTTAAAATCAAAATCCATTTGTAAGTTATTGACCTAGTTTTGTCTACTGCTCTTCCAGAATGCAAATCATAGCAATAGCCTAGCATGCAGATGACGTACGACTTCAGCATTCTCAGAAACACACACTTATTTCCAGTCACTCATCAAAACACTAACGTTGCCCTCTGGTCAAGGTTACCAGGATGAATCTGTAAGAGCAGTGTTTTAGCGTCACACACCATTAACCTAGAGTGCTTCAGGCTATACGTCATATGCTTGATGAACAGGCACTGACACACAGTCCTAATATATTTGTGTACCAGAATATATCAAGACCTAAGATGTGATTAATTTTCAGGAGCAAAAAAATGTTTTGTGTGGGTGAGGGCAAGGGACAGAAAGTATGGGCCAACTACTCTAAAATTATGCAGTGTATAAATATCAACCATATGCACATCCAGTATGTTTGTTATCATAAATAACTGTCTCTTATACTTGTATTTTTGTGGAGAGAGGATGGGGTGAAGAGGAGACACATTAAGATAATTTTAATCAACTTTTCGAGTTCTTCTTTCTGAAATACAAATATATTTATTTACTATAAATGTGATACGTTTGTAAGGTGATTTGTTTCATTTTTCATTTAAAAAGAAATTGTAAAAATAGTGTGTTTATAATGAGCCAGAAAAATGATGCCCAACGGCATTCATTTATGTGAGCACTTACAGTGCTAATCAACTCCAATACACTCTTACTGACTTTGTGAAGTTTATGGCACCAAAGATCCCAGTCAAGAAGTCTGAACATCAAGGCTCAACCAAGCACCCCTTGAGACTACTATGAATAACAACATATGCAGCAAAATTCTCCTCCTTGATCTGCAGTCCTGATCTGTTATAGAATCTAACAAGATACAAGCTATATTTAAACTGGGGAGCCCACATGAGTTCTTTTCTAAACAAAGAGAAATTGCTGCTGCTTAATAACATTAGTATAGAAACAGTCCAAATAAGGATTTGCAAGTTCCACCTTACACTCAGGTAATGGATCAAGTTCATACCTTCGCTGCTGCTTCTGTTTGGCTGGAGTTGGTTTTCTGAAAGGCAGATTTAATAAGACAGTAGTATATCTGTATAACTTGTAATGGCTGAAACCTGACAACCAAAACCAGAGCAATATAGTTTTAATTACAGTATAAGTAAACAGTTGGGAAGACACCAAAAAATTATCTCACTGTCAGCTATATTCAATGGAAACGGGAAAGTGTATTTCTTTCTTTTTTTTTTTTTTTTTTTTTTTTTTTTGCAGATTCTCATAGAGCAAAAAAAAGGATTTTCTTCAAAACCTTTACAAAGATATTCATCCATTGGCTCATAGGAGTAAAGTTAGCAAGTACATGGATTCAATTGGATGACACATGGGCATAAATTTAAGAGTTAGCAGGATCAAGGCCTAAGTGTCAAAACTTGAAATCGAAAAGGAGGAATATCCAATTACGAGACCAAACATAGGCCATTTTGCAGACTATATAAGCTTTTTATTTAATATATATACTTTTTCTATGTACATAAGCATCTATACTATGAACATCACCAGTGTATCTGAGCAACTGGCAAAGGGCCTACCCCAACCATTGATGTCAATGGAAATCATCATCACTATGTGGTCTAGTTTCCTCTTTCCGTCCCCTTGGGCAGCTGGGGATTTAGCCCCCCGCCCTCGTCTTCCCCTCCCCCCGACCTTCTTCCCTTTGGTCTTATATTGTTTTTGATATTAAGTGAATGATATATTATTTGTATTGCAGTAGTGTCTAGGGGACCCAGCCACAGACCAGGACCCCATTGTGCTAGGTGCTGTACACATATAGAACAAGAAGAGAGTCCCTAAATCAAGCTTATAATTGGAGAGAATAGCTTCACGCAAACAACATGGTATATTATGAGAGCGACTCTTAGCAGTACGGGTTTCTCTGACTATTTTTAGTCTGTTGAAGAGG
Organism: Malaclemys terrapin pileata; assembly: GCF_027887155.1. Taxonomy (NCBI): domain Eukaryota; kingdom Metazoa; phylum Chordata; order Testudines; family Emydidae; genus Malaclemys; species Malaclemys terrapin. The sequence continues at coordinate 51,343,960 of NC_071509.1, read as the reverse complement.
AAGGTGGTGAGGTTTTGCCATTTGAAAAAGGCATATAAATGTACTCCTTATTCTGTACATCATGTTGCCTCATATATTACATATGGTCTGTGAAGCAAGCCACAGGGCACAGTGCGGGCGTGTGATTTACACACCATGCAGCCTATCCAGATCATATGCATAGTTGTCGTCTTTCATTTTATTTATTACATTTTCACCTCCCCAGAAATACATATTTTCCTCCTTTCTGTATTATTTCTTTATATTACTATTTTAAGAGTGTTCTGCTCAATTTATTACCTATTTTAGAATACCATGCAAAGAATCAAACATTTTCAATTAAAGCAAAATGCAACCTATCAAAATTATGAATTTATAAACCAAGAGGAACCAAAACAGTACACTCACACTGGTTAGAAAATACCCCTTCTAGAATTTGTAATTTTTAAATGCAAGCTGCATAGGATGGTGACGCTAATGAACTTGAGTGTCATCATAAAATAATTCAGAAGTTCATATTTCAGTTGTCAAATTTTCTTCTAGCAAACTGATTTTGGTTAGTAAAAGATTGCTTGTTTATTGGTGTTACACACCTGCATCTCCCATGGGATGATCACATGGAAACTCAGTTGAAACTACACTTGAAGACCAGAGGGGAGGCTACAATGATATTGGTATTGGGCTGACCCAGTTTATTCCTTTGCCATTCTAGCCCCACCCTACTGCCCATGTTGGATTTTCTGATGTTGGTGGTTCCGTGCTAAATTCTGCTATGGCTTTCACCCCTTCAGAGCCTAACATGCATCTGAGCTATATTTTCGAGAGATGGTAAAAAATTTTCAATGAAATAATGTTCCCAAAATATGAAGTTTTTGATTGAAAATGTTGTTTCTAATTTAAAAAAATAAACAAATAACATTTCTAAATGAAAAGAAAATCATTTTGATTTTATTTTTTTGTTTGGTTTTGATTTCCAGGGTTTGGAATTTTTCGTGGGCTTTTTCCTTCCCTCACCCTCTCTTTTTTACTTATTTTCCCTTTTTCCAGTAAGAAAATGGCTATGGGAAAGGTAAAAATCAGAGAGGGGGGAGGGGAGGGGGAGAGGGGGAGGGCACCAAATTTTAAAAAAGAAAAAAAAATGGTCTCCATTGCAAGAATGTGCAAAAAGTAAAAAAAACTGAGAGAGGAAAGCACTAGTTTATATCAGATTTTAAAATATACAAAATCATTTAAAACAGAGAAGGTGACACATTTTCTCACTTCTATATTTTAACTCTTTTCACACTTCTACAGTGGAAAAAAGTGAAAAATGTCTGAAACAATGTTTTCCCCTAATTTCTCTCTCTCTTTTTAAACTTTCCCCATCCTTTTATTTTTTCCAATAGAACAAAGGAGGGAAAAGATAAAAAAAAAAAGAAGAAAAAATAAATTTTAAAAAGGAAGAGAAACATAGGATGAACACTTGAAAATCCAAAACCTGAAAGTTTTCAGTTTTCAAAACTGCCCTGAAAGAAACATTTTAATTTATTCCACAATTTCCTGTGAAAAATAAAAGTACAGGAAAAAACTAATGCCCCAATCAGTTCTAATATTTTCTAATCTATCTTTTAGTTTAATAAGGGACTTTCTTAGAATCTTGGCTGGGCAGCAGTAGAGTCCTACACTTTGCAGTCCCACACTGCATCAGTGGAGTTATTTTATATAATCAGTCTTTAGGGTATGCTATAGTGGTTTAGGTATGTACGGTACAGAGAATCTCCAAAATGAATGTCAAGTATCAGGGGGTAGCCGTGTTAGTCTGTATCTACAAAAACAACAAGGAGTCTGGTGGCACCTTAAAGACTAACAGATTTATTTGGGCATAAGCTTTCGTGAGTAAAAACCTCACTTCTTCGGATGCATCCAAAGAAGTGAGGTTTTTACTCACGAAAGCTTATGCCCAAATAAATCTGTTAGTCTTTAAGGTGCCACCAGACTCCTTGTTGTTTTTTCCAAAATGAATGGCTGCCTCAGCACTGAATTGCAAACAATGTATTGCTTGCAATTCACACATAGCAGTGTTTGTAGTCATCAGCACTCAGCTCCAAGGTTATTTATAAATTCAAATCTGCCAATACAAAGCAGAGGCGACTGCAATGCATGACACAGGGGAAAAGATCACAGTACGTGATGTACAGTATAGGAAGAGAATACTGCTATCGTTGATATGGTATAGAATTTACAGAAAAATCATGGGCCAAGAGCTACACAGTTTATTCACTCTAATGGAGTTGCAGACATGTAAATGAGATCTGATTTTGGCCCAGCATGTGGAGCAATTTACCTGGGAATGGACATCAGGCCGAAAACCATCCTCATTTATCCCTTATGCAACCTAAAGAGTAGTAACTGAGGGCAAAACTTGATGAATACCATACTATAGTGCTGAATCTGTGATGCTGAGTTCTGGAGAGCTTTCCCAAGCATCACCTTGATCTTTTCCCTCATCTGCTGAGCTCACCTATCATCCATCTCCATCCTAACCCTGATCTGTATTTCATCCTTAGATCGTGAACTCTTCTTGTCAATAAGGCGGGCAACTTGCACATTGTGGCACATAGCTCCCATAGATAAATACATAATTTCTATTGTAAATTATTGTTTGAGGAGTTTTCTATCTTAACAGTTTTACATGAAATTGGAATGAAACTTTTTATAAAAATTGTCAATCCAGATGCAAAATGTTTCCCGCTTCAGATATTGTAATCCATTAAGATATGTTTATAATGATAAAGCAGCAGAACTCCTGTCCCCATCTCTAAAACTATTTTAAATGAGATTCAGAGACTCTCTTGACTAGCTCTAACAGACATTTCTAATGTACTCAACATTGCAGTAGTTAGGCACCATTTAAGATATTAAATTCAGAAGGACTAATTAATTTTTTTAGGAGAACAGTTTTCAGGGAGAATGGGTTTCAATCTGACATTAACAGATTGCAGCAGAAAAAAAAAATCACAAAACCAATTACATGACATAAATCAGTTTAACTCACTGTGAGACAGCATGTGGCTTTGCCAAAAGCCCTTTGTATGGCTTAGTGCACATTTTCCTCCCCGCTTTTCCCTCTTGTTTGGGAAAGGGGTTAGTAACTTTACCAGGACTCAATTTTCAGAGGTGCTGAGCATCTAGAGCTTCATTGGTCAACTTCTCTGACAATCAGGCCCCGAGTGTCTTGAGTTAGGGACCCAAAACTGGAGGCATTCAAAATTAGACAATTATTTTTTTGGCCTAAGTGACTTGCTCTAACCAACATAGTGAGCAAGTGGCAGAATTAAAGCTAGAACCCGGGTCTCCTGCACAACAGCCCTGTGCCCTCACCATATCCAGGGGTCCCAGAAAAGTGAGGGTTTTTTCACATTCCATGAACTACAATAAGCAGAATGGGAGCAGCAGTTAAGGCTGCTGCTCTGACCTAAGTCTGAATTTTTTTGCTTTGGTGTGTATTAATTCTGACCTTTCACATAGATTTAATGCAGATTTTAGCTTAATATATTGCCACTTGGTAAGGATGTGCACAATAAGGGAGAGAACCTGAATTCGTTCAGAAGGCTAGTTCATGACACAAAGGGCTAGTTATTAAAATGCCTATTCCACATGTTTCCTAACTGAAAGGGAGGCCAGTCAAATTTCTGATTCACTTTGGAGTTAATTGCTTTAGGTAGGAAATCAATCACTGTTAAATTCCAGGTGGAGAAAAGCATTTTTGTAGCTGAGGCGAATAAGTCTATTTTGATGTGTGGGTGACATGTTCTGGTGATTTACCAAGCAGCAGATTCCTGCCTCAGGTGAGAAGACAAATTTCAGCAAGTAATCTATGCCCTGAACAGGGAGAGCAGGGAACATTCTGTAAGCAGTTAGTAGCATGGAGTGATATTATATTGTTATGCCTCAAGGCAGGGAAAGACTTCAGTTCTTCCATCTCACTAATGAGCGTGGAGGGTCTTTCACCATGCAGAGATACTTCAGTGAAGAGACAAGCATGGAAATCACTTGGTAAAACGTTATTAAGGGGATAATTCAGCAAAAGGAAAATTATGGCAAGAAATATCTAGGTGTATTTTACATCCATTTTTGGAAAATATTAGAGTGGCTTAAAATCTAAGGAGCATTTTCCTAGTACCAAACACTGCCTTCAGAAATGTGCATGAAATTCTGAGTCACTAAGTTCCATTCTTAAATTTCTTCTTGTATCTTATTCAGAGGTATAAGAAACTCTGCCTATATATCACATTTATGAGAAATATTCACCCATAAGCATCTAAAAAGATGAAATCACAGTTTTAGTTTGTTTTCCCCTTCATTTGTTAGCAGCCTAATGGAAAAGTAGCATTTAACTTTCCAGTGTTAATTTTGTACCCCGCAAACTTGAACATTTAAATTTCCATTAATACAATAGGCAAGGTGATGTGGGGCTTACTCAAATAATGGAAAAGATCATGCAAAAATAGTAAATTTGTGTGTGTGTGATCAGTTGATATACCTGACACATTACATATTTGAGGCGGGGGAGTGGAGGATGGCATTTTATCTAACATCCATCTGAGTTCAAGCTCTTATTTGTTCTTGGTTTTTAACTTAAAAAAAAAATCAGTGCATATTTCCTTTGTTTGCAGACTACTGCATAAAAATTCTAGCAACAGCTTTGTAAGATTGATTGTAACTTACATCACTGCTGGTATTCTAAATATATTCCTGAACAAGTCAAGGACAGTCTCCATTATATTAGAGAGACTCCCTATTTGTTATTTCTTGATAAATACATACAGTACCGTGTAAATGTCAAATACCTCTTGAAAGTGTACAGTAACTCTAAATATTTATTTTTTCACTTCACCCTTCATTTATTTTCATCCCATATCTCAAGTGTCTCATCTACCCATCTAAGTTTTTCTATAGCCTTTCATCACAGCATCTAAGCAATGCTTAGTATCCAATACCTATCTCTTTATTTTAAAAAAGTTAGTTTTATGAAGAGTATGTTTTTGAGTAAAAAGGTGAAATACAGCCACTTACACTTGGAACGCCTACCTGCATTCACCAAGCAACAATCCTCTCAGCATTCAACTTCTTTCTTAAAACTTGTCAGGGTCTCCACTGCCTCCAGGCTCAGTGCCTACAAACCCAGTGAGGTCAGCTGGGCCCAATAAACCTTCACTAAGTAACTGTGCTCCCTGATTGGTCAGAAGAGACAACAGACCACCATTTAAGACTGGTAGCAAGAGCAGTATAGTGGCTGCTCAATGCATTCTAAGCTCATAGCTGCACCAGATCGCCTTCCAGTCCACTCCTTGCTCTGCTCCACCCCTTGCCTGCTCTGCTCTAGCCCCAACCCCATCCCCAATCTACCTCTTGATTCCTAACTCCTAGCTCTGACCACACTTCTGGTTCTGCCCTCTGATTCTGCTCTAACCATTAGGCTAGTCTCCTGCTCCAGTCACTAGATTGCATCCCCTACACTTCAGAGTGTGACACGCACTTGTTCTGCAAAGCCATTACATGATAATCTACCAATTATAGATACATTTAAAAGTATACACAATATCCTAAAGCTAAAACTATCTCCACTGATGCTCCAAAGATTGGATTGTCACCATGTGTCTGCAGCGCATCGACATGGTCAGACTTTAGGCCTAATCCTGCTCCTAATAAGATCAGTGACAAAACTGCCTTTGCTTGCAAGCTCTTTGGGACAGGGACAAGTGTTCTACTTTTTGTTGACATCAATATTGTAAATAGCACTGTGAGCGGTCCTTTGTGATTATTAATAGTTCTTGGATGCAGTAGAGTCTCTGAAACTGGTATTTCTTCAGAAAATGTAATGACCTCAGCATATCATCTTTGGAGCTCTGAAGACACTGGTGGCGAAGCTTAATAAAGTAAATTTCAACCAAGCACTATCTTTAACAAACAGCGAGATACGGAAACAGATCAAAGATTAATAGCATTGCATGTGGTTGTATAAGAAATGAATTAGGATTTAGTGATGGATTCTTATGTATAAAGTCTAGAGACCAGATTCTGAAATCCCATTTAGTGTTTACTCCATTCTTCAGGCCCACTGAAGTCAATGGAAAGACTCCCATGGGCCTTGGAAAACCCCTTTATTTAAGCCAACTTCCATCACTTCAATAGGCATTTCCCCCGAGTAAGAATGGAATAAAAACTAAAGGGCAGATACAGAGACCTTTAGTCATTTTGTTGTATAGTACTATTACAAGAATACTTCATGAGTGGACCAAGGTACTAATCAACATGTCTTAACGGACATATATTGATTTCAGTGGCATCATTCATGGAGTAAGGTACTATGTAGCATGAGTGAGGATATCAGAATCTAGTATGAAGTACAGCATTTGTCCCCATAGTCTAGAATCAATGTAAGCATGTGTATGGGCTTTTGCATGTGTAATGGTACAAAAAAATAGTCACTGTATATCACTGAAGTGTGCTCTGTCATGTTGAATCTCTAGCTTGTCACTTGTTCGTTCAAAGATGACATATGTCTTTAATAAAGCTCAAGTCTTGTACTTGCACATTTACTCAATTTTCAAGTTTAAAGGAATGTGAGATTAATGTGTCTTATCTGATTGCTGCAGTTTCAAAACCAAAGACCATCTCAGAAGGCTCAATATTGAACATCTGGTATCTGTCACATTAAAATAAAATAGATATGGATCAGACAATAAGCATTTGTTCACCATGAAGGCAGACAATATGATTTGGTATGCTGTTTTTCAAAGCAACTCAATGGTATTACCACACTTAATAGGAACATAAATAATATTTATTATCCACTTATTTCTAGTCCACATTTTCCAACTCCTTCTCAATAAAGTGCCAATGACATGTCTTAGAAAGAGACAGCAACTGTAGAGATAAAAGGTATACATTAAAAAAAATTCATACTAAAAGCCATCTTAGATTACATAAAATGAAAGACATTTTTAAATTGTATCGATTTTAAGGATTTGGGATGTTTGTTTACTTCTTGAATTTCACTCAGGCGCCATTTACACTTAGCGCTTTAGAGCTGGGGTGGGGAATCCAGGCTTGCATAGACATACTCACACTAGCTCTCATTGAACTAAAGCACTAAAAATAGTAGTAGAGCCACGGTAGTTTGTGCAGCTGCCCCAAGTTCATACCCACAAGAGGGGTTGTATCGGGGGCAGCCAGCCTGTGCTGATGCTCACCGCTTCCTGTGCTACCACATCTACATTATTATTTTTAGCATGCTAACTCATTGACAGCCAGTACATGTCTTTGTGAGCTAGCAATCACATCCCTAAATGCAAGTGTAGACATCATTTAAATCTGATTAATAAAACTAGAATGGCCAGTTTCACATTCTGCTTATAGAATATTGAACTCAGAGGCTTAAGCACTAGTACAGCCTTATTATGTTGGAGTTTCCAGCACTGCTGGGAAATACAAAAAACAAATCAAAAGCTTTATTTTCAAAATATTATTTTAAAGAATGTAAGACACCATTCCAAATTTGATTTTGTATATTCTATTTCTTCTATTATGATCTATATAACATATTCCTTTAATCATCTGTTCCCTTAAAATGAAAGAAGATAGGCCTTTAGAAAGGATAGGGTCCAATTCTCCTCTCCATCATATTAATGTAAACCAGGAGTTAATTCATGGAGTTACACTGGTGTAAGTGAGATGACAATCAACTCCAATGCCTATAATATGCAGCTTATCTTGTGTTTTGCAAGTAAATAAATATTTGCTCAGTGCAAGAATTTATTTGAGCAAAAGAAGCTTAATCATGGGAAGAGTTGAAGTCATCTACTTCATTTACTAGTACCTTTCTCAAGTAAATGAGAAAGCACAAATTGCTGCTCTCTGCTTAAAAAAACAAACAAAACAAAAATCAAACAAACAAAAGCACCCCATTTATCGTAGGTGCTTTCTAGTATAAATGGCTTATGTGCCTCTAAGGGGAGGTGCTATTATCTATATATCATCACCAGCATGTTAGACACTTTAAAGATGGAAATAAAGACAAGGTCTCTGCTACGGAGTGGAGCAGAAACAAACTGGTGGTTTTAGTCCATTTATTAGTGGACAGGTATCCTCATCAGAAAAATTGTCATCCTAAATGAAAACTGCTGATTTTATTAGCAGTATGTCAGCCAAGAGGACAATGACTGAATGGGGGAATGGAGATTCACCCTTCAAACCTTTGAGACACAGGTGCTGGCTTCCTCTGGGCCCCAGGAGGGCTCAACCCCACGCCTCACCCCCACCCCACCCCTTCTTTCCCCAAGCCCTCACCCCTTCCGGCCCCACCTCCACCCCACCTCTTCCCATCCAGTTCTCCCCCAAGCGCGCCCCATCCCCGATTCTCCCCCGCCAGCGCCTCCTGCACACCATGGAACAGCTGATTGCGGCAGCGGTAGGAGCTGGGAGGGAAGGGGATTTGTTGATTAGCAGGGCCACCAGTGGGCAGGAGATGCTGTGGAGGAGGGAAGAGCAGGCTGCCAGTGGATGCTCAGCAGCTACTAATTCTTTTCCGGGGAGCACCCACAGAGCTGGTGCCTGTGCTTAGAGATGATGCTTCCAAGTCAGGATTAAGGCACATATAGACAGTACAAAGTGGGGGAAATTGCATTGCTGCTTCTGGTGCTATGTGTGATCTGTAGCTAGATAAATAAAAGATGTCATTTTTTATGAACCCTGTGACAAACTGTACAACCTTTCTTAACAGGAGAATTTGTTATTTAAAACCTTGGAACAGTGGCAGGCCTTCATCTCAGCTTTGCAGTGCCTGGATTGGATTTTCACAAACAAACAAACATACATTTTCAGACATTTGCAAAGTAGTGTAGAAAGGTGATGCAATTCAGCAACTCTTGTGATTATATAAGAAAGCATTTGTTTGTAGGTAAAATAAAATGATACATTTTACTGTAAGGTGAATGTTATCCATAGCTAATTTAGGATTTCTACAAGCTTTTCATCATGAGAACATTAAAAAATGCCATGCGGTGTCTTTGCAACAGAGCTAAGTCTATATTCTTTGAGTTCAACATGGTTTCTTTTCCAGTGCAACTTCTTTTTGCTGAGATAATAGACACAATGAGCCAAAAACTCTCTCCACTGATTTAAACAGTTGCACCAGGGAAGAAATTGGCCTCAGGCCCACAGTTTATATAGTTCAGCCTGACAGATACAGAGCACTGAATGTACTGTAAGCATGCACAGGAATTTATGGACAAGTTTTTTTTAACTACTGCATTCTAATGTTTCTACTAGCAAAACTCAGAAAATGGAATTTGACCTTATTTATAAAATTGACATCTTTGTCTCTTGCTGCCCTCTACTGTCACATGCATTGTCTACACTTACTGAACTTTAAACACTCAGTTAGAAATGAGCTCAGATCAGAAAACCTCAAGTGTGGGGGAAGTTTGGATCTGGATCCACATCCAGACTGACTGTGAGCAGCCTTCTATAATGTGCTGTGTCAATCATCAAATCGAAATACTACTAAACTTCGGGGAAGCTGGGATTCAGATTCACTTGCAGGTACAACCTTTACTTAGGGTGACCAGATGTCCCGATTTTATAGGGACCGTCCTGATATTTGGGGCTTTTTCTTATATTGGCGCCTATTACCCCCCATCCTCGTCCCAATTTCTCACACTTTCTATCTGGTCACCCTACCTTTACTATTTGAGTCCATCCAAATAATCAGCAGATTCTAAAGCCAGCAAAATGGTTTGAAATGACAACTACTAGAAAATAGCTCTGAAGATTTTCCTGCGTCTGGGCATATACTACTTTTCTTGCTGAATACTTGGTTTTGCATGGGATGTGCAAGCACTGCTGTCTAGAGGCCTGATCCTGTGAGAGCTCATTAGGAATCGAGACCATTTAGGAACTCGCAGGGGGCATTCAGCACCTTGCAGGAATCCTTGCAGCAGGATTAAGTCTTGTGTTAGGAAGCTAATGTTTCTAAATGCTTCCAATACTATAAATCCAGTTATTTCTACCACATGAGTACAAAATGTTCAAGTAACTTTCTATTTTTCTTTGGCAAATATAATTATGTACAGACAGAAAACTGCACTCTTTCAGCATCCTAAACTCCTTGGATTAGTCATCTCTTGCTAAAATCAGGTTAGATAAAAATGAATTATTTAAAATTAAAAAAATCAGTTTATTTAAATCAGATTTTTATTTAAATTGAATACAGTTTTGTATGCAACCTATTTAAAATTAAATTTGAAATTATGGCAACCTATCTTAAGGATTAAATTTACTATAAACTCTTCAAAAATTAAATTTTTTAAAAAGTAATATTAAGCAGTACATGTTTACTACCAAGTTTTAAAGAAAAATTAAAATCATTGAAGTCACTGGCTAAGCACCTGGAATCAGCATTTGTTGAAGTGCTAAACTAGCTTTTGATAGCAATAGCATCTTCCGCAGCTGAGAAGAATTTTTTCTTCATTTCAGTTTATTCGAGTAGTTCAGTTCAATGACTAATTCATTCAGACTTAAAACACCAATTGGGAGTTAAATGCAGGAAAGTTTGTTTTCCTCTTCCAACTATGAATAAAAATTAGTAATGAGAGGATGAGAACTACTAATTCTAAAATCTGAAAGGACATGGTAACCAAGTCATAAGTTAAAAAAAAAAAAAGTCCTCATCAAGTAACTTAAAAGTGCATCATTTACCATTTTCTAACATAAAACAAAATATGAAAACTAAGCATCTCAATAAATGTAAGTTAAGCTATATAACTGCTTACATAAATGTATATGTATATAATATATATTCATGGTTAGTGGGAAAAAGCACCATATTTTTAGTTTAAAGGCTATATTTAATTGTAAGTCATCATGTTTTAATGGTTACCAACTAGTGAGAATCAACCTTTCTTTAGGAAAATAACCAAAATGTACAAATGCAAAACAAAATTAAAATTGATCATTTAAATCAAGGGTTTCTGCTTGATTTAAATCAAAGAGATTAAAATCATAGATTTTAATCAGCAATGTGCCCTGCTAAAAATATAAGGTTCAGGCAGTAACAGGAATTTATAGCCACAGGAAAATTGAAACAACTTCTGGTATTTATCAACGAATACTTGTGAAACGCAAGAATATAACTTCAGTACCTATTTATCTATTTAAACACCTAGTGATCAAATTCTGGGTTCTCCTTTCATACTTGTAACCATCTGCACCAGCAATCCTTCCCTGCATAGTGTGCCCCTTGGAGCCATACCCTGGCAGCATTCAGTGGCACCAAAGCAGAGGACAGAGAGGGAGCAGAAATGGCAGCCTCATTCAGAAGAATCACACTTAGCAGCCTGTTGAGTCAGTTCTCTTGCCTTTACTTTGAAGCCACCTTGCTCTTGTTGCTGACAAAAGCCATTTCTTTGATAATGAATTTGGTGACTGGAATGACTTTGTGTAAAGAACGGTGGCTACTTTACAGTACCATTTTTTAATGTTACTTTTTAAATGTGCCCTTACACACACAAACTTACAAAATATCACAGCCCACATGTGGTGTGGAAGTCTTTAGTAACAGTGAAAATACTGGGATACATGCAGCCCTGCAACATTCATCTTATTTTGATTTATATATTGCTTACAGCAGAGCTTTTCTATATACAAACGTACATCAGAAGAGAGACAATCAGATCTACTACATGGTGAAGACATCTGAAAGAATCTCCTTAAAAAGACCTCCATCACCTTCAAACAGGTGAATCTTACAACATGCCCTGAAGCTCAAATACATAAAAAGGTCATAAGAGGAGATTATAAAAAGTACATTTCTTATTTGCCTAGTAATTTATTATTTTGACCTCTGTGTATATTTTTTTGTTATGTTTGGGTGGGCAGTGTAAATTGGGTAGGGTAATAGTGAATAATGAAGATTAGATGGCAGTAGAGAATTGAATGGATTCTTAAAATGTTTGTTCCCAGACATTCTAATGTTTAGATTTTTCACAAAAGTGTACAATATTTGCAAGGAAGTTATTATTGTTTTATCTGTTAGCTGGACACCAATGAAACACACTTTTCATCTTGACTTAAAAAAAATAATTAAAAAGCACTTGGTAGAATGGTCTTGTGGCTAAGGCATTGGATTGGGATTTTGGAGATTGGGAGTCAGTTTCCCCATCACCAATTTCATGTGCGACCTTGGGCAAGTCACTTAATCTGTCTGTGCCTCAGCGTTCCATCTGTAACATGGAGATAATACTACTTTTCTCCCACCGTTTATGCTCTTCAAAGCAGGGGCCATCTCTTACAACATGTTTGTACAGTGCCTCGCACAATGGGACCTTGACCTCAGCTGGGGCTTTTAGGCACTACTGTAATATAAATAATGATAAATAAAAAGATTTTATTTTTATGATAAGGGTGGCTGGTAGCACTGCCTCTCATTAAGGTTGCCTGACAGTTTCCATTATAGGACCCTGATATCAGTTACTTATAACTTTGTCTAGCTTTAACCATTTGGGCTAAAATTTTTGAAGCTGGGCGTGCCTCAGGCTGAATTTATTTGGGGAATTTCAGCCAAAAGAGTTCAGCCATTTCCAAAACCGAGGTGAGGGGGAAATGGATTCATTTGCCCATGTTAAAAAATTCTTACAACTTTTTATTTGAACAGCATTAGCGCCCCATGCTTTGGAAGAGGGACTTGAAATTTGGAGAGGGGATGGCCTTTGTTTCAGAGCTTTGCCTTTTATTATTCCTGTAAATATTTTCCCAAACTGATCCAAGATATAAACCTTTGAAAAATTGCAGTTTGCACATGCTCACTAGAGACTTTTGTTTTTTTTATCCTTCTATTCATTTAAAGTTAAAGCTTCAAACTAGCCAGATTTTTATGAACAGAGATTGTCTTTTTGTTGTGTTTGTATAAGACTTAACACAATAGGGCCCTTGCCTCTCAGCACTACCAAAACACATAATAAAAATACTGTTATGCCAGTCTAGTTATTGTTAGTCTCTTTTCTTTTGGTTTCATTCTTCATTTCTATATTTTTTTTCCAGGCATAAGACTCACCATATGAAAAGTGCAGATGTGGAGCTTTTGCTAAAGAATATTGGAAACACTACTACAATCCTTGGAGGAGTAATTCACATTTGCACAAGCATCATTGCTCACTGGCTGAATGTTTCCTATGATTAAGGAGAAGTTATGTGCAGAATTGACCTGCTTCATCTTGGCCAACTTTTCTTGGCATGTGCACCTCTGCAGCATAAGAATGAGGTTCCAAGGTATCTGTTTAGGGTACTACTAGCTGGATAATAAAACAGCTGCAGAATTTAAGTGAGTTCCATGTGTCATTCTTTTTAACATACAAGTTCCTTAAATACATTTTTAAGGGTACTTTAATTTGTCTTTCTAATCCCATATCATCAATTGCTTTATATTCATTGTATCCATAGCACTTTTAGCAGCATAAATTATTTTTTGGGTAAAAATCATCTTGGTTTTATTGTTACTATCAGTGCATCCAATCCTGTATCATAATTCACATTAAAGCCAATGATAATATTGTTTCAGGATCAAGCCTGATTTTTCTTTAGATTGTGTACTTCAACGCAGAAAAGCCAAATGTTGGGCAGGATTCTGGAGGTCCATCTTGCTATGATGGTATCGAACAGATTGGAATCTTACCAATAAAGAAATGAAGAAAGTCATCAAGGCAGAACCCTATCAGTTTATAACACTAGGATCTTTTCTTTAAGATGCTCAAGAAAAACTAAAGATACTAATTGCTCTGTTTTTTCCTGAAATTATATAAATACAGAAAATAGAAATGCTGATTTATAAACACCATGTCTAGTTTCACAGACTATGCTGGAAACCTCCCATTGGAACCAATAGGAAACTATTTAAAAAAAAAAAAAAGAAAGAAAGAAAACAGAGTCCACTGTAAAGTATTTGTTTCCTTTTTACAATTGCTGGGAATCTAATTTGGTCCAAAGAAGGAGGATGGTGAGTGAATACATTTAAAGCTTCGCTCCCTCCCCCTTTTGTTCCTACTACTGCTTTGTATTTGGGATTCATTTATTTTTATTTGAAAGACCAGGCTGGATGGAGAGTAAGGAGTTGTCCTCCTCCTCTCTTGAAGAAGGGGCAGCCATCCTAGGCCTTGCTCTCCTGGCATGTAAAGGCTAAGGAGCAGGGGAGGAGGGCGGGTAGTTTGTGACACGTAAAAAGAGCCAAAGCCACTGGCCAGTGATCCAAGGCTGGGACACTGAGGCAAGGTCAGGCACAGTGCAACCTTTTAGAGGCTGTTGTATCTGCCTCAAGCAACTCAAACACAAAGCCAGAATATTCCTAGGAACCACACACCCACCCCCTCACCCGTCCCAAATGCAAGAGGTGGCTTTGAAAGGAACAATAGAGCACATAATGCATATGAATAAAGAGAATGTGTTGAGGTACAATATTACTTATACATGTTGTTTTAAATGTTATGGTCTGATTGATTGATTGGCGATCCCGCGAGTCGAGGATGATCTCTACCACGGATTTACATATGGGTCCGGAGATGACTCAGGAGTCCGATCCTGGAACCACAAATCCGCTCACAGTAGGTACAGACATTTTGTGACAGGCCAGCGGACTGCTGGGAGAAAGTTACTTCTTTTTCCTTCCTCCTCTTTCTCTTTTAAGCTTCGAGGGCAAAGCACTTCTCCTCGAAGCGGGCCACTGCCTGATGGAGGATATGATGTCACTGGGGTTGGTTGGTGGCTTGCTCTTCCCAGTTTGTGATGTCCATATCAGTTTTCTTAAGATACACTTTCAGTGTGTCTTTATAGCATTTCCTCTGACCACCACGGGATCTCTGACGATGGATGAGCTGAGAGTAGAGGACTTGTTTTGAGAGGTGAGAGTCTGGCATTCACACACAATGTCCAGTCCAGTGAAGTTGGTGCATGAGGATCATTGCTTCAATGCTGGTGACTTGGCTTCCGCAAGGATGCTGGCGTTAGTGCGGATCTTCCGGCGGCATCATTGGTGATACCTCTCCAAACTCTCAAGGTGCTGTCGATAGGTCACCCAGGTTTCACATTCATAGAGGAGCGTAGGAACAATAATTATCTTATAGACCTGGATCTTGGTGACCTGCCATAGGTTACGGTCCATGAAAACGCGTCAGAGAAATTTCCCAAAGGAAGAACTTGCGCACTGGATCCTGTGCTGGATCTCTCTGTCGATTTTTGCATTTTGAGAAAGTTGGCTACCCAGGTAGCAAAAGTGCTCAAATGTATCGAAAGTCTGACCCTTGATGGTGATTTGTGGTGGGTCATGTGCAAAGCCTGAAGCATGTTGATAGAGCACTTTAGACTTCCCAATATTGAGTGAGTCCTAGGCTTTGGTAAGCTTGTGCAAGAAAATACAGAATGGACTGAAGGTCATGCTCAGTGTGCATGAGGATAACACAATCATCAGCATATTGAAGATCAGTAATGGACGCCCTGAAGACTTTACACTTCGAGTGGAGACATTGAAGATTAAAGAGCTGCCCATCCATTCTATATTAAAGGTCAACTCCACTGGGGAGGTGATCTTTAACGAGGACCAAAATGACTGCTAAATAGATGGAAAACAGGGTTGGGGCAACAACACATCCTTGCTTAACCCCAGTTTTGATGACAAAAGATTCCATCTCAAGGCCATTACAGAGAACCGTGGCAGTCATCTGATCATGGAGAAGCCTTAGGACCTAATAAATTTTGGAGGGTAGACAAATCTGGCCAGCACCTTCCACAGGGCTTCTGTGACAAAGGCCTTTGCAAATCAATGAAAGCTATGTACAGGTCCTGATTTTGCTCACGATATTTGGATTCCTGGATTTGGCAGGCAATGAAGATTTTGTTGGTTGTCCTGCGGGATGGTCTAAAACCATACTGAGATTCCGGAAATATTTCCTCAGCAAGGAGAAGTAATTGGTTTAAGAGGATACAGGCAAGAATTTTCCCTGCTGTAGATAGCAAGGCAATGCCTCAATGGTTTCCACACTCCGACTATGTCAGAGACTATGGTCTACCATATTATCTTTGCTTACCCCAAGTATTTCCTTAGGGACAGCAATGGTTTTGAAATACGGGTCTTTTCCCCATTAGATATAAAACAGTTTCAGTTAAAAAAAAAAGAAAAAAACTTTACTAAAGCAGATTTTCCTATAACAATATTTCTACTGGTATGTTTATGTTCAGATATCCTCTATTTTCACATGTTACTCATAAGCTTTCCAGATTCTCCTTCGAGGATGAACATTTCCATGCTTGGTCACAGTTCAGGGAGAGTATATGTGTGGAAACTGTTAGAAAATGCCCTTCAGCCAATTTTGAGTTATCGGCGTATGAGACACAGACATATACCCCCTCATACAAACACACACTTTCAGCTGAAGTAATTTTTGCTCACCAATAACTCAAAATGTTTAGCATAAAAATAAAGCTACTCAGCAAGTCCTCCATGAGGAAAGTCTCGAAACTAAGTATGAGTAAGAATTTTAAAATGTTGTAAAACTCTTGTATCAGTTGACTTTGATAAAGGCAAACGAAACTACAGTTGATGGCAAAGGGAGAAAGTGCAAACAGGAGATATTTTGTTAAAATTCTACAACGAAATCCTGGTACTTCTTTAAAAAAAAAAAAAAAGAATGCAATGCTTTTTAATGGTGCCCTCTTGATTCACCTGAAACATGCACTATTTGCAGAAGGAAAATGGGGTTTTGGAACTGCCCAGAGACAGTTTTTCACTAACTACTGTGTAGTTGGGAAAGAAAATTTAACAGAATGTACCTCGATGATG
The DNA here is from genome assembly GCF_027887155.1 of Malaclemys terrapin pileata. Taxonomy (NCBI): domain Eukaryota; kingdom Metazoa; phylum Chordata; order Testudines; family Emydidae; genus Malaclemys; species Malaclemys terrapin. The sequence continues at coordinate 51,327,117 of NC_071509.1, read as the reverse complement.
CATAATTCATTATTTCTTTTTACTGTTTTGTCGAGCCATAATTATTAATAATTAATCCCAGTACCATTTTAATCCACAAACGGTTTGAAATTCTGGAGAGAAACCACTTGGACAACATTGTACGTTCTGTTCATTCCCTCTGAAGCACCTGGCATTGGCCACTGTCGGAAGACCGGATGCTGGGCTAGATGGACCATTAGTCTGACCCAGTATAGCCATTCTTATGTACAGTAAAATACCCAAACTAATAAATTACTGGACCAAAAAAATCCTTGATAGCATTTACTCCAGTGTAAACTTGGAGTTACTCCACTGACATCAATAGAAAAGCTCTAGATTCACACCAGCATAACTGAGATGAGCATTAGTCCCTACGCCGTTTAATCATTAATCTATTGGTTGAAGCTTAAAATGGGTATTGGCTATGGTCTTGGATCAACACATTACAAGGAGATACTGTTACAGCAGCTGGCGAATAAAATCAGTACAGGAGGTGAAAATCCACTTTTGAGAGTGTTTTGGTTGAGGAGCTCATCCTCCCACTTTCTCTATTTCAAAACCAAACACAATCATCCAAAGTGCTGAGATCCTACAATTTCACCCAAAAGGGCAATTAACAGAAGTCTGTTCTTAAAATTATTGCAGAAGATTCTAAAATAGAGTCAAGACACACTGACTGCTGGGCATGAATTGGCCTCCCACGAGTTACTAGAAACGGTGGGCCCCCAAGTAACTGCTGTACAATTCCACCACTGGGATTGATATAATGAAGCAGTTTTATCAGTTGAATAATTCACTGTTGACTTATAAGAGAGCGCATGAATAAAGCAAGGTCACCAGCTATTCATCTTCATTTCCTTTCTTTAGCTTTCATGCTCATTAGTTAGAATCTAAAGCCTCTCCTTTTCCTTTCAGATTTGTTTACAGAAACGGAGAGGCAATAAAACATTAGACTAGAAATACCAAAAAACATGCCTGCCAAAAGCACTCTCACACTAAAAACACACACCATCATAGTCATGAATCTGTTTAACTCTTGATTTCTGTCCAACAAGACAGTGGAAACATGGAAGATGTCAAGGCTCACCATGTCAAGAGACCTGGATTCTGTAGCACGTTTTTGCAAATGAAAGACTTTATGGAGAATGTTTTATTATTTTTGTAATGTAAATTTGTTTTGCACAGCTCTTTAGTATGAAGGACTACTAGCACAAGGTTGCACTAGGTCAGTGGTTCTCAAACTTTTCTAGTGGTGAGTCCTTTCACATAGCAAGCCTCTGAGTGCGTGTGACCCCCCCTTATAAATTAAAAACACTTTTAAAATATATTTAACACTATTATAAATACTGGAGGCAAAGCGGTTTTGGAGTAGAGGCTGACAGCTCACGACTCCCCATGTAATAACCTCACGACCCTCTGAGGGGTCCCGATCCCCAGTTTGAGAACCCCTGCACTAGGCTCAGCTATGCCAGAGTACCTTGTAGGTGCAGATTAGCCACTGGGCCAGGGGCCTGGGCAATTGGAGGGACCCAGAAAAATGGGTGCCCACACACACACACACACACACACACACCAGTGTTCCTCCCTGACCCCATTCCCCGGCAGAAGTGCTGTGCGGGCGGGGGAAGCCACCATGCTCCGACCCTATTTCCCTGGCAGAAGTACCAGGGGTGGGCAGAGGGGACTATGGCATCATCTATCTTCCCGATTTGGTGTTTGATAGGCTTTATCGCCTCCACTCGACTTTCCCATCATGTGGCACTCAGTGATTTCAGTGTCAGAGAGGATGTTCCCAGATGTTGCTTCAAAATTTGCCATCGATGAGTTGATGCAGAGAAAAATACATAGATGCTTTGAATTACATTAAAAAATTCAGCAGCCTCACTAGAAGCTGATGCTGTGTCACTGACCACTCATTCAATGAATGAGAACTGCATGGGACAAAAAAAGCTCGAGGGTTTAACTCTCGGATCCATGTCTGTACTTCTCAATTCTTTCCTCTTATGTTGGCATCATTATCGTAGCCCTGACCTCTCATGTCAGCTATCGCAATTCCCGTATCTTCCAGCTTTTTCAGAAGCACATTTGTCATACCAGCCCCTGTAGTATCATCAGTGTCAATGAATTCTAGAAAATGCTCTCTGACAGTCACCACTGCAGGGACATTTTCACTAGGTTCTGTTGTTGTTACAAAACACACCATTAAAGTCATTTGTTCCATATGGCTGATGTCAGGTATGCAGTCCAGAATAACAGAGTAATACCTTGCTAACTTCAGATCTGCCACAATCTTCTGTTTGACTTTTGTTGCCAGTAACTGTATGATCTCATTTTGAATGGTTTTTCCAAGGTAGTGGTGTGCAGGGGCGGGAAGCCGTGGGGGGCGGCCTGCAGGTTGCTATGAGGGCGGCAGTCAGGCGGCCTTCAGTGGCGGGCCTGCAGGAGATCCGCCGGTCCCACAGTTTCGGCAGCAATTCGGCGGCAGGTACGCAGGTCCCGCGGGACCGGCAGATCACCCACAGAAACGCCGCCGAATCCGCGTAACCGCAGACCGCCTGCAGACACGCCGCCAAAGGCCGCCTGACTGCCATGCATGGGGCGGCAAAAAACATAGAGCCACCCCTGGTGGTGTGTGTACATTTCTTGGGTGGTGACTTCTTAGATGCTCCTGGAGTACAGCATCAAACTCAGCCATCAGCTCCACAATTTTAAGGAAGTTTCCATTGTTCGGCACATACAGCTGATCTGAAGTGCCACACAGTGCTAGGTTTTGGGTATCAAGCACTCTCACAATGGCAATGAGCCTTTTCAGAATATGTTGCCAGTAAAGAGACTCTGATGCAACCTTCTTATGATGCTGATCATCTATGATGGCCTTTAACCTTAGTCTCATCTCAAACTCTTTCCACCTATGGAATGCTTTCTGGTGATTTGCTGCCTTCTCATGGCATGCCAGATTTCTAGCCAGATTTTTCCAGTCCTTTGTTCCTGTAGAACCCAATGTGGCTGCAACATTAGACTGGAAGAGTTTGCAACAAAAACAGTATGCAGCATTCTGGGTTTTTGAGTACATAAGCCATGGCCTCTCCACTTTGTCACCATTGGGGATTTCACGCCAATAATGTTTTGGATGGAAACTTCTATTTTCATTGTCTTTGGGGAACATGAAGTTTTTCACTTCCTTGTACTGCATGGGCCACAGCAAGTCCCTCAGGCTACTGCTCAAGTGGGTCCACAGTCCTGGATCATCTAGACTTAAGGAACTAAACTCAGCAGCAGCTGTTTCTTGCACTTGCACCACACTCTTCTCTGATCTACACTTTTCTTCAAGAATGTTCATGGTTATATCCATTTGAGATGGAGATATGGATGCTGCAGTAGCTGCCAGGTCACCTGCACTCTGACTAACTGGAAGATCAGGCATCTCCTCACCACTCACATCGTCACTGGGGCCGGAAGGCTCACCATCAACATTTGTGTCTATGTATCTCAGGAGAGCTCCTTCCTGCTTAGATAGAAAAGCTTCCTTTGCTTTCTTTCTTCTTCTGAATGCTGCCCCAGAGGGCGTTTTCTTCTTTCACTCATGACTGCGGTTCTGTGCCCGCTATAGTGGCTCTCAACACTCAGTTGAAGGGGAGAAATAAGCAGGCTCATAGCAGGGCCTGAGAGAGGGAAGATATCAGTGTCTTAAGGGCCTAACTGGCTCCTACTACTTCAGTTGACTGCCTGTTCTCCTCAAGTGGGTTCAGGGCAGGGCTGGCTCCAGGCACCAGCTTCTCAAGCAGGTGCTTGGGGCGGCCGCTCCGGAGAGGGGCGGCAGGTCCAGGTATTCGGCGGCAATTCGGCGGACGGTCCCTCACTCCACCTGGGAGTGAAGGACCTCCCGCTGAATTGACGGAGCAGATCATGATCGCTGCTTTTTTTAGATCGCGATCGCGGCTTTTTTTTTTTTGGTTTTGGCTGCTTGGGGCGGCCAAAACCCTGGAGCCAGCCCTGGTTCAGGGAAGCAGCAGGAAACAGGAAGCTCCCTGAGAAGCTCGTGTTAATCAGTCCAGGCTCCTGGGGGTGCTAGAGGGATACATAAGAGGCTCCTCCTCCTCTCTCCCTGCAGCTCCTGCTGCTTTCTGTTATTCCCTCTCACTTTTTCTCCTGCCTGCCTGTTATGTGTCTTGTGCCCTCCTTCCTCCGGCACAGCACTCCACCATCTCTGTGCCTCTAGAGCAGAGAAAATACATATGTACCAGCAGCAGACACAGTTTTCTACACTCTGGGTCCTAGTGGCGCCCCCCACCATCTGGCACCTGAGGTGGCCGCCTCAGTTCCCCTCATGGTAAGGCCAGCCCTGGATCATGCCACAAACAATCCAAGGAAAGATACAGCAAAGAGTTCCTTAAACCTTAAGAACAAGCTAGTCTTTCCTCCAGGGCCCGGGGTAGCTGCCACTTGCAGACCCCCCTTCCCTGCAGCAAGAACTCCCGCTGTGCTCTAACTGAAGAGCTCTCAGGACAGGTCTATCCCCCTATCCTATGTGCTCTTCCACTACCACCCCCAGCAGCTTGACTCTCTTTTAAACTCCTCCTCCAGCTGTCACAGGTGTGGTGGGGCAGAGCTCAGAACTGCTCCTTAACCGCTTCTATCCCAGTGTGGGGCTATTATACCCGGTCACACACACCTACACTCCCAGTCGTAGCATCTCTCCTCCCCACCCCAATACCAGTCACACCAGACTCCTTGTTGCAATCTACTCCTTTCTTCCCCTGTGCTCCATTTTTTAATCCCCTCTGCATTTGAGCCAGATGACTTCCTCCTCCAGGCTGTCTGGGTTCTAGCAGAGGGTCCCTGAGAATACAGGAGAGGCAGGCTGTTTTATCAGTTCTCTATGCCCAGCCCCACCCCAGCCCAGAGCAACTGGTAGCAACAATTCAGGGAAAGTCTGTGTTCATTCCTGTAGCATGCTCAGTTGCTCTTAGGGATAAGGCATGTGTACTCTGTCAACACTAGGAGCAGGGAGGGGATGATGGAATCTTCAGAGATTTTTAGCACCAGCAAGCCTATCCTGAGCATGAACAAACTGCCGTTTTTCAGAGGCTTATTACTTTGCCAAATTTGGGTGGATTTTCATGATGTCAAGGTGCTAAAGCTGCCAACCCTGCCAGATTTCCACTTCCTGGTCCAAAGCATTTGAGGGCTAGAGCTTTTCAAAGAAAAGATCTCCATTTTTTAAGATGGGCAAAACAAGATTGTCCCTAGCCTCATTCTTGGAAATGGTTGGACCGTTCTAGCTGAAGTTTCCCAAAAATAATTCAGCCTGAGGCAGGTACCTGGCATGGAAAATTTCAGCCCAAACAGTTAAAGGTTGGCAAAATCATAAGCAACTATAATGGAAAGTGTCGGGCAACCTGAACAATGCTACCAGCCCTACCTATAACATGAATAAAAATCCAAGGCAGAAATCCTTGCACAATATCTCCAACTATCTAAACATTCTCCAATAAGAACAGATATGACAATAAGCTGCATCAAAAACCAGATACAACATTAAAGGCCATATTTCATTTTTGATTATATGTGTAGCATTCCTATTGAAGTCACATACAAGGAAATTTATAATTTGACTCTAACACTGGATGATTAAATAGTGGAGTATTGTAGCCTATGATCCCCATGCTCTCCCTCATCTTCTACAGCACAGTCAACAACAAAATCATTGGGAAAAATGTGAACCGGATATTACAAAAGGAGAAGGTAGCTATGTAGTTTTCTCCTTTCCCCCTCCTATAGATGCTTCTAGATATTATGTAAAGACAAAGACTTCATAGGGATCCATGAGAAAATGGAAGAAACAGGTAGAGGGGAGAAAACTGCAGCATGAACTATTTACATCAGGGGTGTCAAAGACTGCAATTGCTGGTCAGGAGCCAATTGCTCTACAAGGGTTAGGAACAAGGTTCCTAGTAAATCGCCAGCTTTTCCAGCAGTTTCTGGCCCCAGCCTTTGCCTACCCCAGGGCAAAGGAAGCAAGTACAGAATGCAGCCCAGTTAATCCATGTGGTTTTAAGTACAGTATTTTTATGCAGGCAAGGAACGTATGGTCCCAAGTAATAAGGATAAATGCTGCAGTCTGTATTTATCTGGGAAAGTTATATCCTATTGTCTGTAAAATGTTGTTAATTTTAGACCAATGGCAAAAGTCCTCACACATCTGCTGCAGTTTTGCTGCTGTCCAACAGATGTTGCACTAGTGAGTTTTCATTTGTCACATGTGGTAGAATCCCCAGGTCTGGCATTACATATTCACATTTCTTGGATATAAACAAACCTACTTCCCCCCCAATCTCGCTCTCTTTTCTTTGCTTTCTTCTGCTATCTTTCAGACTGGAAGGAAGCTGAATAAGAGATGTTTGTTTTGGGGAAAGAAGAAAAGAGCAAGGAAGACTACTCAGGAATTTAAAAAAGGACCACGCAGGTTTTAACAAAGGGCTACTTTAAAGAAAGTTTGTGACTTATGGTTCTCTACAAAGGTCATTTCTTCAGAAAACAAAGTTGATGTAAACAGCTGGAGACCGTAATTCGGAACACTGAGAAAGCAAGATGAATAAAACTTCCTGTTTTCCTCTCCTACACCAGCCCACGGGGGGGTGGCCTGCAAGGACCCTTTCCAACCCAGATGTTGGATTCCCAAAGGCTCTTTTTTTTTAAGCTGCATATCAATTATTCTTTTCATGGTGTGTTTGGACTTAGATTCAATTACAGCCTGCTAGAGGCCTGCTGACATAGCAGGTCAATGATAAACAAGGCTGTAAAGGTTATAAATGCAAGCACTTGGTATCAGCAGCACTTATTCTCCAAGGCCAATATGCAGCATATCTTTCAACTCTACACCTCATTACCAAGGAGCTTCCTCCTTTCAGTTTTACTTTTATCCTTCAATGAGCTGCTGTTATGCCACTCCAGCGTTCTAATCTACTGACATGAAAAACGTTGATTCATGAAACAGAGACTATGAAAATAGGTTATGGAAATCAACTTAGCATCTTTTCCAGTTTCTCCTCTGCTATTATTTTGAGTGCCCAACTTCATATACCTTAAAGTTGCCATGATTTCAGAGATTAGGTGATCAACGCCTTCTGAAAGTCAGGCCCATATAAGGTGTCTCCAATTGGGCACCCAAAAATTGAGGCATGAGAAATCACTAGGGTTTTGTTGTTGTTTTAAACATTGACCTTAGATCATTGCTGCTGCACATTTAAAAGCAAGTGTTCAATAAAATTACACTCAACAGCTCTCAGAAGACTGCTTAAAAAAAAAGGTGACAAAGTCTTCTCCAGCAATCCTTGGATTAAAATGGGACACGTCAGTATCTGGAGGTGAACTAGTCCCACTCTGCCACTGACTCACTGTGATCTTGGGAAAGTCACTTAACCTCTCCGTGCCTCATTTGCTCTGAGAAATGAAAATGCTAATACTTTTGTAAAGTATGTTGAGATCCTTGGATGAAAACTTACTCTGTCATAAGCATAGTGGGTGATCCTAAGCCTCTGTGCAGGAGCATAACTGCAAGATGGGGCTCATACTACTCAAGGTAAGGATTTCAAATACTCAGATCAGCTACTTCAAAACATTTTAGTCAACTCATCTATTTAAAGGCCTACGTTTGATATTTGGGCTCTCTCCAGTTACACGATGAGTCAACATTCCACATGATGTTGATCCTTTCATTCAACCATTTGTTCTGGCTCACAATTTTCATTCACCTTCTTCAAGAGCACATTTGACTGCAGTTCCCATTGCAGATAAGCTGCCAGGAGTTGTCAGTTATGTGCCAACATAATCATTTTCCAACTGAAAAAAGTATTTTAAGAATAAAGCCCTAATGTGCATTATTTACGGTAATATTTACTAAGCCAGAGTGGAATGGCAAGAGTGACAGTGCCGCTCCTGATACATTTGAGGCCTCCTCTACACCAAGGCAAATCTCAAAAGTCATTCATTGCAGTCTCCTTTTTAGGCATTATCTTACTAGTGAAAGGGTCGGCTACCTCTGATTGCAGCTACTCTTCTCTGAATCCCAATTGTATCTGCATCCACAGCAGGCAGAAATCATCAAGGGGCCACTACTCCTCCCCTGGAAAACAGTGGCAAAGCTCCGATACATTTCAGCATGCTCCAACATGGGAAATCTTTGGGCCAGCTCCCCAGCTGGTGTGGTTTAGCATTATGCTCCACTAAAGCCAATGGACTTCCCCAATTACATCAGCTGAAGATCTGACTTTTGTCTGTTTTCTCCTAAAAAAGGGAAAAGGAAGAACCATCATTTGATTTAAAGTTTTATGACTGACTTCTCTAGTACTTCTCCCCCCACGAACCCCCAAAATGGAGAAACATTTACCAGATAGCAGGTTCCTCCTCTCACAATATGTTAATTGGCTACATCTGTGTCTGGGGTTTTTGACTCAAATTGGACCCCCTAAAACTTTTCTTTAGCTTTCGACTTATCCTCTTCCCCCCCACCAAAAAAACCCCCACCACATGCTCCCTGCTGTTTGCTTACTGGTGTCGCTGCTTTTATTAACAATTCATAATAATAATTAGCACTCACATTGCACTTTACCACGCTTTACAACAAGAAATGTTAAAGTGGAGGTATTGGTTGCTCATTCTAGATGTTCATAGTGCGTGAAATCTTGAACTGGAGACAGGGAGTGTACTTTTTTACAGTATTACATGCAACGTGCATGCCACATGATCCAGTGACACATTTCCACTTTCCTTGAAACAAAAGTGAGAAAAGACCATACTCGCTTAGGAACACTGAATCCGATGCAGAAGGTAGGAGTTATTTTTTTCATTACAATAAAAGGCTGCTTTCAATAACAGTAGGTCTTCTGTTACCTCCCAGTGTGACTCAGGGATGTTATTCTGTATTGGCTAATTGGTAATACAGGCACAGATTACAACCTCTAGTTGTTTTATTTCCCCATAGGTGTAATGATGTAGCACCCTGCTCTGTTAGCATAAAATACTTTTTGAAACAGAGTTAGTATTAGGCATACCTATTGAGACAATGAGCTGATGAGGCAGCAACCTAAGGATTCAGTAGAGGGATAGACTGTAATATACCTAATTATTTCACTTGGTTCATTTTCAAATATTTGGTATGTTGCATTAAGTTTGCTCAATTGATTTTGTTGGTAAAGTAACACCAAGTTACTGGCCAGCACCATATTGGTTTGGTAGCCAAGATCTCCAAAGAAATAGAGGAAAGGAAGCGGATTTCTCCATCACTTGGATTTTACATTCCTTAATACATAAAGCTTGTCATTTTTCTGCCACATGTTTATGAGTCACTGGTGACGTGTCATTGTGAGTGCCTCCCTGTGACGTTCCAATCTGAACAAACTACAAGATCAGTGTGTACACACTGTATTAAAAAGTCAGACTATGGACAAAGCAAAATCATAATGTAACTTTGCAAGGTAACATTTTAAAAACAGGTTCAATTTTTCATATCTTTTCAAAAAGCAACTCAGGTACCAAGCAGGATCAGGCTTTTCTAATTAGGGCCAAGGGGCTTATAAAGAGATAAAAGCTACTAAAAGAGAAAATGCGAATGAACTAAAGCATAGGATTTCTATGGGCCTGTCATATGCACCATCTTTATAGCCTGATTCAAAACTCACTGAGATAAATGAAAAGATTCCTGTTGATTCAGGCTTTGGATTATTAAGCCCTGTGTGCCTGTACTGGATGCAAAGATAATTCTGTGTTAGTGACAAAGGTATTTCTGCAACGAGTAGAGGATTGGATGGAAATTACAGCTGAATGGGAGGAGGGGCAGAATGCAGCAATAATTTCAAAAAGTAACAGGCTTTCAGATTAAAAAAGTTACAGGTGGAGCCTACAGGAGTTAGGCACTCCGCTATGGGTGCCTATGGGATTTGGGTACCTAATTCTCTTTAGGCTGTCTTGAAAATCCCAGCCAAGATAAAGTATAGACAGGAACACAGGCAAAAAGAAATGGTTACTTACTGTAAATGTGGTTCTTCGAGATGTGATGCTGGCATGTATTCTGCTTAGGTGTGTGTGCACCAAGCGTGCTGGAGCTGGAGCATTTTGCCTAGCAGTACCCTTAGGGGCGCAGCACTCACGCCTCGTGGCCGTAGCCCCTCCCCTGGCTATAGGAGGCCGTGCTGCCCCAACCCCACTCAGTTCCTTCACATGGAACACCTATGAAACGAGACTCCGATGCAGTGGGGAGAGAGGGTGGGTCATGGAATACACGTCTGCATCACATCCCAAAGAACCATTGTTACCGTAAGTAACCATTTCTTCTTCAAGTAGATGCAGCTGTGTATTCCACTTAGGTGACTCACAAGCAGTACCCACCCCAGGAGGCTCGAAGTCTACAAGGATTGCAGGACCACCCTTCCCAAACTTGCATCTGCCCTGGAAGATGCAGTAATAACACAATGGTTCATAAATGTAAGTATGGACAACCATGTAGCAGCCCTGCAAATGTCCAACATGGAAATGTCACTGAGGAATGCTATTGACATTGCTTGCCCACTCGTCAAAGAGCTCAAATCCTCTGAGAGGGTATAGCCGTAGGTCTCAGAGGGCATGTCTACACTTACCGGGGATTGATGCTGCAGCAATTGATGCACTGGGGGTCGATTTAGCAGGTTTAGTCTAGTGAAGACCCACTAAAATTGACTGCAGATTGCTCTCGTCGATTCCAGTACTCCACTGGAACGAGAAGCATAAGGTAAGTCGATGGGAGAGTCGACCATCGACCCAGCGCGGTGTAGACACCACAATAAGTTGACCTAAGTTACATCAACTCCAGCTACATTATTCACATAGCTGGAGTTGCACAACTTAGGTCGACTTGCCTTGTCTACAATACAGGGGTCTCATACAGTCTTGATGCAGGATTTTATCCATTTAGAGATGGTCTGTGAAGAGACCCTTCATGTGATCTGCATATGACACAAACTGGTGAGGTGATGCAAAAATGGTTTAGTCCTATCCAGATAGAAGGCTAGACATTGCCTGACATTTAATGTATGGAGATGTTGCTCCTCAAAGGACAAATGCAGCTTAGGAAAGATTTAGACAAAGATTTTGTGTGGTCATAAAGTCAACTTGTCTTCGGAGAATTGTGTATAAAGAGGGTCTGCCATCAGAGCCCACAACTTACATACTCTCCTTGTGGATGTTATCGCTACCAGGAATGCAGTTTTCTGACAAAAGAGCATAAAGGTACAAAATGCTAGGGGCTTGAACAGAGAACCCATCAGCTCCGCTAAGACCATGTTAAGGTCCCACAAAGGAAAATTGGATCTCAGACTGAGGGATGTAGGTGAAGAAATCCTTTGAAAAACCTAACTACCATGGGATTGGAGAAGACTGGTCTTAAACATATTCAGAATTTCTTGAGATTAACCTTCTCCATGGGGTATAAGAAAGAAAGAAAGAAAGAAAGAAAGAAAGAAAGAAAGAAAGAAAGAAAGAAAGTGGGGCCTTCCATTGGGGCCCCACTATATTTGGTGGTTTCCATAATGTTTTCTGGATCTTCCAAGAAATCAAGTCAGATTTGTTTTGTCAACAAACTTTCCCTCTTATTCGTGAAAGAAATAACTACTTCCCAATTCAATTAGAGATAGCTTGGACCTGGATTCAGCCTGAGGCATAAACTTCTCCAAAAGGAAGGTGTCATGGCCCATTATGAAGAATCTATATCTAAATTCAGAGGTGAATACAGTGTTCCAGTTTGTACCCCTCTCTATTTTTAAACAGAGTTTCACCTTGACTGAAAGGTCTCAGGGTACTGAGTGATCACTTCAGCTTTTGTAAAATAATTGTTTTAATAATACATTTTCACACTGCTCAACTAGCTCTGCTTAAATGTTAGGAAATGTGCTGTCTCTGAGTCATACCCTGTGAGGCGATTCAGACAGACTTGGCAATTACTACTACCCAAGATGATTTTTGCAATTTTTTTAAAGTTTGGGAAAAGCTGCAGTAGAATAGACTTGGCTTTGCAGATCATAATTGGCTGAAAAAATATCACAATATGGATATTATTAACTACAGTACTTAGTAATTGGTCAAGTATTTTGGCTGACACTTAAAATCAAAACTTGACCATTCATGTTTGTTTGTTGTTGTTTTTAAGCTTCCATGGAACTTTTTGCATGTGTTAATCCTGGTGTCCAAGTGAAATTCTAGCTAGGTATTTATTATATTCTTTTTACCTAAAATTCCCCCATAGTTTCAAATGGATAAAATATTCTTCACTTTCTATTCTAAGCTTTTGCCTAGTGTCGCTATATTCTCTTAATAACACTCTGTTCCTCCCCAGCAATGACTGCATATCAATGATGAGCTCAGTGACAGATAAAATGAGTTCTGTACACAGTTTGTAATAGGTTGCTGAATGATTTGTGATCTTTTGATTAAAAAAAAGAGCTATGCAAATATCATTATGATAATTAGATGGCTAGACATATTGAATTTGGGAAGAATAGAACTGAACTTAAAGCATGTTGAAAAATTAATTGTTCCATCATTTACTAATTTATCTTTATAAAAAATGTATTCAATACTCCTCGCTTCGGTTTCTAGACATCATCAAACTAAGCACATGGATGTTACCCACAATGTGCAAGAAAGATCATTAACCACCTCCAACTGCCAGCAAACAAAATCCACTAAACTGCTTATTCGACCATCAGACAAATGCCTGACTAAACCGTTACGTCTTTCAATGAACCATGACAGCACCTTCAAAGTCAGGTTTTGTTTTCTTCAATTCAATAAGACTTTATTGGCAGGTATCTGTTCCATGACCATGCACAGGATCAAAGACCAGACCAGATGCCTGGGGCGTAGAACACAACAGATTGGGAGGGGGGGAAAGAAGAGGGGGGAGTGCAAGTAGAAGACAAATATGAGTAATGAGAATAGACTCTTGCAGATGTCAAGTTTCCACCTACCCCTCTTTCCCTGAAAATATGAACAAAGGGTTTAATGAATTCTAATGAGTAATTTACCTGCCTAGTCATATAAACTGTGGTAGTATCATCTAGCTCAAGATACATAATGCTAAAAGTGTCCCATTCAAGGCTCAGTTCTGCATCCCTTACTCACATGACTAGTCCTGTTGAAATACAAGAATGGGATGACTCACATAATAAAGGACTGCAGGATCAAGCCCACAGTTATTTTACTTTCATCTATAATTGGAGATTTTAGAATCAATGATACTTTGTGAAATGGCTTTTTGTTACACTTAAAATAAAAATAAACATGCCTAGATAATTTATCCAAAGATTAAAAAAAAACTAATTTGGTAAATTCAGGTAAGTATGGTAACAATTTAGCTCATGTTGTAAGTTTAGCATGACAGATGGACCCAAAACTGGAACTCTGGATCTAAACACTCCTTTGAATACTGAGGAAGCTTGCACATAACTCAGGATCTGAACCTTATGGTTTTGGCCTAGATAGATAATGCATATATGAGTAGGTATCAACAAACAAAGTTCAATGCTGTGTTGATTTAAATTTTGTAAATTATTAAATAGATTCAGGAGCAAATTTTGCTCTCAGTTACATGGGTGTAAATCTGAAGTAAATGCATAAAAATTAAGAAAGCTACTCAACATTTATAGTGGTGTAATGAAGCAGATTTTGCCTTGCAATTTTTTGTCAAACAGTTTATTAAGTTCTACACAGATAAAATACAATACATAAAACATTAGGCCAGGTCTACACTAAAAAGTTAGGTGGGCCCAGCTATGTCTGTCAAACTGTCCTCAAGAGCATGAACACCAACCTCAGGGAAGACAGGTAAGAAGCAGGGCACAAACCCCAAATTGGATGTGAGTTCTATACTTAGATTTCACCAATCAACCATCATTTGTAAACTAACCATAGAGTCACAGACAGTCCCTTTGGGTACTCCAATTTATCTTGCCATCTAGGCAAGCTTGCCTTTGTGGTAGATGATCCCTTATGCCAAAAATCACAATAATATTCAGGTTAATCCCAGTCCCAAAGAGCCAATGAGTTGCCCCATGTCAATTGCCCTTAGAGCTCACATCAAAGACAACTCTTGTAGCCAATACTATAATAAATTATATACAGATTTATTAATAGGAAGACAAAATGAGAGTTATTTACACAGTTAAAGCAGGTAAACATACACGCAGATGAGTTCCACTCTTAAGTTTCTAAAGCTAATAGCAGCTTCTATAAGAAGCAAGCTCAATATGTCCCTGAGGGCTAACCCAGGCTAAAGGCTGAGGATTTCTTGCTAATACCTAGAAAACTTTGCACTTGAGAGTCCATGCTGCATAGAGATATATAGTATCAGGGGGTAGCCGTGTTAGTCTGTATCTACAAAAACAACAAGGAGTCTGGTGGCACCTTAAAGACTAACAGATTTACTTGGGCATAAGCTTTCGTGGGTAAAAACCTCACTTCTTCAGATGCATAGAGTGAAAGTTACAGATGCAGGCATTATATACTGACACATGGAGAGCAGGGAGTTACTTCGCAAGTGGAGAACCAGTGTTGACAGGGCCAATTCAATCAGGGTGGAGGTAGTCCACTCCCAATAATAGATGAGGAGGTGTCAATTCCAGGAGAGGAAAAGCTGCTTCTGTAATGAGCCAGCCACTCCCAGTCCCTATTCAAGCCCAGATTAATGGTGTTAAATTTGCAAATGAATTTTAGTTCTGCTGTTTCTCTTTGAAGTCTGTTTCTGAAGTTTTTTTGTTCAATGATAGTGACTTTTAAATCTGTAATAGAATGACCAGGGAGATTGAAGTGTTCACTTACTGGCTTTTGTATGTTACCATTCCTGATGTCCGATTTGTGTCCATTTATTCTTTTGTGGAGGGACTGTTCGGTTTGGCCAATGTACATGACAGAGGGGCATTGCTGGCACATGATGGCATATATAACATTAGTGGATGTGCAGGTGAATGAGCCCTTGATGGTGTGGCTGATGTGGTTGGGTCCTCTGATGGTGTCGCCAGATTAGATATGGGGACAAAGTAGGCAACGAGGTTTGCTACAGTGATTGGTTCCTGGGTTGGTGTTTCTGTGGTGTGGTGTGTAGTTGCTGGTGAGTATTTGCTTCAGGTTGGGGGGTTGTCTGTAAGCGAGGACTGGCCTGCCTCCCAAGGTCTGTGAGAGTGAGGGATCATTTTCCAGGATAGGTTGTAGATCGTGGATAATGCGCTGGAGAGGTTTTAGCTGGGGGCTGTATGTGATGGCCAGTGGTGTTCTGTTATTGTCCTTGTTGGGCCTCTCCTGTAGTAGGTGATTTCTGGGTACCCATCTTGCTCTGTCAATCTGTTTCCTCACTTCCCCAGGTGGGTATTGTAGTTTTAAGAATGCTTGATAAAGATCTTGTAGGTGTTTGTCTCTGTCTGAGGGGTTGGAGCAAATTCGGTTGTATCTTAGGGCTTGGCTGTAGACAATGGATCGTGTGATGTGTCTTGGATGGAAGCTGGAGGCATGTAGGTACGTAGAGTGGTCAGTAGGTTTCCAGTATAGGGTGGTGTTTATGTGACCATCGCTTATTTGCACGGTAGTGTCCAGGAAGTGGATCTCTTGTGTGGACTGGTCCAGGCTGAGGTTGATGGTGGGGTGGAAATTATTGAAGTCCAGGTGGAATTCTTCAAGGGCCTCCTTTCCGTGGGTCCATATGATGAAGATGTCATCAATGTAGCACAAGTAGAGGAGGGGCTCTAGGGGACGAGAGCTGAGGAAGCATTGTTCTAAGTCAGCCATAAAAATGTTGGCATACTGTGGGGCCATGCGGGTACCCCTAGCAGTGCCACTGACTTGAAGATATAAGTTGTCCCCAAATCTGAAGTGGTTGTGGGTGAGAACAAAGTCACAAAGCTCAGCCACCAGGCGTGCTGTGGCCTCATCAGGGATACTGTTCCTGACAGCTTGTAGTCCATCCTCATGTGGACTATTGGTGAAAAGTGCTTCTACATCCATGATGGCCAGGATGGTGTTTTCAGGAAGAACACCAATGCATTGTAGTTTCCTCAGGAAGTTGGTAGTGTCTCAAAGATAGCTGGGAGTGCTGGTAGCGTAGGGTCTGAGGAGAGAGTCCAAATAGCCAGATATTATCCTGCTGTAAGAGTGCCAATGCCTGAGATGATGGGGCGTCCAGGGTTTCCGGGTTTATGGATCTTGGGTAGCAGATAGAATACCCCTGTCAGGGTTCTGGGGGTGTGTCCATGTAGATTTGTTCCCGTACTGTAGCTGGGAATTTCTTGAGCAGATGGTGTAGTTTCTTTTGGTATTCCTCAGTGGGATCAGAGGATAGAGGCCTGTAGAATGTGGTCTTGGAGAGTTGCCTGGCAGCCTCCTGTTCATAATCCGACCTGTTCATTATGACTACAGCACCTCCTCTGTCAGCCGCTTTGATGATAATGTCAGAGTTGTTTCTGAGGCTGTGGATGGCATTGCATTCCGTACAGCTGAGGTTATGGGACAAGTGATGTTGTTTGTCCACAATTTCAGCCTGTGCACATCTGCGGAAGCACTCTATGTAGAGGTCCAGTCTATTATTTCGACCGTCAGGAGGAGTCCACGCAGAGTTCTTCTTCTTGTAGTGTTGGTAGGAGGGTTCCTGTGGGTCAGTGCACTGTTCAGTGGTGCGTTGAAAATATTCCTTGAGTCGGAGACGACGAAAGTAGGCTTCC
Organism: Malaclemys terrapin pileata; assembly: GCF_027887155.1. NCBI lineage: Eukaryota > Metazoa > Chordata > Testudines > Emydidae > Malaclemys > Malaclemys terrapin. Next base: position 51,310,381 of record NC_071509.1, on the reverse strand, counting down.
AGATCACCGCAGAACTGTATCCTGTTCGTGGGGATGGTGGGACAGAAAGAGAGTCCCCGAGATAGGACAGACTCTTCTGCTGGGCTAAGTGTGTGGTTGGAAAGACTGAGATATAGTTTGAAGATTAAACTATAGAGATATATAGTTTCTCCTTGTCAGGGATTTTTATCCCCTTTCCCCATTCTCAGAGCTGTCAGTTCCCTGCTGGAAGCTGTTGCTCCCCATTTGTTCGTTTTGTTCACCTATCAAGCTAATATGTAAATGGAGCTTCATTGTCTCTGCCTGACAACTGGGCTGCTCAGAGAAGCAAATACATATTCCTCTGTCTATTAAGACCTGTTTACCAACTCCCCCAACATGCCTGGTATAAATACACTTTAGTCATAATTCCAGCATATATCCATAACTTTTAATACACACCATATACATCATGCAAGAATATTAGTGATCAGTGAGTTATTAGTCTTCCAATGATACATTACATGACACCTAATAGATATAATTTTTAACAGTGAATTAGGTACACTGAACTGGTCACAAAACTCATTACCTGATACCAGTGAGCCCCTTGCTTTCTGGCATTTGGATGTTCTTAGAATCATAGGATTGTCCAGTCAGATTATTCTTTTTTCTTATGACTGTCAGTGAGGATGTGATAGTTGTGGGTGGTGGTGTGTTTGTTGTGAAAGAATTCTTTGAGGCAGAGTCAATGGCAGAATTCTTATAGTTCTCCAAGTGTTAGCATGATATCAGGTGCTCAGGTGGAGCAGAAGTTCAGTCCTTTGGAGAGTACAGACATTTCAGATCTGGTTAGGGGTAGTCTTGATAGGTTGATGATGTTAGGATGTCTTGTAGTGTCCATGTGGTAAGTCATGGTGTCTTGATTTCTCCCAGGAGCGATGTTCTGTTGGTTGAGGAGTTGCTGTAGTTGGTTCCATTTTTTTTTTTGTGTTGGATGGCTGAATCAGGGTTTTTTGATAATTGTTTTGGGTTTCTTGCCCGATCTCCCAGTAAGTTCCCTGATTTTTTTCCCTTTCCAATGTCTGGGAGCATCTGATTATTTCTTCTTTGAGGTGGTCTCTTCTGGAGCATGTGAGGTGCAGGAGATGGTTCTCATGTTTTCTGAGGTCCTTCTGCAGAACAGTTCAGCATATTTGGAGTTGTATGTAGTCGTCAGAGGATTATAGATATTGAGTCCTCTGGAGAGGTTTTGTTTCTTGCATTTTCTCAGGAAGTAGATGTCACTGTTCAATCTGGCTTCTCTCCTCTTCATGTTGTGAAGTTTCCATTGTAAACCACAAAATTCCATATCTTCCATAGTTGTTTTCAGTGTTGTTGTAGCCATGTCGGTCCCAAGATATGAGAGAAACAAGACAGGTGAGGTTATAACTTTTATTGGGCTAACTTCTGTGGTGCAAGGTACAAGCTTTTGAGCTTCACAGAGCTCTTCTTCAGGTCTAGGAAAGGAAATCAGAGTGTCAGAGCAAAATACAAGTTGGGGCAGACTGTTAAGCATTAGACATGAATTATGTAGTACAGTCCAAGTTCTATCCATGTTACAATTTGTCTCACTGAAAGCGATGTGATGAAAAAACAAGGGAGATGTCATGCTAGGAGTCTACTACAGGCCACCTAACCAGGTGGAAGAGGTGGATGAGGCTTTTTTCAAGCAACTAACAAAATCATCCAAAGCCCAAGATTTGGTGGTGATGGGGGACTTCAACTATCCGGATATATGTTGGGAAAATAACACAACCGGGCACAGACTATCCAACAAATTCTTGGACTGCATTGGAGACAACTTTTTATTTCAGAAGGTTGAAAAAGCTACTAGGGGGGAAGCTGTTCTAGACTTGATTTTAACAAATAGGGAGGAACTCGTTGAGAATGTGAAAGTAGAAGGCAGCCTGGGTGAAAGTGATCATGAAATCATAGAGTTTGCAATTCTAAGGAAGGGTAGAAGGGAGAACAGCAAAATAAAGACAATGGATTTCAGGAAGGCAGATTTTGGGAAGCTCAGAGAGCTGATGGGTAAGGTCCCATGGGAATCAAGACTGAGGGGAAAAACAACTGAGGAGAGTTGGCAGTTTTTCAAAGGGACGCTATTAAGGGCCCAAAAGCAAGCTATTCCGCTGGTTAGGAAAGATAGAAAATGTGGCAAAAGACCACCTTGGCTTAACCACGAGATCTTGCACGATCTAAAAAATAAAAAGGAGTCATATAAAAAATGGAAACTAGGACAGATTACAAAGGATGAATATAGGCAAACAACACAGGAATGCAGGGGCAAGATTAGAAAGGCAAAGGCACAAAATGAGCTCAAACTAGCTACGGGAATAAAAGGAAACAAGAAGACTTTTTATCAATACATTAGAAGCAAGAGGAAGACCAAAGACAGGGTAGGCCCACTGCTTAGTGAAGAGGGAGAAACAGTAACAGGAAACTTGGAAATGGCAGAGATGCTTAATGACTTCTTTGTTTCGGTCTTCACCGAGAAGTCTGAAGGAATGCCTAACATAGTGAATGCTAATGGGAAGGGGGTAGGTTTAGCGGATAAAATAAAAAAAGAACAAGTTAAAAATCACTTAGAAAAGTTAGATGCCTGCAAGTCACCCGGGCCTGATGAAATGCATCCTAGAATACTCAAGGAGCTAAGAGAGGAGGTATCTGAGCCTCTAGCTATTATCTTTGGAAAGTCATGGGAGACAGGAGAGATTCCAGAAGACTGGAAAAGGGCAAATATAGTGCCCATCTATAAAAAGGGAAATAAAAACAACCCAGGTAACTACAGACCAGTTAGTTTAACTTCTGTGCCAGGGAAGATAATGGAGCAAGTAATTAAGGAAATCATCTGCAAACACTTGGAAGGTGGTAAGGTGATAGGGAACAGCCAGCATGGATTTGTGAAGAACAAATCATGTCAAACCAATCTGATAGCTTTCTTTGATAGGATAACGAGCCTTGTGGATAAGGGTGAAGCGGTGGATGTGGTATACCTAGACTTTAGTAAGGCATTTGATACGGTCTCGCATGATATTCTTATCGATAAACTAGGCAAATACAAATTAGATGGGGCTACTATAAGGTGGGTGCATAACTGGCTGGATAACCGTACTCAGAGAGTTGTTATTAATGGTTCCCAATCCTGCTGGAAAGGCGTAACGAGTGGGGTTCCGCAGGGGTCTGTTTTGGGACCGGCTCTGTTCAATATCTTCATCAACGACTTAGATATTGGCATAGAAAGTACGCTTATTAAGTTTGCGGATGATACCAAACTGGGAGGGATTGCAACTACTTTGGAGGACAGGGTCATAATTCAAAATGATCTGGACAAATTGGAGAAATGGGCTGAGTTAAACAGGATGAAGTTTAACAAAGACAAATGCAAAGTGCTCCACTTAGGAAGGAAAAATCAATTTCACACATACAGAATGGGAAAAGACTGTCTAGGAAGGAGTACGGCAGAAAGGGATCTAGGGGTTATAGTGGACCACAAGCTAAATATGAGTCAACAGTGTGATGCTGTTGCAAAAAAAGCAAACATGATTCTGGGATGCATTAACAGGTGTGTTGTGAGCAAGACACGAGAAGTCCTTCTTCCGCTCTACTCTGCTCTGGTTAGGCCTCAGCTGGAGTATTGTGTCCAGTTCTGGGCGCTGCATTTTAAAAAAGATGTGGAGAAATTGGAAAGGGTCCAAAGAAGAGCAACAAGAATGATTAAAGGTCTTGAGAACATGACCTATGAAGGAAGGCTGAAAGAACTGGGTTTGTTTAGTTTGGAAAAGAGAAGACTGAGAGGGGACATGATAGCAGTTTTCAGGTATCTAATAGGGTGTCATAAGGAGGAGGGAGAGAACTTGTTCACCTTAGCCTCTAAGGATAGAACCAGAAACAATGGGTTTAAACTGCAGCAAGGGAGGTCTAGGTTGGACATTAGGAAAAAGTTCCTAACTGTCAGGGTGGTTAAACACTGGAATAAATTGCCTAGGGAGGTTGTGGAATCTCCGTCTCTGGAGATATTTAAGAGTAGGTTAGATAAATGTCTATCAGGGATGCTCTAGACAGTATTTGGTCCTGCCATGCGGGCAGGGGACTGGACTCGATGACCTCTCGAGGTCCCTTCCAGTCCTATAATCTATGAATCTATGAATCTATGAATCTATGAATTGTGAGAGTTACACAAGCAGAATTTGGCTTTCCATCTACCTTACTACATATCATAAAAAATATTCTCTTTAGTATTTGAAGATTTCTTTTGCCATTTATGTCATTTAAAGGGGGGTGGGTGGGTGTTTGTTGCTAGGCTTGTGGAAAGAATAAAACAGTAAAGTTTTGATGTCATATTTGTATTTCTATTTCCACTAATAGCTATAGCAGTCAGAGTTCTTATCTTGCTTAAATCAGGGATTAGGAGTTAATGAATTCCCTTTCCCCCGTATTCCATATACTGAAACATTTTACAGAAGAAAATCCTGACATAGTATGTATGTGCATGAGTTTGAGCTCACAGGGGGTTGAGCTGGGACAACTAGAATCAGTTTTTTCTAGTAAGAAACCCATTTCTATTACTGCCATGCAGCATAAATTCATACTGCACAGTTGAGCATGTGCTAATCCTATAATTACTTCTTAATCCCCATCTACACTGGGGTGGGGGGGTACCACACACCTCAGAAAATTGTACTTTGCCCTTGATTTATTCCATTACTGTTCACGGCTTCTTCCAGCTGGGAGATGGCTGGCTGTTAAGTTTGATCTCAGTAGGAGTGAGATATGCTATGCTTTCTAAAACAGGCATTGTCAATCATTTCAATCAAGCCGATATTTTTAGCTGCTTAAAGACTTTGGATGTTACATTTTCTGGGTTTCAATCTTGTTTCCTGCATCTTATCCTGTAAATGACTGCACATTTTAATAGTATTCTAGACACATAAAATATTTACAATTTGTGTACATCAAATACACAAAAGAATGAGCTTCAATTAAACATTTAGACCAGGTCTACACTACATACTTACTTCAATACAACTACGTCACTCAGGTGTGTGAAAAATCCACACACCTGAGCAATGTCGTTATACCGACTATAACCCTCTGTGTAGACAGCACTATGTCAGTGGAAGAGCTTCTCCTTCCAACATCATCTCCATGAGAGGCAGTAGCTAAGTAACTAAGCCAACAGGAGATTTCTCTTCCACTGGCTTAGAGCATCTTCATCAAAGCACTGCAGCTGCGCCAATGCAGCATTTGTAGTATAGACCTAGGGTGACCAGACGTCCCGATTTTATCGGGACTGTCCCGATATTTCCTTGTTTGTCCCGTGTCCCGACCGACGTGCGGTCGGGACACCGGACAAACAAGGAAATGCCCCGGAGCCTGGAGCCTGGAAGTGCTCGCGCCCCCCCCCCTGACTCCGCCCCTCCTCCCCCATTGGCTCCCTCCCCGAATCCCCGCCTCTTCCCCGGGCTCACCATTCCCCCTCCCTCCGCAAGCGCTGGAGGGAGGCCCGGGAGACGCAGGGGGAGCGTGGGGCCGGGGTGAGTAAGAGTCCGGCCTGGCCCCGAGCAGTCAGGACTCAGTCGGGCGGTAGGGAGAGGAGGGGGGCGGCCCGCGGGGCCAGGCGGCGGCTGTTGTTGTCCCCCCGGGCAGCGGGACTCGGGAGCAGCCGCTGCTGCAGCTCCCACTGCCGCGGGGGAGGAAGCGGCCATGGCGCTCCGTGGCTGCGGCACCTCCGAACCCCCCGAGCCGGGGCCTGCTGCAGGGACCCAGCAGCGCGCACGCTGGGCCCAGCCCCTGGCCAGTCGCGTCTGGGCTGCTGCCCAGCTGGTGAAATCCTGCGGCAGCCCCGGGGCGGAGGCATCGGCCGCCCAGCCCCGTTCGTTCCCCTGCGGGACGGGGGGGCTGGGGCCCGCTGCCCCCACTCCGGGGCCGCCGCGGGATTGCACCAGCTGGGCAGCAGCCCAGACGCTGGCCAGGGGCTGGGCCCAGCGTGGGCGCTGCTGGGTCCCCGCAGCAGGCCCCGGCTCGGGAGGTTCGGGGGCGCCAGAGCCGCAGCCGCCAAGCGCCATGGCCGTTTCCTCCCCCGCGGCAGTGGGAGCTGCAGCAGCGGCTGCTCCCGAGTCCCGCTGCCCGGGGGTGAGAACAGCCGCTGCCTGGCCCCGCGGGCCGCCCCCTCCTCTCCCAACCACCCAACTGAGTCCTGCTCGCGGCCAGGCCGGACTGTTACTCACCCCGGCCCCACGCTTCCCCTGCGTCTCCCGGGCCTCCCTCCAGCGCTTGCGGAGGAAGGGTTTTTTTTTTGGCCACGCCCCCCGCCACGCCCCACCCCCCCCGCGTCACTCCCTCCTCCCCCCGCGTCCCGATATTTGCCTTGGGTGATCTGGTCACCCTATATAGACCTGCCTTCAGATATTTAAGCCTGTAGGGAGAGAGGAAAAGAAGAGGTAGGATGGAATCTGAAAGGTTACCTACTGCCGTCAGCACACCTCTGTACTCCTCAAAGGGGATAATTTGCACCTTAATGTAGAAGAATATCTGAAGACTGTAGCACCACCTATAAAGGAAGAGCAAAGCTTTGAGGTGGCTGCAAACTAATCTACATGTGCAAATCTGTAGCAAAAAGGAAACTGACAACTATGTATTGACATGTTTTTGTAAAAAAAGGGAACTAAACTGTACAACCAGACATGTTTCAAAACAAGGATCATGACTAACCAAAACAAGTTACCCTACACTGAAAAAATTGCATTGAGAAAGAATGGGGAATTTCAGTTGAATCAGCAATTTTTTTCCAACATAAAGTAGAATAAAATCTTGTTTTACAGTTAATATTTTTAAAGGATTGTGAGTAAATCTTAGAGGAGAATAATGTCATATTGGCTTAGATCTAATACCACCTTGTGGAATCCACCTCACCTACACTGGAAATTATGAGACACTGTAGAATGATTGGTATTTGGCATGATTATATTTTTATTTGTTGAATACAAAATATCTGCTGCACTGACCGTACAGAACATGAAGTAGACAAGGTCCCTAAACCAAGGAATTTACTGTGGAAGAAGACAAAATAGATAACACCACATAAAAGTTCTGGGCAATAAGAGTAGGGAATCATTACTTTACCATGCAGGATTTATTTTATTTTTAACATAAATAGCAGCACTTTTGGAGATGTTGGATTAGCACTGTAACTGTAAGAAGTACAGTTTAAAGAAGTAGTTGCAAGAGAAGCAATGAAGGCACTCCAAGGTCATGGAACAGAATGGAATAAGGCAGGAAGCCGAGCAGACGAATACAAAACAAAAGGAGGGATTAGTTAAGAGCTGTCAGTGGAACAAAGGGAATGCAGAAGGGAGTAGGAAGTGATGAGAGTAGAGATGTGGGTTGAAAAAGAGTGGTGCACAGGCTTGCAGGTGAAAACAAGGATCCTAAACTTGAGGTAGAATGCAAACAGAAGCCATGGAAGAGATTGAAGAAGAGGAATGACACTGGTAGAGAAATAGGTGAGGAAGATGACCTTGGTAGATGCATAGTCGATGGAGTGTCAAGCATGCCATAGCAAATTACAATTTACAATATTCAAAGCAAGAGAGGATTAGAGCAGACAGACAGACATTTTGGTGATAGGCATGTCGTGGAACAGGTGGAATTTAGAAATGTTAGAAAGGATGAACTAATAACGTTTGGCAACAGCCTGCATGTAGGGGAGAGGGAGAGAAAGGTACCGAATACAACCTGAGATAGTGAGTATAAGCAACAAGGAGAGTATGGTGGAATTTTCATGAGAGGAGTGAAAATATGGAGCTCAATTTTTATCCTATCAGTCTTTGAGATGAGATATCCAGGAGGACATGCCAGAGACAAGTTCAACTGGAAATGCGTGGATGCATGACAAAGGGAAAGAGTAGTACAGTTAGCATAAAAGCTGTATTTATCAAGCCGATTCTTGGTCTTTTTATATAAGACAGCACTCGACCAGGGCAACAGATTCCTCAAGCAGAGGACAAGAAGTTTCATATTCTTTATCTTTCAGAAGTTAGAAACAGTCCTTAAATTTTCCTTCACACTAGAGGAAAGCGGTAACTCACTCATTGTGAAACTAAAATTCAAAAAGTTTGGCCCTCAGACTCGCCTCTTGGCACACGCACACACACAAAAGCAAAGCCGATGGATTAAAAAAAACCCAAACAAGCAAAATCCTCACAGGTCAATCTGGGTTTTATGTGTTTCAGTCCACAGCTAATGGCCTTTTCATAGAACCCTTTCCAGAATTCCCAATAGGCTTTTTAACCCAGATACCTTTAACATGAAAGCCGAGGAACCTTGAACACTCAATATATGCCTGCTTTACCAGCTCTGGAACATATCACCTTAAAAAGTCCAAAACATGTCAGCAAATGCACACATATCAAAACAAGATTTCCAGCATACATCAGGTCCTTCTTGACAACTTTGGTAATGATTGTAGGTCTTTCCCCAAAGTTCTAGGATTGCTATACAAATGCCTGAAAATCTGTTTCAGTCTCTCTCGAAGTGAGCCCATTTTTGGTTGGTCCCATTATCACAACAGAAGGCATTCACACCCAGAAGATAACATAGATAAAAGGAAGCAGATGCTTGTGGGAAGAAATGAAAAGGCTGGCAAAATTGGCATCACTGGCAGAGCAGAAGGACAGGGGGAGCAGAAATCTGAAAGGAGACTATTCTTTTGGTTTCTGATAATGTATCACCTGCACTTCCCTTTGCAAAAATGAAGTGTCTTAATCTTCCATTACTAACTGTACTGACTTGCTAGTCATTAATTTCCCATCTGTCTGGCTTCGAAAAGTGCCAGCTTTTTAGTCAGCTGGAACGAATATTCATTTATAGCTTGTTGGATGGATCAGATGAAAGTTTTTTGGTTTTGTTTTGTGAAATGCACTGCATTTCTCAATGCTATTGCCTTTCAAATGTGCACAGTGGACTTTTAAAAGTACACAGGGCAAGTGTGGAGAGTGTGACTACAGCTCTTGCCAGAGAAGGGAACTGCAGACCATATGTAAATTTCAGATTCCCACCAAGGTCTGTTTCCTGGTGGAATTGTTAACAGCTGTTCTACACCTGTGCACCTCCCTGCCTGCTACTCTTAAGGAAAGCCTCTGTAGTACAACTCACATTCAGAAAATAATGGTTAAATTTAAAAAAGTTTTAAAAGACAAAAATAAATTTGTTCCAACTTGCACAGCAAAATCCTTGCCTTAGGTATCATTATATCAAAGCTTGCTAACACAGCACTCTTCACGTTGCTGCTTTACACAACACTAATGAGACTTTGTGAAAGGCTGGCTGTTAATTGGACAGTTGGGACTTGATGTGGCCACGGGTTAAGCCATCTTCTTCTGACCCATTCCACAGTGCAGGGCCCCAGGTGTAGCATACATTGGCTGGAGGGGAATTGGACTAATAGCCCTCACTCTGCCTGGGGGCCTGTAGCTGCATAAGAACATAAGAATGGCCATACTGGCTCAGACCAAAGGTCCATCCAGCCCAGCATCCTGTCTGCTGACAGTGGCCAATGCCAGGTGCCCCAGAGAGAGTGAACCTAACAGGTAATGATCAAGTGATCTCTCTCCTGCCATCCATATCCACCCTCTGACAAACAGAAGCTAGGGACACCATTCCTTACCCATCCTGGCTAATAGCCATTAATGGACTTAACCTCCATGAATTTATCTAGTTCTCTTTTAAACCCTGTTATAGTCCTAGCCTTCACAAGCTCCTCAGGCAAGGAGTTCCACAGGTTGACTGTGCGCTGTGTGAAGAACTTTGTGAAGAAGAACCAATACAGCCTGAAATGCGATTGAGTTTGCGAATGCGATTGAGTTTATATAGAAACACACACACACACACACACACACACACACAGAGTGATGATATACAAGAAAGAAAAGAAGATGGCTTTCAAAGATCGCACAATAAAGGGGGCCCATCACACTCTCAAGCTTACGGAGTCTCCAAATTGGGCCCCAAATGGGTCTGGTTCTGTTATTACTCTGTTGCATTGTAAAATTGCACCATCAAGACATCTTTGAGATCTATGATTTAGATCTGAGATCTATGGAAGGAAGCACTATGAGTGATGCATATTATTACTGCTTAGGCCAAAATGAATTTTGCAAAGAAGTTCAAGGTCAGCCGAGAGTAGCCAGGACTCAGGGGGAGGAATTTTTATTTTAGTGTGTCAAAGTTATAATATATATTATCAAGGATATTTTAGTATTGTACAAAGAATGCAGTCACATATATAACCCTTCTTCTCAAGGTGTCCCTTTGGTAATCAACGTGCCAGGATTAGGAGTGGCTGCCATGAAGTTTTCCCTTTAAAATCTATTGTATGTATTTTTAGGGTGTCACCCCAATAGCCATCCCAGGCAGCTGAACAGAACCATGTACGCTAATTAAAATTCAGATAGAGATGTTCAAATGGACGAGATAGTGGACTGTGCACTTCAACTCTCCCAGGTTCAGCAGCTTTTTGCTTTTGTCACCAGGCTGTCATTGAAACTGGTACCCTCTCTCCACCATCCACAGGCAATCCTTTCACTGCTTCTACAAAAACAGAAGGCAAGAAATGAAGATCTGTAACCTACAGTGCTCTGCTTTCAACTGAAGTTGGTTAAAACAAGATTGACTTGCTTTTCAATAAAGTAATATCACTGGTTTACTTTTCAAATGGGAAATTCAACAGGGAGGAAGTAAAAAGTTCTGAAAATCCAGCAATATAATTTCAAACAAAGCGTAATAACATTGATTAATGTCGTAGGCAAGTTGCAAATTATTCTAGACTCACTGACACCAAGGAGAGCTTTCTAGGATGTATAAACTGGCCTTCCCAATTTTACCAGCAAGTCCAACATTTAAAAATAGGCCAAAGGGAAGTCCAGATAACTGAGGCCAAACTCATCACTGGCATAACTCCACTGAATCCATTGGGGCTACTCCATGGCTGAATTTGGCACACCAGACTATTTATGGTAAACCATGTGTTGTATTGGAGAGTTTGGGCAGATTTTCCTTTGGATGAGAAGAAATGGAATCAAAACAAAATAAAAAGACACCCTGGTGTCTACCCCTGCCAACTGAGATGAACCAGAACATGCTTTTTGGTCTCTTTTTCAACATTCCTCGTCTTTATCATCTGTGCTAGCTGCTTGCATCAAAGTGTTTACAAGTGCTAAATTCTAGCTGCAGTTCACTTTTGGATTATATAGTGAAACTTTTTTATTATATTTTAACATCATTGCAGAGATCGGCACCTATTCTGTGTACATATTTTTAAGGTTTTATTTACTGTAAATTTCCTGCTCTGTTTTATTGATGCCTGTGATTTTTCACACACTTTTTTTTTTTTAAGACATGTAAAATTTGTAGGAGCTTGAGTACTACATGTCTGAACTGCATTTTAAAATTCATATAAAAAGATCCTGTATTTTTTATGGGTTTACTGTCACATTTATGATTTCAAACTCCAATGTATCCAATCCAACATGGTGGGAGTTTTGCTTGTTTTTTCTCTCCGCCTCCTCTTCTGAGCACTTTCAAAATTCAAAATCCAAATCCAGCTCCCACTGAACAGAAATGCCATCCACCTGCATCAATGGGTGAGGGAACTTGATGGGGCCAGCAGTGAAAGAGGGACAGTCCCAGTAGCAACAGAGGGAGGCACTCACCAAGGGACGATAAGTAGCTCCTCCAGCTGGGAGTCTCTGGCATCCATTGGCCAGCTGGGGGAGAAGGGTGCTGATTCGCCAGCACTCCCCAGCTCTCAGGATTTAGCCCCGCGTTGGGGCCATGTGGAGCTGCTTTCTGCTCCATTCCACCAGCCCACCCTCCGCACCCGAACTAGGAGCAGGAACTTGGACTGACAGATGCTTCAGGTCTAGCCAATCACCTCTTTAGGGAGTCAGAGAGGAATTTTTTCTCCCATGGGCCAATTCGCAGAGGACCAGGGAGGGTTTTTTTGCTTTCCTAGCAGCACCTGCAAGCCACAGTGGGCTGAGTAGAAACAAGCTTAGTACCTAATTGAGGTACTGTGGCCAGTGGGGTTAAGAGAATAAAATGAATAGTTCCCAGAGGTAAAAGATATAGGGATTTTGGTGTTGGGTCTTGGTCTCGTAGAGTGAGATCTTGTGGTCCTGGTGGGCAGAGTCCCCAGCCTCCTGCACCCTCCGTCCCCCTTGCAGGGAAGAGGATGTTAGAACTAAGAGAGCCAAGTCCTGGGGGGTAGATGGAGGAGAGCCTACCCCGCTTTATGGGTTATATGGTAAGGAGCCCTGTAACCCCCACACTGGAACCAATTAAATGCCCAGTACAGGGTAAAGTTTAATAAAAGTTGTGGCCTGCCACTTAATCCTGTGCATGTGTCTGACCTCATTTTGCCACTGCGTCCACATCAAATTTTCCCACAAAGTTCATCAGGAGATTAAGTTTTATAAAGAGCCTGTTCCAATTTGTCTCTGCTTCAAGGTGAACTAAAGTTGTATTGGCCTAATTTTAAATCTTATAAAATTATATACTATTATGTGTATTTGCAATTTTCAATGAAGTAGCTAAAAATATTTCTTCCTTGAGAGAGAACCAGAGCTTTTCTACAAGAACTGAGAAGAGCAATTGCTCAGCCATTCCCCACCTCATGTTGAGAAATGGGATTTAGAAATTTCAAGTCACTGAAATGGTGGGATCGAATAGAAGGAGTTGAGCAAGTCAAGATTCCTGATAGAGGCAGAAAATCCATTTCTCTGAAACTTTTCATTTTGGTTGTTAAAGTGCTCCTCAGATCCAATGATTGGGGGGGAGGGGAATAAAAAAATCAGGCAGGACCCAGGACGGGGAGGGGGTGAAGTGAGCAGCTCTCCTTTTCCCAGCCACTATTCAACACGTAGACATGATAAGACCTATTTATTTTGAATTTAAGCATTAAAAATGCCAGGTATATTCTAATCACTTATATCCTGTGACAAAGAATGGCAAACCCTTACCAATGTTTCTGAAGTGCCTTAGCTATACTAAAAAATGAACAACAAACAAACTGCCTTAACAGTCCATTGACATATTGTAGGCATAGGAAATGGAGCTCAGTCTTTAAATACTTGAGAACAGAAGGTGATTTTTAACATTGTCATAAGGGCATTTCTTCCTCCCCCCGCCCATCTTTTCTTTAGATTCCTTTAAAGCTACTTTTATATGAGCAAAAAACATTCAAAATCCCACCCTCATGGAGACTCCATCCACTTTCTTCTACATAATGATGCTATCACTTAGGCTGCAGTCTTCAGACTTTAAGCAGAAGATACTATTAGTGATGTCCTACCAGTGGCCCAAGGGACACTTGTAGCCCTCAAGGGTGGCTGTGCTAAGGAAGTTTGCACTTACTTACAATTGGAAAACATGCTCCCCGAGCTGTGCCCTGCAATAATCAGCCCTCTCAGCACTGCCACCCTGTCTAACTCCCATAGCTTCCCCTGCAGTCTCAGAATCAGATCTGATGAGAAGTGGGAGTGCTTTCGGCGGCTGCTGCCTCCCTCCTTCAGCAGCTGCTCAGCAGCTCCCCCACAGACTACCTGCTGGATCACAGGGAGAGCAGTTCTAATTGTTCTTTCCCTGCTTACCTATCAGGCTGCAGAAGCCCCAGGGATAGTAGAATAGAAGCCTCAGGGTACTCTATTCACTACTGGAGCACCTCATCTGGCTATGTCTGGGGATTAGCTCTACCCATGTGACACCCCTTCCCGTGGTTACTCACTCAGTCTCTCTCGGTCTCACTCTCTTGGGACTCAACGGCTCCCACTTCATAGCTTGGCCCTCTAGCCAGGTCACTATAGTTTTTCCCTTCCAGGGGGAGTAAATGTATCAAAATCTCTCCGGATCCACTGTCCCAAGCTGTTTTCCCTTAATGGAGTTACTTCCCCAGTGGCTGGTAGGGAAACCCAGGCCCGCCCTCTACACTGGGTTCCAGCCCAGGGACCCTAAAACAAGCAGTCAAGAACTGCACAGTCCTAAACCTTACTGCTGTGTCCCCGGGCTACTTCCTACCTTGCCTTCTCTCACCCTGAGACTGGAGACTGAAGCCTCTCTCTCTCTCTCTCTCTGCCTGCAGCCCTCTATAATTCTAGCTACTGGGCTCTATGCAGGCCCCTCCTGTTCTTCTCCCCTGAGCTCCATCTCTAATTAGTCCTCCTTGCCCCTCGGCTCCTCCTCCAGGTGCAGCCTAGGCAGTTAATTGACCCACCTAGCCACCTTAACCCCTTTCAGGCCCTGTGTGAGGTGGACTCACCACAACAGAAACCCAGAGCCACACACTCTAAAGGGAGCAATGCTTACAGTCCAAGGAGCCTATAAAAATACACAAGAAAACAGTAAAATCACTGCATGTGGGAGGTCCTCCATGAATGGCTTTATTTAAACTAATGAGGGGTAAAAAACGGACAATAGAAACTGTACAATGGCTAGATAAACAATGCCATTACTAAAAAAAAGCCTATAATCCAAACTTCCCATATCCTATACTATAGCTAACTCCCAACATGAAAATGAATGCCGAGTACCCAGAGGCAAAATCCTCAGTTTGAAGTATACAAATGTTGGCTTGGTGGCTTGTAAATAGTGGTGACTATTGCCAAGGGTAATGGGTTCCAGTGACAGGGTAATGGGACAGAGTTCCTTTAAGAAATACTGAGTCTCTGTTTCCAAATGCGTGAGAGATATTGCAACCCCGTGTAGTAATCTGGGGCCCATTGTATTAATTTTATGAATAAGTTGTGTATGATTGTGTTCTACCCATGGGGTAGATGTTACCCTGAGCTCCTCTAGGAACTAAAAACAGTGGAGGGTGATTATCCTGAGATTGTAAATATCTCCAGAGACGTTCCACCTCCTGAGGTGGTTTGAATATACTAGTTCAGTCTGGGTTTTCCAAAGAATAGGAAACAAAGAAGGCTTTTGGTATAAAAAGATGAGTTTGAACTGACTCAGCCTTCTTTTTGATCTAGCAAATGTCTGTGAAATTTTGTCTGAGGGGCCCCAGTCTTGCTGAGGGGTTGGACAGACTTTTCACTACTAGAGCCCTCAAAATAGTAATGGGTAATTCCTGGTGTCTTTAAGTCTGCTTATTGGTTTTATTATGTTTTTCTCTGTAAATGCTTTTGCCTTAAGAATAAATGTGCTTGCTTAAAGTTGTGTGGTAACTGATAACTGCTGGCAGTATGCTGTTGCAGAAAAAGTGGTCATTACATAGACTGGCTTGCTGTAGATATCACAGTGTGCAGCATGGAACAATGTGGCCTAAAACCCCTGGTCAGAAGGGAGCTGGAAAAGAGAGTCCCTGCCCAGAGACAGGTGATGACTGGAGACCGGAGACCTCACTGGGCACTCCTGGGGTGGACCACAGAGGTGCAGGTGCAATTACGTTGAAACTGTGACAAAGTGCCCAAGGGGATTTGAACTATACAATTCCAATCCCCATGCTCTAGAAAAAATGAGTTTTTGCCTCGTGTTCTTATAACATACACATTCACCTGTAGCACAAAATGGGGTTATAAACTGGGGACAATATTGAAATGTTTTTGTTCATTCTGCTGTTTTAATTTCTCCATATCATTTTAGAAACCACACTTTTTTGCTTCAGCACAGATTGTAAAATGTCGACCAACCTTCTTTTCAGACAATTTTGCAACAATATTTTTACCATGTAATTATATTCGTTTTAAATATTGTCCCGGTAGTCCAGTTTTAGAGCTAGAGGTGATAATTTAGGGCCAGTTTCCCCAGTTTTAGCTAGGAAATGAATACTACTGGTTGTTTAAGTGTAAATAAATAAGAACAGCCTTCTCTGTCATTGTTCAGCATTTTTGACAGTCAGACATGAGAAATGAATTAAAATGACCTAATGAGGTCAGTTTACTGGCTTAATTTTTCCAAAATTTTACAGATAACTCCCTGCAGCTGTATGTAAGGAACCTTTCTGCTGGGAATCGATGTCTTCTGGGGTTTTGTGTTTTGGAATAGCATGTGTTCTGGGACCTCATCAACTGTCTATTGATCTCCATTTCGTGCTTAAAACAAAACCATATGGCAAACCAAGATAAGGGAATCCTTTAAAAAAAAGTGATGCTGAAAACTGTCAGGGAATCCAGTTATGAACTTAAAAAAAAAAAAAAGAGAGAGAGAGAGAGAGAGAGAGGTGGCAGCAGACCTGAGTGCCCAAGCACTAGAGTTAAGAAGTTTTGTAAATTAAGGCAGGAGAACTGTGCAAAAAGCTGAATTTTCATTCCAACAGGAGACAAATAGAGCTATAATGAGCAGTCTGGCATTAATTCCAACTCAGGTGAACAAGGCCCATGGGCTCACAAGCACAGTGCAGGCCCAAAGCTCCATTCATCCACAGATTGCTTCAGCTAGGTGCCGCTGACATTATCACTCAGCACTCTGGTCTGGTCTCGATCTCAAGCAGCCTGTTAAAATTTCTACAAAGGGGCATCAATCAGTTTGGAGGAAGCACTGCAGAAGCAGAGGAGCATTTCTGTGAACTGGGTCTCCAAATGGGATGCAGTGGAGAGAGGGAGAAGGCAGAGTATAAAGTTAAGATACATTAATTACTCAAACTTGCTACAGGGACAGAGGAGACCAGAGGTGAAGATGCTTCCCAGAGTATAAAACCTGACAAACTAGTGCAACTAGATACTAGCACAGTTGAGTGAAATATATCACTGGATTGAGGGTTTAAAAACATGGTCACACAGAAAGCACTTGTGGGAACTGTGAAATGGGAATTATTAAGTAAATATACCAGAGATGAGGAGTGCAAACTACAGAAGCAAGAGCCACTGCAGAAGCATGCTCCACCCTGTGCCCCGTGCCACACATAGTGCTTCAGGGCAAGAGTACTTGGACTATAACCACTAAATCACCCTCTTCCCCCAGATAACCACTCACTCTCAGGGCTGTAACATAGCCCATAACAATGGATAACATATTCCTGCAAAGCCTGCAAGAATTCACTTGTCGTAATATACAGAGGAGTTAAGCCAAAAAAAAAAAAAGGATGTGTGTTTCATCTTACATTCTCATCTCTATGGCTATGCCGAAGAAAAACAAACACACTCACAGAGACATCTTTGTTGGAACACATTCATGGTGTATTACCACCAGTGAACTATGCAGGCCTTGCAGAAATACGTGATCTTCAGGAAATGACCTTCCGCGCCAGCCTAAGACCAGTTCTGTATGTACCAACATGCACAGACAGACAGTGCTGTACAGCCCCTCTACTAGCCTATGATAAGGGCAGCTCCTATGTGGGGATTCAGTGGTATAGATGGCCTTTTGTTGTGTGATCTTACAGGAGGGCTAAGAAAACAAAAAGTTCCTCACTTCTTTTTTTTGCTCTCTCCCCCCAACCCTAAGAAGCTAGGGTGACACTGTGATTACTTCTGGAAAAATCAGAATCTTGGACTACATTACAACTAACAACACTACTGCCATGCTCTTCCCTTTGAATGCAGACTTTTGTTTTTAAATCAGACTCTGTGCCTTTTGCAATCACAGCAGAACTTGTAGTTCTCCAATATCTGCAGGGGTTATCTAGAGTTTCACATAAACACAGGACTTGCTACTGGCAGCATTATTTTCATAGTCCAATTTTGCTTTTCTTTTCTTTTCTTTTTTTTCAAAAAAGGCTGTCATCTTTTTAATTTTCGTCTTTAGAGAGGATGGGAAACAGGCTTATGGGTTTTGGCTTTTGCAGTGTTTCCTCATTTTTCCATATTTACATTTGAATCAAAATTGCACACAGTAAAGACTTTGTATTCAGCAGCTGGTGGCTATAACTGTACCAAGGTCTGATCCTTCTAGAAATAAGAGTAAGCCCATTGCCAAAGTGGGCACGAACGTGTTTTGTGAGCAGCACCATTCACTTCATGGTACAGCAGATGTACTATTGCCACATGCGAAAGGTTACTTTGTTAGTCTTTCCTCCAGAGATCTAGTTGTGGGGCAGCAACTCTACCAGTGGCAAATCTCAGAGTTACTTTTGGGCATCAAATCTCAGGATGCCTGTTCCCAGAAAAGCAACTTCATGCAACTCAAGTCAAATGTTACAATTGCTGTGCCTTATTCACCTACTGACTGAATCTGATGAAATAATGGACACCAGTTTAAATTTCTAGACATTTGCAGCCCCGATAGTCCAATATCAGTTTCTTGACAGTTTTTAACTGGCTTGTTTTGGTTACCTGTGTTTTCAGAGACTTGGGTTCTTTGTCTTAGGTTGGAGAAAGACACACAGAGTGTGGTTCTAATCTGGAAAGTGACCATGTAAAAATGGAACCTTATTACTTAACAGAACTGTTCCCTGCAACATCCAGATTCAGATCTGTCTGACTTTAGTGACCAAAATAAGCGTTTACTGCATTTTACTTCAATTAGCCTTGCAGAGCTAACTCAGGTAAGATAGTGGGAGCTGGAATCCGTTGCTCTTTGTGCATCTTCGATAGAACCACTTATCAAGTTCTAATCAGCATCATCTGTTCAAACTCACAGAAGGCCCAGGGGACTCTCAGAGGGCATCATTTTGCCTGTGGAACCTTTGTTATTGGTAATAATACACAAGATAGAAAAGAATCCAGTTTCACATTCAAGTTAGTTCTGCACATTTGTGAGCTAGAAAAAAAAGACGTGCTCTGTTTACATGTAAACAGAGCACATTTCACATAAAGTTGTTGAGAGGCAACCATGGAAGCCCACAATTCCCCATTTACTGAGCACTTTTCAGAGCAAAACCACGTACAGTTACTCATCAGTGGAGCTCTGATCTGGATTAGGGTCTCAGAGCATTGTGACTATAACAGAAAACTCATAGAAAGAAACATCGAGCTGCCTTGGAGCAAAGGAAGACCAGGTGCACCAAGCTGTCTGCTACCCAGAACAGTTTTGATATTTGGGGCTTAATGGTATGGCAGAAGAAAAGAAAACCTCACAAGCATGGAATTAGATTTCAAACATTTTTCTGAGCCACAGCCTGAACTAGCATAAATGGGAGCAAATCCATCCAAGTCAATAAAACTGCTCTCATTTACACGAGGCTTGAATTGGATCATTTTTCATGAGTGTTAGGAGTGACTGTTGCCATATTAGGGATCTGCAGGGCTAACAAGCACTACAGGCTTTCACTGGAAAGACCAAGGAGGCTATTTTGTGCAAAACAAAAAACTACTGGTGGTTCAGATATGTATACATTATTCACACTACCTAAACTCTGGCAGAAGGCTTTTGAGATGAAATGCTTTACTTTTGTCTAAGAATAGTCACAAATATAAAAATAAAATTCAGGACTATTTTTTAAATTTTGAAGTTTTCCATTTTATCAGGTTTGAAATGGCACATTTTTAAAAATAGCAAAATACTTGTTTAAAAGCTTTTAAAAAAATTTCTCCCTCCCCTTTTTCCTCACTGAGTGCACAAAAATGAATAATGTCCAAGGTTGGATATTTCCCCCCATGTTTTCCTTTTTCTTACCCTTCCCTCCTTTTCCTCTAACTTCTCAAAAATTTTCCAACTTTGGCAGCATGAAAGAGTGTCAAAAGGAAAAATGACACTGTAATTCTGTGACCCTCTAACTTTTAAAGATTTCTTCAATTTTTGAAAAGTTACATTCCATCTCTATAATGGCCAATCCAGTGCAGGATGTTTTAGTTTTGTATTCTATTTTATCCACATGACTGAGGGGGGGTTGGACTCAATTTTATCAACACCACAAAGTTTGGTGCTGAAGGATTTTTTTTTTTATTATTATTTTGGGAGGGAGGGAGGAGAGACGGTGGTGTTCTGGCTTTGGTCCATCTCTACTTTGCACATACCAAAATGGATGAGCCACCAAAATTAAAGTAATTCTTATTTTAACACATCTTAATAAATCACCACATATGCTGGTATGGGTTTAAATCTGTAAGCATCAGTCACATGTAATATGACATATCTGATCTCAGTCATTTTGCTGCCCATGTGACTGGTGGCTCTGTATATTTGATGGTTCTTAACTAGAGAGGCCCAGGTTTTTTTACTCATACACTGAGTGACAAACCCCTGTGTTCTCACTTTTAAGATAACATCCACATGAATAAGGCAATGGAAAAGGTTCATCAGGAACAAAAAAAGATAAATACTCTGCATTGTCACGGCTTAGCAATCTGCTTCTCATGATGTACTAAATACTGATTTAGAAGATAAATTAGTAGATGGGATAGTTTCAGTATTAAAAGGCTAGAGGTGTGAGACCAGGCATGACTGCTTTCCTTCTTCAAGAGGTGTAGAAACAGAACAGGCCACAACTGCCCTGACTGATATTATTAACATGTTGTGTCTAGGAATTTGGAAGTATTCAGAAACCCTACAAGTGCACCCAGAGAGGGATTAAAATCCTGTTCTGAATCAAATAGCCATAAAGGGCACATGAAAATGATACAATGTACATAAATGGAGAAGAGCCATAAAAATCTATATTACTTTTAAAAGGCTCTCAATATATACTGTACTTTGTACCATGCTCACTGCTATTGCTTGTGATGAGACCCCCTCACTATCCCTGTCCCATTCTCTGATGTTTAATCACCAGTATGTGAAACATGTATAAAGCCAACAGCAAGTACCACCTGAATGTAACAGTGTCAATGTGGGGTCATAAATGGCACTCCGAGTGTTGTCACAAAAGACAGTGACTCATCTACAGATTAGTTTAATCTGAACCACCTGTAGAACCCTATACTATAAATCCACAGAACTGTAATCACCACCCACAATATCGTGCTTTCAATAAATCCATATTCAAAGTGTACAACCCCCAGTCTGATTGCAACTTGCCTCCATCTCATTCTCTTCCAGTTTGAATCACATCACCACACTGCAACTGAAATTAAAATCATATGGCTCATTTTCAGATCATTTCTTTTTTAATGGATCAGTGTAAAAGTACTTTCTTAAGCTATCTCACACATTTTCTCAATTTAGCAAAACTTTGAATGTGCTTTTGGATAAGTTTGACAATTCTCATAGGCTCTGATAGTATGAGCACACTATTCCCTCCTCCCTCAGGCCCCTAATATCAAGAATAGATAAAGTGTTATTTTTGCACATTTAAAAACTTGGCTAAAGCATTGATTCCAGGGTTATGATGCCTTTTTGATAATAAAATGCTGTCCTAGTTCCTCACATTTTATGGAAGATCTTGAGGTACATTTTCTGTACATGATGATCCCATGTTTGAAAATTAACTTTTATAAAGCTCCTTCTCTAAATATATTGTAGCAAAAATTAATTAAGAATTTCTCACAAAATGTTCCATAACTGTGACAGAGAGAAGTCTTCTATCTGAAGGGTTACAACAGAAGGGCCACAAGGAAGCCCTTAGTAAAATCATACTAAATAAATAATAGTAAGATCTAATAGTAAGGCAAGACACAGCAGGGAAGCACCAAACAGATAAAAAGTAAGTTATAAATTGCTGAATTTTTATTTTAATTTTTTTAAATTCCATAGCAACTTCAAAAAGCATCAAAGTAAGCACGGAACAAACATAACCCACTTATCAACTTCCCCTGAAATGTGTGGCAAAAGCATGGTCAACACAGGGAACAAAAGTTTCAGGTTCCGGTGCAGTTTGCTACAAAAAAGGAGTGCTTACAAACAGATTGGCATTGAACTGGGTTGATTTTTTGAGCTCGGTGGGTTGTGTTGGCTGAGAAACACAGAAAGCCAAACACAGAAAGTTCCTGCTAAGCCTTCATTAGGTCTGAGCATAGGCCAAAGTGTTACTGTTTTTTCTATCTATTACTCCTTGTTGGTCAAATACTGGAACTAATAAAATTGTAAATGATGGCAATATAAAACTGACCCTCTACCAATCAGTCCCAGACATCCAGGGCCTTCCAGGTTAGCTTCCTCCTCAAGAAGAAATCAGTGACATGGAGACTAGGTATATTCTACATGTAACTTGTTTTGTTTTGATAGATAGAGAGAGTGTGTCCTGGAACAGAGGTGGTCACAAACTGTATTTTTTTTTCCTCAGGAATCTCAGCTCAACCCCAATACCTTGTTCCAATGGAGCAACTCTGCTTCAAGAATTGAATCTAAAGCAGGGAGAAAACTGCCCTGCTACTTGTACAGTTCTCTCTTCCCAGAACCTTGCAAAACCCCAAACTAATACCACATATCCTCTCTTCCCAGAGTAAATATCTGCTTGCAAGCTAAGAAAAGTAACTCTAATTATAACAGCACCACTGGTGACACCTGCCATAACAATAACACTGCTCTACAGCCAAAATGCTTCTGAAATAAATGTAGTCAAACTTTACTAATTCTGGGTCACTGAGAACGAAAATGATGCTTAAAATTGTTGATTGGCTCTAGTTTTCAAGATATGATATTGGGTCAGTATATACGACCCTTGACTTGGGAATGGCGGAGGATAAGTGAGTTATAAAGGGAAGGGATCTCAATTTAAACCAGAAATGACTAAAATACATCTTTGACTGGATCTATGAATAAATCTATGATTGGGTTTGGACAGTACTTGCTTTTTAGGCAAAACAATGAATGATGCAATCTGAAGCTGGTATTGCGTCATACATGATATGAATTGCATCATGTTATTCCTAGAAGCCCTGGATGATGCAATCATAACAAAGCACCACTCTGCTGAACAAATTGCCCTATATCAGCTCTAGAAATCATACAGTGTCGTGCTCTCTTATTTGTCAGTGTTTGATTTTGCAAAGGGACACATTTCTGTTTAGCCAAAGTGAGCAAAGATGCCTCGTACTTGTGTGAACAGTGCAGATAACTTCTGCTATGTTTGTGGTGAAGTGACTTCTGCATCACAAAAGCACAGTATAACCACTATGGTTAAGAAAGCCTATCACCTTTATTTTGGCTGCAAAATTGGAGATCAGGACAAGAGGTGGGCCCCACACATATGCTGCAAAACTTGTGCAACAAATCTTCACCAGTGGTTGAACAGGAAAAGGAAATCTATGCCTTTTGCAGTGCCAATTATTTGGAGAGAGCCAACAGATCATACCAGCAATTGTTACTTCTGCATGGTGCCTCCAGTTGGGAAAAGTGTGTCAAAGAAGAAAAAGTGGACTGTGCATTATCCAAACATTCCATCAGCTATACGCCCAGTACCCCACGGAGAAGGACTGCCGGTTCCTGATGCACCAGAATCATTCTCACTTGAGTCAGACGAGGAAGAGGAAGAGGATGAAACTTCTGGTCCTGAACCATCAATGTCACAGGACCCGCATTTTCTCCCCTCCTCTTCCTCTGAACCACACCTCATAACACAAGGTGAAATGAATGACCTTGTCAGGGATTTGGAACTACCCAAGAGTAAGGCAGAGCTGTTGGGCTCCAGACTACAGCAGTGGAATCTCCTGGCAGGTGATGTTAGGGTTTCCATGTTCCGTGACCATCAAAAGAATCTTGTCCCATTCTTCTTCGTGGAAGGTGATCTTGTAGCCTGAGACAACATCGACGGTGTGATGGCAGCCCTCAACGTCGTTCACGATCCAGATGAGTGGAGACTGTTCATTGATTCATCGAAGACGAGTCTTAAAGCTGTTTTACTGCATAATGGCAATGTTTTGCCATCAATTCCAGTTGGTCATGCAGTCCATATGAAGGAAACCTATGACAACATGAAACCACTTTTGAGGTGCATAAACGATGACCAACATCAGTGGCAGCTTTGTGGCGATTTGAAGGTTGTTGCTCTCTTGCTTGGTCTGCAGACTGGATACACAAAGTACTGCTGTTTTCTCTGCGAATGGGATAGTCGTGCAAGAGATTCCCGCTACATCAAGAAAGATTGGCCACTCCGACAGTCATTGGAGCCTGGGAGGAAAAATGTTCAGCATCCCCCACTTGTTGAATCAAGGAAGATTTTGTTACCACCCTTACACATCAAGCTGAAGAACTTTGTCAAGGCCATTGACAAAATACAAGCAGCTTTCAAATACCTCTGTGGAAAATTTCCAAGGTTAAGTGAAGCTAAGATAAAGGAAGGTGTCTTTGTTGGTCCTCAGATTCGTGAACTTCTTCAAGATGATGCATTTGACTATGCACAGCGTGGCAAGGAAAAGATGGCATGGAAAGCCTTCCAGTTAGTGGCAATAAATTTTCTCGGAAACAACAAGGCAGACAACTATAGGTTGTTGGTGGAAAACCTCCTCAAGGCATACAAAAGCCTTGGTTGCAACATGTCACTAAAGATACATTTTTTGCACTCTCATCTAGATTTTTTTCCACCGAACTGCGGAGCTGTGAGCGACGAGCACAGCGAGCGATTTCACCAGGACATTGCAACAATGGAGAAACGCTATCAGGGCAAATTGAGCCCATCAGTGCTTGCAGACTATTGCTGGACGGTGACAAGAGATACTCCATTTAATGAATACAAGAGACAAGCCAAGAAGCGCCGAGTAGACACTGAATAGGACTAAACTATGTACATAATAGTTTTTTGCCTTTTGTTTCATAATAAATTTTATTTATATAACCCTTTTGTTACATAAACAGGACAGGTGAAATATTATCATGTAAAGCAACCATAAACCCATGAAAAGACCTAGGTTTACAATTTATGATTAAAACTCTATCTACACAATATACATAGACATAAAATGTAAAAACTTAAATATCTTAGAAACAGTAGCCAATTAGTTGTTTTAATTGTCATATTTGAATTCAGCAAATCAAAATACATAATAGATAGCACATTTTATCTCTGAAGCAGACAACTTCTCAAAAATTGTAGACCAGTGAATCAGTCTTGTATCTGTGTCGGGTCCTGCAGACCTAAAAGTCAAACTAGAACAATGGAACGCAAGAATTTTCCCTCGAAAAGTAAAATCATGGGTTAAATAGCCACCAGATAACTCATTTTGTTTTCATACAATTTTCTGATATGTCCTGATCCCTATATGATGTAACAGTGTCTTTCAAGGGTAGCCACATTCGTCTGCTAGTCTCTCTCTATAATTACTTAATAGTCATACACTGCGGATGCAAGGTGAGGGAAAATGACAGAATAATTTTATTCTTAAGTCTACCCATGCATTTCATCCTTTTGGGGCCCAAATGTGGAACATATCATGTTATTAAAGACCCCAAAATGAGGGACACAAGAATAGTAAGTGACAGAAACTTCAAATCCTCTGGGAACAATTCTTCAGCCTTAATTTTATGAGTCCAAATCTCAATGTAAATACTTCTTCATAACAGAAGTGAGCTAACTTTGCAGGGCAAAGGTAAATGTGAGACTGAACTGTGGTTGTGTGTGCCCTAGCTACCCTTCCACTAAGGAAGAGAAAGCCCAATGGGGGGAAAACTGAAGGATTAACCCAGAAAGGGATTTCAATGATACCAAATCAATGACACCTAAAATGGAGACAGAGTAAGAACAAACAGCTTCAGGGTACACATTGCAGAACACATTCATTCTCCTATACTACCCTACACAACAGAAAGAGAGAACTGGGCACTCACCTACATTAGGGGACTATTTCCCAGATGTTTTAAGTTTCCCCTGGAGGGTCCAGCAGAACCCTGCAGTTCCTGCCTGCTGCTAAAAAACACCATTTTTGAATCCATTAAGTAGGTGTGGAAGTGCAGCTGATTTATAGCCTTTCATAGAATCACATGTTGGCACACATGCAATACAGCAACCGCTCATCAAAATGAATAGAAAACTGCTAATACTGGTAATAGTTCTTTCCTTTGCATTCTCATCTGGTCTCCTGTACTGTAAGGTCAGTGGTGTTGCTATCTCTTTGCCTCCAGCTGGCCAGAGCACAGTGAGGAGGCAGATAATTTTAATCATTAAAATATCAACCAAAATGCTACAGTGAATGTAAGTCTCCTCCTCGACTGAGCTGCAGGCAAAAGGGAATTGTCAGACTCTTGGTCTGTTTGTACTAAAGGGAGCATGATCAACAGAATGAGAATGATCATTTAAGTGGAGTCATCCTTGGCAGCTGGGGAGGAGAATAAAATGTTGGCAGGGGAAGCCTCCAAATGTCTGTGTGAGGGGAATGTCTCCACTGACACAAGCTCTGCAAAGTAAGGTTTTAGTGGTTGTCTTGCCACTTTGTGACCTATTGTTCTGTTCCTGTCACTGCCCAAGATGGTGCCAGATTTGTCCCATTTCATACAGTAATGGCAAAGACGCAAAAGGTTCTTCTTCCTACAGACAGTCACAAGGACTGAGGAATGGTGGGGTTTTGGTTTGGTTTTTAAGAATGGTGTATTTCTGGTTTTGATTTGCCTATAATGAACTCTAAGTTAATAAGTGAAGCATGTTAAACTTCATGTTCTTTTCTTTAAAGACACTTCCCTTTGAGTACTAGCTGGAATTATGCACTGTAGTTTGCACCTCTTATATAAATACTTGGAAAAGTGGAAGGGGCTGACTAGTTAAAGAACACCGAACCAGAGGTTCATAAAATAAATATGTCCTGTGCTGTGGGCCTCCCCAACTAGAGGAGAGCTGGCATAAGGGCTCTGTACCAGCCTTGTATCTACCCGTGGGGCAGGACGCAGATTGGGAATGTGTCAAGGGCATTGCCAGAATGCACTACACTTTTGCTGTTCTGCGCCTCTCAGAACCCATAGAGGACAACAAGAGACAGTGCAGAGGTCAGAGCAACTTCCAAGCTGTTCTAACTCACACTGGGCCTCTGCACAGCACCAGAATATAGGGAATATGTATGTGTCCCATGCACAAAAATCAGAATAGAATCAGGCCCATATTACATGGTTCCAACATTACAGCTACAGTGCAACAATGAAAGACAGTTGAGAGTTCTGAGTCTAACCTAAAATGCTACACACTAAATATTCCTAGGAGGATGTGTTTGCCAGCTTCATATATGCTTCATATATGCTATGCACTCACTCTGGGAAAACAACAGGGAGTCTGGTGGCACCTTAAAGACTAACAGATTTATTTGGGCATAAGCTTTCGTGGGTAAAAACCCCACATATTCGAAGAAGTGAGGTTTTTACCCACGAAAGCTTATGCCCAAATAAATCTGTTAGTCTTTAAGGTGCCACCAGACTCCTTGTTGTTTTTGTAGATACAGACTAACACGGCTACCCCCTGATACTTGACTCACTCTGGGAGTGTTCCTCAATCAGGATTTGAATACTGCTTCATGGGCACAGAACTGGTACTAGGCATAAACAGATTAAGCCATTGCTTAGGGCCCAAATAGCTCAAGGAGGCCCCCTATTGACTTTTTATTATGTGTTGGGGGGGATATTCCTGCTTAGTACCCCAAATGGGCTAGCACCACCACTCATGATGATTTCAGGCTGTCAGAGAGCTCCAGCCAGCTGTACAATACACAATACAATAGAGACAGTTAGATTGTAAACTCTTTGAGGCAGAGGATATTATTTATTGTTTGTACATGCATTTTAATTTATGATGCTGTATCAGTGATTTTTACAATAAAAGAAAGAAACAATAGTAATAACAATGATAATATCTTTTGTGCATTATACCAGGAAATGCAGCCTCTCTTCTTTATTGGTAAAGGCCCATAATATGCGGTGTTGCCAGCTTGCGATTATATCACAGGTCTTGCAATATTTGATGCCGTTCTTAAATCCCCAGCTCCTGGAGTCATGTGATTACTTGAGAATTTCAGCTTTCATTTGGAAAAAAGACACCCAAAGGTTCTAGTCCTCATGGTTGCAGAGAAAAGCTTGAAAAGATGAGCCCTAAGGGCTCAAAAAAAAAAACCAGAAGTCAAATAAAGATACCACAGTTTTTTAAAAAATCATGATTTTAAGCCAATCTCATGATTTTGGGGGGCTTCACTCATGATTTTTGAACATACAGATTAGGCTATATTGAAACTGATGCTAGCTCAAAATAATACAATTATGTGAAGAATTAGTGCATTTGACTGCATGTGTGAATACTATTTTTATTGGCTATTATTACCAGCACTGTGTGGAAATAAAATCTTTTTTACTTTTTGAAACAACATAACCTGTACTCAACCCTACTTTTGTTCAGCTTCATTTTCAATATTGCTGCTGAGAGTCATGCTCAGTAATGCACAGATAACAGTGAAAAACAATAGTGAACTTAGAAATTCTAGACCCTGAGTAATTTGAATACTGTTATATTTCTACTCCCGCAAACCTCCTATTTTTGGTCTTCCTTCATCCCCTGAATTTTCCTGGCAATGTTGATGTCAAAGGTCATAGTCTGAATCCAAAATATTGAATGCAGCACTCATCCCTAATAAGCATCAAGCATTTAACAATATGGAATCACTTCAGAAATCTTCATGTCTGACAACCCATATTCTTTTTTCTGTGGAATGTGACTGTTTCCCAGAGGGAGGTGTGTGCATGTGCCTATAAAATCAATACACTGAACATGAACTTTTGTACTGTTGCCAGTAGCAGTTACGGTTCCAAAGGGGATTTTTAGTTTTACAAATTCAGCAGTTTAAAGGAAATTTTCAGACAAAGTATGCCTTTGTCCAAAAACCAAAGACTGCCCTATTAATGTTATTTACAGCATGTATGCATAATTTTGATAACCCATTTTCTTAATGAATTACAACCAGCTATAAAATACTAAAATCTGCCGCTAGCTCAGTGATGCAAACAAAACAACAGTAGCAGTAAAGAACAACTTGTACATTGTTCATTTTTAAAAAATGATATTGTGGGGAGCAGGACACATTCTGATCTTAGGTAAATCTGGAGTAATTCCATTGTGATCACATACAAGTATAATCAGCTTTCAGGCATTGGTGATAAAGTCACAAAATCATACTATGAAGGCCTTGTTCTCACACTAATTTTATACTGGAGCAACCATAACAAGAGATTTTGCTTTGAATGTTCTGAGATATCTTACAGCACCTTAAATAGAGGCTTGCAGAAAACCTCAGAGGGGTTTAAAACACCATAAAATTCACTTTTCCCAATTGACAAAATTAAGGTGGTGACAGTATCAGGACACTTTGATTTGCATAAAACAGTAATTAATTTTAAGATTAAGGCTTTAAATAAATAGAAATTAATGATAGTTTAAAATTAATAAAATCCAGCATGGCAGATCAAAATGGCAGAGATGGGGATGACATAGTTCAAAGGCGCCGAGTTTCTAATCTGCTGCCCCACCCCTGCTCCGCCCTCGCTCCTTCCCTGCCCAGTTACACTCTTCCCCCAAGTGCACTGTGCGCTCCTTCCTCCCTTCCTCCCTCCCCCCCCCCAGCGCCTCCTGACACTGTGAAACAGCTGATTTGCGGCAGGCAGTAGGTGCTGGGAGGTGCTGATCGGAGGGGCCCACCGGTGGGCGGGAGGTGCTGGGGGAAGGAGGAGGTGCTGATAGGGGAACTGCTCAGCACCCACTACTTTTTTCCCATGGGTGCTCCAGCCCCGGAACACCCACAGAGTCGGCGCCTATGACAGAGTTTAAATTTAGAGAGTGGAAAGTTCTAGAATCCAAGATGGCATCAGAGGGAGGCGCTTAGCTGTCTAAAAATAGGTATGATGTCAGGGGAAGAGCTAAAAAAGCTGGAAACTGGAAGCTAAGAGGAGCTGACCTTGAGAGACCAACCAGTATATAAGGCCGACAGCCAGCAGGCTTAAGTGTGGGGGGGCTTGTAAAGATCAGAAGCCTCAAGAAGCAGCCAGAACAGCAGCAGCTGAGATAAGTGCAGCAGCATCTTAAGAAGATTCTGGAAAAGCAGCAGCAGCAGAACTCTGAGATTGCCTTGGCAACGGCCTTCAGAGCAGCTACCTGTTTACATTAACAACCAGCAACAACTACCTGAAGAAACAGCTACCTGGAAGCAGCAGCACCTGAAGAAGCAGCTAGAAGCTTCCAAAAGCCTCCCCAGGCAGACAGCCTAAGGTAAACGGCAGCTGCAGCTGTAACCATCACTGTGGCAGCAACTTCCCTGAGATCAAGCGGCCACTTCAGCTCCATGGAGTTGATACCAACCACCATATCCGTCAGACAGAGCAGAAGGACCTTTACACGAATCAGAGGGATTTTGGTGTGAGCGTAAGTCTGATTTTATTATTTCTTGTTAAGGTATGCCCGGGTGTGGCTGTCAATAAAGCCAGATGCTTGCATTTGAGTGAGATCTACCTCACCCCATTCTGTGACTGGCTGGCCCCCACTCAGAGAATGGTAATATTAAATTGTAACATCATTTAAATGTAATTACATTGTAATTTTTGTATCCTCTAGATGTGATATAGGAATATTCCATATAACCTGTCTCTTTTATTTTGCCGCACCGCTTTATTATATAATTCTTAAATGTAATTCTATTGTTTCATTAAATCCTATGTATCTTTTCTTACTTTATTAAACTCTCTGTATTATTGTCATCTATTTCTGTTAAAGAAATAATTCTTTTGTTTTCGAAGAATTTCTGCTTGTGGGTGTCAATCCTTGATTGTAAGGCTGTATCTGTGTCCTTTCAAGGGTTAGCAAAGCTAGCTTGCTCTGGGAGCCCTCTGTGGGTGGGAGACAAGACCTCTGGTAACACCCTGGCAATTCCTTTAGGGCAGGCCACAACCTTGTTAGCCTTTTATTAAATTAAAAGCGCTATTGTAGGCTAGCATAATTGGTGGACTAATTGCTATTTGATAGAGCCTGACGCAAATTTGTCGGTGACATAATCGGCGTCTAAATTTTAGGGTTACACAACTACACTACAAGTTCAGTGAATTTACTCCTGCTTATAGCCGAATCAAGCTAAGTGTGTCTGCTTCAGATGCAAAGCAATCCACACTACACTCTGGTTTTCACATCCACTGAAGTGCTTTATATTCAATCACTTTTCACAAACATTTCACTGGAATTTTTGTGAAAATTTTGAAAAAACAGCTTTTTCCAGAGAAATCTGGAAGGGGAGGGAAAAAAGGAGCCTGTGCTGAAGAAACAAAAACAGTCTGATAAACTATGACTCTGCAGCCAGAGAGCCTGATTCACTTCTCACCAAACTGGTGAGAAGTGTCAGACCATATTAAATATGCTATTTTGTGCAAAAAATAAAACCTTTAATTGTTTTCTTTGGGATCTATCCAAAAGGTTATGCAAGCACAAAAAAATCAAAACTCTGGCTTAATCTTCAGCTGACTCATGTAGTTTTTCTGACATCTAGCGGCATATAATAGGATTGTTTCTTCTAACAATTAGCTGATGCTTAAAATCAAGTCATGCCCTTCTTGGATTTTCCTGCAGAATGGGGCCCTGAAAGAGGAAGATTCCATGAAGTAGAGGTTCCAGTTTCTTTCATGAGGAGTCCCTACCTCCACAGAAGATTCAAGGAATCCAGTCCCAAAACCATGGGATCCAAGGGATCCTCACTAAGCAAGGGCCATCTATGCAAATACCCTGTGTCTCCACACAAACTCTGCCCCCCCCCCCAACTTTCCTCTACCCTGTTAAAGCACAGTTCCATTGAAGCCTTGTGCCCAAGGCTCCTGCTGCAGCTAGTTGCTCCTGACCTAAACACGGGCTCCGCTGCATAGAGGGGCCATGAAACTTTTTCCAGCAGTCTCTGGGTGGTTAATTAGAGGAAGATGTAAGTCCTTTCCTCCTTTCTGATCACCCCCCTCTCCCGATGCAGATTCTGGACTTTGCTGAGAGCCATGGGGTTCAAGTAAAGGAGGACTGTCACCAAGGAGACAACTGAATCTTCCCTTCCTTATGGGGCAGGTCTTGGGGCATGATGTGGTCATTAAAAAATCTGCTAATTGTTTTCTTGGGGCTTTGAAATTAAATTAAGCAAGGAGTTTAAATATTTTTATGTAAGTTGATTAAAATGTACCCCATTGAAAATCCTGGGTACATACAGTACATTAACACGAGGTCTTGCATAGGTAGTGTGGAAATAACTGCCTAGAAAGAACTCTCAACTTTAACATTTTACTTCTTGTATTAAATATGCATTTCATGGTTTGGATTTTGAATATTGCTTATTAAACCAAAAGCCGGGAAGGGGTGGGGGAAGCCCTTAGGTAACATAATTAAAAATACCTCACAGAATACAACACAGTTTATCATGTTGGGAAACCTTTACTAGACTCCACAGAGATTGAGTCAGCATGGAAATGTGATTACCTAGCTCCGCCTCCCATGCTGAAGGTAGTTAAGGCTACTTATTCAGGCAGCACTGAAAAACATATGATTCCATTAGCCAGATCCAGTGCTCCAAGTTCTTTAACTTCCCTCAAGCACAGAACCATCATCCATAAAATATAATTACCAATAGTCCCATATCTATCTATGGTATGGACCCAGAAGCAAATGGGGATCCAGTGAAGAGTGCAGATTGTTCTTGACAGCTAGTCCCATGCAAAAGATGCCCTACTGCATATTGCACAAACAAAGTTTTGATTGGACATGTCCAAGAGCCCTAGGCATGGGAAGTTACAGTACTCTGCTCATGAAATGACAAACATGTAGATCATCGATACTCTTCATCTAAGAGCAATGGACATTGCCTTGACAGGCCAGAAAGGGAAGGTGTAGCCTGCTGCTATGTGTACCTGGCAATCAAGGAGCAGAGATGAATCTAGCAAAACCCTAAGGTCATGCAGTAAAAATAATGCCAGCAGTGTGGCTCATTCACTAAAGCACTGGACTAGGACTCCAGAGATCTGTGTTCCATTTCTAGCTCAGCATTAGCCTGCTGGGTGACCTTGGGCAAGTCATGTCCTTTCTCTGACTCTCATTTTTCCAATCTGTAAAATGGAGATAACTATTGACTTTTGTCAATGCTTTGAGATCTGGGTATGAAAAGGGCTATATAGGAGTTCTCTTACACAAATATACAATGCCACACTGACCCCTTCCATTAAAAAACAAATGTGTGGAAGATGAAAATCCAAGACAGAAGCATTGTGAGTTTGAATTTCCAGATTCCCAATACAAGCTCCCTCTGAAATGGAGCCAGCTGTCACATGGATGGGACAGGAGGCTGGCTTTGCATTCAGAGGGTATGGTGTCCTGACCCAATCCAGTGATGTCCTGAGATACATATGGTGTGTCTGTCCCTTTGTGTCTTGTTTGTACTCTCACACCTTTCAGCAGCAGAGATATCAGAGTCTGTCTCTTGAACTCCACTCTCCCATTTCTGTAATTTTTGATCCAATTTCACACAGTTAAATCCATTCCCTTGGTAGCATAGAATGGAGAGGAGCATTTCATAGAATATCAGGGTTGGAAGGAACCTCAGGAGGTCATCTAGTCCTATCCCCTGCTCAAAGCAGGACTAATCCCCAACTATTTTGTTTGCTCCAGATCCCTAAATGGCCCCCTTAAGGATTAAACTCACAACTGTGGGTTTAGCAGGCCAATGCTCAAACCA
This sequence comes from Malaclemys terrapin pileata, assembly GCF_027887155.1. Classification (NCBI taxonomy): domain Eukaryota; kingdom Metazoa; phylum Chordata; order Testudines; family Emydidae; genus Malaclemys; species Malaclemys terrapin. The sequence goes on along the minus strand of NC_071509.1, from coordinate 51,276,932 downwards.
CTGAGCTATCTCCCCTCCCCTTTGTCCCATGGTAATGGTTCTTTGCAAGGTTTATGAGTTAAACCTTTTCAGATTAACATCTATTAGGAGCTGCTTAAAAATTACTTGGGAGAATTATCATGTTAGCCATCAATTACCATTAAGCATTAAATCTGTCAGTGCAGATATAGGGCCAAATGCCACTTGTCTTACACACAAGTCATCCCACTGGAGTCAATGAAACCATTCATGTATGATAGCCCAATAGGTTGACACAGGAGTGGGCTCATTTCTTTGAGCATCTTAGCCACTTTAAAAGATATCTGTATTTAAAACAGAGGAAGGTTAAAGAGGTCAGTTTTGTAAACAGAAACTATTAATAGTACGGTAATTTATTTTTGTGTTTTATTTGGGCAAATTAAGACGTCAGCCACATACTCAGTAATTACATTTATTCATTAAAAGAATGGTCTGATTTTTTTTATAGTTACATTTTCATCCTTAAAAACCTTTTGTGCACACAGTATCGTAGGGGCAGTGTGATCAAATCCCAGAGGTATTTAGAGGGTCTTTACGGAGTAGCATTACAGGTCTGAGGCCTGCAACAGGACAGAGTGTTAAAAATAACTCCTTTTTAAAGAAATGATGAGGATGATTTAAGGCTCCATTTTGGCACTCATAAAGCACAGGAAAGTGCCAATCAGAATCCCAAACCCTAACAAAATGTGCAGAGGGATTTACAAAGTTTAAGAAGTCAGCTTTGTGAACATTAAATATTGACCATTTATTCAGTATATTACTATGTATCTGACTAGAAGTCTCCCTTCAGAACCCAAAAAGGCCTATTACGCTGACAAAGGTGTATTGTATACGCCAGATAATTGTCTGCAGCATTGTTTCAACACAGAGTGTATTGCCAGTAAAGCAGTCATATTTGAAAGAATTTGGGGTGAGTTTTTTTTTCCCAAAAAATACTGGGCCTGATTCTGATCTGCCTTATATCAGGGTAAACAGGAGTAATTCCATTGAAGTGACTGGTATGACTGAAATCAGAATGAGTCCCACAATACCCATCTTTGAAGGAGGGAACATAGTAGTTTCCATATCAGATCAGGCAAGGGATCCGAATAATTCAGCATCCTGCAGAGTGAAAGTAAGCTGGTACGGGCTGGGCCAATATACAATCGACATTAAAGCTCTGCCGCGGCAGTGCTTTAAGCACCGTACTGGCAGGGCAGCTGCCCTGGGGCCCAACCCTTTAAATCACCGCCGGAGCCCTGGACAGGGCAGCACTGAAGGGCTGGCTGGGGGAGTCTAGCCCCAGCCCCGTTCCTTGTGCCCAAGGACCCTTCCAGGGACCCAGAGCGTGTCCCCCCAGCCCCCATTGCCCAGGACCCCAGCTGCCCTGCGTACTGGTAAGTCCTTTAAGTTACTTTCACCCCTGGTATCCTGTCTCTGAAAGTGGGCAGAACCAAATTGTTCAGAGGAAGGGGCTAAAATCACACAATAGACAATTATGAGCTAATCTGCCTCTAGGGAAGTTTTTTTTTTTTAACCCTCATCAGTTAGTGGTTGGTTTGTGCCCCGAGGTTGTGATTTAAGTGCAACATCATCAAATGTAATACATGTCCCAAAGGGAAAATCCAAACAATTTTTCCCCACTGTAGCAGTGTGGTCCTTTGGAAGTAGCACTAATGTTATGTGTGACCAAGTAATTTGCATCAGCACCAGCTAATGAGTACCAAATTCTGACAAAGATAAAGGGGACATGACAAAAGAAAGGGATGGAGAGGGGCATAAGTATGGTTAAAGGAACAATGTATTCCAGACAGGGGTGCCGGAGCAGTCCCAAAAGTGGGGGGACCAGAAGTCCCCTACCCCCCTAAGGCCCCGCCTTGTTTACAGTGTTGTTGTACTCAGTGTTCACTTGTTTACAGTTTTGTTGTACTCATGTTGATCTTAGGATATTAGAGAGACAAGGTGGGTACGGTAATATCTTTCAATTTACTAACTTCTGCTGGTGAGAGAGACAAGCTTTTGAGCTACCCAGAGCTCTTCTTCAGGTCTAGGAAAGGTATTTGAGTGTCACAGCTAAATACAAGCTAGAGCAGATAACTCCTTATGCAAAACAAATATGTTCTAAGAGACCATTCAAGGTGAAGTGGGCAGTTAACACCTCTGAAATTATAGGACAAATGAGGATTAGAGGTCTATAGATTGTTGTAATGAACCATAAATCCAGTGTCTTCACTGAGATCATGATTTTTACTGTCTAATGAAGTTATGAATGTAAGCTCCAAGGCTCATCCTTTGAAGGTGTTGTGCAGGTTTCCTTTGAGGATGAGGACTGAGAAGGCAGATCTGGAGTGATTGCGTTGTGAAAAGTGTTCAGTGTTTTTGTCTTTTATTGTTTTTTCTCTGTGAGTTCATTCACAAGCGCATTGATTGTGTGCTTTCAGCCACATAGTTGTTATTGGGGCATTTTGTGCAGTGAGTGAGGTACACTGCATGTTGTGATAGGCATGTATAGGACTTATGAATCTTGAAAGGTGTATTGTGGGGGTATTGATTGTCATAGCAGTGGAGCTATGTCGGCAGGTTTTGCATCTGTTATGGCAGAGTCAGTGCCGCTTTAAGTTGGTGAGTTCTGGTCTGGGGGGAGCTTAGTTTGGATGATGAGCTTGGTGTGGTAGGGGGGTTGTTCAAATGCCAGAAAAGGGAGCTAGTGAAAGATTTCTCTCAGGATGTGGTCCCCATTGAGTACAGTTTTAATTGTTTAATGATACCCCATACAGGTTCCAGAATGGTATGGTAGGTGACAACTAGTGTGGTCAGGGGGGTTTTCCCCCCATATTGAAGCAGGTTCTCTCAGGGTATTGGGTGGCCCATTCCATGATGCAATCTACTTTTCTGGTGGAGTGTCCTTAGTGGAGAAGGTGGCTTTAACTGTGTTAAGGTGTATATCCCAGACTTTCTCCTTGGAGAATATTCTATGGTATCTGAATGCCTGACTGTAGAGGATAGATTTCTTGGGGTGTTTGTGGTGGTCACTGAATCTGTGAAGGTTAGTGTGGTGATCCATGGGTTTCCTGTATATAATTGTATATAGAACATTGTTGAAGTTGATCATGCAGTCCAGGAAGTTGTATGCTTGTATAGGAGTGTTCTAGTAAGAGTTTGATGGCTGGGAGATGGTTGTTGAAGTTGTGGTGCAAATCTATGAGAGGTTTAGGTCATCTGTTCAGAGGAGGAGCATATTATTGATGTATATCAAGTATATTATAAGTTTCATGGTGCATTATCCACAAATTTTTCCTTGAGATGGCCCATGAAGATGTTGGCATATGCAGAGGTGAAAGTATGCTGGTACACCCCGGTACGGCGTACCGGCAAGAGCCAGTGCACCGTTCTGGGGTGGCCTGGCTTCCCCAGGCAGCAATTTAAAGGTCCTGGGGCTCCCAGCAGCAGCTGGAGCCCCAGGCCCTTTAAATTGCCGCCAGAGCCCCACTGCTGGAGCCCTGTGGTAGCAGCAGCAGCCGGGAACTCTGGCAATGGTTTAAAGGGCCCGGGGCAGTAGTGGCGGCTGAGCCCTGGGCCCTTTAAACTGCTGCCAGAGCCCCGGCTGCCGCTGCTACCTTGGCGGGGGAGGGCACTTACCAGTACAGGGCGGGCCGGGGCTGGCTCGGAAGGGCTGGGGATGGGGGGGTCAGAGCCAGCCCTAACCCAGCCCCGTATCGATAAGTCCCTATTTCTACTTTCACCCCAGGCATATATTTATGCTAAACAGTCTGCTCTAGGTTGTATTTATCTGTAACACTCTGAGTACCTTTCCAAGACCAGAAGAAGAGTTCCATAAAAGCTTGAAAGCTTGTCTCTCTCACCAACAAAAGTTGGTCCAATAAAAGATATCCCCTCACCCACCTTGTTTCTCAAATGTTTTCATGGATAGGAAATGTAAAATACATTTTTCAAGTATTCTAATTTTTATTTATTTAAATTGCTCTCAGTAGAATACTCTATAATCTTAGATGCTGCAAAATCTATGCTTTATTAGAAACTAGTAATTTTCTTTGTATGATGATTTTCTTTTGCTCAAGTTAACTGACATTTCATTATTTCCAGTGCAGCAATTAGACTAAACAAGCACCTGTACCACAAGATCTCAAGCCTTACCAAAAAAAAAAAAAAAACCCAAAAAAAATGGAGTTCTTTTCTTTATTTATTACATATAAACAAATAATTGAATGCACACTTAGTGGATTTAATTAATTCTGCTTAGTCCTGATCCTTTTCTTTTTAAAAGGAAATAAATATTATTGAAAAGTTGCAGTTATGCCATGCCATGATTCTAAAGTTAACTCCCATCTGTGATTAATAGTTAGAAGGCTTATCACATGATCAAGTGTGAAGCCAATTTGTTTTGCCCTTTAATGAGTTCCTATAAACATTGCCCAGACAACAAAGAACTTATCTCAACCCCAAACATTCTAGTAAGGCAATTAAGTGATGGTGGCGCTTGGTGTTAGGAGATCCAAATTCAGTCCTGGTGCAAGTATGGCCAACTCTTTTGACTTCACTAGACTTGCCCCCATTTAAAGCTGGGCTGTATTTGCCCCATGGGCAAGGCATACAAAAGAAAACACAGCTCTTTGGTGAAGTGTTCATGTAACTAGCACATCTATTATGATATAGACAATCATACATTTTGAAATCTTGGCAGTGATTTCCTGTAGAGTCAATTAATTATCTAATCTGTCTCCCAATGAAATCAATGGCATGACTTTCGCTCAAAGAGAGCAGGATCAGGCATTTTGGAGATTCTGCCCTGGCTCCTGCCTGTGTAATCCTACTGGTATAAATGAGAGCAGAACTTGGCCCATTAAATGTTGTATTAATGCAAAATGTTTGTATTCTTTTGGGTAATTGACAGCAGCCTGAATGGCAACTTGCCATCTTCCCCAAATGATAGAATATAGATTCTTACACTCAAGTAAATAAGACTTAAAAGCATGTGAAACATGTATATGTTCATGTGAAAGTGCCATTGTAAAGAACCAGTAGCCACATATTATAGACACCTTGTCATGCTCTTCCTTGTTCAATCAGTACCAAAAGCAGAAGTTGCTGCCATTTGAGTTATAGGAATAACTTAATCAGCTGAAAGTAGCAGGCTCTTAACTAAGGGAGCCAGCTACTAGAGGGAGCCATGATCACCCACTGTTGGCCAGGTTATTACATTGTGATTGCAGGGTAGGCTATATAAACCACCCATTGTTATTGTATAATGCTAAAGGATAAGAACATTCCACAGTGGTAGATAGAAAAAGGGATGAAAAATCTTATTCTATATGAACTCTATTTAGTCTTATTCTGAACTTTAGTCTCAACACATCTCCAATAATTGCATACAGATTGTTTATCATCCCCAGCCTTAGTTTTGTTCTGACATATCCCTCTGTAACTAATCCCTGTTTTGCCTTCCAGAAAGCAAAGATGAACTTTAGAATGAGCTCTGGATAACATATTCCCTAGTGCTGTTTAAACCTCATACAATTACCTGCTAGAAATTATATGGAAGGTTCCTAATGAATTCCACAAGGTTTCTGCTAAGCATACTTTCTTAGCTGGTCTAGAGAGACTCTACTTTGGATCAGGATTAATTGCTTAGCTTTCAGAGGGTGCACCAGATGTCAGGAACAACATATAACTAGTCCTCTTGACACTCCAGGAAAACTGCCAAAATTATTGGTTGGAAATATTCCAAAGGATTGACTTCACACTCAGCAGCAGGCTAGCAGCCACCAGTTGTTTTATAAAGATTATTATTTCGATCATGACTTTAAAAAGTGAAAGAACTAAGCATAAACAACAATTACACTGAAAAGTTACGGCATTTTGAGCCTAGAGTGAGGGTGTACCTACTCAAGTTCATTAATTCATGTTGGAAAATATCTAAGATCCTTCAGCAGAGGCATCACACAAACAATGGCCATGATGAAAAACAGAACGGGAAATGGGGAAGAGGTTTTAATTATCCCCATGAAGTAGTAAGTTTGACTGTCTTTCTTTTGCATGGAAAATTAACTTTGCAAACCCTCAGCCCAAATGAATGTAACACTAACAGTAAGGCCTTCTATTGCCGGAATTCACTTCTCATCCTATTAATCCAGTTTCCCCTCTCTTTCTTTCGCCGGCTCTTATTCCTTTTATCAAAAATGATCATCAGTCTTACTCTTCTATTCAAAACTTAAAGGACTAAGGTTCAGATCCTCAAAAAGCTATGTAGGCACCTAGCTCCCATTGAAATCAGTGGTTGTTCATAATGACACTCTCACATGTGTCTATACATATTACACATGCTTTTAAATTTCATTTGCTTGAGTATAAGATTCTATATACTATAATTTGGAGAGGATGGCAAGTTGCCATTGATTTCAATGGGAGTTAGGTGCATAGGTATCTTTGAGGATCTGGGCCTAAATGAGTCTCATGCAAAGATTTATGGGATTTGCAATTCCAACAGGAGTTGATTGCGATGGACTCTGCCACTCCCTATTCCCTAGGCTGGAGGAGAGGGAAACATGCTGGCTAACACATACACACAAAGATCTCTGTTGGACTAGGACTGGAGAGACAATAACCTGACCTAGCCACTCCCCTAAGAGGCTGGGGGTAGGGAGAATTCAAGCAATGTTCCTCTGAAGACCCTAGAAAATGAGTAGGAGTTTGAAGGACTCCCACCAGGCAGACAATGAGTGGTAGCTCAAAGTAGAGAGAAGAGTGAAAGCAGGGAGAGGGAGGATTGAGGAGTAAGTAGTAGGTATGGTGGGGGGGAGGTATAATGGAAAGAAATATGTGAGAATAGACATTTACAGCATGTGGTTTTTCAAGAACAGATTTTCACCAGTTTGGTTCAGATGCTGTATCTAGACAAATATTGGGTAAATATTGGATGAAAAGCCATCCCCCGAGTTTCTGAACCTGACAGCATCTGGACCTTCATCTGGAAACTAGTAGTTCATCTCTTTTCTGCTCTCAAGTAAGATTGGCTGCAAGTAAGGGGAGAACTCCCATCAGGGCAGGTTTTGCAATCTCCTGGAAGTTGGTGGGAGTTTTGCCTGCACCAGGACTGCAGGACTAGGGCCAGGATACATGCAGGAGAGTATATAAGGTTGGGTCTCTTAGGGCCAAAGCATAAAGCCAATAAGCAGCATGTAGGAGTGTCATAGGATTCAAGGTGCAAACCAGACCAGTAAGGGATTGTGTCACCTCTTACGCTGTAATCCTGAGTGCGTCACACTGCTTTGCTACTGTAGCTCCCAGGCTGGGATGCTTGCAGTCAGCAACAAGCATGCAGGTCATACACTGAGTGTCTGTGTGTTATGCAGCCAGCCTTGGTTCAGTAACTCTGACCCCAGCAGCCTGTGTACAGCTCCACTCTGGATTCCACCAGCCTAGGTTACAACCAGCAAGGTGACCCCGACATACTCCCAGTCCCAAAATTTCCCCCAAACCCTGTGTTCTGCAGTGTCCAGCCCTCTCATCAACAGTTGAGAGAAATAATAAGGTTTGTTCGTTCCTCTAAAGACACAAACACAGTACAGCTTATTAACTTTACTGGGATAAATGCACCCATTCATTTAAACACTACACTGAGTTGTTTTATAGTAAAAATAAAACAAATGTATTAACAATAGGACACAGGTTAAGTGATACAAAGTAAAAGGAGTAAATTCAGAAAGGGTTACAAGCAAAAGTGAAGACACACAACTAAAAGTCTAACACTTAATCTAGCAAGGTACAGGCTTTGTTCAAGATTTTTCCCCACCTCCAATTTCCCCATCCTTGGCTTTCTCGGTCAGGATCTTCCACAGAAGCATAAGGGGATTGCTTCCTTTGTCTTCTTGGTAAAAGATCTTTGCCTAAGTACGTTTCTCATCTATATTCAGTTCTCAGAGACTTCAACCTCACTCCCTTTGGTTGAAGGATCCATCTTTCTCAGCTTGCAAGAGCTCTGTTCCCTTATGTGTGTCTAGTGTTGGATGCCAAAGATGGACTCTGTCTTTGCTTATATCTTCCAAAATTCAGTTACTTTGTTTCAAGAGGCAAGATGACTTCATGCTGTTCTTCCCTTCCTGTGGGCTTCCCATCCCCTTGCTGACTTCTATGTAAATGGGGCTTCCATTGTTGATCACACCTTGCTTAATCTCATTGGATGCAGGTACATAGCTGCCTTCTTTCCTGTCTAGGAGGGAACCTGTTTCTTCCTGTTTGGCCACAGATTTTAAAAGCATAATATTAAGTATCCATATTTCCTCATATAGAGTTAATACATATATTTCACAATGATATTAATCACCAGTGTCATTAACGTTCAGAAACAACTTCACTCTATACACTTTTATAATACAGTAATGTAGTATACAATCACTTGATTCAATTGCTTATCACTTGAGGTTCAGGCCCCATCTCTGGAGACCAGTAAACCTTTAAAATGGATTATTTTGTGGGTTACTCCTCAAAGTAAAGTTTATTTAAGCTATGAGGGAAGCAACATGGAGTCTGGTGGTGATGGACGCTCCATGTTTCTCCCCGCTAGTGTTTGCAGAAAACAGAACAATTTGCATTTTAGCAATCTCCTCCCACTGGTGTCTTGATGGACCTGTTTACTGCTCATATATCTAAATTGAGGCAAACCCATATTCCTTTGTTTATGGACAGACCTATTTAACACCTTTACCTAGGCAAGGCTATCTGGTCTTGAACATGCTATAGTAACATCATAAGAACACAGAACATAAGAATGACCCTACTGGGTCAGACCAAAGGTCCATCTAGCCCAGTATCCTGTCTTCTGACAGTGGCCAGTACCAGGTGCCCCAGAGAAATGAACAGGCAGAATTGACAACTTTACATATAATGTTGATACAGACATTCCATCATGGTATTGTTACTAGCAAGTTATTAGTTTTTAAAGGATGCCTCACAAGGCATTTTTGTACAAAGGTTATTACAATAATGTGGAGGGTGTGAATACTTTGGGTGCTTTGGGTCACATGGGAGGATTTCACACTCTGACATGAATATCTCCAAGGTTGACCTCTGTAGCTTGCTGTAGTGTGGAGGACGTGGAAGGGCCAAAGGTGTTGCTAGGAGGTATGTTCACAATGAAAATGCAGTGGATCAAAACCCCTGCAGGTCACATCCACTATTACCCCAAGAGTTGTACCTTGGCTGTATAGACACCCTGGCCAAGTGAGACTGAGTCTTCCATCCCTCAGCCACAGCACATTTTTGTATCCAACCATTCCCCAGGATCTCTGTTAGTGAACATAACACTTACGTGCTTCATGCTTTTTTTTCCTTAGTAAAGAATTTTTGATCCATATATAATCAATTTTAAACTAGTCAGTTCTTTTGAAAACATTTGAGACTATTCATTGCATTTTCAGTCAGAAGACTAATCTCTACTTGAACTAAATTTGGTCTCCTAAAGAAGGAATTAAAATAGTTAGGAAATTTAATATTTAAATTTCACAGTTGTGCAGATGTAGCAACAAACCTGACTTTATGTAAATGTCAGTACAATATACATTGTATAACACCAGTAGTGAGCAAAGATACTAAGACCAGGGAGATAAAAACTGTGAGCTCTTCTAAAAGAATTTTCAGTAGCAATTCTCATAACAGAGTGGAAATACAGCATTATAGCGAGGGTCTTCACAAACTGTTACCAGTTCTATTAATATTATGGATCACTGTATCTGTGTTAAGTGTCATATGAGGATGTTTTCATAGATAGATCTGTCACAAAAGTAAAGGACATACATGTGCATATGTGCGTGAGAGAGGTGGTAATGAGTGTTCATTTGTTCCTTTCCAGGCAAGTAATAGCATTCACACATCCAAATCTAAGTTAAATGCTGGTTAATTTCTGGACAAGTTTTGTGATTCTCCATTGTATCTCTTGTTGGTGAGGTTTAAGGATACAGTAGTTTATTGATTTCTTCAAACAATGATATCAAACGATATTTGTGCTTGTGCCATTCAAATGTATAACCAATAGCAATTGAATAACCAATGTATAACAAAATGTAAAACCAATAACTTCTTCAGAACAGGTGAGGCAGAAGCCCACAACTGCAGTGTGAGTTTCTCCAAGATGCCTTCACAATAACCCTCATGTAGTATCCAGACTGAGGTACCATTGTGTCTTGGAGAGGTACAGAAGTTCAGCCACTGTGCCAGCTCTTTTCTAAGTCTATTTGCTGTAGAAATTCACAGCTATACCAAAACTCCTGATGCCAATCCTCATTCCAATGAAGTAAGTGTGACTTTGCCATAGTAAAACAACTTGGACAATTACCACATGGAAATCCACATTGAAACAGAAGCATAAAAACTAAATAGCATCAATATTATTGACATTAGTCCATATAGTTCTATAAATAGGATTATAACTCTAAACTTAATGAGTATTTTATATTGTGCATGGTCAAAAGTGAGTTTTTTAATCATTTGTAGTAACTTTAAATGATCTTAGTCTTCTCAGGAAAGACTGATCTATAAATCTGCAGCTTATAAAGCTCAGCTAGCTGTTTTTAAGATGTGCAAAAAATTACATTCGATAGCAGAAAAAGAACTTATTTTTTACATTTTCAAAATGAATGGATTTTGCTCAAGCTCTCCACTAAAATTCACATTTGGGACTTGGAAATGTTCTATTGAAAAGAATTTTTCAGAAACTTACTATCAATTAATGATAGGGGATTATAATGGAAGTCTGAATGAAATCATAACTAAAATGCTTGCTACTAAGTTATTAATGAGGAACATACTACAACAGTGCAGTCAGTCAAACCAAAACAAACATCTACCTACGGAGCTGCAACTTTTAAATCTTATGAAACACTGCCATCCTGTGGCAATTTTCAGAGAGAAAATGCAGATGCTACGTTGTTGTCTTGGTTCACAGACTTCTCCCATTTAAAAAGGTTTATTTTATTAATCAATGTATTTGTTTCTATTTATCTGGCACCTAGCCCAAGGTCCGGGCATTTCATGACATTTAAAAGCAAGGTTGACCCCAGAGTTTTTCTAGTCTAGTCAGAGACAAGTTAGCACAAATTACAATGTCTATTGAGGCATTACTTCCAATATAACTCACAATCCTGCAACCTGTCACAAGCTCTGACAGCAGTCCAAGCACGATTACATGTATAGCAATTTCAGATGGGGTGGTGGAACTGATTAGAGATTTAGCAAAATGAATGATACGCATGCTACATACAGGTTGTGTCTTATTTAGGAAACTCCTGAAAGAGTTATCTGTGTTGGTAATAAATGCAATAAAGCAGCAGGGCAACCTCATATAAAAGCTTAGAGAAATGAATGAATTGATCATGTTCCCAGATTTTCTGATAAAGATACAGTATAATTAGACAATATTGTTTCAGAGGGTCTAAAGAGTTCTGACTTGAGAAATGAACTATTTCTCAGAGGAAAGATTGGGATCTAATGTCATCATTGAAATTTTTAATGGGTTTATATGAAATGCCATCCATTTAGACATTCTATACTGAATTTCACCAATGAGGTAAAACCACAAAGCAAAATGTGGCTGTAACAGTAATTCTTATTTAAGATTCTGAGTATTAGAGTAGAATTTTATGATCAGATGTGTCTAATATAGACTTGTGGCTGAGAAAAAACAGGGCAGTGCAATGACCCAAGTCAAAGCCCAAGAGAGTAATATTTGTGAGCTTGACAGAAGTAGTTTCAGGACCCTGCTTTGGCCTAAGACAGATATGTTGATTGATTTTTTATTTATTATATAGAAAGAGAATGAGAGAAATGGCTGAACATATAAGATTCCCTGATTCCAAATATCAAATATCATAAAGATTAGGCTATGGAGGAAACACAAGCAATGTTGTAAAAGACTCCTCTTTTACAAGCTACTATCTTGTTTCATATAAAAAAGACTTTCTATATAGCCCAGTGTTTTCACGATCTGCATAGAATCCTGTCTCTCCCATAAAAGAGATCCTAGTTCCAAAAGGTTCAAAAAAAGAAGGCAAAAAGATCCAGGCCTGATGCCAAAAATAAAATAAAATAAAACTAGTGCACATCTTAGGAAAACAGGCACCATGGCTAATAAGTATGATCAAGTTAACAGCAAGGCCAAGGAGAGCCACAAGCCATGGCCCTTAAGCTGCAGAGGCCCATAGGCCAGAAGTCCATAATATCATTAGAGTAGCATCCCATTAAACATTTGGACATTACATGTTCATTCCGTGCTTAAAGGATCTTAATGATCCCAAAGTTCCATTTCCCTTTTATCTAGCCCAGAAGGAAAGACTGTGTAGTAACTAACAACCCCAGTAATTCAGGCCAGATTTTTACCCACATAGCTCATATTGCAATGGTTTTCAAACAAGCAACAGAGGGTCCTGTGGCACCTTTAAGACTAACAGAAGTATTGGGAGCATAAGCTTTCGTGGGTAAGAACCTCACTTCTTCAGATGCAAGTAATGAAACAGACATTCACCTGCAACTGACACCTCTTTTGGGTAATTCTGTGAAGATGAACAATGCATTTTAGCAAGCAAACCCAGTTCATTTCTGAATATCCAACCTGTTGGGTGAGGTCAAATATGTCTGGATAATTGGGAGTTCTTATAAATGAGTCAATAGTCAAGGAGTCAATAGAAAACATGATGGCAGAGACCTTTTTTTAGGAAGGGAGATTTAGATTGTGGATATTTGAATAATTATGAGAGACTCAATAGACAATAAATGGAGTCATTAGAACAAGGAGCATTCTGGCAGTTAGTTGGAAAGGCAGGTTTGATAGATAAAGAAGGCTAGATATTCAAGATTCTACTACATATGTAACTGTTACATCAAACTACAGTTGCTAATGCCCTGACCTTGCAGTCACTCAGCTTGCAGAACTGGGCTCTAAGAGTTTTATTAGGTTTACAAAACTACTGAGTAAGTAGTTATAAAAATGATTCAGGGTAAAATTTAGGATTCTGTACTGTAAGGAAGCCAACAGGATTTGAGGGCTCTGAGCACTTCATAGGACAAGACCCTTAGCAGGCTTTCAACGCTGATAAAATATGAGCATGTGGGTGGATGGAAGTTCAGCTCTGGGAAGGAAAAACAAGCTTGAAAGAACCTTAAATGTACTCTGAACTGAATGGGAGCAAGGAGGAGTAAGATAAACCAACAGGGCCAGATCCTCAGCTGAGCTGAGCATGGAGGTGGAGGAGGGGAAGATAGCTCCAAACCAACCAGCCTCTGCTGTTACTCAGAGCAGCCTAAGGCCATTTGCAAATATTTTATACTTGAAAATAGCTGGAACCTGTAGATTGATTAGTAAATGCTTCAGATTTAAGCCTTTATAAGTCTCTAATTTTAGAAATGTCACCCATCCACAGCAACAGGTGGGGGAAATTGATGGGGCCAGCCGTAAAAGGGGGACAATCCCAGAGGCAAGGGAGGGGACATTTGCCAAGGAACAACAGGTAACTCCTTCCCTGCAAGTATGCGCTACCCATTGGCCAGCTAGGGAAGAGGGGTGCTGATTGGCCAGCATTTCCCACCTCTCAGGATTTAACCCAATGCAGGGGCCATGTGGAGCCCTCTTTCAGTTCTGTGCCAGCAGCCCACCCTACCCACCCAAACTAGGAACGGGAAGCCCACCTGACATATGCTGCAGGTCTAGCCGATCACCTGTTTAGGGGTCAGGAGTGAACTTTTTCTCCCACTGCCATTTGGTGGAAGATGAATTTTTTGCCTTCCTCACAGCACCCGGAAGCCACAGTAGGTTAAGTAGGAACACATATGGTATCTAACTGCGGTTACAGTGTGGGTGTTTATTCATTGCAACTTAACCACACTAGAAAGTGGCTGCAAGAGAATCAAATTAATGGTTCCATCCCAGTGCTAAAAGACCTGGGATTTTGGTGGTGGGCCATGGGCTCACCCAATAGGGTGCGACCTTGTGACCTTTGTGGGCCAAGGTCAGACCGCGTGACCATCCCAGGCCAAGGTCCACATCCTGCTGTACCTCTGTCCCCTTCTCAGGAGAGGGTTCTAGGACTCAAACAGCTGAGTCTTGGGGGGGTTATAGGATAAGGAGCCCTGTACCAGTGGTGCCAGTTACAAGTTATATGATAAGGAGCCCTATAATCCCCACACTGGAACCAATTAGATGTCTGGTATAGGGAAGTATGGGTGAGGGGCAGGTAGCACCCCCTCCCTTGTGTTAAAGTTTAATAAAAGTTGTGGCCTGCTGCTTAATTCCATACATGTGTCTGTCCTCATTTTGTCGGCATGTCCACATCAAAGGAATGTATAGATGAGAAACACAATCATGTCAGACTAATAAATGCTATCAGAATTTTTATCTCTTGATTTTTTGCTGGAGTAGGCCAAATTCTAACTTTCTGACTCGGTCCCTATTCAAGCAAATTCTCATTGACTTCAGGTCCCTATTGATTGAAATGAGAGTTTTGCCTGAGCAGACTGAATGAGAATTTAATTTGACCATATATATATTTAACATTTTGGCCTTGCCACACGAGCTTGTTTGCTGACAAGTAAATCCTCTCTTGGGAACTGATCTATCCATAGCTGTCTGTTTTGAGGGATTGTTATGCAGTCTGCATTGTTTAACTTTACTCCTTGGTGCAATTGTTCCTCTTTTCACCAGGAGAAACTGCTTCAGGCATCTGTTCAGTTACTAACACATGGAAATATAAATTAGAGAAACAACCCCAAACTGGAATCTTTACACCTTTATCATGCAACAGATAGCTAACAGTAGATTCACATACACTTCAGGGTATAACACTTAAAACAACAACAAAAAAGCTTAAGAAAGTAATTAGTTTTTGACTTTGGAGTTTCTTTCAGGATTGCCTGAGAATGAGATCCCCCAGACTCAGTCACTCCATCAACAGGAAGTGGTATTCTGACAACCACATAAAACTTCAAATATGACTTTGATGAAGGCAGATGCCTGACAAATTGTTCTGTCAAAAGCTATTAGCAATGACTCCTACTAAATGTATTCTTACAATGTCCCCAACAAAGTTTATTGCTTTAAGCAGGGTTTTAAGTACCCAGGATCCTTTTTTAATTATTATTATTTGAGTCTCACTGGGATTTAATACTCTGCGGGCATAAAGCATGAAGAACAGGGAGGACAAAAAGGTGAAATAAATCTTGTGTATTTTAAGAGCTCTGGGCTTTCTGGCTGTGGTGCTATAAGACCTCCCTTCTGTTATTTATATAATATTGTTTAATGAGGTCTCATGACCCTTTATTTATCCCAGCTCCCTTGTGTCCTCCACCATTAGTTTTTCATAATTGGATTACCAGTAGAAACTGTAAATTAATTCAGTCTGAGGGTCATTATTATTCCTCTGGGAAGGTTTGAGCAACAACAGATTAGAATGCTCCAAATAGTAACATTTGCCTCCTATCCATGGCCTGGCTCGTCCGTGAGGATCTGCACATTCATCTCCTCCTACCCATGCAAAAATCACTCTGTGGTACTGACACTGATCTCACCCCCTTGCTCCCAGTACAAATGTCCTTCCATATGGAAGTAGCTCCATGCAGCTTTAAGTGCATTCCTGGGAGGAGCAGGAAACCATCTGACCTCTGACATTTTCTCCTGTTTCCCCCTGCTAAGTCCTGTATTACATCTATTTCAAACCC
Organism: Malaclemys terrapin pileata; assembly: GCF_027887155.1. Taxonomy (NCBI): domain Eukaryota; kingdom Metazoa; phylum Chordata; order Testudines; family Emydidae; genus Malaclemys; species Malaclemys terrapin. Next base: position 51,261,218 of record NC_071509.1, on the reverse strand, counting down.
CTGTATGACTGCTAGTGATCTAACAGCAACATGGCTCCTGATGGCTATAGTATGATTATGCATAGGAACTTAGAGAACTCTACTTTTAGGAAGTACAGCATATGTAGAAGAAGCTTAAATTTGTCTTGGCTTTTATGCTTGAACACTAAACACCTGGGGGGGCCAGTTCCGATGCTGACACTAGATAGGACAATCTTGAGAGCTGCCCTAATGCGTGTCCGTGTTGCAACAACTTCTATGGGCTATTGTAGTGGCAAAGAATCACTGGAGTGCACCCACTCCAACCCCATCCTGCCTCAGAATCCTCTCTGCACAGATGACATTCAATGATCTGAGGTGAGCCTGAGGACAAGTATGAATCTTCATCTCAAGCTAGATGCTAAAGAAAGCAGTTTTAGCAATTTAGTGAGAGGAATTCTCACCTGTGATTCAGTATTGAACCAATACCTTATTAACCTGCTGGGGGTATGTAATGGGGCAGCGACTCACCCCTGTGGCACCTCCTGTCGGTCATCCTGGGAATTAGCTCTTCAATCCAGGAGCGCCCTCTGCAGGCTGGTGTCCCACTTCCTGCTGGGTCCCTAGTCCCTCTTGGACCCCGGTGCCCCTTTCAGACTGGAGTGCTGCCCCCTCCAGTACCCCACAGTCTCACTGGGTCTCTCCTCCCCAGGGAGCCCCACTCCCTAGCCCCACCTCACCTCAGTCATGGGCTATTGCCAGTCACCAACTAGCCCCCGCTCCCTGGGGCAGACTGCAGTATAAGCCACTCATCACAGGCAAGGACGGGTTTGGACCTGCTGCCTTGGCCTAGCCTTGGGCTGTCCCCTGCAACCCCAGTACCTATTTGGCCGTATACTAGGCCACAGCCTGGGGGTTTCCAAGCCAGAGCTCCCCAGCTCCCTTGGCCTTCCCCCAGCCCAGCTCCACTCCAGGTACCTTACCTAGCGCCCCAGCAGCCAGGCCCATCTCCCTCTCCAGCTAGAGGAGACTATGTCAGCTTCTGCTCCACTGGCCTTTATAGGGCCAGCTGGACCCTGATTGGGGCATGGCCACAGCTGAGGCTGGCTCCCAGCCCCAGCCCTCTCCAAGGCTGGCTTTTAACCCTTTCAGGCAGGGCCGGCTCCAGGCACCAGCTTAACAAGCAGGTGCTTGGGGCAGCCAAGGGAGAGGGGCGGCACCTGTGGCAATTCGGGGGCGGCAGGTCCCTCACTCCCTCTAGGAGTTGAATTGCTGCCGCCGATCGCAGCTTTTTTTTTTTTTTTTTTTTTTTTTTTTGGCTTGGGGCGGCAGAAATGCTGGAGCTGGCCCTGCTTTCAGGCCAGGAGCGGGTGACCACCCCGCTACAGGGTAATAGGCTTAGCGAGATTCTATATTGTTCATGAGTTATAAACTTAACACACTGAGTGCTTGTGATGTTTAAATAGTCAATGACACTCTTTGTATGAGAAGAAATGTTAACTCTGATGTTCTGGAAAATTCCAGCTTTGGTCATTAGATTTTGCTTATCTAATTCCCCTGCAGTGTCTTCTCCACTTGGTGTCCTAAACTGTAATGTGGCTGTATGCTGTAAAACAGTTCCTGTGCTCACTCAGTGTTGGCTGATTTTTAAATGGTAGATAAAGTGATCTTTATCTAGTTTGTAAAACACTTTGGGATAATCTAAGATGAAAGGTACTAACTAAATGTAAGATCATTATCACATGTTCATTAATTAAGCACCATGATTTGGGGGGGCGGGCTTTAAAGCTGACATTATTTTTCAGAATCAGTGGCCTCATGCTTAGTCTGGTATGAAGAAATCGAGTAACTAAGAAGTGATTATTCAGTTCTCCTTTTAAACTGTTGCTCCCCAACTGAAGGATAATAATTTGTGTTGAACCAGTAAGCAAAAGCAGAGACCTTTTCTACCCCCTTTTTTTTTAAATTGCCCCCCGCTCTCTCTGTTTCTGGCAACAGATATGTGCCCTTGGAATAACGATAATCAATATCATTGTGGATTGCACATCAGGCTGATAATCCTCAAACCACTTCTTTTTCCTATAAAGAAGAATTATTGATGAACAAACTTGTCAGCAATGCTTCATTTGTGCTAGGGCTTGCCAGGGCTGAGCCCCGGCACCTCTAGGCTTGGCGGTTCATAGCCCAGGCACCTCTAGGCTTGCCACATCAGTTATGAATGTAAAAAAATTGCTTGAACCCCAGTACCTAATTGCTTAAACCCCAGAACCTCTTTCATTACAAATTAAGCACAGCTTGTCAGTAATCTGCTATCTATGGCACAAAAGATCATTCTGCAAACCTGGAAAGATCTCAGTGAGAACTTTAAGTTCTGTCTTCTTATAGTAAATCAAAATAATTAATAAATTCTGGTATACTACATTTTAACTGAGGATCACAGAAGAACACACACCAGAACAAGGGGACATTTAGTGAAATTAAATGGTGGCAAATTCAAAACTGATTGGTGAAAGGAAATACTTTTCCATACAACACATAATTACCCTGTAGAACTCATTGCTACAGGAGATTGTGGAGGTCAAGAAATCAGCAAGATTCAAAGAGATATTGGACATTTACATGGATAAGAAGACTATCCAGAGCTATCATAATTAATCATAACAAAAATTTGAAGGCATATTAACTCTCATGCGTCACAGTTTAAGCCAGTCTCTAGTTACAAGACACCAGGATGAGACCTAATGTGGGGGGCAGCTTATCCTACAGCTGCCTACTGTGTGGTTCTTATGCATTCCTGTAAAACATCTGGTGCTTGCCACTGCTGGAGGCAGGATACTGGACTAGAAGGACTCAGATCTGATCCCATGTGACAATTCTTATGTTCCTCACAACATTTGTATGAGGTAAAAATATATGATAATTAATTTCCATTTTACACATAACGAAATGGAGGCACAGAAAGCTGAAGTGATTTGCCCAAGTTTACACAACTAGTAAGTTGCAGAACTGGAAATACAATCCAGGAATCCCAACTCCCAGTCTCATGCTCTAACCACTTCAAGAGGCAATTCAAAAAGACAGCTGTTGAAACCAACTTTTGTTCAGAAAATGCTCCAAGAAGAAGTTATACTCTTCAGATCATTTTGTGTCAAACTGAAGCTAAAAGTAAACTTTCTGCAGACCTCCCCAAATCAGACCATATTTCAGCTTTGTGCTAGGTTTAGCTGTACTTTCCTTCCTGTTAGTTTTGGCTTTTTGTGTACTAATCTGTTTTGTTCTTGTTTATTGCCCTTGATTTAATGTCAGTAAAACTGAAAACAAGTAGAACTATGTATTCTTGCTGCTCCAATCCTTATTAGTTTGATATATTTTGGCTTAATTTCCACCCTCTTTTTAAAAAATAATTTAGAAAACACATCATGCCATTATTAGTTCAGCAAATAACTTGTGTTAAGGGTCTTTCAACATTTACCTAGGAGTATAAAGAAAACTCCATATATGAATCCTCCCCCATCCATGCATTCAAGTAGTTGCTGAACCAACAAGAGGGGATGCCATTTTAGATTTGGTTTTGGTGAGTAGTGAGGACCTCATAGAAGAAATGGTTGTAAGCGATCATGAGCTAATTCAGTTCAAACTAAATGGAAGGATAAACAAAAATAGATCTGTGACTAGGGTTTTTGATTTCAAAAGGGCTAACTTTAAAAAATTAAGAAAAATAGTTAGGGAAGTGGATTGGACTGAAGAACTTGTGATCTAAAGGTGGAGGAGGCCTGGAATTATTTCAAGTCAAAGTTGAAGAAACTATCAGGAGCCTGCATCCCAAGAAAGGGGAAAAAACTCATAGGCAGGAATTGTAGACCAAGCTGGATGAGCAAGCATCTCAGAGAGGTAATTAAGAAAAAGCAGAAAGCCTACAAGGAGTGGAAGATGGGAATGATCAGCAAGGAAAGTACCTTACTGAGGTCAGCACATGGGATAAAGTGAGAAAGGCCAAAAGCCATGTAGAGTTGGACCTTTCATTTTTAATGAATCTGTAAACTCAGTGGTTGTATCGTATGACTGGAGAATTGCTAACATAGTTCCTATTTTTAAGAAAGGGGGAAAAAAGTGATCTGGGTAACTACAGGCCTGTTAGTTTGATATTTGTAGTATGCAAGGTCTTGGAAAAAATTTTGAAGGAGAAAGTAGTTAAGGACATTGAGGTCAATGGTAACTGGGACAAAATACAACATGGTTTTACAAAAAGTAGATCATGCCAAACCAACCTGATCTCCTTCTTTGAGAAAGTAATAGATTTCTTAGACAAAGGAAATGCAGTGGATCTAATTTACCTCATGTAGCAAGGCGATCTGACTCCCCGCTGCCCCAGAGAGGGACTAGCCTCCCTGGACACCAAAGTGGGCAGAGCCAACAAACCCTGCACCCGGTCCTCAGAGGTCAAGGTGCAGGACAGGAAGTATAGAAGCCCAGAGCTCACTTGAAGCTCAGCCACCGGAGAGACCAGATGCCTGTGGTGTAGCTCCCAGTGGGGAGACCATGGCGATCGGCGGCCAAACCGAGGACTGGCCAGACCAGCCAACACCTGATGCTAGCCCAAGCCCAGTGACGTTACCAAGCCTACCGCTCGCCCATTACCCGGAGGAACTGTCAGGCCTACCGTTTGCCAGTTACCCTGAGGAGGTGCCAAACCAACCACTCACCAGCTACCCCGAGGAGCCCATGGTGTGTGACTGTGTGGAGGATGCCGTCCGGACCCAGGTATCTCTAGATGCAGTGGAGTGGGTGGGCCTGTGTCACCCTGCCACCCACCTCGCAGGTAGCAATCTCCCCCTCTCCCTGGCTGCTCAAAGCCAGGAGCCTGGGGATTTGCTGTTGAACCTGCCTGAGGGCCTGAGCTACTGACTGTTTGTTGCCCTGCCCTGACTCAGGGCCTGGGCCTGCTCATATTGAACCTGTTTGCTCAGCCCCTGCCAGAGGGCCAGAACTGCTGACTGTTTGCCGCACAGCCAAGCTAATTCCCCGACACACCTGACTCAAATGGCGAGGCGGTCTGGCTCCCTGCTGCCCTGGAGGGGGACGAGCCCCAGCCGAACCTCTCTACACCTCGATTTCAGTAAGGCATTTGATACGGTTCCACATGGGAAATTATTAGCTAAATTGAAAAAGATGGGGCTGAATATGAAAATTGAAAGATGGATAAGGAACTGGTTAAAGGGGAGACTACAATGGGTCATACTGAAAGGTGAACTGTCAGGCTGGAGGGAGGTTACTAGTGGAGTTCCTCAGGGATCAGTTTATTTAATCTTATTTAATCTTTTTATTACTGACCTTGGCACAAAAAGTGGGAATGTGCTAATAAAGTTTGCAGATGACACAAAGCTGGGAGGTATTGCCAATACAAAGAAGGACCGGGATATCATACAGAAAGATATGGACGACCTTGTAATAGGGTGAAATTTAATAGTGAAAAGTGCAAGGTCATGCATTTAAGGATTAATAACAAGAATTTTTGTTATAAGATGGGGATGCATCAGTTGGAAGTAACAGAGGAGGAGAAGGACCTTGGAGTATTGGTTGATCATAGGATGACTATGAGCCGCCAATGTGATATGGCCATGAAAAAAGCTAATGCGATCTTGGGATACATCAGGCGAGGTATTTCCAGTAGAGATAAGTAGGTGTTAGTACCATTATACAAGGCACTGGTGAGACCCCATCTGGAATACTGTGTGCAGTTCTGCCCTCCCATGTTTAAGAAGGATGAATTCAAACTGGAACAGGTATAGAGAAGGGCTACTAGGATGATCTGAGGAATGGAAAACCTGTCTTATAAAGGAGACCTGTCTTATGAAAAGAGCTTGGCTTGTTTAGCCTAACCAAAAGAAGGCTGAGGGGAGATATCATTGCTCTCTATAAATATATCAGAGGGATAAATATCAGGGAGGGAGAAGAATTATTTAAGCTCAGTACTAATGTGGACACAAGAACAAATGGATATAAACTGGCCATCAGGAAGTTTAGCCTTGAAATTAGATGAAGGTTTCTAACCATCAAAGGAGTGAAGTTCTGGAACAGCCTTCCAAGGGGAGCAGTGGGGGCAAAAGACATATCTGACTTCAAGACTAAGCTTGATAAATGTATGGAGGGAATGGTATGATGGAATAGCCTAATTTTGGCAATTAATTGATCTTTGACTATTTAGTGGTAAATATGCCCAATGACCTTTGATGGGATGTTAGATGGAGTGGGATCTGAGTTACTACAAAGAATTCTTTCCTGGATGTCTGGCTGGTGAGTCTCTCCCACATGCTCAGGGTTTAGCTGATTATCATATTTGGGGTCAGGAAGGAATTTTCCTCCAGGGCAGATTGGCAGAGACCCTGTTTTTTTTTTTTTTTTTGCCTTCCTCTGCAGCGTGGGGCACGGGTCACTTGCTGGAGGATTCTCTGCACCTTGAAGTCTTTAAACCACGATTTGAGGACTTCAGTAGTTCAGACATAGGTTAGGGGTTTGATACAGGAGTGGGTGGGTGAGATTCTGTGGCCTGCGTTGTGCAGGAGGTCAGACTAGACAATCATAATGGTCCCTTCTGATCTTAAAGTCTATGATTCTACGATACTTATCCAAAAAAAAAATTTATACCCTGGTAGATAAGCTTTTTAATCCTTTTTTAGCCTTAAAGCATATATCACATCATGCTTGAACCCATCTCCCCTAACCCCAGAAAATGTTTTGTACTCTCACTATGATGATAAAAAGGTGAACTCTTAAATCTTAATCTGGTAGATCACTCTTCACCTATACTGGATTATACCTGTGACACGACGCAACAAAAACATCTGATATTCAAAACCAAATGTGTCCAGCTGTTGTTGTCAGTAATTTCATTAGCAACTGTTCAACAATAACAACACTCATATAGTGCTTTACAGTTTCAAAGAATTGTACAAACATAATTATTCACTGAAGATGTGAGAGTGGTTCAAGCAGAGGATGGACATCATCCTGCAAGACACTGAATGCACCTTCAATAGGAAATCAAGGTGCTCAGCAGCTCATAGGTGGAGCACAGCATCTTGCCTGATAGTGCCTGCTGCTCAGTTACTTTTTTGTCCTCTGCTTGCAGGTCTTCACAAGAGGAAAAAGAGCCCTGAGATAATCACATCCTACAATACATAATGATCAGAACACAGAGTACTGATAAAATGAAAAGAAAAATACATGGTCCTAAGAAAGAGAGCTGGTATAGGGGGTCAAATTACAGTACAGTGCTTTAAACACAACTTCAAAATGCATGACAGCTGGCAGAGTGTGAGTCAGTTTATTGCTGTTGTACTACAGATTTAAATCATATTTTACCTCACCTTTTTATAGCTTCCAAGGAACCACAGCTGGTTTCTGAAGTTTTTAAATTGGTCCAGCCTATGAGAATTCAAACCATTGAAAAATCAAGGTGTATAGACTCCTGGCTTTGTTTTCATCTGGCTCAAATCAACTGTAGTAGTACAGGTTTAATTAGCATATTGAATTCCTAAGGGAAATAAGGCACTTTATAGTTACGATTTCACTGATGGCTGCATGCCAAATGCTGTCCACTTAAATCTATACATTTTGGACTAACAATAAGAAGGAGCAATAGAAAAGTAACAACTATTGCAGCAGAGGATTCGATGGGACCCTGTTTTCCTGCCTTGTACAGTCTCTGCAATTTTAAGGAATTAGCTATGGAGATGGGCTTTTTTCTTTTTTTCATAAGAGTAACTAAACAGGCTACTTTTCGTTGATTTGGAGTTTCCTTTAAAATGTTGCAATTCTGCCAACAGCCAATAAATAGGTCTCTTATCACAGATCAGGACCATAGGTCTGTCTCCACAAACAGATTGTGAACCCTGTTAGACAACAACTTAGCTGGCCCTACTCCCACTCTAGACAGGGCCTGAATGACAATGAATTCAAGAACATAGAAACCAGATAGCCTATGGTTCTTTTTTTACAGCACATATGTGTTTGTAAGGCATTGAGGGAGATAATTTCTGATTAGTTTACAAAGCCTTTTTTCTTCATCTTTAGTAAAGGGTAACCCCCACCTCTGCAGTATTTCAATGTTTGCACTGATCATTTGGATCACTGTGTATTAAAGTTTTTTGCTTTGGGATACATAGTGCAGAACAGTGGATGGTGTTACACGCTGTAGATGTCTCATATTGCTACTTTACCTTTTTCTGGATGGGAAGCAGATCTGCTCAGGGAGAAGACTTTCCATAGGCTCATATGAGGGAACAATCCAGCTCATATGAACTAATAACCTGGTCCTGTGAGTGCTGAGTGTCTTCAGTGCCAACAGGAATTGTGGGTGCTCAGAACCTTCCAAGAGACCATCAGCATCTTACAGTATTTCATCTTTATGTCTCAGATTCTATTTCCAAAGCCACCATTGCTCTACACTGATTCCTATAATGAAAAGAATTTTAGTTCACAACACAGACACAGGCAGCTCACAAACTAATGTATGCAAAACCTTAATAAATTGTTGCAGCAAAAAACAATATAAGTAAATCCCTTATTCATGTCTGAATATCGGGGACATCAAAGCAGAATTTTACGGAGCCTTCATGATCTATCGCTAACTTCCAGTACTCAGCAGCTGACCTTCCAGTGATCTGCTGTACACCATCTATCCATCTCTTAGCTACTCATCCCCTATTACAATGACCCACCACCATTCCTTCCATGATAACTTACTTTAGGTTATTTCCTTCTCTACGCCTAGTGTGACCAAAGTACATATATTTATATCTGTTGATTTCCAGCTGGAGGGGCTGCTTCTCTCCAATAATATTTCTAACATAGGCATTTGGTTTTTTTTCCATCCAGGAGTTATGCATAAGAACATGGCATACTGGGACAGACCAATGGTCCATCTAGCCCCATACCCTCTCTTCCGACATCGGCCTGCACCAGATGCTTCAGAGGGAATGAAGTCAGTTGAAAGATGTCCACCAATGGAAATCCCAGCTCCTTCCACTTTGTCAAAACCTTCCAATGTTTGTCTTATAATAAATTTTGCATATGTGTAAAAGAAGCTTGGGGACAAAATAATCAAGAGTTTTCATTAGCATCATTAAACAGGATGAAGTTTAACAAAGACAAATACAAAGTGCTCCACTTAGGAAGAAAAAAATCAGTTTCACACATACAGAATGGGAAGAGACTGTCTAGGAAGGAGTACGGCAGAAAGGGATCTAGGGGTTATAGTGGACCACAAGCTAAATATGAGTCAACAGTGTGATGCTGTTGCAAAAAAAGCAAACATGATTCTGGGATGTATTAACAGGTGTGTTGTGAGCAAGACACGAGAAGTCATTCTTCCGCTCTACTCTGCTCTGGTTAGGCCTCAGCTGGAGTACTGTGTCCAGTTCTGGGCACCGCATTTTAAAAAAAGATGTGGAGAAATTGGAAAGGGTCCAGAGAAGAGCAACAAGAATGATTAAAGGTCTTGAAAACATGACCTATGAAGGAAGGCTGAAAGAATTGGGTTTGTTTAGTTTGGAAAAGAGAAGACTGAGAGGGAACATGATAGCAGTTTTCAGATATTTAAAAGGGTGTCATAAGGAGGAGGGAAAAAACTTGTTCACCTTAGCCTCTAAGGATAGAACAAGAAGCAATGGGTTTAAACTGCAGCAAGGGAGGTCTAGGTTGGACATTAGGAAAAAGTTCCTAACTGTCAGGGTGGTTAAACACTGGAATAAATTGCCTAGGGAGGTTGTGGAATCTCCATCTCTGGAGATATTTAAGAGTAGGTTAGATAAATGTCTATCAGGGATGGTCTAGACAGTATTTGGTCCTGCCATGTGGGCAGGGGACTGAACTCGATGACCTCTCGAGGTCCCTTCCAGTCCTAGAATCTATGAATCTATGAATCATAACTCAAAAACTTCAATTTTCTTCTTGTCAGCAGCATTAACTTCCCATGATTCACATCCACAAATCTCTATAGAAAAAAATAAGCTTTTCACCAGTCATATCTTGGTACATTTTGAGATGCCAAGGTTTTTTCAAGCTCTCTTAAGGAAGGCAAAATTGAGGGAGCGATTCCTAGTCTTCTTCCAATTTCTTTGGAACAGTCTTCTTGGTTAGATATATAAGATAATTAAATTCATCTACTGCTTCTACAGCTTGTTCATTAATCATGATGTCTGCTTGCATTCTGGTTTTGTTAGTCATATAAGCACACATGCATTTTCTTTTCATCCCATTCAGCAATAGTCCATATTCCTCACTAAGTGTTTTTACAGACTCCATCATTTGTTGAATTGCATGAGTGGCTGTAGCAAAGAGCATTGTATCATCTGCATATTTGAGGTCAGTTAATAGGTGGCCACCAATGGAAATCCCAGCTCCCTTCCACTTTGTCAAAACCTTTCAAGGCTTGTTTTATAATAAATTCTGCATATATGTTAAAGAGGCTTGGGGACAAAATACACGCTGGTCTCACACCTGCCCCGTGGAAAACCTCTCATTGTTGCCAATTGCTGGTCGCACTGTAGTATGTGGTTGGCAATACAGACTTGTGATGAGTTCAATGAGATGCCTTGGATTCCCCACATCTGAGAGTATCCTCCAAAGACCCTCATGTTGGATGGTACCAAATGCTTTTGAATAGTCAATGCAGCACATAATCAATGGGTGATTGTAGTTTCTGTGTTTTTCAATTATGTGACAGATATTCATGATTTGGTCAGGTGCAACTTGGCCCTCTCTGAAACCAGCTTGTTGTGGTGGTAGTTCTGCTTCTATTCTTCTTTTCATGCGATCCTGGATTATGTATAGCAGAACTTTGCTCACCTGTGATATCAGGGAGATGGTATGATAGTTATTACACTCTGTTATGTTTCCCTTCTTCGGTAAAAGCAGAAAGATTCCCTTCATTCAGTTCTCCAGCCACTTCCTAGTCATCCATACATCATTACAAATTCTCCACATATGATCAGTACCGCGTTGTTCACCAATAGCTTTTACCAATTCCGCCGACACGTTATCTACCCCTGGTGCTTTCCCAGGCTTCACTTTCTGAATAGTAAATGCCACTTCCTCTCACAGGATTGAGGATTCCAGCTCCATACTCTGTTTTCTATCATCCTCTATTATGAGTGGCTCTGGTGAGGCCTACAGATTGGCACAGTAATCTCTCCACCTGCATTTAATATCAAATTCAATGAAAACTCTGTATCATTGATCTTTTATTATACTTGATCACAGAGAAAACTTTTTAGTAAGAAGTCTGACCACTGTGAACATACCTTCTATATTATTATTCTCAATATATTCACTCATCTTGTCTAATCTGCCTTTAAATCTGTCTGCTCAGTTCCTTATATTCTCTCCTGCATTCTTCTGTCTCCAAGACATTCTTTTTGACTCTGTCTCATGTTTCCACTGACTGTTTGGAATATGTGCTTTGGCATTTTTGAGCATAATAGTTTTCATTTTAATCCAAAATGTGTTCAGGTTGTTCCCCTCTTTCACCTGTGGTGACGCCTCAAACCCATTCTGGGCAGAACATATTGTAAGGCCCACCAGGTCTCAAACCCAGACCTGCCAGATAGTGGACATCTCCATGCTGCCACTCAGCAGCAGCTATAACTAGCTCATGCTTCACTACCCACAACCTGCTCAGGACACAGACCATGGGCAGTCCCACACCAGTGGGATCTGATAGGCAGCAACCTCATGGCTCCCGTTTGGCTCTCCACCAGGAGCATTCCAAGAAGCAGGGCTAACTCTAGGTTTTTTGCCACCCCAAGCAAATGCCGAAGCAAAAACAACAAACCTCCGAGAGCACAACTGCCGCCCCCAGAATGCTGCCTCTGCAATTGTGTCATCCCAAGCATGTGCTTGGTTTGCTGGTGCCTAGAGCCGGCCCTGCCAGGAAGTGTTCAGGTAACAGCATGGATCTCCTGAAGCTGCCACGACCATTCCTGTTCTTGAACTTCTGGCTTTGACCTTGACTTGATTTGGACCTCTCCTTCTGACCTGGACCCCAAAACCTGATTCATACTCTGATCTTTGGTATCAGCCTCAGCCTGGAACTTGACTACGAACTCAGCTGCTACTCTCAGCCTCAGTTTGACCCTACTCTGACCCTTGGTCTCAACTGCCCTTGTTAGGATCCTGACAATTAAGTAATTTTCATTTATTCTGGACTAGTTCAAATGCAATGGACCTGTCAAACATCATATCTTTGTAAGTATTAATTTTATGTATGAGGCTAACAGCTGATGGTCTGACCCACTTTCCTCTATCTCCAGCATTGCTGTATCATTACATAGTAGATTTGGTTCTTTGTCATGCCATCAGTTGACCCCCATGTGTATACAGTATAAGATGTTGAGTGAAACTGGTATAAAATGTAATAACCCAGTGATTAGAACAGTAGAATTCAACTGAATACCTTCCTCTCTCATTTTGTGAAGGCAGACCATTGTTTCCCATTATTTCTTTATGAGAGTTTGCAGCTCCAACTTCTGCATTCAGGACCCCCATTCCAAGGGTGATACCTTTACTTGTTTTTTAGTGAGAGTGTCTCTTCAAGTCATTCATAAAACTCATCAATCATGGCCACAGCCACGGCTGCTGTCATAGGAGTGTAAACCCATATGATCAACATATTGACTGGCTTTGTTCAAAGGCAAATTGTAATGATTCTATCACTGACTGGATTATATCCAAGCACACACTTTGTCTTCTTGGATAAGATAAAAGCAAACACATTTTCTCTCATTCTCTAGGATCCTAAATAGGATACATTGTGTATCCATCCATAATCATAAAATCCAATGCAGCTCAAAGATTCCACTTATTGCTGTCTTACATCTTACATCTTTGGTTATCAATGGCAAGCTTCCCATCATATATACTCAAGTTCCATGTTCCTACTCATTCATTTATGAAGATTCAGGCCATTCTTTTCCTTGGTGCAAACATCAGGCACTGTACTTCCTAATGGATGTAGTTCAGTACCATCATAACTACAATATGCACTCTGAATGGCTGGAGCATCCTTCCCAGTACAATTATATAAATACAATGTACAGTAATTATAAAAAAAAAAAAACCATGGAAGGGGTATGAACTTTCCTCCTTAGCAGGCTACTGTCTTGCAATATAAAGTAACTTTGGCTGCATTAGTCAGACTTGCACAATGTTTTACATTGCCTCCTCAGCTCCCACTGAAGTCAAGCAGTGTTCAGTACCTTGCAGGGTTGGTTTCTAACTTATTCCCCTGATGCTGCAGTGTAAACGTGACCTAGCTCCTTATAAAGAGACTCTTTCTGTGCAAGCCTGGAAACAGAAGAGTGCTTCAGTAAGGAAGGCCCTTGAACTAGAGTAACAGTTTCTGCTATCACAAAGGTTTACAGTGTGCTCAATCCCCTGAGACTGGAGATAAGTAAAGTTACTGTACACCCTCATTTCCAAGGTCAGAGGCTTATGCAGATGCCAAAGTTATTTCAGAGTAAGCACAGGATGAAGAAAGCAGAAGTGAGAGGATGCAGGAAGCAGAGATAGTTGTAATCCAGGGGTGCAACAGGAAGAGAGGGAGAGAAGAATAAAGAATAGACAAACGCAGCAGGTATTAACAAAATAATATCAATTCCTCTCTAGATTATTGTCATAGGAAGGTAGCCATAATTCAGTGAGAGCTCTCACTACAATCTTTTAGCTAGATATATTCAAATTTTTAGTTACACACAGGCCTTTGGCTGTAATCTAACACCTTTTTGACCAATTTCTACACAGCTATTATTAAATATTTGCCTCCTTGGTATATGTATAGCCTCCACCAGATGTTCTTTTTTTATAGCTGCCTTTGGCATGTGACTGGTTACTGTTCCTGTATGTAGACTATCCTTTCTTTATTCAGGATTTCTGATTTTCTTTTCACATCCATTTCTCGTCACCTGTGTAGCCATGTTATAGACTGTCTGGCCCTTTGAGGCAAGATGGGCTCAGCCTTGCCCATGACTTAGCAGATGTCCCTCAGCATCACTGTTGAGCTAGCAATAAAAAGGCTAATTAGTGACCAGCTGGGTGTAATGGTGATTAATTAGAAACTGACCCCAGCTGTGGTGGCGAAGCACTGGAGTCCTGTTTAAATAGAGGTGGGAACTTAGAGAAAGGAAAGCCCTGGAGGGAGGAATAAGGGGTGTTCCCTGTGGGAAGAGCCTGAGGAAGTTAGGCTGAGAGCCCCAGAGAAAGCAGAGCAGAGTCATGTGGGGGAGCCCTGAGCTAGGGCCAGTGAGGGTAAGGGAATAGAAGAGGTACCCAGGAGGGGCAGAAGGGCTATGAGTTATAAGAGCAGTTTTGCAGGGGAAAGATCCCTAAGGAAAGCCATCATAATCCCTGGGGGGAGAGAGACAGCAACGTGAGACAAGCTCTGCAGAGGCCAGAAGAATGGGCCAAGAAACAGAGGAGTCTGGTGGAGCCTAGAAGAGCAGAGGGACTATTAATATGGGTATCTGATTTTGGACTTTGAGTTGGTACCCCAGAAGGGTTTTAAACTGCGCTTGAGGTGGCCAGAGGGTTGAGCCACAGAAGATGAGGAAGCAGGAGCAGATGGGCTGTGGGAGGTGCTGGAGCTGAGGATACTGGTGCCATTACACATGAACCCTAGGTGACACTCTAAAGGGGTGCCCTACCACAAGCCTTTTTATTTTTGTCTTACATTTCATTAGCAAGATTAGCAGCCAGTAGAAAAACCCCATTAAGTGCCAAAGTAAACAACAATTGGATTGACTTGGTTCTCCATTTTAGTGCAACGCTGACCCTGCAGATCAAAGCTGGTTCCTATCCATGTGTCCCATCTCAAACAGTGATCACAACATAGTTCATGAAGACTCTATGTCTTGTCCACAATAGCATTTTTCTCCAAATTTCTCATGATTCTATTATCAGCGCAGCTTCAGTAGCCGCAAGGGGGGGGGCGTTAACATACACAGTTTTAATCAGTTGCTTTGGGCAGGTCTGGATGACACAACAGTAAAGACACCTATGGCAACCAGCACTTTGTCTGCACTGGAGATGCCCTTGTTTCTAGCACTAGGGGGAATCTGAAGAAAGGAAAAGCTGGGGTAGAACAGCCGATATGGTTATCTGGTGTGAGAAATGTCCTATGTTAGCAATGCTCCTTTCTTTCCTTCTTCTGTATCTGTTAGCAATGCCATTACTAGCTCCACGCCTCTGCCATGTCCTTTGAAGTCAGTGAGACTACCCACATGCTTACCATTAAGCATATGCTTAACTGCTTTTCTGGATCACGGCAAAGTGCCCAGCACCATGCAGGATCAGGAACATGAAGATCCTTGCAATGTAGCACAGGGAGATGCAGTGTCAGTTCACCTGACTACAGCAATAAACAGCACTGATTTCATACAGTGTTGGACTAATTAAAGAACAGTAGCAGCATTTGAAAGCAGGATGCCTTCTTCAAGCGATCATTCACTCTTTCGAGTAACTGAGAATTAGGTATGTGGAATCCCTCCCCCATGAGGATAGTAACCATTATTTTATTCGTCCTTCTGTGCTAGGGTTACCATATTTTGTGCCTCCAAATGGAGGACACTCCACGGGCCCCCGGCCCCGCCCCCAGCCCCGCCCATGCCCCCGCCCCAACTCCGCCCCCTCCCCAAAGTCTCCGCCCCCTCCCCTGCTTCCCGTGAACATTTGATTCGCGGGAAGCCTGAAGC
This sequence comes from Malaclemys terrapin pileata, assembly GCF_027887155.1. Lineage (NCBI taxonomy): Eukaryota > Metazoa > Chordata > Testudines > Emydidae > Malaclemys > Malaclemys terrapin. The sequence goes on along the minus strand of NC_071509.1, from coordinate 51,245,514 downwards.
AGGTAACGGGGATGTGGGGGGGAGGAGGCGCGGCCCAGGCTGGCCCCCGGCGGCTCCAGCCTGGGTCGGCTCGGGCCCTGGGGTGCCGGCCCCGGCCCGCCCAGCACTGCCAGCCCCCGGCGGCCCAGCGCACCCCCCAGCTATCCCGGACCGGCTCCCAGCTCCGCGACCCCGCGGCCCAGCGCGATCCCGCGGCCCGGCGCACCCCCCCGCTACCCCGGCCCGCGGCCCGGCGCACCCCCCCCCCCCACTACCCCGGACCGGCCCGCGGCCCCGCGGCCCGGCGCACCCCCCCGCTACCCCGGACCGGCCCGCGGCCCGGCGCACCCCCCCGCTACCCCGGACCGGCCCGCGGCCCGGCGCACCCCCCCCGCTACCCCGGACCGGCCCGCGGCCCCGCGGCCCGGCGCACCCCCCCGCTACCCCGGACCGGCCCGCGGCCCCGCGCACCTCCCCCGCTACCCCGGACCGGCCCGCGGCCCCGCGGCCCGGCGCACCTCCCCCGCTACCCCGGACCGGCCCGCGGCCCCGCGGCCCGGCGCACCCCCCCCCCCCGCTACCCCGGACCGGCCCGCGGCCCCGCGGCCCGGCGCACCCCCCCGCTACCCCGGACCGGCTCCCGGCCCGGCACCGCGCCCCCGGCTCCCCGCACGGCACCATGCCCCCGGCCCCGCGACCCCGGCCCGGCCCCGCACCGGCCCCGGCCAAAGAGGCCCCGCCGAGCCCTCCCTCCCTCCTGATTTTCCCGGACATGCCCGGCTTTTGGGGATTTCCCCCCGGACGGGGATTTGAACCCCCAAAAGCCGGACATGTCCGGGAAAATCCGGACGCATGGTAACCCTATTCTGTGCTCAGGGGAATATATTTTAAAACCATCACCGATACAAATTCTACAAAAAGTGAATAACAACATACCTATTGAGGTATGCCATTTTACAAAAGTCACCCTGGTAGTCGGAGAGCAGACAATGGACAAACATGGCCACTCCCCACTGCAAACAATTGGTTGTCACAATAATCCTGGTATAGTTCACCAGAAGGTTGCACATTTGAAACACCTAGTGAGTGAAATTGTGGCCCCGTTAAAGTCGGTGGGATTTTTGCCATTGGTTTCAATGGGGCCAAGATTTCACCTAATATTTTTAAGGGCTACCTGTAGCAAATAGTGAGCCCCTACAGATCTACTAAAAGGTAGCAGGAAGAGGTTATAATGATTGGAGTTGAGGTACTAAAACCAGTCAGCACATGTGATTTCTCTGGGAACAAGATTTGTAAGTGTGTTCACTGTGCTGTTATATATTTAGCTGCTTAGGATTTTAAGTTAAAAAAAAAAAAAAAAAAGTTTGAGCCTTAAAACAAGCTTGGGATTCTTTGAGATATGTTATCTATGTGGATTCTACTCCGGGTGAGCATATTCCCCATGCATGCAAGAGTGGATCATTTTTGGCCAGCAATGTCTGTTGGAACCATGCGTGCGCTCTAGGTGCCCTCTGTTACAAGCCTGGATGAATATATTTTTTCCAACGAGGGAGCTACTCTGTCTAGTGTCCTAGAGCACACTCAAATCCCATCCACAATCTGAACAGGAGAGCTCATCAGTATTGTGCTGGTATCTGTAGTCAGTACCAAGGCAGATGCACCTCTAACCACAGATGAGTCCTGCAAGGGTGACTCCTGAATCCCAGTTACTATAAGGTAAGTAACTTAGGAGAGAACTTTTTCACTGTTTGTTTTTCAGGAAGTAGACAACAAATACAAAGTATGTTTTAAAAAGGAAGGATAAATGTCTATCAGGGATGGTCTAGATGGTATTTGGTCCTGCCATGCGGGCAGGGGACTGGACTCGATGACCTCTCGAGGTCCCTTCCAGTCCTAGAATCTATGAATCTATGAATCTATTTCCTGTTTGCTCTTTGGTTACAAAATGAGTTGGCACAAATGTCTTAAAAGAAGCCTGTTTTAGAAGAGGAAATAATATGAGAACTCAGAATAAAGGTCTAGATGAAAAACTTCATGATCTCATTTAGCCCAGCATAATAGCCTGAGTTACTGCCTGGGAAAGAAGAGTCTCTATTTGCAACTGGGTGTGGGAAAGAAAGAGCTACATATTCAAATCATATTTGCCAAAAAAAAGCTCAGTAAAAAACAAAATAAATCCTTTAAGCTAAAACTAATCAGATGGTAAAGAATTGAGGTTAAACAACACCGAATGAATTAAAATCAGGTGATGGGCCATGGACTGGTGCTAGAGTGACCAGATGTCCCAATTTTATAGGGACAGTCCCGATTTTGGGGTCTTTTTCTTATATAGGCTCCTATTACCCCCCACCCCCTGTCCCGATTTTTCACATTTGCTGTCTGGTCACGGTATACCAGTGAAAAGGTTAACCTGGCCCTTCCTCTATACTATGCGTAGCATGGGAATTCCAAATATTATCTATATTCATATTTTAAGTAGTACAGATCCTCATCCAGGGATTATTTTCTATACCATATTCACCAAAATAATGAAATCTGAGCTACAGTTTGCTACAGCTTTTCACTTTTCTGGGTAAACATTTCCTGGTTTGATCTCTCTTCTCCTCAGAAAGGTGATTTATGTCTACTTGCTGCTTCTTATGCAGGCCTGAGGGAAAAAACCTATCACCTATGCCAATCACATTTTCCTCATTTCTTGCACATTGTGATTCTCAGGGTCTGACCATAAGCCAGCCAGGCTTTGCTCCTGCCATGCCTCTTCCAAAGGCACCAGGGTGCATCTGACTGCAATAACATTTCCTCACACTGTTTCTGCATGGCATGTATCTGAGATACTGTACCTGCCCTTCAGCTGCATCCTCACTGAAAGGCTAATCAAAGACTAAGAGACCTCAGAGGCAGAAATGATAAATGCTCCTTCATTAGCCTTGCTAGTCATGCCTGATGAAATTGACCTCAGTTACTAACTTCTAGAGCAGGGACTTCATTAAACCAAGACTTCCTGCTCAGCCTGTTGGCTATCCTGGGTACTCCTCAGGCCCAGCCAGAGTCTCAGGCACGCATGGCTCCTTTCCTGCCTGTTGTTCTGCTATAGATATGCCTCAAGTGTTTGCACTGTCTCCTTGATTACCCCTCTTACTGTCTGTTTCTGTCTTTGCTGGATTTTAAAGATTCGGCTCTTGTCTGATCCATGTAAAGTATGCTCTCGCTCCCTCTCCTTCAAATTGTCACTCCTGCTCCGATTATCCCTTGCCAGGTGCACCTCCTTGACTGTGATTACAACCCAGTGGGGATAAACAGGATCTTCTGACCCATACAATTCCAAGTCTGTTTTTTTCCTCCCTGCTTTTGATCAGGGGAGGTGCTTGAGCTATAGACCTCTGGGTATAATAGAGAGGGAGCTGCTAGCACAGCATTGCCTGTGAGGGTCCCTCAGCCATAGAAATCAGCCCTTTCCTTTGGCCTAAAAAAGTCCAAATCTGTTGACCTTCAGGGCATGTTGCAATGTCCATCCGTTTTCTCTAGCTTTGGGGGACAGGGCACAGGATGAGATCTAGGAGGGAGTATTAAATGGGATATTTTTTGAATGACAGTGTTCTGCTATTAATTTTCATTGCAGTTTTTATGGCAGTGATATACTGCTGGATTTCATTTAATCTGGTTCCTTTTTTTTTTTTTGTATGAATTTTTAAGGCTTTTAATGTTATATCTACAGCACCAATGGCCTGATTTTCAGAAATACTGAGTTCCTATTAGCTTCAGTGGAAACCATAGTTGCTCAGCACAGCAGAAAAACACGCTGCTAGAGTCTAGGCTAAATTTTTGTAATGTTATAAATAAAAATAACTTGTCACCCTCTCTAGCTTCTATGCTAACATCAGCAACATTTTGGGCCTTGAACATATGATAATCTTATTCCAGAAGGAGGTAAGTTATAGCTGACACACTCGGTTGCTGATAACATAGACTGGCTAATGAAGTGCTTCCAATATACTTCTTAATCAAAAATAAAGAATAACTGGAACAGTTTCCTCCCTTCCCCTTGCTACAGTGCTCGAAGCAGATCCTCTGAAGTGTTATTTTTCACTGAAGCACAGATGGGCTGCATCTTAAAGTTTGCAGAACTGTGCTGACGACTCAAAGAGTTTATTATTCTTAAGTGTGAGTAGTGTAGGACCACTGCAGTCCCAGTACTATCCATGCTCTTCACATTTCATCAGCCCTTCCTAGTCTGGACTCGTACCACAGGACAGACTCCGAGACCTTTGGGTGTTGAGAACAAGGATATTCCATACTGAGTTAGAAGAAGCCCAGAAGGAAAAACAGTTTTGCATGTGAGGTTTTCTTATCCTTATCATAAGATGCATTACATAAACCAGGACCATGCCCAGAATTGTATCTCAATTCATAGTAAGCCTGTAAGAAAAGATATGTGCAACTAATGGGAAACAAATGTCGGTTTTGGCAAAGCTTGCAGCTAACGTCAGTTATTTTTTTCCCCCTTATTGCTAAAGAAATTGTCATAATGAGACAGTCTCATGGAACAGATTGACTGCAGTCTTCTGGCTTTCTCTTAACCATTTAAGTACTTCTCTGATATACAACATATGCCACTGATCTTATCGCTATGGGTCAAGAAAAGAAAAAAAAATCACTGACGAAATCAAGGGTTTTTTTTCATTAAAATATAGTGTTCATGGGAAGGAAGTTCAGAGTTGAAAAGGCAAATAAGCATCTCAGTTTGGAAGTTCTGAGTAATTAGAACATAACTTCTAGCCTGTATGTTGTTGAATTTGGGCCAAACATTGAACAAGAGCAACTGATTGCTTAAAGAAAACAAAGCCTGGGGATCTGCAGTCATTAGGTGTGGTGTATTGCCTCAAAGTGACTTAGTATATAGGGCAATTATTGTTCATTTGTACTTCCTAGGAAAGAAAAATACCATAAATACTAGCAAAGAAGCTACCACAAATGATTTAGTCAGCAGCAGAATGGTTACCACCATATACTAACCACATCAAGCCAAATATATGTTTGATAAAGAAAAGTAATATTAAGAGTTTGCCTTAAACTCAGTAATGAAAAGGGAGTCAGGGACAAGACTGAAACTCCTTCTGAGAGTCAACTCCTAGAGCAGCACATATGGGGCCTGTGCTTGTAATCCTGAGACAGACATAACTCCTAGTGAGTTTTCTCTGCATCAGGGCTGCAAGCTGAGGCCTTGTCTAAACTAGGAAAACTTGGCATACTCACTACCATTTGATTCCCGGCACACTTGTAACGCTCTAGACATCCGCTCCCGAAGGTGCACGGGGATTACATTACTATGTGGAATACACTTGCTCTGAGAGAGGCTAATGATGTGTGGTCCTCCCAAGTGCCAATTTTCACTGGTCCAGTGCCAGCAGCAATGGGAATCACTGGGATAGAAGCCCCAGCAGCTAGAATAGTCTTCTCACTAACACCCCACATTCTAGTGCAAACTTATCAGCCTTCCCTCCACTCATTTAAAAAGGCCTTTCTTCCCCTTGCTAGCCTTCTCCAAACAGAGATGTTTCCAAGGATTCTGTTTGTCTACAATGAGCAACTTTTGTTAGACCAATGAAACTGATCACAACCTGCTTCCCTCTGTTGCTCTGATTCCCACAGTTTTCCTCTCCCTTCATTTTTCTTTTATGTGGGCCATCTAATTATATGTCCTTTGCTAGCCCAAGGGGAAGATACCTTACATGAAGCCGGTGGCATTCAAAACTGAACCATAACTTATTTTTATTGCAGTCCTTGGTATTGCAGAACATCCTCCATCATCTCAACCTGCAACTAGTTTTGAGAAGCTCCAGCAGAAACTTTTCTTGCTAAGCACGGAATGAGAGTTGAGCATTTATCCTGGTTTTCTTTTTGGGAAAAGGACTTTGAAATGGCCCTGATTCCCTGGGACTTCTTAGAATTTCTCAGTAAATGATGGGAGTTTGACCTCTTCAACCACAATTCTTCTAGGTTTGCATGAAGCAACCACAACACTGTAGTACACTGCTGGTGTAGGTGTGGGACAAAACTGCACCTGACACAGCATAATTACTGCAACACACTGCCCTGTTGGTATGTACAGCAGTGTTATCCCATCTCTTCAGTTACCAATAGTTGAATCCTTGTGTAGATACAGCTCATGTGTAACATAACACCCCCAATGCTTGGGTACAAGCAAGTAGGTTGTCTTAAGGGCAAAGCTTCTGCTTGCAATAAAAATCTTTTTGATATAGTGTGGGGTTTGAACAGTCTCCACTGGCCCAGTCGAGAGTAATAATTCCACTTTTCTCAAAGGGCTACAGTGCTTGGGGACACTATCCATGGAAACAAAAAATGGTAGTACATTAATTCCCATCACCTGCAAAGTTTGATGTAGAAGACAAAGTCTCTTTTCAGTGAAAGAGGAGATGAAACCACATTCCTGTAAACTAAAAAATGGCTAAACACTTCAACTGATGTTTCCGTGATGTCTTCCTCTCAGGTGGCTAGTTAGGAAATTTACCTCAGTATCTACACATACCATAATACAGCCTTGCAGATTTGTGTTCTACCACTCTCTTGATTGATTTTTTTTTTAAGGTGAGTAAAATATCATTCATAAGGGCTCACTCAGAGCAGCCTTTTATTTTGTTTTTCCTGCAAAGGCATTTACAGTAACCCTGCAAAAAGATATGAAATAGTCTGTTCGTGAGTCGTACAGAATTCATGCATCATTCCAGCTATCGCTTGCTTCCTGTGGACAATGTGTTGATTTATTAGGGCTGTCAGGAGACCTTCTTGGATTGTACTTCCAGTAAGAGACTAGAAGGGAGATTTAGCCGCCTACATGTCCAGTGGCTCCAGCTACATGGCATCTGTGTAAATATCAGCAATAAACTTCTGACTCTGAGATTAAATAGGGTTTCTTTTTTTCTCCTTTACCCCATGTTTAGGCACTGTGCAGCCAAATATTTTTAAGACATCTGTGGAATCTTTTGTTATGAAAGCTTCTGATTACTCTTCATTTCTGAAATATGGTTAATGGGAACCCCTGACTGCTAGATACAGCATCATTAGAGTTCAAGGTTGTGACGTTACAGGCCTGTCCTCCCCATACAGGGAATATGCAGAAGGATAGCCTGGTCTAATGGTTGAAAACCGAGAGTGGAAGTCAAGATTTCTGGCTCTGTCATCCAACACTAAGCCCTACAACCAGAATTAGACCAAAACACTACAGCCTTCAGAGACTAAATTGTAGTGTGCCTCAAGCAGAGAATAGAAGGGACCAGGTGCAACAATGCCTGCAACATCATGGAACTGATTCAGTGAGATACCCAGATGGTCCGAGCAAGTGACCCACACCCCATGCTGTTGTGGAAGGCAAAAAACCACAAGGTCTCTGCCAATATGACTTGGTAGAGAATTCTTGCCTGACCCAGAATAATCAGTTAGACCCGAGCAGGTCACTTGGGGCTTTTCTAAATGGGATGTCACTGGGCAGTGAGCCAGAATCTGAATACACAGCACACTAGCTTGCCGTAGAGTACCGTTACTCAGGGACACTGCTACAGCACGCTAGATGTTCTGTAACATACTTTGATGTATGGCTGTTTGAAATAGGAGTACATCAAAGCACACTACAGAATGTCCAGTGCACTGTAGCAGTGTCTGTATGGCCCGTAACGGCATGGCAAGCTAAAGGGCTGTAGATTCATACCCTGGCTTGCCATGCAGTAATGTCCTGTGGAGAAAAGCCCTTACCTTTTCTGTGCCTCTGTGTAGGGGATAAAAATGATCTCCCAGAAGTGTTGTGTAGGTTAAACTCATTGTTTGTAAAGTGTTTTTAGAGACACCATCACAATTCAGGACAATGGCACCTGTATTTTCCCTCCGTGGTCAGCCAGGGCACCCACTCTCAGGCTGCCAGCTCCACAGCCATTGCCTCTCTTGGGTGGAGATCCCTGTCTCTCTCCCTTCTGACTGGGGTATTTCCAGACTGCACAGTTCCCTACTTTCACTGCATTATTCCAGCCCAAAAGGGTTGCCCGAGGACATCTGCTTGCTTTCTCTTTAGAGACAATTAACAGGTGTAATTGCTACAGTTAAAAAGTATCACACCACTTCCTGGGCAAGCCTATTTTACTTTTGGGGTAAAAGCACTACAGAGAAAACTTGTTAAAAACAACACGCACACACTAATAAACTTACCAGAGATCACCCCCAACTCCAACATGGGCTCTTGCAGCAGCAGTCAGCAAAGCTTCAGCTCAGAACAACACACAGTGTTATGTGGCCTCAGTAGACCAAGTCCTTCCAACCCTTTCCTAAGGATTGGGGCCCTCTGCGGATCAGAAGTCCTATCCGTTTACTGGATCAGGAAGAAGGCCATGAGCCAGTTTATCCAAAAAAACCTTTCTTTGTTAGTCCCCAGAGAATCCAGTTTGGACTTATACATGGACCTTTCCAGGGAGGTGGCTTCACTGGAGATATTTCAACAGGAGCGAATTTACCTAATCATCCTCTGCTGTTCTCCTATTTACTCTTCCCATGGAAATACAGACAGACAATTCCACAAAAACACATATACAATTGCATTTTAATACAATGGACCCCAAAGGTATAAACCTAATTCGACACAGTTCATTGAGGATATTGCAGGAAATGGTCAGTCTGTCACAGATGCCATAGAAAGGGAATGTGTGTGTATGTAACAGTAATTATTTAAACATAAGAAAAACTCCAAATAATATTTTCTGTATTTTAATCAAAAAGATTGCTGTATGCAAATAAAATATCACTCTGTGCTGACTGACTTAGTAACATTCACAGAGCAATGAAATGTCTTGATGTCAACTATCCAAGTATTTTACAATAGTTTCAACAGTATTTCTATTTTGACAACAAATTTAAATTAAATATAAGCATGAAAGAAGGGTACCAACTGAGTACAGGCGCCTTCAGAGTGAACTGCGTCTTTTAGAAAGCTTTTTGCTTAAGAGGCTTTCTTTTGTTAGCTAGAAGTGGAATTTTTGCTCTACTCATTTAATATATATAAAATGGGCAACTGTGATTGGGACTATAATTCCACTGAAAGGTGCTAATAATCTCATGAGAACAAAACTCCACTTCCACCAGAAGTACCAAATGGAATTATAGCTTCCTAATTCAAACTATGCATGTTTATAATTTTATTATATGTGACGCTGGTAGCAATGATTGTAATTGAGGTTTTTCTGACTCTTCCCATTCTAAGACCCTGTTTTCAGTTGTTTATTACTTTGCCAACTTTAGCCATTTGAGCTGAAATTTTCTATGCTGGATGTCTGCCTCAGGCTGATTTTTGGGTGGCCAACTTCAGAAAAAACAGTTTCAGCTGAGATTAGGAAAAAATACATTATTTTTGCCATACTAAAAAATTCTTAGTTATTTTGTTGAGCAGCTCTAGCTCCCCCTCTCTCCCCCCCCGCCCATGGCTTTGGAAGCTGGACTTCCTTTGACAAGAGTGCTAGGGAAAAGCCGTTTGAGATCCTCATTAAAAAAAAAAACCCAAATCTGACCAAGTTACAAATCTTTGAAAAGGAGGCTGAATTAAGGTGATACTGGCATCACCTATATTTTCAGTGCTTGACTTTGCAACTTTAATATTATTTTAATGCAGTTTTTGTCTGGAATGTCATACATAACTCTTGGTCTGCTTACACCAAAAAATACAATATGGTTGTCTCCAATACAATAAAAGCACAGTTTCACTTTGCATTGTAGACTATGTTAACTGTGTCATTGAACTGTACTGAGGTCTTGAACAGTCCAAGAACTTGCCTCTCAGGGGACAGATTAGTGAATATAGAACCTGATATGCTAAACAACTGGGCCGTCTATGGGTTTTGGCATGGCTCAAGGACACAGCTAATAACAGCTGCACAACATAACTATCCTTTAACTGATTCACCACTGTAGTTGCATTTCTCAGTTAAATGGGCTCTATTTCTGTTCTCCCCTTTTTTCTTCTCTCTCCACTTCCTCTTCTATCTCTTCTCCCTGCTCCTTGGCCCTCTGTTCACCCTTCTCTTCCTCTTTCAAACTGCCACCAAAACATCCTCACCCCTAAAGCACAGCTGGAACAACTGTCCATCAAGGTCAATGGAATTGCTCTTCTCATTGATAGAATCTGATAAGTTTTCAACGGTTTCATATTGCATCCTTGAATTATTAATATCCACCATTTAGATCAAGGAGACTGACATAACTGTCCGGAATTCAATGATATTTTTGATGGCAGAAAGCAGGATGTTTACCCATTAACACATATACCAATAGCTAGGGCAGTTGGAAATTCAGTTCAGCAGCAGCTGATTTCACTTGCTTCTACACCAACTTTTGAGGTATTTGTTTGAACAATCTAATGGCTCTATATATCTTTAGTTTAACTATGAACAAACCTCCCAGGGTGGTAAGTTCACCGGGTTTGGTTTTTGTTTTTAGTATAGTCTACAGCAAACTTAATTACCAATAAGAAATAAAATGTCACTTTGGACCTAACCCAGATAAATAGGGTCCATTGTACAGCACTCTGTAAAAGCCTGTGGCTGTAAAGTGAGACCTTATAGCCATATACACACTTTAATTTATGGAACACTAGTGACTTCTAACAGCTCTAAAGTAGAAATGTCAATTTTTTCTGTGGATTACATTTTAAGTCAAACTTCAAAAGAGAAGCACAATAGTTTTATGCAACAAACTAGAATTTATCAGCCTTTCCGCAATAACTCCCTGTTCTGAAGGGGTGATGATAATCTGGGACTATATTACATCCTCCCAAGATAAACCTGAAGTGAAGGCAAATGAAAGCCCGGAAACTGTGAGCTTCAGTCCAACAAATCCTTCTTTTTGGGGGAGGGCCATGGAGGTGCTCTTTAAACATGTGGAGTCAGATCCCTATTATCAACTCCTCAGATCCCAGGGTCTTTGTGCAGAGGGTTTTTCCCTCCACACTCCTCTGGTCCCATGCAATAGAAGCCATAGAGAGAACACTGTAGCATTGACTCCCACAAAGATGTCCACTTGGGAATCTCTTGGGTCCTGAGTGGAGCAAGCCAGTAAGTGAAGCTGCTCACTAATTTCACCCTGTTCAATCACCAACTCCACTCCAGCCCTAAAGATCTGTAAAGCAGAGTAGGCACATTGGGTTCTCAGGACTTGTGGAAAGAGGCAGATCCTGCCTCACTGGTCCAGCACCTCCCTTCAATGGGTTTAGGGCACTTGCTAACAAATTCTGCTCCTTTGCTTTCCTCAGAACTGAGTAAAGGGGAACCTAGGCCCCAAAGTCATAAAAGTCTGCCCTGCCAAAACATGGCATACAGTATATATAAATCAGTGATCATCCACTGCCCAGAGAGCTCTGCAATACCAATGGGGGCAAAGGAGGCTGAGGACTGAGGCCATCTCATCCACTGTATAGGGTATAGCTGCAACCTGCATAGGAGATAGGAAGCTCGGAGACCTTACATTCAAGGAATTTCCTTCAAAATTCTTCCTTTGGGGGAGCACGGATATGCCTCCCCCAAGAAGTAACAAAAGATTTGCCCTGAAACCAGATAATCACACACAACCTCTATGCTTAATTACTAGTTTCCTGCTCCACAGACCCCAGCCCCCTCAGCAGCACAGCTCCTGCATGGGGGGTTCCTTTTCTAGTGACTGGCCCCAGAACCTGGGGCTCGTGGAGACATTCTTCATTACAGAGAAAAGCAAGTTAATGATGTTGGAGCAGAATGATAACTTACTTGCTAATGTCTGACAAAGGTGAGAGCACAACACCATGGAAAGAAGCTGTCAACCCGGTCCTGTCCCTCGTCTGCCCCTCCCCACAGCATGAAGTCTGGCGTCCACATGTTCCCACAAGGTGGCTCCCATTGTGGAAGGGAAGCTAATTTAATGGAGGCCAGCATTCCCTCTTTACCACCCCCACATGTGGCTTTACCTTCTTTTCATCCCCTTCTGTGGAATCAAAGAAAACAATGCAGCCCTGAGCTTCAGACTTAACCAGGAGCGTTCTGACATTTTCTGATACAAATGAGACCTCTTACATCATTTTAACAAAAGCTGATTTGGGTATGAATCATGTTAAATGTTTTGTTTGTGCTGCAACTACGTCTTCATCCTGATAACTTCAAAACATTGGCGGGAGTTTCTTTAGGGACTGAGATGGCTTTTACATAGCATCTAGTGGTGAAACAATCTAACTATTCACAAGTCTGAACAAACGGTTTGTATTGCACTTTCCTTCTTCCATTGGGAACCTTGGACAATATCATAGAACCTGGATGCTACAAGAAGACGACACTGGAATTCATTGCTTTGAGAAAACAATTGTTTGGGTCAAAACCCACTGAAAAATAAGTGTGGTTAAATTTTATCTTTCCTAAGTTAAATATATAATGTTCTGAAAGTGCCTTATCAAAATATAAAGCAAATATCAATTAATAGTAGCGTAAAATCTTTAACTCCAGCTTTGGAACATCTGCCTGGGGGTTGCCACATCATTATGAGCAGATGTTGCCTTCAAAGAATTTAGACAAAAGGGGAAGGGGAGGTTTCTAAATATAATTTAAATCTCTCTCTCTCTCTCTCTCTCTCATATATATATATAATTACATAAGGGTTCTAGGGCACAGATCCATATCTTTATCACAAATGCAATTCCCCTTGATTGTCCTGACAGTCCTAATAAGTTTCAAGCAATTTGGCCTTTGCTGTATGCTGCAGCTGAAAAGTCTTGGCAAGAAATAAATGGAAACACAGAGAACTTGAATTTTCCTCTTCATATATTCTCAGGGGTGGTTTTAAGGCTTTTGGCACACTATGCAGGCTTTTGCAAAAGACATAGTATAAAAGAAAACTAAACCTCAGTGTTATCTTCTGGCAATACATTTGCCTATGTACGATTGTGTGCTTTCTTTAAAAAAGGTGCAAGAGATGGACATTTTTACTATTAAGAGAAAGAAAGGACATCGTTGCCTTTCTTCTTATTTTCAAACAGGAAATTGGTGCATTATCATTTTCATGGTATTAACAGAAGAATGCAAAGGTCAGCTAGCAGAGGCCAACAAGTTTAGGATGTTTTGTGATAAATATTGAAAAGAGAGGAATCATCTGCATTAACTTTATACTTTTTAACTGATAGTTTTAGAACATTCTACATTCAAACTGAAGACCAATTTAAATTTTTCTCTCTGGAAAGTAATTCTTTACAAACTGTCTCCCTTATATAGTTCAGCTATTAGGTCATTTGAAAGACTGTGAGTCAAAGCACGACATAGAATCCAAGCAGCACTTACATGACTATAAATAAACAGAGTCAGACATGTTAATTCACTGCATTTACAAGAAAATAAAATTCCCAATTCTGATATCCTTACTAAGGTTGACTAGTACTTTACTCCACCTGCAGTCCCATTGAAATCAATGGCACCACTCACAGGATAAGAAACTAATCAACATCAATAAGCATATCAGAATCTGGCTCAAACTAAAATAAATAAAATCAGCAACCACAAAGGGCCAATTCATTCAGACCTTATTCATGTGGTTAGTATCACTGTCTTCAATAGGATCAGCATTTTCAATGGACTACCTGTGTGAGTAAGGTGAGAATGATGTGACCCACTCTATGCAATTGTGGTTTTACTGATTTGAGATTGTAAATTGATATGCCTGACTCCCTTTGCCTAATGAAGTCAGTGAGACTGCCCCTGCCAGTGAGGTGAGAATAATATGGCTCTTAGAAATAACTTCACACCTGTAGTCAATGCTGGATCCTGGTAAGATTCCCAAACACATACAAGTCTGATTTTTTTTTCATGTAACTTGCTTGTAATATTATTTGTTTTAATTACTAACATTTTAGATTATGCTTCTGTTTCCTAAGGACTTGTTTTTTCAAAGGAATTTAGGGTTTCCTGCAATTGTACATATAATTTGAGTATTTGGTTAACACAAGTGAAATCAGGTATTTTCAATAGTCATTTGCCACTGCAAGACCTACCCGGCCATTTCTTTGTGAAATACTCAATTTGTGGCTTGTTCCTACTTTTATTGAAGTCAAGGGCAAAACTCAGTGGGGTCCTCTGTGTATGCAGTTGCATGAACAAATTAAATGCAGTTGTGCACACATCTCTGTGCACAGCCACAGGTACCTGGCTTTTTGTAAATCAAACTATTAATCTATTGAAGGCCGCCCTTCCAACATGTTTGGGACACGACTTTTTTAAAAGCAAGCCTTTTGCAGTTAATGGCCCAATGATGTGACTTTCAGTGCATCATAGATGCCAAGATACTCAAGTGGCTAGTAGAGCATGGGGAGCTGGGAAGTGAATCACTGTCTGATCAGTTAAGACTGATCAGACAAGACCTTTCAAATACAAACCAAATACTTGCATAATAGGTTATTAAAATGTTAATGACTCAGGTTCATAGAAAAGGGACTGAATTTTAATCCACTGCATTAGACCAAACCACCATCAAGGCTTTTGAAGGTTTGCAGAATGAAAGAGATAGCACTATGGTTTGTGCTATCTCTAGTTTCAGTGAAGTCCATTCCTTGGCCTAACTGAAAAGTATTCCTGTTAAAATCTGGATCAGAAGGCTTCTAATTATTTCATCCTCTGCATATAAGGGATAAGAACATCTGCTGATGCCCAGACCTGAAAAAGAGCTCTGTGTAAGCTCAAAAGCTTGTCTCTTTCACCAGAGTTGTCCAATAAAAGATGCCAACTCCTCTACCTTGGCTATCTACTGAATTTCTGATATTTTTCAGTCAGGGAACGAAGTAAAATCTTTCAGTCCATTTCTAACACGAATAGAAGCAGAAATTTCCATTTCTGAAAGTCACAGTGCTGCTACGGGACAACCTATAGGCTGAGAGATTAAAAAGAGAGACTACAAAAAGATGATGCATAAATAGTCCATCCAAAAAGGAATTTTCTTTAAATATGATTTCAAAAAATGTGAACACATCTATTTTTGATGAAGATGAAAAGCTTAAGTATCTGTAAGTATTTTGATTTATATTGGATGGGGCACTCTAGCATCAAGTTAGATATTACTCACAAAATGAGAGCAAAAGATCACTTCTACATCTCCAAAAGAGAATAATTTATCTGTTAGCCTCTGCCCTCCTAAAAGAAGATGGCCATCATGTTGTAATGTAGTGTATCAACAGACACCTAAGCTGCAAATGACGTCCAGCTGGATCTAAAACCTGGCTAAAATATGGAGAGGAAGAAATTTTCTGATAACACTCTACAGAGAGCAGTGAAAAATAATATCAAAGTCAAACAGCTGATACATAAAATTGGTGGCATTGTCTTCTTTTGGTTTTGCACAAAGTAAAAGGATAATCCAGGAAACTCAGCATGAATCCAAACCCCAGACCTGAACACCCTGAAATTTGGAAGCCTGATAGCAAAATCAGGATCTAATCTACATGGATCAAATTCATCTCCACTTTCTACCCAGTATGAGTGAATATGTAAAAAGCAACAGAGGGTCCTGTGGCACCTTTGAGACTAACAGAAGTATTGGGAGCATAAGCTTTCGTGGGTAAGAACCTCATTTCTTCACTTGCATCTGAAGAAGTGAGGTTCTTACCCACGAAAGCTTATGCTCCCAATATTTCTGTTAATCTCAAAGGTGCCACAGGACCCTCTGTTGCTTTTTACAGATTCAGACTAACACGACTACCCCTCTGATACTATGAGTGAATATGTTTCACAATAACAAACAAAAATCAATATTTACATCCTATAATGATAGGGTGTGATCCAGCCAGGGGCTGAGTGCCCTTATCTACCACTGAAGTCAGTAGAAGTGGAGGACACTCAGTAGCACCTCACAGGAGCCAGTTACCATCCCACAGAACTGAGCCCATAGCACATACAGTACTTTAAAAGTGACAGCACTTTGATATTTGTAGGTAATAAATGGCAACATGATAATGGATTCGATTGTCTGTTACAAGTTGCCTTACACTTTATGCTGTTATTTACAGCTGTACAAAATGGATGTAACATGTTACCCAATCAGAACAATACAATTTGACATGTATTTGACACTGGTGATTATCATGCTATAGAAAAAACTTTATCTGACTGTCAGAACCAGAGTTGAGTTTGCAGGGCTCAGAGTTCATAAAAACAGCTGTTACTTGAGAAATGAACACATCTGATTGCAAAGATCACTGAGACACAATAAACATGGAATCTCATATTGCCATTTTTACAGTCATTTTTTTCGGTGAAGAGCTGGCAGATGAACCCAAAAAGTCCAATTCTTCTTTGAAAGGAAACGTTAAGTAACATTCAGTTCAAGAGAAATTGCAGCAGGTCAGTGTGAATAAGTTTCTAGGACACAGCAGAAGCTATTAGTACCCTCTGACCCTAGAATCACTAAAGAGTTACAGGAAATGGTGAATTCTGGGTACACCATGGAAAAGCCAGTGACTGATCTTTAATGGAAGGCAAATATTTAAAGAAAACAGGTGGACCATACTACAGAGACTATGATCAGTGCTGGCTGGCTTCCATTGGTAAGAGCTCCATAGTCATGCAACAGTTCAGCAGGGAATTAGGAAACATAAGAAGACTAAATTAGAAAGAAAAACAGGCACACAATTCAAAAGCAGCTTGAATTCTCTCCAACTTTAAACAAAATGAATATCATATTTTTTGAAAGACATAGGAAGGCATTACAGTTAAAAGGGGCTTTGTCTTTATGGATAAACTCAGCACATGATAATGGTTTTATAACCTGGAAAGAGCAAAGGTAGCCTCGTGGTTGGGGTACTATCCTGAAACCTGAAAGGATTATAGAAAGGAGCATGAACACGGCCAAATTAAGTGTAAAAATGTAATATGCCAAAAAGGAGTTTGAAGAATGGCTAGCCAAAAACTCAAAAGGTAATAACAAAATATTTTTTTAAGTACATTAGAAGCAAAAAGCCTACTAAACACTCGGTGGGGCCCCTGGACGATCGAGATGCTAAAGGAGCACTTAAAGACGATAAAGTCATTGTGGAGAAACTAAATGAATTCTTTGCTTCAGTCTTCAAGGCTTAGGACGTTAGGGAGATTCCCAAACCTGAGCCTTCCTTTGTAGGTGACAAATCTGAGGAATTGTCACAGATTGAAGTGTCACTAGAGGAGGTTTTGGAATTAATTGATAAACTTAACAGTAACAAGTCACCGGGATCAGATGGCATTCACCCAAGAGTTCTGAAAGAACTCAAATGTGAAATTGCGGAACTATTAACTATGATTTGTAACCTGTCCTTTAAATCAGCTTCTGGACCCAATGACTGGAAGATAGCTAATATAATGCCAATATTTAAAAAGGGCTCTAGAGGTGATCCCAGCAATTATAGACCGGTAAATCTAACATCAGTACCGGGCAAAATAGTTGAAACAATAGTAAAGAATAAAATTGTCAGACACATAGAAGAACATAAATTGTTGGGCAAAAGTCAACATGGTTTCTGTAAAGAGAAATCATGTCTTACTAATCTATTAGAGTTCTTTGAAGGGGTCAACAAACATGTGGACAAGGGGGATCCAGTGGACATAGTGTACTTAGATTTCCAGAAAGCCTTTGACAAGGTCCATCACCAAAGGCTCTTACGTAAATTAAGTTGTCATGGGATAAGAGGGAAGATCCTTTCATGGATTGAGAACTGGT